>NC_044399.1:31596272-32804049 GCF_006542625.1 Nomascus leucogenys | reverse complement strand
CTAAAGATGCATCAAGCATGAAGGGTGGAGCCACGATGCTTGGACTCGAGTTTCTGCTCCTGGGCGTTCCGTGATAAATGGCTTATACTACCTGCGCCTCAGTTTTTCCTGGGCAAAAAAGGAAGCTTGTTGCCGGTGCGTTGGCACCTGCCTTAAAGTGCCAGCTACTCAGCGGGCTGAAGAGGAAGAAGTTCCTACTAGGAAGACACACGGACACATATGTTCACTGCAGCACTATTTACAATAGCAAAGACTTGGAACCAACTCGAATGCCCATCAATGATAGGCTGGATAAAGAAAATGAGGCACGTATACACCATGGAATTACTACGCAGCCATCAAAAAGGATGAGTTCATGCCCTCTGCAGGAACGTGGATGCAGCCGGAAGGCCTCATTCTCAGCAAACTGACACAGGAAGCGAAAACCAAACACCGCATGTTCTCACTCCTAAGTGGGAGTTCAACAGTGAGTGAGAACACATGGACACAGGGAGGGGAACATCACACAGCGGGCCCTGACGGCGCGTGGGGGGCAAGGGGAGAGAGAGCATAAGGACAAATGGCCAACGCATGCGGGGCTTCAAACTTATATGACTGGTGCATAGGTGCAGCAAAGCACCGTGGCACACGTGTACCTATGTTCCAAACCTGCACGTCCTGCACATGTACCCCATAACTTGGGAGGGGGTGGGGGAAACCAAAAGAGAGAGCGGGGGAAAGCGGGGGGAGAGAGAGAGAAAGAGAGAGAGAGAGAGAGAGAGAGAGGAGAAGTTCAATTCAGGGTGGATCCCATTCTTTAAAAGGTCACCACCACCACCACCTCCACCGACGACACCCACTCGACTGTCAAGCTGAGATCTAAGGACCTCCAAAGGAGTAGGTCACTCGTGGCCTTCCCAAAGCGCAGTAATCACAGTGGAAACGGAATTGTGCCTGCCGCAAAAGCCTACCGTCCTCATTGTACCTCAAGGAGCGCTTAAGACAGGCCGGCGTGTCAGCGTGTCACAGGCACTGGGCGTGCAAGCCGCCCCGCAGTGTTCGTCTCTGTCCCTCTCACGTCTCTTCCTCTCTCTACTTTTAGGAAACACGTTGTATCCCCGGAGGGGATGCACCGTTCCTGGAGGCACTGCAATACCAGGCCGATGCGTGGAGTGGACGGAGCAAGCTCCTATTCCATCTTCCTGCTCCAAAAATCCATTTAATAGATTGTCCTCGGATAGAGGACGTATCAGTTATTAAACTGATAAGAACAGATACTACACTTGATCTTAGCCAAAAGGCCGAGAAGCGATGCGGGCGCCTCCGCGCCCGCCGTCGCCGTCCCACTCTCATCCACATTCAAGTCGCGGTGAGAGCCCCAGCCTCGCTCCTCGCCCCATTCCCTCTGTCTCGTCCACAGCACCATTGACGCCCTCACACACTCGGGCTGATTTCTTATTCTCCGCCTTTGAAAAGGGAAATCTTACACCCGTGCCTGTTCCGGCGTTCCCGGGCTTTCATTCCGAATTTGCATGCCCCGCCCCTTCACAGAGGACGTGGCCTCCGCGCTTGACTCCGCCCCCGGGGCCGCCTCTGCCTGGCGGAGCCGCGGCTCCGCTGGGGGCGACTTCCTCGTTTCTATCCAGCCAGCCAAAGGACACAACCGGAAGAGACTGGGGGCGAAGGCGACAGGGGTCTGTGGAAGAGACCTGTCGGCGGAGAGCGGTCCACGTTTTCCTGGAGAAAGAGGAGGCCCCAGGGCAGGAGCGCGGGCTGAGCTGGGCCTCTACTTCGCCGCGAGCGGGCGGGGAGACCGGCCCCGTACCCGAGGGAACGAGGGGCCCTATGCCGATTCAGGGAAGCCGAAGGCCTGGAGGGGCTTCCGGGAGCAGGGCCTGGAGTTCCTCTGCCAGGCAGGAGGCTGGCACCAGACACCCGGCAGAGGGAGGCGGCGCGTGGACGGCGAGGGCCCAGCAAGGATTCTCCCCAGCCCCCGTGCCTGCGTCTCCTGTGGCTCCTGAGCACGGACCGTGTCCTCTGCTGTGTAGGGAAAGCTGCCTCTCTGCTCGGGACGTGGATTCCTTTCACCTCCTCCTGGCCTGGCTACTTCTGACGCAGGTCGTCAGGACTCCGCCTGGGTGTCACCCGTCCAGGAAGCCTCCCTTAGTCTAGGGCCCTCGGCACCCGCCCCCTGTGTGCCTAGCAGCCCTCCTGTGTATTTCATCGCGCCCCCGTTGTTTATATCAGCTATTCCACTCACCACCCTTCTGGGCAATCCTTTATCTCCCGCTCTGAAATCCCAGCACTGAGGGCTGGGACCCCTCCTCAGTGCTTCTCCCTGTTTCCCCGCGCGAGTCTGGCGCCTGGCGTGTGGAAGGCGCTCAGTCGAAGTTTGTGGAGCGAGGAAACGACGCAAACGTGATGAGCACCACAGACCGCGACAGAGAAGACGCAGTTAGGAGGCTACTGGCCCGGCGCGGGGGAAAAGGGGGAAGGTCGGGCTCGGGGTGGCAGGACCCCAGAGGGCTGGGGTGACTGCCGGGGTGCTCTTGGGGCAAGATGGGCGTCAAGGCCCCCAGCAAGGTTGGGATAAAGTTTCTCTCCGAGGCTCAGACTGCCGCCTGCGGGGTCAGCGTTTCCCTCTCCCTTCCTCCTTCCTAACGCAGCTTCAGCGGAGGGCCGAGGGCTTTCCGCGCATTGCCTCGAAAATTCATTTCACTCCACCGCCCTAAGAGGTGGGCCTTAATATGAGCCACGGCCAGGGTTAGGGTGAGGCCACTCCTCCAGGGCAGAATTTCAGGGGGTGCCCCAACCCACCCCCGCCCTAAACCATTCAGCAATCAACATAAATTATAGTTCAACGCAATATATCTCACCTTGTGGGCGGCAAGCCACCCGGGTGCCGAGGCAAGAGCCCGAAGGCACAAGCTGTTCCAGTATAATAAAGAAAATAATTAGAATAAGAAAAGTTTTACTAGAGATAGGATACAGATATGATTATATCTGACTATTATCAGTCATTAGTTTGTAGCATTACTCTTTGTTCTATTACCATAATAATCTCCGTTCTATTATGCTTACCTAGGGAAAACCGGGCCACACAGAGTTAGGAGCCGAAGGGCCACAGTGAGAGGTGACCAGAAAACAAGAGTGTGAGCCCTCATTCACGCCCAGAGAAGGGCCGCTTGAGGGCTCCTTGGCCTAGCGGTAATGCCAGTTGCCTGGGAAGGCCCTGGTTCCTTAGGAGACCTTGGTCTAGCCGTGGCGCCAGTGCCTGGGAAGGCACCCGTTACTTAGCAGACCGGGAAGGGGAATCTCCCTCTCCCCAGGGGAGATAGAGAACACTCCGCTCCACCACCTCTTGAGGGAGGCCTGACATCAGCCAGGCCTGCCCGCAGTCATCCGCAGGCCTCAACGTCTCCCTGTGATGCTGTGGGGGCTTCAGTGGTCACCCTCCTTGTTCACTTTCATGTTCCGCCTGTACACCTGGCTCCCCCTTTTAAGTCCTTAGAAGAGAGCAGTAGCAGAATGAGTAAAAGTACCAAAGTCTTTGATCTTTCTGATAAGTGCGTGGAAGAAACGCTGACGTCTGCTGTCCTCCCTCTCCACCTCGGCTACCACAAAGGGAAAGGCCCCCCGTCCAGTGGACACGTGACTCGCGTGACCTATCAATCATTTGAGATGACTGACACTCCTTACCCTGCCCCCTTGCCTTGAATCCAATAAATAGCAGCGCCTCCAGGCATCCCGGGCCACTACCTGTCTCCGCGCTTTGGTGGCAGTGGTCCCCCGGGCCCAGCTGTCTTTCTTCCTATCTCTTTGTCTTCTCTCTTTATCTCTACGATCTCTCGTCTCCGTCTCCGCACACACGAAGAGAAAACCCACAGACCCCGTAGAGCTGGAGCCCACATTATCTCAGCTACCTGATAATCAAGATATTCATGTGGACTACTGAGTCTTTCGGTGCCCCCTTGCTATTCAATATTTTCCCTGCGGGCGAGTGTTTCCCTCACTTCACGCCATCCCGATCTCCGCCGTCGTGTCTTGTCATCCCCATTCTACCGCCCAGCACGGTGTAGTGTGGCAGCCGCTAGCCACGGGTATCTAGGGAGCCCTGGAAATGTGGTCAGTTCTAATGGAGCTGTGCTGTAAGTGTGAAATACACATGAGATTTTGACGGCAGTGTCAGTAAAATCCTCACAATTTTTTTTTTTTTTTTTTTTTTGAGACGGAGTTTCCGCTCTCGTTACCCAGCCTGGAGTCCAATGGGGCGATCTAGGCTCTCTGTAGCCTCCGCCTCCCGGGTTCAAGCGATTCTCCTGCCTCAGCCTCCCGAGCAGCTGGGACTACAGGCGTGTGCCACCACGCCCGGCTAAGTTTGTGTTCTTCGTACAGACGGGGTTTCTCCATGTTGGTCGGGCTGGTCTCCAACACCCGACCTCTGGTGATCCGCCCAGCTGCCGCCTCCCAAAGTGTTGCGATTACAGGCTTGAGCCGCCGCTCACCCAGGCTTTCTGTTTTTATTTTTGAGACAAACTCTTGCTCTGTCACCCAGGCTGGAGTGCAGAGGCGCGATCTCGGCTCACGGCAGCCTCTACCTCCCGGGTTCCAGCGATTCTCCTGCCTCAGCCTCTCGGGTAGCTGGGATTACAGGCGTAGGCCACCACGCCCGGCTAATTTTTGTCTTTATAGGGGGGTTTCGCCATGTCGGCCAGGCTGGTCTCGAGCTCCTGACCTCAGGCGATCCGCCCGCCTCGGCCTCCCAAAGCGCCGGGATTACAGACCTGAGCCACCGCGCCGGGCTCTTTCATTCTGTCTTTATTTTCTGAGATAAGAGTCTCGCTCGGACCCTCAGGTTGGACTGCAGTGGCGTGATCTCGGCTCGCTGAAACTTCCGCCTCCCGGGTTCAAGCGATTCTCCTGTCTCAGCCTCCCGAGTAGCTGGGATTATTGACGCGCAGCACCACGCCCGGCTAATTTTTGTGGTTTTCGTACCTTCTGTCTTCTGCCCTTCAGTACCGCATAGAGCCGCAGAAGACTAGTGAGTCGAACCAACAGCCCCTCTTGCAGCAGTTGCTGATCACGGGGCTGCCCCCGGTACTCATCCTGTGTCTCTCCTCCAAATCCCCGCTCCTCCTCGGCTATCACCTCTGCCGGTGCCGGTGGTTTCCCTGGGTACCGGGAACCAAACACTCATTCCCGAGGGGCCTAAGCCCCCCGTGGCCAGGCCCTTCTCAAGTCACGGTTCCTGCACCGTCACAGTTACAGGTGGCCCTGGGAGTAACACCTGGCACCCAAACCGATCACCAGAGGCCACACATAGTCCACCTGCCCTCCCTGCATAAGATCAGCTCTTCCTCCTCCCGACGATAGATCAGGGTCAATGATCCCTGCCAAGATGGCGACTCCTCCAGCCTGCTGGTCCAACCTTCAAGCAACAGCTGTGGGGGCCACAGCTGTTGCTTCAAGGCTTGAAGTTCAATGGGACCCTCTCCCGCTTTCTACAAACTGGTTCCTTTATTTTTCTGTTTATTTATTTGGGACGGGCTCTGGCTCTGTCACCCAGGCTGGAGTGCAGTGGTGCAATCACTGCTCACTGCAGCATCCGCCTCCCAGCGTCCACCCATCCCCCCGCCTCAGCCTCTGGAATAGCTGGGGTACAGATACGCGCCAGCGCGAACGGGTTTTCGCTAGGTTGCCTGGGCTCTTTCTTCCTTTGTCTTTGTTTGTTTGTTTGTTTCGAGACGGGGCTCTGGCTCTGTCGCCGGGGCTGCAGTGCAATGGCGTGATGTCACCTCACTGCGGCCTTCTGGGCTCAAGCGATCCTCCCACTGTGCCCGGCCTGAAGGCAGCCTTTAGAGAAAGAAGCAGGGGGAGTTCTTCGGAGGACCGACAAGATTTCTGGAGTTTGGAAAGGGTGAGAGACTGGGTCAGCGAAAGGGACATTCCGATCTTTATGCTGGGATGCAACGTATAGATACAGGCATGAGACCCAAAAGAGCCGGCAGAGATTTGTCATCATGGTTGCAAGGCAACTGCCGGTGGCTGATCCCGTAAAGGATACACGTACCTAGAACGGAGCCTAAAGATGCATCGAGCATGAAGGGTGGAGCCACGATGCTTGGACTCGAGTTTCTGCTCCTGTGCGTTCCGTGATAAATGGCTTATACTACCTGCGCCTCAGTTTTTCCTGGGCAAAAAAGGAAGCTTGTTGCCGGTGCGTTGGCACCTGCCTTAAAGTGCCAGCTACTCAGCGGGCTGAAGAGGAAGAAGTTCCTACTAGGAAGACACACGGACACGTATGTTCACTGCAGCACTATTTACAATAGCAAAGACTTGGAACCAACTCGAATGCCCATCAATGATAGGCTGGATAAAGAAAATGTGGCACGTATACACCATGGAATTACTACGCAGCCATCAAAAAGGATGAGTTCATGCCCTCTGCAGGAACGTGGATGCAGCCGGAAGGCCTCATTCTCAGCAAACTGACACAGGAAGCGAAAACCAAACACCGCATGTTCTCACTCCTAAGTGGGAGTTCAACAGTGAGTGAGAACACATGGACACAGGGAGGGGAACATCGCACAGCGGGCCCTGACGGCGCGTGGGGGGCAAGGGGAGAGAGAGCATTAGGACAAGTGGCCAACGCATGCGGGGCTTCAAACCTAGGTGACTGGTGGATAGGTGCAGCAAAGCACCGTGGCACACGTGTACCTATGTTCCAAACCTGCACGTCCTGCACATGTACCCCATAACTTGGGAGGGAGTGGGGGAAACCAAAAGAGAGAGCGGGGGAAAGCGGGGGGAGAGAGAGAGAGAGACAGAGAGAGAGGAGAAGTTCAATTCAGGGTGGATCCCATTCCTTTAAAAGGTCACCACCACCAACGACACCCACTCGACTGTCAAGCTGAGATCTAAGGACCTCCAAAGGAGTAGGTCACTCGTGGCCTTCCCAAAGCGCAGTAATCACAGTGGAAACGGAATTGTGCCTGCCGCAAAAGCCTACCGTCCTCATGGTACCTCAAGCAGCGCTTAAGACAGGCCGGCGTGTCAGCGTGTCACAGGCACTGGGCGTGCAAGCTACTCCGCAGATTCGTGTCTGTCCCTCTCACATCTCTTTCTCTCTCTCTACTTTTAGGAAACAAGTATGTATCCCCGGAGGGGGTGCACCGTTTTTGGAGATACTGCCATACCAGCTCGACGCGTGTAATGGACACAGTAAGCGTTCTGCTCCAAAAATCCATTTAACATATTGTCCTTGGAGAGCAAAACTTATCAGATTTTAAACTGATAAGAACAGATCCGATAATTGATTTTAACCAAAAGGCCGAAGAGTGATAACAAATTTTTTCTTTTAGCCACAGCACTCCTTCTCCCACTCATCGTGAGCTCACGGTAAGAAAAGTGATTGTCAAGTAAAGAAGCACTCTCTGCCCTAGGTTCACACGGTTTTCCTTGTTACAATTTGTAACATTGCACAAGTAATAGTGTTATAAGTTTGGGGGGATATTTACTTTCCCTTTTTGTTCCCATAGTTCCCGAGCGAAACAGCCATCTGAAATTTGCATGCCCCGCCCCACAAGCGCCGAGCTCCGTCCTCCCTGCAGGCGGGCCCTATTATCACCGACTAACATCATTTTGCGGACTTGATTTATGTATTTATTTAAGACGAATTTTCGCACTGTTGCCCGGGCTGGAGTGCAGTGGCGCCATCTCGGCTCATTGCAGCCTCCGCTTCCCGGGTTCACGCGATTCTCTTGCCTCAGCCTCAGGAGTAGCTGGGATTAAAGGCGCACACCAGCACATCAGGCTAAATTTTTGTATTTTTAGTAGAGACGGGGTTTCACTGTTGGCCAGTCTGGTCTCGAACTCCTGACCTCGTGATCCTCCTGCCTCGGCCTCCCAAAGTGCTGGGATTACAGGCGTAAGCCACCGTGCCCGGCCTGGACTTACTTTATTATATGTGTTATAGACATGTAATTACATATTTTGTATAGTTGACCACACGGAAACAGGCACTTACGTCTCCGTCCCTCTAGCCATTTCTCATCCGTCTCGACCGGCGTTTTCCTTGAGGCGAGGGCGCAGTCCCGGGGGATGCAGCGCTTGCTCCTACAGGTTCGAGGGCTGGGCGGAGCCTTGGGAAACAGGCCCTGGTAATCTCCGCTCACTGAGTGGCGCTGCGAAGCTGCTTCTGACGGGGAAGGAGGAGAGGGGCCTGGAACCGCCGAGGGAACCACCAGTTCCGACGCCCTGGGGTGGGCCAGGAGGACGGAGTGGCTGGGGCTGCGCGGGGCGGTGGGCTGGGCGGGAGGAGCGGGGGTCCGGGAGGTGACCCCGGTGGGCGTCCGATCGGGCTGGGTCTTGTGGGCTCCCCGCCCGCGGAGGGGGCGCGCAGAGGGAGGGCGGTAGCACAGTGAGCGCGACCACTACTTCCCTGTGAACGCGAGAGCTCAGACAAGCCACAGGGAGCCAGGGCCGAGAAACCGGAAGACCGGCGAGGAGACCATAGCACCCTCCCAGGAAAGAGAGCGCGAGGGCTTGGGCCAGGTTGGGGACAGTGCGGGAGCTGAGGAGTGGCCAGATTCTGGGTGTACTTTGAAAGCAGAGCTGATGGCCTTTGCGGACAGTTGGAATGAGGGTTGAGAGAAAGGAGTGGAGGATGACTCCAAGGGTTTGGCCAGAGCGACTGCCATATTCAGCCTGGGCGACAAAAGCGAAACTACGTCTCAAAAAAAAAAAAAAAAAAAAAAAAAAAAAATTCTGCCAGGCACAGTGGCTCACGCCTGTAATTTCAGCACTTTGGGAAGCCGAGGCGAGCGGATCATTTGAGGTCAGGAGTTCAAGACCAGCCTGACCAATGTGGTGAAACCCTGTCTCTACTAAAAATACAAAAATTACTCTGGTGTGGTGGCAGTGTCCTGTAATCCCAGCTACTTGGGAGGCTGAGGCAGGAGACTCTCTTGAACCCGGGAGGCAGAGGTTGCAGTGAGCTAAGATAGCACCACTGCACTACAGCCTGGGGAACATAGTGAGACTCTGTCTCAAAAAAAAAAAAAAAAAAGAAAAAAAAAAAGCCACAACACATAAGGCTGAAGGAGACTTAAAGAGACCTGACAACCAAAAGTGACAAGTGATCCTGGGCCAGAAAAACCTAAAAGACTTTATTGGGACAATTGGTGAAATCTGAACTCGGACTGTAGATTCCAGTATGGAATTAATGTGAAACTTCCAGAAGGCCTTTGTTCTTAGGAAACACACCGAAGTATTGGTGGACTGGGGGGTGAAGGGACATCCCGTGTGCAAATTACTTACCAATGGTTCAGGAAAAAAATGTATATAGGTGTCTTCTTATGAGTGTGTGTGTTGTGTAAGAGAGAGAGTGAGACAAAGAAAGAGAGAGAAAATTATAAAGTAAATGTGGCCATCAAGGGGAGAGAGAGGGAGTGAGGGAGGGAGGGACAGACAACAGAGAGAGAGAGAGAAAAGAAAGAGCACAAACTTGGGAGTTAAGAAGTGTGTCACTGAACCCCAGACTTCTTGCTTTACCAACTGTGTACCTTGCGGGGATGGGGAAGAGGGTAGAGAAGTTCTCCATGTAAGTCTTTTAACTTTTCTGCAAGTCTGAAGTTATTCAGAGATTAAAATAATTGAGGCTGGGCACAGCAGCTCATGCCTGTAATCCCAGCACTTTGGGAGGCTGAGGCGGGCAGATCACCTGAGGTCAGGAGCTCAAGACCACCCTGGCCAACATGGTGAAACCCCATCTCTACTAAAAATACAAAAATTAGCCAGGTGTGGTGGTGCATGACTGTAATTCCAGCTACTAGGGAGGCTGAGGCAGGAGAGTCGCTTGAACCTGGGAGGCAGAGGTGGCAGTGAGCCGAGATGGCATCACTGCACTCCAGCTTGGACAACAGAGGGAGACTCTGTCTCAAAAAAATAAATAGGCCGGGCATGGTGGCTCACGCCTCTAATCCCGCCACTTTGAGAGACGGAGGTGGGCAGATCACTTGAGGTCAGGAGTTTGAGACCAGCCTGGCTATCATGGTGAAACCCCATCTCAATTACGAATACAAAAATTAGCCCACCGAGGTGGTGGGCGCCTATAATCCCAGCTACTCAGGTGGTTGAGGCAGGAGAATTGCTTTAACGCAAGAGGTAGGGGTTCCAGTGAGCCGAGATTATGCCACTGCACTCCAGCCTGGGTGACAGAGTGAGACTCCGTCTCAAATAAATGAATAAATAAATAAAATAAAAAATAGAGAGGGGAGAGAGAGAGAATGACAGGGACAAATATAGACAAGTGTTTGGAGGAGTTTTCCTGTTAAAAGAAGGGAAATGAGATGGTAACTATAGAGTGAAGTGGGGTCAAGCTAGGGTTTATTTATTTATTTTTAGGGTTTGTTTTAAAGTGGAAACAATAACAGCATTTTACCTGCTGGGGGTGGGCAGGGGGCGGGGGCTGGAAGAGAATACAACCCAGAGAATATGAAGGATGCAGAAGAGAGGGAGAGTTGCCAGAGGTAAGGAGGGATGGATGGGTTCCTGTGCCCAAGTGTCAGGTGGGCCTTTGCCAGGAGCACGGATGGCTCATCCACAGCACCAGAGGGGAAGGTAGAGGTGGTGGTTACACGTGGAGGAGGTGGGTGGATGTGTCCGGGGAACTCACGGAAGTTTCCTCTGATTGTTTCTATTCCCCTGGGGACATAGAAAGCAAGGTAGTCAGCTGAGGTTCTTTGGAGGTTGAAGAAGAAAGTGAGAATCAGCTGTCTGGAAAATGTAAGATCTATACATTAGGGAAACAGGATGATTTCACTTCTCAACACTAAGAGGCTCACCTGAGTCAGCGATTGGAAAGTTAACCCCCACTATACCACCAGGGTCCCTTGGACCCAAAGTTATAGCTGACTAATCCATTCTTCTCCCACCCCGAGCCCCCATTCATTTCCGTTTCTTTTTGGAGCAATTCTAGATGTACATACTGATATTTCATGACCTTTGTTCTTTTACAGGTCTTCCAATGAAATAAATAAGTTTCTTTCTTCCCCCCCCCCACCCCCTGTTTTTTTGAGATGGAGTCTCACTGTGTTGCTCAGGCTGAAATGCGGTGGCACGATCTTGACTCAATGCAGCCTCTGCCTCCAGGGTTCAAGCGATTCTCCCACCTCAGCCTCCCAAGTAGCTGGGATTACAGGCATGCACCTCCATGCCTGGCTAATTTTTGTGGTTTTAAGGTGGGGAATTAAAGAAAAATAAAATTTAAAAGAAAGAGAAATTTTCGTGTATTAGGCTGACTTGTCCCAGAGGCAGCAACAGGCACAGCCCAGACCCAGGAAAAGTCTTGATAATATTATCTAATGTGCTCTGGAGACTCTCTCGGCACTCCCTCAACATAAGGAGAAGAAAAACAAATTTTCCTTTGTTTTATGGAATGAGTTTATAGATTCCTGTTCTCTGTAACTGTAGGGTCCGGCCCTACTGGGCCTTGCGGGTTGTTCTCTTCGTGTGCAGAGACAAAGATGGTAGAAAAATAAGACACGAGACTAAGAGATAGTAGGAAAGACAGCTGGGCCCAGGGGGCCACTACCATCAATGCACGGAGTCCAGTAGTGGCCCCGAATGCCTGGACATGCTGCTATTTATTGTATACAAGGCAAGAGGGCAGGGTAAGGAGAGTGAGTCATCCCCAGTGATTGATAAGGTCAAGCAAGTCACATGGGGGTGTTCTTTGTGGTAGCCGAAGCAGAGAGGGAGGACCGCATACGTCAGCATTTTTTCTATGCACTTGTCAGAGAGATCAAAGACTAATACTTTCACTAATTCCGCTACTGCTATCTTCTAGGAACTTAAAAGAGGAACCAGGTGTACAGGCGGAATGTGAAAGTGGAGAAGGAGCGTGACCACTGAAGCACAGCACCACAGGGAGGGGTTTAGGCCTCCGGATGACTGTGGGCAGGCCTGGCTAATGTCAGACCTCCCACTAGAGCTGGTGGAGCAGAGTGTTCTCTAACTCCCCCCAAGGAAAGGGAAACTCCCTTTCCTGGTCCGCTAAGTAATGGTTGCCTTCCCAGGCACTGGTGCTACCGCAAGACCAAGGTCTGCTAAGTAACGGGTGCCTTCCCAGGCACTGGTGCTACCGCTAGACCAAGGTGTCCTCAAGCGGCCTTTATCAGGGTGTGACAGAGGACTTTCACTCTTATCTTCTGCTCACTTCTCACAATGTCCCTTCAGCTCTACTAAAAATACAAAAATTAGCCGGGCATGGTGGTGCACGCCTGTAATCCCAGCTACTCAGGAGGCTGAGGCAGGAGAATTGCTTGAACCTGAGAGGCAGAGGTTGCAGTGAGAGGATCGTGCCACTGCACTCCAGCCTGGGTGACAGATTGAGACTCTCTCAAAAAAAAAGAAAAAGAAAAAAGGTGTAAGAGTTAAAGAGGAAAGAAACATGAAAGGGGATGGGCGGTGGGGGAGTGGAGTAACATGTACCACAGAGTAACAGAGGGAGGGGTGGTAGAAGGTGATTGGAGAGTGTGACCCTGGAAGTGGATGGTGGATGGCGTAATGGCATCAGCAATGACAAGATCTAGACTTAGACCAGGGAAGTGAGTGGCTGGGGTAGGTAAGGCCTAGGTCAAGGAACTGGGGAACTGGGTGTCAATTGATGACAGGAGTTATGTTGGAAAGTGAGCCAGGAGCTAAAACCTTCAAGGAATAAGTAAGTGTTGGCATGAGAGTGACTGGCCACAGGACAGATGACAGCAATAAGAGGAGGCAGTGGGCAGTATGGGTACAAGGCACAATGGAATGAGGGGTGGGGAGAACCAACACAGAAAGGAAAGCAATCAATGTCCTAAGTGGAGGATAGAGGGAAAGAAGAAAGGAGGCTGGGAATAGAGAGGACAGTAGGAAAATGAGCAAGGTTTCAGGAATCAGACACGGGAGAAGAGATGAGGCTTCTTGTGCCTGACCCATACAGAGCAGAAATGCAGAACTTCAGGGTCATTCTACAGTGAGTGGCAGATACATGGAAGACAGCTGCAGCATTAGTTCTTTGCACTCACTACCTGGGGGATGTCACCTCTGTCCAAGTGTCATGCCCAAGGGGTTCGCCTTGCCTGCTGCCTAAACAGAGCTGATTCATCAGAACAGGGGAATTACAACAGAGAAAGAGTAATTTGGCTGGGCGCAGTGGCTCACACCTGTAATCCCAGCACTTTGGGAGGCCGAGGCAGGTGAATCACCTAAGGGCAGGAGTTTGAGACCAGCCTGGCCAACATAGTGAAACCCTGTCTCTACTAAAAATACCAAAAATTAGCCAGGCGTGGTGGCACGTGCCTATAATCCCAGCTATTGGGGAGGCTGAGGCAGGAGAATCGCTTGAATCTGGGAGGCGGAGGAGGCGGTGAGCCAAGGTCCTGCCATTGCACTCCAGCCTAGGCAACGAAAGTGAAACTCCATTTCAAAAAAGAAAAAAAAAAAAAAAGAAAGAGTAATTCATGCAGGGCTGGCTGTGTAGGAGACTGGAGTTTTATTATTACCCAAATCAGTCTACCTGAGCATTTGGGGAGCAGACTTTTTAAGGACAGCTTGGTGGGTAGGGGGAAGCCAGTGAGCCCAGGAGTGCTGACTGGTCAGGGATGAAATCATAGGGAGTTGAAGCTGTCTCCTTGTGCTGATTAAGTTCCTGGGTGGGGGCCCCAAGATCACATGAGCCAGTTAATCAATCTGGGTGGTGCCAGCTGATCCATCAAGTGCAGGGTCTGCAGAATATCTCAAGCACTGATCTTAGGAGCAATTTAGGAAGGGTCAGAATCTTGTAGCCTCCAGCTGCATGACTCCTAAACCATAATTTCTAAACTTTATTTATTTATTTATTTTTTTGAGACGGAGTGTCGCTCTGTTGCCCAGGCTGGAGTGCAGTGGCGCAATCTTGGCTCACTGCAAGCTCCACCTCCCGGGTTCACGCCATTCTCCTGCCTTAGCCTCTCCGAGTAGCTGGGGCTACAGGCGCCCGCCACCACGCCCAGCTAATTTTTTTGTGTTTTTAGTAGAGACGGGGTTTCACCGTGTTAGCCAGGATGGTCTCGACCTCCTGACCTTGTGATCCGCCCGCCTCGGCCTCCCAAAGTGCTGGGATTACAGGCTTGAGCCACCGTGCCCGGCCTTTTTTTTTTTTTTTTTGACACAGAGTCTCTGTCACCCAAGCTGGAGTGCAGTGGCAAGATCCTGGCTCACTGCAACCTCCAAGCCACCTCCCAGGTTCAAGCGATCCTCCTACCTCAGCTTCCCGAGTAGCTGGGAGTATATAGGCATGTGCCACCACACCTGGCTAATTTTTGTATTCTTTAGTATAGATGGGGTTTCACCACGTTGGCCAGGCTGGTCTTCAACTCCTGACCTCAGGTGATCTACCTGCCATGGCCTCCCAAAGTGCTGGGATTACAGGGGTGAGCCACGAGGCCCAGCCCATAATTTCTAATCTTGTGGCTAACGTTAGTCCTCCAAAGGCAATCTAGTCCCCAGGCAAGAAGGAGGTCTACCTTGGGAAAGGGCTGTTAACATCTTTGTTTTAAACTATAAAATAAAATATAAACTAAGCTTCTCCCAAAGTTAGTTCAGGCTATGCTCAGGAATGAATAAGGACAATTTGGAGGTTAGAAGCAAGATTGGGTGGGTTAAGTTAGATCTCTTTCACTGTCTCAGTCATAATTTTGCACAAGCGGTTTCACAAGCAGTCGATACCAGGAGCCTCTGAAGACCACCATAGCAGTCCTCAGTGCCAGGTGAATCCACTAAAATAGAAACACTAGGCTTTGCCAAGAAGCGAAAACAAAAACAAAAACAAAACAACTTTATCACACATTTCAATAGAATTTCAGGGACAGGCTGGGTGTGGTGGCTCACAACTGTAATCCCAGCACTTTGGGAGGCCCAGGTGGGTAGATCACTTTGAGGCCAGGAGATCGAGACCAGCCTGGCCAATATGTCGAAATCCATCTCTACTATAAATACAAAAAATTAGCCAGACATGGTGGCGTGCACCTGTGATCTTAGATACTCCAGAGGCTGAGGCACAAGAATCACTTGAACCTGTGAGGCAGAGGTTGCAGTGAGTCGAGGTTGCAGTGAGTCGAGATTGCATCACTGCACTCCAGCCTGGGTGAGAGACAGAGACTTGAATTTCCATGGACAGGCATTCATGTTCGGGAGAAGGGGGGTCTGGGCACCGGAGTCGGAGGAAAGAGCCTCAGTAAAGGTACAGAAAAGTTAAGCACAGGGCAATAAGAAAATGAGGGGAGGCCGGGCACGGTGGCTCATGCTTGTAATCCCAGCACTTTGGGAGGCCGAGGCTGGCGGATCACGAGGTTAGGAGATCGAGACCACGGTGAAACCCCGTCTCTACTAAAAATACAAAAAAAAATTAGCCGGGCGTGGTGGCGGGCGCCTGTAGTCCCAGCTACTCAGAGAGGCTGAGGCAGGAGAATGGCGTGAACCCGGGAGGCCGAGCTTGCAGTGAGCCGAGATCGCGCCACTGCACTCCAGCCTGGGTGACAGAGCGAGACTCCGTCTCAAAAAAAAAAAAAAAAAAAAAAAAGAGAAAATGAGGGGACCGGTTCGTATATCTACGACCCCTCCAGCCACCTGGGAAGGTAGGATCTGGGCCTTGGCCTGTCCCAGAGAATGCAGCAATGCCCTGTCCCAGAGAATGCAGGTTCCACGTGGGCTCCTTCCTACTGTAATTGCCCCCATTACACCCACAGCCATCCCCTCACAGACTGGTTCATGTGCCAGACTCAGCCAGCGGGTGGAGCTTCTCCTGGGAAGCCACACCTCCACCTCCCCAACACACAGCACCCCAGCCTCGCTCTGACAGGCTCTTCCTTACATCATGGCAGTTTTTCATCAGGGAACCACTGTCTCCACAAGCCAAATGCTGTTGTAGGCCAATCAGACTCTGAAATCCATGCACCTTTGTTAGCAGGTCATTGTGGAAAACACACCCATGGAAGGCGGCCTTCCACCCCCATCCTATAAAAAGAAGGCCACTTCAGCAAATAAAGAGTCTGACAATGTCTTTTTTTTTTTTTTTTTTTTTTTTTTATGGGCCAACCAGTAACCATGATCATGACCACATTTGAGAATCAGGGCTCTTTGAAGCTGGGGCAATACTTCTGGATCGGGAGCAACTTATCATGGAGGACCTGGTATTAAGAGGACACATTGACAACATAGAATAATACAGGCAAGTACAATCAAGGCATTAAAAGTCCTCACATCAAGATGGACATGGCCTTCTCCCAGTCCATACAGCATTTATTTGGCGGGCACTGCTGTATATTTCTTCAAGAATGCATTTTCTCCTAATCATTCCATTTCAAAGGGAGCCACGGCTTTAAATGCTTAGGTTAGTCTCAAAAGAGGTGAGTCCCTTTCAGCATCTCATGGGGCATACTGTATCTCCTTTCTTTCTTTCTTTCTTCTTTTAATTTTTTTTTTTTTTTTTTTTTTTGAGACAGAGTTTCACTCTTGTTGCCCAGGCTGGAGTGCAATGGCGCAATCTCGGCTCACCGCAACCTCCGCCTCCTGAGTTCAAGCGATTCTCCTGCCTCAGCCTCCTGAATAGCTAGGATTACAGGTATGTGCCACCACACCTGGCTAATTTTGTATTTTTAGTAGAGACAGAGTTTCTCCATTTTGGTCAGGCTGGTCTAGAACTCCTGACCTCAGGTGATCCACCTGCTTCAGCCTCCCAAAGTGCTGGGATTGCAGGCGTGAGCCACCGCACCTGGCCTGTATCTCCTTTCAAAAAGTGGTGCTGTCTTTGTCCACTTTGGGAGGCCAAGGAGGGCGGATCACCTGAGGACAGGAGTTCCAGGCCAGCCTGGCCAACATGGTGAAACACTGTCTTTACTAAAAATACAAAAATTAGGTTGCAACGAGCTGATGGACCCACCCGGGGTCAAGACAGTGACCAAGCGAAATGGGCGTGGGCGTCACGAGGTGTCTGCGGAAGGAAGTTGGAGGAGAGTGGTCCGAGCTCTTTTGAGGAAAGCCATTACTGTGAAGAGTGGAGCTTCCGCGGTCTGGCTGGGTCGGAGGCGAAAGCGGAGCCCATGAGCCCCCTGCCCCCACCTCCTTCCCAGGGCCGCAGAGAGAAGTCCGACTGCGACTGCGAGATCGCGCCCTGAAGGGGCTGCTGCCCTGGGAGTCACAGCCCCGCCCCGCTCCCTGCCCTCTCGGTGGGGACTGGGGACAAACTATTTAACCTCTGGACTCTCAGTTTCCCCAGCTGGGAAGTGGAAACACCAGTGCCTACCTCGTGGGGTGGAGGGAGCAGAAACGGAGCCGAGGGGGCGGCCATGGCTCAGTAGTCTGGAATGTGGGTCCCAGTATCCGACTAGCTTCTCCCGAAGGGGTCTTGGCTGTGATACCGAAGCCCCTGAGCAACTGCGTTGCCTGCCGACAATACAATAGGAAGCATTTACTGTTTGGCCTAGGCTGTGTGATAAGTGCTCTCCTCATTACAAACTCGCAAAGGTTACCTACAGAAGGAAACCTTGAGACGGAGGTTAAGCAGCTTAGGCAACACAGCCAGACCCAGTTTCTACCAAAAAAAAAATTTTTTTTTTAATTTATTATTATTTTTTTTAAACGGAGACTCGCTCTGTTTCCAAGGCTGGAGTGCTGGAGTGCAATGGCACAATCTTGGCTCACTGCAACCTCCACCTCCCGAGTTCAGGGTAGTCTCCTGACTCAGCCTCCCGAGTAGCTGGGATTAGATCTTTTAGCAAGTTGGGCGCGATGACTCACGCCTGTAATCCCAGCACTTTGGGAGGCCAAGGCAGGTGGATCACCTGAGGTCGAGAGTTCGAGACCAGCCTGACACCAACATGGAGAAACCCTGTCTCTACTAAAAATACAAAATTAGCCAGGTGTGGTGGTGCGTGCCTATAATCCTAGCTACTAAGGAGGCTGGGGCAGGAGAATCGCTTGAACACCCCTTCTCTGGTCTCATGGAAAAATGGTTTGGAAATGGAAGGGACTCATGACCTCAATCTTTACCTCCCTTGCAATTATTACCGGTGTACTCATTCTTGTAGGTTGTGTCATACCTTGCATTTGTGGATTTGTGCAAAGGCTTATAGAAACAGCTCTTACCAAACCCCTCTCCATTCTCCCCCACCCTACTCAGATAAACTCCTACTTCTAGACAACCAAGAGGAGCAACAAAGCCAAAATATGTTAGAGGAATTTAAAGAGGAAGAACTATAAAGTCAAGAGGGGGAAAATTGCCAGAAACAGTAAGTTCCTCTTCAAAGCTTCTTTGGTCTTTCTTGCTCTGTACACAGCCCTTCCTGCTTAATCAGGAACGAGCACTTGTTTCTTATTTTCTTTTTCTTTTTTTTTTGAGACAGAGTCTTGCTCTTTTGCCCAGGCTGGAGGGCAGTGGCGCTATCTTGGCTCACTGCAATCTCCACCTCCCAGGTTCACGCCATTCTCCTGGCTCAGCCTCCCAAGTAGCTGGGACTATAGGCGTCCGCCACAGCACCTGGCTAATTTTTTGTATTTTTAGTAGAGACGGGGTTTCACCGTGTTAGCCAGGATGGTCTCGATCTCCTGACCTCGTGATCCGCCCGCCTCGGCCTCCCAAAGTGCTGGGATTACAGGTGTGAGCCACTGTGCCCAGCAAGCACTTGTTTCTCTGTTTAATGGGTAACTAGCAAACCTCTTACTCGGTAAACAACCCTTCCTGCCTAGTTGGTAATGGACAGCCTCTCCCTTCCCACCTAATTGGCCTTATTCAATTTCAAGCACTAGTCAGTTAGGTCAGCTTAGACTGTGCTGTCTGACTCTAGCAAATGGGGAAAGGACACAGAAACAGAAACTGTGTTAGGGATAAAAACCCCTGCTCTACCCTGCTTGTTGTGCTCTTGGGATCAGTCAGACACAAGCCGTACCCTTCTGCAGAAGTAAATGTGCCTTGCTGAGAAATTCTTTGTTTTTTTTTTTTTTTTTTTTTTTTTGAGACGGAGTCTCGCTCTGTTGCCCAGGCTGGAGTGCAGTGGCGCAATCTCTGCTCACTGCAAGCTCCGCCTTCCGGGTTCACGCCATTCTCCCGCCTCAGCCTCTCCGAGCAGCTGGGACTACAGGCGCCCGCCACCACACCTGGCTAATTTTTTTTTTGTATTTTTAGTAGAGACGGGGTTTCACCGTGGTCTTGATCTCCTGACCTCATGAGCCGCCCGCCTCGGCCTCCCAAAGTGCTGGGATTACAAGCGTGAGCCACCGCGCCCAGCTGAGAAATTCTTTGTTTAAGTGGTGGTTTTTCTCTGCGGCACCGAACACTTGTTTCTAACACCTGGGAGGCAGAGGTTGTGGTGAGCCGAGATCTTACCATCGCCCTCCAGCCTGGCGCCGTGGCTCACATTTGTAATCCCAGCACTTTGGGAGGCTGAGACAGGCAGATCACTTGAGCACAGAAGTTCGAGACCAGCCTGGGCAACATTGGCAAAACCCCATCTCTACAAAAAAATACCAAAATTAGCTGGGCATGGTGGTGCAGGCCTGTCATCCCAGCTACTTGTGAGGCTGAGGTGGGAGGATGGCTTGAGTCCAGTAGGCAGTGGTTACAGTGAGCTGAGATCATGCCATTGCATTCCAGCCTGGGTGACAGAGCCAGACTCTGTCTCAAAAAAGAAAAAGAAAAAAAAAGTGGTGGAATCTCTTACACCAGTAAGGGGGGGGTAACTTTTTCATGCTTAAGATCTTCTATTTTCTTTTCTATGAGCTGATTGCTCAGATCCTTTCCCCACTGGCCTTTGAATTGTTGATCCTTTGCATTTGCATCCCTAACCTATTTGTTCTAGTCTATGATTTCAGTTACACATCCAACTTTTGTTTTTTTAAGATGGCTAACCAGTTGCCTTAGCATCATATATGGAGTAGCCCACCTTTTCATCAGTCTGAGATGCCACTTTTATCATATAATAAAGGCCTCATATATACTTAGGTCTATTTCTGAAACTTTCTTTTAAACAAAAGAGCCTTCTGTATCGTGGCTGTTTTTTAAACTTTTGATTGATTGTGTACCTACCTTTGTGTACCTGCCTTTGTGTACCTGTGAACATGGCCTTGTCCCTGTGGTTAGCAAGGAGCATGTGTTCCATTCCTCCTCCGGCTGCCCTTCAACACCATCCACTGCTCACAATGCTGCCAGGGAAGCCTGAGCACCTCCAGAGGTGCCAAGCTGACCATGCCAAGGCTGCCAACTCCAGGTGCTTCTAAGGTTTTCAGTCCTTGGGCACCAGAAGGCTGCCAGGTTTCCTGCCAGCTGGGGAAAGCAGCCTATTCAACTATTCAACCTATGCAACTCCAGGTCCTGCTATTTCTGTTTTTCTTGGCCCTGATTGCACCTCAGTTTTTGCCCCGTCTTCTGGAATGGCTCCTTCAAATTCCCCTTTTCATCACATCAGTTTTCACAGATAGTTGAAGAGATCTGCTTGGAGAGAGATACCATTTTGTTTCCCTATTTTCCTTTGCCTCCTCTCTGACTCCTTCCACCACCCCCACCCCATGCCCAGCCCCACCATTCTTTTCTCTCCCTCCTGGGCCTCTTCACAGTTATCAACCAAAAACTTTCACTTATAGCAACAGAAACAGAACTGTGCCAATCTGTGTGGCCTTGGTGGGGGAAGGGAGATTTTTTGGCTGCAGTAGCCAGCAAAGTTAGTGTTCCATATGTCTCCTTTTTTTGTTTCTTTTCTTTTTTTTTTTTTTTTTTTTTGAGACGGAATTTTGCTCTTGTTGCCCAGGCTGGGAGTGCAATGGCATGATCTCGGCTCACCACAAGCGATTATCCTGCCTCAGCCTCCCTAGTAGCTGGGATTACAGGCATGTGCCACCACGCCCAGCTAATTTTGTATTTTTAGTACAGACAAGGTTTCTCCATGTTGGTCAGGCTGGTCTTGAACTCCCGACCTCACGCGATCCACCTGCCTTGGCCTCCCAAAGTGCTGGGATTACAGGCATGAGCCACTGTGCTCGGCTGTTTTTTTGTTGTTTGATACACAGTCTCACTTTGCTGGAATGCAGTGAAGAGATCACAGCTCACTGCAGCCTTGACCTCCCAGGCTCAAGCAATCCTCCTGCCTCATCCTCCCAAGTAGCTGGGACTACAGGCGCACATCACCACAACTGGCTAATATTTTTTGAGATGAAGTCTTGCTCTGTCACCCAGGCTGGAGTGCAGTGACACGATCTCGGCTCACTGCAACCTCTGTCTCTCGGGTTCAAGCGATTCTCCTGCCTCAACCTCCCAAGTAGCCAGCACTACAGGCGTGTGCATCCAGCTAATTTTTGTATTTTTAGTAGAGACAGGGTTTCACCATGTTGGCCAGGCTAGTCTTGCTCCTGACCTCAAGTGATCCACCTGCCTTGGCCTTCCAAAATTCTGGGACTACAGGTGTGAGCCACCATGCCCAGCCACCTGGCTAATTTTTGTTAAAATTTTTTTTTTTTTTTTTTGTAGAGATGAGGTCTACCTATGTTGCCGTGGGTGGTCTCAAACTCCTCCTCAAGCGATCCTCCCCCCTCGGCCTCCCAAAGTGCTGGGATTGCAGGTGTGAGCCATTGTGCCAAGCCCATATGCCCCTTTAAAAAAAGATATTTAGTAGAAATGGAGCATCTTGCTACAGTCTTGCTGCTCAGTGTGATCCCCAGACCAGCACCATTGATATCATCTGGGAGTGGGTTAGAAGTGCAGAATCACTGGCTCCAGACCTATTGCATCAGAATCTGCATGTTAACAAGGTTCCCCCAGAATGCACATGCACATCAGAGTTTGGGAAGCATTCTGCTCTGGGACTTGATGACTGAAGGAGGGAGGCTGAGGGAGAGAGAAGAAGCAAATATGTTTTTTGAGACCTCATTTCTCACTACCAATATCTGAAACTTGGGGACCACATGGATTTGGATAACAAGTGATACAGTTATAACTCCAGATGTCTACCCTGGTGGCTGAATGGATCTTAGAACACTTTCTGGGGTTATAAAATACAGAATCAGCAAGTTGAGGCAGAAAGGCCTGAAGGGAGATGGCAAATCCGTGTGAGCAAGGCTGTCTAAAGACCCATGGGCCAGGGGTGCTTATTGAGAACAGAGTATGTGGCACCATTAGGGGCAGAGGATGGAAGCAAGCACATATGAAGCTAGGCATGGTGGCATGCGCCTGTAGTCCCAGCTACTCAGGAGGCTGAGGTGGAGGGTCAGTTGAGCTGGGGAGGTCGAGGTTGCAGTGAGCCATGGTCATGCCACTGCCCTCCACCACGGCCCGCAGAGTGAGACCTGAAAAAAAGAAAAGAAAAGAAAAAAGAAAGAAAGAAAGAAAGAAAGAAAGAAAGAAAGAAAGAAAGAAAGAAAGAAAGAAAGTTAGTTGAAAATCTTGGAGGCCTTTGAAAACATGGAGAGACTGGACTTCTGTTTCTATGATCAGGAGTGAGGTATACAGGGGGTCCCCAGTAGCCATGGACTGGGAGAGATGACACAAAGATACTATTTTGTGTAAGAGAAGAGGAGTACGTTTCAGAATCCCTGGAACACCAATGTGTAATGAGCAGGCAGGCCGAGAGAAATGACAACATATGTCCTTATAAAGACTTAGAGGCAAATGTTCAGAGCAGCATTATTCGAATAGCTCTGAACTGAAAACTACTCAAACGTCCATCAGTGGGTGAATGGATAAACAAAATGTGATATTCAGGAATAAAAACATAATGGTACAACATAATAGCACATGCCACAATGGGGATGAACCTCAGAAACATCACACTCAGAGAAAGACATCAGTCAGACACAAAAAACCACATAGAGTGTGATTCCCTTCATATGAAATGCCAGGAAAGGGAACTCTGTAGACATAAAGTAGATCGGTGGTTAACTCAAGATGAGGGTGGGAGTGGGCAATGACTGTGTAGGGGAGAAAAACTTTACCTCTATCACCTTAGGGTCCCTGCTGGGCCTGAGACTCAAACTGACATAGATTAGCAGGAGGAAAGCATAGACACTCAATGTAAGTTTTACATGACACGGGAGCCCTCATAAGGAAATGAAAACCCAAGGCCACGATCATATATGTGCATTTGTTCCGGTTGTTTTCTGCCTCCCCTTCCACTTGCCATTCTTCTCTCCCCTGCTTTTTTGTACTGCATGGAGCTGCATAAGGGTCATGAGCCAAACAGCAGCCCCTCTTGCTGCAGCTGGTTACAGGGCTGCCCCTGCTGTTCATCCTGTGCCTCATAGGCAACATGTTATGCCCATGTCCAAGGTACAGAGAAGTGGACCCAGAGCCAGGGAGAGGTGGTAGGGACCCTTGGGCAGGGCAGGAGGTGCTTATTGAGAACAGAGTCCATGTCACCATTAGGGGAGAGGGTGGAAGCAAGCACGTTTGGCAATCCTGTGTCTGCCCTGTTTCTGGAGAGGCAGATGCAGAGAGCAGGTCAGAGGGAATTTCACTGGACAGGAAGTTGGGGGGTTGAAGGTAGCCATTGCATATAACCAAACCTGTTACTCATTTCTTTGATATTTGATGTCATTGTGACATGCTCTAGAAACCTCTGTCAAAATAGTGGTCTTCCTAATGATACTAAACAACAACTGAGACTGTTTATTGAGTTTGTGAAATCAAAGAGTGGCTGCTCTTCTGGAAGCAGTGAGT
Source organism: Nomascus leucogenys (assembly GCF_006542625.1). NCBI lineage: Eukaryota > Metazoa > Chordata > Mammalia > Primates > Hylobatidae > Nomascus > Nomascus leucogenys. Next base: position 32,780,351 of record NC_044399.1, on the reverse strand, counting down.
TGATGTCTGTTCTAACATTGTTCTGAGACAAGGAAACCTTTTTCTACTTTAACAGCCAGGAGTCAGAATTTCTCAGATCATATATTTGCATGTAGCACAGGAGATGCTCTTTTAATAAAAATCCAGAAATTTGTTGTGCATGTTATTTAATAGAGAACAATATCAAATTAAACCAACAACAATGACACTTAACATTTGGCCAAAGCTTGCTAAGTGTTGATGGTCACTGTGTACCTTCAGATAGCCTTGTGCTCTAACAGAGAGACTGATTTCAAAACCAGTTGAAGAGAAAACGCCTCTGCCTGCCTGTGCCTGTATATTACTGTCAATGTCAATCAGGAATGTGTGGGTTCATTCCAGTTATTTTCCGGCTCCCATTCTGCTTGCCATTCTTTCATCTCCTGCTCTTTTGTACTGCATAGAGCTACAGAAAGTTAGTGAGTCAAACGACAGCCCCTCTTGTTGCAGTTGGTCACAGGGCTGCCCCTGGTACTCAACCAGTGCCTCCTGTCCTCTCCCCTCCAAATCCCCCCTCCTCCTCAGCTATCACCTCTGTTAATCCTGGTGGTTTCCCTGGCTACCATGACCCAAATTCTCATTCCTGAAAAGTCTAAACCCCTCGAGGCCACATCTTTCTCAAGTTAGGGTTCCTGCACTTGTCCATTCATGTCACAGGTGGACCTGGGAGTAACACGTGGCACCCAAACAGATCACCAGAGTTCACACATATTCCACCTGCCCTCCCTGCATAAGAGCACCACTCCCTCTTCCTGATGATGGATCAGGGCCATTAATCCCTGCCAAGATGGTGACTGCTCATGTCTGCTAGTTCAATCTGTCCAGCCACGGCTGTAGCTTGAAGGCTTGAAGTTCAATGGGACCCACTTCTGCTTCCACCCTTTCTTTCCTTTATTTTTATTTTTATTTATTTGAGACAGGGTCTGGCTCTGTCACCAAGGCTGGAGTGCAGTGGTGCAATCACGGCTCACTGGAGCATCCACTTCCCAGACTCAATTGATCCTCCTGCCTCAGCCTCTGAAATAGCTGTTGTACAGATATTCGTCACCCTGAACGGGGCTTCACTACCTTGCCTAGGCTGTTTCTTTTGTGCTTGGTTTGTTCGTTCGTTTGTTTTGAGTTGGGGCTCTGGCTTTGCCGTCTAGGCTGGAGTGTAATGGCATGATCTCACCTCACTGTGGCCTTCTGGGCTCAAGCCATCCTCCTACCTGGGCCTCCCAAAGTGCTGGGATTACAAGCATGAGCCACAGTGCCCGGCCTGAAGATAGCCTTTAGAGAAAGAAGCAGGGGGAAGTTTTGCCAAGGCCAGACAAGATTTCTGGAGTTTGGAAAGGGTGAGAGATTGGGTCAGCAAAAGGAACATTCCGATCTTTATGCTGGGATGCAATTTATAGATACAGGGATGAGACCCAAAAGAGCCAGGAGAGATTTGTCATCATGGTTGCAAGGCAACTGCTGGTGGCTGATTCTGTGAACCATATACATACCTAGAATGGAGCCTAAAGATGCATCAAGCATGAAGGGTGGAGCCACGATGCTTGGACTTGAGTTCTGCTCCTGTGCGTTCCTCGGTAGCTTAAACTACCTGTGCCTTGGTTTTTCCTGGGGAAAAAAGGAAGTTTGTAGCCAGTACATTGGTGCCTGCCTTTTTTTTTTTTTTTTTTTTTTTTTTTTTTTGAGACGGAGTCTCACTCTGTCCCCTAGGCTGGAGTGCAGTGGCACGATCTCGGCTCACTGCAACCTCCGCCTCCCGGGTTCACGCCATTCTCCTGCCTCAGCCTCTCCGAGTAGCTGGGACCACAGGCACCCGCCACCACGCCCGGCTAATTTTTTGTATTTTTAGTAGAGACGGGGTTTCACCATGGTCTCGATCTCCTGACCTCGTGATCCGCCCGCCTCGGCCTCCCAAAGTGCTGGGATTACAAGCGTGAGCCACTGCGCCCGGCCAGTGCCTGCCTTAAAGTAGAACTACTCCAGGGGCTGAAGAGGAAGTTCAGCTGGGCGTGGTGGCTCACACCTGTAATCCCAGCAATCTGGGAGGCCCAGGCGGGTGGATCACCTGAGGTCAGGGGTTCGAGACCAGCCTGGCCAACATGGTGAAACCCCGTCTCTCCTAAAAATACAAAAATTAGCTGGGCATGGTGGCGGGCGCCTGTGATCCCAGATACTTGGGAGGCTGAGGCAGTTGAATGGCTTGAACCCAGGAGGCAGAGGTTGCAGTGAGCCGAGATGGCGCCATTGCACTCCAGCCTGGGCACCAAGAGCTAAACTCCATCTCAAAAACAAAAAACAAACAAACAAACAAAAAGAGTAAGTTCAAGTCCAGCCTGGGCAACACACCACTGGAATCCATCCCTTTGAAAGGTCATCACCCCTCCACTGCCAAGCTGAGATTTAAAGCCCGCCAAGTAAAGTCGAACATGTTCCCTACTCGGAAATGAATATTCTCGTTTTGGGTCCTAGGATACTCTCCATAAATCATGAACCTTATGATACTTAAAGGAGTAAGAAAACCTACGAACTATCCTAAACTACCCGGCGCAGTCTTTTCTTTCTAACCTTGCAAACACGTTGTATCCCAGGAGAGGGAGCACCATTCCTGGAGGTACAGCAATACCAGGTCGATGTGTGGAGTGGACAGAGCAAGCTTCTATTTCATCTCTGCTCCAAAAATCCATCTAATATAATTGTCCTCGGATGGAGGACGTATCAGATATGAAACTGGTAAGAACAGATACTACACTTGATCTTAGCCAAAAGGACGAGAAGCTATGTCGTCACCTTCCTCCCTGCCATCACCGTCCCACTCTCATCCACATTCAAGTCGCGGTGAGAGCCCCAGCCTCGCTCCTTGCCTCATTCACTTTGTCTCGTCCACACCAATATTGACGCCATTATACACGCAGGCCGATTTCTTATTCTCCACGTTTTAAAAGAGAAATCTGCCGGGCGCAGTGGCTCACGCCAGTAATCCTAGCACTTTGGGAGGCCGAGGCCGGTGGATCACAAGGTCAGGAGATTGAGACCATTCTGGCTAACGTGGAGAAACCCCATCTCGACTCAGGAGCTCGAGACCAGCCTAGGGAAAACCCATCTCTACTAAAAATACAAAAAATATTAGCTGGGCGTGCCGGGCACGGTGACTCACGCCCGTAATCCCAGCACTTTAGGAGGCCGAGGCAGGTGGATCACGAGGTCAGGAGATAGAGACAATTCTAGATAACACGGAGAAACCCCGTCTCTACTAAAAATACAAAAATTAGCCGGGTGTGGTGGCACGTGCCTGTAGTCTCAGCTACTCGGGAGGCTGATGCAGGAGAATCTCTTGAACCTGGGAGACAGAGGTTGCAGTGAGCCAAGATCGCGCTACTACACTCCAGCCTGGGCGACAGCGTGAGACTCCATCTAAAAAAAAAAAACCGAAAATACAAAAATCAGCCAGGCGTGGTGGCGCGCGCCTGTAATCCCAGCTACTAGGGAGGCTGGGCAGGAGGATCACTTGAACCCGGGAGGCGGAGGTTGCAGTGAGCCGAGATCGCGCCACTGCACTCCAGCCTGGGCGACAGAGCGAGACTCCGTCTCAAAAAAAAAAAACAAACCCACAAAAACAAAACAACAACAACAACAAAACAAGAGAAATCTTACGCCAGTTCTAATTCCGGGGTTTCCGGGCTTTCATTTCGAATTTGCATGCCCTGCCCTTTCCCAGGAGGCGTGGCCACCGCGGTTGACTCCACTCCCGGGCCCGCCTCCAGCTAAGGAGCCACGGCTGGGCTAGCGGCGACTTCCTTGTTTGTATGAGCGAAAAGACTGAACCAAAAGAGACAGGGGGTGAAAGCAAGATAGGTCTGTGGAAGAGACCTGTAGGCGGAGAGCGGTCCCTGTTTTCCTGGAGAAAGACGAGGTCGCAAGATATCATCACAAGAGGAATCCAGGCTGCGCTGGATCTTTAGGTCGTCACCAGCGAGCAGGGAGACCAGCCTCGTACCCACTGGACAACGGGCCCATTCCAAGTCAGGGAAGCGGAAGGCCTGGAGGGGCTTCGGGGAGCAGGGGCGGGAGTTCCTCTGCCAGGCAGGAGGCTGGCACCAGACACCGGGCAGAGGGAGGCGGCGCGTGGACGGCGAGGGCCCAGCAAGGATTCTCCCCAGCCCCTGTGCCCGCGCCTCCTGTGGCTTCGGTGCACGGACCGTGTCCTGTGCTGTGTAGGGAAAGCTGCCTCTCTGCTCGGGACGTGGATTCCTTTCACCTCCTCCTGGCCTGGCTACTTCTGACGCAGGTCGTCAGGACTCCACTTGGGTGTCACCCGTCCAGGAAGCCTCCCTTAATTAAGAGCCCTCGGCACCCGCCTCCTATGTGACTAGCAGCCCTCCTGTGTATTTCATCGCACCCCGTTGTTTATATCAGCTATTCCACTCACTACCCTTCTGGGCAATCCTTTATCTCCCCCTCTGAAATCCGATCGCTGAGGGCTGGGACCCTCATCAGTACTTATCCCCGTTTCCCTGCGCTAGTCTAGTTAGTGCCTGGCAAGTTGAAGGCGCTCAGTAAACGTTTGTGGAGCGAAGAAACGACGGATAGGGCGTAATGAGCACGACACACTCAATCAGAGAGGACGCAGTTAGGAGGCTATTGGCCCGGGGCAGGCGTGAAGGGGGAAGATCGGGCTCGGTGTGGGAGGACCCCAGAGGGCGGGGTGACTGTCTGGGTGCTCTGGAGGAAGATGGGCGTCAAGGCCCCCAGCAAGGTTGGGATAAATTTTCTCTCTGAGGCACAGACTGCCGCCTGTAGCGTCAGCATTTACCATTCCCGTCCTCCTTCCTAACACAACAGTTGAGATGAGAGTTTCTGTCTCTTTTATTTGATTTCAGAAAAGCAAGAAGGTATCATAGATCCGATAGTGACACTCAGTCAGTCATGCTCCCCCTGCAGGATAGAAAGCGGGATGGCAGGGAATGCCTGGTGAACAACCAGGTCAAAAAATATAAACTGTGCCTTTCCCAATGCCAGCCTCGGGTCCGAGGGCTCTACGTGCATTATCTCATTTAATTCACTCAACAGCCCTAAGAGATGGGCGTTATTATTAGCCACGGCCAGGATTAGGGTGAGGTCAGTCCTCTAGGTTCGAATTTCAGGGGGTGCTCCTCCAGAACCCTCCAGTAATCAAAATAAATAATAGTTCAATGCAATATATCTTATCTCGATTATAAGACAATCAAGCCATTTATCTGGATTGCTGCGTCTTTTGGTGCCCCCTTACTTTTTTTTTTAACCTCTAGCAAGTATTTCCCTCATTTCACTTTACCTCAATCTCCACCGTGTCATTGTCATCTCCATTCTATTACCCTGTGAAGTGCAATATGGCAGCCACCCACCTCGGCCTCCCAAAGTGTTGAGATTATAGGCGTGAGCCACTGCGCCTGGCCTACCTATCTGTCTGTCTGTCTATCTATCTATCTATTCTTTTTTCTGAGACGGAGTCTCGCACTGTTGCCTGGGCTGGAGTGCAGTGGCGCTATCTCAGCTCACTGCAACCTCCGCCTCCTGGGTTTAAGCGGCTCTCCTGCATCAGCCTCCCAAGTAGCTGGGACTACAGGCGCGTGCCACCACACCGGACTGATTATATATATATATATATTTTATATATATATATATATATATATATATATATATATATATATATATTTTTTTTTTTTTTTGAGACGGAGTCTCGCTCTGTCGCCCAGGCTGGAGTGCAGTGGCGCTATCTCGGCTCACTGCAAGCTTCACCTCCCGGGTTCACGCCATTCTCCTGCCTCAGCCTCCAGAGTAGCTGGGACTACAGGCGCCGCCATCGCATCCAGCTAATTTTTTGTATTTTTAGTAGAGACGGGGTTTCACCGTGTTAGCCAGGATGGTCTCGATCTCCTGACCTCGTGATCCGCCCGCCTCGGCCTCCCAAAGTGCTGGGATTACAGGCATGATCCACCGCGCCTGGCCATATCTATCTATATTTTGAGACAAGGTTTCCATCTGTTGTCCAGGCTGGAGTGCAGTGTTACAATCACGGTTCACTCACCATACACCAAGATAAATGCCAAGTGGGCCAAAGATTTCAAAGTGAAAAAAATTGAACTATATAAGTATATAAGGGCCAAGGCCGGGCGCGGTGGCTCACGCCTGTAATCCCAGCACTTTGGGAGGCCGAGGAGGGAAGATTACGTCGTCAGGAGTCGGAGACCAGCCTGGCCAATGTAGTGAAACCCCATCTCTACTAAAAATAAAAAGAATTAGCTGGGTGTGATGGCATGCATCCGTAGTTCCAGCTACTCAGGGGGCTGAGGCGGGAGAATCGCTTGAACCCGGAGGTGGAGGTTGCAGTGAGCCAAGACCATGCCACTGCGCTCCAGCCTGGGTGACAGAGTGCGACTCTGTCTCAAAAAAAAAAAGTATATAAAGGCCAAGCACGGTGGTTCATACCTGTAATTCCAGCACTTTGGGAGGCCAAAGTGGGCAGATTGCTTGAGCCCAAGAGTTTGAGACCAGCCTGGGCAATATAGCAAGACCTCATCTCTACAAATAATTTTTAAAAATAAAAATAAAAATTGTAAAAAAATAGACCAAAAAAAAAAAAAAACTATACAGGAGGCCAGCGGTGGTGGCTCATGCCTGTAATCCCAACACTTTGGGAGGGCAAGGTGGGAAGATCACTTGAGCCCAGCAATTCAAGACCAGCCTGAACAACATAGGGATACCCTGTCTCTACAAAATAATAATAATAGGCCGGGCATGGTGGCTCATGCCTGTAATCCTAGCACTTTGAGAGGCTGAGGTGGGCGGATCACCTGAGGTCGGGAGTTTGAGACCAGCCTGACCAACGTGGAGAAATCCCATCTCTACTAAAAATAAAAAATTAGCTGGGCGCGGTGGCTCACGCTTGTAATCCCAGCACTTTGGGAGGCCGAGGCAGGCAGATCACGAGGTCAGGAGATCGAGACCACGGTGAAACCCTGTTTCTACTAAAAATACAAAAAATTAGCCGGGCGTGGTGGCGGGCGCCTGTAGTCCCAGCTACTCGGAGAGGCTGAGGCAGGAGAATGGCGTGAACCCGGGAGGCGGAGCTTGCAGTGAGCCGAGATTGCGCCACTGCACTCCAGCCTGGGTGACAGAGCGAGACTCCGTCTCAAAAAAAAAAAAAAAAAAAAAATTAGCCATGGGTGGTGGCACATACCTGTGATCCCAGCTACTCGGGAGGCTGAGGCAGGAGAATCCCTTGACCCAAGGAGGCGGAGGTTGTGGTGAGGCAAGATGGTGCCATTGCACTCCAGCCTGGGCAACAAGAGCAAAACTCTGTCTCAAAAAAAAAAAAAAAAAAAAAAAATTAGGCTGGGCACTGTGGCTCACGCCTGTAATCCCAGAACTTTGGGAGGCCGAGGTGGGCAGATCACTATGTCAAGAGATTGAGACCATCCTGGTCAACATGGTGAAACCCCGTCTCTACTAAAAATACAGAAATTAGCTGGGCATGGTGGTGCGTGCCTGTAGTCCCAGCTGCTCGGGAGGCTGAGGCAGGAAAATCTCTTGAACCTGGGAGGTGGAGGTTGCAGGGAGCCGAGGTGGTACCATTGCACTCCAGCCTGGGCGACAGAGCAAGGCTCCATCTCAAAAATAAAATAAATAAATAAATAAAATAGGCCGGGTGCGGTGGCTCACGCCAGTAATCCCAGAACTTTGGGAGGCCGAGGCGGGTGGATCACAAGGTCAGGAGATCGAGACCATCCTGGCTAACACAGCGAAACCCCGTCTCTACTAAAAATACAAAAAAATTAGCCGGGTGTGGTGGCGGGAGCCTGTAGTCCCAGCTCCTAGGGAGGCTGAGGCAGGAGAATGGCGGGAACCCGGGAGGCGGAGCTTGCAGTGAGCCGAGATCACACCACTGCACTCCAGCCTGGGCGACAAAGGGAGACTCCGTCTCAAAAAAAAATAAAAAAAAAAAAATAAATAAATAAATAAATAAATAAATAATAAATCAAAAATTAGCCAGGCATGGTGGTGTGCATCTGTGGTCTTAGCTACTCAGGTAGGCTGAGGCGGGAGCATCACTTCAGCCCGGGAGGTTGAGACCAGCCTGAGCAACACAGTGAGACACCAACACTATTAAAAGGAAAAAATGTAGTAAAATATGAAGCTTCTTTCTTTCTTCTTCCCTCTCTCTCCACTTGTCACCATGTTTTTCACTTTCTATTTTATGATCGCACTCCTCAGGCACAGGACACAGGTAAGAGAGTGCAGACTCTTGCAGGAGTCCAGAGGCCCTCTGTCCCACAACTTAGGATGGTCCCTGTGACGTCAAAACTCACTAGTCAAGTAGGAGGTCTGAGCTCCCAGTGGGGTAACCAGCCATCCAGTTTGCTAGGGGATTAGGGGTTTCCTGGAATATGGGACTTTGAGAACTAAAACTGGCAAAGTTCCAGGTGATCAGGGAGAGTTGGTTACCCTAGAGCTCTGAGCTGTGCTAGACCTCAGAGTGGGCTCCAAATTTTGGGGGAAATGAAAACAACCATCCTGACATAGTTCACAGGTGGCTTTCCCCAAGGGTGGCACATGCTGAAAGGATGCAGTCAGGAGGATGCAGCTGGTCTTCGGTGGTCTCCAGAGCCCACAGGGAGGCAGAGGAGCCCCCCACCCCAGCAACTATGGGCTTATTGCCTTTCACGCACCAAGTCCCAAGAGCCCATAACACCTCTTTGGACCATCAAGGCCCTCATTCTGCTCCTCAGGAAGTCCTGGCACCCAGGCCATGAAATCTGGCTCTGAGACTGACATTCTTGCTGAGACTGGGGTATTCTCCTTTTACCCATATCTAAGAGCCTGTGAGTTTCCTTTTGTGTCCAATAAGGGCTAATCCTGGGTGGTCTATGACTGCCTGTCTGCAAGGTCACAGAAGGATGTGACCCCTATCTGCTGTTGCTTTCCTGATGGCTCCCTTGGTCTCCTGCAAGTTCTCCAATGCCAGCTTAGTCCTTGTTCAACTCTACGTTTTCTGGAGAGAACCCTTCTTGGCACTGTCACCTCTGTTGAGATAACTCTCCTCCAAATCTCCAGCCCCCTTATCTAGCCACCCCTAGACATTCTTCTCGGGAACCCCCATTCCCCAGGCTGTCCAAATTCCCTCTGGCCTCTCAGTCCTTGGATGCTGAGGGCCACTTCCTTTTCCTTCCTCAAGTCCTTACTTTCCTTGGCTTCAGGCACTTGCAGCTTTGTGGCCTTTTAAAGTCCTGTGGTTTTCCTTCTACCTCTCCAGATGCTGCTTCTCCATCTTTCACTTCATTTCCCTGCCTTGAATGTGGAGATGCTCATGACAGTGTTATGGAACCACTTTCCTCCTCTCACCCCATTGCTCTCTGGGGAATTCCACCCATCTCAGGACTCTTTTCTCACTGACAACCCAAGGCCTCCAACTAAGGCCTCCCCTGAGCTCCAGGCTCCTGAGCAAATGGACTCTGGACATTTGTCCCCATTTGGATAGCCTGCAGACATTACACCATGGCTGCAACTGAGCTCTTGAAAACCTTCCCGAGGCCGAGCCTGGTGGCTCTCGCCTGTAATCTCAGCACTTTGAGAGGCCGAGGCAGGTAGATTGCTTGAGCCAAGTTTGAGACCAGCCTGAGCAACGTGTTGAAACCCCGTCTCTACTAAAAATACCAAAATTAGCTGGGCATGGTGGCACACACCTGTAATCCCAGCTACTCGGGAGGCTGAGGCAGGAGAATCGCTTGAACCCAGGATGTGGAGGTTGCAGTGAGGCAAGATCATGCCACTGCACTCCAGCCTGGGTGAAAGAGCAAGACTCCACCTCAAAAAAAAAAAAAAAAAAAAATTAGCTGGGCGTGGTGGTGGGAGCCTGTAAGTCCCAGCTACTCAGGAGGCTGAGGTGGGAGGATCACTGAAGCCCAGGATGTGGAGGTTGCAGTGAGCTGAGATCACACCATTGCACTCCAGCCTGGGCCATAGAGTAAGACCCTCTCTAGGAAAAAAAAAAAAAATCTTCCCCACCCTGAAGCCCTCTCCTGCCTGCCTCAGTGTTCCCTGGACCTATTAGACCCTCTGTAAACACATGGAAAATGTCAACAAAATTAGAGTTTTTGCTCAAATAGTGTTCATTTTAATTTGGTATCACACACACACTAAAAACTTGAAGAGGGTGTATTTTCTACTTCTAACCTGAAACTGTAGGAAAGGCCCTGTCTGAAAGGAGACTTCGGGAGCCGACAAAGGAACCTGAATAACTTCAACCACTACGACTTCGCTTTTCTTCACCAATCAGGCGGTGACAAGTACATCCACGAGGGGGCAGCATCTACTTATTTCTAGCCCCTGGCTCCACCCTAGGACTTCATTTTGAGGTGGTTGCCAGGGAAAGAGTTCCTGATTGGGGAGAAGGGTATCTTTGGGGCCCTTTCACACATTTTTGCCCCACACTCATACTTAGCGATAGGTTGGGTTTTCTCCATTTTGTTCATGAGGAAACAGAACTGGGATTTGAAAAATGGGCCTTCGTGAGTCCCGAGCTGATAACTGCTCCGTGGCATCCAGTCCCCCACCCCACCCCCTACTCCTGCAGACTCCTTTCCCTCGTTTGTTCACGAAGACAGGTACTTGGTTAAGATGCTGCAGAGACAAGGATGTTCTCAGCCACTTCCTAGACGAGCTCCACCCATCCTCCTACCCTCCCTTACTTCAGAACATGGACTGTTATGGGGAAACGACCTGGAGACATCTAAAGCCCCTCATTACAAGATGAGGAAACTGAGGCTCCCAGGCGGGGAAGTTACTTTTTTCTGAGACAGAGTATCGCTCTGTCGCCCAGGCTGGAGTGCAGTGGCGCAATCTCGGCTCACTGCAACCTCCGCCTTCCTGGTTCCAGCTATTCTCCTTCAGCCTCCAGAGTAGCTGGGACTACAGGCGTGCGCCACCAAGCTCTGCTAATTTTTTTGTATTTTTAGTAGAGACGGGGTTTCCCCATGTTGGCCAGGCTGGTCTTGAACTCCTGACTTCAGGTGATCCATCCGCCTCAGCCACCCAAAGTGTTGGGATTATAGGCGTGAGCCACTGTGCCTGGCCGGAAATGGCTTTTTACTTTTTCAAGCCACTCTACTAGTGAGGGATGGAAGAAGGATGGGACTCACGCACTGAATCTCAGTCCGGTGTTCCAGCATGTCCTAAGGGCAACCTCTCTCTCCAGTGTCATCCCCATTTTTGGTCCCTGTTTTTCTCCTTTAAGTTCCTCCTCTCCAATAAAGGCCTGAGAGTTCTATACTACTCAGACACTGCCTAGAAATGCAGGGTTTGTAGGAATTCCTGGCCAACCCAGTATCAACAGAACCCCCAAGGGCCCAAGGACCCCAGGCTGGGAAACTCCCACGCTAAGGGTGGAGGTTTGGTTCTCATACTCGGAGCCCTCTGAGTACATTTATTCCATCATGCATTCATTAATTCATTCAAGATTTTCTGACTGCCTATGTGTGCCAGGCATGGTGCTGGGCATGGTAGAGCTACAGATAAGAACCAGCTGCTGCCCTTGATCACTTAGTCTGGTGGAGGAGACAGCTCTGAGGAAGAATGATGCTTATCTGACTCAGTGTCACTTAAACCTTGGCTCAGCGTCGCCTCTTTGAAAGGTTCTCCTGCACACTCTTCCACCAATCTAAAGTAGTTCTCTAGCCACATGTGGTGGCACGCGCCTTAATCCCAGCTACTCGGGAGTCTGAGGCGGAGGATTTCTTGAGCCAAAGAGTTCAAGGCTGCAGTAAGCTATGGTCTCGCCACTGCACTCCAGCCTGGGTGACAGAGTGAGACCTTGTCTGTTAAAAAAAAAAAAAAAATGGCCGGGCGCGGTGGCTCATGCCTGTAATCCCAGCACTTTGGGAGGCCGAGGCGGGTGGATCACGAGGTCAGGAGATTGAGACCATCTTGGCTAACACGGTGAAACCCCGTCTCTACTAAAAATACAAAAAAATTGGCCGCGCGCGGTGGCGGGCGCTTGTAGTCCCAGCTACTCGGGAGGCTGAGGCAGGAGAATGGCATGAACCCGGGAGGCGAAGCTTGTGTGAGCCGAGATAGCGCCACCGCTGTCCGGCCTGGGCAAAAGAGCGAGACTCCGTCTCAAAAAAAAAAAAAAAATTATTTTTATTTTAATTTTGAAAAAATATGGAATGCTTCATGAATTTGCATGTCATCCTTGCACAGGGGCCATGCTAATCTCTGTATCGTTAAAAAAAAAAATGATTGCTTAATGTACAAATGTTCAGATGTTCTCTGCAGGGATTAGTGTAGGCCCATAGCTTAGTGCTACCTGGACAAGCTGGGCCCCTTTCTTTACCCCTCCCCAGCCCCACCTTCTCCTTCCCATTTGTTCATTAACACCTTCTCTGGCAAACATGAAAGACGGAAGGGTGGGGTAGGATTGTCAGTTTCATTTCCTTTATCAGATAAGTGACAATTTCTATCTTGGATGTAAGTCCCAAGATAGACTACAGGAGCCATGTTAAAGAAGCTTCGAAGATTGTGGAAGAAACAAGACAACTTGTGTGTTTTCAGTTTCTGTGTGTTTTCAGTCTCATAGCCATTGTAACATTTGTTCAAAGCCAGGTTTGGCCTGTTTCTAGCTGGATGACCTTCAACAAATTACCTAACCTTTCTGTGCTTCAGTTTCTTCTTTTTAGACTAACCATAGTTACTTCATGGGCTTGACTTGTGTATTAAAAAAGGAAAAGTAAGCAAAGTTCCCAGACCAGAGCCTGGTATGCAGTGGCCACTCAACAGTGCAGTTGTTCTCAACTGCTGGGCCTGCTCCGTCTTCCCCTCTCCTAACTTCACCATGCTCAGCTCTGTCTCCTGTACATTAGCTGCTGCTGCAACCTGTCACCCTCCAACTTGGGGTGTAACAAACTAATTTCCTAAGGTCTTAATCTTAGACTAATTTCCTAAGGTCTTTAGGGATTTGGGGAGGCTCCCTGCATTGCTGGGGAAACCAGGTGGCTGGTTTTTTAGTGGGGGGCGGGGAAGGAGGTGGCAAAGCACACTGGTGACAAACAGATGGGAAGCTTATTTATCAGCACTTGATTGAGGCAGGTGGGCAGGAAAAGGCTGGGCCCTGCTGTCTGGCAATGACTTCCCGTCTCCTTTTTCCAATCCCTCTCACACATAGCCTTTAAAAAGATTAATACTGAGTTACACAAAAAATAATCCACGCCTGTAAATCCCAACATTTTGGGAGGCCGAGGCGGGCGGATCACCTGAGATCGGGAGTTCAAGACCAGCCTGACCAACATGGAGAAATCCCATCTCTACTAAAAGTACAAAATTAGCCAAGCGTGGTGGCACATGCCTATAATCCCAGCTACTCGGGAGGCTGAGGCAGGAGAATTGCTTGAACCTGGGAGGTGGAGGTTGCTGTGAGCCGAGATCGCGCCCTTGCACTCCAGCCTGGGTAACGAGCAAAACTCCGTCTCAAAAATAAATAAATAAATAAATAAATAAATAATAAAGTTACAATTTACAATTTCATTCTTCTTTGATTGGCCCTCTCCCCTCCCCCACCTAATTGCTGTTACCCTTTTGGTCACACTGCCCCTTTGTGGCATCTCCTTCCTTTCAGGGCTGCCCAGACTGTAGCAGGCTGCAGTGGCTGGGGAGACCCTACTCATTCCTGTGCCCCTCCTAACCAGTCCTAGATAGGGCTAAAGAACATCTATAAACCTTTCCAGAAGCTTCCAGTTGACACATTCTCTCGCTCCTCTGAAATCCTACAAGTGCTATCTCATGATTTACAAAGACCCAATACATGTGCTGTCTCATTCTGTCACTACCAGTCTTAAGTCTTAAGCCCTTTGAGGCCTGGTCCTACAGCTGAGACATCCTCTATTTCTCCACCATCTCTCTGCCTCATTCAGAGCACACAGTATGAATGAGGTCAATAAACACACTGGTTTTTTTTGTTTGTTTTTGTTTTTTTTTTTGAGACGGAGTCTTGCTCTGTTGCCCAGGCCGGAGTGCAATGGCGTGATCTCAGCTCACTGCAACCTCCGCCTCCTGGGTTCAAGTGATTCTCCTGCCTCAGCCTCCCGAATAGTTGCAATTACAGGGCCCCGCCACCACGCCCGACTAATTTTTGTATTTTTAGTAGAGACAGGGTTTCACCATGTTGGCAAGGCTGGTCTCGAACTCCTGACCTCAGGTGATTCACCCACCTCGGCCTCCCAAAGTGCTGGTATTACAGGCGTGAGCTACCGTGCCTGGCCCAATAAACACATTGTTTTTTTGTTTGTTGTGTTTTGTTTTGAGACAGAGTCTTGCTCTGTTGCCCAGGCTGGAATGCAGTGGCGCTATCTCAGCTCACTGCAACCTCCGCCTCCCGGGTTCAAGCGATTCTCCTGCCTCAGCCTCCCGAGTAGCTGGGATTACAGGCACCCGCCACCACGCCTGGCTAATTTTTGTATTTTTATTACTGACGGGGTTTCACCCTGTTGTTCAGGCTGGTGGAACTCCTGAGCTCAAGTGATCTGCCTGCCTCAGCCTCCCAAAGTGCTGTTTACAGGTATGATCCACTGTGCCTAAACATACTGTTGAGTGTAACCTCAAATAAGTCATTTAACCCTTCAGGGCTTTATCTGTAAAAGGCAGACAACAGTCCCTAACAGGTTATTGTAGATAATGGGCTTAGCACTATGAAGCAGCTGTTTTATGGGGCTCCAGGTTCACATAGGTTTGACAATTGAATTATGAAAGATAAAGGAGAAAGACTTGTCAGCCTCTCCGAGTAGATCCTTTGGCCGAAGGAGTGTCCATGTGGGGTGGTATCTCTGCCTGGTGGAGGGGGATGCGACGGTAGTGCGAATATTAGAGTATTCATATCTTTCCTCCCGAGTCAAACGTTGCCAGGCACGTTCCTTTCGCCCCTCCCACCCTCCATTCCGGATTAATTCCAAGTTTAATTCCAAATATTAGAGTGTGGTAGAAAAGGTCAAACAGAGCAGCCACGGATTAAGCAAGCGTCCCTCCGGTGGGGGCTGCAGCGCTTGTAGCCCCACACTCCGCCCCGCCGCCGCTGATTGTCCCGCGCCTTGTGACGTCACACGCGGGTTTTTAAGGCCGAACCCTAGGCAGGCTCTGCAGAGGCAGCGGTTGGAGGCGCGCTAGGTGTCTGCGGGGGTCTCGCGGGGCGGCTGCGGTGTTTCACCGGGAAAGGCTCGAGGAGAGCGTGGCTCACGAGAGGTAAACGGACACTGCAGACCGTGCTGAGGCGGCCCCGGTGCCGGGCCGCTGGAGCTGGCGTCCGCCATCGGAGGAGGGCGGGCGGGCAGGGGAGTATCGCGGGGCAGTGAGGCGGGGGTCGCGGAGTAAGGAAGGGCACCGTGTCAACGGCTTGGGGCTGCGGAGGGCGGTTGGGAGCCGGACTCAATCTCCGGTCTCAGCGTCTGCACCCTAACTCTTAGTTTGGGGACACTGTCGACTTCTCCCGTCCCGCGGGGATCTTGCCTGGGGGATGGCACCATAAGTTCTGAGAAGAGGCTCTAGAAGCCCACTGTCCATGGATCGAGCCCTCACCCCCTACTTGAGTGGCCCAGGACCTGGGAGTCTCTGGGTCCCATCGCCCCCCTCATGACCCCCCAGGGAGTGGGGGAACACCTCTGTTATACCTTAAAAAAAAAAAGGGAAAGGAATTTTAAAAATGAAGGATGGGCGGCTGATTTAGGAAGGGATCAAGAAGTTTCAAATCTTGTGTGTATTATTAAACGTCTCCTTTTTCTCCCATGACCTTTTCTTGGTTCAGATAACCCAGCTGTGCTCCCTGGAACCTTCAATTTCAAGGCCTCCCTGCCTCTACTAGGCGCCTTAGCTCACTATGGGGAACCACTTGACTGAGATGGCGCCCACTGCCTCCTCCTTCTTGCCCCACTTCCAAGCCCTGCATGTCGTGGTCATTGGGCTGGACTCTGCTGGAAAGACCTCCCTCCTTTACCGCCTCAAGTTCAAAGAGTTTGTCCAGAGTGTCCCCACCAAAGGCTTCAACACCGAGAAGATCCGGGTGCCCCTCGGGGGATCACGTGGCATCACCTTCCAAGTGTGGGACGTCGGGGGGCAGGAGAAGCTGCGACCACTGTGGCGCTCTTACACTCGCCGGACAGACGGTCTAGTGTTTGTGGTGGACGCTGCGGAAGCTGAGCGGCTGGAGGAGGCCAAGGTGGAGTTGCACCGAATCAGCCGGGCCTCGGACAACCAGGGTGTGCCAGTGCTGGTGCTGGCCAACAAGCAGGACCAGCCCGGGGCACTGAGCGCTGCTGAGGTGGAGAAGAGGCTGGCAGTCCGAGAGCTAGCAGCCGCCACTCTCACTCATGTGCAAGGCTGCAGCGCTGTGGACGGTCTGGGCCTGCAGCAGGGCCTGGAGCGCCTCTATGAGATGATCCTCAAGAGGAAGAAGGCAGCTCGGGGTGGCAAGAAGAGACGGTGACCCGAGCCCCCCCTCCCTTTCCTCCCACCTAGTAGGGGTCTGCACACTTGGACAGCAGGGTGGGGCCAGCCTGTGACCTCTCAGTCAGACTGGGGTGCAGGACCTGTCCACCTCAATGAAGGAGAGAGGAGCTGGGGAGTTCCTGTTTTGGCGCCACACTGGGGTGGGGATGGGAGATCGGATGTCTTTGCCCATCTCTCTCATCCTCTCTGGAGAAGTGGGCGCTGCAGGACTGTGGAGACGTAAATGTAAACTGTGACTCTACCTCGACCCTGTTTCTTGTTTTTCTTCTCTGGCTTTTTAATTGGATGTGTTTGGGGGCGGGGGGGATGGAAGTGACTTGGAGAATGTGTTTGGGATGAAATAACTATCTCCCCTTCCTCTGTCCCCCAACTGGGGAGTCTCCCCAGGCTGCTTTTCTAGGGATACCAGTCACATAGTTTTTATTTTTGTGTCTGTGAAAGTGCCAAGAACCCCTCCCCACATTTGTAGATCCATGACCCTTTTTATAAGCCGTGTGTGTCCTCTGTATTATTATTAACTATTTTTTAGCATTTGCCTGTAAGTTATTAAAGACTGATAACTGTAGCTCTTACCTTGGTCTGGGGCATTTTCCTCTCCTTATCTTGCCCCAGAGACAATTCAAGATTTCTATATGGGGTTGTGGCGCTGGGGGAGGGAGATTTATCTTGAAGCTGAATTTGCAAAGCAAGCACTTATAAAAATTAGATTGTGTGTTATGGGATGGCTTGTGAAAATTATAGGGGGGAGTGGAAAACCCCTCAAGCTATTGCCTGATTTCTGTAGTTTTTTGGGTGGGGTCACTTCCTTTTTCTCCGATTTAACACCCCTCCCCTCATCCTCTGGGTCTTGTCCCTTATATCAACTGCTCCTTGCAGATTTAACTTCAAATTTTGCTAGTCTGAGCTGCTCCTAGGTTCTTGACCTTGGTGACACCTAAGTCTATATGGTAAGTCCTCGAAGAGCCATTCTGTTCCTATCCTCCCCACTTCCCCAGTCTCAGGTTGGTTTGATTTTTTTCTTCCTTGTAAGATGTGGTGAGAATGGAAAGTAATTCCTCCCTGGCCTTAAGTCACCTCTGTGTACTCAATCCTGCTGACTGGCTCACTGGCATGATGGCAGCGGCTGGTGCTAGGGAGGCCTGGGCTGGATTGAGCCAGCCTGGCCCTGGTGACTAAGCCATGAGTTTTCCAGTTCTGGGAATGGTAGCTCTTCTCACGAGAGGGGCAGAAGTAGTAGCTGTTTGTGCCTGGTGGCGGAGAGGACTGCTGGACATACGCCCTCCAGACTCCAAGATAGAAGGGGGAAGACATAAGCCCCCAATATTTGTGGTGATTGTATGAATAAAATGCTAACATTACAAGAGCTTGAGTGCCCCTACTCACCAGCACCAGGGCCAGCTATGTCTGATAACGCAGAACACTTAGATCCTCTTAATCTTCTGGGTGGGAGCAGTGAGTAAGAACTAAGCACAAGGCTGGGCACAGTGGCTCACGCCTGTAATCCCAGCACTTTGGGAGGCTGAGGCAGGAGGATGGCTTGGGCCCAGGAGTTCAAGACCAGCCTGGGCAACATAGGCAGAACATGTCTCTAAAAAAGAAAAAAAACAAGCACAATTCTTTCCAGTTGTCCAGCCCTCCAGCCACCCCCTGCCACCCTTTGTGCAAACACAGAATCCCCAGAGCAGATTCAGCGTTCACACCCCGCTTCTCCCCAACTCTGCCTCCTCTTCTCCGGAATCAGGTGAAAGGACCTGGGGAGAAAGAGAAGGTGCCGGCAACCCCCACTTCTGGGGAAGGTTTCCTAAAGAACTTACTTCTTCCTACCCAGCGCTGCCAGAAGCTCAGATTTGGTCCCCTCCCCATCCCTGTAGCTGGTAGGATGGGGGTGGATGTGCATTGATCCGGAAGGGTGCCCAAGTGTGCGTCAGTGCTGGGGCCTGCTTGACAGAACTGCTGGGCTGGTTCTGCTGGGAACATGTGCTACCTGCCCCTCCCCCAGACACACCTGTGACTCCTCTCCCAGTCTTTTTGGGGCACAGTCCTACAGCCCAAGGACAGGTTGAGGCCCCAGTCCAGGCTGGAAAGGAACTGGCCAGAACTGACCCTCTGTCCTGCCAGGAGATCTTTCCTCCCCATCCCACCCCACCCAAATTCTGCTCTTTTGTCTTAAAATCTTCAATTATATATTTTCATTTCTTGTCACTTGGTGTACTTAGGTCTCCAGATTTGGGGGAAGAGGTGCAGAGGTGTTTCCCCATCCCTAGCAGAGGGGCCTCCAAGATGTCAGCTCCTGATTCTGGCTCTTCCAACCACACTCCTTCCCTACCTGCTTAAAACAGGTATCTTCTGCTTCCCCGTGCCCAGCCCTGGGGGCGGTCACGGATCGTGGTCCACAGGAGGCCTTTGAATGTCCCAGGCTCTTCCCCAATCCCTCTGGCCTGACTGTCCAGCTGGTGGCACTAAAGGAAGATGGGGGCTGGTGTCAGAGAGATGGAGAAGCCAACTGCTCTGCCAGGGTAGTGGGGAGAGGGGAACACTGGGGAATTCTGAGTAGAAAGCCACAAATTGTGGCCGGGTCAGAGTCAGGAGCTTTGGAATAATTCTCCTGCCTTGGCTCATCAAAGGGACTGGAGAGCTGGAAGGGAGGGGATCACTTCCTGTCTGCAGGATAAGAGAGGGAGAGAGAACCTCTCACTCTCCAGTCCTGCCCTGAGATTCTGCATTTTGAACTCAGGGCAAGGGCAAGGAATGAGGGTGTGAGCAGGATGGAGAGTGAGGTTATACTTGCCCTGTACTGGCTTCTCTATTAAGTAGGATTTCTTCAAGACCCTGGTATGGGTGCTGAGGAGATCTTCCCTGGGGGCCAGGAGTGGTGTGGCTGAGGCTAGGTGCCTGTGAAGTTGAAGGAAACCTGCTGTAGACCCAGAGTTCCAGAGTAGAGGCTTTTTTTCTTTTTACTTTTCTCTGTTACCCAGGCTGGAGTACAGTGGTGCGATCTTGGCTCGCTGCAACCTCCACCTCCCCGGTTCAAGTAATTCTCATGTCTCAGCCTCCCAAGTAGCTGGGATTACAGGCATGCACCACCATGCCTGGGTAATTTCTGTATTTTTAGTAGAGATGGGGTTTCACCACGTTGGTCAGCCTGGTCCTGAACTCCTGACTTCAAGTGATTTGCCTGCCTCGGCCTCCGAAAGTGCTGGGATTACAGGCATGAGCCACCATGCACAACCCCAGAGTTGAGGCTTTCTTCTGAGCTGCCCTTCCCCATCCAGCCACCCCTTCTTGCACAGGTTGGAATGTAAAATTCCACAGGTTGGAATGCATGGGAAAGGAGCTTCCTTTCCTGGAGCTCCTCATCATGAGGGCAAAGATGGCAGTGGTCCCCCGCTTTCCCATACCCTTTCCAGTCCTCTCCATGCTGCAAGGGCTCAAGAAAGACAGAGGAAGGAAAGAAGTCCCTAAGGCCCAGAGTGGGCAGTGACTTGCCCGAGGACACACAGCCACTTAGCAGTGCACCCAGCTCCTTCCTCCCAGGCCAGATCTTTGTACTCCCAGGGCAGAGGATAGGAGGTAGGAGACAGGGAGCGAGCACAGTTATCTCAGAGCTCGGATTCCCCCCTCCCTCCCTCTTCCCTCTCCTTGATTAGATTAAGGACCAGCTTTCCACTCTCTCACTCCCCTTCCTGGGGAGTGAGAGCTTTATCTCCTAAGCCCAGAAGAGGTCTGGCCTCAAATCTGGCCAGAAGTTCCCATCCTCCCTTTATCCTGACCACGTGTCATTGCAAGTCTTTCTTGAGATGGACACCTCCACCAGGGCCTGGGAAGTGCTGAGTTCTGCCCAAGTGCTAGGAGCACACAGGACAGCATGTTCTCTAACACAAGCCTTTTTGAATGAGGCCAGTGGGTAGAGGAAAGGGAGGGAGTGAGGGTGGCAAGGGAGACCCAGGCCAGCATTTGGCTGGAAAGGGTGGGCAGTGTGGCTGCACTTCATTTCCAAGGCCATCTGTTGGGGAGTTTGTGGGTGGATGCATGGGACCTCCTCCTCTGGATGAGCCAGAAGAGGGTATTCACTGTTCCCTTAAAAATTTTTTTGAACATGTTAGATATTACTATTTTTTTTATTTTTTATTTTTGTAGAGATGGGGTCTTGCCCTCTTGCCCAGGGTGGTCTGGAACCCCTGACCTCAAACGATCCTCCTGCCTTGGCCTTCCAAAGCACTGGGATTAACAATACAAGCCACACCCAGCCATGTTCCTTTTTTTTTTTTTTTTTTTTTTTTTTTGAGATGGAGTCTCGCTCTGTCGCCCAGGCTGGAGTGCAGTGGCGTGATCTCGGCTCACTGCAAGCTCCGCCTCCCGGGTTCATGCCATTCTCCTGCCTCAGCCTCCTGAGTAGCTGGGGCTACAGGTGCCCGCCACCATGCCCCGCTAATTTTTTTGTATTTTTAGTAGAAACGGGGTTTCACCATGTTAGCCAGGATGGTCTCAATCTCCTGACCTCATGATCCACCCGCCTCGGCCTCCCAAAGTGCTGGGATTACAGGCGTGAGCCACCGCTACCGGCCTTTTTTTTTTTTAATTTTTACTTTACCCTGAGAGTTTTTGTTTGTTTTTGTTTTTGTTTTTGTTTTGAGACGGAGTCTCACTCTGTCACCCAGGCTGGAGTGCAGTGGTGTGATCTTGGCTCACTGCAACCTCCATCTCCCAGGTTCAAGTGATTCTCCTGCCTCAGCCTCTGGAGTAGCTGGGATTACAGGCACATGCCACCATGTCTGGCTAATTTTTTGTACTTTTAGTAGAGATGGGGTTTCGCCATTTGACCAGGCTGGTCTCAAACTCCTGACCTCAGGTGATCCACACACCTTGGCCTCCCAAAGTGCTGGGATTACAGGCGTGAGCCACTGCACCCAGCCAGCTCCTTCTTTTTAAAAAGAAAAATTTTCTCTCCCTCATTGGAAAAGTAATAGATCTTATAGATCTCTATGTGGAAGAAATCTAAATTTAGAAAATGAAGAAACCTAATCTCACAACTTGTTTAATGAAACATTCAAAAAAAAAAAAGAAAACGAAAATGAAGAAACCGGCTGGGCACGGTGGCTCATGCCTGTAATCCTAGCACTTTGGGAGGCTGAGGCGGGTAGATCCCTTGAGCTTAGGAGTTCAAGACCGGCCTGGGCAACATAGTGAAACCCCATCTCTACAAAAAATACAAAAATTAGCCAGACATGGTGCCACATGCTTGTAGTTTCAGCTACTTGGGAGGCTGAGGCAGGAGGATATCTTGAACCTGGGAGGTCGAGGCTGCAGTGAGCTGAGATTGCATCACTGCATACTAGCCTCGGGGACAAAGTAAGATCCTGTCTAAAAAAAAAAGAAAAAGAAGAAACTTTATAATCTCAACTTTAGAGCTAACCATTGTGAACAGGTTTTTATATATTCTTCTGGGAATTTTTTTCTCTGCATGTACAAAAGAGGTAGGTCTATAGAACATATATGGAATTATATAAAGCAAACAGTTTTGCTTTTCTCATTTATATCTTGGACATTATTCCATGCATGCCATTATTCCATTATACCACTGCCATCTTTGCCCTCATGAGGAGGGACTTCGGAAGGGAAGGCTTCCATCTGGATTTTTCTCATTCTTTTTGATGACCACATGAGATTCCATTGTATGAACGTACCATCATTCATTAATTAAATCACTTGTTGAAGACACAGTCTGCCCACAGCCATGATCCTCCTTGCATATATATTTTTTGGTACACTTGGGGAAGCTTTCCCATAAGATATACTCCTAGAGTTGCAATTGTTGTTTCAAAGGGTATATATATTTAAAGTTGTCATAGATACTGCCAAAGTTTATGTGTTTGTGTAGAGGTTTGGGTGGGAGGGAAATTTAATCCAGCTTCCTCATCCTCTATCCCCAGATCTCAAGGCTTTTTCAAGCTGAGATGTGTGTATATGGTAGGGGAGACATTACACAGTGCTCTTGCTTTTTTTTTTTTTTTCTTTTTTGAGACGGAGTTTCACTCTTGTTACCCAGGCTGGAGTGCAATGGCATGATCTCGGCTCACTACAACCTCCACCTCTCGGGTTCAAGTGATTCTCCTGCCTCAGCCTCCTGAGTAGCTGGGATTACAGGCATGCACCACCATGCTGGCTAATTTTGTATTTTTAGTAGAGGCAGGCTTTCTCCATTTTGGTCAGGCTGGTCTCAAACTCCCGACCTCAGGTGATCTGCCTGGCTCAGCCTTCCAAAGTGCTGGGATTACAGGCATGAGCCACCACACCTGGCCTTCTTATTTTTTTTATTTTTATTTTTTCACCAGAGCTGCCAGTAAAGGTGCCCTTGCTTTTTGGGAGGCAAGGAATAAAATCACCAGCAACTCAGCAGAGGATTTGCTGGGATAGCGAGTAAGCTTGGGCTCACTTTTTGGGGCTAAGGATTGAGCTGCCACCTGGGACTGCTTGGCTGGTGGCGGAGGTGGGCAGATGGTGAGGACTCCCTAGCACCCAGCTTGTCACAGACGTCAGGCAGAGTGGGCGAAACAAGTCCTGAAATAGATTCCCGGGATTTGGCTTAGGGAGGAAGTGAGGCTGAGACCAAGATTGTATGCTCTGAAGGGAACACAGAGAAGGAAACTTCAGCCCGAATGAATTGGGCAGCAGTGGAGCCCTGGACCTCCCCCATACAGACACCCCACCCCCATGTAGGGACTCCCACCAACTGCTATAGCTCAAGGACTCTTGTAAAAGGAAGCAGAAGCCTGAAGTAGCAGATATCTTGGTCACTCTGGAGTGTTTGGGGCTTGACTTAAGGCTCCTGGGAAAATCCTGGGTCTATGCCCCTCCTCAGTGGAGTGGGGAGGTGGGGAGGTGGGGAGATGGGGAGGTGGGGAGGTGGGGAAGCGGGAGAGCTTATCTCTTTAGCAGTCCCCACCTCCTCCTATTAAATTTGTTAAATCTCATGAGAAATCCCTTGGAGGAGGGTGGGGGGACAGCTGGGTTTCAAAAGCTTGTTGAAAGTGAAGTTCTGTGCTTTTGATTGTATTTGTTTTTATAAGATTACCATTGCTTTGCATTCCAGATGCCTCTCTTATCCTCAAGGAGAGAGAAGACAGAACTGCTTACTCACTCTCTGGAACTCTCCCATCCTGATGGGGGAGGAACAGAGCCACCAGTCTGACTATGCAGTGCCCCAAACAGTAGCCCACAAGGCAACATATAGGTTAAGACTTGGCTCTGCCACCAACTTCTGTGACTTTGACCAAGCCATTTCTAGTCTCCTGGCCTCAGTTTACTCATCTGTAAAGTGAGAGGATTGAGTAGGCAATAGCAGATCTTTTCCAGTTCACTTTCTATAGTTCTCAGTACAAGGTGGGCATGGGAAGCTCTTTAATAGTCTTTCTCTCTTCATCTCTGTTTTTTGTTTTTGTTTTTGATTTGTTTGCTTGTTTTTGAGACAGAGTTTTGCTGTCACGCAGGCTGGAGCGCAGAGATACCATCCTGGCTCACCGCAGCCTTGACCTCCCAGTTTCAAGCGATTCTCTCATCTCAGCCTCCCAAGTAGCTGGAACTACTGGCATGTGCCACCACGCCTAGCCAATTCTTTTATTTTTAAGGTTGGAGAATTTATCTGGGAAGGCTTCCTGGAGGAGGTAAGGAAAAGAAGTCAACTTGGAGCCAGAATTAAGTATTCTGATTAACGAGGGACCTGGAGCATGGTAGGCTTCAGAGCACTTTCTTGGCTCCACCTACTGCTCAGGAGGAAAGGCCTGAGTCTGAGGTTTAATAGACACAGTTTTGTTCCTCCTTTCCCTGTAATTACCTGGACTGAGACACTCCCAGACTCTGTCCACCACCCCTGCCCTTCAACTCCTGCCACTGTCAGCTGAGGATAGGCTGTATCTAGATTCGCATTCTCTACCTCCTACTCCAGAAGAGTAGGTTGTAGGGCAGGTGTCAAGGAAGGAACTCCCAAGCTCTAGACCTGTGGTGTCCAATATGGCAGCCATGAGCCACACATGGTGATTGAACATGGGGAGTGTGGCTGGTCTGAGCTGAGATATGCTGTACGTGTAAAATACACAACAGATTCAGAGCCTTCATATGAAAAAAGAATGTAAAATTTCTTATTAATACTTTTTATATTGATTATACATATGTTGAAGTGATACTTTTTATATAGAGTTAAATAAAATGATTAAAATTAGATTCAGTTGTTTCTTTTTAACATTAAAAATGTGGCTATCAGAAACATTAAAATTACATATGTGGCTCACATTCTTCACATTCTGTTTCTTTTCTTTTTTTTTTTTTTTTTCTTTTTTTTGAGATGGAGTCTTGCTCTGTCACCCAGGCTGGAGTGCAGTGGCGTGATCTTGGCTCACAGCAACCTCTGCCTCCCAGGCTCAAGCGATTCTCCTGCTTCAGCCTCCCAAGCAACTGGGATCACAGGCGCCTGCCACCATATGCCCAGCTAATTTTTGTATTTTTAGTAGAGATGGGGGTTTCACTATGTTGGCCAGGCTGGTCTTGAACTCCTGACCTCGGAATCCACCCACCTTGGCCTCCCAAAGTGCTGGGACTACAGGCGTGAGCCACTGCGCCTGGCTTCACATTCTGTTTCTATGGATAGTGCATTCACATATTTGGAAGGAGCATTATGGGTAAAAGAATGAAACACTTGTTCTTCTTTTTGTCTGAAATCAGAAGAGAAACAGGGCCAGGCGCAGGGCTTCATGTCTGTAATCCCAGCACTTCGGGAGGCTGAGACGGGAGGATTGCTTGAACTCAGAGTTCAAGACCAGCCTGGGCAACTAAAGAAGATCCTGTCTTTACAAAAAGAAAAATTAGTCGTGCATGGTGGCTCCTGTGGTCCCAGCTACTCAGGAGGCTAAGGAGGGAGGATTGCTTGAGCCCAGGAGGTAGAGGCTGCAGTCGTTGTGTTCAAACAACTGCAACTGCACTCCAGCTTCAGTGACAGAGTGAGACTCTGTCTCAGAAAAAAAAAAAAAAAAAGAGAAACAGACCAGAACTGCAACAGTATGGAAGGAAGGTAAATTATAGGAAGGACTTCTTGATAGGAAGGACTGAAAAGCCTGAAAGATCCACATACTTCTTTTCCTGGAAAGCTTTCAGAATAGGAGAGGACTTTGCATATCTTAAATCGTTTTAAGACGGTATCTTATCATACTATGATTCCTAGTGATCCAAACTTGGTTACTTAGCAGGTTATTTTCCTGGCCTTGTTCAAGGTGTTTTCACCACACAAACAACTCTTAATTGTCTACTTGGTGATGAGGACAGATACCTGGAATCCACAGAAAATTCCTAACATGATTTTACCCAATAGTTTCTAATCTTTCATCAGACTGCTGAGGCAGCAGCAACAGTGTTGACAGACTGAGATTTCACCATCCTGCCCTCCCCTGCTGCCTGTCTCTGCCCACCCTCTACCCCCGGGAAAGTCCTGGAGCAGAGGGAGGGTTCAGGGAGGCAATATTGAGGAGGAACATGCCAGCTGGGAGTCTGGATAATCCACAAACTGGATTATCTGTCCCTGACTTTGCATAGACATAAGCAGGTGGCCTATATGTAGACAGGATGTACTCGGATGAGCCATGGGCATCTGGTTAACGTGTGTGTGTATACGGGGGGGTGGTCCTACAATAAATTCCCCCACCTACTTATCTCCCATCCAGAGCATTAATTCAACCAATCATTGCTTCTTTCAATTAACCACATATAATATGAATAGTATTTAGCATTATTTACTGTAGTTTCATAATGAGAGACTAGAATTTTTTTTTTTTTCAAGACGGAGTCTTGCTCTGTTGCCCAGGCTGGAGTGTAGTGGCATGATCCGGGCTCACTACAACCTCTGCCTCCTGAGTTCAAGTGATTCTCCTGCCTCAGCCTCCTGAGCAGCTGGGATTACAGGCTCATGCCACCAGGCCCGGCTAATTTTTGTATTTTTAGTAGAGACGGGGTTTCACCATGTTGGCCAGGCTGGTCTTGAGCTACTGACCTCATATCATCCGCCCACCTCGGCCTCCCAAAGTGCTGGGATTACAAGTGTGAGCCACCACGCCCGGCCGAAAAATTTTTTAAAATCTTTATTGTGCACTGAAGGCTGACTAGGGGCTGACACAGCATCCTAGGCACTGGAGCTAAGGTGCAATTTGTACCCAAAGAAGTGTCTTAGATCTGGTTCCCTTGATGTGCAGACTGAGATAGGGATTTGGGTGGCACATGGTTTATTGTGGGGCAAACTCTCAGGAGAAGGGAGGAAGGGAAGCAGGGTGGGGCAGAGAGTGGGGAAGCAAGGATGTGCTTCACAGATGAGTCTGGTTTTGGCTTGATCCTGTGGGAAGCTCTGGGTGGACAATTGCATGACAGAAAAGATCCCACCTGAGTCAGGGAGGCTGGTTTTTTATGCCCCTATCAGTCAGCTAATTGGCTGCCCTCTAGGCCAAGGGCAAGTCCAGAGATGGAGAGCCATTGGCAGCCAAAACTCACAGTCAGCACCGGGAATCTGGGTGGAGAACCACGGCATCCACTCAGGGAGTAGCCTGAGAAGAGAAGAGTGAGCTGACCCGGGCAAGCGCAGCCCTGATTGTTATCCACACTTGGCAACCCAGTCCTCTTTCTACTCTCACTCCTGGCCTGGCCTCAACCCTTATCTGCCCTTGTCCCACCTTGTTTCTCTTTGTTTCTTTTTCTTCCTCTTTCTTTCTTTCCTTCTTTCTTTTTTTTTCTTTCTTTCTTTCTTTTTCTTTCTTTTTTTCTTTCTTTATTTCCTTCCTTCCCTCTTTCTTTCTTTCTTTTTTTTTTCTTTCTTTCTTTTCTTTTTCTTTCTTTCTTTCTCTTTCTTTCTTTGACAGCGTCTCACTCTGTTGCCCAGGCTGGAGTGCAGTGGCATGGTCGTGGCTCACTGCAGCCTGGAACTCTTGGGCTCAAGCGATCCTCCCACCTCAGACTCTCTAGCAGCTGGGACCACAGGTGTACACCACCATGCCCAACTAATTATTTTTTGTAGAGACAGGGTCTCACTATGTTCCCCAGGATTCCTACCTCTGATCCTGCCGTGTCTGTCTTGAGAAGGTTTATCAGGTTGAAACCTTGAGTTTCTTCAAGAGCCTCCAGGAGGCTGCGGCTACTGAGTCATTCCTTGACCTCTTTCCTTGCCTATGGGTCATCTGAGCCCCACTGTTCCCCTAGGCAGAAAGCATTGATATCTTTGGGGACATCTGACCCTAACCCCTTCTCTTGCTCTTTCTCCTTTATTGGGTGTACCCATCCCACTTCCTGTGGTGGAGAAAGGACAGTTCAAGAGAAATTCATTCTCAAGGCTTGACTCCTACTTAAACATCACAGGATACATTCCCTGGAAGGGGAAGGGTGCGTCTGTACTGGCTTCCTTAGAAACTTCAGAACAGAAAAGACGCCTCCTTTCCCTACCCCCTCCCCAATTCAAACAGGGGCTGGGAGAGAGGAAGAGATTATTGTTTCAGGGGATGGGGGGTGTGGATGGACTGACTGCTGAAACTTCCTTTTCTTCTGGCACAGCCCTATTTGTAGAAGTGCCAGAGTCCTGGGGAGAAAAGCAAGAAAGGGAGAAAAAGAACATTCTTTGAGGGCATTTGGCAGCTCTTTTACACTTGAGATCAAACAGAGAAAATCCAGCGTCATGCCCGCCCCATCTTTCTGTCCCTAGCATGTAGATGTCCTGTGGTGTGTCTCATAAACGCACATGTGCATGCATGCGAACACACACACAAACACACACACACACCCTCACACTGTTGAAACCAGAGCTGCTGGCTCCAGGGAGGGGAGTGAAGAAGCAGCTGTGGACAGGTATGGGCGGCCACATACCTGCCCTTCTGGGAGGTGACACTTCCATTACACCTCCACAGGTTTCATGTTGACCTCACCCTAGCTTTGGCCCAATGTTGTCAGGATGGGCAGAAGGATGGCAGAGTTAAGCTGGCCCAAAGCCAGCAAGCAAAGAGTTCTCAGCAGGCCCTTGAAGTGCCAGCAAATCAGTTCCCCCAAGGACCAAATCTGGAGAAAACTCAGCTTAAAGCACACAGCAGTAGCACATACTGGCTTCAGCAACACATATACTAAAATTGGAACGATACAGAGAGGATTAGCATGGCCCCTGCATAAGAATGATACGCAAATTGATGAAGCATTCCATATTTTTCAGTTTGTCAAGCATTTTATTCTTTTGAATAAAACCAACATGACTATAACTTAACAAAAAAGCAGCATAGCAGCAGAGATTGGGCCTAGATCACTAGGCGAACTTCAGTGATGGCTGAGAGAAGCCCCCTGGAGACTTCTTGAGGGTTGGGGGAAGCCCCCATCTTCCCTGAGGGATTGTCGGAAAGCAGGGTGCAGGCCCAGGATAAAGTTCAGGGTCTGGATTGCAGAAAGTGACGCTGGCAGCCCAAAACCTTTGGCGTTGCTGAATCAGAAGGGATTCTGACTGGCCTCATGTCACCCCCAGTAGGCTGGGACTGGGGCGCTAATTGGCTGTAATTTGTTGATGAATGCAATTTGCAGCTGCCTTCTCTCCCTGTGACAGGCCTCAATTAGAGCCGCCAAAGGGATCTAGGGTGGGAGGGGGAGCTGGAATTTTGCTTCCAACTCCTTCCCCTGGTCCGCTCTCAGCACTCTGCCCCATCCCGAAACAAAAGGAGGTTCTTGAGGCTAGTTAATTGTCCCCCAGCTTGGCCGGGCATGGTGGCTCACGCCTGTAATCCCAGCACTTTGGGAGGCCGAGGTGGGTGGATCACGAGGTTAGGAGATGGAGACCATCCTGGCTAACATGGTAAAACCCCGTCTCTACTAAAAATACAAAAAATTAGCCAGGCATGGTGGTGGGCGCCTGTAGTCCCAGCTACTTGGGAGTCTGCGGCAGGAGAATGGTGTGAACCTGGGAGGCGGAGCTTGCAGTGAGCCGAGATCATGCCGCTGCACTCCAGCCCAGGCGACAGAGCGAGACTCTGTCTAAAAAAAAAAATTTGTCCCCCCACTTACAGTCAGTGATATAATTTTAGAACAAGTGGAGAGTGAGAAACGTATAAAATGAAGGCTGCCTTCCTGCAGGTTGGTCTGGATGCTATGGATTTTAAAACTTGACCACGTTTCATGTTTAGTACTTTCTTATTTATTTTAGAGCTTCTGAAAATTCTATAGAAAGGAAGACTTTTGAGCTAAAATGTTTATTTCTATCTTATAGTCCTTTCTCCCTCTTACCAGATAAAGGAAAAAAATAGAAATCAGAATGATGGAAAAGACAGAGAGAAATAAGGCAATCAGCTCTCCACTGACATATGATTTTTTTTTCTTTAGAGACAGGGTCTTGGTCTGTCACCCAGGCTGGTGAGCTGGGGTGTGATCATAGCTCACTGCAGCCTCAACCTCTTGGCCTCAAGCTATCCTCCCACCTCAGCCTCCTGAGTAGCTAGGACTACAAGCATGTACCACCATGCCTGGCTAATTTTTATATTTTTTTGTAGAGATGGGATCTTGCTATATCACCCAGGCTGGTCTTGAACTTCTGGCCTCAAGTGATCCTCCTGTCTTGGCCTCCCAAAACCCTGGGATTAGAGACATGAGCCATCATGCCCAGCCCCTGACATACTTTTTTTTTCTTTTGAGATGGAGTCTCGCTCTGTCACCCAGGCTGGAGTGCGGTGGCACCATCTCAGTTCACTGCAACCTCTGCCTCCTGGGTTCAAGCAATTCGTCTGCCTCAGCCTCCCGAGTAGCTGGGAGTACAGGCGTGCATCTCCACTCCCGGCTACTTTTTGTATTTTTAGGAGAGACAGGGTTCTGCCATGTTGGCCAAGCTGGTCTCGAACTCTTGACAGGGCATCTACCCACCTTGGCCTCCCAAAATGCTGGGATTATAGGCGTGAGCCACCGCGCCTGGCCTGACATACTATTTTAATCAGAAGAATCACTTGAACCCAGGAGATGGAGGTTGCAGTGAGCCAAGATTGCCCCACTGCACTCCAGCCTGGGCGACAGAGCGAGACTCTGTCTCAAACAAACAAACAAAACCACTAGGGAACATTTAGTCCAATGGCTTTCAAATTCTTTAAAAAAGTAACAGGACCAGGAGCTGTGGCTCATGCCTGTAATCCCAGCACTTTGGGAGGCCGAGACGGGTGGATCACCTGAGGTTAAGAGTTTGAGACCAGCATGACCAACATGGAGAAATCCCATCTCTACTAAAAATACAAAATTAGCTGGGCGTGGTGCTGCATGCCTGTAATCCCAGCTACTCGGGAGGCTGAGGCAGGAGAATCACTCGAGCCTGGGAGGCGGAGTTTACAGTGAGCCAAGATCATGTCACTGCACTCCAGCCTGGGCAACAAGAGCGAAATCCCATCTCAAAAAAAAAAAAAAAAAGTAACAGGGGCCAGGTGCAATGGCTCATGCCTATAATGCCAGCACTTTGGGAGGCCAAGGTAGGTGGATCACTTGAGGCCAGGAGTGGGAGACCAGCATGGCCAACATGGTGAAACCCCGTCTCTACTAAAAGTACAAAAAAGTTAGCCGGGTGTGATCTCAGCTACTTAGGAGGCTGAGGCAGGAGTATCACTTGAACCTGGGAGGAGGAGGTTGCAGTGAGCTGAGATTGCGCCACTGTACTCCAGCTGGGCAACAGAGTGAGATTCCATCTCAAAACAAACAAACAAATAAACAAACAAACAAACATCTAACCTAGAAGCTCAATGTGTAAAACAAGACAAAACTGATCCAGTTAAAGTGGGACTGGGGGGCTCTGAGCCCCATTGGACTGGCCTCCTCCGTAAGTCTTGCCTCTCCTACCCCTTGCCTTGGTGGCCTCCCTATGATAGCTGTAAGGTTCAGTTAGATTGACCAACTCACCCCAGTTTGTCTGGCTTTATTTATTTATGTTTCTTCTGAGTGGCCAATGCAGCATACCAGTCCTAGCTGGCTCAATTTGTCTAGTTTTAGCACTGAAAGTCCTGCATCCTGAGAAATATCTGGAATCTGGGCAAATCAGGACAGTTGGTTGCCCTAGGTTCAACAGAGCATGGTTTGAAAACTACTGACACAATCCCTTTGATCTATTGATAAAGATACTGAGCCCATAAGAGATGTGGTAGTTTGAAGTCCCATAGATAGATTATCATGCCCAGGAGTGACCTGCATTGGGGTGGTGAATATCTCTCCTCTGCCCCGTATCTCTGTGAGAAGTAAAACTGTCCATTGCCAAATCTCTCTTCTCCTTCAAGACCCCCCCCACTTTTTTTTTTTTTTTTTTTGAGACAGAGTCTCCCTCTGTCGCCCAGGCTGGAGTGCAGTGGCACAATCTCGGCTCACTGCAAGCTCCGCCTCCTGGGTTCACGCCATTCTCCTGCCTCAGCCTCCTGAGTAGCTGCGACTACAGGTGCCCACCACCACGCCCGGCTAATTTTTTTGTATTTTTAGTAGAGACGGGGTTTCACCGTGGTCTCGATCTCCTGACCTCGTGATCCACCCGCCTCGGCCTCCCAAAGTGCTGGGATTACAAGCGTGAGCCACCACGCCCGGCCAAGACCCCCTTTTATGAAGCCTTCCTTGGTTCTTCTAGAAAGAGTTGTGTTCTCTCCTCTAATTCTTCTTTTAGAGTACTTATCAGGTAGAGTTATTTTTAATCTTGGGTCTTTCCATTCAGACTGGAAGTTTCTTTGTTCCAAGTCCCATTTGTTTTCGTATCCCTCAGCACCTAGTGCAGTGTCTGGCATAGAGTAGGCACTCAGAGATATTTTTAGATAGATGGATAGATGGATAGGTGGACAGTTGGATGGATTTGGAGGATGGGTGGATGAAGAGATGGATGGATAGATGAATGGATGGGCTGGAGAATGGATAGATGGAATGGATGGGTAGAGAAAATGATGGATGCATGGAAGGCTTGGTGCCTTGCTGAAGAGAGTGGCATGAAACAATTAGGAAGTTTCTAGGCAAGTTTTTCTTGCATCATTTCCCCGCTACTATGGCCATTTTCCCTGAATTCGATTTTTGGAATATCTATTGCACGTACATTCAGATGCAAGGACCAAAACAACTTCCCAAGCCAATTAGAAGTCACTTAAATGTGTCATTTTTGGATTTTTTGTGCCATTGCTTTCCTCTACAAAGAGTTATGGTTTAGCTACACAAATACAATATTTGATGAGAATACCTCAAATAGGCAGCTGATGGCAATGAAGAAGACTGTCTGAAAATAAAACAGCTTGAAAATATCTGACAGTGGAGAGTGTAGGAGGCAGGGACAGAGAGTAAGCCACTGGTGCAAATAGCGAGCAAGGCAATCAGGACTTGAGGACTGGAAAGGCAGGAATCTTGAAAGGAAGATTCAAGACACACATTAGAAGGACTTCCCAACGATGTTTGGAAGCAAAACATTAGACTAAATGATTATTCGTGATTTTTAAAAATTTTGTTTTTGAGACAGGGTCTCATTATGTCGCCTATGCTGGAGTGCAGTGGTGTGATTATAGCTCACTGCAGCCTTGATCTCCCAGGCTCAAGTGATCCTCTCACCTCAGCCTCCTGAGTGACTGGAACTACAGGTGTACGCCACCATGCCCAGCTATTTAAAAGAATTTTTTTTTTTTGGCCAGGTGTGGTGGCTCATGCCTGTAATCCCAGCACTTTGGGAGGCTGAGGCGGGCAGATCACAAGGTCAGGAGATTGAGACCATCCTGGCTAACACAGTGAAACCCCATCTCTACTAAAAATACAAAAATTAGCTGGGCGTGGCGGCGGGTGCCTGTAGTCCCAGCTGCTGGGGAGGCTGAGGCAGGAGAATGGCGTGAACCTGGGAGGCGGAGCTTGCAGTGAGTAGAGATGGTGCCACTGCACTCCAGCGTGGGCCGCAGAGCGAGACTCTGTCTCAAAAAAAAATAATAAATAAATAAATAAATAAAAGAATTTTTTAGTAGAGATGAGGTCTTGCTATGTTGCTCAGGCTGGTCTTGAGCTCCTAAGCTCAAGTGATCCTACTTCCTTGGTCTCCCAAGGTGCTGGTACTACAGGCATGAGTCAACGCACCCAGCCTATTCATGATTCTTGACCTACTAATCACTCAAGTAAAATTTATTGAGCATCCATTCTGACCCATGTATCAGGCTAAGCACTTTCACTTGTATTATCTCAGCCCATCATGCCTGGGGACAGGAAGATGGAGTTCACACACTCTTGATGGGCACATTTTTCTTAGGCGATCTCCTCCACACCCGTGCTTTTAACCACAGAAGCTACTTTGACTCTCTGGTCCAGCTCTCCTCTTGCCCCACACCTCTCCTTTACCCCACTGCTGACTCTCTCCCCCTAGATGTCTGCAGGTGTCTCCAACTCAAGGGACTCCACACAGGACTCATCTGTTTTCCCACTAAACCTTCTCCTCTGCCCAGATTCCCCATCTCTACTCATGGCACTCTCACCTGACCCACTCAACACCCAAGTCAGAACATGGGCATCAGCTCCTTTTCCCTGCCTGCGCCCCCCATGCTGGTCACCATGTCCAGTAATTCTACTTCCTAAATGCCTCGTAGAGCTGTGTTTTCCTTTTCCTTCCCAAGGGAGCTGCCCTAAATTCAGGTCCTCACCATTTCTCACTGGCTTGCTTCCCTAGCTTCCTTTTGCTCCCTTTCTCCCCCATCTCATATTCTGGGAATCCATTCTTCACTTAGTTGCCAGACTCATTTTTCCAAAATGCAAATCTGATCAGTCACACACCCTCTAAGCCTTTTGATGATACTCTAGCTGTTTTTAAAATAACATCCAAAATCCTTGGCTTCTCCGACAAGAGCCTTAACCCCTCACTCTGCCGCACCAAATCCCAGTACTTGCTGGCCTATGCGCTTTCATCCCCATGCCTTTGCACAAGCTATTCCTGCTGCCTAGGAATGCCTTTCCTCCCATTTATACCAATCTAATTCCTCCTCATTCCTCACGATTCAGTGTGTTGGATGTCACCTCCTCCAGGCAGACTCTCTGACTGCCCCTCTGCTCCTAAGTCTGAGTGAGATCCCCCTCCTCTGGCCTCTCACTGTGTCCAGTGCTTGTCTCTTCCTTAGTACTGATTACACTGTATTACAGTTGCCTGTTTCCTTGTCTGTCTCTCCCACTCAAATGTGAGATATTCCAGGACAGGTATGCTGTCTTTCACATCTGCATTCCTTGTGCTGCATATTTTGCCTGGCAAGTAGTGTGCCCAGTAAATGTTTGTTGAGTGAATGTATGGCTGGTAGTTCTCTATCATCTATGGGCCTTTGAGCTCATTCTCTCTCATGGGACAGCCAATTCAGTACAGTTTAAGATAGGACTCAAGATGTGCTGTGGAAATCAGTACATTTTTCTCTCTCCCCTTCTCCCATCTCTCTCAGAATTCGCCGGTGGCCACACCCTTGGCACAGACACAGGCAGCTCAGTCTGCAGAACGTCAGCTGGCAGCGAGCAGCCCTTCCCTTCCTCCCTGGCTCTGTCTTCGCGCTCAGCACAAATCGTTTTTCCTTTTTGGGTGTTCAGAGCTCTGATAGCAGAGGGCTGGGTGGGAGTGTGGCAGAGCGGGCTGTCTGCAGGGAGGCAGAAAAGCGGTGTGTGGGAGAGCCAAGATGTGGGTGGAAGCATTGCTATGTGGGCCCTTTTAGAGGGAGAAAGAAAATTTAGCTCCTCTTTGGGGCTGCCTGGGGCAGAGCAGCTGAGATGTGCTTGTCCCCTTTTGCTCTCTGGGGGCTGGGATAACCCTATTGATATTTAGCCTTCTCCTGAGTGTCGGCAAGCCTTCTGAGAGACAGAGGCAATGAGAGAGGGAGAGACTATGGATTTTCAAAACTGGCCCAGTACATTCCCTTGATACCAAGCCACTGGGCAGAATCTTGGGGGTCAAGCTATTGCTGTTTCCTTGTTTTGGAGAACACAGAAAAAGATAATCTGCCACATACCTCATTCATTCATTCAGTACGTGGGTGATGCCAGACACTGGGGACACGAATAAGGCCCAGTGCTCCTCCTGGGGCTCACAGTATAAGGGGCATGGGCTTGTAAAGGGATATGTTACAAGTGGGCTGGGATGGTTGTGAGAGGAAGGGCTTGACAGGCTTGGAGGAGAACAGGTCACTCCGTCCATGGAAAGAAGGTGATGCTGGGGCTCTGGGAGTGATTTCTGTACAGTCTTGTACTTACAACTACCTCCAACATCAGTTCCTGAGAGGAGACTCTGTTTAACTCTTCATAAAGACAGCAGCAACAGCCACGGTAGAGAGTATGGAATTTGGAGAAGACAATCTGATTTCAGATCCTGGCTCACCACCTCATTCATTCATTCAGTAAATGCCTGGATCTGCTGTGAACAATTGACATCAGTTCTCTGAGCCTCAGTTTTGTCATCTATATAATTGGGATAGCCGTGACACTCACCTCACCATTCTGTTGGGAGGATTACATGAGCTCATTTATGTGATAATGCTTTGTAAACTGGAAAGTGCTGTGCAAATATGAGCTGCTAATTACCCTTCCATCTATCCACTGATTCAGTCAACAAATAACTACCAAGTGCCCTCTTCTAAAGGCCTGACAAGGCCCTTTTCGAGGCAGAAGTCTGTTTCTTGCATGTGCGCATGTGTATGTGTGTGTGTGTGGGGGGGTTGCTGTGTGTGACCGTAGCGTGCCTTCATTAAGCGGCAACCATCTGCTCTGTCTGAAGGGAAGTCCTAGCTTCCTCAGCTCCCAGCCCTCGTCCCCGGTGCAGGCGGGCAGGGACACGTTCTGCAGTCTCCCCGCTGAGGGATGCTGCTGCACACAGGAGGCCGGCAGGGCGTGTGAATCACCAGCCTTAGTCACCACTCTGCCTACAGGGCTTCTCTTCCCTACCAGATGATGAACCCAAAATAAAAATACGGCTGAAGAGCGAGTTAGCATTCCAGGCTGTCTCTGAGAGGCATCTGAGCCACCAGGAAAGGAGCTGAATGCATTATTTTGCACTTCTCCTAGCCCCCAAAACTCACATCAGGAGCATCCTGGGTAACCTCGAAGCTGAGGGGTAGCAGAGAGAGGGACGCCAGGCTTGGTGGTGAGGGTAGGAAACTGAGGGTGGCTTTCCTCACAGTCACCGTCTCAGCAGGTCCTGTCCGGCCACTTATCAGCTCTAATTTGTGCACAGTGCTTTGTGGCTTACAAAGTGCTTTGATACGCTTTGTCTCATTTGATGCTCATGAGAACTTTGTGAGGGGGTTACTGGAAGGCAGAATAGCCTGGAGGTCCGGTGTGTGGCTTCTGGAGCCGAACCTGCCTGACTTTGAATCTGTTTTTGTTGCCTACTGGTTGTGGGACTTTGAGCAAAATCCCTTAGCCTGTTTTTTTTGTTTTTTTTTTTGTCTTTTGTTTTTTGAGACAGAGTCTCGCCGTCTCCCAGGCTGGAGTGCAGTGGCGCGATCTCGGCTCACTGCAAGCTCCGCCCCCCGGGTTCACGCCATTCTCCTGCCTCAGCCTCCTGAGTAGCTGGGACTACAGGCGCCCGCCACCACGCCCGGCTAATTTTATTTTTGTATTTTTAGTAGACATGGGGTTTCACTGTGTTAGCCAGGATGGTCTTGATCTCCTGACCTCGTGATCCGCCCGCCTCAGCCTCCCAAAGTGCTGGGATTACAGGCGTGAGCCACTGCGCCTGGCTAGCCTGTTTTTAAAAAATTCATTAATAATAGTTTTTTTGTTTGTTTGTTTGTTTTTGAGACGGAGTCTCACTTTGTTCCCCAGGCTGGAGTGCAGTGGCGCGATCTCTGCTCACTGCAAGTCCTGCCTTCCGGGTTCACGCCATTCTCCTGCCTCAGCCTCCTGAGTAGCTGGGACTACAGGCGCCCACCACCACGCCCGGCTAATTTTTTGTATTTTTAGTATAGAGGGGGTTTCACTGTGTTAGCCAGGATGGTCTCGACCTCCTGACCTCGTGATCCGCCCACCTCAGCCTCCCAAAGTGCTGGGATTACAGGCGTGAGCCACCGAGCTGGCCTAATAATAGTGGTTTTTTGTTTTGTTTTTTTTTTTTTTTTTGAGACAGTCTTGCTCTTCACCAGGCTGGAGTGCAATGAGGCGATCTCGGCTCACTGCAAACCTCCGCCTCCTGGGGTTCAAGCGATTCTCCTGCCTCAGCCTCCCAAGTAGCTATGACTACAGGCGCACACCACCACACCCAGCTAATTCTTTTGTATTTTTAGTAGAGACAGGGGTTTCACCATATTGGAGAGGATGGTCTTGATCTCTTGACCTTGTGATCCACCCACCTCGGCCTCCCAAAGTGTTGGGATTACAGGCGTGAGCCACCCACCTGGCCAGTGATTATTTTTGTAGAGATGAAGTCTCACTACATTGTCCAGACTGGTCTTGAACTTTTGGCCTCAAACCATCCTGCTGCCTCAGCCTCCCAAGTAGCTGGGATTACAGGCACCTGCCACCTCGCCTGCCTAATTTTTGTATTTTTGATAGAGACAGAGTTTCACCATCTTCGCCAGGCTGGTCTCAAACTCCTGACCTCGTGATCTACCTGCCTTGGCCTCCCAAAGTGCTGGGATTACAGGCATGAGCCACTGTGCCCGGCCCAGTTTTCTCATTTTCAAAATGGAGGTACTGGCTGGGGACGGTGGCCCACGTCTGTAATCCCATTGGCCAGCGTTTGTTTCAGACCGGCATGTAACTCTTCTTTTTTTTGTTCCTTTCCAGGCTGAGGAAGTGCTGACCACTGCCCACCTGCGAGTGGCCGTCTGATCTTCTGCCTCACTCGCCCCACAGTCCCCTGCCTCCCCTCCCGGTTCACCCATTCTCTGCCTCAGCCTCCTGAGTAGCTGGGACTACAGGCGCCCACCACCACGCCCGGCTAATTTTTTGTATTTTTAGTAGAGACGGGGTTTCACCGTGTTAGCCAGGATGGTCTCGATCTCCTGACCTCGTGATCCACCCGCCTTGGCCTCCCAAAGTGCTGGGATTACAGGCGTAAGCCACCGCTCCCGGCCTTGTTTTTGTTTTTTGAGACAGAGTCTCACTGTATTGCCCAGGCTGGAATGCAATGGCACCGTGTTGGCTCACTGCAACCTCCGTCTCCTGGGTTCAAGCGATTCTCCTGCCTTAGCCTCCCGAGTAGCTGGGGTTACAGGCGCCCGCCACCACGCCTGGCTAATTTTATATTTTTAGTAGAGACAGGGTTTCACCATGTTGGCCAGGCTGGTCTCAAACTCCTGACCTCATGATCCACCCGCCTCGGCCTCCCGAAGTGCTGGGATTACAGGCGTGAGCCACCGTGCCTGGCCAATAGTACAGTTTTTATAAGGTTAATTTTTTTTAATCTGTTTATTGTCTGTCTCCCCAAATTAGAGCAAAAGCCATAATAAAGAGAGATCTTTGTTTTTTAGGACACTGCCCGACACAGGGAGGTTTGCAATAAATATTTGTGCAATGAATGAATAAGAGGCTTAGAACAATGCCAGGCACGTAGTGGACACTGTGCGTGCTAGCTATTATTATAGGATCTTCTCCATTTGGGCAATGTAGAAACTGAAGTTTAGAGCATTTAAGTGAATTGCCTGAAGTCACAAAGCTAAGATGTGGCAGATTTGGAGCTTTAAATAAAGCTGCTACTCTAAAATAAGGGCCCCTCCTCCCACACTGTGACTACCCCAGTTCCTCCTCTTCTTTCCTTTCTTTAATCTCTTTCCTTACCTTCCCCAGATACTCATTAAAATTGAGCGACAGAGTTAATCCACTTCCTTGTCTGCAGTATAGAAAGCTGTAGAACTGGCCTGGCACGGTGGCTCATGCCAGTAATCCCAGCACTTTGGGAGGCCGAGGCAGGTGGATCACGAGGTCAGGAGTTCCAGACCAACCTAGCCAAGATGGTGAAACCCTGTCTCTACTAAAAATGCAAAAATTAGCTGGGTGTGGTGGCGGGTGCCTGTAATCCCAGCTACTTGGGAGGCTGAGGCAGGACAATTGCTTGAACACAGGAGGCGGAGGTTGCAGTGAGCCGAGATTGTGCCACTGCACTCCAGCATGGGCGACAGAGCAAGACTCCATTTCAAAAAATAAATAAATAAATAAACAAAAGAAAGCTATAGAACTTTCAGCAAGTCACGTAACTTCTGTGCAGCACAATTTCTTCATCTGTAAAATGGACATCATAATATAACCCACCTCACAATTCCAGCTTTGTGAGTATTAAGTGACAGTTAATATATGTAGTGATGGACACATAGTAATAGCTCAATATACAAAAGCTATTTTTTTTTTTTTGAGACGGAGTCTCACTCTGTCGCCCAGGCTGGAGTGCAGTGGCGCGATCTCAGTCCACTGCAAGCTCCGCCTCCCAGGTTCACGCCATTCTCCTGCCTCAGCCTCCCGAGTAGCTGGGACTACAGGCACCCACACCACACCCGGCTAATTTTTTTTTTTTTTTTGTATTTTTTAGTGGAGAGGGGGTTTCACCATGTTAGCCAGGATGGTCTCGATCTCCTGACCTCGTGATCCGCCTGCCTAGGCCTCCCAAGGTGCTGGATTACAGGCATGAACCACCCTGCCTGGCCACAAAAGCTATTAATCATCATCTTTTGGGGACCGCTAGAACATATCCAAGATTTAGATTCATAGAATGTTAGAGTTGGAAGGGATCTTACAGAATTTGATCCAATTTTAAAATTGGATCACATATGAGAAATAAAAATTTTCACATATGAGAAAATAAAAACCCAGAATCATTTGACTTGCCCAAGAATACAATACTTGAGCTGGGCGCGGTGGCTCATGCTTGTAATCCCAGCACTTTGGGAGGCTGAGATGGGTGGATCACCTGAGGTCAGGAGTTTGAGACCAGCCTGGCCAACATAGTGAAACCGCATCTCTACTAAAAATACAAAAAATTAGCTGGGTGTGGTGGCGGGTGCCTGTAATCCCAGCTAGTAGAGAGGCTGAGGCAGGAGAATTGCTTGACCCAGGGAGGTGGAGGTTGCAGTGAGCCGAGATCGTGCCATTGCACTCCAGCCTGGGCAACAAGAGCAAAACTCCATCTCAAAAAAAAAAAAAAAAAGAGAGAAGATACGATACTTATTTTTAAAAATTTATCACCTAGGAGAAACTGGGTAAAGTGTTACAGGCACTCTGTCTACTATCTTTACAACTCTTTTGTAAACCTAAAATTATTTCAACATAAACATAACAACAATAGCTGTTGCAACTATTCCTAAAAAAAAAAAATCACGTAAATTATAGGGCAGAGAGAAGATGAGGGTGTGTGTGGGGTGGGGAGGTGTTTAGGAATATTTTTTTCTCCAATTACCTTGTTCCTTCCCAAAAGAGACATTGACCTATATTCTAGTACATTTTATCCTGTCTTCTGCTATAGCCAAGTACATTTTATCCTGTCTTCTGCTATAGCCAATCTGTTGAACTCATCCATTTATTTTTTTCTTTCTTTTATTTTCTATTTCTTTCTTTTTTTTTTTTTTTTGAGACAGAGTTTCGCTCTTTCTCTCAGGCTGGAGTGCAGTGGCGCAATCTCAGCTCACTGCAACCTCTGCCTCCTAGGTTCAAGTGATTCTCATGCCTCAGTAGCTGGGATCACAGGTGCCCGCCACCAAGCACAGCTAATTTTTATATTTTTAGTAGAGACGGGGTTTCACTATGTTGGCCAGGCTGGTCTTGAACTCCTGACCTCAGGTGATCAGCCCACCTCGGCCTCCCAAAGTGCTGGGATTACAGGCATGAGCCACGGTGCCCAGCTTTATCCATTGATTTCTTAATTTCAGATACCCTATTTTTCAGTGTCCATTTGTGGATTTTTTTGTTATCAAAAAACCATTTTTTTTTAGATTCTAATTCTCTGTTGAAATTCTCCATATCATGTGCACCTTTTCCTCTATTTTCTGAATACATTAATGATAATTATTTAGAAGTCCTTGTCTAACTCTGATGTCTATATCATCTGTGGATCCACATCTTATGTTTTCTATTTATCAGTCATATATTTTTGTCTTTTCACATCGCGATTTTTGACTGAATGCTGGTAAAATACACACAAAAGCACTAGTGAGGCTCCATAAAATGTTTATTTTCCACCAGAGACAGTTTACACAGTCCTCTGCAAGACAGAAAGTGTGGTTAATCCCCTTGATCCAATCAGGAACTCCAATGAGTCCAGGCTGTATTACATATTTAGTGAGCCTCAGTTCATCTCTGTTTGGTCCATTCCTAGGATGTGACCCTACTCAGCTTACAGTTGAGGGCATGGCTGACTGTGTCCTCAGCACCAAGAGAAGCATAAGAATTTCCACTCTGCTTTTCAGAGACTTGTCAGTTTCATTCTTTAGTTTTCCTCCCTGCATAGCTTCAGACTTCAGCAGATGTTATGAGAGGGAATCTGGCTACCTATTTAAGATCTCTTGATGGGTCTTGGTGGTTCATGCCTGTAATCCCAGCACTT
Source organism: Nomascus leucogenys (assembly GCF_006542625.1). Classification (NCBI taxonomy): domain Eukaryota; kingdom Metazoa; phylum Chordata; class Mammalia; order Primates; family Hylobatidae; genus Nomascus; species Nomascus leucogenys. Next base: position 32,738,314 of record NC_044399.1, on the reverse strand, counting down.
TAGGAGGCTGAGGTGGGAGGATCACTTGAGTCCAGGAGTTCAAGACCAGCTGGGCAACATAGTGAGATTCTGTCTCTAAAAAATTGTATTTTTTTAATTAGCTGGGTGTGGTGGCACCAGCTGGTAGTCCCAGCACTTTCGAAGGCTGAGGTGAGAGGATCGCTTGAACCCAGGAGTTCGAGACCAGCCTGGGCAACAAAGCGAAACCCTGTCTCTACAAAAAGTAAAAATAATTAGCCAGGTATGGTGATGCATGCCTATGGTCCCAGCCACTCAAGAGGCTAAGGTGGGAGGATTGCTTGAGCCCAGGACTTCAAGGTTGCACTGAGCTGTGATCAAGCCACTGCACTTCAGCTGGGGTGAAAGAATGAGACCCTATCTCTTAGAGGAAAAAAAAAAAAAAAGGAGAGAGAAAGACAGAGTGAGAGAGACCCTTCAAGTATCCCATTTTGTGTTTCCAGTCCCCGTGTGAGTGTCAGAAGCTCTGCTGGCTTCTCTGCCTGGCAGCAATGCCTTCTGTGTAGGACAAACCCAGATTATCAATCTCGAGTCTTACCTGGAGTCAGAAAATGCTCCTGGGGAAAAGGAGCTGCAGATCTCCATTCATCTCGGAAAGGTGAACCCTTCCCTGTAATGTCAGTCTCTCTTATGAACTTCTGCAGCTCTCTGATGCTTTCATAAATATCATTTTTGCAGTTTACCTGGATTTTTTAGTTGTTCCTAGAGGAACTGTTGGCTTGCTGTGAACTATTTTGTCCTATTCAGAAAGACTGCCAAGATATATTCTGATGGATTGAATATATTATCATAGGTTTTGTTGGAACAAAATCTATTGAGAAATCATTTTTTTCCTTTATCTCTTCCTCTTCCCCCTACCCCCAGCCCTCTAGATGTGGGTATAGAGAAAGAAGCACCTTGGGTCAATTCCAGATCTCCTGCTCATCTAGTGTATGGCATTAGAGCATTTATTTAAACTCTGCCTCTCAGTTTGATCTGAAAATGAAGATCCTGTGAAAATTAAGTGAGGTAACACTGTATGGCACCCGCACGAAGGCTGGCACATGGATTTTAATGCCTTTCACTGCTTTCTTCTCTCTCCTCTCCCCACAGCTGATTTGAGCAAGCTTCCTCTTAGTGGCTGGGGGAGTTTTCCCACAAAGGGATCAAAGCTTAGTGATTTAGGGCCGGACGCGGTGGCTCATGGCTGTAATCCCAGCACTTTGGGAAGCTGAGGCGGGAGGATCACCTGAGGTCAGGAGTTTGAGACCAGCCTGGCCAACATGGCGAAACCCCTTCTCTACTAAAAATACAAAAATTAGCCGGGCATGGTGGCGGGCACCTGTAATCCCAGCTACTGGGGAGGCTGAAGCAGGAGAATCGCTTGAGCCTGGGAGGCAGAGGTTGCAGTGAGCCCAGATGGTGCCACTGCACTCCAGCCTGGGGGACAAAGAGAAACGCTCTCTCAAAACAAACAAACAAACAAACAAACAAAAACAACTTAGTGGTTTTAGTGGTTTTGTTTGTTTCATTTCGTTTTTGAGCCGGAGTCTCACTCTGCTCGATCTCGGCTCACTGCAACCTCCACTTCCTGGGTTCAAGCGATTCTCCTGCCTCAACCTCCCAAATAGTTGGGACTATAGGTGTGTGCCATCACGCCTGGCTAATTTTTTTTTAATTTTTAGTAGAGACGGGGTTTCACCATATTGGCCAGGCTGGTCTCGAACTCCGCCTTGGCCTCCCAAAGTGCTGGGATTATAGGCGTGAGCCACCGCGCCTGGCCAGCTTAGTGGTTTAAAGGTAGTTTCTCTACTGATGACTAGAAAGGTGGTCAATGCGTCCAGTCTTAGGGGTAAAAGGAGATAAAGCAGGGTCTTTACTCACAGCATGCGGCCCTTGGAAATGACAACTTCAGGATATGGAGAGGCTAAGAGTAATTTAGAAGAGATAATGGAGCTTCCCAGGGCCAGGCGGGGTCCACGCTCATAGCTATCTGGAGGTGGAGGACACTCATGGGACAGAGCTACTCAAATCTGTCACTCTTCAGTCGCTTTCCTCAGCCCCCTAGACAAGGCACTTAGACGCACGGTTTCATTTAAATTCTAAGCAGAAGCAGTGGTGTGCTGGACTTAGCTCAAACCATCTTGGATATTGCGAGCTGAATGTTGAATTTTCAGGAATTTTATGAGCTGGTTGACTTCATGTTGGTAACTTAAAATCTGCGATGGTGAGCTGGGTGCTGTGGTACGCACCTGTAATCCCAGCTACTCAGGAGGCTGAGGTGGGAGGATCACTTGAGCCCAGGAGTTCAAGACTAGCCTGGGCAACATGGTGAGATCCCCATCTCAAAAAAAAAAAATGCTGCCAGGGTGGGAATATTTGTATGATGGAAACCAGTGAATACTACAAAGAAAGGATTTGCGTTTCTTCTGGAGGGCCAGTTGTTAAACATTTGCTAGCATACCACTGAACATAAGTGTTTTTACCAATTTACGGTTGAGTAAACTGAGGCTTTGAGACCCAAGTTCTCTCAGAGCATAAGTAAGTGGCACAGCCAGTATCAAAATCTGGCTCTATTTTTCATTTATTTATTATTTCCTTATTTCTTTCTTCTTTATTTTTTGAGATGGAGTCTCTCTGTCTCCCAGGCTAGAGTGCAGTGGCGCGATCTTGGCTCACCGCAACCTCCACCTCCTGGGTTCAAGTGATTCTCCTGCCTCAGCCTCCCAAGTAGCTGGGACTATAGGCGCCCGCCACCATATCTAACTAATTTTTTGTATTTTTAGTAGAGACAGGGTTTCGCCATGTTGGCCAGGCTGGTCTCGACCTCCTGACCTCAGGTGATCCGCCCACCTCGGCCTCCCAAAGTGCTGGGATTACAGGCGTGAGCCACCACGCCCGGCCCATTATTTTTGTTCTCAGGATGGTCATATATAACCCCAGTATAGGAAGAAATAAAAATGCTGTACTCCCCTTCCCACCCCCACTCCCTGCCCCGGTGTGAGTATCCAAAGAACATCAGAATCTCACTTCTGCTCACTGTGATCCTCACCGTGACCCCTGGCCCAAGTGGTCTTCCCTGAATCATCCCCATTCTACAGACTGGGAGTAAGCCCTATAAGGTTCAGTGACTCCCAGCCCCGGGCTCACACATTAGTGCCAGGACTCATTAGAGGCCTCTCCACCTGAATCCAGAAACCCTTGGCCATGCTCCAGCTAGCTGCCTGATAAAGGAGCAGAATTCTCAATTCAGGTTCGGGTTCAGCAACCATGCACATTTCCTTTCCTTTTCCCTTCAGGTGACAGGAAGCCATTGCTGGTCCTCAGGCAGGCTCTGTTCATTGCTGCCACAGCCTAAACTGCAACCACGGCATATCTGGGTGCAGCTGGGAAGCGACTCATTGAGGAGAGTGTGGCACAGATGCTGCTGAGAGGCTAGGAATGTAGAGTAAGGTATCAGCAGGCGCCTGGGCAACACAGGGGAACCCCGTCTCTGCAAAAAATAAAAATGCAAAAATTAGTCGCGTGTGGTGGTGCATGCCTGTAGTCCCAACTACTCAGAAGGCTGAGGCAGGAAGATTGCTTGAGCTACGAAGGTTAAGGCTGCAGTGAGTTGCGTTTGAGCCACTGCACTTCAGCCTGGGCAACATAGCAAGGCCACGGGTATGAATTCTGACTCCCCACCTTAGCTGGGGGAACTTGGACTAATCACTGTGAGCCTTAGTTGTATAATTTATCAAATGGGGATATTAATCTCATCAGGCTCACGCCTATGATCTCATCACCTTGGCTAGAGGATTGCTTGAGTCCAGGAGTTTGAGACCCTCCCTGGCAAAATAGTGAGACCCTGTCTCTACAAAAAATAAAAAACTAGCCAGGGTGTGGTGGTGTGTGCCTGTATTCTTAGCTACTTGGGAGGCTGAGGATGGGAGGAACACTTGAGCCCAGGAGGTTGAGGCTGCAGTGAGCCATGATTGCACCACTGCATTCCAGCCTGGGTGACAGAGATCCTGTCTCAAAAAAAAAAAAAAAAAGAAAGAAAGTGAAAAAGAGAAAACCTGAAGATTAACTGAGCCAAAATGCAGCACCAGGGCTGGTGGACAATCAGTGCCCAATAATTAGTAGATTGGGGGCACACCAAAGGGATGTTTTAGACAAATGTTAGATCAATATTTGGCTGAGGCTAAAGAAAAATATCATTACCACATAATAAAATTCTCAGCTGGGCGCAGTGGCTAATGCCTGTAATCCCAGCACTTTGGCCGAGGTGGGCAGATCACTTGAGGTCAGGAGATCGAGACCAGCCTGGTCAACATAGTGAAACCCCACTTCTACTAATAATACAAAAATTAGCCGGGTGCGATGGCGCACGCCTATAATCCCAGCTACTGAGGCATGAGAATCACTTGAACCCGGGATGTGGAGGTTGCAGTGAGCCAAGATTTCACCACTGCACTCTGGCGGCAGAATGAAACTGTGTCTCGAAAAAATAAAATAAAATAAAATTCTCAGGGTCAAGAATAAATCTTATATTTTATTAAAGACTTAGTTACTGCTGCAAGTTTATTATTTAAAAAATTTAGTAGCCATATTTCTAAAGCTTGTCCTAATGCAGAAATAATACTTTCTCAGCACATTCAGCACCTGAATTGTTCCTTCGGTCACTACTTGGCACATTTAGGTTATAAGTAGAAGTTCACTTTCTATTATTATTATTATTATTATCATCATTATTTTATTAGTTTTTGAGATGGAGCCTCACTCTTGTCACCCAAGCTGGAGTGCAGTGGCATGATCTCAGCTCACTGCAATCTTCACCTTCTGGGTTCAAGCGATTCTCCTGCCTCAGCCTCTGCGCCTGGCTAATTTTTGTACTTTTTGTAGAGACGGGGCTTCGCCATGTTGGCCAGGCTGTTCTTGAACTCCTGACCTCAAGTGATCTGCCTGCCTTGGCCTCCTAAAGTGCTGGGATTACAGGCATGAGCCACCGTGCTCGGCTGATAAGTAGACGTTCACTTTCTTTTTTTTTTTTTCTTTTTTCTTTTTTTTTTTTTTTTTGAGGCAGAGTCTCGCTGTGTCACCCAGGTTGGAGTGCAGTGGTGCGATCTCGGCTCACTGCAAGCTTCGCCTCCCGGGTTCACGCCATTCTCCTGCCTCAGCCTCTCCAAGTAGCTGGGACTACAGGCGCCTGCCACCACGCCCGGCTAATTTTTTGTATTTTTAGTAGAGACGAGGTTTCACCGTGGTCTCGATCTCCTGACCTCGTGATCCGCCCGCCTTGGCCTCCCAAAGTGCTGGGATGACAAGCGTGAGCCACCGCGCCCGGCAGTAAACGTTCACTTTCATCTGGGGTTATGGAGGGTCAAAACGTTTTTTGGATACCTCACTTATCTGACATTTTCTTCTTTCTTTTCTTTTCTTGTTTTTTTTAGATGGAGTCTCGCTGTCACCCAGGCTGGAGTGCAGTGGAGCAATCTCAGCTCACTGCAAGCTCTGCCTTCCGGGTTCACGCCATTCTCCTGCCTCAGCCTCCCGAGTAGCTGGGACTACAGGCGCCTGCCACCACGCCGGCTAATTTTTTGTGTTTTTAGTAGAGATGGGGTTTCACCGTGTTAGCCAGGATGGTCTCGATCTGACCTCGTTATCTGCCCGCCTCAGCCTCCCAAAGTGCTGGGATTACAGGCAGGAGCCACTGCGCCCGGCCTCTTTATTTTCTTTATTGTGATTGGATTGAATGAAACCCGTCATGAATGTTGTGTATGTTTTTTCTCTTCCTGAAATTTTGAAGTGACAATGTTGACATTTGCTTTTAGTGCAACTTCACAAGATATGGAAATTCTCTGATAGTCTTTTTGGAAAGAGTCATGGACTAAATAACTAAGGATTACAACACTCGAAGTTTATTTTGCTTAAGGTTATAAATGCTAGTTCACCGAACAATTCTACTAAGACTAGAATTATGATATGGTAACTATTATTTTGTCTTATATTATCATTTAAATTTTCATAAATGTTTCATGGCCTAAAAAGGCTGTAATATTTTCCCTAAGGTTTCTAGCTCAGAGTCATTCAGTGTGGGTCCTCAGACCAGCAGCATTACCAAAACACTGGAGTTTGTTAGAAAGACAAATTCTTGGGCCAGTCCAGAGACCCATTGAATGAGAACATTTGGATGACAGGTTCCTGGAATCTGTATTTTAATCAGCTCTCCAATGATTTTCAGTGTCCCTAAGTTTGAGAAGCACTGATCTAGCCAACACACACTCCTGATCATTGCATAGTTGTCCATCTACTTTTTATATCACCATTTGAAAGTTCCAAACTGTTTTGGTACATACATCATCATTAAATATTACAGCATTTTAAATCTTGAGACAAACATTTCAACACATAGAGAACACAAGGAGATTTTTCACTTTTTTTTTTTTTTTTTTTGAGATGGAGCCTTGCTCTGTCACCCAGGCTGGAGTGCAATGGCGCAAACTCGGCTCACTGCAAACTCTGCCTCCCAGGTTCAAGCAATTTTCCTGCCTCAGCCTCCCTAGTAGCTGGGATTACAGGAGTGTGCCACCAAGCCCAGCTAATTTTTGTATTTTTAGTACAGGCAGGGTTTCACCATGTTGGCCAGGCTGGTCTCGAACTCCTGACCTCAGGTGATCCACCCACCTCAGCCTCCCAAAGTGCTGGGATTACAGGCATGAGCCACCGTGCTCAGCCGGATTAACGACATTCTTATGCTTGCAAAACATGGTGGCCACATATACAGCCACACAATTGCTCATCGTGTACAATTGCTGAAATGCCACTGAAATAGATATTTTGCAATTTAATCTTCCAAAGGCCAGGGATGAAGCTGCAGCAGAATAGCAAATTTGGTCATATATTCAGATCTAAGCTGAACTTTGAGGCATTCTTAGTAGTTATCATTAGGTAAAGTGACATTATGGCCAGGCACGGTGGCTCACGCCTGTAATCTCAGCACTTTGGGAGGCCGAGGCAGGTGGATCACTTGAGGCCAGGAGTTCGAGACTAGCCTGGCCAACACAGTGAAACCCCGTCTCTACTAAAAATACAAAAATTAGCCGGGTGTGGTGACACATGTATGCAGTCCCAGCTACTTGGGAGGCTGAGGTAGGAGGATTGCTTAAACCTGGAAACGGAGGTTGCAGTGAGCTAAGATCGTACCACTGCACTTCAGCCTGGGCAACAGAGTGAGACTCTGTCTCAAAAATAAATAAATAAATAAATAAAGTGACATTCTGTTCTCTAGGCCTCAGTCTCCACTGTACATGCCTCAGTCCCAGGAAAGCAGGGAGCTTGGGTTCTACAAAATTCTGACACTCTCATCCATTTAAGTGCCCAAGCCAGAAACCTCTCATTTAGGATGAAATCCTATCAATTCCATGTCTTAACTTTCTGCTGTGTCTACCTTTATCCCTGATCTGAGCCACTATTTCTTATAGCTTTCACTCTTACCATCCTATAATTTATTTCTCCACGTAGCAACAGTGACTAAATATATATAAACCAGATCCTGGTATTCCCTCTGCTGAAACCTCTCTATTGGCTTCCCATCACTTTGAGTATGAACTTCAACCTTCTTACTCTGGCCTAGGGGTTCTCCTGGCTCCTGCCTACCTTGCCAACCTTATTTAGAATTGCCCTGTCTGCCGGGCGCAGTGACTCATGCCTGTAATCCCAGCACTTTGGGACACCGAGGCAGACAGATCGCTTGAGCCCAGGAGTTCCAGACCAACCTGGGCAACATGGTGAAAACTCATCTCTACAAAAAATACAAAGAACTAGCCAGGCATGATGGCATGCACCTGTAGTCCCAGCTACTTGGGAGGCTGAGGTGGGAGGATCACTTGAGCCCAAGAAGTCAAGGCTGCAGTGAGCCGTGATGGCGCCACTGCACTCTAGCCTAGACAACAGAGTGGCACCTTGTTGCTAAAAAAACCCCCAAAACAGAAAAAACTCCTTCCTCCCAAATTGCAGTCGCCTAGCCAAACAGGACTCGTTTCTGCACCCTGAACACCCTCAGTACATTCCTGCTCTGTGACTTTGTGCATGTTCTTCTGTCTACCTGAATGCTTCCCACTGTTGCACCTTTGCTGGCTCCTTTTCATCCTTCAACTGTATTAAATGTCACTTTTTACAGAGGCTCTTTCTTTTCTTTCTTTCTTTGTTTCTTTCTTTCTTTCTTTTTCTTTCTTTCTTTCTCTTTTCCTTCCTTCCCTCCTTCATTCCTTCCTTCCTTCCTCCCTTCCTTCCCTCCCTCCCTCACCCCTCCCTCCCTCCCTTTCTTTCTTTCTTCTTTCTTTTCTCTCTTTCTCTTCTTTCTTTCTTTCCTTCTCTCTCTCTCTCTTTCTTTCCCTTCCTTCCTTCCCTCCTCTCTTTCTTTCTTTCTCCTTCCTTCCTTCCTTCTGTTTTTTTTTTTTTTTTGAGACAGAGTCTGACTCTGATGCCCAGGCTGGAGTGCAGTGGTGCAATCATGGCTCACTTCAGCCTCTACCTTCCGGGGTCAAGCAGTCCTCCCACTTCAGCCAAGCTGGGACCACAGGCATGCACCACCATGCATAGCTAATTTTTTATTTACATTTTTGTAGGGACAGCATCTCACTCTATGTTGCCTAGGCTGGTCCCTAACTCCTGGCCTCAGGTGATCCTCCCACCTCAGCCTCCCAAAGTGCTGGGATTACAGGTGTGAGCCACTACCAATTACAGGTGTGAGCCCAGCCAATGACACTTAATAAATGTGTATTTACATATTGATGGGCTTATTTGTTTAATGTCTTTCTACTAGGCAATAGGTGCCATGAGAAAAGGAACCACTCTGTTTTGTTCCTCACTGTATCCAGTGCCAGCACATAGTAGAAGTTCAATGAACACTTTTTGAATGTTAGGCAAGCCCCTGTCTTGAGCCTGAGCCCTGGGCACACTGTGGGCGGTACCAGGCTCTCTGTGGGATGGATTCCAGCAGGTCATTTTTGGCTGTTGGAGCAACATTCAAATTTATTTCAGCTCAAATATTGCCTCCTTCAGGAGGCCTTCCCTGATCTCCCCATCTACTCATCCCCTACCCCCATTATTCTTTGCCATATTACCCCATTTCTTGAAAGCCCTTACCTCAATCTGAAATGATCCTGTTTATTTGCTTACCTACTTGTTATCTTTCTCTCCTGCTGGAGGGAAAGACTTGACTCAATTTCATACCCCAAGCACCTAAAATATACTAAGGCCAGGCATGGTAGCTCATGCTGTAATCCCAGTACTTTGGGAGGCCAAGGCAGAAGGATCACTTGAGCCCAGGAGCTTGAGATCAGCCTGGGCAATATAGTGAGATCCTGTCTCAAAACAAAACAAATATAGTAGGTGCACATAAATATCTGTTTGTTTCTGCATTGTCTGACCTCCCTAGGTTATTTTTCTAGATATATAGCCCCAGGACAAACTGCTTTTATTATAATAAAAAGCAATGAAGCTGTCCCATTTTAGTAAAATAAGAATACAAAATTGCACATATAACACACTGTCAACCATGTAACAAATGCATAGAAAAAACAAGGAGATATGCTAAATCGTTTTTTGTTTTTGTTTATTTGGCTGAGCACAGGGGACTTTATTGATGGTACACGACAAGGTAAGGCTCCCCGTGACCCTCCTTCTTCAGAGGGTCTGCATGGAAATTGTGAGGATGGGAAATTCTCAGAGTGTGGCAGGGACTCCCCAGCAGCTAAGGGCCTCTCTCTTCCTCTTGTCCTCTCACTGGGGCTGGTGGTCCAGGGGTCTTACTCCTTGGAGGCCATATGGGCCATGAGGTTCACCACCTTGTTGCTGTAGCCAAATTCATTGTCATACCAGGAAATTAGCTTGACAAAGTGGTCATTGAGGGCAATGCCGGCCCCAGCATTGAAGGTGGAAGAGTGGGTGTCACTGTTAAAGTCAGAGGAGACAACCTGGTGCTCAGTGTAGCCCAGGATGACCTTGAGGGGGCCCTCTGATGTCTGTTTCACCACCTTCTTGAATGTCATCATATTTGACAGGTTTCTCCAGATGGCAGGTCAGGTCCACAACCAACACGTTGGTGGTGGGGACATGGAAGGCCATGCCAGTAAGCTCCTGGTTCAGCTCAGGGATGACCTTGCCCACAGACTTGGCAGCACCAGTAGATGCAGAGATGATGTTCTGGAGAGCCCCTCGGCCATCATGCCACAGTTTCCCAGAGGGGCCATCCACAGTCTTCTGGGTGGCAGTGATGGCATGGACTGTGGTCATGAGTCCTTCCATGATGCCGAAGTTGTCATGGATGACCTTGGCCAGGGGCACTAGGCAGTTGGTGGTACAGGAGGCATTGCTGATGATCTTGAGGCTGTTGTTATAATTCTCATGGTTCATGTCCATCACAAACATGGGGGCATCAGCAGAGGGGGCAGAAATGATGACCCTTTTGGCTCCCTGCTGCAAGTGAGCCCCAGCCTTCTCCATGGTCATGAAGATGTTGGTGGACTCCACAACACGCTCAGTGCCAGCATCACCCCATTTGATTTTGGTGGGATCTCACTCCTGGAAGATGGTGATGGGATTTCCATTGGTGACAAACTTCCCGTTCTCAGCTTTGATGGTGCCATGGAATTTGCCATGGGTGGAATCATACTGGAACATGTAGACCATGTAGTTGAGGTCAATGAAGGGATCATTGATGGAAACAATATCCACTTTACAGGAGTTGAAAGCAGCCCTGGTGACCAGGTGCCCAATACAGCCAAATCCATTTACTCCGGCCTTCACCTTCACCGTGGTGCACCAGCTGCATGATAAGATGCGGTTGTCTGTCGAACAGAAGTAGCAGAGAGCCTAAACTGTTAATAGTGGTTTTCTCTAGAAGGTAAGTTATGGGTGATTGCTGTCCTCCCCTTTATTTCAAAAAAAAATGCTTTTCTGTATTTTCATTGTTGTTGTTGAGACAGAGTTTCACTCCCTCATCCAGACTGAAGTGCAGTGGCATGATCTTGGCTCACTGCAACCTCCACCTCCAAGGTTCAAGCAATTATTGTGCCTCAGCCTCCCAAGTAGCTGGAATTACAGGCATGCACCACCATGGCCAGCTAATTTTTGTATTTTTAGTAGAGATAGGGTTTCACCATATTGACCAGGTTAGTCTCAAGCTCCTGACTTAAAGTGATCTGCAAGCCTCAGCCTCCCAAAGTGCTGGGATTACAGTCATGAGCCACTGCGCCCAGCCCCTGCTTCTCTGTATTTTTTTCAGATGTTCCACAATGGTCAACGGTTTATTTTCATAAGAAAAAAATCAGGCCAGGCACGGTGGCTCACACCTGTATCCCAGCACTTTGGGAGGCCGAGGTAGGTGGATCACCTGAGGTCAGGAGTTGGAGACAAGCCTGACCAACATGGTAAAACTCCGTCTCTACTACAAATAAAAAAATTAGCCAGGCATGGTGGCAGGCGCCTGTAATCCCAACTACTCAGGAGGCTGAGGCAGGAGAATTGCTTGAACCCGGGTGGTGGAGGTTGCAATGAGCTGAGATCGCACTACTGCACTCCAGCCTAGGCGACAGATCGAGACTCTGTCTCAAAAAAAAAGAAAAAGAGAAAAAAAATCAGTGAGAAAAATTTAAAGTGGATGGATAAAATTTGAAAGAAAAATGAAATTCACTGGCAAGTGCCAAGGCTTCTCTAGGGTGGTCTGCTGCTCCTGCGGCTATATCTTCCCTAAAAGGTTTGGGTCTCAGAACACCACCTTTGCTGCTCAGTGCTGCTTGAGTTGACTCCACTGGCCATAATAGAGCATCTCCTGAGAGGATGGACCAACTTGGCACCTGGAAGCCTGAGGCTGGATACAGGCTTTATTATGAATGCCCACCAGGTTTGGGCTGAAAGTGAAGAAACCCAGGCAAAGCATTTGGGGATGAGTTCACACTCTCTACCCAGAAGCTTTGCTCCTCCTTGGGATGTGCAATCTTTTCAGAGGAGAAGATGCTTTTGCTAATTGAAAATACTCTTCGAGCCTGGGTGTGTTGGCTCACGCCTGTAATCCCAGCACTTTGGGAGGCCGAGGCGGGTGGATCACGAGGTCAGGAGATAGAGACCATCCTGGTTAACATGGTGAAACCCTGTCTCTACTAAAAATACAAAAAATTAGCTGGGTGTGGTGGCACGTGCCTGTAGTCCCCGCTACTTGGGAGGCTGAGGCAGAAGAATTGCTTGAACCCAGGAGGCGGAGGTTGTAGTGAGCCAAGATCATGCCACTGCACTCCAGCCTGGGCAATAGAGTGAGACTCCATCTCAAAAAAAAAAAAAAAGGATTTGAAGGGCGGATGCAGGGTGAGCAGAGAAGTGAGGTAGTAGAGTGGAAAGAGGGTTGGCCTTGGCTTGGGTTCCAGTCCTAGCTTTTCTATTTCTTGTCGTGTAAACATTAGGTACTTTGTTTCTCTGAGCTAGTTTTTTTTTTTTTTTTTTTTTTTTTTTTTTTTTTTTTTGAGATGGAGTTTCATTCTTGTTGCCCAGGCTGGAGTGCAATGGTGCAATCTCGGCTCACTGCAAACTCCACTTCCTGGGTTCAAGCGATTCTCCTGCCTCAGCCTCCCAAGTAGCTGGGATTACAGGCTTGTGCCACCACACCCAGCTAATTTTGTATTTTTAGTAGAGACGGGGTTTCTCCATGTTGATCAGGCTGGTCTCGAACTCCTGATCTCAGGTGATCCGCCCACCTCGGCCTCCCAAAGTGCTGGGATTACAGGCATGAGCCACTGCGCCCGGCAGTTTGTTTTGTTTTTAGTCTGCAAAGTGGGAAATATAATCCCTGTTGTGGGACTCTACTGGCACCAAGAGGGAAGGGGATTCTCTGCCCTAATAGCTTCCCTGACAGAGGCAGGAAGGTCCCTAATGAATCTGTTTAAAGACATTTTGCTTGGTTTATTTCCTCTTCTCTCCCAGCCTATCAAGGTGATTGTGAATAACCCATGAAATACCAGATGTGAAGGTGCTTCATCATCCAAAGGGGACCGGGAGAAGGAGCCCAACTAGTTACCTTCCTACTGGAAGGCATGGTCCCACTGACACAGTGTCTGCTCATGAACACATGGTAGTTGCTGAAGAAATGTCCTTTGAAGAGTGTTTTGTGGCCTGAATGTGTTCTCTGCACCCTGCTTTCTCTCATTCTTTTATCCATTTGCTCATTTGTTCGCATGGCCAGCATTCCTTGAGTACTGCCCTCTGCCAGTCCTTGTCTGGGCACTGGGCATAGAGTGGAGTGAACAAAGCAAACCTGGTTCTTGCTCTCAAGCAGTAAACAATCTATGGGACAGAGAGAGTCCTGGAGGATTCCAGTGCTGTGTGATTGGTGTTAGGATAGAGGGACACACAGGGGGACTGTCGGATTGCAGAGTTCTCATATTGGTCCTTCTCAAGTATAAGGAGGATCTGCTAAGCATGGAATTTCCCAGCCCAGCCTGAGATATATCCCTTTGCTCTCAAAGGTCCAGGGTAGACAGCAGATAGAGAAGCTCTAGGACAGTCCCAGGGGAGGAATCCCGACTGGGCACATTCTTACTGTAACCTTACTTCCCTGACCCTGCTGTCTCCCTGCAAGGCATCTGTAGCACCAGCCTTGCCATTTTAGCCTTCTCCAATTAGACATCACTCATGAAGGCAGGGAGACTTGGAGTGAAGCCCGGCCAATGGGTTATTTATTCTATCGTTTGAATCACAATACATCTCCAAACTTACCCTTGATTTGGCTAATTCAAGAGATTAAGGCCCAGATGTGATGGGGGCTGTGCTGTCACAAAATGCCATAAGCCCCTCATTTTGTGCCAGCTGATGAGAGACTAATTGCCCAGACGGTGAGAGAGCATGATTAGTCCTTCTTTTATGCCAAGCCCCGAGGGAGATGAGAATTAATCGTGCAGCCCGGTGGGAGGGGCTCTTCTGTCTCAATGCACTCTCTCAAGCTGGCGAGAAGGTTCCCTGATGAATATGCAGTAGAGGAAGCTGATTTGTCTTCCTGCTTAGCTTTAGCCAGGTCCAGCAATAACTTCTGATTCTGGCAGGCTCTGTGTTCAACATGGCTGTTCCCTCCAAGTCTTCTCTCTCTGGCTGCATATTTTGTTTCCCCCCTTTTCCTGCATACTTCACTTCTTCACCTCCCACACATCCTTTTCAATATGTTTTTATGTTTTTGGCAACCTTTACCAAGGACAAGACTGACCTCCTACTCATCAAGACTAATGTTTACCAGGATGGTCCTCATCAATTTGACCTCTCTGTAATGTTTGAAGCTATTGGCCACTTTTTCCTTCTGGAATCTCTTTCCTTGTCTTCTGGGAGTCCTTCCTCTCCCACTTTTCTAATCTTTTCTTCTCCATCTCCAACTTCCTGCCCCATCCTGAAAATGCTGACATGTTTCCAGTTCTCTGTTTCAGTTCTTTTCCTATTCTCTTTGCTCCCTCAGAGAGTGACCATGGTTGCCAATTCAACACTCATTCTCTCTTCCTTTTTTTTTTTGAGATGGAGTTTTGCTCTTGATTCCGACTGGAATGCAATGGCACGATCTCGGCTCACTGCAACCTCTGCCTCCCAGGTTCAAACGATTCTCCTGCCTCAGCCTCCCAAGTAGCTGGGATTACAGGCATGTACCACCATGCTTGGCTAATTTTGTATTTTTAGTAGCGACGTCTCCGTGTTGGTCAAGCTGGTCTCGAACTCCTGACCTCAGGTGATCCACCAGCCTCAGCCTCCCAAAGTGCTAGGATTACAGGCGTGAGCCACTGCGCCTGGCCTTTTTTTTTTTTTTTTTTTTTTTTTTTTTTAGACGAAGTCTTGCTCTGTTGCCCAGGCTGGAGTGTACTGGTGCTATCTTGGCTCACGGCAACCTCTGCCTCCTGGACTCAAGTGATTCTCCTGCCTCAGCCTCCCGAATAGCTGGGATTACAGGCACACGCCACCACGCTTGGCTAATTTTTGTATTTTTAGTAGAGACAGGGTTTCACTATGTTGGCCAGGCTGGTCTTGAACACCTGACCTCAGGTTATCCGCCTGCCTTGGCCTCACAAAGTGCTGGGACTACAGGCATGATACACTGCACCCAGCCATTCTCTCTTCTTGTTCAGGGAGGGTGACCCCTCCTCTATGCCAAAGGATGAATCATGATTGGTTCAAACAATCATGGTAAATCATTTATCTTTGCCTGTGATTTAAGAGTGGACATGTAGGCTGGGCACAGTGACTCACGCCTGTAATCCCTGCACTTTGGGAGGCTGCCGCAGCTGGATCATGAAGTCAGGAGTTTGAGACCAGCCTGGCCAACATAGTGAAACCCTGTCTCTACTAAAAATACAAAAATTAGCCAGGTGTGGTGGCATGTGCCTGCAGTTCCAGCTACTCGGGAGGCTGAGGCAGGAGAATAGTTTGAACCTGGGAGGCAAAGCTTGCAGTGAGCTGAAATTCTGCCAGTGTACTCCAGCCTGGCTGACAGACTGAGATTCCGTCAAAAAAAAAAAAAAAAATGATTAGACATGTGACATGCTCCTTGCCAATGGAGCACAAACAGAATTTTAAGTGGGAGGGATTTCAGGGAACAAATGTGTGGGGAGAAGCTGCCCTTTATACCTTTAAACAAGATTTGAGGACATGGTGCCTGAAGCTGTAGAATCCATCTACAGCTGAGCCTGGGGAGAAGTTGAACAGAGTCAGTCACAGTGATGCTGTCCTGAGCTTTGAGGTAGTTAAGCCAGTAAGTGAATCAATCCTGGACTGAACCTGTTATTCTCATTTTTAAGTTGCTATGAGTTGGGTTTTCTGCTACCTGCAGCTGCAAGCATTCCCAGTGGTACCTAGGGAGATACTAACATCTCCCATAACTTTGACTACCAGCTCTGCACTGTTGCTGCCAAAGTTTATGAGTTTAATTCAGATCTCTTACTTGCAGCATCACAGATGTCTTCACATGAATATCCCTCACACTTAAGATCTAAACAAAACCCCATCTGTATATCCTCTTATTCTCAGGCCAAATCAATTGGCTTTCTACCATCCTGCAGTAGTTTGTTCGTACCTCTGTTAAAGCACTTGTCCCATGAGTTTGTTTGTTTAACTGTGTCTGTCTTCCCCTTTAGAATATAAATTCTCCTTTAGAAACTTATCACTTTTTTTTTTTTTGACAGAGTCTTGCTCTTGATCTGTCACCAGGCTGGAGTGCAGTGGCGCGATCTCGGCTCACTGCAACCTCCGCCTCCCAGGTTCAAGCAATTCTCCCACCTCAGCCTCCCGAGTAGCTGGCACTACAGGCGCCCGGCACCACGCCTAGCTAATTTTTGTATTTTTAGTAGAGATGGGGTTTCACTATGTTGGCCAGGCTGGTTTCGATTTCCTGACCTCGTGATTCGCCCACCTCGGCCTCCCAAAGTGCTGGGATTACAGGCATAAGCCACTGTGCCCAGCCTAGAACCTTATCACACCTTTAAATCCCTAGTATTAAGTAGAAGCTATTATATTCTTGTTGAACAAATTAATTGGCAAATGTTCAGAATGTTCAGAGGTGTTCAACTGCAAGTAACGCAATATCCAAAGACTAGTGACTTAAATTGTAAAGATGTTTACCTATCTCACAAAATGTGAACTTTGGAGTTACATGGTTCCAGGATTAGTTAAGCAGCTCAGCAAAGTCAGGAAACTGAGTCAGAATATCTGAGATCCTCCTGGCTCAGAATCTCTGAGATTCTTCATTGTTGCAAAGTAGCTGCCACAGCTCCAACGTTACATCTTTGCACAACAGTCTTCCAAACAGGAAACAAGGGAAGCAGATCTTGATGGCAGCAAAAGGGCTTCCACTTCACATACTTCTCTCTTTTTAGCGGGGGGCAAATCCTTCCAGAAACACCTCTCTGCATTGTTAACTGGAACTATGTTATGTATCCCCTTGGATCAATATCTGGCAAAGGGAACAGCAATGACTGAGATCGGCTTAGACTGATCTTGAGTCATTCCTGGTGCCGGGCATGTTGCTGTCTGACCAAAGGAGGATTCTGAATCAAGGTGGGAGATTATCTACCGGATAGGTGATTAATGATACTTGCCCTTGATGTGGTGTCCTGAGTCCAAGCTCTTCCTGAACCCTCACTGTTTCTTGGGCACTTCTGAGATACACATAGCTCTGTGGTCAGCCTGTTCCTTTGTAGAACAATCCCTATATTCTCCATGTTTAGTGATCCATAGCAGAGGCTGATTATGTGCAGTTGTATAACTCTGTGAATTTGCTCTTTAGCAGGGCTAGTGCACACAGGAGTCAGTGTCAAGGGGAGGTGGATGGTGGCAGCTTTGCTTGCCAAGCCATGCACCTTGGCATGGGGTTGTGTCTGTTTGGAGGTAGGAGTATCTCGTTGCAATTCTCACAAAGGCACTCTAATGGCTGTGGCTGCTCTGTCTTCCAGAAAGGCTGTACCAGCATGATGAGTGTATAACGGACATGAGCATGGACATGGGATGGACATGAGAATGTTCATCTGTCTATACCCTCTCCATTACTAGGTATAATCACTTTAGAAAATCTTTAATAATCTTTTATCTGGTCCCCTTGGCTCTAGCCTTTCCCTATGCACTTGATAACTACTCCCAGATTTACCTTCCCCCAAATCTCAAAGCAGTTGCTTCGTTGCTTAAAATCTTCTGTGACTGTCTTTTTTTTTGTGGGAACAGAGTCTCCATCTGTCACCCAGGCTGGAGTGCAGTGGCACGATCTCAGCTCACTGCAACCTCCATCTCCAGGGTTCAAGTAATTCTCCTGCCTCAGCCTCCCGTGTAGCTGAAATTACAGGCATGCACCACCATGCCCGGCTAATTTTTTATATTTTTAGTAGAGACAGGGTTTCACCATTTTGGCCAGGCTGGTCTTGAACACCTGACCTCAAGTGATCTGCCTGTCTCAGCCTCCAAAAGTGCTGAGATGACAGGCGTGAGCCACCGAACCAGATCTGGGACTGTCTTATTAGGTATACATTAAACCCCCTACTTGACATTATGGGCCCCTCAAGATCTGGCCCCACCCTATGATCCCAACCTTATTTCTCATTATGAATCTTTCACTGAAGCCAAAATTTTTTTTTTATGCTGTTCTTCACCCTCAAATTCCTTTCTTCTCCTTTTCTGCTTATTCTTGAAGACATGGCTCAGATCCAATCTCCTGCGGAAACATTCCTTGGCTGCTCTAGCCTACCCTCTTATCACCTCTGAATGCCTTCCATTCAGTGGTTCTCAACTTTGGCTGCCTATTAGGATTACCTGGCGAGCTTTAGAAAATACCATTGCCTGGGTCCAGCTATAGACATTTTGATTTAATCAATCTTGGTGCCAGATTGGACTCTGGGATATTTAAACACTCCTTAAGTGATTCTAATGTGCAGCCAAATTCCTGGACTCATTTGGAGTTTTTGTGTTGCATTTGTGAGTTTTAAAAATCAGATTCCTGAGCTGCACCTCCAGAGGTTCTGACATCTATATAAAAGCTCCCCAGGTGATTCTAAAGTGAAGCTTGATTGAGGGCCACTGTTCTGTGCTTACATATTTTTATTAATATTTTGTTTTGGGCAGGGCATGGTGGCTCACGCCTGTAATCCCAGCACTTTGTGAGGCCGAGGCAGGTAGATCGCAAGGTCAGGAGATCGAGACCATCCTGGCTAACACGGTGAAACCCCGTCTCTACTAAAAATACAAAAAATTAGTCGGGTGTCATCGTCTGGGAAGTGAGGAGTGCCTCTGCCCGGCCGCCCCGTCTGGGAAGTGAGGAGCGCCTCTGCCCGGCCGCCCCGTCTGGGATGTGGGGAGCGCCTCTGCCCAGCCGCCCTGTCTGGGAGGTCTACCACGGAGGCCAGACGCAATGTGGGGGCTGGACGTGGTGGCTCACGCCTGTGGTCCCAGCTCTCTGGGAGGCCGAGGCGGGTTGATCACTTGAGGCTAGGAGTTCAAGACCAGCCTGGCCAACATGGCCAAACATATGAAAAATACAACAGACAAACCAACCAACCAACCCAGCAACAACAAAACAGGTCTACCGTGGAGTCATACTCTAATTTTTTCTATTTTCCTCCCTTTCTGATCCTTTATCCCACTTTCTTTTTCTTCCTCTTCCTTCTCCTTCTTTGTCAAATAGAGGATTGAGTTATTATCATTGATCCATACAAAGTCCCTCTCAGTGGGGGGAACTGATTATTTTCTTTAATTCCCAACCCCCATTTCTATTCCCCGTCTTCCCATGTGCAACCTTCCTAACATGTTTGATATGCATCTTTTTGTTTGTATGTATTTTTAGAAAATGTTTATTGTTTTGTGTGCAAAAAAATTAATAAAATTAAATTAAAAAAAAAAACACTGAGTGTGACATTAGACCTTTGCCTATTTTCTCTCTTTCCATATATGCTTCCTGTGAATGACTAATAGAAAACTTATTTTCTCTCAACCAAATCTGTATAACTTACTTTCCGGAGATACTAGGCAACTTCCCTAAGTTAGAAAAAATTAGTAATGATAATGGGTAACTTTGATTGAATATTCCTATAGTTAGGTGTAACCCTCAAAACAACCTTATGAGCTAGATACTCGATACTGTGCTTTTCACAGATGAGAAAAACTGAATATTTGAGCAGTTATTTATCCTAAAGATTACAGAGCTATGTGTGTATGAATATGATCTTTAAACCAGGTGGTCTGGTTCTAGAGTCTGTGATCTTAACTGTGACACTGTATTGCAACCTGGAAATGGTGGCAAAATTTGTTCAAAGTACAATGTTGATAAAGTAATTTTGATGTAAAAAAAAAAACAATTAGTCGGGCGTGGTGGCGGGCACCTGTGGTCCCAGCTACTCGGGAGGCTGAGGCAGGAGAATGGCGTGAACCCGGGAGACAGAGCTTGCAGTGAGCTGAGATTGCGCCATTGCACTCCAGCATGGGTGACAAAGCGAGACTCCGTCTCAAAAAAACAAAAAAAATTTGTTTTTTGTTTTTTTGTGTTTTTTTGAGAGTTTCCTCTGTTGCCCAGGCTGGAGTACAATGGCGCCATCTCAGCTCACTGCAACCTCCACCTCCCGGATTCAAGTGATTCTCTTGCCTCAGCTTCCTGAGTAGCTGGGATTACAGGCATGCGCCACCACGCCCAGCTAATTTTGTGTCTTTAATAGAGATGAGGTTTCTCCATGTTAGTCAGGCTTGTCTCGAACTCCCGACCTCAGGTGATCTGCCCACCTCAGCCTCCCAAAGTGCTGGGATTACAGGCGTGAGCCACCATGCCCATCCTTATTTATATCTTTATTTTTGAGATAGTGTCTTGCTCTGTCATCCAGGCTGGAGTGCAACGACATGATCTCGTCTCACTGCAACCTCCACCTCCTAGGTTCAAGGATTCTCCTGCCTCAGCCCCCCGAGTAGCTGGGATTACAGGCATGCATCACCATGCCCCACTCATTTTTATATTTTTAGTAGAGGAGGGGTTTCACCATGTTGGCCAGGCTGGTCTCGAACTCCTGACCTCAGGTCATCTGCCCTCCTCGGCCTCCCACAGTGTTGGGATTACAGGCGGGAGCCACCATGCCCAGATTCTTTCAGTTTTATTTCTAGGCATAACAAAATGGTATTATGCGATGGCTTGATTTTTTTTTTTTTTTTTTTTTTTTTTTTTTTTTTTTGAGACAGGGTCTGGCTCTGTCATCCAGGCTGGAGTGCAGTGGTGCGATCTTGGCTCACTGCAACCTCCACCTCCTGGGCTCAAGCCATCTTCCCACCTCAGCCTCCCAAGTAGCACGGGCCACCACACCCAGCTAATTTTTTTATTTTTTGTAGAGATGAGGTGGTCTCAAACTCCTGGGCTCAAGTGATCTTCCTGTCTCGGCCTCCCAAAATGCTGCGATTACAGGTGTGAACCACTGCGCCCAACCCTGACTTTTTACCTTCACTTAGCAATATATCATGAATATTTGCCTTTGTCAGTAAATATTCTTCTATAGCAAGAATATTGAATATTAGTTGGCAAGCTTTTTCTTTTTTTTTTTTTTTTTTTTTTTTTGAGACGGAGTCTCGCTGTGTCGCCCAGGCTGGAGTGCAGTGGCGCGATCTCGGCTCACTGCAAGCTCCGCCTCCCGGGTTCACGCCATTCTCCTGCCTCAGCCTCTCCGAGTAGCTGGGACTACAGGCGCCCGCCACCACGCCCGGCTAATTTTTTGTATTTTTAGTAGAGACAGGGTTTCACCGTGGTCTCGATCTCCTGACCTCGTGATCCGCCCGCCTCGGCCTCCCAAAGTGCTGGGATTACAAGCGTGAGCCACCGCGCCCGGCCGGCAAGCTTTTTCTATAAAGGTCTAGGTAGCAAATGTTTCAGGCTTTGTGGGCCATACAGTTTGTTGCAACTCTGTTCTTCTAGCATGAAAACAGCCATAGACAACACATAAACAAATGAGTGTGGCTGTGTTTCAATAAAACTTTATTTACAAAAACAGGATGGAGATTTATTTGGCTTGTGGATGTGTTTCCTGACTCCTGTCTTATAGCACTGTTTCTTTTTTAGAGCTCACTAAGGTCCCATTCTATGTCTACTCTGCAATTTTTATTCTCTTAACCTTGAATATTTAGTTCATTTCCATTTTTTAATATTACAGAGGATCACTGCAAGTAATATCTGTGCATCTTTGTTCCCTCCCCCGCCCCAAGATAAATTTCTAGAAGTGTATTGATGGGCCATGGGGTTTGCCTAATTTTTAGAGCTTGTGACTCAAATTGCCCAGTGGCCCTTCAGGAAGTACAGGAGAGGGCTGCCCACTTCTTGCATCCTTGCCAAAACTGGGTATTAAAATTCCTTTTAATCTTTGTCAATATACTTTTCAATATTCTTTTTTTTTTTCTTTTTTTTGACACGGAGTCTCACTTTGTCACCAGGCTGGAGTGCAGTGGTGCGATCTTGGCTCGCTGCAACCTCCACCTCCCGGGTTCAAGCAATTCTCTCGCCTCAGACCCCCAAGTACTGGGACTACAGGCGCACGCCACCATGCCCAGCTAATTTTTGTATTTTTAGTAGAGACGGGGTTTCACTAGGTTGGCCAGGATGGTCTCGATCTCTTGACCTCGCAATCCACCTTGGCGTCCCAAAGTGCTGGAATTACAGGCTTGAGCCACCATGCCCAGCCGATATATACTTTAAAATATTTTTAACTGTAATTTTAATCCCATGGCATCTTAATTTAATGGTTTTTGTCACCACAAAACCGGTGTTCGCAGATCATGAAGTGAAGATACATGTGTCCTTTGTCTCCAAGGTGTTGGCTTTTGACATGCTGTGAAACTGCCCTAAGGGACAGTTAGATAAAACAAATTACTTGCTTCAGAAGCAAACCCTGTCTGTCAAGTTATTGGATACAGGCTGAGACCCCTGAGCCTTGCTGACAAATAAGTATGCAGTGGAGAAAGTAGGAAGATTACCGTAAGTCTGAAGTTAAATATCCTCTTTTTCCGACCTCCAATAAAGGGAAATGTATTTTGGAACTTACGTAAAAATGTCTTTGTGATTTTTGCCCTAGAAAACAAACCTGACTCCTTTGTTTTAAGTCCAGGGGCTGACGGTCCACCCCCAGGGATGGGGGGTGTGTCCTGTCACGTAGGAGGTGGTGTTTTGTGTGGCTTCCAGTCTCTGCTGGCTCTTTAGGAGTTCAATTTGGGAAAGGGAAAAATAAGGCAACTTAAGTTGCTGCCATCAGTTCCTGGGATGAATGGCTAAGTGATGATGCTGATGAACAATTTGCATCTAAGAGGCTGTTTGGGAGTTGGAGAATAGCCCATGATTGCTGATAAACACCACCTGCCATGCTGTCCACCGCAGCCCCCCTTCTACTTGGGAGGCAGAGGTTCTCCTTTTCCTTCTCTCTCCATTGCTTTTATGCTAATGCTTTGGAGCTGGATGAGAAAACTGGATTTATAGAAAGTCTAGTTGGTTTCTCTGGCAAGATCCATTTCCAATTGAAGCTTGTCTACATTTTAACTCAATCAGAAAAATGGTGGCTGCAGAGGCTCTTTAAAAAAAAAGAAAAAATTATTGGCTGGGCGCGGTGGCTCATGCCTGTAATCACAGCACTTTGGGAGGCTGAGGCGGGTGGATCACGAGGTCAGGAGATGGAGACCATCCTGGCTAACACGGTGAAACCCCGTCTCTATTAAAAATAAAAAAAATTAGGCGGGCATGGTGGCGGGCGCCTGTAGTTGCAGCTACTCGGGAGGCTGAGGCAGGAGAATGGCGTGAACCCGGGAGGCGGAGCTTGCAGTGAGCCGAGATTGCGCCACTGCACTCCAGCCTGGGCGACAGAGTGAGACTCCATCTCAAAAAAAAAAAAAAAATTATGTTTACCCTACTTTCAAGCCAACGAGTTATTTTTTTGTTTATTATTATTAATTTATTTGCCTTTTGCAGAGGCTCTCTCCCGGTCCTTGATGGTCCCTTTTGTGTGGACTGTGGACATCATGATTGTTGGAATGCAGATTCCATGGCCCTACACAGGATCCCTGGTAGGCTGGGAATCTGCATTTTGACAAGCTCGCCTAGGTGATCTTATAAACCCTGAGGCAGTGGGTCCTAAACCTAGGTGAGCCTCATAATTAATTGGAGGGTGTTAAGAACTATAGATCGTCAAGCCCTGGTCCCTGGAGATCCTGATTCCACAGGCCGGAATCTGTGCATGGGAAGAGTTCTCCCAAGGGACTCACGGAAACAGCCAGGTCTAGGAATCACTCCTTAAAGAAATTACTGGAGGTGAAATACTCAGACTCTCTTATTCATTCTACAAGACCTACAGCAGAAGAGGCCAGGAGGGAGCCGGAGGTGCCAGGATCCTTTCTGGGGCTGCCTTTGTGTTCCTCTTTGGACCTGGGCTGATTGCTTGGAGCCAGGCAAGCATTAACTACAGAGTTTAGAAGCACTTTGGATCAGCTCCTCATTTGCTCGTGGGAGGGAATTGCAACCCCAGATACTCGTTTCATCACTAAGCATGTCTGAGCTGGGGGAGGATATGGGGTGGGATGGCAAGGGCATTGGACTAAGCAGGTCTAAAATATTTTGGGTTTTTTTGTTGTTGTTGTTGTTTGAGATGGGGGTCTTGCTATGTTGCCCAGGCTGGTCTCAAACTCCTGGGCTCAAATGATCTGGCCTCAGACGCCTGAGTAGCTGAGACTGCAGGTGCACACCACTGTGCCCGACTAGAAAATGTTTATTCTAAGTTTAGTCAATTCTGTCAACTTGAGCAACTTTACCTAATGTCTCTGATCTTCAGAGCTTTTATTCGTAAAATGAATATAACTCTCATTGTAAACATTATATATGGCCAGGCGCGGTGGCTCACGCCTGTAATCCCAGCACTTTGGGAGGTTGAGACGGACGTATCACGAGGTCAGGAGATCGAGACCATCGTGGCTAACACGGTGAAACCCCGTCTCTACTAAAAATACAAAAAAAATTAGCCGAGCATGGGTAGCAGGCGCCTGTGGTCCCAACTACTCGGGAGGCTGAGGCAGGAGAATGGTGTGAACCCAGGAGGCGGAGCTTGCAGTGAGCTGAGATCACGACACCGCACTCCAGCCCGGGTGACAGAGCGAGACTCCGTCTCAAAAAAAAAATTATATACAATTTATTAATATAAGAAGGAATGGAAATAATAAATAGCCCTAGGGCAATGCACTAAATCACAGAAATGCAAATTCAAACCAACTCGAAGTACGATTTCACATATATGGACAGTTTTTTTTTTTTTTGAGATGGAGTCTCTGTCACCCAGGCTGGAGTGCAGTGGCACGATTACAGCTCACTGCAGCCTCTGCCTCCCAAGTTCCAGCGATTCTCCTGCCTCAGTCTCCAAACTAGCTAGGACTACAGGTGCCACCACCACACCTGGCTAATTTTTGTATTTTTGGTAGAGACAGGGTTTCACCATGTTGGCCAGGCTGGTCTCGAACTCCTGACATCAGGTGATCCCCCCGCCTCGGCCTCCCAAAGTGCTGGGATTACAGGCGTGAGCCACTGCGCTCGGCCAAGATTTTTAATATTAAAAGTAGTCTGGGTGTGGTTCATGCCACTGGATAGGTTACACTCTATACAAATGAAGGATTCTGCCCAGGACCAATAAGAGGCAGAGCTCTGCCCAGGACCAATCAGAGGCATCCCACCTGTGACCTATGAGCAAATGAAGGTTTCAGAATGGACCATTTACAGAAATTCCTGTTTTTGACATAAGGGAGGGGAGGTTCAGAGAGGGAGGGGCCTATCCAGTGGCTCATGCCTGAAATCTCAGCATTTTGAGAGGCTGAGGCTGGAGGATGGCTTGAGGCCAGGAGTTTGAGGCTGCAACTGAGGCAGGAGAATAGTGTCTGGAGGCAGGAAACCTAAGGCCAACCCACAGCTGCCTTCTTGGAATTGAACTGAAAGAAAAACCCCACCTTTCCATGACCAAGTAATGAGGGGCCAAAGGCCCCTCCCTCTCTGAACCTCCCCTCCCTTGTGTCAAAAATGGGAATTTCTGTAAATGGCCCAATCTGAAATCTTCATTTGCTCATAGGTCACAAGTGGGATGCCTCTGATTGGTCCTGGGCAGAGTTCTGCATCTTATTGGTCCTGGACAGAATCCTTCATTTGTATAGAGTGTAACCTATCAGACGCTGCTAAAGGGTGCTTAGGAGTGTTATCATGCTCTTTCAATTCAATGAAAACCCCAAGAAACATTACAATCAGGGTTCTGGAGCCACTCTGTGGAGTGCACTTTCACTTCAATAAATGTATGCTTTCGTCTTCTATTGTCTTATCTGTGCATTTTGTTCAATTCTTTGTTCAACACGCCAAAAACCTGGACAACTCAGTCAAGGCTTCCCATCCTGTAACACAATGAACTATGATTGTGCCACTGCACTCAGCCTGGGCGACAGAGTGAGACCCTGCCTCTACAACAATAATAATAATAATAAAATAAAAGTAGATTTGTGCAATGGAACACTATGCAGACATTTAAAAAGTCATTCATTATGAAGACCATGTAGCAACAAGGAAAACATTTATAAATGTTAAGTGGAAATAGCAGAACCCCAGATGGTACACTCTTTGACTACAACCGTGCACACTGAGAGAGAGCCTGTAGACAGGGCCAGGAGGTAACATGCAAAACAGGGTAGTTGTGCAGAGGATAGGCTTATAGTTACTTTTTTCTTTGCCAATATTAAAAACAATTTTACTGTTACATTCTTTTTTCATAATACGAATGACTAATTCCTGCCCTTCCTACCATACTGGCTTGTTCGGGGGACCAAATGAAAAACTGAGAAAACTGTTGTGTCTTCCTGTAGGATGTTGGAGTGAATCTACCATGCATGACTCATGTTTCCAACCCCATCATCCTGGGTAGGGAAGCACCAAGCTGAGGACTCTGGGTCCTTTCAGGCTCTAATGACAATGCACATCCAGCATTTGTGGAGTAGGTATACAGTTGTCTGGGCCAACTACTGTGGGAGAAGGAAAAGAAGTCACATTGCTGCTGGCCATCAAGAGCTCACAAAATAGATGTAGACATCATTTGGGGCTATCTACTTATCCTAGTGATTCTCAACTGAGGTTGATACTTAAAAAAAATTTTTTTTCATTTTCTTTTTTTTTTTTAAGTTTCAAGAGGTTGATACTTTTGATGGTCACAATGATTGGCTTTTGATTGTCACAATGACTGGGAGCGTTATAGTATGACCACTCACATACAGTAAATGAAGGATGAGATAGTCCTACACAAAAAATTCTCTAGCTCCAAATGTCCTTGGTGTCTCTGATGAGAAACACTGATCTAGTCCATAGTCAGGGCTGCCAGGTATGGGTGTGCAGGTTGCCCACTGTACAACTCTTGAGGGAACTATTCACCTGGTGGCTAAGTGTGTGAATTCTGAAACCATACTGCCTGAGTTCCAATGCCAACTGGAACCGCCCCCGATCCCCTACTTTTTTTTTTTTTTTTTGAGACTGAGTCTTGCTCCATCACCCAGGCTGCAGTCCAGTGGCACAATCACAGCTCACTGTAGACTCTACCTCCTGGGCTCAAGTGATCCTCCTACCACAGCCTCCTGAATAGCTGGGACCACAGGCACCACCACCACACCTGGTTACTTTTTAAATTTTTTGTAGAGATAAGTTCTCCCTATGTTGCCCAGGCTGAACTCAAACTCTCAGGCTCAGGCGATCCTCCTGCCTTGGCCTCCCAAAGTGCCAGGATTATAGGCGTGAGCCACCGGACCTGGCCTGGAAGCTCTTGAACATATTGCTTATCTTCTGTGGACCTCAGTTTCCTCATTTGTAAAATGGTAAGAGCAACAGTAACATAACTCATAATGATAACATAAGAATATGTTATCAATAATATATGTGCCTGGCACACAGTAAACATTCAATTCATGTTCAACGATTATTATTCTCTGAGATCTGACCTCCCCATTGACTGGGGAGGGGCCCTGGTGTCTACTTCCTGATAAAGACCACGTATGCCTGGATTCCTGCTCTCCCTGAGGCTTAACTTTCCTGGTTCCACCTGTAATCTTATTGAGAACTCCCGTTGTTGCCTAAACTTGCTTGAGATGGTTTTTGTAATCTACAACCAGAAGTCTTAATTACTAAGACAAGGTGAAAAGACCCACCTATAGGAAACATAGCAGATAATACAAAAGGGCTTTCTAGTTAGTGTGAGATTGCTTGGCCTAGAAAGACCGTAAATGCTACAGAAAAAACCTAATCGTAACTGAAAGAAACAAATTCGAACAACAAATTGTTAAGTGAATGGAATGCAGCTAGCTAGGATCCCATGCTCTGTTCTAAGAAAACAGACAGGTCAAACAATCAGGACCAGTCCAGACATGTGTCTGGGAAGTTAAAGGAAAGAGACCCTGTCCCTCAAAACCTTTCTTACTAGTACCTGAAATTTCATCATTAGTGACTCATGTCTTCGTTTACCAGGAGGTCTTCTTTGAAAATATGAATGTCTCTGGGAAGGAGTAATCCAGAAACCTACTGAGGCTCACCCTACTAGGAATGTATTTACTGTTTTTCTTTTCTTTCATGTCTGTTCATTGAGAACACAGAGAATGTATTCATTAATGACTTTCTCCCTCCTCCACTTCCCAACCCCAGCTACAAATGGGGACAGCAAGAAAGAGAAAACCTGGGGAGAACGGAAGAAGCCATGCTTTGTAGAATGGATCCTGTTTCGGAATTGCTGATCTCATCAACCATGTGTTTATAGAGAGAGCAGTGGCCCTTAAGGAACTGGAGAGAATGTTCTGATTTACTTCTGTCTGGCATAGTGAACAGCAGGAATGACTGTAGCTGTTCTCTTTGCCAAGGACAGATCTGATCTGATTGCCTTGAGGTGAAAGTGAGGTAAGGTGGGGCGGGGATTGGCTTTTGGCTCCCAAGAATGGTTGTTCATCAACCTTTTGCTAATCCCGTGGTTCTCAAATTTTGCTGCATGTTAGAATCACCAGGTAAGCTTTAAAAAAAAAATCTCAGTACCCAGGTTGTACCTCAGACCAATTAAATCAGAATGCCTGGGGGTGGTTGCCAGGCATCAGAAGTTTTCAAAGACCTCCCCCAACCAGGTGGTTCCAACGTGTACCCACGTTCGGGAACCACTGTCCTCAGCATTTATTGTATGAGGCAACTTAGGTGACACACAACAAGTGAGAACCTGGCTCCTGCCTTTCAGACACAGGACTTAATTTTTTTTTATTTTTAAAATTATGCAGTAAAATTTTTTTCTGTTGGTGTACAGGTCTATGAATTTTTTTATACTGAGTTTTTTATACTGCCTGAGTACAATTTAATGGTATACCATAAAGTATACCATAATTTTATGGTATACCATAAAGTATACCATAATTTTATGGTATACCATAACATTTTACATACCATAATTTTATTTTTATAAAGTATATCCAGAATTTTATGGTATACCATAAAATTAGTATAGTATACCATAAAATTTACCCTTTTAAATTATACAATTCAATGCTCACTTCAGCAGCACATATACTAAAATTGGAATGATACAGAGAAAATTAGCATGGCCGGGCGCGCTGGCTCACGCCTGTAATCCCAGCACTTCGGGAGGCTGAAGCAGGCGGATCACGAGGTCAGGAGTTCAAGACCAGACTGACAAACAGGATGAAACCTCGTCTCTACTAAAAATACAAAAATTAGCCGGGTGTGGTGGTGCATGCCTGAAATCCCAGCTACGTGGGAGGCTGAGGCAGGAGAATCACCTGAACCTGGGAGGTGGAGGTTGCAGTGAGCCGAGATCTGGCCTCTGCACTCCAGCCTAGGCGACAGAGCAAGACTCTGTCTCGAAAAAAAAAAAGAGAAAATTAGCATGACCCCTGCTCAAAGATGACACTGTAATTTGTGAAGTGTTCCATATTTAAAAACCATTTTTTTAAAGTGTACAACTCAGCCATATGCAGTGGTTCCCACCTGTAATCCCAGGGTTTTGAGGCCAGGTGCGGTGGCTCACGCCTGTAATCCCAACACTTTGGGAGGCCGAGGTGGGTGGATCACCTGAGGTCAGGAGTTCAAGACCAGACTGGCCAACATGGTGAAACATCGTCTCTACCAAAAATACAAAAACTAGCCGGGCATGGTGGTGTGCACCCATAATCCCAGCTACTCGGGAGCCTGAGGCAGGAGAATCGCTTGAACCCAGGAGGTGGAGGTTGCAGTGAGCCAAGATTGTGCCACTGCACTCCAGCCTGGGTGACAGAGCAAGACTCTGTCTCAAAAAAAAAAAAGGCTGGGTGTGGTGGCTCATGCCTGTAATTCCCCAGCACTTTGGGAGGCCGAGGCAGGCAGATCACCTAAGGTCAGGATTTCAAGACCAGCCTGACCAACATGGTGAAACCCCATCTCTACTAAAAATACAAAATTAGCTGGGCATGGTGGTGCATGCCTGTAATCCCAGCTACTCAGGAGGCTGAGGCAGGATAATTGCTTGAACCCAGGAGGTGGAGGTTGTGGTGAGCCGAGATCTCGCCATTGCACTTCAGCCTAGGTAACAAGAGTGAAGCTCTGTCTCAAAAAAAAAACAATCCCAGGGTTTTGGGATGCCTAGGCGGGAGGCTCACTTGAGGCCAGGAGTTTGAGACCAGCTTGGGCAATGCAGCGAGACCCCGTCTCTACCAAACAAACAAACAAAAAAATTAGCTGGGGATGGTGGCAAGTGCCTTTAGTCCTAGCTGCTCGGGAGGCTGAGATGGGAGGATCGCTTGAGCCCAAGAGTTTGGGGTTACAGTGAGCTATGATCATGTCACTACACTCTGGCTAGGGTGACACAGAAAGACCTTGTCTCTAAAAAAGACGGAAAAAAAGTTACCAGATTGTACAATTCTCTGTTCAGACCTAGATTTGCAAGAAAAAAATGTAAAATTTCGTGGTTTTTAGTATATTTGCAAAGTTGTGCCACCATCACCACTAATTCCAGAACATTTTTA
Organism: Nomascus leucogenys; assembly: GCF_006542625.1. Lineage (NCBI taxonomy): Eukaryota > Metazoa > Chordata > Mammalia > Primates > Hylobatidae > Nomascus > Nomascus leucogenys. Next base: position 32,707,780 of record NC_044399.1, on the reverse strand, counting down.
TCTCGTCTCCCCAAAATACCCCAAATCCACAGTAGCTTCTCCCCATATCCCCTTCTGCCCACCCCCTGGCAAATACAAGCCATAGAGACTCTCTCTCTCTATGGCTTTGCCTACTCTTGATATGTCACATAAATGAAATCACACAATCTGTGGTCTTTTATGTCAAGCTTATTTCACTTAGCATGCTGCTTTCAGGGTTTATCTGTATTGTAGCATGTATTAGTACTTCATTCTTTTTATTGATGAATAATATTCCATTGTATGGCTATACCACATTTCGTTGATCTGTTTATCAGCTGATGGACATATGGATTGTTTGCACTTTTTGGCTATTGTGAATAATGCGGCTATAAACATTCTTGTACAAGTTTTTGTGTGGATGTATATTTTCATTATCTTGGTCTTGGATACTTTTTTTTTTTTTTTTTTTTTGAGACAAAGTCTTGCTCTGTCACCTAGGCTGGGGTACAGTGGTGCAATCTCGGCTCACTGCAACCTCTGCCTGCTGGGTTCAAGCAATTCTCCTGCCTTAGCCCCCCAACTAGCTGGGATTACAGACCTGCACCACCACACCCGGCTACTTTTTGTATTTTTAGTAGAGACAGGTTTTGCCATATTGGCCAGGCTGATTTTGAACTCCTGACCTCAAGTGATCTGCCTGCCTTGGCCTCTCAAAGTGCTGGGATTACAGGCATGAGCCACCAAACCCGGCCCATAAATCTTTTTATGTAGGGGTGATTTCAGCTTAACATTAGTAAAAAAAAAAATTCATAAATTTCATTTGAGCTATTTTGCAATAGAATGAATGACTGGCTGCTTCACTGGGACTATTAATTCTACAAATATTTATTGAATGCCTACTATATGCCGAGCACTGTTTTTCTCCCATTTGGTGATTATTTATCCTTTTATTTTTAGTTTACATATAATAATTGTACATATTTATGGGATTCACACTGATACTTCTTTTTTATTTGTTTTTTTAAATTTTATTATTATACTTTAGGTTTTAGGGTACATGTGCACAATGTGCAGTTTTGTTACATATGTATCCATGTGCCATGTTGGTTTGCTGCACCCATTAACTCGTCATTTAGCATTAGGCATATCTCCTAATGCTGTCCCTCCCCCCTCCCCCCACCCTTCTTTTTTATTTGTTTGTTTGTTTGTTTGTTTGAGACAGTCTTGCCCTGCCTCCCAAGCTGGAGTGCAGTGGTACAATTATGGCTCCCTGCAGCCTTGACCTCCCAGGCTCAAGCGATCCTCCCACCTCAGCCCCCTGAGTAGTTGAGACCACAGATGTGTGCCACCATGCCCAGCTAATTAAAAAAAATGTTTTGTAGAGATGAGGTCTCACTATGTTGCTCAGGCTGGTCTCCAACTCTCGGGGTCAAGCAATCCTCCTGCCTTGGCCTCCCAAAGTGTTGGGATTTCAGGTGTGAGTGACTGCACATGATGCTTATTCCTTTTTAAAAAAATTATTTTTATTTTTTTGTAGAGATGAGATCTTGCATATTGCCCAGGCTGGGCGAACTCCTGGCCTCAAGCAATCTTCTTGTCTCAGTAATTGTACTGGAAGTGACCCATTACAGGCATGAGCCACCTCGCCTGGCTGTTGAACATCTTTTCATGTGCCTATCTGCCATCTTAATATTCTCTTTGGTGAAGTATTTGTTTACGTCTTTTGCTCATTTTTAAACTCAGTAATCTGTTCTCTTATTTAGGTATGAGAGTTCATTATAAATTCTGCTTTTTGTTTGTTTTTGTTTTGTTTTGTTTTTGAGGCAGAGTTTTGCTCTTGTTGCCCAGGCTGGAGTGCAATGGTGCAATCTCGGCTCACTGCAATCTCTGCCTCCCGGATTCAAGCAATTCTCCTGCCTCAGCCTCTTGAGTAGCTGGGATTACAGGCACCCACCACCACGCCCAGTTAATTTTTATATTTTTAGTAAAGATGGGGTTTTGCCATGTTGGCCAGGCTGGTCTCAAACTCCTGACCTCAGGTGACCCACTCGCCTTGGCCTCTCAAGTGCTGGGATTACAGGCATGAGCTACTGCGCCTGGCCCATTATAAATTCTGGATACAAATCCTGTGTTGCACATATGATTTGTAAATATTTTCTCTTAGTCTGTGTTTTGGACACAATACTTTTTGTACATGTGTCTGATGAGAGAAAGGTGTGGAATTAACATTTACTGAGCACCTACTATGTGCTGGACATTGTAGTGGATTGCTGGAAGAATAGGGATATCAGTGAATAGGGATATAAGTAAGATACAGTCCCTAACCTCAAGACAGGTTTCCTGGAGGAGGGGTGAAGTTTGGACACTACTGTCTATACTACAGGCAGAAATTTTTGTAGAGATGGGGTCTCACTATGTTGTCCGGGCTGGTCTTGAGCTCTTGGGCTCAGGCAGTCCTCTGAGCCACAATGAGGTAGAAGGAAATGTAGAGCCAAGTGGTTACAAGTAAGGACTTTGATGTCAGTTTGTCTGGTCCCAGCTGTAGCACTTACCACCTGTATATCCTTGGGCAAGTTACTAAATCTCTCAGTACCTCGGTTTCTTCATTAGCAAAATTAGGGCAGTAATAATGCCCATGGAAGGGCTGGGGGTTACTAAATGAGAGGGTGTAGGTGGCAAATGGAAACTCTCCACCAATGTTAGCTACTGTATTATCATTTATTTGTGTAGCAACATTGTTCTGGGGCAATCAGGGGAAGCTACCCTCCACCTCCTGGAGGAGGTGTCATTGGAGCTGAAACTCAAGGCCTGGGAAGACTTCCAGAAGCTGAGATGGGTGCATTGAAGAGGTGGAAGCTGCTCTTTAGAACCATATATTTTGCCCCAAACCATATATTCCTCCCCAACGAGAGAAGTTTTCCTCTTTCTTGTTCCATCCCCTCCTCTCTTCATCTTGCGCTGTCCTCTCATCAAGTCTTTTTCTTTCTTTTCCCTGTCTCTCCTTCTCACCTGCCAGAGGCTTCTATGGGTCCCTCTTGTGTCCTTGGCCTTATGAAGTCACCAACACCTGGGTTATGGGCTGCTGCTCTGAGGCTGCAGGGTCACCTTTGGCCCCTCGATGGGGACTTTACACTCCACTCCAAACAGAAGCAGGATGCTGTCTTGGGGATCTTTTCCCCCTGCAGTCTGGTGCCCTGATGCCAGTGCTCAGGGAATGAATTTAGTGCTGGGTCACCAGTACAAATTATTGAGCAATTTTCTGTGTGGACATCAGGCCTATGTTGAGATAACAGCTCTGCCAGCTCGAGCTTGTTCCGTTAATAATTTACTGTCAGAGAAATGGGAGTTAAATGAGCCAGGAGGCATATTTTGCATGAACTTTGGGGGTACCTCTGACAGCAGTTCATGTAATTTGTCCAGGAAGATACTAAAGCTGTCTGAAATCTAATGTCCTTCCTGCCACACTGACCCTTTGGATCCATTTTATTAACACGGTTGGCTTTGATTTATGTTTATTTTATTGCTTTGGTTTCTCTTCTGAACTCATAACCAGAGTGGTGGTGCATGTGGAAAATGGCTCTGTGAAGAATTAGGTTCCCAGGTGTGCTTGTGAAAGGAAACCTAGCAGCAGCTGTGGGTTTTTCTCAGCTTTGCAGGACTGGGATGTCTTACGGCAAAACTGCCCCTTTCTGAGTGACTGGCCACTGTGTGTGTGCAAGGCCAGCACCATTGATGTGTGACCTGTGCAGTTAAGCAGGGCCCCATGTTTAGAAGGACCCCCTGCTTGATTTAATGCTCTGCTGTCACCATTTAAACTTCTTAATAATTTAGAAACAGGGAGTCATCCTTTTTTTGTTGTTGTTTTTTGAGACGGAGTTTTGCTCGTCACCCAGGCTGGAGTGCAATGGCGCGATCTCAGCTCACTGCAACTTCTGCCTCCTGGGTTCAAGCGATTCTCCAGCCTCAGCTTCCCAAGTAGCTGGGATGGGATTACAGGCACCTGCCACCACGCCTGGCTAATTTTTGTATTTTTAGTAGAGACGGGGTTTCACCATGTTGCCTGGGCTGGTCTCAAACTCCTGACCTCAAGTGATCTACCCACCTCAGCCTGGCAAAGTGCTGGGATTACAGGCATGAGCCGCCACTCCTGGCCGGAGTCATACAGTTTATACTGGCCCCTGAAAATTCTGTAACCAGCCCTGAGCGTGTGCCGTGGTCCCCATTCCCAGTTCTTTATGTTGAACCTAGGTGATTCGCCAAGTTCATTCTGTTCTTTCTGTTCTGGGGCCATCCCAAAATCCTTAAGGAGGCTATGGCAACTCTGTCCAAGTGTCTTACAGGCCCACCAGCCAAGATATCTGAAAACACATACAGATAAAAAGTTTGCTTAAAAAAAATCAGTTACTGCCAGGCTCAGTGGCTCATGCTTATAATCCCAGCACTTTGGGAGGCCAAGAAGGGTATGAAGAACATGGCTGTGCACTGGTCAAGGATAGGCCAAGGTAGGATGTTTACATCCTGCATAACTCGCAGGCATACAACTCCATATATTATCACAGCCATATAGCCATAACATGGGAAAGCCATCCCTTGACCCTACGCCACTATTGTCTATAAAGGTATAATTGCCCTGCTGACACTCTACAGATGCTCACACCCAGAGAAAGAGAGACAGTGCATCTGCGAGATGGACAGGAGGGAGCCAGGACACAGCTCAGCTTGCTGGTGCCCGGAGAGAGAAAGAGTTAAGCCTCTGACCCGGAAGGCAAGGGAGAGCCAGCTGTGCAGCTGCGTGTGACAGCCGTTGTACTAAGCAGCCGAGACAGGGAGGATAGTGTGAGAAAGTTGTTAATGAAAGTTGCTGCTGAATAAAATAATCTTTCACCTGCCTACAGCCTCCTGAGCATTCTTTCTGCTCATCCACCCACTTCCCTCGGACCTCAGCATGACAATTGGCGTAGTCATAGACCTAACAGCGGGCAGATCACTTGAGCTCAGGAGTTCGAGACCAGCCTGTCCAAGATGGTGAAACCCCATCTCTACCAAAAAGATACAAAAATTAGCCAGGTGTGGTGGTGTGCGCCTGTAGTCCCAGCTACTCAGGAGGCTGAGGTGAGAGGATCACTTTAACCCGGGAGGTGAAAGTTGCAGTGAGCTGAGATCGTACTACTGCACTCCAGCCTGGGCAACAGAGTCCCTGTCTCAAAAAAAAAAAGAAAAGAAAAAAAATCAGCTAAGTATAGATATATTTCAAAATTCAAAAGGTACAGAAGGTCAGCCTGAGCAACAAGGAAAACTCCCTACTCTACAAAAAATACAAAAATTAGCTGGGCATGGGGGTGCGCACGAGTAGTCCCTACTTGGGAAGCTGAGGTGGGAGGATCACCTGAACCCAGAGGTTGAGGCTGCAGTGAGCCGAGATTGCGCCATTGCACTCCAGCCTGGGTGTAGGTTAATGCTTCCTTATTATTCCCTAGTTTTCTTTTTCTTTATTTTTATTTCTTTATTTTTGAGACGGAGTTTTGCTCTTGTTGCCCAGGCTGGAGTGCAATGATGCAATCTCGGCTCACTGTAGCCTCTGCCTGCTGGGTTTAAGCGATTCTCCTGCCTCAGCCTCCTGAATAGCTGGGATTACAGGCATACGCCACCATGCCCAGCTAATTTTGTATTTTTAGTAGAGATGGGGTTTCTCCATGTTGGTCAGGCTGATCTCAAACTCCTGACCTCAGGTGATCCGCCTGCCTCGGCCTCCCAAAGTGCTGGGATTGCAGGTGTGAGCCACCACGCCCGGCCTATTCCCTAGTTTTCTTGTTCCCTTTCTGCAGAAGCAAGCACTGCTACCCATCTCTGAGCATCTTGCAGAAAGTCTATGCTTTGATGAAATATATGTACATATCTCCATATTTATTGTTCTTTACCAGATGGTGGGATAAGTTGTACACTATTTTGAACCTTCCTCTTTTCACCTAACTATGCATTTTGGAAAGAATTCCAAGTCATCATATAAATCTATCTCATTATTTCTTTGGTAACAGTTTCCTGTTGTTTGGATTTACCATAATTCACTTCACAAGTCCCCTATTGATGGACACTTAGGTTATTCCCTAACCTTTCCTTCTATAAACAGTGCTCTTAGAATAGGCTTGCCAGATTGAGCAAATTAAAATACAAGCTGCCCAGTTTTGAATTTGAGATTCGATTTTTTAATTTGAAATTTCAATTTTGAATTTGAAATGCAGATAACAAGGAACACAGTAGAACCCCCTTATCCATAGTTTCATTTTCTGGGATTTCAGTTACCCACAGTCAACTGCAGTCTGAAAACATTAAATGGAAAATTCCAGAAATAAACAACTCGTAATTTTTAAATTACATGCTGTTCTGACTAGTGTGATGAAATCTCACACCTTCCCACTGTGGCCTGCCTGGGACTTAAGTCACCCCTTTGTCCAATGAATCCATGCTGTATATGCTCTTTGCCTGTTTGTCATTTTGTAGCTGTCTAGGTTATCAGATTGACTATTTCAGTATTGCAGTGCTTGTGTTCAAATAACCCTTATTTTACTTAATAAATGACCCCAAAGTGCAAGAGTAGTGATGCTGGCATATTGTCATAGTTATTCTATTTTATTATTGTTGTTGCTAATCTCTCTTACTGTACCTAATTTAGAAATTAAACTTTATCATAGGTATGTATGGGGAAAAAAGCATAGTATATAGAGGATTTGCTACTATCTGCAGTTTCAGGCATTTACTTGGGGTCTTGGAAAGTATCCCCCCACGATAACAGGGGACTACTGTAATTCCTTAGTATAAACACGTTTCATACTTACGATCTAAAAGGGTAGGATATTTGAGGAATAGTAATACTAAACAAAATGTTGCTGTTTATCTGAAATCCAAATTTAACAGAGACCTGTATTTTATCTGACAACCCTATCCTAGAACAAAGCCTGGTACATAGTAGGGGCTCAGTAAAGATTTATTGAGACAGAGTGCTGTGGCTCAAAACCTCTGGGCACTTTGGGAGGCTGAAGTGGGAGAATTGCTTGAGCCTAGGAGTTTGAGACCAGCCTGGGCAACAAAGTGAGGCTCATCTCTACACAAAATTAAAAAAAAAAATAGTTAGCTGAGTATGCTGGCATACGCCTGTAGTCCCAGCTACTTTGGAGGCTGAGGTGGGAGGATCGCTTGAACTCAGGAGTTTGAGGCTGCAGTGAGCTATGATTGTGCAACTGCACTCCAGCTTGGGCAACAGAGACCCTGTCTCTAGAAAAAAAAAAAAATGAATGAATGAATAAATGATCCCTCTCCTGAATGAAAGCCCATGAGGGCAGCTACTTTGTTATGTCCTCTGCGCTTTCTTCAATGCTTCTTAGGCATTTGTTCAATACCTGGACAAATGCTGTAGTGAATGTCTTCATGAACACTTCATTTGGCCCATGAGAGAATATGTTTGTAGAATGAATTCATTTGTTTGAATGCCTGATGGATTCTGCCGAATTGCCCCTTCACAGGCCTCCAACACTTCTTAGCCAAGTTGTCCAATTGTATACCTGCTGTCACCTAAAGTCATTTAACCTTTGGGGAACTTCCTCCCTGAGGCTGCCCTAAATGGGGTTCGGAAAGGAACTGAGCGTGCCAAACCCATTATACCACCCCTTTATGCCCCTTCCATCAATCCACGCCAGGAAATGAGGAATTTTAGATGCAAATGGCAGGACATAACATCTGGCTCATCAGAGCCCCAGACTGTCTTGTCCCCAGAGATGCTGAGGAGCAGTGGGCTCTGCCAGCTCCTGATAGTATATGGTTCATGTGGGTTGAGCCATCCCAGAGGCTCACTCAGTTCATTGTCCACCTGCCTCCAGTCTTACAATCTGTCACCAGCACAGGACGATTTAATCATCCTAATGAGGCTGTCACTGACAGCATGCTCCACCACCTCCCAAGGGAAAGTCAGTTCTCCCTCTTCCCCCAGACAATCTAAGCACATGTGGTCTCCGTTTGCCAACTACAGAGATGTGGGTGGAGGAGCAGCTGAGGTTACACGGAGCAGAGGCGACACAGGGTTCAGCCTTTTGAACTAGGAATTGAGAAGCTTGGATCTGTTTCCCTATTTCACCACTTCCTGTATTAGCTTGATGACTTTGGACAAGTTACTTAACCTCTCTGAGAATCAGTTTCCTCTGTACATTGTCCAGTGTACAGCATGGATACACTGGACAATGGGGTGACTTAAGTCTCAGGCAGGACACAGCGAGAAGGTGTGAGAGTTCATCATGCTATTCAGAACAGGATGTAATTTAAAAATTATGAGTTGTTTATTTCTGGAATATTCCATTTATTTTACTACATTTATTTCTGTAGTAAAATGGGGCTACTAGCCCTGAACTATTATCTCATGGGTTCATCATGAAATTAAATCAATAACTTAGGGGGAAAAGGATGTATAAATTATGAAGCATTCTATAAATATAAAATACTTTGGGGTTAAGAGTGTGGATGGCAGATGGTCTTAATCAGCTTCCAAGCTATTGCTATTATTATTTGTACTAGTGTGGCTTCAAAATTTCTATCCAGTAGGGCACAAAGGGTGAAAACATGTAGGGTAAGAGGGGGGCTTGCCCTTTACAAAAGACTAGGGAACAGTCAGTATCAATCAATAGCACCCATCAAAGTCAGGGAGCAGGGCTGGCTGATTACAGGACGGGGGGAAGCCTCTCTAAACCATCTTTTGGGGAACCCAATGTCTCTTCCCAGGACTAGGCATTGGGATCCTGCTCTACTGGGGTCCTCTATCTCTATGTAGAAGCCTCTCTCGAAGCTGTTCATGGAAACAGAAGATATTAACCCCATTAGCTTCTGAAAACCTGCTATTCTAATAAGGCAGCTGTCCAACCTAATTTAAGATGGGGCTTCTCCTACATTCTCTTGCACTTTAAGAAGCCAGTTTCTCAGCACCCCTGGGGAAGGGAGAGCCTTCCCAGAAGTGGCTGGGAAGCAGAGGAAGTGCTGAGCCCTAGGGCGAGGGAGGGTGGGTCATTCTTACATAAGTGAATGTTGAAGAGAAGGCCCTGACCCACCCTGTTCTGCCTGCCAGCTCTGGGGTGTGGCTCTGAACTCCCTTTTCCCTCTAAAGCAAATGGAAAGGTGGCAATTAACAGTTGTGTGTGTGTGTCTGTGTGTGTGTGTGTGTGGTGTGTGTGTGTGTTGTGGTGTGTGGAGAGAGAGAGAGAGAGAGAGAGATACAAAAGGTATCAGTGACCTGGCCTAGAGGGGCCCCTTTCTGGGAGTACCACTGAGTTTTACCATTGTGTGAAATGCCAGCAAGCTGCAAATTAAGAATAACTTTCAACATGTCCTTTCAGTGTAAATTACCCCCAAAAGCATTATGTTACACCTTTGCAGGGTGGCTGCTGGCCGCCCTGTGGAGATGCCTTTGCCAGTTGTTGGCCCTCACACCCAGAGGTGGAAAATACACAAGACTGAAATGGATTTGTCTAGGCTGCTTAGGGGGTGGGAGGAATTCCCTAAGTGGAGAAAACAAACAGACCTAACGAAAGCAGATCAAAACCCAGCTTATTACACATCGTTCCGCACCTGGGGGCAGAAAAAAAATCAGAGCTCTAACAAAGCAGGGAAGTGAGAGGCGGTGTTCAGATGCTGGAAAAATTTAGTATACCTATTACAGCACGTGGCTGGGTGCCTCTACTCTCTCCAGAAAGGGAAAGGTAATGCACCCAGCAGAGGAAGCCTCTGTAGTTTGGAGAGGGATGACTGGCTCCCAACATGGCAGGCAGTAGCACACCAGTGTCTCCTCACCAGCACTCTCACTTCCCTGGGAGTTTGGGATTAGAGAACTGTTCTGTTCCTTTCAGGGTCCTGTCCCGGGCACAGGAACTAGGTAAGTAGAAGGAAGTGAAAGCTTTCCTCCTCCCCAGTGCCCCAGATCCTCCTGTCCAACTACAGTTTGAAAGTGTGGGGACCTGGGGCAGGAGCGGTGGCTCATGCCTGTAATCCCGGCACTTTGGGAGGCCGACGTGGGCAGATCACAAGGTCAGGAGTTCAAGACCAGCCTGGCCAATATGATGAAACCCCGTCTCTACTAAAAATACAAAAATTAGCCGGGTGTGGTGGTGGGTGCCTGTAGTCCCAGCTACTGGGGAGGCTGAGGCAGGAGAATCACTTGAACTGGGAGGCGGAGGTTGAAGTGAGTCAAGATCACGTCACTGCACTCCATCCTGGACGACAGAGAGAGACTCCATCTCAAAAAAAAAACAAAAGTTTGGGGGACCTGAGAATTTTTTCACAAAGTATGAGTTCCGTGAAGCTTTGCTTCAGCTTCACTAGCCTCTTCTTTTTTTTTTTTGAGATGGAGTCTCGCTCTGTCACCCAGGCTAGAGTGCAGTGGCGTGATCTTGGCTCACTGCAATCTCCATCTCCTAGGTTCAAGTGATTCTCCTGCCTCAGCCTCCTGAGTAGCTGGGATTATAGGCATGCACCACCACACCCGGCTAATTTTTGTATTTTTAGAAGAGACAGGGTTTCACCTGTTGGCCAGGCTGGTCTCAAACTCCTGACCTCAAGTGATCTGCCCACCTCGGCCTCCCAAAGTGCTGGGATTATAGGTGTGAGCCACTGCACTCCGCCCACTAGCCTCCTTTCTATTCCTGGAAGCTGCCTTCCTGCCTCAGGGCCTTTGTACCTGCTGTTCTCCTTACCAGGCTCTTGGAGAGGCTCCCCCTTCAGCTAAAGTTCCTTTCTCAAAGAAGCATCCCCTGCCCACTGCTTCTAAAATAGGATTCCCACCTCCAACTCCACAACAACTGTCATCTCTAGGAGCTGGAACATAAGGTCCAGTGAGCAGGGATCTCTGTCAGGCTTTGCTCATTGATGTGTCTCCAATATCTAGCACAGTGCCTGACCCATTGTTGATGCTCACTACAGCTTATTTGAATGAATGTTGGATGAATGAATGAATGAATGAATGGCCATAACCATTATTGCTATTGTCAGGGCTCAGAAAGTGATACCCCCAAAATATGGCACTTTGGCATGCTGAGTGCTTTGAATTAAAGGAGACTGGAAGGCCTCAGGGGCAAAGTCTGTCCGACTTTCTCCTGCCCTCCTGTCTTCCACCCCTTTTTCTTCCCTGAAGTGGAGAATTTCTCTGCCCGAAGGCAGCACATAGAAGCCAGAACCGGCCAGGCGCGGTGGCTCATGCTTGTAATCCCAGCACTTTGGGAGGCCGAGGCGGGCGGATCACGAGGTCAGGAGATCGAGACCACGGTGAAACCCCGTCTTTACTAAAAATACAAAAAAATTAGCCGGGCGTGGTGGCGGGCGCCTGTAGTCCCAGCTACTCGGAGAGGCTGAGGCGGGAGAATGGCGTGAACCCAGGAGGCGGAGCTTGCAGTGAGCCGAGATTGCGCCACTGCACTCCAGCCTGGGCGACAGAGCGAGACTCCGTCTCAAAAAAAAAAAAAGAAGCCAGAACCCCTCTCTCCCAAAGTAAGACATAAAACTTAGAAAGGTCACTCTCTTCCTTCTCCCTGGAAAACCCTCATTCCAGAGGGGTCCTGCCTCATACAAACTGGGGAGGGAAGGGGGAAAAAATGCTACACAGAGAGGCCAGGAAGAATCTGAATGGATGGATCTTGCTGGGTTTTCTCCCTCAGTCTATTGCCATTAGATCATACTCTTTTCTTTCTTTCTTTCTATTTTGAGAAAGTGTCTCACTTTATTGCCCAGGTTAGAGTGCAGTGACACGATCATGGCTCGCTACAGCCTCAACTTCCCGGACTTACCCAATCCTCCCACCTAAGCCCCCTGAGTAGTTGGGACTACAGGCACACACCACCATGCCTAGCTAATTAATTTTTTTTTTTTTTTTTGGAGAGACAAGAGTCTCACTATGTGGCCCAGGCTGGTCTTGAATTCCTGGGCTTAAGCAATCCCCCTGCCTCAGCCTCCCAAAATACTGGAATTACAGACTTGAGCTACTACTCCTGGCTAGATCTTATCCTTTTGTGCAACCACTTCTACATGGCTATCCATTCTTCATAGAATCTAAGTGTCAAAATAGTTTTCCATGGGTCTATGGGTCATTATTTCTGAAGGCAACCGTATCATGTAAAACTTTGATTAAATTCATTTGTTATCCTTTTCTCTTGTTAATCTGTCTTTTGTTTTGAGTGTCAGCCATGGCCCTTATGATAGAAGGTGAGGAAAGGTATCACAGCTTTCCGCCCCATACTATCAAACACCATCCTGTTTACTTATTGATTTGTGGCCAGATTGGAAGCTCTATGAGAGCAGAGATATTTCTGTCTTGTTTTCCAGTGCTTATCATCAGTGCCTGCAAGAAGAGTGCCTGAAACATAAAATATTCTCAGTGTTTGTTGAATGCATGGTCCTGTTCAGGGACCATGTTTGTCACAGACAGATGTGTCCAGATTAAAAAGAATATCCTCTTTAGAAAAAAGGAAGAAAATGCTGATGCACAGATAGATTGGGGTTGTGGTAGAGCTATTCCCATTAATCCAGAATCTTTTTTTTTTTTTTTTTTTTTGAGATGGAGTCTCGCTCTGTCGCCCAGGCTGGAGTGCAGTGGCACAATCTCGGCTCGCTGCAAGCTCTGCCTCCCGGGTTCACGCCATTCTCCTGCCTCAGCCTCTCCGAGTAGCTGGGACTACAGGTGCCCGCCACCACGCCCAGCTAATTTCTTTGTATTTTTAGTAGAGACGGGGTTTCACCGTGGTCTCGATCTCCTGACCTCGTGATCCGCCCGCCTCGGCCTCCCGAAGTGCTGGGATTACAAGCGTGAGCCACCGCGCCCGGACCAATCCAGAATCATTTTCTATACTACAGCATGGATTTAGGGTTTCTTTGGCTAAAATTTTTTTTTAAAAAGCTTATATATGTTTGGGAATGGGCGAAGTTCCAGATAATGGATTTTTCTGGTTAAAGGAGGGCTAACAAAAATCTCTTTTTTTAGACCAGGCCCGGTGGCTCACGCCCATAATACCCAACACTTTGGGACACTGAGGCAGGTGGATCACCTGAGGTCAGGAGTTCGAGACCAGCCTGGCCAACATGACGAAACCCCATCTCTACTAAAAATACAAAAATAAGCTGGGTGTGGTGGCAGGCACCTGTAAATCGCAGCTAGTTGGGAGGCTGAGGCAGAAGAATCTCTTGAACTCGGGAGGCAGAGGTTGCAGTGAGCCGAGAGGACGCCATTGCACTCCAGCCTGGGCAAAAAGAGCAAAACTCCATTAAAACAAACAAACAAACAAACAAACAAAAAACCCTCTTTTTTTAGAATGCTTCTTGTAAATTTTTATTTATTTTTATTTTTTATTTTTTTGAGACAGCATCTTGCTGTCACCCAGGCTGGAGTGCAGTGGTGCAATCAGGGCTTACTGCATGCAGCTTCAACCTCCCAAGCTCAAGTGATCCTCTCAGCTCAGCCTCCTGAGTAGCTGGGACTACATATCTGGCTAATTAGATTTTTTTTTTTTTTAAAGATCAGGTTTTTTTTTATTATACTTTAAGATTTAGGGTACATGTGCACAATGTGCAGGTTAGTTATATATGTATACATGTGCCATGTTGGTGCACTGCACCCATTAACTCATCATTTAACATTAGGTGTATCTCCTAATGCTATCCCTCCCCACTCCCCCCACCCCACAACAGGCCCCAGTGTGTGATGTTCCCCTTCCTGTGTCCATGTGTTCTCATTGTTCAATTCCCACCTATGAGTGAGAACATGTGGTGTTTGGTTTTCTGTCCTTGCGATAGTTTGCTGAGAATGATGGTTTCCAGCTTCATCCATGTCCTTACAAAGGACATGAACTCATCATTTTTTTATGGCTGTATAGTATTCCATGGTGTATATGTGCCAAATTTTCTTAATCCAGTCTATCATTGTTGGACATTTGGCTTGGTTCCAAGTCTTTGCTATTGTGAAAAGTGCCACAATAAACGTAAAGATGAGGTTTAACTTTGTCGCCCAAATTGTTGTTCTCAAGCTCCTGGCCTCAAGTGACCAAAGTGGTGGGATTATGGATGTGAGCCACCTGGCCTGGCCTACTGTAAATTTTTTTTTTTTTCTTTTTTTTGAGATGGAGTTTCACTCTTGTTGCCCAGGCTGGAGTGCAATAGCACGATCTCGGCTCACCACAACCTCTGCCTCCTGGGTTCAAGCGATTCTCCTGCCTCACCCTCCCAAGTAGCTGAGATTACAGACATGCGCCACCACATCCAGCTAATTTTTTTGTATTTTTAGTAGAGATGGGGTTTCTCCATGTTGGTTAGGCTGGTCTCGAACTTCTGACCTCAGGTGATCTGCCTGCCTTGGCCTCCTAAAGTGCTGGGATTACAGGCATAAGCCACCATGCCCAGCCTATTGTAAATCTTTCTACATTGTCCTGGCCCATGATGCTAGAAGAGTGTAGTAAAGATGATGGGATGGATACTTTTTGATTCAGTATCAAGGGGTTTGCTTCGGAGTGATTATGTTCAGCATCAGCAATGATATACACGACAGCAAATGTATGTAAGTGATTTGGGCTAAAACCATAGCAACACCTAAGACTAAGCCTGGACTTTACATTTGGGTAGAACAAACTATTGGCTTGTTCTGCTTTTGTACTTCCAGTTAAAAGGGGAGTACTGAAATAAAAAGTATATATATTTTTGGTTAAAAATACAAAAAAATTAGCCAGGCGTGCTGGCAGGTGCCTGTAGTTCCAGCTACTCGGGAGGCTGAGGCAGGAGAATGGCATGAACCCAAGAGGCAGAGCTTGCAGTGAGCAGAGATTGTGCCACTGCACTCCAGCCTGGGCATCAGAGCAAGACTCCACCTCAAAAAAAAAAAAAAAAAAAAAAAGATACACGTTAGAATGTGTCTGGTCAACAGAGATTTTATTTTATTTTTTTTAAGAGACAGGATTTCATCCAGTTGCAGTGGCTCACACCTGTAATCCCAACACTTTGGGAGGACGAGGTAGGTGGATCACCTGAGGTCAGGAGTTTGAGGCCAGCCTAACCAACATGGTGAAACCCTGTCTCTACTAAAAATACAAAAATTAGCTGGGCATGGTGGCGGACGCCCGTAATCCCAACTACTCAGGAGGCTGAGACAGGAGAATCGCTTGAACCTAGGAGGCGGAATTTGCAATGAGCAGAGACCACACCATTGCACTCCAGCCTGGGCAACAAAAGTGAAATTCTGTCTCCAAAAAAAAAAAGAGAGAGAGAGAGAGAGAGAGACAGGGTCTCACTCTGTAACCCAAGCTGGAGTGCAGTAGCATGATCACAACTCACTGCAGGCTTGAACTCTTGGCCTGAAGCAATCCTCCCACCTCAGCCTCCAGAGTAGCTGGGATTATTGGTGTGGGCCACTTCACCCAGCTAATAACAGGGATTTTATTGTACATTCAGATTGTGCTTTGATATTACACAACTTTGAATCAGTAATAGTGGGTGACATATGTCATGTAGATACTATGTCCCAGACAATATCTTGAGCTGTGTTTACATTTATTAACTCATTTAATTCTCACAACAATCCTGTGTAGGTACTTGTATTATCTCCATTTTACAGATGAGAAAACTGAGGCTCAGAGAAGTTAAGTAATTTGTCCGAGGTTACACAGTTAGGAAACAGCAGAGTCAGAATTTGAATCCAGGAAGGCAGGACTAAGTGGGGTAGGGGCAGAGCTCAGACACTGGGCTCCTCCACAGCTCTGCCTCCTTCAGCCTCCACGTTCCAAAAAAAAAAAAAGAACTTGAATCCAGTTTCCAGAGCCTACATTATGCTCTTCTGCATATGGTGACCAACTTATCCCAGTTTGCACAAGACTTCCCTGATTTGGGCACTAAAGATCCTGTGTCCCGGGAACCCAGTCAGTCCTAGGCAACCCAAGATGGTTGGTTACTTTGGTCTTTCAAATACAGCTCTTCAATGTCAGCTGTTTTGTAAATAAAGTCATAATTACCTCTAGCCTGTGTGACATTCAGTTCGCTGATCACTAACACAAGATAAGGGGGTTGTGAAAATGACCTTGTTAGGCTCTTGCTATTAAAGTAATATTTGGAAATAACATATGATTAATATATGGAAAAATATGCGCAGAGGACAAAAACAGGAGCCATGGAAAATACTTCCAAATGACTAATAAATAGTGACTGAGAAAGAAAAGGATTGGCGAAGAACTGGCTGTGAGGGAGACAAGGACAGTTGGAAATACCAGAAATAATGATGGTGATGGCGGTGTCATCTCTAACACTGGCTGAGTGTTATGTGCTAAGTTCTGTCCAATCACTTCACCAGCGTTAACACATCTAATCCTCAGGCAGCGTGTGAGGTAAGCACTACCTATTATCTTACTGTGCAGGTAACACAATTGAGGCTCAAAGAAGTTAGGTCAGGCAAATCCTTTTAGCAGTAAAGGAAGCAGCCAGCCTCAGCAGGGGATTACTTGAGAAAGCGCCAGGTGCTGGGGCGGGGTGCCGTCGCTTACACCTGCAATCCCAACACTTTGGGAGGCCGAGGTGGGTGGATCACCTGAGGTCTGGAGTTCGAGACCAGCCTGGTCAACATGATGAAACCCCGTCTCTACTAAAAATACAAAAAATTAGCCAGGCATGGTGGCGGCACCTATAATCCCAGCTACTCTGGAGGCTGAGGCAGAAGAATTGCTTGAACCCGGGAGGTGGAGATTGCAGTCAGCTGAGATCCCACCACTGTACTCCAGCCTGGGCAACAACAGCAAAACTCCATCTCAAAAAAAAAAAAAAAAAAGAGAGAGAGAGAGAAAAGGCTAGAAAAAGGCATGTGGACTCAAGTTTGTTCTTGGCTCAAAAAGCTTTTTCAAAATGTTGCCTTCTTGCAATTTTTCCAGAATTTCTGAAGACAGATACATTTTTTCTAGCCCTGTAATCTTCTCAGATTTGAACTGGAAATCAGAATAAGGACTGAGTACTGCCCCTTTCACTCACCAAACAGATTACTTCCCTGCAATCAATAAACAACTTCTTCTTCTTCTCCTTCTCCTTCTTCTTCTTTTTTTTGATGGAGTCTTGCTGTGACACCCCGGCTGGAGTGCAGTGGCACCATCTCAGCTCACTGCAATCTCTGCTTCCCGGGTTCAAGCGATTCTCTTGCCTCCGCCTCCTGAGTAGCTGGGACTACAGGCATGTGCCACCGTGCCCAGCTAATTTTTGTATTTTTAGTGGAGACAGAGGTTTCACCATATTAGCCAGGCTGGTCTCCAACTCCTGACCTCAAGTGATCCGCCCACCTCGGCCTCCTAAAGTGCAGGGATTACAGGCGTAGCCACCATGCCCGGCCCAATAAACATCTTTTGCCTGCAGAGCTTGCCACATGTTCCAGGTTTTTCTGAGTTAGTAGGAGTCAGGCATCTCCTGAGTGATTTGGCCAGACAAGTGGATGTTAATGAGTGACTGGTGAGAAAACATGGGAACAATTGCCCCCGTTGGATGTCCCAGTGTGCAGGAGAAGCTGTGCTGATATCTGTGCTCAGGCCTCTTTGGAATGCCATTATGATTTTATGCACCAAGGTGTATTATTGTATTGTAAGGGTTTCGGTTACCCTTAAGGGCTTGCAATTAATTTTCATTTGTCCTAGTCTTTTACAAGAGGGTTACAAATGGCTCCTTTCCTAGTGTTCTACAAAAGTCTTTCCTTTTAAAATAGTGCCCTATGACACGGACACGTGGTCCTAGAGCCTGTGTAATTTTTTTTTTTTTAGACGGAGTCTCGCTCTGTGCAGTGGTGTGATCTCGGCTCACTATAAGCTCTGCCTCCCGGGTTCACGCCATTCTCCTGCCTCAGCCTCCCGCGTAGCTGGGACTACAGGCACCCACCAAAATACCCGGCTAATTTTTTGTATTTTTAGTAGAGATGGGGTTTCACCGTGTTAGCCAGGATGGTCTTGATCTCCTGAACTCGTAATCTGCCCGCCTCAGCCTCCCAAAGTGCTGGGATTACAGGCGTGAGTCACCGCGCCCGGCCGAGCCTGTGTAATTTTAGGCTGGAGTCCTGCTAGCACTGGAAAGCTTTGCCCTCATTATAAATGGTCAACTTGGCCTTCTGATTTCTAAGTTCGTCTCTTGATGATTTTGGCAAGTATCAATAAATTATCTGGAGACTGCTTACCAACGTAGGGGGACTGACATGATTTAAAATCCAGTCTCTTCACTTGAGGTTTTAATGATCAACCAAAGTTTAGCTGTCCTAAGAAGCCCTGCTTGAAAATCCTTTCCTGGCCGGGCATGGTGGCTCAAGCCTGTAATGCCAGCACTTGAGTTGGCCAAGGCTGGAGGATTGCTTAAGCCCAGAAGTTTGAGACTAGCCTGGGCAACATAGTGAGACTTTGTCTCTACAAAAGATTAAAAAAATCCTTTCCAGCATGTTCTCATCTTTCCTGGTACTTGTTCTTGGTGGATGTTCTAAGAATGTCTATTAAATGAATTAATTGCCATTATGTGATTTACCTCCTCTATAGATTATAAAAAGAAGGCTTTTCCCAGCCAGGCACAGTGGTGCACACCTGTAATCCCAACACTTTGGGAGGCCAAGGCAGGTGGATCACTTGAGTCCAGGAGTTCGAGACCAGCCTGGGCAAAATAGTGAGACCCTGTCTCTATTAAAAAAAAAAAAAAATTAGTCAGGTGTGGTGGCGCACACCTGTAGTCTGTAGTCTCAGGTACTCCAGAGGCTGAGGTGGGAGGATTGCTTGAGCCCAGGAGGCAAAGGTTGCAGTGCACTCCAACCACCACTGCACTCCAACTTGGGTGGCAATGTAAGACTGTCTCAAAAAAAATAAAATACTTTTCTGGGAGGTTGCAGTGAGCCATGATTGTGCCACTGCACTCCAGCCTAGGCAACGGAGCAAGACCCCTGTCTCAAAAAAAAAAAAAAAAAAAGAAGAAGAAGAAGGCTTTTTGCCACTGTTGAATCTTCCACAGCTCCTAGCACATAGTGGGTGCTCAGTTGCTTTTCTCATTTGCTTGCTTGCTTGCTTGCTTGTATGACAAAATACCTCCAGCCACCCTGTGACCTGGGATACATTTGAGTTCTCAGTTTTCCCAAAGCTGACAGGGATCCCAGGCTGGTCTTGATTGACCTGGAAGAATCTGTCCAAAGGAGGAAATTATCTCCCCATGAGGATTATTCTATTTATTTCCTCAGGATTGGGTCTGATTGGAATCTAGCCAGGAACTCAGATGGTCCAAGACAGATTTGAGTTAGATATTCACACCCAGCTGATTCTGCCTGCCCAGGGAACAGGAGCATCTGTCAGGTGCCAGGAAAGTCAATGACAGATGTCTCCCCGTGGGTGCAGGAAGAGCTTCTGCAACTTCAGCTGAGGGAGATTCCCCAAGTGACAGCACTGCCTCTGCCCCCATTTACATTTTGATCTAATTTCTGCATGTGATATCGGAACTGATATTCTTCTGGTGGGAAGGGAATAAAGCAATGACAGGCCTGAATCATCTTCATGTGCTCATCAGGAGAAATCATGTTTTTCTACTGCTCGGATTGCCTACTAATAGAAGGGCAGGGTTTTCCCCTCCATGGGTTTCAGGCAATGGAATGTCCTGCTGCCTCCTCAAATTAGCTTCAAATGCCACTGGGAGCAGCAAAAGGAGACTGGGCCGCATGTCTGGTTCATAAATTATTTGCTAGCTCCTGTGGTATTCTTTTTTTTTTCTTGAGCGTTTTTGTGCTCGAGCCATTGGTTTCTGATACAGCTTGCTTGAGAATCAATATCTTTCAATGCTAGAAGATCTAATAATTTCTAGGGCCAGCAAGCATTTATTTGAAGAATTTTCTGCAGGGCTGGCAGGCATGAAAAATGCCTCTTTCATGCAGTGGGGAATTAAGGTCTCTGAACTTGCAGTGCATGAATTCAAGAAGTGGGTAGAAATGCTCACAGTTTGGGATGTAGCTTTGTGTAGTGTGGCCCAGGGCGAGATAATCCAAGTTTAAGTGCCTCCTCTGCCCCCTTATTATCTGTGTCACATTGGATGAGTCGCTTCATGCCACTGAGCCACATTTGTTCATGCATCGTATGGTCACTGAGCATCCAAACCGCATGGAATGGAGAAAAGAGTTGACTGAGCATCTGCTCTGCCCCTGGCACTGTGGCAACTGTTTTTTTCATAGTTTTCTTTTCTGTAAAATGTAGTTGATACTATACCTGCTCTTTGTCCCTCCAGGATTGCCATAAGATTCAAAACAAGATAACGTGGGAAAGTATATTGGGAGCAGCAAAGCATATAACCATGTAGAGGCCTGTTACCTCTGCCTTAATTCAGATTTTCCACATTCTCTCACTCTTCCAAGTATGTACAAACTTGCCTGGGTGTGGCTTTGTGGGGATGATTTTTCACCATACCCCATCTAAGTTCAGTGTAGACACACAGCTGGGAGTGTAGTATTTCCTTCTGAATCCATGCCCCTAGGTGCACGTGTCATCTTGAAATGCACAACACCAGTAAGAACAGCAGCTTCCCACATGCTGTGGAAGATTGAGGCTGAAGTGGGTATGAGTCACGTGAAGTTGAAGGGCTGGGTTTGGTACCTTTGCGCTGTTCATTCCCATGTTGTCAGGGATAAGATCTGAGTGGTTAGATGAAACTTGGTCTCCTGCAGCGAAAACAGCATGGGCTCAGGAGTCAGACTTACCCATCCAGGCCTCTTTGCTCTGCCAGTTACTAGTTATATAAAGATGGCTTGACTCAGCTTGGGCAAAAAGGAGAATGTAGTGGTAGGATCCTAGGGCATCTAGAATAAGGGATAACTGGAATAAGGACTAAAATGTCTCCAGGATATTTTCTCCTGGTTTTGTTTGTCCCCCTCCCCACATGTTGGCTTTATTCTTTCAGTACAGCTTTTTCCCCAGAGAGGGGATCATGGCTTTTGGTATCTCTCATGTCTCATGGATCTAGCTTCACTATCAAAGAAGGCCTGGTTTCTTCCCTCAATTCCAGTTTCAAAAATCCTGGGGCTGAGTGTGGTGCTTTTTGCTTGTGATCCCTGTGCTTTGGGAGACCGAGGTGGGAGGATTGCTTGAGCCCAGGAGTCCAGGGCTGCAGTGAGCTGTGATCGTGCCGCTGCACTCCAGCCTGGGTGACAGAGTGGGTCCCTGTCTCAAAAAACAAAACAAAACTTAGGCCGGGCAAGGTGGCTCACGCCTGCAATCCCAGCTCTTTAAGAGGCCAAGGCGGGCAGATCATGAGGTCAGGAGATCGAGACCATCCTGGCTAACAGAGTGAAACCCTGTCTCTACTAAAAATACAAAAAATTAGCAGGACGTGGTGGCAGGCGCCTGTAGTCCCAGCTACTCGGGAGGCTGAGGCAAGAGAATGGTGTGGACCCGGGAGGCAGAGCTTGCAGTGAGGTGAGATCGTGCCACTGCACTCCAGCCTGGGCGACAGAGCAAGACTCCATCTCAAAAAACAACAACAACTGCAACAACAACAACAGCAACAAAAAACAAAACAACAAAAAAAGCAAAAAAAAAAAAACAAAAACAAATCAAACTTATCTGAATAATATTATTACAGAACTGAAACAAAACCCAAAAATACTAGCGTAAGTATATAAGAACATAATTGAATGTGAAATTGTTCTGTTTTATGTAAATTATGTTTAAAGCTAATAAAGGGGAAATGTAGAAAATTATAAAGAATTTAAGAAATAAATCAGGAATTTCAAGCTATAATAAACCAATACATTAAAATAGATATCATTATATAGGCAATTTATAATATACAAGAGTATGTGTAATTAATCAGTTTTTCTTTTATATTTATAGAAATAGCTGAATGACACCCAAAGAGCATATTTCTCTGTGTTCCGGAGGAAGAAAGTTATCATAAGCAGAAATTATAATAACTGAGCGCTGTCTCCTAAGTGGCCAAGGTAACAGTTTCTTGATCACAAACCCAGCTGGCATTTACAGGTACTGTGAAAGACTAGATCAGGCCTTGGCAACTGAGGGCAATATGGCTCTTAGAAAGAACTGAAGGATATAGTTCAAGGCTTAAACCAGCCCTGCTCAAATTTGCCTCTGAAAAGCAACCAAAATTGAGGCCCCATCATTTGAGGTCTGGCCAAATGGCCTTGCTGCCTGTCTCCCCACCTCCCTGTATCTTCTTGTAGTTCCTGTCTACTTTCTAGGGTCACGGTAATAATGGTCAAAGTATCTAGTCACTTGCCTAAGTAGGTACTTAATAAATACTGCTTCGCTTTCTTTCTCCTATGGCTCCACACATCTTTTTAAAAAAATCATGAGCACACAAACAATGTTGGCTAAGACATTTCATTGTAAGAGCCAGCTACCTGGCTAAAATATTGGCTGTGGTACCCTCTGATTTGTTTCAAATTCACCCAGGGATCCCACAATGATTCTCAATTTGATCTGAGCAAGCACAATTGGAAATATATCTTAGTATTCTAAATGCTTTCCTGGCCCATTAGGAATCAGGCAGGCTACAGCATGTTTGGATAAAGATTCACATCTAACCCATGAACATATATAAAATGCTTATATCGGTTATCTTGTGTTACACAGACACAGGGACAAAATTATAGTGTATGGTATGCCAAAGGCTCAAAATAGCAAGACAGTTATTTAAATTGTAGTTTAGAATTCCTCAAATCACTACCTTTTCCTAAGAAGTCCATATCCTTATGACATTGTAAGCCCAATAAAGAAAGGAGGAAATATAGTGTCTATCATCTGAATGTGCAGACTCCATCATATGGCAGAACATTTGTAACTAGCCACGTGGCTTGGGGCAAACCACTTTATTTCTTCAATCTGAAAAACATTTGCATACCTACCTCATACAAGGCTTTGAGGGATGACTCAGACATGGCTTTAAAGAGAAGGGCCTACTGGGTATGGACTTTCAGTAGAGTTAAGTACAGAATCTGCAATAGTTCTAGAAGCAGAATGGTATATTCAGGAATGGGGATAAGCAAGTGGTCTGATTTGGTTGAAGTATATGGGGCATGCAGAGAGTGCAGGGGACTAAGGTTGTTGGGGGGCTATTTATTGGATGTAGAGGTCATAAGAGGGGAGGCATCACAGATTTGGAGCCTAGGTGACTTGGAAAATGGGTTGCCCTTTTTTATTTATTTATTTATTTTTTTGAGACAGAGTCTCGCTCTGTCGCGCAGGCTGGAGTGCAGTGACGCCATCTCGGTTCACTGCAACCTCCTCCTCCCAGATTCAAGCGATTCTCCTGCCTCAGCCTCCCGAGTAGCTGGGATTACAGGGACCCACCACCACGCCTGGCTAATTTTTGTATTTTTAGTAAAGACGGGGTTTCACCATGTTGGCCAGGTTGGTCTTGATCTCAGGTGATCCACCCACCTCAGCCTTCCAAAGTGCTGGGATTACAGGCATGAGCCACCGCGCCCGGCCAACTTTGGTTTTAAATGTACATCCTAGGTTTTAAGATTCTAGTTGGACATTCAGCTGGAGAGTCCAGAAGGTAGCTGAAATGTGGGATTGGATCTTGGGAGTGTTTCAGTGGACATATAGATCTGAGAGCTGCTGAAAGTGAAAGTTTAACCTGATTGGGTCTACTTACTAGGATGTAGGTTCAGTTAATGCAGTCATGATACCCAATTAATGGTAAGCTTAAACCAGACAGAGGGTATTTTCTCTCTCTCTCTCTCTCTCTCTTTTTTGAGATGAAGTCTCACTCTGTCGCCCAGGCTGGAGTGCAGTGGCGCGATCTCGGCTCACTGCAACCTCTGCCTCCCGGGTTCAAGCAATTCTCTGCCTCAGCCTCCCAAGTAGCTGGGATTACAGGTGCCCGCCACCACGCCTGGCTAATTTTTGTATTTTTAGTAGAGATGGGGTTTCACCATCTTGGCCAGGCTGGTCTTGAACTCCTGACCTCGTGATCCACCTGCCTCGGGCTCCCAACATGCTGGGATTACAGGCATGAGCCACCGCGCCTGGCCTTTTTTCTCTTTTTCACATAATTCAAGAGTAAGCAGTCTAGGGTTGGTGTGGTGGCTCTGGGACGTCAGAGACTCAGGTTCCTCCTATCTTTTTGCCCCACCAAGCCCAGGGTCATGCCTTTGCTCACATTGTCCAAGATGGCTTAACACTACTGTAACTGTACTTCCAGGCAGTGGGAAGGAGAAAACAAGTTAAAAGTATGACCTGGAAGTACTGTAGGACTAGAACCCTGGTCTTTAGCTAAACTCATGCTAAACCCACAATAAAGATTACATTTCCAGTCTCCCTTACAGATAAGTGGCCAATCAGAGGTAAGCCAAATACACATGAGCACTTCTAGATCCATTCTACAAACATCTTTTGAATATCACTATGTCCTTCCATACTGAGTCACAGAGAACAGTGCTGTGAAAGCCAAAGGAAAGGAGAGCGCTTGCTTCAGCAGCACATTTACTAAAATTGGAACCATACAGGAAGATTAGCATGTCCCCTGTGCAAGGATGATGTGCAAATTCGTGAAATGTTCCATATTTTTTCTTTTTTTTTTTTTTTTTTTGAAACAGAATCTTGCTCTTTTGCCCAGGCTGGAGTGCAGTGGCGCTATCTCTGCTCACTGCAAGCTCCGCCTCCCGGGTTCACGCCATTTTCCTGCCTCAGCCTCCTAAGTAGCTGGGACTACAGGCACCCACCACCACGCCCAGCTAATTTTTTGTATTTTTTTTAGTAGAGACGGGGTTTCACCGTGTTAGCCAGGATGGTCTCGATCTCCTGACCTCGTGATCTGCCCGCCTTGGCCTCCCAAAGTGCTGGGATTACAGGCGTGAGCCACTGCGCCCGGCCTGAAATGTTCCATATTTTTTAAAAAAGTCCAGGCACAGTGGCTCAAGCCTGTACTCCCAGCACTTTGGGAGGCTGAGGTTCAAGACCAGCCTGGGCAATATAGCAAGACCTCATCTCTATAAAAAATTTTTTTTAATAACGAGAGACTTCTGAAAGAGGGGTTTCACAATGTTACAGATCAAGGAGGAGGAGAACTCAAGACACGAGGGCAGTGCTTCTCAACCAGGGCCTATTTTGCCACTTCCAGGGAACATCTGGCCATGTCTGGAGACATTTTTGGCTTGTGATGACTGTGAAGGGAAATGTGTGTGCTTCTATCATCTAGAAATTAGAGGACACAGGTGCTGCTAAACACTCTGCAATGCATAGGAAAACCCCCAACAACGAAGAATAATCCTGGCCCCAAACAGCAATTGTGCTGAGGTTGAAAAACCCTGCATTAGGAGATTAGGACAGGCTGGGCCTGGTGGCTCACGCCTGTAATCCCAGCATTTTGGGAGGTTGAGGCAGGCAGATCACCTGAGGTCAGGAGATCGAGACCAGCCTGGCCAACATGGTGAAAAACTATCTCTACTAAAAATACAAAAATTAGCCAGGCATGGTGGCATGCACCTGTAATCCCAGCTACTAGGGAGGCTGAGGCAGGAGAATCACTTGAACTCATGAGGCAGAGGTTATAGTGAGCCAAGATCACGCCACTGCACTCCAGCCTGGGCAAAAGAGCTGGACTCTGTCGAAAAAAAAAAAAAAATCCTGAAGCCCAGGTCACACCCAGGCCAATTAATTCAGAATATCTCAGGGTGGGACTCAGGCATCAGTATTTTAAAAAAATACCAAGTGATTCCAATGCACGGCAAAGTTTGAGAACTATGGGATCAGGAGGTAACTGGTAAACTCTCTGAGAAGGAAGTTTTGACAATTACTGTGATACAGAGGGTTCTTGACAACTATCTGTTGAGTGAGCGAATACATAAATGAATAACACCATGAGGATAGAAGCAAATGGTTAGTGGTTGAGGAAATAAGTTGGAAGTGGAGGTTGGGGGAGAGCTTTAAGTACAGATTACTCTTCCCTAAACTCTGGTTGTATCAGGAAAAAGAGAAGGGGTAGCACATTGAGGGAGAAGCAGATACAGAAAACATTTTCTGTATTTTTATTTTATTTTATTTTTTTATGAGACAGGGTCTCACTCTGTCACCCAGGCTGGAGTGCAGTGGCACAATCACAGCTCACTGCAGCCTCAACCTCCCGGGCTCAGGTGATCCTCCCACCTCAGACTCCTGAGTAGCAGGACTACAGGTGCCCACCACCACGCCCAGCTAATTTACGTATTTCTTATAGAGATGGGATTTCACCATGTTGCCTTGGCTGGTCTGGAACTCCTGTACTCAAGCAATTCACCTGCCTCAGCCTCCCAAAGTGCTAGGATTACATGTGTGAGCCACTGTGCCCAGCCGGGAAAAGATTTTCTATTTTTAGGTTAATGCAGAATTGAGCATGTTTGTGGGAAGAGGGTAAGAAGTAAGGAGAAAGAAAGAGGGTAAGGACATGAGGGATAATAGGAGTCATCCGTGGAGGGGATGAGATGAGGCATGTGCTTTCTGCAGGGGAAGAGATGTTCCTAGAGAAAGAAGGTAAAGATATGGACTAATTCTAAGATAAAGGTGATGGCAGGGGTGGGGGTGGGGTCTTGAATGACCTCCATCTTCCCTATAAGTAGAAAATGAGGTCTTATAATAAGCGTGGCAGGGGTGGATTTTGGGCTTGAGGGAGTGGAGAAGTCTTAGGCAACACTGTATAGAAAGCCATCGTCAAAAGGAGCCCAGGCCAGGCGCGGTGGCTCATGCCTGTAATCCCAGCATTTTGGGAGGCCGAGGCGGGTATATCACCTGAGGTCAGAAGTTCGAAACCAGCCTGGCCAGCATGGTGAAACCCCCTTCTCTACCAAAAATACAAAAAATTAGCCAGGCATGGTGGTGGGCACCTGTAATACCAGGTACTCGGGAGGCTGAGGCAGGAGAATCACTTGAACCTGGGAGGCGGAGGTTGCAGTGAGCCAGTTGCAGTGAGCTAAGATCACACCATTGCACTCCAGCCTGGGCAACAAGACGGAAACTCTGTCTAAAAATAAAAAAGGCCCAGGTGAAGGCCAGGTGAGGTTTGGAATTGTGAATCTATACTGGGTCAAACCAGCGTGACCTTGGGACTTTCTCCAACAATACCCTGCCGTGTGGGAGGGGAGAAACAGGGCAATAGGAGCCAGCTGGGGCTGGGAAAACACGGACAGTAGAAAACCAGTGAAGGGAAGAAATCCTTGGCATTTATGAGCACATTTCAAAATGGCTGAACATGAGATCTAGGCCAGGAGGAAATATGAGTGAAATGAAAAGAGTGCTGATAATTGGAGAGAAGAGCATAGATGAATGACTTAGAGACACCATGAAATGTTCAGTGGTAGAGAAAAAGAAGAATATTTCCAGTTCTAGGTGCTTTGGGAACCACAGCTTAAGGTGCAGACATGGCCAAGTCCAAGAACCACAGCACACACAACCAGTCCCGAAAAAGGCACAGAAATGGTATCAAGAAACCCCGATAACAAAGATATGAATCTCTTAAGGGGATGGACCCCAAGTTCCTGAGGAACATGTGCTTTGCCAAGAAGCAAAACAAGAAGGGCCTAAAGAAGAGGCAGGCCAACAGTGACAAGGCCATCAGTGCACGTGCTGAGGCTATCAAGGCCCTCGTAAAGCCCAAGGAGGTTAAGCCCAAGATCCCAAAGGATGTCAGCTTCAAGCTCGATCACATTGCCTACATTGCCCACCCCAAGCTTGGGAAGCGGGCTCGTGCCCTCATTGCCAAGGGGCTCAGGCTATGCTGGCCAAAGGCCAAGGATCAAACCAAGGCCCAGGCTGCAGCTCCAGCTTCAGTTCCAGCTCAGGCTCCCAAAGGTGCCCAGGCCCCTACAAAGGCTTCAGAGTAGACACCTCTGTCGGCCAATGTGAGGACAGAAGGACTGGTGCGATACCCCCCGGGCTGCCATCTGCATGGGGCTGGGGTCCTCAAATAAACCTGAGGCAGGAAAAATAAAAAGAAAAGAAAAAGAAGAATAAGTTGGGTCAGAGGGAATTTCATAGAATGAGA
Organism: Nomascus leucogenys; assembly: GCF_006542625.1. Classification (NCBI taxonomy): domain Eukaryota; kingdom Metazoa; phylum Chordata; class Mammalia; order Primates; family Hylobatidae; genus Nomascus; species Nomascus leucogenys. The sequence goes on along the minus strand of NC_044399.1, from coordinate 32,679,811 downwards.
TTTAGAAGTCAAGCCACTTTAAATAATAATAGAATCTAATGTGTGGGTTTGATTATATTATCTCTTAAACCCCTTCCAACTCTAAAACTCTATGAGAAATATGAGTGAGTGAATACTGCACTTACATCCAAATTTCCAAGTGGCTGACAGCGTGACCTCAATAAATTCTTGTTACATGTGAAGTCCCATCAAGTCCAAGTCCATGGGGATAGACTTGGACTATTTTAGGAATTTCTGCATGTGCTCAATGATAAGGATAATCAATCACTATTGGACCTGTATGTCTTTAAAAAAAAAATTTTTTTTTTGAGACAGGATCTCACTCTACTACACAGGCTGGAGTGCAGTGGTGACATCATAGCTCACTGCAGCCTCAAACTCTTGGACTCAATCAATTCTCCAGCCTCAGCCTCCTAAATAGCTGGGACTACAGACATGAGCTACATGCCCAGCTAATTTTTAAATTTTTTGTAGAGATGGGGGTTCTCACTATGTTGCCCAAGCTGATCTTGAACTCCTGGCCTCGGGGGATCCTCCTGCCTCAGCCTCCCAAAGTGCTAAGAATGGCTGGGTGTGGTGGTTCATATCCGTAATCCCACCACTTTGGGAGGCCAAGGTGGTTGGATCCCTTAAGCCCAGGAGTTTGAGACCAGCCTGAGCAACATGGACTCCACCTCTACAAAAATTACAAAAATTAGCTGGGCATGGTGGCACATGCCTGTAGTCCCAGCTACTCAGGAGTCTGAGGGAGGAGGATTGCTTGAGCCCAGGAGGTTGAGGTTGCAGTGAGCCATGATGGTGCCACTGCACTCTAGCCTGGGACAGAGCGAGACTCTGTCTCAAAATAAATAAATAAAACAAAGTGCTGGAATTACAGGCATGAGCCACCATGCCCAGCAAAACTTTTAATATAAATTCTACTCTCACCAGTATTTGAGAGTAGACTGTGGAAGTTAGGTAAGATCAGAGTCTGTGTCACATAAAAGCAAATGTATGACTAAGAAGAAAAAAAAAAACCTTTGCTTCACACATATCCATGTGATAGAGGTTTATCCTCACTTCCCCCTTTCCCCTCCCTCAGTCAATTTGCAATAATAATAATTTTAAAAAGGTAAAATGGCGATGTCGTGGAACAAATTACTTTGTTTGAAAGACAGAATCGCAGGTTCATGTTTACGGGAGGACTCAGACTTGGCATGGTATTGTGAGGCAAAGAGGATGCTTGTCAGGAACTTGTGATCATTACTGAACCAGGCAGGGGAACCTGGGCCCCTGAACTCTGTCTCTTTACATTGCATTTTGAAAGCAGCACTTGGCTCTCTAATTGCCCCATATGCTGGTTTTATTCGGTGGCTCAGCTGGGTGGAGTGAACTCTGGGAAGAGATGCATTCATTTTCAGTTACCTCACCAGATTGCTAATTTTCACTCTGGAGGCATAAATCACCATAATTACTGTAATCCCAAGACGAAGGGGCTGCTATTCTGGCACAAGGGCAGCAGCTATTTGTACCGCCAAAGCTGTTCTACCTGAGAGCTGGGAAAGAGTTGCATATGGCTGGTTCTGCCAGGACACTCTTAGATTTGGGGTGGAGGGTGTGCTGGGAACCCATTCTCCTTTACCTGGGAGAAATGGAGATCCTGGAGGAGCAGTTTCTTCCGTGTTAGTGGCAAGCCTGTGGCTTAAGACAGAGCTTTGGCCCTCGGCTCACTGCACAGCCCGCACTGCACAGCTGTTGACATGTTTGACTTGCAAACAGAACGTCAGCAGAACTTCAGAACTTCAGTTCCTCTTCTCTCATCTTTTCCCATCAACTCATTCCTTGGTTTGTCTTGGTTTTTGTTTTTGCATTTCTCCTGAGGAAATCCTTATTAATTTCTGAAGAAATTACCTCAAATAGAAACCAGAGGCTACAAAAATCCCTAGTCCCCTGGAGCAGAGGCTAAATATCATTAGCGAGGGGAAAACAAAAAAAGCCCAATGTAACTTGTCACTTTGTCATTCATACTTACAATATTGATTAAAATTGTTTTCTTTTTCTTTATTATTTTTAATAGAGATGGAGCCTTGCTATATTATCGAGGCTGGTCTCCAACTCCTGGCCCCAAGCAATCCTCTCACTTTGGCCTCCCAAAGTGCTGGGATTGCAGGTGTGAGCCACCATGGCTGGCCCTTTTTTTTTTTTTTTTTTTGAGACAATCTCATTCTGTCGCCCAGGCTGGAGTGCAGTGGCACGATCTCGGCTCACTGCAAACTCCACCTCTCAGGTTCCAGAGATTCTCCTGCCTCAGCCTCCCGAGTAGCTGGGATTCCAGGTGTCAGCCATCATGCCCGGCTAATTTTGGTATTTTTAAAGTAAAAACTTGGTTTCACCATGTTGGCCAGGTTGGTCTCGAACTCCTGACCTCAGGCAATCCACCTGCCTTGGCCTCCTAAAGTGCTGGGATTACAGGGGTGAGCCACCATGCCCAGCCCAATGTTTTTCTTTTTAAATAAAATCAACCTAAACTAAGTCTAAAAAATACCAACTAGATCCTGAATCAAGGTCGCTTAAAAGATGAGTAACTGGCGCAGTGGCTCATGCCTGTAATCCCAGCACTTTGGGAGTCTGAGGTGGGCAGATCACGAGGTCAGGAGATTGAGACCATCCTGGCTAACACGGGAAACCCTATCTCTACTGAAAATACAAAAAATTAGCCGGGCTTGGTGGCAGGCGCCTGTAGTCCCAGCTACTTGGGAGGCTGAGGCAGGAGAATGGTGTGAACCCGGGATGCGGAGCTTGCAGTGAGCCGAGATCGTGCCACTGCACTCTAGCCTGGGCAACAGAGCAAGACACCGTCTCAAAAAAAAAGAAAAAAGAAAAAAAGAAAAAAGATGAAAAACTGATAAATAAATATGAAAAAATTCCTTGCCATTTCCACAGAAGGTGGAGAGGCCGAGATGGGGGAATAACATTTTCTTGACAAGTTCACATCATAATGGTGTCTGGGTGCCTGGCTTTGTGTTTGTTTTTGCCTGTCATTTTGAAGAGTCTTAAAATGCAAGAGAAAGGGGAAACTTGACTATACCAAAAAAAGAAAAAATCTGCGTAGGAGGAACTTTTTTTTTGCCTAATGCTGTAAAGCCTTGGAAAATTTAGAATCTAAAGCATCTGTTATTGCTGATGGCAGGTTGATGGCCTAAAATAGAGGGAACTGTAGGTCAGGAATATTTTGTGCAAAAATGAGGCTGCACTTGGGTATTAGAAAATAAGGCAAACAAATAACAGACTGCAACAGGATAAACTGTCCTGTGAAGCAGACTTGCCCCCCAACCCCAATCTGCCTGCCCTCAGATGACGGGAAACAGACCAGCTTTTTTTTTTTTTTTCTGTCTTCCGATCACCTGCCCTCATGTTTAGGCAGCAGAGATCTAAGTTATAAACACAGCTCTACCAGGAGACCCCTTGGCTGAGAATGGCATTTAGAGTATTCTAGTTCTTCCTTGATGCTTTTCACTTTCAGACCTTCTATCCTTTTTAGAACCTGCCACAGTGCCTGGTCACAAGGTTGATGTTTAATACAAATTTAATAAGTTGGTCCAAATTTGGAGATGAATTCTGGGGAAAAGTCAAACAGTGAAAAATAAGGAATTTTACTTTCTTTGGGGGCTCCCAGGCTCTCTGGTTGGGTCAGGGCCCAAGTGGAGCAGGGAAGAAGGGGCCACTCTTTCTGAAGTCTCCCTGCATGAATGACAGTAACGGTTGAGTGGCGGTCACACGCTTAGAAGCAAACCATTCTGATTTTGCCTTCTAGAGCAGAGATGTCTCCCCTAAGATCCATTTTACCCCAGCAGAAAAAACCAGGGTTGTCTGGGTTGTAGCAACACTGTTTTGACAGAAAGCCCTGTGATTGCCGGGCGCGGTGGCTCAAGCCTGTAATCCCAGCACTTTGGGAGGCCAAGGCAGGCGGATCACGAGGTCAGGAGATCGAGACCATCCTGGCTAACACGGTGAAACCCCGTCCCTACTAAAAATACAAAAAATTAGCCGGGCGTGTTGGCAGGCACCTGTAGTCCCAGCTACTTGGGAGGCTGAGGCAGGAGAATGGCGTGAACCCGGGAGGTGGAGCTTGCAGTGAGCCAAGATCGCGCCACTGCACTCCAGCCTGGGGGACAGAGCAACACTCCGTCTCAAAAAAAAAAAGAAAGCCCTATGATTTTTCTCACAAACTTCCCTAAGGATGCTGTCTTTCAACTACACATACCTAGATAATTTCTTCTCCCTCACCAACTCAACCTAATGTTGCTAAGAAGTTCAGTACTTTCTCTCTGCTTTCTACCTCATCGCAACCCCCAAGTTCTTTCCCAAATTCCAGCAGCTGGAACCAGTCTCTGGGACAGAGCAGAAATAACATGGAAATTGGGGGTAGGGTTAAACACATCTATCAGTCTAGGAACAGGCAGAAAAGCAACATCCCTGTTCCTACAAGTTTGGTAATGGGAAATAATTTCTTATCCATCATGAGTGGTGGTATGGGTAGTAACTGAGCATAAGTTATTTGTAGAGGTAAATTATTTACTGGGCTATTAAAGGGCCATATGGAGGCTGTCCAAGGAAAGTCATACAATAATAATGGAAATTTATTATTATTATTTTATTTTTTGAAACAGAGTATCACTCTGTCGCCTAGGCTAGAGTGCAGTGGCGTGATCTTGGCTCACTGCAACCTCTGCCTCCTGGGTTCAAGCAATTCTCCTGCCTCAGCCTCCCTAATAGCTGGGACTACAGGTGTGTGCCACCACGCCCGACTAATTTTTGTAGTTTTAGTAGAGTCGGGGTTTCACCATGTTGGCCAGGCTGGTCTCGAACTCCTGACCTCAGGCAATCCGCCTGCTTCAGCCTCCCAAAGTGCTGAGATTACAGGTGTGAGCCACTGTGCCCGGCCTAATAATGAAAATTGATTATATCTGATACTATGTTGAAAAATATTCTATCCAAGGACAGTTAGGAAACATTTACTTTTGTGCTGCGTTCGATTCACAGTCTCTTATGGGGAGGAAGAGTAGGAGGATTCCATGTGCATCTGTGTTTGGGCTGTCAAGTTATCTGTATCTACATAACTATTTGTTTTCCCTTGGCTTCAAAGAAATTTTTGGTGTTGCAGGAAATATGTATATTGCAGAAAAACTGTCACTTCTTAAAATGTGCAGTTAATGGCATATGTAAATAAAATGTAATGTTTTGCTGTTAATACTTACTATTGATATATATGTTCAATAATTCCCAAGCAATTCTAACATTTAGTATTAATTAATTCTAGTATTTATTGCTACTACTGCTGCTACATGTTATGGTTCCATAGCCCCTTTTCTGACAGAGCTTTGAAAACAAAACAAACTCCCTATCTGTTCCTCCTTCCGGTTAAATATTGGAGGAAAGCAGAATAGTAATATGAATTTTTAAAGTGAAAGAAGCACAGAGAATGAACATCAGATAGAATAAGCCCTTTAAATTGTAACTCCAAGCTGGCAAATTGAGCACATTGGATCAAGTGCAGCGTTTTCCATTCTATTCATGGGGAAAAAGAGGAAGCGAAATGGGGAGGAGTAGGAAGAACTCAGAGGGTACAGTAGTGATTCCTTAGGAACCTGGAAACATGGAGCTTCTGGAGGCAGTGAGAACAATCGCTGGGTTTTTCTCTGCCTGTCATTTTTCAGTCCATGATGAGATGTTGAAGAAACAGAGTCCAAACGTACACCAGTGTAAAAATGTTGCCAAAGTGAAAAGTAGGAGACTGATTTCCTCTTTCTGATTGATTGGAGAGCCATTCATTTTAGGGTGCTTCTGTTTCCTTACTCATCACACAGAGCACTGGAGTCTGGGAAAAATCCCCATCCCACTTTAAGGTTGCCATAGAAGTAAAAAGGACCTGAAGCAGAAGTTAGGAGACCTGAGCTTATGACCATGGATTTACAGCACAGCTGATATTTGGGGGAATAAAGTTTGTTGCTGTTTTTTTGTGTGTGTTTTGTTTGTTTGTTTGTTTGAGATGGAGTCTCACTCTGTCGCCCAGGCTAGAGTGAAGTGGCGAGATCTCAGCTCACTGCAACATCCACCTCCCGGGTTCAAACGATTCTCCTGCCTCAGCCTCCCTAGTAGCTGGGACTACAGGCACATACCACCACGCCCAACTAATTTTTGTATTTTTAGTACAGAGGGGGTTTCACCATGTTGGCCAGAGTGGTCTTGAACTCCTGACCTCAAGTGATCGACCCGTCTCAGCCTCCCAAAGTGCTGGGATTACAGGCGTGAGCCACTGCGCCCAGCCCCTGGGGGAATAAGTTCTGAGAGGACTCAGGAAAACTGGGGATTGAAAAGCAGCTTTTCACAAGAGTGGAGGCAGTTGGCTCTGTGGGTTCCCAGACTAAGGGGATCTGTGCTTGACAGACCAGAGGCCAGCTCTACTGTGACCATCATCTCAGCCTTGAATTTTTTTTTTTTTTTTTGAGACAGAGTCTCACTCTGTCGCCCGTGCTGGAGTGCAGTGGTGCAAACTCAGGTCGCTCCAACCTTTGCCTCCTGGGTTCAAGCGATTCTTGTGCCTCAGCCTCCCGAGTAGCTGGGACTACAGGTGCCCACCACCACCACGCCCGGCTAAGTTTTCTATTTTTAGTAGAGATGGAGTCTCGCTACGTTGGCCAGGCTGGTCTGGAACTCCTGACCTCAAGTGATCCACCAGCCTCGGCCTCCCAAAGTCCTGGCATTACAGGCGTGAGCCACTGCACCCGGCCTAGCCTTGTGATATTAACAGTAACTGCCATTTGCGGTGTGCCTACTCTGTGTCACACTCCTTGCAGCTATTCCATTTAGGGTAGAGCAACATTATTCTAGTTTACAAATGAGAAAACTAAGGCCCCAGAGATTGATTTGCCCAAGCACCCAGCTGGCAGTGGAAGTGCCAGTTTCCTCGTGTGTGAAACGAGAGAAGTCAATCTACTGCCTACTGGCTTGTCAAGGGTCGCTTGAGATCGGACAACAGGAACCACAAAGAAGTGAGGCCGGGAATTTGCGGATCCACAGTAAAGCAAGTTTGTCTTTTTCCAGACGTGCATTAAGATTCCTTTTTCAAGTGTTCTAAAGCGCAGGCGCAGGCTGTTTTGCGGTTGCCTCCCGGCGCCTCTTGTGCAGGCCGGGGTTGCCCTCTGCCGACCCAGGGAGGGAGCGCGCTAAGTGAACGTTTCCGGGCCTGAGGGCGGGCGGAGATTTTTCTCGCCTGTAGAGGGCGCAGATCGGCGTGCAGAGTAACCCACTCTAGTTGTCCCTTCCTTAAGCACTTCCTGTTTGATCTCTATGATCCATCCAGTTGCGACTTGATTCGTCCCTCAAATTTTCAATTTACCGTAAACAAGGGACGCGCGCTGACTCGGAAGTGAAAGCTGGAACCCGGCCGGAGTAGTTCCGAGAGCCGGCTGAGGAAGGAGGTCCTGGGCAAGCTATAGCCATGGCTGTGGCTGTAGCCATGGCGGGAGCCATAGTCGGGTCGGAGCCGGGCCCCGCGGAAGAACTTGCCAAACTCGAGTACCTGTCTTTGGTGTCAAAGGTTTGCACTGAGCTGGACAATCACTTGGGGATCAACGACAAGGACCTTGGTGAGCCTGGGGAGGTCCCTGTGGCCTCAGTTTGGGATTGAGGGAAGCGGAAGGAGAAAGGCGGTTGATGGACGGAAAGTGTATTCGTGTCAGTCTGTCTCTGTCGCAGACACCCGGGCCCAGGGTACTCGCTGTCGTGGCCTCGGCTTGAGAGCCCTCGAGAAACTTTAGAAACTTTCCCAGAGCTGTCAGTGAAGCCCGGGGCGGTCATCTCTGCTTGATTGTTTTTGTTTGTTTGTTTTTTCAGCCTCAATTAAACATGTTTAACAACAGCAGCAGGTGCTGCGATGACGATGATGGTGGCAGACGTTTATTGGGTGCTCACTATGTGCTAGATGCGATGCTCAGCTCTTTATTAACATTATCTTATTTGGTCTTCACGCCACTCTGTGACATAGTAGTCAGCGCCTGTGCTTTTAACTGTGTTCTTTGACCGTTCATCCTGTACTCTTTTTTGAGGCAGGGCCTCGCTCTGTCTCCCGGGCTGGAGTGCAGTGGCACGATCTCGGCTCACTGCAGCCTCCACCTCTTGGGCTCAAGCAATCCTCCCACCTCAGCCTCCCGAGTAGCTGGGAATACGTACGCGCGCCACCAAGCTCGACTCATTTTTAAAATTTTTGAAGAGACGGGGGTCTCACTGTATTGCCCAGGCTAGTCTCAAACTTCTGGGCTCAAGCAGTCCTCTTCTCTCGGCCTCCCAAAGTGTTGGGATTACAGGCGTGAGCCATTGCGTCCTGTACTGTGTCTTAAACACCAGTCACTAGGTGTTTTGGGGCAGACTACATCTGGGGAACCGAAACTGAGGAATTAGAAAAGGCTAGGGTCCTAAAGCTAAAGCCATAGACAGATGGAGCCTTTATGAAGGTAAAGAGGATGGATGGGATCAAGGGCAACCCATGGAGGGATTGACCTTTGGTAAGTACAGCAAGGCTCCTTCAGTTGTAACAGGAGCGAGGACAGAGAATACAGTTGCAGATTCAGATGAGTTTAGAGATTGGTGGTGGGAAGATGAGTGAGAGAGTTTCAGCCCACTCTTCAGTTTCCTAAATGAAGACGAAGTCATCAACCGGAGGGATGGAAGGGAAGGGGCAGGTAACAGGAGGGGTTAGGGAAGTTAGACGAGTGACCTTTAGTAAGATTCATAGTTTCTCTGAAGCTGTTTTTCTCATCTGTGAAGTGGGACGATGTCTTCACAGGGTCACCATGTAGCATTTAGGAAGATGCTCTGCAGCCAGTATATTTTACTTTTTTCTCTTGCCTCCCAGTCAAGATGTGTCTGTCCTATATTATTTTTCCCGCAGGATTCTTCTCTTTTAGTTGATAATGAGGTGATAATTTCGTCGGTTTTGCTATCTCGTTAATATGTTTCCTTTATTCAGCAAATATTGAGCTGGGGGCTAGGCATACCACAGAGAACAAGACAGATTTCTGCTTTCAGGGAGCTTACCTTTCTCTCTGTTTTCGTTTTAACTCCTAATCCCTTGGTCTTTTAGAGGAAACAAAAAAGTTATTGACATCTTCCAGTGTTTGTTTTGATGTTAACTTCATTTATGTACAAAAATAGAGCAAAGTATAAACTCCATAATCTTTTAGTTTATTTATAGCTAAAGATCTCAATTAATTTGCAGAAAACCCACAAATATGCTTTTTCTGTTACATACAGAATTATAAAACCAATAACATTAAAAGTACTAACATTGGCTGGGCGTGGTGGCTCACGCCTGTAATCCCAGCACTTTTGGAAGGCCAAGACAGGCCGATCCCCTGAGGTCAGGAGTTTGAGACCAGCCTGGCCAACATGGTAAAGCCCCATTTCTACTAAAAAAAAAATACAAAAATTAGCTGGCCATGGTGACTGCTGCCTGTAATCCCAGCTACTCAGGAGGCTGAGGCAGGAGAATCGCTTGAACTCAGGAGACGGAGGTTGCAGTGAGCTGAAATCACATCCCTGCACTCCAGCCTGGATGACAAGAGCAAGACTTTATTTCAAAAAAAAAAAAAAAAATACTAATATTGGTTTAATGCAATAGTGTCTTTTGTTGAAACTACATTGGCAGAGTTGGGTTTAATAACAGAAAGGCATTTATTTGCTTCTTTTATGTTTCGTTTGCTGACTTGATTCTTTTGCTTTTGACCCTGATGGATGACTTATTAATTTATGTATTTAATTTTTGGGGGAGTTGAGATAGTAGAGTTTCCAATGAAAACTGGAAAACCTGCTAGACAAATTCTAAAAGAACTGTAATACTGGATTATCATTTAAATTAGTGTTATTTTTATTGTTTTCACCAATGAATTTTTTTAAACTATGAATTAATTTTTTATAATGGATTCAGTTAATTTAACGATTCCCCTGTATAATTGTGAAAATTAAAAATACTGATTAATGGGACTGGGCACAGTGGCTCACACCTATAATCCCAGCACTTTGGGAGGCCGAGGCAGGTGAATCACGAGGTCAGGAGTTCGACACCAGCCTGAGCAACATGGTGAAACCCTGTCTCTACTAAAAATACAAAAATTAGCTGGGCATGGTGGCTCACGCCTGTAATCCCAGCTACTCAGGAGGCTGAGGCAGGAGAATCGCTTGAACCTGGGATGGGGAGGTTGCAGTGATAGGATGGTGCCACTGCACTCCAGCCTGAGTGACAGAGCAAGACTCCGTCTCAAAAAAAAAAAAACAACAAAAAACTGATTAATGATGGCTGGCAGTGTGAATGTGCTGACTGCTTTGGGAGGGGCTCTTTTGAGCATGCCATGCCTAGCCCCATGGGACTTAGTTCTCCCTCCACATTTCTTGAAAGAATGTAGGCTCTGAAGTTAGATTGCCTAGGTTTTATTCCTAGCTCCCCCCAGTTATTATTGGGTAGGTCAGTGTGTCAAACCGTCAGCTTCCTCATTGTAAAACATGACAGTAATAGCACCTACTTATGAGGGTTGTTTTGGGGATCATGAAGTAACCCATAAAAAGCACTTAGCATAGTGCCTGGCACATAGTAATGTTCCAAAAGTATTAACCATTGACATTATCGTTACTAACTTCTTATGCATAAGATGTGTTCCTGTAGCCTGATGGCATTTGGCTTTCACTTCATCAGAAAGATAAAGGCACATTCCAGGATGGAAATTGTATGGTAGTACTACTTTATGCATTAGTCATCTAGATCTTTCATGTTATTTATTCATTTACTTTTCTAGGATTAGCATTCAAATGAAAGCATTACAGTTTTTTTGTGGGTCTCATAGTATGAGGCTTATTATCTCAGTCTACTCCCTAGTAGCTAGGACTGCAGATGCATACCACCACCCCCGTCTGATTTTTGTATTTTTTATAGAGATGGGCTTTTGCCATGTTGCCCAGGCTGGTCTTTAACTCCTGGGCTCAAGCAATCTGCCCACCACAACCTCCCAAAGTGCTGGGATTAGAGGCGTGAGCCACTGTCTGAAAGTCGCTTAATTAATAAATAGCTCTAATATTAGAAGTTTCAAGAACTAAGCCGGGCACAGTGGCTCATGCCTGTAATCCCAGCACTTCAGGAGGCTGAGGCAGGAGGATTACCTGAGGTCAGGAGTTCAAGACCAGCCTGGCCAATGTGGCGAAACCCCGTCTCTACTAAAACTACAAAAATTAGCCAGGCATGGTGGAGGGCACCTGTAATCCCAGCTACTTGGGAGGCTGAGACAGGAGAATTGCTTGAACCCAAGAGGCGGAGGTTGCAATGAGCCGAGATCGTACCACTGTACTCCAGCCTGAGAGACAGAGCGACTCTTAAAAAAAAAAAAAAAAAAAAGGCCAGGCGTGGTGGCTCATGCCTGTAATCCCAGAACTTTGGGAGGCTGAGGCAGGCAAATCACAAGGTCAGAAGTTTGAGACCAGCCTGGCCAATATGGTGAAATCCTGCCTGTACTAAAAATATAAAAATTAGCTGGGCGTGGTGGCATGCGCCTGTAGCCCCAGCTACTTGGGAGGCTGAGGCAGAAGAATCGCTTGAACTCAGGAGGCAGAGGTTGCAGTGAGCCAAGATCATGCCACTGCACTCCATCCTAGGTGACAGAGCAAGACTCCACCTCAAAAGAAAAAAAAGTTTCAAGAACTAGGCAGGTATGCCGGGCACAGTGGCTTATGCCTGTAATCCCAGCACTTTGAGAGGCTGAGGCGGGCAGATCACGAGGTCAGGAGATCAAGACCATCCTGGCTAACATGGTGAAACCCGGTCTCTACTAAAAATATTAAAAATTAGCCAGGTGTGGTGGTGGGTGCCTGTAGTCCCAGCTACCCGGGAGGCTGAGGCAGGAGAATGGTGTGAACCCGGGAGGTGGAGGTTGCAGTGAGCCGAGATTGCACCACTGCACTCCAACCTGGGCAACAGAGCCAGATTCTGTCTCAAAAAAAAAAAAGGCCGGGTGCGGTGGCTCACGCCTGTAATCCCAGCACTTTGGGAGGCTGAGGCGGGTGGATCACAAGGTCAGGAGATCGAGACCATCCTGGCTAATACGGTGAAACCCCGTCTCTACTAAAAAATACAAAAATTAGCTGGGCGCGGTGGCGGGCGCCTGTAGTCCCAGCTACTCGGGAGGCTGAGGCAGGAGAATGGCATGAACCCGGGAGGCGGAGCTTGCAGTGAGCCGAGATTGCGCCACTGCACTCCAGCCTGGGAGACAGAGCAAGACTCCGTCTCAAAAAAAAAAAAAAAAAAAACTAGGCAGGTTTGTGGAGAAAAATTTGGTGAAAAAGTAAGTCTTTCATCAATGTGGAGATTGCACCACCCAGCAGCTGCCTGGCCCTCATATACAGATTGGGTCTGTCCTTCTGTTGTGTGCCTCTGTGTGTCTGCACGGGCTAATGCTTTTTATTGTCACCTTTACAGTCTAGTCTAGGTGGCAGCATGCCCAGGTAGTAGTTTTGTAAGAAGAGGGTACCATGATGTGGGTCAAATAGGTCTTCCTAGTTTAAATGCACTCAAGGGCTACATTGAGCCATTTTGTAGTAATATCTTCCTTTCATTTGTATAAATTCACTAGAATATGTGTGGATAATTTCAGCAGTCTGGATTTTCTCTCTTGTTTTCTTGTTTTTTTGTTTGTTTGTTTGTTTTGAGACGGATTCTCACTCTGTTGCCCAGGCTGGATGCAGTGGTGCAATCCTGGCTTACTGCAACCTCTGCCTCCTGGGTTCAAGTGATTCTCCTGCCTCAGCCTCCCAAGTAGCTGGGATTACAGGTGCCTGCCACCACACCCAGCTAATTTTTGTATTTTTAATAGAGACGGGGTTTCACTGTGTTAGCCAGGCTCATCTTGAATTCCTGACCTCAAGTGATCCGCCTGCCTTGGCCTCCCAGAGTATTGGGATTACAGGCATAAGCCACCGCACCTGGCCAGATTTTCTCTCTTTACCCTTGTCAGATGGTGGTCTTTGTTTTTTATTACTGTTGGATAACCTATTAGTTTTGTTTTCACCATACTTGAAACTGATTTCTTGCTCATGTCTCTTCTTTTCTGAATTCTGTTTCTTATTTGCAGCTGAATTCGTGATCAGTCTTGCTGAGAAAAATACCACCTTTGATACTTTTAAGGCTTCTCTCGTCAAAAATGGTGCAGAATTTACGGTATGTATATCTGGAGAAGACAATCTGTAGACATTAATGTTTTAATTTATGGGTTTTTTTTTTTTTTTTTTTTTGAGGCAGAGTTTTGCTCTGTCGCCCAGGCTGGAGTGCAGTGGTGCCATCTTAGCTCACTGCAAGCTCCGCCTCCTGAGTTCACACCATTCTCTTGCCTCAGCCTCCCAAGTAGCTGGGACTACAGGTACCTGCCACCATGCCCGGCTAATTTTTTGTATTTTTAGTAGAGACGGGGTCTCACCGTGTTAGCCAGGATGGTCGCGATCTCCTGACCTCGTGATCCACCCTCCTTGGCCTTCCAAAGTGCTGGGATTACATAATTTATGTTTTAATGTCACTATTGAATTTAAATTTTGATAGGGTTTAATATAGGATTTTGATATAGGAAGGAGACAATTTTATACATATCAATTAAATAAGCCATTAAGTGTGTAATGTTTCCATGCCATTAACTAGTGATGATGTAACCAGATTTTCTGTGATACCTATCTAGGAAAACAGGGCAGGATTTTCATCATTAAGTTTTTGTAGGTATTTACGTTCTTGTTCTGTGAGTCAGGAAGTTGGAAACGAGTTTTGGGGGTAGTTCTAAACCTTGGGAAATAAAATGGTTGCAGGGAGCCTAATAACTTTTCTCCCCAAAGAGTCCTAAATATCGGCTTTCTCTGAAGCTATTATACTAGGTTCATGCTATACCAGGTTGACACACTATGTTTCATTTATTCCAATTAGCTAAATTCAAGTGTGTAACCACCCTTCACTAAAGGACATTCTTTGCCTTTTAAGTGTATTTAAGCACTGATACGGGAGCTGACAATTTTCGTTCTATGTTTCTTTTCAAAGGATTCTCTTGTTAGTAACTTGCTGCGTCTCATACAAACCATGCGGCCACCAGCGAAGCCTTCCACTAGCAAAGGTAAGCAGAGCTTCCAGCTGAGCTTAGCTTCTAGAATAGTGTAGGTTTTGAACATCCTGTAAATTGCATTTGCTTTCCTCTCAGCAGTTGCTGAGCAAGTAAATGTTCCAGTAAGACTTTTCAAATGGGCTAGGCGTAGCGGCTCACTGCTGGAATCCCAGCACTTTGGGAGGCCAAGGTGGGAGGATCACTTGAGCCCGGGAGTTTTATTTTATTTTATTTTATTTTTATTTTTTATTTTTTTTTGAGATGGAGTCTAGCTGTCGCCCAGGCTGGGATGCAGTGGCGCAATCTTGGCTCACTGCAGGCTCCATCCCCCGGGGTTCACGCCATTCTCCTGCCTCAGCCTCCCGCGTAGCTGGGACTGCAGGCGCCCGCCACCTCGCCCGTCTAATTTTTTGTATTTTTAGTAGAGACGGGGTTTCACCGTGTTATCCAGGATGGTCTCGATCTCCTGACCTCGTGATCCACCCGCCTCGGCCTCCCAAAGTGCGGGATTGCAGGCGTGAGCCACTGCGCCCGGCCAAGCCCAGGAGTTTTAGACCAGCCTGGGCAACATAAAGAGACCTCGTCTCTACAAAAAAATAAAAAAATTAGCCAGACATGATGGCGTGCCTCTGTAGTTCCAGCTACTTGGGAGGCTAAGGAAGGAGTGTTGCTTGAGTCCAAAAGGGTGAAGCTGCAGTGAGCCATAGTTGCACCAGTGTATTTCAGCCTGAGTGACAGAGGTTTTTTTCCCCTGTTTCAAGGGGAAAAAAAATTTCAAACGACTTAAGACAAAATCAAAAAGATAAGACATAACCCAATTAGTATTGCTACACTCCTCTTTCTGCTACATTTCGAGATACTTTGTGATCAATGTATTTAGAAAATTAAATTAAATTTATAGTAACAGATATGATTAATATATAGCAAAATGCCATGTTCTGTTTCAGTTTGATACAAATCTAATGTTGAAGTTATTTTGTTAATCATTAATAATATTAAATATATCTTTTTTTAACCCCTTCATGCTCTTTAATGAAACAAGATCCAGTTGTTAAACCTAAAACAGAAAAAGAAAAGCTGAAGGAACTCTTCCCAGTCCTTTGCCAACCGGACAACCCTTCTGTTCGGGTACTGATACCATTTTAAGAATGTCTACTATAAATATATATTCCCAACCCCTTTTCTTTGTCTCGTAGTAATTTTATTAATTTTAAGTTTGCCTTTGTTGTAACTTATTTTTAAGAATGAAAGTGTTTGATCACTCTCTGAGCATGTACTATGTATTGAATATGTTAAGGGGTTCTGAGAATGATATTCAAGGGAAATGAGATTGGTAGTTTGGGGAAGTAGTGATTAGGAATATGAAATAAGGTTCTGGAACAGATGCCTGATGTGTGAAATTAGATTTTTGGTTTTTTTGCTGTGTTACTTGTTAAAGGTCTAATTTTTAAAGCATTTTGATTTTTAAATTTCATTTTAATAAATATTTATTGAGTACTTACTGTATGCCAAACACTGTTCTAAGTACCTGGGTAACAGCAGTGAACAGAACAGACAAAGAGTTTCAGCCTTTGGAGATTATATCCCAATTTTCGGGTAGACAGCAGGAAATAAACATGTGATTATTCTGGTGGGGAGGAGATAGGCAATAAACAAACAAATAAGGTATATAACATAGCAGATAGCAATAAGGGCTATGGGAAAAAATAAAACTGGAGTGGGGGGAGGGAGGAAGAGTGCAGAGGGAGAGTTGCTTTTTAAAATTTTTAACACCTGTTTTCTATTTATATAGTCATCACTTGCATTCTTTCATGGCAGGGATGATTAATATCTAACTGCCTTTCATAGAATTCTATTAAGGACAAAGGGGATTTGTCAAATGTAGGAGTAATTCTCAACAGCCTTTTTTCCATTTCTTCTGCATCTATCTTGAATCAAGTTGGAAATCTCTGCCCCTCTTCTGTTTCCCTCACATAGTGGTTAGTGATTTATAGATGTACCTGAGGTACATACAGATTCTTGAGTAGTTTTTTTTCCTAACTTTGCTGGCCTCTACCTCTGCAGACCATGTTGGATGAAGATGATGTGAAAGTTGCTGTGGATGTCCTGAAAGAACTGGAAGCTTTAATGCCCAGCGCAGCAGGCCAGGAGAAGCAAAGAGATGCTGAACACCGGTTTGTCCTTAGTGTCCTGTCCTTTGGAAGTTTAGGGTACTGTGACAGTTGAATATTATGGACCAGCCAAGCAAAATTTTGGGCAAGTTTACAGAATCTGGACTGGTCATATATCATATTGTTGGATCTGTTTTCATTGCTTCCTGCTAAGTGTATGTAGCAAATGCTAGGATGTTCAGAGTATAGAAATCAGGGTTGAAAGAGGCTGAATATGTTTGTGGCTCGATTCTTTATTGGCTTATAGGGATGTCATAGTTATTGAAACTCTAATTCAGTTCAAAACCTAGTGGGCACCTACCATGTGCATGGCACTGTACTGGGTGCTTGGGGTTGCAAAGATGAAATCGGATTGTTTTTTTTTTTAAACAGATGCTTATTGATTTGTTAGGGACAGGACAAAGAAGAAGAAGCGGAGTCGAAGCCGAGATCGAAACCGAGATCGAGACAGAGATAGGGAACGAAACCGAGATAGAGACCACAAGCGGAGACACCGATCCCGCTCTCGATCACGTTCCAGGACCCGGGAGAGGAATAAAGCAAAGTCTAGATATCGGTCCAGGAGCAGGAGTCAGAGTCCCCCCAAAGACCGGAAGGACCGGGACAAATATGGAGAGCGGAATCTGGATAGATGGCGGGATAAGCATGTGGACCGCCCTCCTCCAGAAGAGCCCACCATTGGTGACATTTATAATGGCAAAGTTACCAGCATCATGCAGTTTGGTTGCTTTGTGCAGCTGGAAGGACTAAGGTAATGACTGGTGCTCTTCTATTCACACCAGTGATGGGCAGAATTTCTTTTATCACTGAGGATTTTCACATTCTAAAAAGTTGCTTTGATTAATGACACTTTAGTCAAATCAGCCAT
The DNA here is from genome assembly GCF_006542625.1 of Nomascus leucogenys. Lineage (NCBI taxonomy): Eukaryota > Metazoa > Chordata > Mammalia > Primates > Hylobatidae > Nomascus > Nomascus leucogenys. The sequence goes on along the minus strand of NC_044399.1, from coordinate 32,662,619 downwards.
ACATGGTTCTTAGAGATTGACTCTCTTGAAATGTTACAGAGCCATTTATTCCTTTCTCTGTCTTCAGGAGATCTGTCCTTTGCTTGTTGGGACAGATAGAATTTGCTTCCCCACCCCATGTCTCCCCATGAGGAGCGTGATAATACTATTTTATTGTTTGACCACCTTCATGGTACTTTTCTCTTGAGTTTAAGACCATTTTCTTTTGTTAGTTCCAATAAGGGTAGAAATTGGTTGGGGGAAAATATTTTTTGGCATGTTCCAGATATGTCTGGCTCTCCCTCAGGAAGCGGTGGGAAGGCCTGGTGCACATCTCTGAGCTCCGGCGGGAGGGTCGTGTGGCCAATGTAGCTGATGTGGTGAGCAAAGGCCAGAGGGTCAAAGTCAAAGTGCTGTCCTTCACTGGGACCAAGACCAGCCTGAGCATGAAGGTAGGTGAGATGGTCAGCCTGTTCTTACATCTGATGGCCAAGGGAATGGAAGAGGACAGCAAGTGAGACAGCTCCCTTGTTTTTGTGCCTTAGGATGTGGATCAAGAGACTGGAGAAGATCTAAACCCAAATAGACGGCGAAATCTTGTCGGGGAGACCAATGAGGAGACCTCAATGCGGAATCCTGATAGACCCACTCACTTGTCCCTTGTCAGTGCTCCTGAAGTAGAGGACGACTCACTGGAACGCAAGCGCCTCACCCGAATCTCTGACCCAGAGAAGTGGGAGATCAAACAGGTTGGGGCCTTTAGTTTTCATGACCAGATAGTCATTCTGCATGTAGCATGGTGCTTAGGGGTGTGCCCTGGAGCACGATGGCCTGGGATAACTTTTGACCACTGTATTAGTCTGTTTTCACGCTGCTGATAAAGACGTACCTGAGACCAGGCAATTTACTAAAGAAAGAGGTTTATTGGACTTAGAATTCCACTTGGTTGGGGAGGCCTCACAATCATGGAGGAAGGTGAAAGGCACATCTCACATGGCAGTAGACAAGAGAAGAGAGCTTGTGCAGGGAAATGCCCCTTTTTAAAACCATCAGATCTCATGAGACTTACGCACTATTATGACAACAGCGTGGGAAAGAGCTGCCTTCATGATTCAGTTACCTTCCACTGGGTCCCTCCCACACACGTGGAAATTCAAGATGAGATTTGGGTGAGGACACAGCCAAACCATGTCAGCCACTTATTAGCCGTGTAATCCTTAGCTAAGCTACTCTACCTCATGCCTCAGTACCCTTATCTATAAAACAGGACCAGTGTTGGTGGTGTGAGGATTAAATGAGTTAATAAAGGTGAAAGTCGCTGGGCGTGATGGCTCACACCTGTAATCCCAGCACTTTGGGAAGCTGAGGCGGGCGGGTCACGAGCTTAGGAGTTCGAGACCAGCCTGACCAGTGTGGTGAAACCCCATCTTCATTAAAAATACAAAAAATTAGCTGGGCGTCATGGTGCACGCCTATAATCCCAGCTACTGAGGACGCTGAGGCAGGAGAATCGCTTGAACCCGGGAGGCGGAGGTTACAGTGAGCTGAGATCACACCACTGCCCTCCAGCCTGGGTGACAGAACAAGACTCTGTCTCAAAAAAAAAAAAAAAAAAAAAAGTGAAACTCTTAGGGTAGTGCTTAGGATATGGTAATTGCTATGTAAGTCTTCATTATTGTTTTGTTTTGTTTTCTTTTTTTTTTTTTTATTGAGACGGAGTCTCGCTGTGTCACCCAGGCTGGAGTACAGTGGTGCGATCTCAGCTCACTGCAACCTCTGCCTCCCGGGTTCAAGCGATTGTCATGCCTCAGCCTCCCGAGTAGCTGGGATTACAGGCGCCCACCACCACGCCTGGCTAATTTTTTTGAATTTTTAGTAGAGACGGGGTTTCACCATGTTGGCCAGGCTGGTCTTGAACTCCTGGCCTCAGATGATTCTCCCACCTCAGCCTCCCAAAGTGCTGGGATTACAGGCGTGAGCCACTGTGCCCAGCCGATTGTTTTCATCTTTCTTCACTAAATATCATAACCGTGGTGTGTCAAGCACCATGCAGAACTAGGGCCATAAACACGAATATATCATGGTTCCTATGCTTGAGGAACTCAAAGTCCAGCAGAGGAGACAGATCTAAACAATAATTGTGAGGAGTTACTTATTTTTTACTTTATTTTTGAGGCAAGTTCTTACTTGCACTATCACCCAGGCAGGAGTGCAGTGGCATGACCATGGCTTACTGCAGCCTTAACCTTTCAGGCTCAAGCCATCCTCAGCTTCCCAATGAGCTGTGACCCCAGGCACATGCCACCATGCCTGGCTAATTTTTTAATTTTTTGTAGAGACAGTCTTGCCGTGTTACCAGGGCTCGTCTCAAACTCCTGGGCTCCAAGTGATTCTCTTGTCTTAGCCTCCCAAAGTGTTGAGATTACAGGCATGAGCTGCCATGTCTGGCCTACATATTATATAATAAGTGTACCAGAGTGCTGTGGAAACAAGGGAAAGAGCAGATAACTCTTCCTGGGGATGATACTTTTGAGCTTATACTTTACAGCACCATGTTGGAGAACCACCTCCGCAACCCTGGAATGGGATATATGACATTTGAGGTCCTGACATCGTGGGTCAGAGGAGAAAAAACTGGGTTTCCTACATGAAACCTCTGTAATTAACTCTCCTAGAAAAGAAGAGTTTTGACTGGGCATGTTGCTGACACATGTGATCTCAGCACTTTGGGAGGCCAAGGCAGGAGGATTGCTTGAGGCCAGGAGTTTGAGACCAGCCTGGACAAATAGACCCTGTTTCTAGAAAAAATTTAAAAATTAGCCAGGTATTATGGTGTGCGCCAGTAGTGTCAGCTATTCAGGAGGCTGAGGTAGGAGGATTGGTTGAGCCCAGGAGTTTGAGGTTGCAGTGAGCTTTGATCAGGTCACTGCACTTCAGCCTGGGTGACAGCAAGGTCTTATCTCAAAAAAACAAAACCAAAAAACAACAAAAAAAAGTTTTGATCTTAGCAGATTACAGATGCTGCCTTCTCTTCTTTGGCTAGATGATTGCTGCCAATGTCCTTTCCAAAGAAGAATTTCCAGACTTTGATGAAGAGACTGGCATTCTCCCTAAGGTGGATGATGAAGAAGGTAACTAGTCAGTTGGATCGAGAAGGATAATTGGCAAGTTGAGCCATTGAATTGGGTGATTTGCTTGTAGTTTAACCCAGTGGCTATTAATCATCTGTTCTTTGGATCTCACTACTCATCTCTCAAAAAAAAAGGATCTCACCATGATGGAAGCAAGAAGTTCATTTTTCTGACAAGTGCTTATGTATTATTATTATACTTGTTGCTTATAATAAGCTGTCAGGGCCAGGCATGGTGGCTCGCGCCTGTAATCCCAGCACTTTGGGAGGCCGAGGCCAGCAGATCACCTCAGGTTAGGTGTTTGAAACCAGCCTGGCCAACGTGGTGAAACCCTGTCTCTACTAAAAAAATACAAAGGTTAGCTGGGTGTAGTGGCGCACGCCTATCGTCCCAGCTACTCAGGAGTCTGAGGCAGGAGAATTGCTTGAACCCAGGAGACGGAGGTTGCCATGAGCCGAGATCGCGCCACTGTACTCCAGCCTGAGTGACAGAGTAAGACTCCATCAAAAAAAAAAAAAAGCTTTCAGGATATAAAAAGTTACAATTGTATTTTTGGGAATAAATTTGATCTCATATTCTTAGTAATTATTCTGTTTTGTTTTGTTTTGTTGTTGTTTTTTTTGAGACAGAGTCTCGCTCTGTCACCCAGGCTGGAGTGCAGTGGCGCAATCTCGGCTCACTGCAAGCTCCACCTCCCGGGTTCACGCCATTCTCCTGCCTCAGCCTCTCCGAGTAGCTGGGACTACAGGCGCCCGCCACCACGCCCGGCTAATTTTTTGTATTTTTAGTAGAGACGGGGTTTCACCATGGTCTTGATCTCCTGACCTCGTGATCCCCTCACCTCAGCCTCCCAAAGTGCTGGGATTACAAGCGTGAGCCACCGTGCCTGGCCCTTAGTAATTATTCTGAAAACCCTGGATCTACCTAGATTACCTCTGAGTTGCCCTGGAAACAACTTTTAACTCAGCCCATAATGACTTTTTTGAAATTATGAAATCTTATAATAGAATTCTGTAACTTATATTGTAGTAGTAAGTGAGCACCTACGTACTCACCACCCAGCTTAAGAAGTAGAATTTTACAAGCACCTCTGAAGACCCTATATGCTCCCCTCTGCTTAGATCTTTCTTCCTCCTAGGAGTAACCACCATCCCACATTTGTGTTACTTACTCCCTTGCTTTTCTTTAGTTTTACCATCTACGTATCTATCCCTTAACATTATATTGTGTTGTCTATTTTTGAACTTAACTCATTTTTCTTTTTTTTGACTTACATATTTTTGATATTTATGTTGGTATTTCACTCATTTTTATTGCTATAGAGTGTTTATATATAATTGTCTATAATTTATCCATTTTACTTTTGATGGACATATGAGTTGTTTCTTGGTTTTTGGTTAATCTTTGTGAATAATAGTATTTTGAAATTGCTATATTGTCTCTTAGTGCTTATGTGCAAAACGTTCTTTTTTCCCTATATGCATAGAATTACTGGGTAGGCCAAGTGTCATGGCTCAGCCCTGTAATCCCAGCACTTTGGGAGGCTGGCTGAGATGGTAGGATTGCATGAGCCTAGGAGTTTGAGACCAGCCCTGGCAACATAGCTAGGCCCTGTCTTTACAAAAAAAAAAAAAATTAGCCAGGTGTAGTGATGTGTGCCTATACTCCCAGCCACTGGGGAGGCTGAAGTGGGAGAATTGCTTGAGCCTAGGAGGTCATGCTGCTTTGCTGTAGCCTGGGCAACAGAGCAAGACCCTGTCTTAAAAAACAAAAATTACTGGGTAGTAAGAAATGTGTGTGTTTGACTTTGCTGGGCAGTTCCAAATTGTTTTCTGCTGGTTTCTGTACCGTTTATACTTCTGCCATAAGTGTAAGCAAGTTCCACTTGGTGTTGTTCGATTGTCGAACTAATTTTTTACAAATTTGTTATGTGTTAAGAATTATTCCACAATGAAGTTGGATGGCAAATGCCCTAGTACCATTTAGAATGTCAGGAGAGCATTTTCTCACAGGCTTAACTTCTTTTCAAAGTAGGTCTGATCAGTTCTTGGGCTGGAGCACAAATGCTCTAGAAATGGCTGGTGATAGGGGGAATAGTCACCTGGGTTAGAGTTTTACTTGCATTGCTGTCCTTTGACCTGGGAAGGTTTTTTTTTTTTTTTGAGACAGGGTTTTGTTCTTGTTGCCCAGGCTGGAGTGCAGTGGCGCGGTCTTGGCTCACTGAAACCTCCGTCTCCTGGGTTCAAGCAATCCTCCTGCCTCAGCCTCCCAAGTAGGTGGGATTACAGGTCTGCACCACCAAGCCCAGCTAATTTTTTTGTATTTTTAGTAGAGATGGGGTTTCACCATGTTGACCAGGCTGGTCTGGAACTCTTGACCTTAGGTGATCTGCCCGCCTTAGCCTCCCAAAGTGCTGGGATTACAGGTGAAAGCCACTGCACCCAGCCTTTTTTTTTTTTTTTTTTTTTAAGACAGAGTCTCACTCTGTCGCCCAGGCTGGAGTGCAATGGCTTGATCTCAGCTCACTGCAACCTCTGCCTCCCGGATGCAAGCTATTCTCCTATCTCAGCCTCTTGAGTAACTGGGACTACAGGTACCCACCACCAAGCCAGGTTAATTTTTGGATTTTTATTTTTTATTTTTTATTTTTTTTTGAGACGGAGTCTCACTCTGTAGCCCAGGCTGGAGTGCAGTGGCGTGATCGCGGCTCACTGCAAGCTCCACCTCCGGGGTTCACGCCATTCTCCTGCCTCAGCCTCCCGAGTAGCTGGGACTACAGGCGCCCGCCACCACGCCTGGCTAATTTTTTTTGTATTTTTAGTAGAAACGGGGTTTCACCGTGTTAGCCAGGATGGTCTCGATCTCCTGACCTCGTGATCCGCCCATCTCAGCCCCCCAAAGTGCTGGGATTACAGGCGTGAGCCATCACGCCCGGCAATTTTTGGATTTTTAATAGAGATGGGGTTTCACTATGTTGACCAGTCTGATCTCAAACTCTTGACCTCAAGTGATCCTCCTGCCTCAGCCTGCCAAAGTGCTGAGATTACAGGCATGAGCCACCACGCCCCGCCAGGGGAAGCTGTTTTTGATAAAGATTGTTGGTGCCTATGGAAATTAATTGTTTTTGTGAAAATTGTTATTTTCTCTTGTTTATGGCTAATTCTTCTTTTGGGGGGACTTTTAGATGAGGACCTTGAGATTGAATTGGTTGAGGAAGAGCCTCCATTCCTGAGAGGGCACACTAAGCAAAGCATGGACATGAGCCCCATTAAAATTGTCAAGGTGAGAATTATTGGACCTTTAACCTGGAAATGTCAAGTGGACTTCTTTTTCTAAAGTAATGGGTCAGGTTATTAGATCTGCATAGGTAGAACTTGGGCCACAGAAAGTATTATTGGCTGTTAGCCAGGGTCTATAATAGTTTTGTTTTAAATGGAGGTTGGGTTGGCTTTATTGCTTTTGCCCGTTGAATTCTTTTGTGCTCCTTTTGTGTATTTTGGGTGGAAGCAGAGATAGAGAGGAATGCTTAATCTACCATCATTGCCTTTGCCTGGATTCCTTAGGGCTTGAATCTTGTAGATGCAAAGGCAGTTTTGAAGGATTTACTTAAGCACTTGGGGTTGGCCACCACAGAAAGCTGTAGCACTGGGTGTTGGAGAGGGCAGAGCTGTGAGGGGAATCCAAACCAGAATTCATAGAACAATAAACATTTTAGGCATGGAAAAGGGTATATTAAAGGTCTCCCAGCCCAGCACATATGAAATGCTTAGAATCCACGTATATCATTCTTCTGCAGTGTTCTTCTCATATGGTCATCTCATAGCTGCATGACATTGTTAGTGACAGGGAATTCACCAGCCCTTAAGAAGGTACATTTCATCATGAGATGGATCTGATCGCTAGTTCTTCTTTAGGCATACCTGAAACCTTGCTCACTGAAGTGTCCACATTGGTCTTGATTTTGGTTCCCAGGGTCATACAGAAAAATTCTTATACCTTTCTTATGTCCTTCGTACATTTAAAGGTAGCACATCATTCCTATCTCTTTTGGGGTTCTCATCTTCAAACTAAGCATCCAATTCCTTCAATGATTTATCATTGTCCTTGTTCATTTTATCTGAATATGCTACGGTTTATCCATTTCTTTCATATAGTCTGTTACATTGATAAGAACTTTATTCCAGATGTGGTCTCATGTTTTAGATTACAGGAGCTTAACTTCTACATATTATTTCCTGGACATTTAATCCATGTTGTTTTTTCTTCTGTTGCACCAGAACCCAGATGGCTCCCTCTCCCAAGCAGCAATGATGCAGAGTGCCTTGGCCAAAGAAAGGCGGGAACTCAAACAGGCCCAGCGGGAAGCTGAGATGGATTCTATTCCCATGGGACTCAACAAACACTGGGTTGACCCTCTGCCTGATGGTAGGACCCTTGGAGGGGTGTATGGACCTTGTTTAAAAATCTGAGCCTTTCAGAACACAGGGAGGGGTCACTCCTGGCACACACTAAAAATTTACCCTTGGGCCAGGGGCGATGCCTCATGCCTGTAATCCCAGCACTTTGGGAGGCCAAGGCAGGTGGATCACCTGAGGTCAGGAGTTCGAGACCAACCTGGCCAACATGGTGAAACCAAGTCTCTACTAAAAAAATACAAAAGTTAGCCAGGCATGGTGGCACACACCTGTAATCCCAGCTACCCGGGAGGCTGAGGCAGGAGAATCACTTGAACCCAGGAGGTGGAAGTTGCAGTGAGCTGAGATCAGGCAAGTGTACACCAGCCTGGGTGATAGAATGACACTCTGTCTTGAAAAAAAAAATTTACCCTTGGTTTTTCAGTTCAGTTAGAGCATGTTTGGTTTTTTCTTAAACACATGTTTAAAACCAAAAATGTTTTAATAGCCATGGTCAAATCATTAGACTGAGTTTTTCTTCTGAATCACTTTAAAAATGTTATTCTAGCCGGGCGCGGTGTCTCATGCTGTAATCCCAGCACTTTGGGAGGCCGAGGCGGGCGGATCACGAGGTCAGGAGATCGAGACCATCCTGGCCAACATGGTGAAACCCCGTCTCTACAAAAATACAAAAAATTAGCCGGGCATGGTGGTGCATGCCTGTATCCCAGCTACTCGGGATACTGAGGCAGGGGAATCACTTGAACCCTGGAGGCGGAGGTTGCAGTGAGCCAAGATCACGCCACTGCACTCCAGCCTGGCTACAGAGTGAGACTCCATCTCAAAAAAAAAAAAAAATTTATTCTAAAGATAATACAGCTTTGAAACTTCCAGGCTGGGCGCGGTGGCTCACGCCTGTAATCCCAGCACTTTGGGAGGCCGAGACAGGCGGATCACGAGGTCAGGAGATCGAGACCACCCTGGCTAACACGATGAAACCCCGTCTCTACTAAAAATACAAAAAAAATTAGCCGGGCGTGGTTGCGGGCGCCTGTAGTCCCAGCTACTCGGGAGGCCGAGGCAGGAGAATGGCGTGAACCCGGGAGGCAGAGCTTGCAGTGAGCCGAGATCCCGCTACTGCACTTCAGCCTGGGCAACAGAGCGAGACTCCGTCTCAAATAAAAAAAAAAAAAAAAGAAACTTCCTTTTTCATATAATTCTTTGTGCAGTAAATATTAGCTACGAGATATAGTCATAACAAATACTTAATTTAATTTGTGTTTGGCAACTGGGGATACAGATGTGAATTAAACAGATATGATCCCTGCTTTTATGCACTGCAGCTTAGTCAGGGAAATGGATATTAATTAAATAATTACCAAATAATTAAATTATGATCAGTGCCACGTGAAGAAGTACAGGCAATGTAATTGACTGTGGTGGGTCACTTCCCTGGGGAAATTGAGACCCAAAGGATAAATGGGACTCAGTCTGTCAAGTGGAGATCGGATGGAGGTTGGGGAGTATGTTCCAGCCTGAGGAGTAGCCCATGTTGGGTTTGTGGGGTGGGAAAGAAGGAACTGAAAGAAGGCCTGCGTGGATGGAATAGAGAGAGCAATGGGCAGTGGTAGGGGATGAGATAAGAACATCAGGCCAGGGCTTTGTAGGTGGCATTAGGAAGCTGGGCTGAATTCTAATAGCACTGGGAGATGTTGAAAAGTTCTTTTGTTGTTGTTGTTTTTGTTTCTGAGACGGAGTTTTGCTCTTGTTGCCTAGGCTGGAGTGCAATGCCGTGATCTCGACTCACTGCAACCTCCACCTCCCTGGTTCAAGTGATTCTCCTGCCTCAACCTCCCAAGTAGCTGGGATTACAGGCATGCGCCACCACGCCTAGCTAATTTTTTGTATTTTTAGTAGAGATGAGGTTCCTCCATGTTGATCAGGCTGGTCTTGAACTCACGACCTCAGGTGATCCCCCCCCATCTCGGCCTCCCAAAGTGCTGGGATTACAAGTGTTAGCCACCGTGCCCAGCCAGATGTTGAAAGTTTACAGCTGGCACATGGCATGACCAGAGTTGCATTTCCAAAGGATGATTCAGGGTGCCCTGCAAAATGAGTTGGGTGGGGCACATGTGATGATTTAGGAAGCTTTTATAATAATTCAGAAGAGAGAGGATGGTGGCTTGAACGTGGAGGTAGCAAAGAGGAGGGATGTACGTGAGAAAAGTAATTTGCTGAATGTGGGGCAACAGGAATGGTCAAAGATGACTTCCAGGTTTCTGGTATGAGTGCTAGGATGAATGATGGGAACACTGGAGGAGAAATGGGTTTGTGGGGAAAGATGGTGAATTCCGTTTTGGACTTGTATCTGAGGCAACTAGCGGACATCTTAGGTTGAGGTATCCAGTGTAGAATTGAATATAAGAGTTCAGAAGAGAGGTCTGGGCTGGAGACAGAAGTTTGCGAATTGTGTTAATTTAGATATCAGTTTGGCTGCATGTATTAGAGATTCAAATATTAGATTAGGTTCGGCATGATGGCTCACGCCTGTAATCCCAACACTTTGGGAGGCTGAGGCAGGAGAATTGCTTGAGGCCAGGAGTTCAAGACCAGTCTGGGCAACATAATAAGACCTTATCTCTATTTTATTTTATTTTATTTTGTTTCTTTTGTTATTTTATTTTATTTCAGTTTAGTTTAATTTTTGAGATGGAGTCTCACTATGTTGCCCCAGCTGGAGTGCAGTGGTACGATCTTGGCTCACTGCATCCCCTGCCTCCTGGGTTCAAGCGATTATCCTGCCTCAGCCTCCCAAGTAGCTGGGACTACAGGTGCCCGCCACCATGCCCGAGTAATTTTTTTGTATTTTTGGTAGAGACAGGGTTTCACCATGTTGGTCAGGCTGGTCTCGAACTTCTGACCTCAAATGATCTTGCCCCCCTTGGCCTCCCAAAGTGCTAGGATTACTGGTGAGCCACCGTGCCTGGCCCTTGTCTGTATTTTAAAATTAAATTTTTAAAAACGACAAAAATAAAAACCAAAATATTAGATTTACAGTAGAAGGTTGGACATATCTGTTCATTGTTTAACAATATCATCTTCCATTTCCTCAGAATAAACCCATTCATTCCCTTTTACCCTTTAGTGAAATGTTCTCCATGACCCTCCTTTGGCCTCTGCCAAAGCTCGCTTATTTGGTTAGTAGGCATAAGTATTTTTTCGTAGCCAGCTTTTGGCATCAAATTTGTAAAATGTTTGCATATGCTAGAGAGCCACTAAAATTCTGCTCATTTTTTTTTTCTCCTCAAGCCACAATTCCAAGGTGAATCTTGAAAATATAAGCTAGGTCTGGGCAAGGTGGCTCACACCTGTAATCCCAGCACTTTGGGAGGCTGAGGCAGACAGATCGCTTGAGTTGGGGAATTTGAAACCAAGCTGGGCAATGTGGTGAAACCCTGTCTCTGAAAAAAATACAAAAATTAGTCCAGGCATGGTGGCTCATGCCTGTAATCCCAGCAGTTTGGGAGGCTGAGGCGGGTGGATCACCTGAGGTCAGGAGTTTGAGACCAGCCTAGCCAACATAGGCAAACCCCATCTGTGCTAAAAATAGAAAAATTAACAGATGTGGTAGCACACACCTGTAATCTCAGCTGCTAGGGAGGCTGAGGCAAGAGAATCACTTGAACCTGGGAGGCGGAGGTTGCAGTGAGCCGAGATCACGCCATTGCACTCCAGCCTGGGCAACAATTGCGAAACTCCGTTTAAAAAAAAAAAAAGTTTAGCCGGGTGTGATCACGTGCACCTGTAGTCCCAGCTACTCAGGAGGCTAACATGGGAGAATTGCTTGATCCCAGGAGGTGGAGGTTGCTGAGCTAAGATGTCGCCACTGCGCTCCAGCCTGCTGGGTGTCAGAGCCAGGCCCTGTCTCAAAAAAAAAAAAAAAATTTATCTGAGAGAAGCCAGGCACAACAGACCACATATTGTATGAAATATCCAGAATAGGACCCATAGACATAGAAAGTAGACTAATGGTTGCCAAGGGAAAGGAAAAGGGAGGAATGGGGAGTAACTGCTAATGGGCACAGGGTTTCTTTCTGGGATGATGAAAATAAAATTAAATAGTGGGGATAGTTGCACAACTTAATGAATATACAGTAAAACACTGAGTTAAACACTTAAAAAGAGTGACACGGAGGCCTGGCTTGGTGGCTCATACCTGTAATCCCAGCACTTTGGGAGGCCAAGGAGAGAGGATTGCTTGAGCCCAGGAATTTGAGGCTGCAGTGAGCCGTGATTGCGTCACTGCACTCCAGCCTGGGAAACGGAGCAAGACCCTGTCTCAAAAAATTAAAATAAAATTTAAAAAGTGTGACATGGTTTGTGAATTACATCTCGATATAGCAGTTATTTAAAAAGGGGAGAGTGCTGCGCATGGTGGCCACACCTGTAATTCCATTACTTTGGGAGGGTGAGATGGGTGGATTGCTTTAGCCCAGGAGTTCGAGACCAGCCTGGCAACATAGAGTGACCTCTTCTCGCTTGAGCCCAGCAGGTCAGGGCTGCAGTGAGCCAGGATTGCACCACTGCACTCCCACTTGGATGACAGAGCAAGACCCTACCAAAAAAAAAAATAATTCCAGTGTCAATCAGGTCTTCACTTCTCTCAACTAACCTTTTTTCTGACATCACAGGTGTGTAGCACCACTTGTTACAGTCTCTTTCCCATTCCCTGCTGCCCCTTCTGTATTCTTTTCTTCACATTAATTTGTTTCTTTGAGTACTTTTGATCACGGGTCACTAAATTGAGATGCTGCATGTGCAGTGCCCACGTGCCATTTTATTTTTTTCCTGGTACATCGTGAGGTAGCTTGAGGACAATACTAAGTTGCCTGTTTTCCTTTCCAGCGGAAGGCAGACAGATTGCTGCCAACATGAGGGGTATTGGGATGATGCCCAATGATATTCCTGAGTGGAAGAAGCATGCCTTTGGGGGCAACAAAGCCTCTTACGGAAAAAAGACCCAGATGTCAATCCTTGAGCAGAGGGAGAGCCTGCCCATCTACAAACTGAAGGAGCAATTGGTCCAGGTGAGAAGACTTTTATGATGTATTGGTGGGGAGTAGGATTATTGTCTAAAAGAGGGGTGATATTTTTAAATTGAAACTAATGGGACAAGGATGTGCCTACTTGAAGTGGCTCATCCAAAAGGGTTAAAAAAGAAGGAGAAAACTTTCTAAATACTTTTTTTTAAAATGGGGCTGGGCGCGGTAGCGCATGCCTATAATCCCAGCACATCGGAGGCCAAGGCAGGAGGATCACTTGAGCCTAGGAGTTTGAAACCAGCCTGGGGCAACATAGGGAATCTTGTCTCTATAAAAAATAAAAAATTTGGTGGGGCATGGTGGCTCACACCTGTAATCCGGCACTTTGGGAGGCAAAGGTGGGCGGATCACAAGTTCAGGAGTTCAGGACCATCCTGGCCAACATGGTGAAACCCTGTCTCTACTAAAAATACAAAAAATCAGCTGGTCATGGTGGCACATGCCTATAATCCCAGCTACTCTGGAGGCTGAGGCAAGAGAATCGCTTGAATCAGGGAGTCGGAGGTTGCAATGAGTCAAGATCACGCTGCTACACTCCAGCCTGGCTACAGAGAGAGACTCCGTCTAAAAAAAAAAAAAAAAAATTACCTGGGTGTGGTGTTCCATGCCCGTAGTCCCAGCTACTCAGGAGGCTAAGATAAGAGGATTGCTTGAGCCTGAGAGGTCGAGGCTGCAGTGAACTGCAATCACACCACTGCACTCCAGCCTGGGCGATCGAGTGAGACCCCATATCACAAATGTTTGTGTGTGCATGTACAGACACGCATACTTATGTATGTGTCTGTATATTTTCTTTTTCCTGGGGCCCCTAGAACAGTTCTAAGTGGGCAGAATATTGTGTTGCATGGACCAACAGCTCTGTTCAGTAATTAAAAATGAGGATACTCAGTCAATAAACTCATATGGGCAACTCATAGAGTGCTTCGGTACTCTATATTCTGGAGTTCTGATTTTAAGACCACCGAGTCTTCCTTGAGGTAATCAGGTTTACTAGTTTCCAGTGAATGCTTTCAACAATATCTTATATGTATACAAGCAAGTACAAAATATGCACACACACACATTTTATATGAGTACTGTTATGTGTTTACAGGTGGCAGTGATATTATATACACTGTTATATATCTTTTTCCACTTAATGATATGTCTCAGAGATTTGTGTGTGTGTGTGTGTGTGTGTGTGTATGTGTGTGACAGAGTCTTGCTTTGTGCAGGCTGGAGTACAGTGGCATGATCTCAGCTCACGGCAACCTCTACCTCCTGGGCTCAAGTGATCTTCCCAGCTCAGACTCCCAAGTAGATGGGACTACAAGGCATGCACCATCATGCTCAGCTAGTTTTTTGTATTTTTTGTAGAGATGCGGTCTCACTGTATTGTCCAGGCTGGTCTTGAACTCCTGGACTCAAGCAATCCTCCCTCCTTGGCCTCCCAAAGTGCTAGGATTACAAGCATGAGCCACTGCGCCTGGCCTTCTTAAAAAAAAAAAAAAAAAAAAAAAAAATGCCAGGCCAGGCACAGTGGCTCACGCCTGAATCCCAATACTTTGGGAGGCCAAGGTGGGTGGATCACCTGAGGTCAGGAGTTCGAGACCAGCCTGGCCAACATGGTGAAACCCTGTCACTACTAAAAGTACAAAAATTAGCCAGGCGTGCTGGCGGCCACTTGCAGTCCCAGCTACTTGGGAGGCTGAGGCAGGAGAATCGCTTGAATCCGGGAGGTGGAGGTTGCAGTGAGCTGAGATCATGCCACTGCACTCCAGCATGGGCGACAGAGTGAGACTTTGTCTCAAAAAAAAAAAAAAAAGCCCTTTTTTATGGGCTGTATTATTTGGATAGGCTCTGGTTTATTTAACTAGTCCTATATCCATAGAAACATCGTTGATTGTAATCCTTGGCTGTTACAAACAACATAGAAATAAGAAATAACTTTTGAGGAAAGATACTAGAAATTTGGGAGTTACAGTGGGAAGGAACACTTTTTATGTATCTTTTAAATTCATTGTTGACTTCTTTAACTATATGTGTATATTCCTCTTTTCTTTGGTGTTAGAATATAGTAATTATTTTATTCCAGAGTAATGTAGATTTTAATGACCATATTTATATTCTGTTTGATGACCATATTTATATTCTGGCAGATTTTAATTACCATATTTATATTCTGTTGCTTTCAGGCCGTCCATGACAATCAGATCTTGATTGTCATTGGTGAGACAGGATCTGGAAAGACAACACAGATCACCCAGTACCTGGCGGAGGCAGGCTACACTTCCAGGGGCAAGATTGGGTGTACCCAGCCCAGAAGAGTGGCAGCTATGTCGGTGGCCAAAAGAGTGTCAGAGGAGTTTGGTTGTTGCTTAGGCCAAGAGGTAAGTAGATAGTGGAGTCGCTCTAAAAATACCAGAAACAAAGGCCCAGATCTCTTAATCTATCAAATGGAAATATTAATAATACTGCCTTTTTTCAGGTTTCTCCTGAGGGAGAGAGCCCATTGTCATAATCAGTCTGTTCAGGTTATAGTCTAAGACATACCTTACTATGAGGAAATTACTGTACATCTTGATCAGATTCTTTTTTTTTTTTTTTTTTTTGAGACGGAGTCTTGCTCTGTCACCCAGGCTGGAGCGCAGTGGCGCAATCTCGGCTCACTGCAAGCCCCGCCTCCCAGGTTCACGCCATTCTCCTGCCTCAGCCTCTCCAAGTAGCTGGGACTACAGGCGCCCGCCACCACGCCCGGCTAATTTTTTGTATTTTTAGTAGAGACGGGGTTTCACCGTGGTCTCAATCTCCTGACCTCGTAATCCGCCCGCCTCGGCCACCCAAAGTGCTGGGATTACAAGCGTGAGCCACCGCACCCGGCGATCAGATTCTTAAGATTATGAGTGACAGTGACTGGGCTGAAATCTTGCCTGGTGATTGGGAAAAGGAGACATTTGTATCCTAGGTTTTCCCCTTCTGTTCTGCTTTAGGTGGGCTACACCATTCGATTTGAGGACTGCACTAGCCCTGAAACAGTCATCAAGTACATGACAGATGGGATGTTGCTTAGAGAGTGCTTGATTGACCCTGACCTCACTCAGTACGCGATCATCATGTTGGACGAGGCGCATGAGAGGACAATTCACACTGATGTGCTCTTTGGATTGTTGAAAAAGGTAACTAGATGCTCTTTAATGACCCCTCTACCTGTTGGAAACTGAATTCTGGCCGTTGGATTTGAGTACCTGTGTCTTTGGGTAGTCCTTTTCAGTAAGCCACATAATATTTCTCTTTAGACAGTTCAGAAACGGCAGGACATGAAGCTGATTGTCACCTCAGCCACCTTGGATGCAGTGAAGTTTTCTCAATACTTCTATGAAGCTCCCATTTTCACCATCCCGGGTCGAACATATCCAGTGGAAATACTGTACACAAAGGAACCTGAGACAGATTATTTGGATGCCAGCCTGATTACTGTTATGCAGATTCATTTAACAGAACCACCAGGTAAAGGGAAAAAGCAATTTTTTCCCTCTTAGGCCAAAAGTCCTCATATGGGCATCTTTTTTGCTAATCTTTTAAAAAACACCTTCTAAATATTCATCTCTCTGCAAGCCTCAGGTTTGTATGTTTGAAATGATGGTGGTTATAATGTCATATATAAACAAACTTCTATTGTTTACTTACTGCTCAGAATATGAATGTATATGTTCTGTTCTTTGAAGTTTTATTAATATCACTATAGCCTTTGTATAGAACACACACACACACACACAGAAAGTAGATGAATGTTCTATTCTGCTCGTAGGTGATATCCTGGTCTTCCTGACTGGTCAGGAAGAAATTGATACTGCTTGTGAGATCCTGTATGAAAGAATGAAATCCCTGGGACCTGATGTTCCAGAGTTAATTATCCTCCCAGTGTACTCTGCTCTTCCCAGTGAGATGCAGACCCGAATCTTTGACCCAGCTCCACCAGGCAGCAGAAAGGTAACATGCAAAAATGAAGCTTCCATGTGCCCTGAAACCATGTGTTGTGTGCAGCCTGCTAGCCATAGTAGGCATTGCTTAGGGTGTATGCAAGTCTTTTTTTTTTTTTTTTCTCGAGACAGAGTCTCACTCTCACCCAGGCAGGAGTGCAGTGGCGCCATCTCAGCTCACTGCAAGCTCCGCCTCCCGGGTTCACGCCATTCTCCTGCCTCAGCCTCCTGAGTAGCTGAGACTACAGGCACCCGCCACCACGCCCAGCTAATTTTTTGTATTTTTAGTAGAGACGGGGTTTCACTGTGTTAGCCAGTATGGTCTCAATCTCCTGACCTCGTGATCCGCCCACCTCATCCTCCCAAAGTGCTGGGATTACAGGCATGAGCCACCGCGCCCAGCCAGGTGTATGCAAGTCTTGTTTGTTAGGTTTCAGAGACTGGTCCAACCAATTTGTTTAGGAATGAGGTCCAACCAATTTGTTTAGTATGTGACCTCTCCTCTTCTTCCTCTTCTTCATTTGACAAATGTTTTTTGAGCATCTACCAGGCTTTGGGCTACACATTGGAGCTGCATTGTGAGAACAAGCCTCTATCTGCTGTGGGGCATCCCCAGTCAACAGACTTTCAGCATTTAGTGTGAAAATGCCACTCATGCTTGGATACCTAGGTGGGAGCACCCAACCCTGTCTTCCTAGAGGAAATAAGGATCTAAGGTAGTCCTGGAGAACTCTTGAAAGGCAAGGGGACAAGCATTCTGAGGACACAGAACTATCTGTGATGGCCTGGAGACAAGCAAGTGGGGCCAGTTCAGGGAATGGCATAGTTCCAGTGGCTGGAACCAAGTATACGACTCTGTGTATGAGACAACAGGAAAGGAGACAGATGGATGTAGGTATTTTTTTAATAACAGTTTTATTGAGATATAATTTACATACCTTTCAATTAACTCCCTCCACCCCCCACTTTTTTTTTTTTTTTTTTTTTGAGATGGGGTCTCACTCTGTCACCCAAGCTGGAGTGCAGTGGTGTGATCTCAGCTCACTGCAACCTCTGCCTTTCAGGCTCAAGTGATCCTCCTGCCTCAGCCTCCTAAGCAGCTGGGACTACAGGCGCATGCCACCATTCTTGGCTAATTTTTGTTTTTGTTTTTGTTTTGAGACGGAGTTTCACTCTTGTTGCCCAGGCTGGAGTGCAACGGCACAATCTCGGCTCACTGCAACCTTCACCTCTCAGGTTCAAGCAATTCCCCTGCCTCAGCCTCCGGAGTAGCTGGGACTATAGGCATCCACTACCACGCCTGGCTTATTTTTGTATTTTTAGTAGAGATGGGGTTTCCCCACGTTGGCCGGGCTGGTCTCAAACTCCTGACCTCATGTGATCTGCCAGTCTCGGCCTCCCAAAGTGCAAGGATTACCGGCGTGAGCCACCACACCCAGCCAATTTTTGTATTTTTTTTGTAGAGACACAGTTTCGCCATGTGGCCCAGATTGGAATTTACCATTTTTTTGTTTGTTTGTTTGTTTGTTTGTTTGTTTTGAGACGAAGTTTCACTCTTGTTGCTGAGGCTGGAGTGCGATGGTGCAATCTCGGCTCACCGCAACCTCCACCTCCCAGATTCAAGCGATTCTCCTGCCTCAGCCTCCCGAGTAGCTGGGATTACAGGCATGTGCCACCACGCCCGGCTAATTTTGTGTTTTTAGTAGAGACAGGGTTTCTCCATGCTGGTCAGTCTGCTCTCGAACTCCTGACCTCAGATGATCTGCCCCCCTCGGCCTCCCAAAGTGCTGGGATTACAGGCGTGAGCCACCATGCCCAGCCAGAATTTACCCTTTTAAAGTGTACAATTCAAAGGCTTTTACCCATAGTATGTGGGGATTGGTTCCAGGACCCCCGAGGATATCAAAATCTAAGTATGCTCAAGTCTCTTATATAAAATGCCATAGTATTTGCATGTAACCTATGCACATGTTCCTGTGTGATACTTTATCTCTAGATTACCTGTAATACCTCATACAGTGTAAATGCTATATAAGTAGTTGTTTTACTGTATTTTTTATTTGTATTTTTTTATTGTATTTTTTTCTCAAATATTTTTAATCTGCTGTTGGTTGAATCCACAGATGGGAAACCAGCAGATACAGAGGGCTAACCATATTCACAGAATTGTGCAGCCATCACCACAATTATATTTAGAACAATTTTATCTCCCTAAAAAGAAACGCTGTACCCTTTAGCAGTCATCTACCCCCATTTACTCCTCTGCTCAGCCCCTGGAAACCACTAACCTATATCTTCCATCTCTGTGGATTTGCCTATTCTAGACATTTCATATAAATGAAATCATGTATTTGTGGCTGGCTTATTTCCAGTGATTTTTCCAGACTTAGCATGTTTTCAGAGTTCATCAACATTGTAGTATGTATCAATACTTCATTTCTTTTTCTTGCTGAATACTATTGTGTTGTATGGGCACAACACATTTTGTTTGTCCATTTATCAGTTGATGGACACTGGAGCTGAGCGCAGTGGCTCACACCTGTAATTTCATCACTTTGGGAGGCTGAGGCAGATGGATCACCTGAGGTCAAGAGTTCAAGACCAGCCTGGCCAATATGGTGAAACAGTGTGTCTACTAAAAATACAAAAATTAGCCAGGCTTGGTGGCGGGTACCTGTAATCCCAGCTACCTGGGAGGCTGAGGCAGGAGAATCACCTGAACCCAGGAGGCAGATGTTTCAGTGAGCCGAGATCGTGCCATTGCACTCCAGCCTGGGCAATGAGCAAAACTATCTCAAAAGAAAGAAAAAGATAGACATAGGAGTCATTTTCACTTTTGGGCTTTCTTGAATAATGCTGCTGTGAACATTTGTTTACACATTTTTGTGTGAGCCAGGCGCAGTGGCTTATGCCTGTGATCCCAGCATTTTTTTGGTTTTTTTTGTTTTTTTTTTTTTTGAGACAGAGTCTTGCTCTGTCATCCAGGCTGGAATGCAGTGGCATGATCTTGGTTCACTGTAACCTCTGCCTCCCAGGTTCAAGTGATTCTTCTGCCTCAGCCTCCTGAGTAGCTGGGATTACAGGCATGTGCCACCACGCCTGGCTAATTTTTGTATTTTTAGTAGAGACAGGGTTTCGCCATGTTGGCCTGGCTGGTCTCGAACTCCTGACCTCAGGTGATCCATCTGCCTCAGCCTCCCAAAGTGCTAGGATTACAGGCGTGAGCCACTGCGCCTGGCAGATCCCAGCATTTTTGGAGGCCAAGGTGGGAGGATCCCTTGAGCCCAGAAATTCAGGATCAGCCTGGGCAACATGGTGAGACCCCTATCTCTACAAAAATAAAAATAAAAATAAAAAATAAAAAAAAAAATCAGCCAGGCGTGCTGGCACATGCCTGTAGTCCCAGCTACTCAAGAGATTGAGGTGGGAGGATCACTTGAGCCTAGGAGGGTGAGGCTGCTATGAGCCATGATCACACCACTTTACTCCAGCCAGGGCTACAGAGCAAACCAGACCCTGTCTCAAAAAAGAAAACCAAGTTTTTGTGTGGACGTATGTTTTCATTTCTCTTGGACATATGCCTAAGAGTAGAAGGCAGATGGACTTGGCCGGGAGTGGTGGCTCACACCTGTAATCCCAGCACTTTGGGAGGCCGAGGCGGGTGGATCACGAGGTCAGGAGTTCAAGACCAGCCTGGCCAACATAATGAAACCCAGTCTGTACTAAAAATACAAAAATTAGCCAGGCATGGTGGCGCGTGCCTGTAATCCCAGCTACTCGGGAGGCTGAGGCAGGAGAATCGCTTGAATGCGGGAGATGGAGGTTGCAGTGAGCCGAGATCACACCACTGCACTCCAGCTTGGGCAACAGAGTGAGACTCTGTCTCAAAAAAAAAAGAAGGCAGATGGACTTGAGTAATGTTAAAGAGTTAAAATGGACAAGACTTGGTGGTTACTAGCAGGTAAAGGGAAGAAGGGTGAGGGAAGTCAGGCATGACTCCCAGGTTTCTGGCTTGGGCAGCTGGATGGAAGATGGCACTGAGGAGGGAAACATGGGAGGAGGCTTGAGTGGAAAGATGGTGAATTTCTCCCCTATTCTATTCCTAATAATGAGAGTTCTTTCTAAGCAGGGCTTCTGTAGTTCTGTAGCAGGTAGAAGCCTTTCAGGACCAGTAAGATGCTGGCATGATGCGTGATATTCCGGTGCCCCCAGTGATGGTTTTTCCAAGCAATTGTGTTTCATTAGCTGAACCTCTGGGTAGAAGAACAGTGACAGTGCCAAGCTGAGACTAATAATCCTCCAGATCACATAGACTGCTACACACATGCAAACTGTGAAATTCTTGTGTCATCTCGTGGTTCATTTTATGATCAGTAAAAACAAGCAATCTCCCTCTTGTTCCACATACATATTCCACAAAATACAAGCCGCCCATTTTTTAGTCCAGATGTCTCGGTAGGGGAAAGAAAAATCTCATTTTGCATTGGCACATGTGATGCCAGGAAATCTCTGCTTTCCCAGGGTGCTAGAAAATTAAAATTGTGGTAATCAACATTGGATCTAGAAAATGAGATATACAGTAGCTATTTGCACCAAATGAAATTGGCTTTTATTGGCCATAGCTTTTTCCTATTCCACTCACCTCTCAGGTACCATCCTTTTTCCAACTTAACTGTTAAGCAGAAGGCACCTCGCTTGTGCTGTTGGAGGCTGAGCGGGGATTAAGTGTCATTTTAACCATCTAGAGAGAGAGATAGCCACATATTCCTTTGGGAAGATATCTGGGTTCAGAAGACCATTTCACACCTCAGGGCTGAGCCGGGCACCTCACTCCAGCTTTGCCCCTCTTGCCTGCAGGTTGTGATTGCTACCAATATCGCAGAGACATCGCTGACTATTGATGGTATCTACTATGTGGTGGACCCAGGATTCGTGAAGCAGAAAGTTTACAATTCCAAGACAGGGATTGACCAGCTCGTGGTGACGCCTATTTCTCAGGTATGATGGCTTGTATCAACAGTTTTCCTGATAATCCTGGTTAGGGCCTTTCTGAAATTTTTTTATGGTTATATATTTCAAACTTGTTTTCAAAGATGAACTTTTATGATACTGGGTACTATAAGGACATGAGGGAAGGATTTTTTGTTATTTGTTTTTAATCTTTTTTTATCCCCAAAGTCTGATTGATCCTTGAAGTTTTTAATCTTTTTTTTTGAGACTAAGTTTCACTCTTGTTGCCCAGGCTGGAGTGCAGTGGCGCAGTCTCGGCTCACTGCAACCTCTGCCTCCCGGGTTCAAGCGATTCTCCTGCCTCAGCCTCCCAAGTAGCTGGGATTACAGGCATGTGCCGCCACACCCAGCTAATTTTCTATTTTTAGTAGAGACGGGGTTTCGCCATGTTGGTCAGGCTGGTCTTGAACTCCCAACCTCAGATGATCCACCCGTCTTGGCCTCCCAAAGTGCTGGGATTAGAGGCGTGAGCCACCATGCCTGGCCCTTTTTCATCTTTAGAATAGTATTTCACCATTAAAATGCCCCCATAAGGCCAGACACCTTGGCTCACACCTGTAATCCCAGCACTTTGGAATGCTGAAGTGGGAGGATTGCTTGAGGCCAGGAGTTCTAAACTAGCCTGGGCAACATAGCAAGACCCTGTCACTATAAAAAATAAAAATAAAAAATTAGACTGGCATGGGGGCATGTGCCACCGGTCCCAGCTGCTTAAGAGTCTGAGAGCCTGGGCGCGGTGGCTCACGCTTGTAATCCCAGCACTTTGGGTGGCCGAGGCAGGCGGATCACGAGGTCAGGAGATTGAGACCACGGTGAAACCCCATCTCTATTAAAAATACAAAAAATTAGCCAGGCGTGGTGGGGGGCGCCTGTAGTCCCAGCTACTCGGAGAGGCTGAGGCAGGAGAATGGCGTGAACCCGGGAGGTGGAGCTTGCAGTGAGCCGAGATTGCGCCACTGCACTCCAGCCTGGGCGACAGAGCGAGACTCCATCTCAAAAAAAAAAAAAAAAGAAGAGTCTGAGATGGGAGGATCACTTGAGCCCAGGAGTCTGAGGCTGCAGTGAGCTAGGATAGCGTCACTGCACTCTAGCTGGGGCAACAGAGCAAGACTGTGTCTCTAAGATAATAATAATAATTTGTTTAAATGCCCCATAAAACTAGAACATAAAAAAAGTTTGAATCCTAGTACCCTATATTACCTATTTTAGATGGAAAGATCAGTACTTTATTTTCTAGTACCTTGCTTAGCTACGAGATAGATATCTGAGATAATAATAAATTACATGATTTTCTGGTTTTTTGGTAATTATGGAATAATTTCCTGCCTAAATTACATTTAAAAATGAATTACCCAATCACTTTTTTGAGAGAAGTTTGGCAACAGTATATCCAAAACTTAAATGTTCATCTCTTTAACCTAACTGCTCTGCTTCTAGAAATTTATCTGGAAGTTAGAAATGATTAAATACATATCCAAAGATAATAGAAAAGGATGTTCATTGAAGCATTGTTTATATCAGAGGAAACCTGGAAAAAATTCTAAATGTATTCCGAAAGGGAAGTAGTTTAATAAATTATGGTATATTCATGCCATAGAATGTTGGTGGCATTAACATGGTGGCGTGTATCTATATTTAATGACATAAACATGTAGCTATAATATTTTACTTGAAAAAGTGAGCCTACAAAACAGCATGAATGGTATAATCCAATTTTTGTTTAAAAATAGATGGTGAGCATTTCTGCAGAGTGTGTGTGAGTGAGCTGTGCCCAAGATTGAAAGCATGTAGTCTAAATGTTAGCCAAGATTATTTATGGGTGGTGCTACTAGATGATGTGCATTTTCTTTTATACTTTTATATGTTGTCTTAATCTTTTACAGTGGGTATGTATTACTTTCATAATTTGTGAAAGCCATAAGGCTATTTTTATTTTGAAACTTAAGTAATAATAATAGCTAGCACTTTTTTTTTTGTTTTGTTTTTTGAGATGGAGCCTCGCTCTGTCGCCCAGGCTGGAGTGCAGTGGTGCTATCTCGGCTCACTGCAACCTCGGCTTCCTGGGTTGGAGTGATTCTTCTGCCTCAGCCTCCCAAGTAGCTGGGACTACAAGCGCATGCCACCATGACCACCTAATTTTTGTATTTTTGGTAGAGACGGGGTTTCACTGTCTTAGCCAGGATGGTCTCCATCTCCTGACCTCATGATCCACCCACCTCAGCTTCCCAAAGTGCTGGGATTACAGGCATGAGCCACTGCGCCTGGCCCGATAATAGCTAACACTTACAGTGCACTTAACATCCTAGATACATGCATTGACTCAGTGCATTCTCGCATTGATCCTACGTGGTAGATATTATTTTCACAGATGAGGTGCCTAAGGCACAGAGGGGTTAGGTGATCTGCCTAACATCACAGAGCTAGTGGAGCCAAGATTTGAACCTGGGTAGCCTGGTTCCAGCTTGTATGCTCTATACTACTTGTTAGGGTGGTGGTGATCAAGAAATTAGTTACACATGCCTGTTGTGATTTGGGGAGAGACATCTGTAGAATGCTGTGGAGTCCAGCCACTGTGTGTGATTGCTGCCTGGATTTGTGTGGTTATTTGTCCTTTCATAACCTATCCTTTGGTTTGGAGCTGGCATAGTAATTTGTAAATCCTGGTACTGTTTGTAACAACAGATGGTTTTGTCCGAAAATGGCCCTCTTCAGATTGCTATTCATTGTTTCCTAGCAACCTATGGCTAAACTACATTTTTTTTAATTAAAAAAAAATTAGTGTTTTCGAAATAGTGTTATATTATTTTTGAAAAATAGAAGAAAAAAATTTACCCATTATCCTACTACTTCCACTGTTATCATTTTGCTGTTTTTCATTCCAGTCTTTTTTCATGTTTATTTCTTTCATGATTGCAATTTTAGTAGTCAAGTAAGTATGCAGTTTTGTATATTTTTTTGAGTATTTAATTTTCCTATTAGAATAATACATGTTCAATATTTGGTAAAGTCTAAAGAAAATAGACCTCATCTGCAATCAGATCAGGTCTAAACCTACTATCAGAGTTAGCCACTGTTAACATTTTAGGGTTTTTTTTTCCTAGTCATTTCCTTCTAGTAGTTGCTATATAAAGACTTACTAAAATTATTTTACATTGTTTCGTAACTTGCATTTTGCATTTAATGCGAATGAACATTTTCTTCTGTCATTTAACATTGCAAACATGATTTTTATTTTTATTTTTTATTTATTTTGAGTCAGGGTCAGTCTGTTGTTGCCCAGGCTGTAGTGCAGTGGTATGATTACAGCTCACTGCAGCCAGCCTCGACCTCCCCAGGCTCAGGTGATCCTCCTATCTGAGCCTCCTGAATACTGGGACTACAGGCGTGAGCCACCACACCAAGCTAATTTTTGTATTTTTTGTAGAGATGGAGTTTCAACATATTGCCCTGGCTGGTCTCAAACTCCTGGGCTCAGGCAATCTGCCCACCTTGGCCTTCCAAAGTGCTGGGATTATAGGCATGAGCCACGACGCCTGGCCTGCAAACATAATTTTTAAAATGACTGCGGAGTCATCATTGGGATGATTGACATAATATATTTATTTCACTTACATTTTTGGTCATAACTGTGGGGATGGTGTTCTGTCATCTTGTTTTATGCTTTCTCTTATGTTGCGCCACACTATTTTGAAGACATATGTCTGAGATCTGTATAATATTTCTTCCATTAACCCTGCTTGTATTGCCTCCCTTGAACAAACTTCCCCGAAGTGCTGATATGGAGAGGGGAAGATAAGAGCATTGGTAGTCTTGGAAATGGTCCCAAAGGAAGTGAAATCAACCCCATTTCTGATTTTGCCAGTTGCTAATTGTCCCCCTTTTAACAGATATCCTGGGTAAAGCTGTTAAGCAGTGTTTAACAGATATGTTGCTTTTATATGCCCACCCCTCTAGGCTCAGGCAAAGCAACGAGCTGGCAGAGCTGGGAGAACAGGCCCAGGGAAGTGTTACAGGCTGTACACAGAACGTGCCTACCGAGATGAAATGCTGACCACCAACGTGCCGGAAATCCAGAGAACCAACTTAGCAAGCACAGTGCTGTCACTCAAGGTAGAAATCACTGTCTTGTTAAAATGGGTTGGTGGAACAGTCCAATCCTGGCCTTCATAAATGAATCTCAGTTTTATGAACCTTGTTAAATACTTTAGTAACCTCATGAAACCAGTCCCTTTGAGTGAAATGCAAATGGCTGTGATAACAGCCTCTCACGGCAGGTCTGGGGCTAAGTTGGCATGTCTGCTATGAACACACATTTTTTCTTATCATAACAACCAGCAGGATATTAGGTTGTAAAAGGTTCTAGTTAGGAGCATTTTCTAAAAGGAAATTAGAAAAATATAATCAATGCCAAACCGTGGACAAACACACCTAACCTCAACCACTTTAGCGCTCAGATCCAATTCTGTTCTTTTAGAACGAGAGAAAAAACCCCCTGTTCAAAAACTTTGCAAGGGAACTGTCAGTACAGATTTCAGACTGGCTCTCAGGGGCTTGGTTTTCATTCTGAATCATTGTTCTTCCTCTCTCAGTCCCCAGTGAGGACTTCATTCTCTTTTGGCAGGAGGAGCTATATGAGTAATTTCTCAGCTGATGGCGTTTCCCCCGACATTGATGCTACTCTGGAGCCCTGGTACTTTCTGGTGCAGAGTGCTCTGTTGTCATTTATTATTTATTCCCTGTAAAAGAGGCTAAAACAGAGCTTTGGAAAGAAAAAAGAAACCTACTCCAGTCTCTGAAGTGCCAAAGAGAGACATCCGTGGCTCGGACTTCAGCTCCAAACTGTGACTTTGGGCAAGTTTATTTACTTTGCCCTCTGCTCTGTGTTCTCCTCTGAAAAAGGGGCTGTTAATAGTATTTGTTGGAAAGATAAGTGAGATAATGTAGGTAAAGGCACCTGGCACAGTGCTTGATGATTGCTAACATAATTCCTCATAGTTATTATTCACACAATAAACATTTATTGAACACCTGCTGTGTTTATGGTCACGATCACTTTATGAGAAAGAAATAGAAAGCTTAGGTCCTACCACATCACACTTTATATACACTTGAATCGTGCATCATTCAGTTGTTTCTTTTATTCATCGAATTAGCTAATGTATTGAACACCTGCTACGTGCCAGGCGTGTAGATTGCACTGTGGTGGTTTTGTGAACATAGTTCTCACCCAGTGTTAACTCTCTGAAAGCAGGGGCCATATCCTGGCCATCTTTATATCCCTCCCACCTAACATGGTACGAGATCCCTCATAGATATATAGTAGAAATGATGTATGCAAGAGACAGGACAAGTTGGTAGACTATATTATTATTATTACCGTAAAATACATAACAACGTTTACTACTGTAAGCTTTTTAAAGTATACAATTCAGTGGCATTAAATACATTCAAGATGTTGTACAACCATCACCAACATCCATTTCCAGAACTTTTTCATTGTCCCAAACAGAAACTCTGTACCCGTTAAACAGTAACTCCCCTTTCCCCCTTCCTCTATCCCTTGGTAACTACTCTTCTACTTTCTACCTCTTTGAATTTGTCTATTCTAGATAGCCTCATTTAAGTGGAATCATACAATATTCTTTTGTGTCTGACCTGTTTCTCTTAGAATAATGTTTTCAAGATTTATTCATGTTATTTTCAAGGTTTATCCATTTATTTCATTCCTTTCTAAGGGTGAATAGTATTCTGTTGTATGTATATACCACATTTTGTTTATCCATTCATCAGCAGATGGACATTTGGATTGTTTCTACCTTTTGGCTATTATCAATAATGCTGCTATGAACATTAGTGTGCAGGTATCTGTTTGAGTCTGCTTTCAGTTCTTTTGGATATATACCTAGAAGTGTAATTGCTGGGTCATGTGCTAATTCTGTATTTAGCCTATTAAGGAACCACTAAACAGTGGCTGCAACATCTTACATTCCCACCAGCAATGCATGAGGTTTCCGATGTCTCCCGTCCTCACTGACATTTGTTAGTTTCTGTTTTTTAAAAAAATTATTGCCATCCTAGTGGGTATGAAGTGATATCTCATTGTGGTTTTGATTTGCATTTCCCTAATTACTACTGATGTTGTGCATCTGTGCATCTTTTTATGTGCTTGTTGGCCATTTGTATATCTTCTTTGAAGAAATGTCTATTCAAGCTCTTTGCCTATTTTTTAAATTGAGTTGTTTGTCCTTTTGTTGTTGAGTCGTACGTATTGCCATTTTGAGAGAGTGTTAGGGTTTTGTTTTGTTTTTTTTTCAGAAGATGTTTTATCATGTTGCCCAGGCTGGTCTCAACTCCTGGGCTCAAGTGATTCTCCCTCCTTGGCCTCCCAAACTGCTGGGATTACAGGTGTGAGCCACCATGCCCAACTGAGAGAGTAAAGTTTCCTGAGAAATTATGTGCTTTCCTTTGGGAGGCCGAGGCAGGCGGATTACTTGAGGTCAGGAGTTCAAGACCAGCCCAGCCAACATGGTAAAACCCCATCTCTACTGAAAATACAAAAATTAGCTGGGCATGATGGCGGGTGCCTGTAATCCCAGCTATTTGGGATGCTGAGGCAGGAGAATCGCTTGAACGTAGGAAGTGGAGGTTGCCGTGAGCTGAGATTGGGCCACTGCACTCCAGCCTGGGTGACAGAGTGAGACTCCGTCTCAAGTATGTGCTTTCTATTATAATAGTCTGAATTTTATGTGGCCCAGCCCTGGAAGTTACCACCAGTCTCACCGGTGGCTTCCTAATTGCAGTTGAAGAAATGGGAAATAAAGTAACAAGTAGCTTCCCCACATGCTGACACTGGCTAGACTGACCCTCTTATCACATGCCTTCTTCCTTTCTGTTCTAGGCCATGGGTATCAATGATCTGCTGTCCTTTGATTTCATGGATGCCCCACCTATGGAAACTTTGATCACAGCCATGGAGCAGCTGTACACACTGGGGGCCCTGGATGACGAGGGCCTGCTCACTCGCTTGGGCCGCCGGGTAAGGGACAGACTTAATCTTGTGCTTTTGGGAAGATTCCCTGGTCAGCCTTTCACATCCTTCGGTCTGTACAAAATCAGGCTGAGGCCGTGGATAAGCTTTGAGTAGAATTCTAAATGTTTGTTTTTAACCTGAATTTCTCCACTGTCACTTTAAACTGTTTCTTCTTTATACAAAAAGGTGTTCTGTTCATAGTTAATTTTGCGTGAGGATGTATTACTGAATATAGCCTTACTTAGAAACGGCATCTGCAAAATTCTCATCTACCCCAACAGTAGTTATATGCTTGGTCACATACATCCCGTTGGAGTTTATTTGGGAAAAGAATAAACAACAGCATTCTTCTGATAGAGAAAGGCATCCCAAGGCATCAGTATGCTTTGGGAAAATCTGTGTTGTTACCCACTCTGACCGCTATGGTGAATCCAAATGTGTCTTCCACAGGGAAGCAGTTGTAGTCTTTTTTTCTCCCTCTAGATGGCAGAGTTCCCTCTGGAGCCAATGCTATGCAAAATGCTCATCATGTCTGTGCATCTGGGCTGCAGTGAGGAAATGCTGACCATTGTATCCATGCTGTCTGTGCAGAACGTCTTCTATAGGCCTAAGGTAGGAAGTTCAGATCCAAGTTTAGATGGGGGTGCCGTGAAGTTGGGGTAGTTGGCCTGTTGCCATTCCAATGCTTGATGTGGACTTTTCTTTTTTTTTTTTTTTTTTTTTTGAGATGGAGTCTCACTCTGTTGCCCAGGTGCAGTGGAATGATCTTGCAATCTCTACCTCCCGGGTTCAAGCAATTCTCCTGCCTCAGCCTCCAGAGCAGCTGGGATTACAGGCGTGTGCCACCATGCCCTGCTAATTTTTGTATTTTTAGTAGATACAGGGTTGCACCATGTTGGCCAGGCTGGTCTCAAACTCCTGGCCTCAAGTGATCCTCTTGCCTCAGCCTCCCAAAATGCTAGGATTACAGGCCTGAGCCATCATGCCTAGCCTGATGTGGACACTTTTGATAGGGTCTTGTAGGGCTCCCTAGAATTGCTCCATGTTCAGTTAGTAGCTGTTGAGTCAGAAATGTTCCTCTGTCCCACTGCTTGGCAGGATAAACAAGCCCTTGCAGATCAGAAGAAGGCCAAATTCCACCAGACTGAAGGGGACCACCTCACCCTGCTAGCTGTGTACAACTCCTGGAAGAACAACAAGTTCTCCAACCCATGGTGCTATGAGAACTTTATCCAGGCTCGTTCCCTGCGCCGGGCCCAGGACATTCGCAAGCAGATGTTAGGCATAATGGACAGGTAAGTCGGAATCTGATGACTCTGCATGTTTGAGTTGAACCACCTTGAGTATCGTGTCTGTTCATCTCTGTGTACCTATAAAGCTGTAGGCACCTTTTCTCTTGCTCCTCACATAACCCTTTTCCTCTAGCTTTTCCATCTTTGTTATATTCCTTCTCCCCAAGCAAGGGTATGCCTGAGAATTACCTCAGAAAGTACCTAAGAGGAAGATTATTTGTTAGTTGTTGAAAAAATGCTCTTTGTTTGCAACCCTCTGGAACATTATTACTGTGGAATTGAATACCTGTCTAAACAAAGTATCTGTCTCTGAGTGCCTCCATCTACCCACTGTGTAGAGCTGCCTCCGTAGTACACTTAGGGCTGGAAGGAAGGCCCTGGTGACTATTCTGGGCACCCCAAGATGGACGTGTTGGGCACTGTCACTGTGAAAATAGACCTGAGAAAGCCGAGTGGGCTCATATCTTTTGTCCTATCTTGATAGACACAAGCTGGATGTTGTTTCCTGTGGCAAGTCCACAGTCCGAGTGCAGAAGGCCATCTGCAGTGGGTTCTTCCGTAATGCTGCCAAGAAAGACCCACAGGAGGGTTACCGGACACTGATCGACCAGCAGGTGGTCTATATCCATCCTTCCAGTGCCCTCTTCAACAGACAGCCAGAATGGTAGGTGGACATGTCCCAGGGTCTAGGGGCTTTTCTAGGCAGAGAAAAACCTGTAAATCTTTATTTTGTGATTGTGTCTTCACTACTCCCAGTATGTCCTAGTATAACACTGCTTGCCTTTCTAGAGCAGCAGAAACCTGAATTAGGCACAATGTATCAAACCCTATGAGAGAATTAAAATCATAGGGGTGAGACCTAGTTGAAAAAAAAAAAAATTGTGGTTTAAAAAAACTACCTGTGGCCAGGCACGGTGGCTCACACCTGTAATCCCAGCACTTTGGGAGGCTGAGGCAGGCAGATCAGCCGAGGTCGGGAGTTCAAGACCAGCCTGACCAACATGGAGAAACCCTGTTTCTACTAAAAATACAAAATTAGCCAGGTGTGGTGGCACATGCCTGCAATCCCAGCTACTTGGGAGGCTGAGATAGGACAATCACTTGAACCTGGGAGGTGGAGGTTGCGGTGAGCCAAGATTGCCCATTGCATTCCAGCCTGGGCAACAAGAGTGAAATTCCATCTCAAAAAAAAAAAAAAACCAACGACCTAGTGGCCGGGCATGGTGGCTCACGTCTGTGATCCCAGCACTTTGGGAGGCCGAGGCAGGTGGATCACCAGAGGTCAGGAATTCCACGCCAACCTGACCAACATAGTGAAGCCATGTCTCTACTAAAAATACAAAATAGCTGGGCGTGGTGGCAGGCACCTGTAATCCCAGCTACTTGGGAGGCTGAGACATGAGAATAGCTTGAACCCGGGAGGCGGAGGTTGCAGTGAGCCGAGATTGCGCCACTGCACTCCAGCCTGGAAGACAGAGCGAGACTCCGTCTCAAAAAAAAAAAAAAAAAAAAAAAAAAACTACCTAGCTATGTAGTTTTAAAAAATTGTTTTAAAACAGCATTTTTAAAAAATTGGACTCTATCTAGAACCCTAATATAAAACTGATTTAAAAACACCATGTTATCACAGTAGAAGGGTTAGAAATGTGGCTCCTTGCATGTTTGGCCTTCTCCATCCATTGTGGCAGTGTGAGGCCCCTCTTCAGAGCCCTAGAATTCTGTGGAAACATTCTAATAAACCACCCTCACATTTTATAGAGCAAGAAACAGATTAGAGAAGGGATGTAATTGGCTCCATGTCACTTAACTAGTTAGAGCCAGAGCCAGGACTAGAACACATTCTCCTGAGACCTTTCTTGTGGTTAGAGGTGTGCGGGTGCTTCAGTATTGGGGTGTGGCTGTCATAAACAGACTGCAGTCTTATAGGTGTCAGGCAGGAGATGTAATAGTATAAAATGTAAGCTCAGCTGAAGCCTACTAGGGACCAGGTTGACTGTAGAGTGAGGCCTATATCCAGAGGCTTGAGTCCTATCTCTGTCCCCCTCAGGGTGGTGTACCATGAGCTGGTGCTGACCACCAAGGAATACATGCGTGAAGTTACCACCATCGACCCTCGGTGGCTTGTGGAGTTTGCCCCAGCCTTCTTCAAGGTCTCAGACCCAACTAAGCTAAGCAAACAGAAGAAGCAACAGCGTCTTGAACCCTTATACAACCGCTATGAGGAACCCAACGCCTGGAGAATATCCCGGGCCTTCCGACGGCGCTGAAAGGCAAGATTGTTCATTTGCCTCTCCAGCAGCAGTAGCCGGGGCTTGGATTTGTCGATGACAGGCTGGTCCTGAGGATACAGCTGTCCTGTGACTGACTGTCTTAACTGAGCATTTTCTCAACTTGACTCTCATTTCTTCCCTGCTGGTAAAATAGAAACAGGGATTTAAGCCTGGCTTTGGCAAGAGCCTCCAGCCTCCATCACCCCAAGTCCTTGGGCCCAGTTGGGAGCTCATATCTAACACAGAGACACATTGCATCAACTTCAAGAAAGGGACGATTTGTGCAGCCCCAGGATGGGAAGGTGGAGTGGGCGAGCATCTTGTGCAGGGACACAGTGAGGGCCCTGATGCCCCAGCTAGCAGGAGCTACTGTGCTCATCTAAAGTGTTTGCCCCACTTCCCACCCCCTCTCCAGCCGCTGTACTTTGGCTTGACCTCCTGGAAATATTTATTTTCTTAAGGAAACAAAAATGATTTTCTGTGACTGTTTTCTTTTAGC
Organism: Nomascus leucogenys; assembly: GCF_006542625.1. NCBI lineage: Eukaryota > Metazoa > Chordata > Mammalia > Primates > Hylobatidae > Nomascus > Nomascus leucogenys. Next base: position 32,629,953 of record NC_044399.1, on the reverse strand, counting down.
CAAAAGGTTAGGATATTGGCCTGGGCTCAGGGTGAGGGAGATTTAGTATCTGTGCTCTGGCACACATGATGAGAATCCCCTAAAACCAGAGTGCAGGGCCTCTTTGCGCTCGGAAACGACGTACAGCGCAGACTTCCAGCCTTGTCTTTCAGCATCAGCACTAGCTGGGCCATGCTGGGGGATCGCCCCATGATCAACCATGTCCTCTCCACAGAGCACTGCAGTCTGGAGGCCTGAGTGGCTACAGATGGCACATATTAAATACAGAAGGTTTCCCCTTGCTCCCTCCACCTCCCACCACATTCGCAATGTGCAGCATGTCCCATTTCCTTTTGAAACATACTAAATAACAACACTGCTTTTATTTTATTTTGTTTTTATTTTTTTCTCCTGAGGTCCTGGATGGACTTTAACAAAGGGATTTTATGGTCAGAACCTCCCTTTCCCCACTCCAAACAGAAAACAAACATAACACCTCTCCTCTCAGCTGGTTTGTGCTGCCCAGTATCTGTGCTGCAGGGCTTGTTCTCAGTGGTTTTTTCTTAGCACTTGCTTGGGGAATGACCACCTCCTTGTGCCCCCCTCACAGCTCCTGAGGAGAGTTGTTTTTTTTTCTTCCCATAGAGATGGGTTCCCACTGTGCTGCCCAGGCTGCTCTCCAATTCCTGGCCTCAAGCAATTGTCCTGCCTCTGCCTCCCAAAGCACTGGGATTACAGTCAAGAGCCACTGTCCTCCGCACTGAGGAGGCTCCTTACCTGGCGGAACATCAGGCAGGTCTTGCAAGGCCAGGTTGCGGAACTTGTGGAAAGCTGATCTGGATGTAGTGCTTGTAGAGAAGCTTCTGAGAGATTGGGCACATCCTGTTATGGTGCTTCTTCTCCTGTCCTTATGTTATTAGTAAGTTCTAAAGTGATGTAAATGCTAGAACTACTATAGAACTGTATGCCAGACACTAAGAGAGACTATATAACATTCTAGGATATAAAGGAATGTATGTTGTCACTGGGCAGCAAACCACACCCTAAAGACACAATTCAGAAAGAGTCTGAGGGAGAGGAATATAGGCCAGGCAATCTGCTGACTGCAGATCCCTGCCCCTTCATTAAGCTGAGTGAGTGCCTCCTGATTCTGTCTGAGTATGCGCCTTCGTAAGCCCAGGCCAGTAATCAAGGGGCAGGGCATTGTGTGTTAACCTTGAAGGCCTTCTGGGGAGAAACAGTACAGGGACCTCAAATGAAACCAAAGGGGAAACAAAGACTGGGCACCCACCTCCCCAATCTCGTTTTGTTTTGTTTTTGTTGAGACACGGTCTTGCCATCTTGCCTAGGCTGGCGTCAAACTCCTGGGCTCCAGTGGTCTTCCTGCCTCAGCCTCCTGAGTAGCTGGGACTATAGGTGCATGCCACCACACCTGGCTCCCAGTCCTAATTCCAGCCTAAATTTTCCCCATTCAGAAACCCTCCTGGATATAGTGGCCCAGCCTGTCCTGACTGAGTGCCCAGCACTGACAATGTTGACACCTGGGAAGGGAGGGTTGGGTTTCAAGCTGAGGTTGAAAAGGGATGTTGAATGGGCCAAGGCTAAGGGACAGTAGGGTTGGTTATCTTTCTGGCTCAGGTGGAGGAAAAAGAAGGATCCCCATTCTGTGGGTGTTCCTTGACCATCTCTACCCTAGAGCTGAGGTCACTCCTCTGCTATGACAACATAGCTGGGTTCTGACCTTTTGACCATCAGGAAAGCAATGTCAGCAGCTGAGCTGAGCCTGCTCTGAGGGAGAAGAGGGGGTCCTGTGCAGATGCAGAAGGGGAGTTTGCCTGCTGCTCTCACACAATGGAGCCCTTGTTTCTCTTCCTTGAACCAGTATTTCCCAAGATGGAGTGACAGCCCAGGAGAGGATGTGGGTCTCATGCAGAGAGCTGGGATCTTCTTGGCTATTAAAGTATATTGTTCACCCCCACCCAGCGAGAACCAAGCTCAGGAGTTGCCTGCCTCTGCATACATGCTGAGTGCGCTGTTTGTGTATATGGGGGGACTGGCCCTATGGGGTATGTGTGAGCTCCGCAGCTGGGTCAGGCTCCTCGGTCCAGGTTTACTTCATCGCATCTGGACGTGATTTGGCTTTGACTGTCCTGCAGCCCAAAGCACCTCCTCCTCGTGGTTGCTGTAGCTGTCTCATTGGAGCAGTGCCTCTCCAAGTTTGAGGATTTGAACAAAGAACTGGGACTGGTGACTTGTTAATGAACAGTTCAGAGGGCAGAGGGCAATCATCTCAGCTTGTGGTGACCTTTCTTTCCCTGGATGCTGCTTCTCAGCTAAATCCCTCTCTCTTTGTGTGTGTATTCAGCCCTCAGGGTTTCCACCTGATTTTTACACCTTCTTCCCACCATGATAGCTTGGCTTTAATGTGGAATTAAATTATATATTTTTAAAACCTGGTTTTTTGTTTTTTTTTTTTTTTTTTTGAGACGGAGTCTTGCTCTGTCGCCCAGGCTGGAGTGCAGTGGCACGATCTCGGCTCACTGCAAGCTCCGCCTCCCGGGTTCACGCCATTCTTCTGCCTCAGCCTCTCCGAGTAGCTGGGACTACAGGCGCCCGCCACCACGCCCGGCTAATTTTTTGTATTTTTTAGTAGAGACGGGGTTTCACCGTGGTCTCGATCTCCTGACCTCGTGATCCGCCCGCCTCGGCCTCCCAAAGTGCTGGGATTACAAGCGTGAGCCACCGAGCCCGGCCTAAAACCTGTTCTTAAATTTTTCTGTTTCTTGCACTAAATAGTGTCAGTACATAGATATTTTGTGTTTCTAGGAAGAAGTAATGTTGCTTTTTATTTGTGGGTAGTGGTCGAGGAGCATCCCTTCCTGCAAGGGATAGTCTCAGGTTGGTGCTGGGCCAATGTGAGACATGAACAGAGTTGGGCTGGTCCAACCTCAGCACAGCTGCAGTTTCTATTTAACAGGAGAGCACCGGTTTTTACCTGAGCATGTCTCCTGGGCAGCAGTTTACATAGGAGCTGGCTCTAGAACCACCCATTCTGCCCCTCCCACCTGTTGTCACATCTCGGTCATACTTTCTCCATAGGTGTCACCATGTTGTCCGCTTTGCCATTTTTACCTACCCCCAAAAAACTCAGCCTCAGGACTCTGATCTCTCCCAAATTTGGGCAAGGAGAATCTAGGTGTTTCCCACTCCCCCGAAGATCTAATCTCCACTGGCCAGAATCCAGGGCCTGCTCTAGCCTCTCTCTGTACCATCTGGCCTGGGAGCCTTTCTCCTTTGCCCCATTCTCCAGACAAACACTTGTCCCCAAACACTTGTCCCCAACCCCAGCAAAAGTAGCAACCTAGAGCTGAGGTAGGATGGAGGACATGCAATTGGGGTCTACGTGGGGCAGCAGGGTCATGGGAACAACTGGGATCACAGAAACCAAAGACCAAAACCCTGTCTGAGGGAGTCCCAGGAGGGGGAGAACCTTGCCACTCAGTAGCCCACCTGACCCGCCCGCAGAGGCAGGGAGACTGCTGCCGGAAGCAGGCCCAAAGTGCACAAGGGGTGCCTGTCCAGGTTATCAAGCACCCACTGTCCATTATTTCTGTATCCTCACACAGTAATGCTGGGAAGGGGGAAGGGCAGGTATCATTAAGCCCATTTTTCAGAAGAGAAACAGTCAGGTGAACTGCCTTTTTTCAAATCCACATGGGGATTTAAGCGTCAGGGCCTGGCCCCAAACCAATCAGCTCTGCTTTAAGGCCAGAGCTCTTTCTACCCCCAGGTCTGTTCCCACATGGCAGCAAAGAGGACACAGGAGAACTAATGGGAGAAGTGGGGCCTTTATTAAGGTCTGGCAGATGTAGTGGAGGTGGAAGTGGAAACCCAGGCCTGGGCCTAGGAAAGGGCAGAAGAAAGGCAAAGGGTCCCTTGGAGCAGGAACCCATCCCTCTCTGCTTCTACCCAGCACCCCCCATCCCAGGTTCCTTTCTTCAACCTCCCCCTGCCTCTGGGTACACAGAGCACCAAGAACTGACAAACCGGGACCCTCCAGGGCCACAGCATGGGGCAGAGTCCAGGCTTCTGTCTCCCCACAGTGGGAGATCTGGGGAGCTCAGTGAACCTCCTCACCCTCCTGCCAGTATAAAGCTGGGAAGCGCCTTCTCTGTCCCCCAGAACAGAACAAACTGTTGTTCTCTGTGGTTGGGGAAAAGGTGTGGGGGGCTTGGACCTAGGAAGCAGCTGAGCTGAATTCCTCCAGGGCCCAGGTGAAACCCCCAGGGGAGTTTTTGAGACTCGACTTGTCATTTCTCCACTTTTCCTTCCCAATGACTCCGGTGAGCAGCTCAGAGTCTGGGCTAGGGCAACTGGTAGGACAGTGGGGATCTGCCCCAGAGACATCTGTGGGTTTCAGATGAAGGTTTCCCCAACACCAGATTCATTTATATGTACACAGGGCAGCACCCACCTGCGGCAGAGGGAACAGCCGCTGGGGGCTAGTAAGAGTAGCCACCCTTGGGGCCAAACGGCTGGGCGGGGCCAGCCAGCTCTGGGAGGTAGGCGGGGCTCTCGTCCAAGTGGGACAAAGGGACTGTGTCCTCCTCACTGACAGGCCGGTCAAACTCAGCCTTGAGAGCTGGACGCTGATTGTCCGGGAAGGCCAAAGAGAAGAGGGCCTCGGGCTCGCACACAAACTTGTACACGTAACGCTCACCAGCCACCTGTGAGGAGAGAGGTCTGGTCAGCCTGGCTAGCCGCCCAGCCTTTGTATGGGGTAAGGTGGGGGAGTGGGGAATGCGGCCCTTCTACCAGTACAGGCAGATGCTCGGGGCGTTTCTCTCCTATGCTGGTTCCCCTGAGAAGCTGACTCTCCCTTCACAGTTCTTATTCCTTTTTCATCCCAACTTCTCCATGCTTGGGCTTCTCAGTTACAGTGTTGCACTTTTTTGGGAGAGGAGAACCTTGGGATTCTCCACAATTTCTTGTCTCTGACTGACTCATTATCTGATCCGACAAAGTTGCTGAGAATTGCTCTGCTGACCCTCTCCCCAATCAGCTTCTCACAGCCACTGCACCCCACCACCTTGTCCCAAGACCCACAGCCCCCACCTTCTGCATGATGCCTTTCTCATAATAGTATCGGAGCGAGCGGCTCAGCTTGTCGTAATTCATGGCTGGCCGGTTCTTCTGGATGCCCCAGAGCCTGGCGACCTGGGGACAAAACAGTTTTGGGGTAGAGATGCTACCTTGGCAGAGGAAAAAATGGGGGTAAGGTCAGAAAGAGCACTTGAGATTCTTGGTGCAAAGTGCTAAGCTAGCCCTGCAACAAAGCATCAGCCCACAAACTTAGGCTTGGCAAGAATTCAGGTTAGGTAAAGCAAGAATCATGGTGGAAGCACGTGCCACCATTTCCCAGGTTCTCCCACCTCCGAGCCGTAAACTTTGGAAAGGAGGGCTGGGGACATCCAAGAGGCCCACCTCTTCAGGCTCAATGAGCTTGAACTCCATTCCCCGGCCCGTCCAGGCAATGAAATGGGCATTTGTTGGGTCATCCAGCAGGGCCACCAGAAATTGCCACAGCTGCAGGGCACCCCGGCGCTGGTAGGGTGGCCCCTCTCGAAATGCACCAACCCCTTCCTGCTTGATGTCTCCTGGGGAACACGAAAATAGGAGGTGTGGGGTTTGTGTCTTTTGGTCCCCCAAGCAACCGCCTCCCACCGCAGGGATTTCTTGAAGGGGTCTCCCCAGGTACTTTTCTATGGGTCCCACCCTCTTGCAACAATGAAACGTGATGTGACTCCTGCAGGGACACAGCGTGATAAGACCTTGACCCTCCCTTGAACAGTCACTTCTCTGACCTTCAAATTTCTCAGGGACAACGCAGACATCATCTGGGAATGGTCGCAGAGGTTTCTCATAGCCATAGCCTTGTGGAGGAAGTTGGGGGTTGCTCAGATCTGGGGGTTCACCGATGAGACCCCAGAGAATCCAGAGGGACTCCTGGCCAGGGAGACCCTCCCCCATGGCAGCGCTCCCTCCCCCAACATGGAGGGCTTGGCAGGGGAAGGGGGGGCTGCCTTACCCATGGCCCCGTCACCTGGAGAGGGCCCAGAGAAGCCCTCTGTGTGGAGGTACATTGATGCGCACCCGGTGACATCTGTGGGGGAAGAAAGGGTGATGTGAGAGGTGGCTTGGGGTGGAGCTGGAGGGCAGGGGAAAAGGAAGTCCTATCCACATTCAAGAAGTTCTTCCTTCCAGCCTGCTTCCTGGTGACTGTTCCTTGCCCAGGTTGCCTGCCAACCACAAAATCCCAGGGAAAGTTCACCCAGAGGGAGTGTGACACTGGAACCCCTCCTCAACTTGAGGGCTGGGGCTGAGGCCATGGAAGGCAGCAGCGGGGGCTGGGCAAACTGTTCTGCAGGGCCCAAGCTGCCAGGGAGCAGCTGTTTCCTGCGAGTTCAGGGGGAGGAGGAAGGGTGAGATGAACGTCCGGGGAAAGGGTTCGGTGTCCACGCCTAAGACTCCCTCAGAATGGACAAAAATGTCCGGTCAGCAGGTCAGGTTCCCAGCCCTGTGCACGTGTTTGTGTGTGTGTGTGTGTGTGTGTGTGTGTGTGTGTGTGTGTGTGTGTGACAGAAACTGAGAGCGTGCGCGCCTGCATGCACCTGGGGAAGAGGCAGTGAGCACTGGGCCTTGTTTTTTCAGGTCTAACAGAGCACATTCCACTTCATTTCATTCCATTCCATAGGATAGGAACCTCCCCACTCCACATCGGGGAGGCAGCTGTGTGAAGCCACCCGTTCAAGTTCCAACCCCTTCCCGCCCTCCCCTCACTCCACTCCCACCTATGAATGAGAAGATGGTGAAACATGACACCTCCGGGAGGAGGCGGGAGGGTGGGCTCATTCATGCCTCCATTTTGTGAATGAAATTCCTGACTCCATTCAGGAGTAGCTGGGGGGAGGGGCAGGAGTTCAAGGGCATGTAACACAATCCCCTCCGGTCTACAGCCTTTGAAGGTCAGCAGCAAGAGTGCCTCCCTCCTCCTCTCCCCAGCTCACTGCCAAGCCTGGCTCAGGCTTATGCCCTGGATTTGAGGACAGGAGCACCATCCGGTTCTCAGTTGGACAGCCTGGGGGGGTTGTGGTTCATCCCCCTGCCCTTGAACGGTTGTGGGCACCACAAAAAGGGAAATTCTAAAGTTCTAGCTAGCTCTGGGCCTACTCTAATAAACTCAGATCTAGGTCTAGGACTACTAATGTAACAAAAGCCAGGAGGAAAGAAGAAAAGGCAGGGTTTTCTGGACCCTTCCTGGGACTGGCCCTCCTTCGGCCCTTGGGGCTTTGAACTATAGCTATTTATGAACATAGGTGAGTGCATCTCACTCCAGTTAACAGCCAGGTGGAACTAGAATTTAAAGCCCCTACTTCCAGTGCCCAGCCTCTGGCCAGGGCATACATCAACCGGGAGGCTCAAACAGGATGTGTAAACCACATATTAACCTGTGCTTCTACCAGCCTGATCAACATGGTGAAACCCCATCTCTACTAAAAATACAAAAATTAGCTGGGCGTGGTGATGTGCACCTGTAACCCCAGCTACTCGGGAGGCTGAGGCATGACAATCGCTTGAACCCGGTGGCACTCCAGCCTGGGCGACAGAGCAAGACTCCGTCTCAAAACAAACAGAGCAAGACTCCGTCTCAAACCAAACCAAACAAAACAAAACAAAACAACAAAACCCTGCCCTCCTACTGAGAACTAGCAAGAACCATGAGCCTGGCTAGTTTCAAATTCATGTTTCTCTTCATTCAAATCCCTTTGTATTTTTAAGCCTCTGTGGGGACAGGGACCAGACACATCCTATTCATCTTTGTATTTCCCAACTCTGCACACTCATGTTTCTGTCACAGTAGTTTGGTCTTAATAGGTAATTAAAACCTCAAACACCTGTTAAATAGAAATAAATGCCTTAACTTTCCTATTAAGTCACAAGCTACCCGAGGGCAGGATCTACATCCCCCTTTATTTTAGTTTTGTTTTACTACACGGGGTCTCACTTTGTTGCCTAAGCTGGCATTGAACTAATTCCTGGGCTCAAGCCATCCTCCTGCCATGGCCTCCTAAAGTGCTGGGATTACAGATGACTCACCATGCCCGGGGGGCCCTCCTTATCTTTTAATCTGAATATAGGTTTGCTCATTGAAAAGTAACAATTTGTCCGGGTGAGGTGGCTCATGCCTATAATCACAGCACTTTGGGAGGCCGAGACGATGGATCGTATGAAGTCAGGAGTTCGAGACCATCCTGGCCAACAGGGCGAAACCCCATCTCTACTAAAAATACAAAAATTAGCCGGGCATGGTGGCTGGTGCCCGTAATCCCAGGTATTCCGGAGGCTGAGGCACGAGAATCGCTTGAACCCAGTAGGCAGAAGTTGCAGTGAGCAGAGATCGTGCCACTGCACTCTAGCCTGGGCCAGAACAGGACCCCGTCTAAAAAAAAAAAAAAAAAAAAAGAAAAGAAAAATAACAATTCTTTTGAAATTATGAAGAAAAAAGGTGGGTGGGTGGGTTGGATATATGAAATGGTAAACAGCAGTGTAAAAAAACTCGGGAGACATTCTGGGCTTAACTGAACTCTTCACTTGATCACATGCCACCCTGCCCCACCCCAGTCTCTTACCTGAGTCGTAGGCGAAGTCTGTCTGTTCCTGTTTGATCACCACCCCCGCCCCTGGGTACCTGTGCCCGTTGACCCCACCCTGGTCCACGGCTGGCTGGCCCGCCTGTTCATACAGGGGATCATGGTATTCTTGCTTAAAGCTCTGCTGGGGGTAGGGTGGGCAGGGCTCCGACAGCTGGTGTTGGTAGGGGGCTGGGAGGGGTTCCCGGCCCCCTCCCTGAGATGTGAAGGAGTGGCAAATGTCCAGGGGCTGCTGGAAGACGGAGCTGGATGTGGTTGGATGGAGAAGGAAGAGAAGAGAACTTTAAATTAATCCTTCCTCGAGCCTGTTACTCCTAGGCTTTTAGAGTGGGCTCTGGAATGGGTGGTAGGGGGTTGGGGTGTCAGTATTTCTCCCTCTCTATTCCGCCGCCCCCCGCCTCTACCACCCCACAGCTCAAGTCTTTATGGAGAACACTCAGGAACTGAAGAGAAAACACCTGGGCCCATGAGCAGTGGGTTTCCCTGTCTCCTTACCTATGTTCCCCGAGGTACCCATGGCCAGGGTGGGGCTGGGAGGTGCCAGAGGATCTCAGGAAATTCCGTTGCTCTGCCCGGGGAAAGGGCTGTAGGGGCGACTGTCCAAGGGCACCAGGGGCAGGGGACTTGATGGCGATTTGTCTGGGGGGGTCATAGGCACTGGAGTTGAGAAGGAGACAGGGGTGAGGGGGCGGAGAAGCTGGCAAGCATCTTTGAACCCTTCATTCCTAGGAAAGCGAGGTCACAGGGATTACAGGAGAAGGAAGCATAGAGGGGGCTGAGAAGGGAATGGCAGGAGCCACAGACTCAGCCCTAGCCAATTCTTTTTTTTCAGAGACAGTCTCCCTCTGTTGCCCAGGCTGGTCTTGAACCCCTGGGATTCATACAGGGGGGATTCGTTGCTCAGAGCAATGGTTTAGGTGGGACAGTGGGCCTCTCGGTGGAAACAGAATCTGCTCTGGCCTCAGTATGTATTCCTGAGGCCCTCTGCTGCGTTTTCCATCTGACTAATTAGAGGAAATCCTTAGCTGTATTGCTTCCTTACAGGAGCTAGAAAATCCTTTCTGTTGTCTAACTTGCATCTCAGCTGCTACCTCTGCTCATGGGTGCCCCCTGCCTCCCTCCTCAGGAACCCTTCTCCTACCCTTCACCAGGTCCAGGCTGGGGCTCACCTGGAGTAAAGGCACTGCTCGCCATGGTGGTAGGGGAGTGGCGGCTTCCTGCTGCAGGACAGGGCCGGGTCTGTGCGGGGACTCTGGGGCTCCTTCTTGATCCTGGTGGTGGGGCTGTGGAAAGCTACTGTGGGGGTAGAGGGGGCAGAGCAAGGCCAGAGCCTGTCACACAAGAGGCAGGCAGGGCTTCTGATACCTTCTGAGCTTTGAGGACCAGCTGGGTGACTGGTACAGCCTCCTTCCCTCTCTGGGTATCAATTTTCTGAGATCCGCAGTGAGACAAGAACATTTTGGCTATTTACATTATGTCTAGTTTATACATCAGACTAGTGTCTGATTATTAACCAAATAAACCATCTAAAGTTCAACATTTAGGTTGGGCACGGTAGCTCACACCTGTAATCCCAGCACTTTGGGAGGCAGGAGTCCAAGACCAGCCTGGCCAACATGGTGAAACCCCGTCTCTACTAAAAATACAAAAAAAAATTAGCCGGGCATGGTGGTGGATGCCCGTAGTCCCAGCTACTCAGGAGGCTGGGGCATGGGAATTGCTTGAACCTGGGAGGCGGAGACTGCAGTGAGCCGAGATCATGCCACTGCACTCCAGCCTGGGTGACAGAGCGAGACTCCGTCTCAAAAAGAAACGAAACAAAAACATGTAATGCAACCCCAGGCCCCAGAAAACACTTTCAAGGAGTGAGCACCTCCAACCTAGGGCCTGTAGTTTTCCTGAGTGCCCTGGAAAATTCCAAGGGAGCAACATGTTTTCTTATTTGAGGATATAAAGAATCTTTCTTGGCTGGGCGCAGTGGCTCACGCCTGTAATCCCAGCACTTTTGGAGGCCGAGGCAGGTGGATCACCTGAAGTCAGAAGTTTGAGACCAGCCTGACCAACATAGAGAAACCCCATCTCTACTAAAATACAAAACAATTAGCCGGGCGTGGTGGCACATCTCTATAATCCCAGCTACTTGGGAGGCTGAGGCAGGAGAATCGCTTGAACCTGGGAGGCAGAGGTTGCAGTGAGCCGAGATCACGCCATTGCACTCCAGCCTGGGCAACAAGAGTGAAAGAAACTCTGTCTCTAAATAAACAAATAAAATAATCTTTCTTTTTCTGGTTGAGGTTGAATATTGGCCCACTTGAATGTCAGCTGACTAACATTACACATGCTCCTACTATCTGTGTAGGAGCATCTGTATAATTACACATGCTCCTACTATCTGTGAAGAACACTGGCCTTCCCTGTGGCCCCTGCAGGGTTCCCAAATTCTGGCCATGAGGCTGAGCAGCAAAGAGTTGGTTCCAAGCCAGTGTGAGTGAGATTCAGTTTTAACCGCAGTCCAGTCAAATGCCCTGTTTGTAACCAACTATTCTCTGCTGTTTTTGATTCTTTGTGCCCCATTCTGTTTCACTGGTGAAGAAAGTTGACAGCAAAGTATCTGACATTAAAGCAGGGTTCCTTTGTTTTTTGGTTTTTGTTTTTTTGAGATGGAGCCTCGCTCTGTCACCCGGGCTGGAGTGCAGTGGCTCAATCTTGCCTCACTGCAACCTCCGCCTCCCAGGTTCAAGCGATTCTCATGCCTCAGCCTCCTGAGTAGCTGGGATTACAGGTACACGCCACCATGCCCAGCTAATTTTTGTATTTTCGTAAAGACAGAATTTCATCATGCTGGCCAGGTTGGTCTCAAACTCCTGACCTCATGTGATCCACGCGCCTCGGCCTCCCAAAGTGCTGGGATTACAGGCGTGAGCCACCACACCCAGCCTAAAGCAGGGTTTCTCAACAGTGGCACTACTGACATGTGGGCCAGATAGTGTTTTATTAATATATTGTAAGGAGCTGTCCTGAGCATCATAGAATGCTTTTAGCAGTATCCCTGACCTCTCTATCCACTAGACAGCAGTAGCACCCCACCCTCAATTGTGACAACCAAAAATGTCTACAGATATTACCAAATGTCTCTTGGGAGGTAAAATTGTCCCCAGTTTATGAAGGTGACTTAGAATACTAGAACTGGGGCCGGGCGCAGTGGCTCACGCCTGTAATCCCAACACTTTGGGAGGCCAAGGTGGGCGGATCACAAGGTCAGGAGTTTGAGACCATCCTGGCCAACATGGTGAAACCCCACCTCTACTAAAAATACAAAAATTAGCTGGGTGTGGTGGTGCGTGCCTGTAATCCCAGCTACTCCTGAGGCTGAGGCAGGAGAATCGCTTAAACCCGGGAAGCGGAGGTTGCAGTGAGCCAAGATCGTGCCACTGCACTCCTCCAGCCTGGGTGACAGAGCAAGACTCTGTCTTGGGGGGAAGAACAAACAAACAAACAAAAACACTAGAAGTGGACTCTGCTGAACTGGCCCAGGCCCCTAACTTCAGATATAAGGCAACGGAGAACCAGAGGGATAGTGTCTGCTCTAAGGTCACGCAGCAAGAACATGGCAAGCCCCAGATTTCAACCAAGGTTTTCATTCCAGTTATTGCCTTGGTCTTTGAGATCGAACCCCACTGTTTTTTAGGAGAGAATAAGCTGTTCTCCTGTGATTCTCTATCCTATGATTCACTTCCTGCCATCCTCCACTCCCTATACCCTCTCCCCAGGGACCTCTACTCACGGTTTTCTGAATGGAAATCAGGAACAAACTGCTCATCACTGTCTGGTACCTGAGCTGCAGAGAGAGGTCAGAGGTGAGTTTGGGGCGGAGCCCTGGTTGTCCCCTGGGAGGCTCCATTATTGCAGCTCTGCAGATTAGCAACAGCCAAGAAAGGATCAACAGCCTTTAGACCAGGGGTGTCCACATTGTAAGAATTGTCTTGGGCCACACATAAAATACACAAATACACTAACACTAACGATAGCTGATGAACTTAAAAAAAAATCACAAACAAATCTCCTAATGTTTTAAGAAATTTTACAAGGAATTTATGTTGGGCCTGGGCCACATTCAAAGCTACCCTGGGCTGAAAGTGGCCCGCAGGCCCACGGGTTGGACAAGCTTGCTTGAGACTAAAGGCTGCTCCACCCTAGGTCCTAGTGTCCTCTACCTCTGGGCTCCACTAAGACCCAGGAGGGAAGACTGTTCTCAGAACCTGTCTGAGCAGATTCCAGTCTTTCTTTTTCTAGATGCTTTGTCTTTATTTCCTCCATTTTTCTGAAGTGAAACAGCCTCGCCCCTCAGTTTACAAAACTCCCTTAAAGCTCACAGCAGTCATATCTAGGATGGGCAGGCAGTGGGATCCTGTGGATTTAAAATCACATAGGAGGCGGCTGGGCGTGGTGGCTCACGCCTGTAATCCCAACACTTTGGGAGGTCAAGGCGGGTGGATCACCTGAGGTCAGGAGTTCGAGACCAGCCTGGCCAACATGACGAAACCCCATCTTTACTAAAAATACAAAACTTAGCTGGTCGTGGTGGCGGGAGCCTATAATCCCAGCTACTCAGGAGGCTGAGACAGAAGAATCGCTTGAACCTGGGAGGCAGAGGTTGCAATGAGCTGAGATAGCGCCACTGCACTCCAGCCTGGGCAACAAGAGTGAAACTCCATCTCAAAAGAAAAATAAAATTAGATAATAAATAAAATCACACAGTGGGTGGCTGGGCGCAGTGGTTCATGCCTGTAATCCCAGCACTTTGGGAGGCTGAGGTGGGAGGATCACTTGAGGTCAGGAGTTTGAGACCAGCCCCCAACAAGGTGAAACTCCCATCTCTACTAAAAAATTAGCCAGGCGTGGTGGTGGGCACCTGTAATCCCAGCTACTCGGAAGGCTGAGGCAGGAGAATTGCTTGAACCCAGGAGGCAGAGGTTGCAGTGAGCTGAGATCATGCCACTGCACTCCAGCCTGGGTGACAAAGTGAGACTCTGTCCAAAAAAATGAAAAATAAAGGCCAGGCATGGTGGCTCATGCCTGTAATCCCAGCACTTTGGGAGGCCGAGGTGGGCGGATCATGAGGTCAGGAGTTTGAGACCAGCCTGACCAGCATGGTGAAATCCTGTCTCTACTAAAAATACAAAAATTAGGCCGGGCGCAGTGGCTCACGCCTGTAATCCCAGCACTTTGGGAGGCCGAGGCAGGCGGATCACCAGGTCAGGAGATCGAGACCATCCTGGCTAACACAGTGAAACCCTGTCTCTACTAAAAATACAAAAAAAATTAGCCGGGTGTGGTGGCGGGTGCCTGTAGTCCCAGCTACTCCTGAGGCAGGAGTATGCCTGAGGCAGGAGAATGGCATGAACCCGGGAGGCGGAGCTTGCAGTGAGCCAAGATCACGCCACTGCACTCCAGCCTGGGTGACAGAGCAAGACTCCATCTCAAAAAAAAAAAAAAAAAAAAAAATAGCTGGACGTTGTGGCACGCCTGTAATCCCAGCTACTCCTGAGGCTGACAGGAGAATAACTTGAACCTGGGAAATGGAGGTTGCAGTGAGCTGAGATTGCACCACTGCAATCCAGCCTGGCGACAGAGCAAGACTCCATCTCAAAAATAAATAAATAAAATTAAAAAAGGAGGATGACAGTGGAAGAGCAGGAGGCTGGTGACTGGGACCGTTGCAGAAGGCAAAGGACACTGGCTGAGTACATAGGTGCCTCATCCCTTTAATGTGCAGCTAAGGAGGGGAGGGATTCCCAAGGTTGGTGATCTGAAGAGCTCTCCCAGGATGCCAGGATGGGTGGAGCTGGGTTTGGGAATAGGCAGGAAAACTGAAATACAGCAGCAGCTCATCCATGGCTTCTAACCTGAACATCAAACTCCAATTTCTAGTTCTTATTCTGGCCTCCCCAGAGCGGGGCTTCTCAGGTAGTTATACAGCTAAGTATCTCCCTTGATCCCAGAGTCTTTGCCCACTTTTGCCCCTCTCTCAAAAATAAATGGATCACAGCAGGAAGTGTAGACACCAAGGAGAACTTCCTGATATTATTCCAGGAAGAGAGTGGTTCTAGGGTGATGCGGTGGAACCTGTAGCCCGAGGAGGCTAGACTCTCCTTCCCTGGAGACTGCTCTCAGATTGGACAATGGGGAAACTGATTGATAAAATGCCCAGAGAGGTCAAAATGGCTGGTGAGGGGTATAAGATGGCTAGAAAAAACCTCCACACCCCCGGCCTATGCAAATTCACATCCCATCTCTTGCTTCTCTCTAGGCTAAGCCTCCATCATTTCTTACTTGGATTTCACCCACAGCCTCTTACCAGGATACCCTCCTTTCATTCTTACCTCCTATAGTCCCTTGCTCTCCACCTAGCTGTCACAGTGATCTTTTTACAACAGAAATCGAGTCATTTCTCTCTGTTATTTAAAGCATGAAATCCAAATGCTTGCCCTTGGCCTCCAAGGCTCTGCATGACTTGGCCTTGCCTACCTCTCTGACCTGCCTCTCCTTGCCTGTGAATCTGCGGCACTCTGGTCTCCTTTCTAGCCCTCAAACCTGCTGAGCTTGTTCCTTCTTCTCCAGATGCTTTCTTGCCTTTTTCTTTTTTTCCTGGCCATCAGAGTCTCAGCTCACTTTGACATCTCTGGAGAGGCCTTCTCTGACCACCCCTAAACCAAAGTGGTTCCTCCTGGCTCTCTATTGCATCTCTGTTTTGTTTTCTCCCTGGCACATATTGCCACCTGAACATATTAATTTATGTTTACCTGTTTGTTGTCTATCTACACCAGGAAGTTAAGCTCTGTGAGGGCAAGAGCTTTATCTTTCTTGTCATCTGATGCCCCAGCACCCAGCACAGGGTTACAGTAGATGCTCAGTGCTGTTATTTCTTGACTACATGAATAAACATGCAATAATCGTTTGTCCTCAGGCTGGCAGGAGTCAGCACTGTGGGCCTGAGGGCATGCACTGAAGAGATCCTGACCATACTAGCCCTTCCCTGCAGGCTCCCCCTCTCCACACACAAGGGAACATTAGAGGCAGGTCCTCTTCAGGAAAGCACATCTCACAGGTGATACTTTAGGTTGTGATATGTTGCTTGGCAAGAATACTCTTCAACAATTTGCTTTACATATCAGAGGTGCCAAGTGTTTATAAACATGGACTTATATTAATAGATAGTTTATTTCTTGACAGAAGCATTAGGGAGAAGGAGTTTAAGAATCGGGAGCTACCAGCAGCTAAACGAGAATTTAGGACAAGTCAACATAATAATACTTTGGTCTAAAGTGACCAAAGAAATCAATGAGACATGAAATCCGCTGGCAAGAACAAACAGAAACACACAGCCAGCAAACATCTTTTCAGGAGCACAAAAACAGCAAAAAGACAACCATTCCCAAACTGGCCTGATTCAAGAGTCACCAGGGCATTGTTAAAAACACGATTACAGCCAGGTGTGGTGGCTCATGCCTGTAATCCCAGCACTTTGGGAGGCTGAGGCAGGCAGACGATCTGAGGTCTGGAGTTCTACACCAGCCTTGCCAACGTGGCGAAACCCCATCTCTACTAAAAATACAAAAATTAGCCCAGTAAGGTGGTGGGCGCCTGTAATCCCAGCTACTCTGGAGGCTGAGACAGGAGAATCGCTTGAAGCCAGGAGGTGGAGGTTGCAGCAAGCCAAGATCGCACCAATGCACTCCAGCCTGGGCAACAGAGTGAGACCCTGTCTCAAATAATAATAATAATAATAATAATAATAATAATAAAATAAAAACACAATTCCCAGTCCCCTCCTCCGGAGAGTCCCATTCCATAGGACTGCGGTGGGGCCCAGGCATCTGCATTTTAAAATCTATTATAAGGAAGTCTCCTCTGTCACTCAGGCTTGAGTGCAGTGGCATAATCAGAGCTCACTGCAGCCTCGAACTCCTGGGCTCAGGTAATCCTTTCACTTCAGCCACCACAACCTTAAAAATAGGCACATTTGGATAGAGGGTAAGAGGCCAAATCTGTCCATCTGCCCAGGGATGCAAAGCCAGGCTCATCCCCGCTGTGCCCTCTGGTCCATTCAGAGGCAACATCCCCCAAGGTGGCAGGAAGCCGGGTGGTGGGAGCAGAGTGACAAACATTTCCCTCCCTCCTGCTAGGCAAGAAGGGTCCCAAGGGAAAGAGTGGTGCAGAACTCAGGGGTGGCTGACGCACTCCAGCCCCACCCCTGGGGCCTCATTAACTGCTACTTTCCATTGAGGTAATGGGCTGGGGGTATCTCCTGCTGGCGTCACTGGTGCTGGAGAGCAGAGAACCCTCAGCATCATCTTGCCTTTCTTCCTGCCTCGGGCCTGACAGTTTAAGCAGGGACCCCTCCCGCCCAGCAGTCCAGGGGGAGGCTTCCTCCAGCACACAGACCACACCCCAAAAGAGGTGGCACCATCCTCTTCCCAGAGCCAGAAGAAATCTGTCCTAGCTCAGCCCCTCCCCCAAACACTGGCCTTCTCCCAAAGGGGTAGGCCAGGGCCCTCAGTCATCCAGAGACTGTCAACAGGATAGAAATAGGAACACTGAGCCTTGCGTTCCTGGAGAGCAGAAGAATTTTTAATTACCATGTTTGGTCTTAAGTGTACACCACTCTCTTTATTTATTTGTTAACTTGGCTGAGTCTTGGCTGCCAAGCCATTGTGCCAGGGTCTGTCCCCAGCTCCATCCCGGTAGTAAGATGGAATTTATCTTTCTGGGGAAGAGGCAGATGATTAAGGAGGGGGTGGGAAAAGTGCCAAGACAGCATAATGCCCAGAGAGAGAGAAAGAATTTTAGGGACTCTCCTTTCAAAATGGGGGTCAGTAAAAAAAGAGGAGGGGCTTGGGGGTCTCCCAAGCTGGATTCTGGAAGAATTGAGAGGTTAAAACAGAGATACACTGAAGCCCACCATAGGTTAGCCACTCACACTATATATGCTCGGTCACCCTCTTCCCAGGATCCAGTCATAGGGTGAAGGGGGTAGAGGTATTCTCCAGAGCTTCTGCTCCATTGTGCCACCGCTGTCCCTTACCCTGCCCCCACCCTGGCAGCCTCTGTACTGGAAGGAACCAGTTCACTAGTTGTGGAGGGGACATATTTGTCCCCAGGAGTCTTCAGGAAGGGGAAGAGACAGAAAGATGGAGAAGGAGGCATTGTAGCTGGGAAAGATTAGGGAGGGGATTAACCTCATCCCTCCCCACAGACATGCCGAGGCACCAGTGTACATGCACTCAGACACATATTCAGGGACGCACACACCCTAATTCCTTTTACTTCACTCTTGCGGCAGCACGACAGCACAGGGTGAAATGTGCCCTCCATGCACGCCCTCCACACATGGGGTCTTTTTTTAACCTACAAATATGATTGGGACATCCAAAGGGCAAACAGACTGGAGCCCTTGGAGGAGGGTTGGGGAGCAGTGATTCCTGTGAAAAGGGGAGCGCAGATCGATCCCTTCGAGAATCTGATAAAAGCTATGGGTCATTCTCTTCCTAAAAAAATCCACACACCTTTATGTATGGTGCACTTCCAGCAATTTTACACATAGTATCAGAGGGATCAAGGATCCCAGCAACCTACCCACAGGGCTTCTGGGAATCCACAGACCCCAGCCTCACACAAAGGGGTCATGGCCTAGAGTCAATGGCCCTTACTACCAAATAGACAACACAGTCATTTTCCCCAAGGGTTCAGGGCTCCTGACAAGCCTGGAAAGGAACCTTCGACAAGAAACCAGCATATCTTTTACTATAGCCAGACATATATTGGGCTCAGCCTGCCTGAGCCTGGGTTTCCCTGTAGCAGCCTGATTCTTTCCCCAACATCTCAACAGACCCCAGGCACCCCCAAATCAGACACGCCCTCCTAGCCTCACATCATTACCCCCTGTGTACAAAAACCCAACCCCAAGGATATATGAGCTGCCTCCATAAAGCCGCACTCACACTCATCCTTCAACGCCCGGACACAGGACACTGAACCTGCAAGCACATCGGAATCTCCCTACACCTGCCCGGCTCCAACCTGTGCCTCCTCCAAATGCTAAGTCTTCGCAGACCCACCCACACTACCAGGACCCCCTTGCTGCTGCTCTCTAAATTGGGGCTTTGGAAAAAACCAAACTGAGAGAGGGAGGTTGGGCTGTGGTCCCCATTCTTCCTAATGCGTCCCACCACTGGCAAGTTTCCAAAGAAGCTAGTCCCTCCCTGCCACCCCAAAGCTCCCCATGGGTTGCCGGGGTCACTGACCTGGTGGGAAGAGACAGGAGAGGAGGCTGGGGTGGTGTTGGGATGGTGCAGGGGGACAGGGCCCCGGCAGCTGCATCTGTCTCCGCAGAGAAAGTGAGAAGGAGCGATCGGCCTCAGCATCCCCCCCTCAGGCCTGGCCATCCATCGCCAGCTGGGAACCTGAGCTGCTCCCTCAGAAGGAAGGAGAGGGAACCAAGGAGATCCCAGCGCCCACCCCCCTCACCTCCGCCTTGCAGTCCCCACCCCCACCTCCCCACCCACTGGATTTAAATGTACAGGGCAGCAGCATGTAACTAACACACACACACACACACACACACACTCTCTCTCTCTCTCTCTCACACACACACACACACACGCTTGCTGTCACACTGACACTGACACTGACACAGACAGACGTTTGTACCCTCTCCAGACCCCTGGCCAAGGGGTGGGACTTCCAAGATAGAGAGATGAGAGCATTTTCCTCCCCCTCCCATCTCAAACCCAGGCACAGATGGACCAGCTGCTGCCAAAATGCCAACCTCAGCCCACCCCTAGCTCACAGCCCTAGGAGCTGCCCACTATGGGGACTCTCAGCTGATAGGCAAGGAAAGAAGCCCGGTGAGCCAGAGAGAAATCAGGCGCTGGGAAAGGAAGTCTTTGAGAGCCCATGGAAACTGACACCTCTGCGTTCTTCAGCTCTAGCCCAGCTCCGGAACCTCAGGAGGAGGATGGGGAGACGGGGCAAAGCTCTGCCTGTAAATTGGAGCTGGGCATGCAGGACTTGCAGGGTCGGGGATGATGCACACAATACCCTCAGAACCTCCAGATCCCTCCAGCACTCACACAGCCATTCAGCCATTAATTCCACAAAATGTCTTGAGTGCTTGCTCTATGCTAAACAGTCATTCTGTCAACATATATATTTTTAGACTATCATAGTGGGCAAGACAGACCTAGTCTAATTCCAAGGATCTAGACAGGGGTCATTTTCTTTTTACTCCAAGCTTCTACGGAGAGTTCCAGGGTAGTTGGATTTGAGCTTTAAAAAAATTAGATACCCAGCGTGGAGGGATGAGGAGATCCTAAGGAAAATACCTCAAAATATCTCAAAAAAGGAGTTCCTAGTGTTTTGGCTTCTTCATTTTCATAGCGTTAAAATAAACCCTAAGATGGGGGTAGTTAACCCTTCCCTCTCAGAGACTGTCTAAACCACCATTTTCCCTCCCACCTGCAGCCCCACCAGCGACACCCTCAGGCCCCACCAAAATGCACTGAAGAATCCAACCAGGAAACCTCCTGAACACACCACTTCCCCATCAGGCCCAGCCACGGACCCCACCCCAGCCAGCTCACAGCTAACTCCCCAGCACACAGGAAGGGGGGGATTTGCCTGGAGGCAGAGGTATTCAAGCGGGATGGAGGAGGGAGGAACACTTGCTATTAGAATTACAATCAAGTCTATTTGGGGAGGGAGCCTTGGGCTCTCTGTGCCAAAGGACTGCCGAAAAGAATTATTTAAACTTTTGTTGTTCTTTTGGCTTGGACAGTAAATTGTTTGGTGCTGGGGGTTGGGAAGAGGAGAAACCCAGGGGATAAGAATCAATGCTTGGGCAACTCCGGAGGATAGGTGACAAATTAATTGCTTCCCCCCACCCCCCCGTCCACCAACAACACCCCAACACGCACCTTGGCCTGGCAGCTTCTGCAAAACAAACTTTGCAAATGAAAATTTCAACGAGGAAAATGGGCCTGGGGCCAAGTTCCATTCAAATAAGCAAATACCCCACACAATGGTCTGATTCATCCTCAAGCCTAGTTACACAAGCCTGGCTCAGGGTAGAGAAAATAAATATCAATATAAGTGTCCACGCTGGGCGCTGGGGTGAGTGGAATGGCAAGGGACCTGGGGAGAGGGCCTTGGATAACTCCTTGAGGCAGGGAAGGGAGAGGAGAAGTGTAGGGCTTAGGGTGGAATACCAGGGGCTTCGGAGTGTTCCCCTGTCCAGCCTCCCAAAATAGAAAAGGTCACAAAACTACTCACCTTCAGCGAGCCACGTCTCCTGGAAGTGACTTAGATCCTGGAAGAGATCTGAGGGGTAAATAGTGGAATTGGAGGTGAGGTGGAGGGGACGGTAAGAGAGAAGGGGCCCTAGCAAGCCCCGGTGACTCCCCTGCCTTGGGAGTAGGGACCAAGAAGAATGATCAGAATCCCTTGGAGGGCGAGTTTTTTGGGGAAACAGGCGGGGGTTCCAGAATCGGCCCAGTGTGTGTGTGTGTGTCTGTGTGTGTGTGTGTGTGGCGGAGGAGGGTCGCGGTTTGTCTCTCTTGCTCTTTACCTTCAGAGTCGAGGGGCGGCAGGGAGCCCGGGTCCATGAGCTTCCCCTGCGGGACGATCAGCGCTTCGCGCAAGCTCCCATTTCCGGACGATTTCTGCGAGAAGCGGGGAGAATGCCCCCGAGTCACCCTGAGGCGCTTAGTCTGGGGGACGAGGTTGGGGTCCTCGGGTGACTCAGGGGCGGGGCAGCCCAGGACTCTGCTGGGACCGCGGGGAGGGGGGCTGTGGTGAGAGTAGGGGCTGGGTGCGGGGCGGGGCGGGCGTGGAGGCCGGCGCGGCGCTCACGCTGCTGAAGGTGTAGGGCACTTGCTGGTCCAAGTATCCGGCTTTCATCCTCCGCTCCATCCGGCCGCTCCCTCCGGCCGCACGGCCGGGGCCCCAAGTGGGGGCCAAGACCTGGTGGGGGAGGGGGCTGCGTTCGCATACCGTCCAGGGAAGGCTGCGATGGGGGCGGGGAGGGGTGGCGGGAGGGGGCAGTCCCAAGGCTCTGGGTCCGACTGCGAAACTTCTCCGACTCACTGGGGCGATGGGGAGGTCTCCGCCTGCCAGGCCGAGCGCTACCACCACTCCCCTCCCGCCAAAGGCCAAAGGAGGTCCCACCTGCTCCCAGGAGCCGGGCTCTCCGTTTCTGCTTTCTGCAGCCCTGCTCTACCCGGGCTCGGTTACATAAGACGTGTGTGTGTGTGTGTGTGTGTACGCGCGCGCGCGCGGAGGAGCAGGCGAGGCGCACACCATCGCATGCCCGCAACTCCCGCGCCCCCTCCAATCCTGAATCCCAGAGCCTCCCACCCCCGCCCTGGAATCTGCGGAGGCGGGTGGTGAGAGTGAGTGTGGTGTGCGTTGGAGGCGAGGCGGGGAATCACAGACACTCTCCCTCCCTTTCCCTCCCGCAGCCTCACCTGAGGCCGGGGCGTCTGGGCTGGAGCCGCGGGGGGGTCCCAAGCATGCCCTGGGGCCCGCACCGAGGGCCGCGGGGCTAGGCCGGAGTGAGGCGGCCCCGGCCCCGGGTCCCCAGCGCACCGACTTGCTTTTCGGGCGCCGCAGACAGTTGTGAGCCCGGGGGAGCAGCTGATTGGTGCATTTCCTTTGCTCGGCCTCGACTCTCCCCGCCCAACGCCACACCGCCCCCCGTTTCCCTTTGTTTCATTGACTTTTGTGAATGGAACCCCAGGGCTGGGCACGCCCGCCAATCCGGAGAGTCGTCCGGCCTGGCCGGGGGGGCGGAGTTTCCCAGCCACGGAGGCCAATCAGAATGTAGGGGTTGGCTCCCGGCTTCATTCACTGCTCCGGCTCCCATTCATAAAAAAATAAAACCCGCGGCCGGAGTTCATTCATAAAGAACCGAGAGAAAAAGAGAGAAGCCGAGGACCCCGCGGCTTCTCCACCGTCCCCGCCACGGTCTTGGGTCTGATGCGCCGCGAGCTCCTCCGACTGGCGTCTGCACACGTCTCTGCATCTGCGTGTACGTGGGAGTATGAACATGTCTGTGCGCCCAGGAGGGAGGCGACCGGGCTTGTGTGCCCAGAGGAACAATAATAACTAGCATTTATGAAGCGCTCCGCTTCCACGTGCTCATTTCGTTCCCATAACCCGGCGAAATGGATCGTTTGTATCTTACAGATATTAAAAATGAAAGCTCAGAGAGGGATGGTAACTCGCCTGAAGTCACTCAGCTAGTCAGCACCTCTGGGGTTTACAGCCTCAAATTCCTCACACTCTCCTGTACACCCCTCTGAAGCCATGATTAGATGACTTCAGCTATGTGACAACTGATACACAGTAGGTGATCAATAAATGTAAACTGGCACAGAATCCAGGCTTTTCCTCAAGGGTCTGTTCTCTGCAGAGCTGTTTTGTGACCCACTTTCTACTGATTGCAGCAGAAACCAGAAGCCCCAGGGTAGATCATTTCTGAAAGTGTAGCTCTCTCAGCCATCTTCCCTCTTATCTGAGAGCCAGCAAAAGGAGGAAAAGCCCCAAAGGATCTGATGATCTGGAGGCAGGATGGGTTTCAGTTTTAGCTAAGAAGCTGGTCATAGTCCATTCACCACTTCCTTCAATAAACATTTATCGTGTCAGATACAGTGCTGGGTTCCAGGCAAGCAGCTATGTCCAAGACAGACATCTGAGGGGAGCTGGGGTGCTTGGGCTGTGGCCATGGGGGCACAAAGGACATGAATCCTCAAAGGCCTTTTTGCTAAGACAATTCTCTGTGTCTCCAGCCTATGCACTCCTTTGAGGACAGCCTGATTTTGCATCCTGCCTGTTTGTGATAAACACAAAAGAATGTTCAAATGCCAGGCCAGCAGGAGTGACTTCCCAAATTCATCTAACCTAACACCCGTCACTTTACAGATGAGGCAGTGGAGTTTCAGAGAAGGAAATGACACATGTAAGCTCTTTGGGCCTGACTGGCCAGAAGTGAGGCTAAAACATAAAATTGCTATTTAGTGTTCATAAGGGCTCATTCCATGAGATCTGCTTGGGCAAATGAAAATAAACTTCCCTTTCTATAGGTGCTGTAATATTCTATAAGGCTCATGTCTATTGTCCCTCTCCTCCAGGAAGCCTTCCATGATAGCCTGAATCAGTTCCTTTAGCCACATACAACATAATCTCGACTATATCTCTGGTGTGGATGTTTTTCATCCTGCCTCATGGTATAGACATCCTTATCTATGGAGAGCTCTCCAGAGCTCATTTGCCTCTGTAAGTCCTCCACAGCCTGTTAGCATGCTTACGAGGGTGGCACGAAATGCTTGTGTAGTGAATAGGTCCAATAAAGACCAAATTAATTGAGCTTAGCAGGAACCCTGCCCAAGGAAGGAGAAACAAGCCCAAGCAAATCCCAGCTTTGGGCTGGATGGAACCAGTTTGGAGACAAGTGTGAGTTCTGGCCAAGAGAAGTGGAGAGGAGGAGAGGAGGACAGAGGGTTCTTCCTGGAAGGCAGCTTTGATGTGGTCTCCATGACAACGAAGAAGAGTCCAGTAGGTCTTTAAATTGGTACTGGGCACTTCAGTAGGATGGGGCCTCTCTAGGGATGCCAGTGCTCCTCTGGTTCTGAGTTTTTTTGTTTTTGTTTTTGACACAGAGTTTCACTCTTGTTGCCCAGACTGGAGTGCAAAGGCGCAATCTCGGCTCACTGCAACCTCCGCCTCCCGGGTTCAAGCGGTTCTCCTGCCTCAGCCTCCCGAGTAGCTGGGATTACAGGTGCCTGCCACCATGCCTGGCTAATTTTTTGTATTTTTAGTAGAGACAGGGTTTCACCATGTTGGTCAGGCTGGTCTCGAACTCCTGACCTCAGGTGATCCACTTGGCTGGGATTACAGGCATAAGCCACCAAGCCCAGCCTTTTTTTTTTTTTTTTTTTTTTTTTGAGAGACAGGAGAGTCTCCCTCTGTCACCCAGGTTGGAGTACAGTGGTGCCATCATAGCTTACCATTTTACAAGTTTACATAACATAACATAACATTACATTACATTACCATTTTACAAATGAGGAAACAGAGCCCTCACAAACACACATTTACCCCAAGACCCCCCACAACAGACTGAGGACACCCCAAACAGACTCACAGGCATGCAGACACTTTGAAGGACCACACAACAGGCCAGATGGAAGCCACACCTGAGCCAGAGATACACAGGAACACTCTTGGATGCAGGACGCTCACAGTCCCCTCCTGGACACACAGCTTCATGGACACATGCAGTGTACTCCCTGACACCCTCCAACACATCTTTGGTGGGGGTTGCACAGGTAAATGCTTCTTTCCCGGCTACGCTAGTAAATTGGGGGCTGAGCTCTGACCTGTTTCCCAGGAGCCTAAGTTATAAAATGTAAATGTGAGGCTTTGATATGCAAATATTCATATAAGGCAGGCTGTGGCTTGCTCAGGAGGCTGGAAGATCAGAGCACTGTGATGAGTAGGGAGAGGAAGCTATGGATTCACCTGGATCAGACATCAAGGTGGCTCAGGAGCCATCAGAGAATCAGGCTTTCCCCAGGGCAGGTTTCAAAGAATGAGCGGCATAGGGCTGGATTTGGTTCTCTGGGTTGGGTTAGCTGGGGACATCCTGTGGGTGACCTATGCCATGTGACTGTGAGAGAAGGATGGAAGTATCCTCAAGGCCTAGCTTCCTCATGGTCTGGAAGAACTGAGTTCCAGAACCTTAAAGGGTGGAATCCAGTGGGGTAACCTTGGGAGACAGCTCTGCAAGGTCAGATGGACGAGATAAATAGGGTCAAGTAATGTCCTATGTCCCTTTAGTGTCTCCCAGACTGGAGACACTAGAGGAATGAACCAGACAGAGGGGTCAGGTGGTGGGGATGAAAGAGGGGGAGCCTGGGGTCCTCCCCATGGGCTGGTAGTTCAGGATGACCAAAACATGCCACTCTTTGACTTCCTTTTGTCTTGTGTCACTGTCCCCCTTTCACATTGCTTCCTCTAAACTACAGGTCTTCTGAATGATGGGTACATGGATATGTACCCCTGAAATTAACTGCCTGCACCAAGATGCCTGGTGCACATTTGTCTTTTTCTTATTTATTTATTATTTTAATGTTATATAACTAAGCAGATTTTTTTTGTGGAGGAGGCGCAGGGACAAGTTGTCACTATGTCACCCAGGCTGGAGTGCAGTGGAACGATCATGTCTTATTTGCTGCAGCCTCGACCTCTTGGGCTCAAGCGATTCTCCCTCCTCAGCCTCCTGAGTAGGTAGGCCTACAGGTGCTCGCCACCACGACTGGCTAATTTTTAAATTTTTTGTAGAGATGGAGTCCCACTATGTTGCCCAGGATTGTCTCAAACTCCTAGGCTCAAATGATTTTCCGGCCTTGGCCTCCCAAAGTACTGGGATTATAGGCATGACCTGTCATACCCAGCCTGGTTTTTAGATGTCTTTACAAATATTTTGTCGATATATATTACCTTCAACATGGTTGGAAAGGCACCACTTTTGGAGAATGTGCTGGGGAGGGAGGTAAAACAACTACATCCCTTGTTCCTCTCCATCTTTTACTTAGCCTGAGATCTCTCTTGAGACTCCAAAGAAATGGGGCTCTCCTTTAGCCTGCTAGCTGGGAGTATATTGGGCTAAAGAGGAAGCGCACAGATAAAGCTGATGTCTTGCTCAATTCCTAGGGGCACCCTGCGGAGGAGGAGAGCAGTCTCCATATAAAAGTTCTAAAGATGAGGACTCTTTTTCCCTTGGGTGGTGCAGGCATTGGACGTCCTCAAGAATCTTGGGAGAAACAGAAGAAGATCAGATTGTCCCAGCCTGACTCATAAAGGATTTCTTCTGGCAGACAGAGCAGTCTGAGCTGCAGTTAAGAGTTTGAGGTGGGAGGCCGGGCACGGTGGCTCACGCCTGTAATCATAGCACTTTGGGAGGCCGAGGCAGGCGGATCACTATGTCAGGAGATCGAGACCACAGTGAAACCCCGTCTCTACTAAAAATACAAAAAAAAAAAAAAAAAAAAAAAAATGGCTGGGCGCAGTGGCTCACACCTGTAATTCCAGCACTTCGGGAGGCCGAGACGGGTGGATCACGAGGTCAGGAGATCGAGACCATCCTGGCTAATACAGTGAAACCCCGTCTCTACTAAAAATACAAAATATTAGCAGGACGTGGTGGCGGGCACCTGTAGTCCCAGCTACTCGGGAGGCTGAGGCAGGAAAATGGCGGGAACCTGGCAGGCGGAGCTTGCAGTGAGCGGAGATCGCGCCACTGCACTCCAACCTGGGCGACAGAGCGAGACAATGTCTCCAAAAAAAAAAAAAAAGTTTCAGGTGGGAGATTCTGGTTCCCTCCTCACGACCCACTTGCGTGTGACAGTGTGACATTCCCAGGAGTAAAAGAATGAGCACAATGACCTCTGTGAAGCCAAGTCCACAAGGGATTGTTTTAGAATTATTTCTTGGGGAAGGAGTGTTAACCTTCTGGGGAGCTGTAAATTGAACTTGTCAGGATCCCAGTAAGAAACATCTTAATTTTTTTTTTTTTTTTTTTTGAGACAGTCTCGCTCTGTCGCCCAGGCTAGAGTGCAGTGGCGTGATCTCGGCTCACTGCAAGCTCCGCCTCCTGGGTTCACGCCATTCTCCTGCCTCAGCCTCCCGAGTAGCTGGGACTAAAGGCGCCTGCCACCACCCCCGGCTAATTTTTTGTATTTTTAATAGAGATGGGGTTTTACCGTGTTAGCCAGGAGGGTCTCGATCTCCTGACCTCGTGATCCACCTGTCTCAGCCTCCCAAAGTGTTGGGATTACAGGCGTGAGCCACCGCGCCCGGCCACATCTTAATATTTTTAAACAAGCCTAAATAAATGCATCGTACTTTCTTCTGGAATATTGTCCCAGGAGGAAATGTTGGAGCCCAGTGCTGGAAGGCCAGCAATCAAGGATGCCCCAAGGAGAGCAAGTTTTATTTTTAGAAGGTGCTGGTAACTTTAGCTTTTCATACTTGCTATTTGTAGTAGCTCAGGGCTCTCTCCCAAATGCAAAGCATTCCTTGTCCTGTTCTGTCTCCTCCTGTTAGATTTCAACCCTCTCTGCTTCTAGATGAAGCGGCCCAGCTCAAGGACGGGCCCTCTCAGAACGCTGCAGGATATAACGTTTTCTTTTCTTTTTGATTTTTTTCTCTTTCTGTCGAAGAGAGACAAACGGACAAATGTCAGCAGGCTGAACGATGAGAATGGAATTGGTGCCAGTTGGGGAGAGTCCAGGATGCTCCCCTTTTTAATTAAGTACGGACTTGAATTATGAGGGGCCACAGCGCCTGCTGGGTGGGGCTCTGCTAAGGGAAGGCAATTTCTCTCGTTAAAGATTAAACACCATTTATTCCACTTAGCCTCTCCTCAGCCCTCTGAGAGTGTCTATATTTGCTCTTGTTGTCAGGAATAATGGGCAACTGAGTGGATGCCCCAGCTTGATAAGGCAGGGACAGGGACAGCTCTGTCAGCACTGGCAGAAGCCTGGGGACTTGACTCTTACCTGAATCTTTTTGGGAGAATGGTGGTAATGGGTGGTGGGGAGAATTCCTGGTTTTATTTCTGAGATTTTTAAAAAAATTATTTTTTATTATTATTATTATTGTTATAGAGTCAGGGTCTTGCTCTGTTGCCCAGGTTGGTCTTGAACTCCTGGCCTCAAAGGATCCTCCTGCCTTGGCTTTCCAAAGTGTTGGGATTACAGGTGTGAGCTACCACACTGGCCTTGATTTTTTTTTTTTTTTTTCTAAGAGACAGGGTCTCCCTCTGTCACTCAGGCTGCAGTGCAGTGGTGCAATCTCAGTAGGCAGGTGCCACCACTCCCAGCTAATTTTTGTATTTTTTGTTTTTGTTTTTGTTTTTGTTTTTCTGAGACGGAGTCTCGCTCTGTTGCCTAAGCTGGAGTACAGTGGCACGATCTCGGCCAACTGCAACCTCCACCTCCCTGGTTCAAGCAATTCCCCTGCCTCAGCCTCCCGAGTAGCTGGGATTACAGGGGCACACCACCACGCCCGGCTAATTTTTTTGTATTTTTAGTAGAGGCAGGGTTTCACCATGTTGGCCAGACTGGTCTTGAACTCCTGACCTCAGGCAATCTGCCCACCGCGGCCTCCCAAAGTGCTGGGATTACAGACATGAGCCACCGTGCCCGGCAGTAATTTTTGTATTTTTTGTAGAGTCAAGGTTTTGCCATGTTGCCCAGGCTGGTCTCGAACTCCCGAGCTCAGGCAATCAAGCGCTGAGCCACCGTGCCTAGCCTTGTTTTTGTTTTTATCCAAAACAGAAACTCTTCTCTCTCACTAGTCCCTGACTGCCCCCAGGCTGTAGGGTTTTCCTGAAACTCAGGGAGCTGCTGCTGTAGATTTATTTTCTTGTTGATTCTCATCTATCCTACTGGCGACCCCAGCCCAGATTTATCTGGTAATTTACAACCATGGTTGTTAATTAATGATCTGGAGCCACAGAGCACAGAGCCCAGGAAATGATGCTCCTTCTGGGTAGGGGCACTGCTTTCCTCTTGCTTTGTGGGGACCATGTGCCTGGGTGGAGAAGAGGATGGCAGAAAGAAAGGATGTTAGGGGGATGCATGCTGAGAGGACATAATACCTAACCAGAGGGGGACCAGACATTCTGGACCCCACCTTGAGTTTCCAAAATACAGTGTTTGGGCCGGGCGCAGTGGCTCACGCCTGTAATCTCAGCACTTCGGGAGGCAGAGGCAGGTGGATCATTTGAGGTCAGGAGTTTGAGACCAGCCTGACCAGTATGGCAAAACCCTGCCTCTACTAAAAATACAAAATTAGCCGGTAGTAGTGGTGCATACCTATAATCCCAGCTACTTGGGAGGCTGAGGCAAGAGAATTGCTTGAACGCAGGAGGCGGAGGTTGCAGTGAGCCGAGATCGCATCATTGCACTCCAGCCTGGGCAACAAGAGCAAAACTCTGTCTCAAAAAAAAAAAAAAAAAAACAAAAAAACAGTGTTTGTATATGTGCCTTACACTTTATTGTTTTCCTAAGCCTTTTAAGATATCTTATCTTATTACATTTTCCCAGCATTCCTCAAAGTAGGTATATTTAGTTCCATTTTATAGTTGAGCACTCTAAAGTCCAGAGAGCAATTTGCTTTATGTCACCCAGGGAGAGGGAACCAAACAAACCACCCGCTTCAGACTCCCCAGCTCCACGGAGTTCCAGAGAGAGTGACTTCTGAGGGCTGAGTAAAGACAATAGCACGTTGTTCTTACTAGTCTGATCCCCAGTTCTCTGGGATCCTGATCCCACCTGACCCTCCCCTTCTTGACATTTCCTTTTTGTGTTCTTCCCCCGCCCCACCAAACCCCACTTTCCTGTTAAGAAATGCCTGTTAGGATCTTGTTAATTGTATATCTTACAGTGTGGTTTGGCATTTTCTTAAATTGCATGTCAGACATGAATGTCTTCCACAAAGGGAAAACTGATGGAGGGGGGAGCATTTTGCTCCCTAGAAATTGAGAATGTAAAGTATATTTAATTAAAATGATAAATCTGGTATTCAGTTTTGTTTTTACTACTACTAAAACTAATCTATTTTATGCACATTTGCAGAAGGCTGCAGCCATCAAATCAGAGAATATTAGAGCCGTGAGGCACCTTGGAGATCTGTCTGGGCCAAATCCTTCATTGTAGAGACAAAGAAACTGAGTCTCAGATTGGGGAAGTGCCGGGGATGTGTGAGTGGCTGAGGTGGAGCCAGACACTGCGGCTTGTTTTCCTTCGTGCCACCTTCTCTCTCCTGCTTCAACTTCTGTGCATCACAGGGTGGGAGTCACCAGGCTCTGACTCCTCTCTCTTTAAATGTCTTCCCTCTCCCCATGCAAACTCATGCTGAGAGGGGGATGGGCCCCTGGAGCTCCCCTTCCTCACCTCCCCAGTGGGTACTGTTCATTCTCTGTCAATTCTCTCCCTCTGGCTTCTCTGACCCCCGTCTTTTCCCACGCAGGATCCTTATTTGGCATGATCATTTGGTGAGATTTTATTTTATTTCATGTATTTATTTTTGAGATGCAGTTTCACTCTTGTGGCCCAGGCTGGAGTGCAGTGGTGCAATCTCGGCTCACTGCAACCTCCACCTCCCAGGTTCAAGTGATTCTCCTTCCTCAGCCTCCCGAGTAGCTGGGATTATAGGCATAAGCCACCACACCTGGCTAATTTTTGTATTTTTAGTGGAGACAGGGTTTCACCATGTTGGTCAGACTGGTCTTGAACTGACCTCAGGTGATTCACCCGCCTTGGCCTCCCAAAGTGCTGGGATTACAGGTGTGAGCCACCACGCCCGGCCTGGTGAGATTTTAAATGGCATTTGGTTCTCTGTGTTTTCCCCTCTGTCCTTCTACAAGGTAGTAACCGGATCTCTGCTTTTATCGTCCCAGCTGTGCCTGCAGAGTTGAAAACAAGCTATTGAATCCACATTTTATGTTGCATTTGCTTAAAACAACATTGTGCATGTTGTAAAACATTTATTTATTTGAATAGATAAGATATCCACATGGCGGCCAGGCTCGGTGGCTCACGCCTGTAATCCCAGCACTTTGGGAGGTCGAGGTGGGCGGATCACAAGGTCAGGAGATCGAGACCATCCTGGCTAACACGGTGAAACCCTGTCTCTACCAAAAATACAAAAAAATTAGCTGGGCGTGGTGGCGTGTGGCTGTAGTCCCAGCTACTCGGGAGGCTGAGGCAGGAGAATGGCTCCAACCAGGAGGAGGAGCTTGCAGTGAGCTGAGATCGCACCACTGCACTCCAGCCTGGGCGACAGAGCGAGACTCCATCTCAAAAAAAAAAAAAAAAAAAAAAGAGATCCACATGGCACAAAATTCAAAACTAATATAGTGCTCGCCAGTGAAATTTTTTTTTTTTTTTGAGGTGGAGTTTTGCTCTTATTGCCCAGGCTAGAGTGCAGTGGCGCAATCTTGGCTCACTGCAACCTCTGCCTTCCGGTTTCAAGCGATTCTCCTGCCTCAGACTCCCGAGTTGTTGGGATTACAGGTGCCTGCCACCACACCTAGCTAATCTTTTTGTATTTTTAGTAGAGACGGGGTTTCACCATGTTGGTCAGGCTGGTCTTGAACTGCTGACCTCATGATCCGCCCGCCTCGGCCTCCCAAAGTGCTGGGATTACAGGCATGAGCCACTGCATGAGCCACTGCGCCCGGCCCCAAAATTTTTAAATATCTCCCCTCTCTGTCCTCTAGCAGCTCAGTTTGCCTTCCTGGCGGCAGCCATGATGTTCAGTTTCTGGTGTATCCTTGGTGAGACGATCCATACATATATATCCAAGCCAATTCATACCTCACATACATACATTAATTAATTCCTTCCCCTTTGGTTACAACTTCTCCTGCATGATGTTGTCTTGGGGAAGCATCAACAACTGCTTAGTCATGGTTTGGGGCGTGCCAGGTTAGAGTCAATGACCTCTCTGATTTACGAGGTGGTGCTGACCCAAGGTGGTGCTGGCTGCACCCATTTGGGTTCTGTGGGGAGGTGGCTTTGAGTTCCTCGGGGCCCAGTCTGCAGTGGCTATTGGGACAAAAGGCCCCATCTTCCTGGGCAGAGAAGTGGAGCTTCCATTTTAAGAGGCAGAAGGGGGCTGTCAGAAGAGGGAGGGGTAAGGGTGTGTGTGTGTGTGTGTGTGTGCGCGCGCGCGCGTGCAGATTATAGTAATCACTGTTTCACATCTCATTTGTAAGAAGTCAGAAGGTTGTGGTAAGAAGTCAGAATGAGGAGTCCCCTTTAAGGCGGTCTAAGGTTGTGCCCAAGACAGTTGGCTCATTCCTTGGGAAATGTCTTTCTGGGCCTGAGGAGCTGGATAAAATGGAGGGAATGACCTAATCCATTTGGTCCAGTTGCTTTTTTTTTTTTTTTTTTTTTTTTTTTAAAGACAGAATCTCACTCTGTTGCCCAGGCTGGAGTTCAGTGGCAGGATCTCAGCTCACTACAACCTCTGCCTCCTGGGTTCAAGTGATTCTCCTGCCTCAACCTCCCGAGTAGCTGGGATTACAGGCACATACCACCATGCCCAGTTAATTTTGGTATTTTTAGTAGAGAAGGGATTTCACCATATTGGCCAGGCTGGTCTCGAACTTCTGACCTCAAGTGATCCGCCCACCTCGGCCTTCCAAAGTGCTGGGATTACAGGCGTGAGCCACCACGCCCGACCTCATTTGGTCCAATTTCTATCAGGAATCTCATTTGTCATCATCTCCCCTAACTCCAACTTCAATTCAGTCTCAACACGCATTTACAGAAATACACTCTGCAAAAAAACATGTGCTAGGCTCAGAAACATGTCCAGAGGCTCAGAAATGAGGAAGGCCCTTGCCCCCGCCCAAGGAGCCCGCCATCTGGTGATGGCATTATAGGTGTGTGGGGCTATAAGTCTTTAATGTTTTTGTGCAAAAGCCAGGGGCTGCCTTTCAGGAGGAAACAGTGAAGGGTGATGGCTTCAGTCCTGAAATCCTATTCTTTTTTTTTTTTTTTTTTTTTTGGAGACGAAGTCTCACTCTGTTGCCAGGCAGGAGTGCAGTGGCGCAATCTTGGCTCACTGCAACCTCTGCCTCCTGGGTTCAAGTGATTCTCCTGCCTCAGCCTCCCGAGTAGCTGGGACTACAGGCACCCGCCACCACACCTGGCTAATTTTTGTATTTTTAGTAGAGACGGGGTTTCACCATGTTGGCCAGGATGGTCTCTATCTCTTGACCTCATGATATACCTGCCTCGGCCTCCCAAAGTGTTGGGATTACAGGCATGAGCCACCGCGCCCAGCCGGAATTCCTATTCTTTTAAGTCCATGTCTAATGCCATTTCCTCCATGAAGTCTCTCCTGGTGCATTTCTTCTCCCAGGGAGCCAGCACTCTCCTTCAGCTTTGTCAATGTAAGTTGTGAAGAAAATATTTGTTGGCTGGGTGCAGTGGCTCACGCCTGTAATCCCAGCACTTTGGGAGGCCGAGGCGGGCAGATCACGAGGTCAGGAGATAGAGACCATCCTGGCTAACACAGTGAAACCCCATCTCTACTAAAAAAAAAAAAATACAAAAAATTATCCGGGCGTGGTGGCAGATGCCTGTAGTCCTAGCTACTTGGGAGGCTGAGGCAGGAGAATGAAGTGAACCCAGGAGGCGGAGCTTGCAGTGAGCCGAGATCGCGCCACTGCACTCCAGCCTGGGCGACAGAGCGAGACTCCGTCTCAAAAAAAAAAAAAAAAAAGAAAGTATTCGTTCATTGGAAAAGATAAGGTCTCTTTCGTCTTCTCCAACCTTGTGTTACTATGAAATCCTCTGTGGATCTGGCTTGAGTCTCCCCACTGGATTAGAAGTTCCTAGAGAGCAGCCTGGGTGCCTCACTTCTGTGCTCCCTGTGGCACCCAAGCCTGCCCCTGGAACAGTCAGAGCTTTGCAAACTCCCTGCTGAAGCTGAATCAGAGGGAGTAGCTTTGTGCAGCCTCTGGAACTGAGTTCACAGCCAAGGAGTGCTCTCAGGAGAGACATGGAAGGACGTGTATGGCCTGTAAGCTACAAAGTGCTTTTTTTCAATGATTGAAAAAAATTTTTTAAACACAAGATTTTTTGACATGTGAAAATATGAGAAATTCATTTTTTTTTTTCTTTTTGTAGTTTCACTCTGTCACCCAGGCTGGAGTGCACTGGCGTGATCTCAGCTCACTACAACCTCCTCCTCCCAGGTTCAAGCGATTCTTGTGCCTCAGCCTCCCGAGAAGCTGGGACTACAGGTGCACACCACCACGCCTGGCTAATTTTTTGTATTTTTAGTAGAGATGGGGTTTTGCTACGTTACCCAGGCTGGTCTCCAACTCATGTGTTCAGGTAATCCGCCTGCCTTGGCTTCCCAAAGTACTAGGATCACAGGAATGAGCCACTGCTCCTGGCCGAGAAATTCAAATTTTAGTGTGCAGAAATAGTTTTATTAGGACACAGCCATGCTTATTTACTATTTTAGGTTGCTTTGTGTTACCACAGAATGGTTTAGTAGTTGCAAGAGCGACAGTATGGCTTGCAAAGCCTAAAATATTTACTCTCTGGCCCTGAACTTAAAAAGTTTGCAGGCAGAGAACCTAATTCACAAATACTGGGAATCCACATTGAAGGTTGGGCAGCCCAAAGGAGGTGGTCAAGTGTCTCTGGGCAAGGCAGGGGCAAGGGCAGCCCAGCAGAAAGCAGGAAGGGAACTTGCCTAAGGTTGCCCTGCTGGGAAGGGGTAGAGCTAGCCTGTGAACCCAGGCTTGTTTGCTTTCAGAAGCCAAATAACCTGTCCACAGCCACAGAAGAGGCCTGGACTTTGGTATTTAAAGGAGAGAGAGAGACCCTCCTCACTGAGAGGATCAGAGAAGACTTCTTGGAGGAGGTGGCATTGGAGCTATCATTGAGGTGGGTAGGATTTGGGTGTGGGGCTAGAGGCAGGATATTCTGGGCTTAGGGAATATCAGGACCAAGGGCGGGAGTCTGTAAAGCACAAGGTTAAATTAGGGGAGGGAGAAGACTCTAGGGTGCTGTGGAAGGGAGTTTTGGGAAGTGGGGAGACAGTCCTTGGAAACCCTCGAGATATTTGCCTTGGAATTTTCTCTTTGGAATCTTGGCTCTGTGGCCCCAGGCCTGATGTCTTTGCCGGCTGGCCACAAAGCTGAGAGTAATTCCAGGCCAGTGTGAGAGGCCCTGGTAGGTCAGAGTCTCTGGTTGCCTAAGCCTTTGTACATCGGTGGCCTTGGACACGTTTCCCTGGATGCAGGCCTGGTCTCGGTGGCAGGGCTTTCCCTGAGTGGAGCCTGGGCTAACTCCCTGGTAGAGATTCCAAGACCTGCCTGTGAATTTTCCATGGGGCCATCACACCCCTGGAACTGAGGAAAGGAAAAGGGAGAAGTGGTTTTCCTTTGCAAGCATGAAGCTGGTGGCTTCTGCTTACAGGCCCTAGCTGGACCCCATTCTCCCTTCTGGGATGGAGTGGAGGAAATTTTACCTTTGGGAACCTGGGAGGCCAAAGTTCTGGAGATTTAGCAGCTGACACCCCTAAAGGATAAGCCTTAGGCCTCCTGGCAACTACATCAGTGTTTAATAAATGTTTGTGAGTGAAGGAATGAGTGAGTGGGTGCTGGGGGAAGGGGTTTGTCCACAGGGGTGCAAAACAGGCCTCTACCTGCCAGACACTTCCTGTTTAGTCGGGGAGGTGGGTGGGAGGTGGTACTGTGCTGTTATAATAAGAACATTTTTCATAACTGAGGTTTAAGCACTAAAGGCAACCCAGGATAGGTACATATCAACAGGAGGGCGGAGGAAGCCACTCCTGGAGGTGTTCCCGTTCTAGCCCACAGAGGCTCTGAGTTCCTGCCCTGCTTAGCGCTGGCTGGTCCTAGAAGTTCCATCATTCTAGGTGCTAGACCCTCACTTGGTCTCTGCTGCTGTCTACTGAGGATGGAGACTTCAGAACCATGACCTCGTGCAGATGGGTCACTGGTATATGTGGGTCTCCCGGGGATAGAGGAAGAGGGCATTTGTGACTTTGGGTCCTGCTGGCCCCGCTCTGGGAGTTACAAAGCTTACTTTCTCTGCTCAGACAGGGCTGGGGGAGTGAGTTGTTCTTTTTGCCCAACCCAATTTCAGCAACTGCATGTGAGGGGGAACCACGGCAACTTCGAGTCACACTCCTAGTGTCCTGCTTGTCTCATGGTAGGTGGGTGTCTGCTCATGCCTGCAAGTCACTCACTTTTCCAGGGCTCTGCAGCCCACCCCTCTTCGCTGGTCCCCTCAGGATCTCAAACTCTGGAGACCTCAAGTCATTCAGCTTTGACCCTGCTCTATTGCCTCTCCCAGGGCAGGCCGCTGCTATAGGGAAGGGAACCCAACAGAATCGTCTCTGTGCAGCTTTGCACCATGAAGTCTCACCCAGCCGTCTATATTATTGTGCCAAAACCTGGAGGCTCAGAAGTGTTAAGTGACTTGCCTGACTCAACACAGCCAAGAATGGCAGTTGGAGGCTGAATGCCTGTAAACTTGTCTAGTGTATCAGTAGATTCAATGGACTGAAAACAGGAGACCTGAGGTCTGACCCAGATACCCATGTCCAGAGGCGCAGGGCAAGGAGGCAGAGGCCCAGTTGAGGAATCCTAGTTCCTGATAACAGAGATGACAGCTAAAGCCAGAGAAAGGAAGGTAAGAAAGAAAGGGATTGCTGGTGGTGAAGCTCTGGCTTCTCTATGCCTAGTGGCTGTTGATTCAAGATGCCCTCTGTTGCCGAACCTTTGGGGTCAGGTGAGGAGGAGGATAGGGCCTTAATTTAGACAGAACCCTTGGGCCCCTGCCTTCCAGAGGAAATACCAGGATAATGGAAACTGCAAATAGGTGTTATACCTGGGGTTTCAACTAGGGTTCCAAACAGGAATATTCCTGGGGCTAGGGTAGAGGGAGGAGGTAGTTAGTAATTATTTCCATTTTATTCATTTATTGAGCAATTGCTACATGCCAGGCACTGTGTTAGGAGATGAGAATACAGGGTCAACGACAGTCAAGAACAACAGCAAATCTTTCAGCATTCATCATGTGCCAGGCTAAATGTTTTGCATGTGCTACTCATCTATTCCACATCATATATGTGTACAGCATAGAGGAGTTTCTTTCTAACTTCTCTGTTAGAAAGTTTCTAAGTGGCCGGGCACGGTGGCTCATGCCTGTAATCCCAGCACTTTGGGAGGCCAAGGCGGGTGGATCACCTGAGGTCAGGAGTTCGAGACCAGCCTGGCCAACATGGAGAAACCCTGTCTCTACTAAAAATACAAAATTCCCTGGGCGTGATGGCGCATGCCTATAGTCCCAGCTACTCAGGAGGCTGAGGCAGAAGAATCGCTTGAACCCAGGAGGTGGAGGTTGTGGTGAGCTGAGATGGCGCCATTGCACGTCAGCCTGGGCAACAAGAGTGAAACTCCTTCTCAAAAAAAAAAAAAAAAAAAAAGAAAAGAAAGTTTCCCAAAGTCACAGAGCTAGCGAATAGCAAGGGGAGTCAATGAGTAAGCTCAGGCCAGCAACCCTGCAGATCAGATCTCTCTCCAGCAGAGGTGTGCTCTGGGTGTCCCGGAGATTTGAGAGAGGGGCTCTGCTTGGGGAAGTGGGGCGGCAGCATTTGAGCCAGTCCTCATGGGATGAATGAAATTTCATCCTAGGAATGGGGAGAAGGTTCCAGGTTTAAAGAAGCAGCATTTGCCAAGGTGCAAGAGCCAGAAAGGAAATCCTAGGGGAGAGACAAATTTGGGGGTAGTCCTCAAAATTCCTACCCTCAGGCTAGGGAGTGTGAGCATTTTGAAGACCATGTTTAGGTGCTTGGATTATATTCTGTAGATCATGGGAGTCACTGGGGTCGGGGGCAGTGTGGCGGAGCATGGGTAAGTTAAAGCAATTCTGACTGAATCAGACCCTAGGCAAGAGGAAGGAGGTCACTGCCTTGGAATCTTCAAGAATCGCTCATCCCTGATCCTGTCCCCCTTTTGCCACATAAGATGTGATGCCGTCACTCAACTCATCATTCACCAACAAGCTATGGGGCCTGAAACCTTTCTATGCCTCAGTTTCCTCATCTGTAAAACAGCAATACTAGTAGTACCTGCCTCAGAGACCTGGGTGTGCAGCTAAATTGAGATGCTCTAGGGAAGCTCAGGCTTTCAGTAAGGGATCAATAAAGGCTAGTTCCTGTTATCAGATGTCACCTCCCCACCCTGTCCCGTGTCCAGTCAGCACCTCGAAGTCCTGACTGTCAGGAATGCCCCCACTCCGCCTAACAGTCTGATCTAAATCCCTCCTGCTGCAGTTGGATCCCAGCTTCCCTGACAGCCTTTCAGGACGGGAAGCTCCATGTTCAATGCTCCCCACCCTCGTCCAGCCTCTCTAATCTCAGCTCTTCCCTTTCCCCTCCCCTGTGATTATCATAAACCCTCTCGAGTTAGGCAGACTTGGCTGGGCCCCATGCCTCTTTGAAGTCCCAAGCCAGGTTCCCAGCCCCACATACTGACTTCTGAGAAAGCTGCTTCCCATCAAATCCTGCCGCCAAAAAGACTCTCCTCTTAGGTATTCCTGCCAACTCCGTTTTATAATCTCTGTGCCGGGGAGGGAGGACAGTTCAGGCACTTTGTCTGCAGGAAGGAAGCAATTAAATTATTAGCACTTTGAAAAATTAAACGACATAACTTACAGCGGAATAAGTTTAGCAAAAAAAAAAAAAAAAAAGCCTTGTAATGTGAGAAAACAATTAAAAAGAATTATATAAGGTTGGGCTCGCTCCTTTATTGCAATAGAGTTAGCAGTTCATTGATTATCGTCCTGTTATAATGCAGCAGGATGGTGCGGGCTGCTGCGGAGGCAGAGACATTCAGGAAGCAAAGCGCTTAGTTGGGTCTTGCAAGAAGACGAGGTGGAGGAGCTGAAAGGTTTTCCTGGAGGGCAAGGGGGAGGGGAGAGTGGGGTCAGAGGAGGATCACCAAAGCAGCTCTTCTTCCCTTCTCCATGCTCCTACCTTGGTAGATGTGGATGAGGATGATCAGAGCAGCCTCATAGGAGGCACCCTGGGTGTCCCTTACTGGGAGAGTGGAAAGGTCAAGTGGATGGAAGCACCAAGGGGCGCCAGGTAGCAGCAAGAAGCACTGACGCCTGTACACAGAGCCCTGCAATAGATCTCAAAAACGTAGTGCTCCACAACAGCAAAAAATACAAATTCTCTCTACCCACAACGACATAGGGGAGTCTCCCAGACAAGTTGAGCAAAAGAAGCAAGACATGAAAGACAGGTATGATTCCATGCAGAGGAAGTTCAAGAAAAAATTCAATGAATGGGTGGAGACGGGAGCTGGAAGAGTGGGTACCTCAGGCTGGGAAGGGGGCAGTTTATTGACTGTGAAGGGACACAAGGGAAACTTGCTGGGGTACTGGAAATGTTCTGTATTTTGATCTCGGTGATGATTACACAGATGTATATATAGGCTAAAAATCGAGTTTCATATTTCAGATCATTGCACATTACTCACTTTACTGTATATGTATTATACCTCAACAGGAAAGGAAAGAACAAACAAATGTTGTAGAGGAAAAAAATTGTAGGAAACAAGGAGATATATAACACAATGCTATTTATGTAAATAAACCTCATGCCTACGAAATAACTACCCATCCTAAAAGAACTCAGCAAACAGATTGGGTGCAGCGGCTCATGCCTATAATCCCAGCACTTTGGGATGCTGAGGTGGGGTGATCGCTTGAGTCCAGGAGTTCAAGACCAGCCTGGGCAACACAGCAAGACCCCATCTCTACAAAAAATGAAAAAAATTACTGTGGCATGTCCTTGTAGTCCCAGCAAGTTAGGAGGCTGAGGTGAGAGGATTGCTTGAGCCCATGAGGTCAAGGCTGCAGTGAGCTCTGATCTCACCACTTCACTCTAGCCTGGGTGACAGAGGAAGACCCTGTCTCAAAAAAACAAACAAACAAACAAACAACAACGGGGAATGTATGAATGAATGAAACCAAGAGCAGGGCACTACACAGACCAGTTATGACAACAGGCCATGAATGGAGAGTATGGTAGACTCAACCCTCTCCTTCCGAAGTAGAAGGTTGTAGAAAAAGTGCTAATTAATCATATCAGGAGGTCTTTGGGCTGAGCGTGGTATGTGTAGGGTGTTGGGGCATTTTGATCTGGGGAGTGAGTGTAGATTCAGTCACTAATGACTACCAGGAGGTAAGGGAGGTACGGATCTCGCATTTGTAAACTTCTCTGCAGTTTGCAAAGCAATGCCATGTCTACCACCGCAGAGAACCTCACATAGGGTGTTTCCTGGAGGGAGCGAACTGGAGCCCGCCCACCTGCTACCACCCCAAGATGGGTTCCCCTGGCAGGTGATCTAACCTCTCTGCATCTGGGCCATGGGGATGATAAAAAGAATGTCTAGAATGTCTAGAGTGAGAGGGGAGTTAGAACACAGTTTAGAGAAGGGGTCAGCCACCTTTTTCTTTTCTTTTCTTTTCTTTTTTGAGATGGAGTTTCGCTCCTGCCACCCAGGCTGGAGTCCAATGGCGTGATCTTGGCTCGCTGCAACCTCCGCCTTCTGGGTTCAAGTGATTCTCCTGCCTCAGCCTCCGGAGTAGCTGGGATTACAGGTGCCCGCCACTGCGCCCAGCTAATTTTTGTACTTTTAGTAGAGACGGGGTTTCACCATGTTGGCCAGGCTGGTCTTGAACTCCTAACCTCAGGTGATCCACCCGCCTTGGCCTCCTAAAATGCTGGGATTACAGGCACGACCCACTGTGCCCGGCCCAGCCACCTTTTTCTATAGAAGGTCAGGTGGTAAATATTTTAGCCTTTGAGGGCCATAAGGTCTCTGTCATACCTACTCTGGAAGCAGCCATAGATGTAAATGAATGAGCATGACTGTGTTCCAACAGAACTTTATTTATGGACACTGACATTGAATTTCATGTAATTTTCATATGTCACAAAGTATTATTCCTTTTTTTAACTTTTAGGTTCAGGGATACATGTGCAGGTTTGTTATACAGGTAAACTTGTGTCACGGGGTTTTGTTGTACAGATTATTTCATCACTCAGGTACTAAGCCTAGTACCCAATATTTATTTATTTATTTATTTATTTATTTATTTAGAAATAGGGTCGGCTGGGTATGGTGGCTCATGCTTGTAATCCAAACACTTTGGGAGGCCAAGGTGGGCACTTCACTTGAGGTAAGGAGTTTGAGACCAGCCTGGCCAACATGGTGAAAATCCATCTCTACTAAAAATACAAAAATTAGCCGGGTGTGGTGGCACAGGCCTATAGTGTCAGCTACGTGGGAGGCTGAGGGAGGAGAATAGCTTGAACCTGGGAGGCAGAGGTTGCAGTGAGCTGAGATTGCACCACTGCACTCCAGCCTGGGTGACAGAGCAAGACTCCATCTCCAAGAAAAAGAAAAGAGAGAGACAGGGCCTCACTCTGTTGCCCAGACTAGAGCACAGTGGCACCATCATGCTCACTGCTGGCTGAAACTTGGGCTCAAGTGATCCTCCTGCCTCAGCCTCCCAAGTAGCTAGGGCTACAGGCACATGGCACCACACCTGGATAATTTTTTAATTTTTTGTTGAGACTGGGGTCTTGCTACATTGCCCAGGCTGGTCTCGACTCCTAGCCTCAAGGGATTCTCCCACCTAGGCTTCCCAAAGTGCTGGGATTACAGGTTGAGCCACCACACCCAGCTGTGAAGTATTATTCTTTTGATTTTTTTTCAAACCTTTTAAAAATGTAAGAATGATTCTCAGCTTGCAGGCTGTACACAAACAGGAAGGAGACCATAACTGCTGACCCCTGGTCTAGAGGATAAATGAGTTGGAGCAGTCCCTGGCACATAGCAAGTGCTCAGGAAACCTCAGTTATTATCATTCTCACCCCTATTGTACAGAAGAGGGGCAAAGTGACTTATCCAGGGTTACCAGGGAGTTCACGGCAGAACTGGGCCTCTTATCTGGATCTCCTGAGTCTCAATCCACTTTGAACAAATGCTCAAGAAGGAAAGAGTCTAAGTTGTACATGACATCCCTTTTTCCAGGGCCCACATCTTGCAGTACGAAGTCTGGCTTCTAGAGAGACTAGAGCTCCTCTACGCTCTTGTTTCCTGCAGCAGCAGTGTGCTGAATTTCCTGATGTGGATGTCATTGTGGGTCATCCAAGTGCACCTCTAGTTACGTTTATATAAAGTTCAAAACCAGGCAAAGCTAATCTGTGCTATTATTATTAGAAGCCAGGAGAGTGGGCCGGGCACGGTGGCTCATGCCTGTAATCCCAACACTTTGGGAGGCCGAGGCAGGCAGATCACCTGAGGTCAGGAGTTCAAGACCAGCCTGGCCTACATGGTGAGACCGCTGTCTCTACAAAAGTACAAAAATTAGCTGAGCGTGATGGCGGGTGCCTGTAATCCCAGCTACTCAGGAGGCTGAGGCAGGAGAATCTCTTGAACCTAGAAGGCAGAGGTTGCAGCAAGCCGAGATCGCGCCGTTGCACTCCACCCTGGGCAACAGAGCGAGACTCCATCTCAAAAATAAATACATAAATAAAGAAGCCAGGAGAGTGGTTACCTCTGGAAGGAGGCACATGGAGGCTTCTGGGGTTGAGGAAACGTTCTGTCTCTTGATCTGGGAATGGTCTTTGTGAAAAGGCATCAGACCTACACTGGGTACATTTCTGGGCAGATGTTCTAATCCAATAAAATGTACATAGAAATAGCCCCAGCCAAGCGCAGTGGCTCATGCCTGCAATCCTAGCACTTTGGGAGGTCGAGGCAGGTGGATCACAAGGTCAGGAGATCAGGACCATCCTGGCTAACATGGTGAAACCCCGTCTCTACTAAAAATACACACACACACACACACACACACACACACACAAATTAGCCGGGCATGGTGGCGCGCCTGTAGTTCCAGCTACTCGGGAGGCTGAGGCAGGAGAATGATGTGAACTCGGGAGGCAGAGCTTGCAGTCAGCCAAGATTGAGCCACTGCACTCCAGCCTGGGCGACAATGCAAGACTCTGTCTCAAAAAAAAGAAAGAAAGAAAGAAGAAAGAAAAGAAAGAAAGAAAGAAAGAAAGAAAGAAAGAAAGAAAGAAAGAAAGAAAGAAAGAAAGAAAGAAAAAAAGAAAGAAAAAAAAAAAGAAGGAAGGAAGGAAGAAGAAGGAAAAGGAAGGAAGAAAGGAAAGAAAGGAAAGAAAGGAAAGAAAGAAAGAAAGAAAAAAGGAAAGGAAGAAAGGAAGGAAAGGAAGGAAAGGAAAAAGGAAAGGAAGGAAAGGAAGGAAAGGAAGGAAAGGAAGGAAAGAAAGGAAAGAAAGAAATAGCCCTAAAGGCATCTTGGTGAAGCAGTAAACTTTTAGTGTTCACTTTTAGTTTTAGGGACAGGAAGCAGA
This sequence comes from Nomascus leucogenys, assembly GCF_006542625.1. Classification (NCBI taxonomy): domain Eukaryota; kingdom Metazoa; phylum Chordata; class Mammalia; order Primates; family Hylobatidae; genus Nomascus; species Nomascus leucogenys. Next base: position 32,586,178 of record NC_044399.1, on the reverse strand, counting down.
ACTGATGTCATCCAAGCACTATTGCTGTGCTGAGCAGCAAAGGACATCACCCACAAGCCTTGCAGGTGGGACAGAAGGTCCTCTCATCCATACACATCTGGCACCTTGACATAGAAAGTGCCAGTTTTGCCGGGCACAGTGGCTCATGCTTGTAATCCCAGCACTTTGGGAGGCCAAGGCGGGTGGATCACGAGGTCAGGAGTTCGAGATCAGCCTGACCAACATGGTGAAACCCCGTCTCTACTAAAATACAAAAATTAGCTGGGCGTGGTGACACGTGCCTGTAATCCCAGCTACTCAGGAGGCTGAGGCAAGAGAATCGCTTGAACCAGGGAGGCAGAGGTTGCAGTGAGCCAAGATTGCACTACTGCACTCCAGCCTGGGCGACAGAGTGAGACTCCGTCTCAAAAAAAAAAAAAAAAAGAAAAGAAAAGAAAAAAGAAAGTGCCAGTTTTGGTTGGCTGGGTGCAGTGGCTCATGCTTGTAATCCCAGCATTTTGGGAGGCTGAGATGGGCGGATCACTTGAGGTCAGGAGTTAAAGACCAACCTGTCCAACATGGTGAAACCCTGTCTCTACTAAAAATATTTAAAAATTAGCTGAGCGTAGTGGTGCACGCCTGTAGTCCCAACTACTTGGGAGGCTGAGGCAGGAAAATCGCTTGCACCCCGGAGGTGGAAGTTGCAGTGAGCCGAGATTGCACCATTGCACTCCAGCCTGGGCGACAGAGCAAGACTCTGTCTCTGTGTAAGACTTTGTGTCTGGAGCACAGAAAATGTGTGAGTGTATGTGTGTGAGAGTGTATATGTGTGGTGTGTGTGTGAGATGTTTGTGTGGTGTTTATGTGTGAGTATGCATGTGTGAGATGTATATGCATGTGTGAGATGTATGTGCATGTGTGAGCAACTGTGATTGTGTGAGTGTAGGGTGTATTAATGGTGTGTTTGTGGGTGGGAAGTGTGTGTGAGTGAATGTGTTAATTTTGTGTATGCATGAGTGGATGTATTTGTGAGGATATGTGTGGTGTGAGCTGTGTGTATGTACAAGTGGTTATGATTGTGTTTGTGTGCATGAGGTGTATGAGTATGTGTCAGTATATGTATGGGTTGTGTACGAGATGTGTATGTAGATATGGGCGTGTGTGTACCTGTGCATGGGTATGATTGTGTATATGTGTGTATATGTGTGATGTGTGAGATGTGTGTCAGTGGGTAGGAATGTGTGTGTGAGTCTGTGAGAACCACCCTAAAACAGAGCCCAGAAACTTTCCTCTCCCTTTGGAGTTGGGATTTGGGACTTTCTGGGGGCCTGTGTGGGCACACATATGTAGTGTGTGGTAAGGCAGAGGTGCAGGTACTCATTTCTCTGGCGTGAGTGCCTGGCAAACACTTGCTGCTGCTCCTCCGGTGAGCAGCCTTTATGTGTTTTTGTAATGCACGTCCCTTGATTGCTGCAGATTTATGCAGAGAAAATGGGTTCTGGTAACCGGCTGACCCTTTTAGCTGTTGCTCATTTGGGTGGATCTCAGGCCCTCTATTTGTTTCTGGAGGGTTTGCTGGAATTCTCTCTGAAATGTGCCAAGCTTCCTGCCTACGAGAAGACATTTATTTTATTCAGAAGATTTAATTCTCTCATTCAGAGGGCACAAAACACACATGTTGCATTACAGGGGCCTGAAGGAGAGAGTGAGGAAGACAGGGGGATGCAGAAGTTTGAAATCTGGTGATTTCAGCTGGAGCTGGGAGAGGACTTCTGTCCAAGGGAACACATTTCACAACTGGGCCTAGTTATGGTGGCCCAAAGAATAAAGGCCTGTCTTTGGGACTTTTCTGTGAAAAACAACTGGTTTCGCTGGTGAGATTTGAGAAAGAACATTCCCTCCTTCCACCCTCTGTCACCCAGCTTGGCCCTCCTGGAGATCGGGCTTCCCCCAGTCTCAGCCTCCAGCAGAGCCTGCCCAGTGCAATCTCCTGGCCCACCTCTGCGGGCTCTTCTCTCTTCCTCCCTTGAACTTGACTATTCTCCTTCCAAGAACACACCACACCCCTGCATGTTTCTCTCTATTGCTTGGAACATCCTCCTTCACTCTTTTTTCCTTCTTTCTTTCTTTCTTTCTTTTCTTTCTTTCTTCTTTCTTCTTTCTTTTTTTTCTTTTCTGAGACAGAGTCTCACACTGTCACCCAGGCTGGAATGAAATCGCGCAGTCTCAACTTACTGTAACCTCTACGTCCCAGGTTCAAGCGATTATCTTGCCTCAGCCTCCTGAGTAGCTGGGCTTACAGGCACTCACCACCACACCAGGCTAATTTTTATATTTTTAGTAGAAACAGGGTTTCGCCATGCTGGCCAGGCTGGTCTCGAACCCCTGACCTCAAGTGATCCGCCCACCTCGGCCTCCCAAACTGCTGAGATTATAGGCGTGAGTTACCACACCCGGCCCTCCTTCACTCTTGGCCTACTTGTTGAACCCTTATTTGTTCTTGTTATGTCCTCAGCTCAGACTATTTTATGATGTGCTTTCCCGTTTCCTCTCCCTTGCAAATATCTCTTTTTTTTTTTTTTGGAGACAGAGTCTTGCTCTGCCACCCAGGTTGGAGTACAGTGGCACAATCTCAGCTCACTGCAGCCTCTGCCTCCCCGATTCAAGTGTTCTTGTGCCTCAGCCACCTGAATAGCTGGAATTATAGATGTGTGCCACCACGCCTGGCTAATTTTTGTATTTTTAGTAGAGACGGGGTTTTGCCATGTTGGCCAGGCTGGTTTCAAACTCCTGGCCTCAAGTGATCCACCTGCCTCAGCCTCCCAAAGTGCTGGCATTACAGGCATGAGTCACCACGCCCAGCCATCCCTTGCAAATATCTTGACTGTGATGCTCACCACACTGAGCTATAATTCTTTGCACATGTGTTTTTCTCCCACATTCAGTTTCTCTTGGATACAGATTGTGCCTTATTCATCTCTGAATCATCAGATCCTAGTGCAGTCCTTGCCTCTCAGGAGATACTGGACTAGAAGCTTGCTGAATGAATGAATGAATGAGCACACAATCAGGAGAATGGACAGGATGAACTGCACAGACACCCACATAGTTCCTCACCATCCCACCTCCTATGCCAGAGTCATTACACAAATACTCACTCCTGCAAACACATACTTCTCACCCCTAACTCATGGCGGCTGAATTGAATTCTAACAATTGATTCTTATTCTGCACACATTGGCATTTTGCTTTCAGAAGAGCTCTGGTAGCTGTAGCGGTCCTTTAATTCATGTATTTATTTATTTATTTTTGTTATTTTATATATATTTTTTGAGACAGTTTTGCTCTTGTCACCCAGGCTGGAATGCAATGGTGCAATCTCGGCTCACAGCAACCTCTGCCTTCCAGGTTCAAGTGATTCTCCCACCTCAGCCTCCTGAGTAGCTGGGATTACAGGTGCCCACCACCATGCCTGACTAACTTTTGTATTTTTTTTTTTTTTTTTTTTTTTTGAGACGGAGTCTCGCTCTGTCACCCAGGCTGGAGTGCAGTGGTGCGATCTCGGCTCACTGCAACCTCTGCCTCCCGGGTTCACGCCATTATCCTGCCTCAGCCTCCTGAGTAGCTGGGACTACAGGTACCTGCCACCATGCCCAGCTATTTTTTTTTTGTTTTTTTTGTATTTTTAGCAGAGACAGGGTTTCACCATGATAGCCAGGATGGTCTCGATCTCCTGACCTCGTGATCTGCCCACCTCAGCCTCCCAAAGTGCTGGGATTACAGGCGTGAGCCACCGTGCCTGGCCTAATTTTTATATTTTTAGCAGAGACAGGGTTTCGCCATGTTAGCCAGGCTGGTCTCGAATTCCTGACCTCAGGTGATCTGCCCGCCTTGGCCTCCCAAAGTACTGGGAATACAGGCATGAGCCACTGCACCCAGCCTTATTTTTATTTATTATTATTATTATTATTATTTGAGATAGAGTTTCACTCTCTCGCCCAGGCTGGAGTGCAGTGGTGCAATCTCGGCTCACTGCAAGTTCTGCCTCCCGGGCTCATGCCATTCTCCTGCCTCAGCCTCTGAAGTAGCCGGGACTACAGGCACCTGCCACCACGCATGGCTATTTTTTTTTTTTTTTTTTTTTTTTATTTAGTAGAGATGGGATTTCACCATGTTAGCCAGGATGGTCTCGATCTCCTGACCTCGTGATCTGCCCGCCTCGGCCTCCCAAAGTGCTGGGATTACAGGCGTGAGCCATCAAACCCGGCCCTATTTTTTTTTTTTTTTTTTTTGAGACAGAGTCTTGCTCTGTCGCCCAGGCTAGAGTGCAGTGGCGCAATCTCAGCTCACTGCAACCTCCGCCTCCCAGGTTCAAGCGATTCTCCTGCCTCAGCCTCCCACATAGCTGGGATTACAGGTGTGAGCCACCACACCCAGCTAATTTTTGTATTTTTATTAGAGACAGGGTTTCGCCACATTGGCCACACTGGTTTCGAACTCCTGACCTCAGGTGATCCACTCACCTCGGCCTCCCAAAGTGCTTGGATTGCAGGTGTGAGCCACTGCACCCAGCCTAATTTTTATATTTTTAGTAGAGATGGGATTATACCTTGTTGGCCAGGCTAGTCTCGAACTCCTGACCTCAAGTGATCCACCTGCCTCAGCCTCCCTGAGTAAGCCACCATGCCCGGCCCAGCTGTCCTTTTAGACAAGGTTTACCTGAGCAGCACAGGATGAGGGAGAAAAGTGGGACTGGAGGGGCATCCCAATGTTGAACCAAGACCAATTTGGGGGGCTTTGAGCTTTGGGGTCCTGGTCGGAAATGGGCTACGCTGAATGTGGTAATGGACTTGGGTGGGAGGGCCTGTGGTGAAAAGAGATCCAGTAACTCAGAGTAGAGAAGGATCAAAGGCTGCCTACAGATGCTATCTCTATATAGATGAGTGTTCCTTCAGGCAACCAGCCACTCCTCTGCTGAACCCTCTTAGGCTCTAGTGAGACCAAATACAAGTATCTGGCACATTGAATGAATGAATGAATGAATGAATGAATGAATGAATGCTGTTTGACCTTGAGCAAGCTATTTTACATCTCTGGGACTCACTTTTTCTCACCTGTAAGTTGTGGGGGGTTGAACTAGACACCTCCAGGGTTTCCACTGTCACTTCTCCCATCTCACCTTTGTCAATTAGTGGTACATGTACTGCACATGCATCAATATCAAAGTATATGATATAATCATATACTTACATCAAATATGAATTTTGCCGTCTGGGCATGGTGGTTCATGCCTGTAATCCTAGCACTTTGGGAAGCCCAGGTGGGTGGATCACTTGAGGTCAGGAGTTTGAGTCCAGCCTGGCCAACATGGTGAAACCCATCTATAGTAAAAAAATACAAAAATTAGCCAGGTGTGGTGCCACACGCCTATAATCTCAGTTACTCTGGAGGCTGAGGCAGGAGAATCACTTGAACCTGGGAGGCGGAGGTTGCAGCGAGACAAGATCGCACCACTGCACTCCAGCCTGGGCAGCAGAGTGAGCTTCCATCTCAAAAAAAGGAAAGAATTTTGCCTAATTCCTCTTGGTAGCCCCTTGAACTCTTAGTAGAGGAGGATGGAGACTCTGGAGTCAAACAACCCTTGGTTTAAATTTTTGAGCTTGCCATTAGCTAACTATGTGATTTAGGACAGGTTTCTTCTCTTTGCTTCTGGGCTGTCATCCACTAAGTGGGAATAATAATCATTCTGTTTATCACTCAGTTACAAGCATCAAGTGAGATAATACATTCAAAAGAGTTTTGAAACCTGCAAACGTCACTAAGGTGTTATTTATGATTATCCCACATAGTAGGTGATCAGGAAAGGCTCACTGAATGAATGGGTGACTTTCTGGACTTGCTTCTATTTTTACTCCAGCTCTGTGAACATAAATTCTTTAGAGTTTGTTTTTCTTTTTTTAAATGGACTTTAACCTAACTCTGCAGAGACCTTGAGGCAATGGAGCTAGGAGTTCCCCATCACTTCATAAAGCTCACCACCTAAGTGCTCCAACTTTGTCCCTCTCATAAGTCAACAGGGTGGGTGGGGGCTGGGAGGGGAAACAAAGGAGCTGTTAGCAGGTAGGAGCAAATCAGCCCATCTCTGTGCAAGTCACCACCAATAAAACCTAATCAATGCAACCCCTTTTAAGTTGGTTGGATCAGTGACCCAGAAAATAGCTCCCCTGCAGAAAAGGAAATGATAGTCAATAAACTGAGACGTCAATGGGAAAAATCTATTAAAGAGAGTGAGATATCAGGAGACCTCTGGTGTTAACGGAGACCCTTTGGAATGGAGCCATGGATCCAAGAGCAAGTTTTTAACCCTCTCGAGGCCCGGAGTAGCCTCTGCTCCAACTCAGACGGCAGCAGAGCCTGCAGCTTCTGCAGCTTCGCTGGGCCCCTGGGTCTCCCCACACCATATTGAGGAGTACGTGCTGTCTAATTTCTTTGTGCTACTTGCCTGTTCAAACTGGTGCTTTGGGGTTCATGTGTTCCCTCCTAGGTGGTCAGCAGGTGGGGTTGGCCTGAGGCTGTGTTTGGGGTGCTGCCTAGAGATGACACCTCTCTGGCCCACAGAGAAATGAGCTGGAGGTCTCTGCCTCAGTTAACTCCGAGTTATAACAGCTGCTCTGACCTGGGTGTTGGGAGCTAGAGGTCAATGCCTTGTCCTTGACCAGGCTTCTTGACACCGCCCTGCCAGTTAGCAGGAGCCAGTCCTCTAGAGTTTAAAAGGAAGCGAAACCTGTCCCCAAGAAACCGGCTGAAGATAAGGTAAAGTGCATGGCACAATAGCGTTCGCGTGGCACAGCGGCGTTCGCTTGGCCTGCGCACTGCTTCAGTGACTCTTCCAGCTCGCTGTCATCTAGCAGGGCTGGGAACGAGGGACACTGTGGTGGGCTGGTGGGTTTCAGGTAAAGCTACGTTAAACAGAAAAACTTGGGAGCACATCGGTAGGAGAGCAGCTCTCAGGATAGTGTGTGCTGGTTCTGGGAACGCTGCACAGCCTGTGCCATGCCTATTGTCACCAGCAGCACCAGGCTGCACATACTGTGTCTGTCTGTGTCTGTGTGTGTGTGTGTAGCTGCTGAGTTTGTCTCACAGAGCCAAGGCTGCTGCTAAAGAACGTCACCAACAGACAGTGGCAATGTCTTCAGTAAAGGACACTTGGACATGCTGATGCATTGCAAATAAATGTGAAAATGTTAGAGTAAGTTTAAAAGGCGGCATGTTTACATGGAATTGGGGTGAGCTTGACAGGGCCTGGCTTGGGCAGAGGGTTGCAGGGAGCAAGACTTGTGCCTTTCCTCCTTTCATTTGCTTTTGGACACAACCTTTTGCTGGTGAACTCTCTATCCAGTGACTGTATGCACCCTTTATTATTATTATTGCTATTGTTTAATCTTTGATTTTTACAGTCTGTCTTTAGAAACAGGGGAGTCATAGAGCCATGGTATTTATGCCGTCTAGATCAGCCGACTGTAGGGGAGATATTGACAATTTCCTGGTCTATTTGGGACAGTTCCAGGGCCCACAGGTGGGTGTCTATGCTTCAAGAAGCCACAAAGCTCACACGAATCAGCTAAGATTAGCTAAGCTAAGATTAGTTGATCACAGATACATATCCCCAGATAGAGGTAAAGGGCATCCTCACAGCTCTCTCCTTCCTTCTCTCCTGCTGCTGCCCATGTTGCTTGTGGAAAGTCAGCTGTTATGGGGATAGGAGTGGTTAAATGCAGTGGGGGTTGTGAAAGATGTTCTGTTTGTGGGGGTTGCTTATAAGCAACTTTATGAATATATAATTTTTGGAACTGGGCTGGTCCTGTTCCTATAACACAGGAACGCATCAGGAGAATCACTTTTCCTAAGAGTATGAGAACCAGATGTGTCTCTGTCTTCATTCACCCCCTCAGATTGGCCATGGACTCTGGGAGGTTGGGGGGTGGGTTTAGTGGTAAAAGAATAAATTGACAAATATGCCCCAGACATAGGAGTCGAGACTCCGGTTCCTCTGAGTCATGGGTTTATGCCTTTTTTAGAGTCTGGTGGTTTTTGTTTGGCATTTCAGAGAGCATGCAGAAAGCACTGATGTGCCCCAAGTCAGCATGGTGAGCCCAGAGGCTAGGGTGAGGCTTCCTCCACTCCCATCCCAGGAGTAGGGCAGGGGTGTTCCTTAGAGACCTCGCTCCCTCATCCCCTTCAACTCAGTGACCCCCTCAACTGCAGAGGTCTGTTAAGATGGAGTCTGATGTAGCTGAGGATAATGAACTACTCATTCCTGGGCAGGCTGCCTGAGCTCTAGACTTAGGGGAGCTTTCTCGGAGTTTCACTGTGATCTCATTCTAGCTGTGTGAAACTGGGTATCACTTTACCTCTCCGAGCTTTAGTCTCCTCATTTGTAAAATGAGGGTGGATAGGCAGGGCGCGGTGGCTCACGCTTGTAATCCCAGCACTTTGGGAGGCCAAGGCGGGCGGATCACGAGGTCAGGAGATCGAGACCACGGTGAAACCCCGTCTCTACTAAAAATACAAAAAAATTAGCCGGGCGTGGTGGCGGGCGCCTGTAGTCCCAGCTACTCGGAGAGGCTGAGGCAGGAGAATGGCGTGAACCCGGGAGGCGGAGCTTGCAGTGAGCCGAGATTGCGCCACTCCACCCCAGCCTGGGCGACAGAGCGAGACTCCGTCTCAAAAAAAAAAAAAAAAAAAAAAAGAGGGTGGATAATATCTCCCTCACAGTGTTGCTTTTAGTATCAAACGAGACAAGGTATGTATAACATATTTATCGTGGTCACTGGCACAAAAAAAAGAAGCTTGGAAATGGTAGGGGTTTTTTTTGTTGTTTTTTTTCTGTTGTTGTTTTTTGAGACGGAGTCTCGCTCCGTCACGCAGGCTGGAGTGCAGTGGCGCGATCTCGGCTCACTGCAACCTCCACCTCCTGGGTTCACGCCATTCTCCCGCCTCAGCCTCCCGAGTAGCTGGGACTACAGGCGCCCGCCACCACGCCCGGCTAATTTTTTTGTATTTTTAGTAGAGACGGGGGTTTCACCGTGGTAGCCAGGATGATCTCGATCTCCTGACCTCGTGATCCGCCCGCCTCGGCCTCCCAAAGTGCTGGGATAACAGGAGTGAGCCACCAAGCCCGGCCTGGTTTTTTTTTTTTTTTTTTTGTTTTTTGAGACACAGTCTCACTCTGTCGCCCAGGCTAGAGTGCAGTGGCGTGATCTCGGCTCACTGCAACCTCCGCCTCCTGGGTTCAAACGATTCATTTGCCTCAGCTTCCCGAGTAGCTGGGACTACAGGCATGTGCCACCATGCCCTGCTAATTTTTGCAGGGTTTCACCATATTAGCCAGGCTGGTCTACGAACTCCTGACCTTGTGATCTACCCGCCTCGGCCTCCCAAAGTGCTGGGATTACAGGAGTGAGCCACAACGCTGGGCTGGAAATGGTAGTTCTTTTACTCTTCCAAGATAGGGTCTTATTTGCAAAAACGAGCGTCCTATGTTACAAGCTGTGAGTGGGGGATTTTTTGAAACAGAGTTACTCTGCTGATAGGAATGCGTGTCCGTTGTAGAACGGGGGTGGGGTGGGCAGGGGGCGTGTGCCCCTTGGGCTTTGACCACAGGGTGCCAAGTCCAGAGGTCTGTCGGGAATTGTATGCTGCTACCACAAGGTGGCAGTGTTGGCAAACAAACAACATCCTCCACTGCTACGAGGCCCAGATCGGAAGAATTTTACCTCTAGTTTAAATTCTTTTTAGAATGGGAATACTTAATTCCATGATTCTACACCTTGGGAATGGAGGCCCAGAGAGGGGAAGAGCTTTGCCCAATATCACAGAATGAGTTAGTGGCAGAGCTGTGCCCTTTATCCGGGACTCCTGACAGTTTATTCATGAAACACACATTTGCCATACTGCTCTTCCCTTAGCTTCATTCACATCCTTGGCTTGGGGTTGGTGGGGGTGGGAATTACTTGGGGCTCCAGCGCCCTTAGTTCAGTCTTTGCATCTCTGTTTTCAGCGGAGCCAATGGGACCCAAAAAGGTTTACATGATTACCTGAGATAAATTGTGGGATCCCAGAGTCCCCAAGATCTTGACTCTATATCCACACCTCACTTAAGTGTTTATCAGTATCCTAGTGACAGAGGCAATGAGAAACACATGATCTCCCCTCCATCACCCCCTCCCCAGCAATAGCTTGTTATTCCCTTAAGTCCAGGGTGAATGGGTGGGGTGGGCTGGGCTGGTTTGTCCGCTCAGTCCCAGGATTAGGAGGACCCTGTCTGGCCGTGTTTGTTAAGGAGGTGCAGCGTGAGGTGCATTTGGCTTCTGCTACACGTTAGGAACTAGGTGAGTGCTAATCCCCTGACCCTCGTTGAGTAACTGAGAGAAGATTACACCCAACTCCCAGCTGAGGACGTTGAGGCTCAGAAGGGTGAAGTAGCTCATCCAGGACTTCCCGATGCTGAGCCCCTTCTCTTCAGGAGCTGGCCTGATAGGGTGAGGAGGAATGAGATGGCCCACCTTTATCATCTGTGTCCTCAGACCAGCTTCTTTGTCCTGCCACAGAAAGCCCCCCTATGAATAGAACCTTCTTTGCACAAACTCCTTCCCTCCTGCCACTTCACCCCCTCCCCACTGCAGCTTCCTACGAGTTCCTTTCCAGAGCAGTCGCTTGCTGAATGGGTTGCTAGTGGAAATGTGGTTTTCAAATTTGGGAAATCTCCATTAAGTCCTTTTATTTAAGGAGGATGTCATTATCGCGCCTCCCTGAGGACTATTACGGTTCTATTAGGCAAGGCCGCAGACTTCCTAGGTACTGTCTGGGGTCTGATTCCCGGGCAGGAAAATGCAAGACAGGAAGAAGGGGAGGGGGGTTCAGAGAGAGAACAGAGGCTGGGGAGGGGGAGCAGAAAGAAGAAAGGAGGAGAAAGAATGAAAGAGAATGCGGGAGGGAAAGAGAAAGGAGTGAGGAAGTGACAGAGGGAGAGGCAGAGAGCCCCTCACCCCCCAGGCAGAGGAGAGAGGGCAGAGGAGACCCTGGGCCACTTGGCCATCCGATAGTCTAGAGGATTTACAATGAAACTGGACGCGAGCTGCCGGCAACTGGCTTCTCTCTTTCATTAGAGACAGGGGCTCCTGGGGAGTTCTTCATGCCTTCCAGCTGCCAGCCCACCTTGGGGCCTCCACGTTCTCCTCCACTTGGGAGAGGCCTCAGTGAGGGCTGGGAGGGAGGAAGAGGATGCCCAGGGAGGGCAGTTTCGGAAACTAGGTCTGGGCTCAGTTGGCCCAGAAGGGTGTTGGCCTGCCTGACCACTCTGGTGAACATAATGTTTTCCCATTCTCTGCTGCCCCCCATAGAAAGTGAGCTCCAGAAAAGCAGACCTTCTCTCTGTTCTGTGTTCTCTCTGCTCCCAGTCACTAGAACAGTGCCAGACACATCGTAGGTGTTCCATAAGTGTTTGTGGAGTGAATAGTAAATAATAGAAGTGGAAACAATTCCACTGCTTCCCCATCCTCTCCCTTGCTGCATTCAGAGCAAAGGTGGATGGACCTCCTCTCTGTTCTCAGCAAAGGCTGGTGACCCTTTACATACACACACACACACACACACACACACACACACACACACACACACACGCTGGGCAGGAGGGTCAGGAATCGCATGGCAAGCAGCTGACACTGGCTTGGCCAAATGAGAAAGGGAAACATATATGCCCCTCCTGGGACCTTCTTGTTAGGGGGTTACCATCTGCGGGCTGCCTGCTGGAAGTGCTTTGGCCTCTGGGCAGGAAGGCTGATGTTCTGCGGCAAACATCCTGGCTGGGAAATCCCCTGGCCCGCAGGTCCCTAGGGCCTGGGCAGCCTCCTTCCACGCCATCCTGCCCTCTTCAGACCTTCCCCTGGCTCCTAGGCCTGAAGCCGGGCCCCCTCTCTCTGCCTCTGAGGGGCCCCCCCGTGAGAGCTAGCCCAGTGCCCCTGGGGCGTCCCCTCCCTCGGAGCTCCTGTGCTGAAGTGATTAATGAGGCAGGGACAAAGCCTTTCCTACCAGCTGTGTCAACATGCCCCTTCCCCCCCACCCCACCAGGCCCTGCTAGCTACAGGTACGGGAAGAAGCCCCCCACCCCCACCCCACTGCCTTAGGCGATTGCCTCCTCCAGGCCTGTTTGCCCCTTACCTGGGCTCTCTTCAGGGCCCCGGGCCTCCCACTGGGCCATCAGTGTCTGATGGTGATGATGATGATGATTTTACGATGCTTACAGCACTTGATGTTTGCTGAGAGCATGACTCTCCTTTTTCTCAGCTCCTCTTTCCAGCTGCCTGAGCCAGGGGATCAGGTGTGGCTGTCTTTGGGTCACGGGGAGCAACTGGGCTACAGTTGCTGGTGCTGATACCACCTCCTCTGTGAAGCCTTCCCTGATCACCTCTGGCAGGCTTTGTGTCTATCCCTCTCCTCTGGTCCCTTTGTGTGTGAGGAGCTCGTCTGTTCCCCTCACTGCTTCCTTAAGGGAGGAGATTCCTTCTCTGGGTATGCATCTTTGTACCTCATCCCTCTTTCCCCACACCTCCATTTTCAAGACAGCCTAGCACGGTGCTTGGCGTGTGCTATGTGCTATGATAAATACTTATGGAATGAACCAGTGACCTGTAGATCTGGAATGATCTGGAATTCCATGGCGTAAGTCTGTGTTGTCTGTGGTTCTGCAGACTGATTACCTTGTGTTTGATCTGTCTCAGACCTGCCCAGGACCACACATCCTGCCTCTGGCCCCAGCTGGTCTTTGTGGGGTTTCTAGTGGTTGCGGCCCAAGGAACTCTGTTGGGGAGGACGGTGACCTTGTGCCGGGGGGGGGACGGTGACCTTGTGCTGGGGAGTGGTGAGGGTGCGGTGGGGATTCAGAAAGCTGGAAGCAGCCACATGCTTTTTTTTTTTTTTTAAATGAACGTTACATTTTAAAATAATATTAGACCTATAGAAAAGCTGCAATGATAGCACATAGTTCTCATATACCCTTTACCCAGTTTCCCCTCATGGTAACATATTATGTAACTCTGGTACTTTTGTCAAAACTGAGAAATTAACGTTGGTACATTACTATTAATTAACTCCAGTCTTCATTTGGATTCCACCAGTTTTTCCATTAATATCTTTGTTCCGTTGCAGGATCTAATCCTGGATACAGCATTGTATTTAGCCTGCATGATTTTGAAGATGGTGTTTTATGTAATATGCATGCAAGTGTTGCTCTCTTCCTTATAACCTACCCGAGTTGTTTTTAGGTAAGAATAAAGGTTCTCCCTGCCAAACATTTCAGTAAAATATTGCCACCATGTTTATTTATTGTGGCTTTTTAGAATGTGCTGCATACTGCCACATGCCCTGTGGAGGGTGAAGCACCATTTTGAAAGGACAATCTCAGGCCAGGCATGGTGGCTCACGCTTGTAATCCTACCTCTTTGGGAGGCCGAGGTGGGCAGATCACTTGAGGTCAGGAGTTCGAAACTAGCTTGGCCAACATGGTGAAATCCCGTCTCTACTGAAAAAATGCAAAAAAATTAGCCAGGCTTGGTGGCGGGTGCCTATAATCCCAGCTACTCGGGGAGCCGAGGCAGGAGAATTGCTTGAACCTGGGAGACAGAGGTCGCAGTGAGCTGAGATCTGGAGTGCCACTGCACTCCAGCCTGAGTGACAGAGCGAGACTCCATCTCAAAAAAAAAAAAAAAAAAAAAAAGACAGACTCTGGGCATTTTTTGTATTCACAGCAGTAAAATCTCTGACTACAGGTCTGATTTGAGCAAGAAGTAGGGATCATTGGCTAGTATAGGGCTGGGAAGAGCAGAGGGGCAGTGGGAAAGGATGTATATTTGGGGACGATTTGAGGGGTAGAAGGTTCTCCAGGTGGGAGGCGACATGGTGTTTGAGTTGTGAGTGGAATAAATGTCCCGGGGTCCCCTGGTTCATTGGTCCCAGCTTTGTCTCTTCCTATTTGCTTATGTCTTTTCATGTGTATCTATTTGGTGCATCACAGTTGGTCTTGCTTTTCTTGCATTCCCGGTAAACTGGAATAATTAGAGTTAAATTTTCAGTTAAAATGTTACCGGATGTTCTGTTAATAATAACAGTAGCGAACATTCCACCTCACTTTAAGCTTCCTGTGGAACTAGGTCTTTGGAGTCCAGAAGGGCTGGAGGAGAAAGAAGCCGGAATACAGGAGGGGTGATGGGTCAGCTAAGGTCCCCATTCTTTGGCCTCCTCCACAAACTGGCTCCCTTTGTGGTTTGCACGTCTCTGAACAATGTCTGTTGATGTTGTCTTCGGCATACGCTGGCTTCTAATTCTCTCTCTCTGTTGCCTAGGCTAGGCTTGAACTCCTGGGATCAAGGGATCCTCCTGCCTTGCCCTCCCAAAAGTGTTGAGGTTACAGACATGAGCCACTGCGCCTGGCCCTGGTTTCTAATTATAATTGCCTCAAAAGGTTGGCAGGCTGGTGGGGCTATGGGAGGATGTGGGAGGTATAGCACTTGGAATTTGGTTTTGGAATTCTTCCTATTTTTGAAAAGACAGCCAATGACATCTGGGAGAGTCCAGCTGAAGGCTGGAGGGCAGGCAGAGGGGACTGAAGACCTTTCCACTGTGCTGGGGACAGGACACCCTGCTGGGTGGGCCTGCGGTCCAAGGTCCAGGACACTCCCTCGGGCTTCCATCCAAGGTCTCACCAGGCCTGGCACTTTCTGGAGGAGGCGGCCTCCTAAAGGCCAGCATGCAGTCAGCACACCAGGAGGGCACTGAGCATGGGCATCTCCTGAGCCCTCTGGAGAGGAGGCAACTCCTTTGATCTCTGGGTGGAGGGAGCCATGATGTGTGTAGTGGGGGCAATGGGCATTCACCACCATCTTCTTCCTAATTCTCTGCTACAGATTCTCTTCCTGATCTTCATGCAATAATCTCAAATGTCTATAAGAGGTGATCACTACCATAAGAACCCTTGAATAGTGGTTCAAAGCCTTGTCATTTCCCATCCCTAGTTGTTCCCCCAATTCAGACCATGTCATCAGGCAGTTGGCTTAGAAAGAAACATAGATTTATTTATTTATTTATTTATTTATTTATTTATTTATTTATTTTGAGACAGAGTTTCACTCTTGTTGCCCAGGCTGGATTGCAATGGTGTGATCTCGGCTCACTGCAACCTCCGCCTGCTGGGTTAGAGTGACTCTCCTGCCTCAGCCTCCTGAGTAGCTGGGATTACAGGTGCCCACCACCACACCCGGCCAATTGTTTTGTGTTTTTAGTAGAGATGGGATTTCACCATGTTGGCCAGGCTGGTCTTGAACTCCTGTCCTCAAGTGATCCGCCCGCCTCAGCCTCCCAAAGTGCTGGGATTACAAGCATGAGCCACCACGCCCGGCTAGGAACATAGATTTATTGTGCCAGACATGCTTTGGGGTATCGCCTGCTCGTTCCAGCCTCTGTAGGAGGGGCCAGGCTAAACAGTGTTAGTGTCCTAAGTCCCTGGGTCTCTGCTCACTGCCCCCAGTGATTGGAGCAGAGGTGAGCAGTTTATCTAAAGACAGCCAACTACAGCCTGGCTAGTGACCCAAAGCCCTGCCCTGAACCAGGAGCTGGGTCAGTCACATTCCTGTCTCAACTGGGAAACAGAAGTTGGACCCAGTAGCAGCTGGGATAGTAGTTGAAAGAGATTCCAAGAAGTTGAGGATGAAAAGCCAAAGCCTTATGCAAGCCAAAGTGATAAGGGAAGTGAGAAAACAGAGTGAAGGAAGCTGTTGGCAGAGAGAGGAGAACAAGAGGACAGATGTCCAGAGAGAAGCAGAGTGACCATGAGTCAGGGGCCAACTGCCGTCGCCCTTCTCAGTGGCTTTCCCATTCCCATTCTGTTTCTAAACTGCTAGCCACATATATCCTTGCCACAAACTCCCCTTTTCCTTGAGGTGACTTAAGGGGGCCTCTGTTCCTTGTAGATAAATGAGCCAGACCAGAATAGAGATCTGTCTTGCCCACTCTTGGGAGCCCTGTTCCCACCTTCCAGCATCCTTCAGATGGTGAGATATTCTCTAGAACTTTGAGTTGGAACAAGGAGTGTGTTTCTCAGGCATAATTTGTACCACGCTTCTGGTGGATCATGCGGGAAATGGGTTCTGAGCGTCTGACTGGGGAACCTAAGCGCCATGAGAGAAAATGAGTCTTGAATTTTGACCAAGGCTCTCTGTGGTTAGGGTCTGAACAGAGTGCTCCTGTGCTGCTCAGTTGGGATCTCACTTCTCTTTCCATTGTGTCTCGAATCTGAAATGCTACCCAAGTCTATCTCACTTTCTAAAGCCTGCTCATTTTCTTGCTACCTCTGGACCCTGTGGCTCCCACATGCTACCACCTCTTTCCTCTTTCCTCTTTCCCCAGAACTTATGGAAGGAGCTGTCCACACTCACTGCCTCCACTTCTTCACCTCCCATGGATTCCTCAACTCTCTTTCCACCCTTCCATGGAAATGATCTGTGGTTTAATGAGGTGCAGACTTTGGTCAATTTTGAAATTGCTCTTGCTAAAGTCATCAATGGCCAACTTGTCTTCAAACTATGGCTTGGTTCTTGTCCTCATGCTCTTCTCACTCTGCTGTGTGGAACCCTTTCTCCTCTTTTAGTTTATAAGCTCTCCTGGTCTCCTGGATGTCACTCTTTCCTGCTCTTCCTCCCAGATCTCCCTTGCTGCCCCCTGGTCTCCCTTATTTCTTCCACTTTCCACTGTTGGCTTCTCACCTTCAGCTGTCTTCTCCCTCTAAACTCTCCCTGGGTCAGCTCACCCAGGCTCATATACCCTCTGCTCACACAGCAGTATCTCCAGCCTAAACTTTTCCCCGAGCCCTAAGCCTATCATATCTCATCTGATCATTTTATCAGAACAATCTTCCATGCACGTCTGAGTCAACAAATCCACAGATAAGCACATCTTCTGCTCCCCAACTTGTGCCTCCTCCCATATTTCCCAATTTGTATACTGTTACCACTACGTAAAATTGCCCAGATGAGAAAACTGGAAATCAAGCTAGGCTCCTTTCTCATCCTCACCCTCCACATATACTTACTCACTAAGTTGTATAGCTTCTTACCAGAAATCTCACTAAACTCCATGCCTGCTCTCTGTTCCCACCAGCAGTGCCTTGGTTCAGACCTTTATCATTCCTCCCTGGATTAATGCAAAATATCCCAACTGACTTTTCTACCTCCCCACACTTCCAGTTTCAATCCCTCCTTTCCATGGTTGCCAGCATTCTCTTTCAAAAAACAGATCAAAACATGCCATCTTCTGCCTATAAGCTTCCAGAGTCTCCCCATTGCCAACAGAATAAAATCCCATTTTTAATCTCAGCATTCAAGGCCTTTCATAGTCTATGCTGAGTTTATTTCACCTGCCACCCCAGCCCGTCACCTACTTTTTAAAATTTTTAATTTAAAAAAACTGTTCTGTAGCGACAAGGTCTCATTATGACACCTAGGCTAGTTTTGAAATCCTGGCCTCAAGAAATCCTCCTACCTCAGCATCTCAAAGTGATGGGAGTACAGGTATGAGCCACCAGGCCTGGACCCATCACCTACTTTTACTTTTACTTTCTTTCTACTGCTTTGCTCAGCCTCCTGGCCTGTGATCACAATGCCTTCTTTTACACTCTGCCTTTGCACATACAGGTCCTTGTCTGAAAAGTGCTAGTCCGTCTGTCTCGCACAATTCTACTTGTGTCCTACTCTGCAAAATCCCTCCCCACTATCAGCTAAATAGTTGTCCTCTCTAAATTTCCACATTCCTTTATCTTCAGACAGCACACATAGCTTCATATTGCAGTTATTTTTCTTTATCTATCTCACTGTACTAGGCTGTGAATATTTGGAGGCCAAGGATCATGTCTGACTCAACCAATGCCTGGCAGTATCTGGCATATATAGTCAGCGGATGCCTATTACTGAAGAAATTAATGAATGAACAAATGAATGAGTGATTTTTGTTTCCGGGCCTACCTCTTTCTTTCTTTCTTTCTTTCTTTTCTTTCTTTCTTCTTCTTTCTTTCTTTTTTTTTTTTTTTTTGAGACAGAGTCTGGCCCTGTCGCCCAGGTTGGAGTTCAGTGGTGCGATCTTGGCTCACTGCAAGTTCCGCCTCCTGGGTTCACGTCATTCTCCTGCCTCAGCCTCCCAAGTAGCTGGGACTACAGTTGTCCACCACTACACCTGGCTAATTTTTTTGTATTTTTAGTAGAGACAGGGTTTCCCCATGTTAGCCAGGATGGTATCGATCTCCTGACCTCGTGAATCTGCCCACCTCGGCCTCCCAAAGTGCTGGGGTTACAGGCATGAGACACTGCACCCGGCTCCTGGGCCTACCTCTTCCTAACCTGTGAATATAAGCTGTGGTGAGTAGGGCTTGGGAATACATCTCATGCCCTGTTTGTCAACATTTCCCCAGGACAGTGCCTGGCACATGGTATGCTCTCAGTGCTGGTGCATTGGATATGCAAAAGGTCCTGGGTTCAGGCCAATTTAGATTTCTTTGGCATGAAGAACAGCAAATTAACATTCCTCTCTCCCTGTTACAGATGAGACAGATGAGCTTAGAAAGCTTAAACAACTCAGCAGGCTGGGGGCGGTGGCTCACACCTGTAATCCCAGCACTTTGGGAGGCCGAGGCGGGTGGATCACGAGGTCAGGAGATCGAGACCATCCTGGCTAACACAGTGAAACCCTGTCTCTACTAAAAAATACAAAAAATTAGTCAGGTGTGGTGGCGGGCGCCTGTAGTCCCAGCTACTTGGGAGGCTGAGGCAGGAGAATGGCATGAACCTTGGAGGTGGAGCTCGCAGTGAGCCGAGATCGTGCCACTGCACTTCAGCCTGGGCGAGAGTGCGAGATTCCGTCTCAAAAAAAAAAAAAAAAAGAGAAAGCTTAAATAACTCGTCCTTGGTATATGGTGGCATCAGATAATCTAAGGGACAGGGGCATTAGGGGTTGCTGACCAACGTGGAGCCCTCAGCACACATGGAATGATTGTGATCCCAAGCAGAATTCATGTGGGCACGTTGTTCTCTGAAGGCTGTAGGTCTTCTCACTGGGACTTGTATTCCAGGAAGGGGCCTTCTCTGGCTGGCCCAGATTTAGAGTGAGGGGAGTGAGGAACTCACCACAGGCCCAAAATGTAAGGGGCACCAAGTAATCAAGATAAATAAAATTTAATGCATTTTTTTTTTCTTTCAGAGACAGAGTCTTGTTCTGTGCCTCAGGCTGGAGTGCAGTGGCACAGTTATGGCTCACTGCAGCCTGGAACACCTAGGCTCAAGCAATCCTCCTGCCTCAGCCTCCTGAGTAGCTGGAACTACAGGCATGTGCCAACACACCCAGCTAATTTATTTTTTGTAGAGACAGGTTCTTGCTATGTTTCTCAGGCTGGTCTTGAACTCCTGGCCTCACAAAATTTTCCTGCCTAGGCCAGGCGTGGTGGCTCATGCCTGTAATCCCAGCACTTTGGGAGGCTGAGGCGGGCGGATCGTGAGGTCAGGAGATCAAGACCATCCTGGCTAACATGGTGAAACCCCATCTTTACTAAAAATACAAAAAATTAGCTGAGTGTGGTGGCGGGCACTGTAGTCCCAGCTACTAGGGAGGCTGAGGTAGGAGAAGGGCATGAACCCGGGTGGTGGAGCTTGCAGTGAGCCGAGATTGCACCATTGCACTCCAGCCTGGGCAACAGAGCAAGACTCCATCTCAAAAAAAAATTTTCCTGCCTCAACCTCCCAAAGTGCTGGGATTACAGACGTGAGCCACCACGCCTGGCCAAATGCAATATTTTTGTTGTCAGTAAACTACAGTCTGTGAGCTGGCTGCCTGTTTTTTAAAACAAGGTTTTATTGGAACCAAGACTGAGATTAGGGTGAGACACGATATTGAGGGAAGGGTTGGATCTTGTGTTTATTTGAAATCTTAATATTTGGTTCATCATCAATTTTTACATTCATTTTGATTTTTTTTTTTTTTTGAGACGGAGTCTTGCACTGTTGCCCAGGCTGGAGTGCAGTGGTGTGATCTTGGCTCACTGCAAGCTCTGCCTCCTGGATTCACGCCATTCTCCTACCTCAGCCTCCCTAGTAGCTGGGACTACAGGCACCTGCCACCACGCCCGGCTAATTTTTTGTACTTTTAGTAGAGACGGGGTTTCACCGTGTTAGCTAGGATGGTCTCGATCTCCTGACCTCGTGATCCGCCTGCCTCGGCCTCCCAAAGTGCTGGGATTACAGGCGTGAGCCAATGCACCTGGCCAATTTTGATTTTTAAAAATTGCATTAAAGTATTATCTATCTTGGGCCAGGCACAGTGGCCCATACCTGTAATCCTAGCACTTTGGGAGGCTAAGGTGGGTGGATCACCTGAGGTCAGGAGTTGGAGACCAGCCTGGCCAACATAGTAAAATCCCGTCTTTACTAAAAATACAAAAATCAGCCAGGCATGGTGGTGGTGCATGCCTGTAGTTCCAGCTACTAGGGAGGCTGAGGCAGGAGAATCGCTTGAGCCTGGGAGGCAGAGGTTGCAGTGAGCTGAGATCGTGCCACTGCACTCCAGCCTGGGGAACAGAGTGAGATCCCATCTCAAAAAGAAAAAAAAGTATTATTGTATTAGTCAGTTTTCACGCTGCTGATAAAGGCATATCTGTGACTGGGCAAATTACAAAAGAAAGAGGTTTCATAGAGAATTCACCATTCCACGTGGCTGGGGAAGCCTCGCAATCATGGAAGAAGGCAAGGAGGAGCAAGTCACATCTTACACAGATGGTAGCAGGCAAAAAGAGAGAGCTTGTGCAGGCAAACTTCTGCTTTTTTTTTTTTTTTAAACCATCAGATCTCATGAGACTCATTCACTATCACAAGAACAGCGCAGGAGAGACCCACCCCCATAATTCAATCACCTCCCACTGGGTTCCTCCCGTGACACATGGGAATGGTGGGAGTTACAATTCAAGATGAGAGTTGGGTGGGGACACAGAACCAAACCATATCAGTTATCTATCTTGATTTCTGAGTTTTGGGGCACTCCCTTAAGTTGTGTTGGAGGCAAATGCCTTAATGGTCTCTTAGGGCCTTCCCCCAGTGTACCTTGGGTTCTAAGATGGGCAGCTGCCAGTAAAGACTGGGCTCTGGGGCTCAGTTCCCCTGGTTCCCTGGCTGAGTGCAGCCCCAAGCAGCCTGGACAAAACAGCTGTGGGCTGATACTTCCTGTCCTTCAGGAATTGTGGCATGAGGTTTTGGTTTGGCTTCTTTAGGAAATTAGGTCTCCCTTCATCCACTGGTGTTTCTTTGTTGAACAGCTCTGATCAGCCAGCCACCAAAGGTGACAGAATTGAGTTTCTCACCCTGTTGCCCAGGCTGGGGTGCAGTGGTGCAAACATGGCTCACTGTACCCTCAATCTCCCAGGCTCAAGTGATCCTCTCGTCTCAGCCCCACCAAGTAGTTGGGATTACAGGTGTGCACCACCACACCCAGCTAATTTTTGTACTTTTTGTAGAGAAGGGGTTTCACCATGTTGCCCAGCTGGCCTCAAACTCCTGAGCTCAAGTGATCCACCTTCCTTGGCCTCCCAAAGTGCTGCAATTACAAGCACCGGCCTGGCTTCTAAATGTCTTCTAAAGCCTGCCCTCCTCTGCATTCCGACTGCCCTCCTTGTCAGCCCCTGCTCTCTTCTGACTGGTCCTCCTGCCTCCAGCCCCACCCCTTTCCACACCAGCCTTCACAGTGCCACCAGGGTCACCTGGACAAAGTGCACATTTCCCCTTGGTGTTTCCCTGCTCAACTCTCCCGTGCCCTCAGCATGAAGTCCCAGTGCAAAGGCAGTTTCACCAATGCCCTGACCTGACAGACTTTCTCCTTGATCAAACCTGAGTCAGGGTCCTCTGGGTCCTCTTTTTGACGGCATCTTGACCTTGGGCTGTGTCTTTGGGCAATATAGTCCAGTTGTAGCACGAATCCTGCCAGGCCCATTTAGCAAAAATCCCCTATCCTTCCTATCTGATGAAATTCCTCATCCCCCACCCTTGATATCGTATCACCCTGGCCTGCCTTCAGCAGGAATCCCCTGGCCTGAATGCTTCTCCTAAGTGATTTTCCATCCACTGACCCCACCCTGCTCCTTGGCTATAAATGTCCACTTGTCCTTGTTGTCTTCGATCTCTTTTCCCTGTTGCCAAACTCCAGTGTAGTTGTCTTCGATCTCTTTTCCCTGTTGCCAAACTCCAGTGTAGCAGCCCCGCCCCGCTTAAATAAGATCTTCCTTACTGTCTTTAATAAGTGTTAAGAATAATTTTTTCTAGGCTGGGCATGGTGGTTCACGCCTGCAATCCCAGCACTTTGGGAGGCTGAGGCGGGTGGATCACCTGAGATCAGGAGTTTGAGACCAGCCTGCCCAACATGGTGAAAACCTGTCTCTACTAAAAATATAAAAACTAAGGGCCAGGCGTGGTGGCTCATGCCTGTAATCCCAGCACTTTGGGAGGCCGAGGCGGGAGGATCACAAGGTCAGAAGATCGAGACCATCCTAGCTAACATGGTGAAACCCCGTCTCTACTAAAAATACAAAAAATTAGCCGGGTGTGGTGGCGGGCGCCTGTAGTCCCAGCTACTCAGGAGGCTGAGGCAGGAGAATGGCGTGAACCCAGGAGGTGGAGCTTGCAGTGAGCCGAGATCGCGCCACTGCACTTCAGCCTGGGCGAGAGTGCGAGACTCCGTCTCAAAAAAAAAAAAAAAAATATATATATATATATATATGTATATAAAAACTAGCCGGGCGTGGTGGTGGATGCCTATAATCCCAGCTACTCGGGAGGCTGAGACAGGAGAATTGCTTGAACCCAGGAGACGGAGGTTGCAGTGAGCCAACACGGTGCCACTGGACTCCAGCCTGGGTGACAGAGTGAGACTCCATCTAAAAAAAAAGAATAATTTTTTCTTTAACAGAACAAATTGCCTCCCTGAGTCGGACCAGCCACCCATGGATCCTACGCTGCAGTCACACCAGACTCCTCATGGTGTGGGGTATGTGTGTCCCCTTTCTTTCCTGCTTCTGTCTTTATACACACAGTCCCTTCCCTTTGATAACTTTTCTCCTCTCGTCTGCCTCTGAGCCAGCCCCAAGAGTCTTCTCTGTGCTTCATGACTCCTCTCTGCTTAGCTATTACCCCGTTTGTTCCTCTTCACCATAGTTAAACCTATTTACAGGTCTGTGTCCCCCACCGAACTGTGAGCTCCTTGAAGGCAGGTGATGTCCATTTTGTATCCCCCCCAAACCCATCTCCTTACCCTCAGTACAGGGTCTGGCACAAAATAGGCATTAAGTAAATGAATGAAGGAATGAATGGATGGAAAGGATGCCATTGTAGAGGGGAAAGAGTAATATCTATTACTTTTATTAACAAAAATTTTTAATTTCCACTTCTAGGTATATATCTTTTCTTCACCTGTCACAAAGTTCAGGGCTTGAGGTCCCTATAACAAAAGATAGGTTAACAAGAGAAAAGCATGCACATTTATATAATAAGTTTCTGTGACATGGGAGATGAAGACCCAAGGAAATAGGGAATACTGTGTATATTTTATGCTTAGGTTTAATGAGGAGTAGAGAGTTGTGTAGAAATATGATGGACGAGGCCGGGCGCGGTGGCTCACGCCTGTAATCCCAGCACTTTGGAAGGCCGAGGCGGGTGGATCACTTGAGGTCAGGAGTTCAACACCAGCCTGGCCAACAGGATGAAACCCTGTCTCTACTAAAAATATAAAAAATTAGCCGGGCATGGTAGTGCACGCCTGTAATCCCAGCTGCTCGGGAGGCTGAGGCAGGAGAATTGCTGGAACCTGGGAGGTGGAGGTTGCAGTGAGCGGGGACCGCACTACTGCACTCCAGCCTGGGAGACAGAGAGACTCCGACTCAAAAAAAAAAAAAAAAAAAAAGAAGAAGAAGAAATATGATGGAAGAAAGGGGGTATGATCTAAAAGTAATCAACTTGGGGGAGCTTAGCAAAGCCTATTTCTTGAGATTCTTCTCTGCATCTTCATTCCTTTCCTCTGGATATAGGGAGGACCCCTCTGGAATGAGGGTCTTATGACCTACTTTAGAAGAAAGACAAAATTCTTTCATGATCTGCTTCAGGGGAGAATAGTAGCAGAAGGTCAGCGAGATCTTCCTCCTTCTGCTGCTGTTGCCAAGGTGCTGTATTTTTGGGTAGCATGTCCTGGACTCCATCACCTCTTGTTTGCCCCTTTAGGATCTGCCAGCAAGATTTGGAGCAAAATCCTAATCTCTGGCCTCATTTTAGAGCTTGTAGCATCAGGTTTGGAGGCTAGGGGTTCCTGGTGCCCCAGCACCAGAGAGGAGGGTGAGAAGGCCACCTTGGGAGAGCTCGGCCATTTCAGGGGAGGAAATTAAAACTAAATTGCATTAATTGGTTTTCATATTGAACCCTGCTTCTTAAGAGTGCTAAATGTCTGGTTAAACAAATAGCTAAAAAGAATCACTTTGCTATCATTTTTTGTGGTAAGGGAAAAGACAAAAAAACAAAGATGTTGATTTAAGATACAGCCTAGGGCTGGGGAGCTGAGGGAAACCTGGTGAAGGCTCCTGTTGTTTGGGGTCGGAGGTTGCAGGAGCAGCGGCTGCCTGGGGATCAGGCTCAAGGTTCTGGAATGATGGAAAAACCTGGCCTGACGCTTTTCCTCAGCGGACCCTTCACTCGCTAACAGGAGCCAGCTGAGCGAACACAAACAGAGGCGCTGTAACCGGCACAGATCCCAGCTTCCTCTGAAATTTCCAGGCCTCTTTTTTCCTGTCGGATTCCAGACAGATGAAATTTTCCTGGCCCCGGCCCGTTCCTGGCAGCATCTCCCCTCTGAATCATCATAAATCAGGTCTTGGTGGGGAGCAGTGGGATTTTCCTGATTTTCCTGATTGACAAGCTGCTGCCCTGGTAAAACGGGGCTCCGTTTCCAAGGCTAAAAATAGCTCTGGGGTGCTTGCCTGAGTTCTCCCCATCGCAAGTTGCTGCTTTGTATTGTAAATATTCATATCTGTCTATGATTATTATTTCATCGAGAAGGGCTGTGGACGTGCAGATGCTGGCCGCTGGGGGCCTCGGTGGTCGTAAGTGACACCATTGTTCACGGGATCATATGCGGGGGCCTGTGCATTCCTCAAAGCCTCCATCATCCAAGGAGCCCCCAGTTAATTTCAATACAAACACCGGATTTGGCCTCCCCCACGCTTTTGCAGCCATAACACATGAGGTCATGCTGCTTTGGTTAACCCGAGGAGTTGCAGGGTGAGATGGGGAGGCTTCTAGGCCCCAGGGGAGGCTGGGGTATCTGCCCTGCCTGGTTTAGGCGAGGCTGTTTACTGCAATGGGGTCTACGGCACACCCACACTCTCTAACCTTTCTTCACTCAGAAACTCTGAAATCTCTGATTCCCAATGTCTCTTCCTAGCCACCTTCCCCATCTCTAGCCACTTGGCTGCCAACGCACCACCCACCCCTGTGGTTCTTTGCAAACTCCTTACCCTCTGTGCTCTTGCATACACAACTTCATTCACCTGGGGCATCTTTTTACCTCTTCATCAGGCTCCTTCTGGAAGACTCACCTCAGGAGTTTCTTCCTTCAGGAAGCATTTCCTGATCACTCCATTCAGGGTTAAGTACTGTTTTCTCAGCTGGGAGCAGTGGCTCAAGCCTGTAGTCTCAGTACTTTGGAAGGCCGAGGCAGGCGGATCACTTGAGCTCAGGAGTTCGAGACCAGCCTGGCCAACATGGTGAACCCACATCTTTACTAAAAATACAAAAATTAGCCGGACACAGTGGTGTGCGCCTGTAATCCCAGCTACTCGGGAGGCCGAGGCAGGAGAATCGCTTGAACACACGAGGTGGATGTTGCAGTGAGCCGAGATTGCACCAATGCACTCCAGCCTGGGTGACAGAGCGAGACTCCATCTCAACAACAACAAAAAAATTAAATTAAAAAAAAAGTACTTGCTGGGCGTGATGGCTCGCACCTGTAATCCCAGCGCGTGGGGAGGCCGAGGTGGGCGGATCACCTAAGGTCAGGAGTTCAAGACCAGCCTGGCCAACATGGTGAAATCCCGTCTCTACTAAAAATACAAAAAATTAGCTGGGCATGGTGGCAGGCGCCTGTGATCCCAGCTACTCAGGAGGCTGAGGCAGGAGAATCACTTGAACCTGGGAGGCAGAGGTTGCAGTATGCCGAGATCGTGCCATTGCACTCCAGCCTGGGCAACAAGAGCAAAACTCCATCTCAAAAAAAAAACTACCACTTTCAGCCGGGCAGGGTGGCTCACGCCTGTAATCCCAGCACTTTGGGAGGCCGAGGTGGGCGGATCACAAGGTCAGGAGATCGAGACCATCCTGGCTAACACAATGAAACCCCATCTCTACTAAAAATACAAAAAATTAGCTGGGCATGGTGGTGGGCGCCTGTAGTCCCCGCTATTCAGGAGGGTGAGGCAGGAGAATGGCATGAACCCAGGAGGTGGAGCTTGCAGTGAGCCGAGATCACTGCCACTGCACTCCAGCCTGGGCAACAGAGGGAGACTCTGTCTCAAAAAAAAGAAATTCCACTTTCTCTTCTGTGTTCGTATAGCTTATTGATTCTCAAACATTAGCCCTCATCAGAATTGCATGGAGGGTTTGCTAAAACACAGATTGCTGGGCCCCTCCCAGTTTCAGAATCAATAGTTCTGAAGCAGGGCTTGCACATTTGCATTTCTAACAAGATCTCAGGAGACACTGATGCTGCTACAGCCCTCTGTGATCACCTCCTCCATTGGTGGAACTTACACTGCAATTACCTGCCTTTTTTTTCTTTTCTTTTCTTTTTTTTTTTTTTTTTTTTGAGACAGGGTCTCACTCTGTCACCCAGGCTGGAGTGCAGTGGCGCCATCTCAGCTCACTGCAAGCTCTGCCCCTGGGTTTAAACGATTCTCCTGCCTCAGCCTCCTGAGTAGTTGGGATTACAGGTGCCCGTCACCACACCCGGCTAATTTTTGTATTTTTAGTAGAGACGGGGTTTCACCATGTTGGCCAGGCTGGTCTCAAACTCCTGACCTCAACTGATCCGCCCGCTTCGACCTCCCAAACTGCTGGGATTACAGGCGTGAGCCACCACGCCCAGCCACCTGCTTATTTTTCGTTCCCTCCCACTGGGAGGGCTGGGACTGTCTTTTCCATTTCTCTATCCTACTGCTTGGCAAACAGTAAAGCTGATCACTGGAGGTTTGTTGACTGAATGAATTGTGGATTTGGAACCAACCTGCTAGTTGTAGAGCTCAGTTGAGGGGAAGAGGTCTGCTGGTGGGAGGGCTCGTTCTCAGGGCTTTTGGGGTCATGAGTATGTTACCTGAAAGGGGGCCCAATCCAGATCCCAAGAGAGGATTCTTGGACCTTGCAGAAGAAAGAATTCGGGGCGAGTTTATAAAGTGAAAGCAAGTTTATTAAGAAAGTAAACGGGCTGGGCGTGGTGGCTCATGCCTGTAATTCCAGCACTTTGGGAGGCCGAGGAGGGCGGATCACCTTAGGTCAGGAGTTCAAGACCAGCCTGATCAATATGGAGAAACTCCGTCTCTACTAAAAATGCAAAATTAGCCGGGCGTGGTGACACATGCCTGAAATCCCAGCTACTCAGGAGGCTGAGGCAGGAAAATCGCTGGAACCCAGGAGGCGGAGGCGGCAGTAAGCCAAGATCGTGCCATTGCACTCCAACCTGAGCAACAAAAGCAAAACTCCATCTCAAAAAAAAAAAAAGAAAAGTAAATGAATAAAGAATGGATACTGCATAGGCAGAGCGGCGGCATGGGTTGCTTGACTGAGTATGCTTATAGTTCTTTCTGTTTTTGTTTTTTTTGAGACAGAGTCTCGCTCTGTTGTCCAGGCTGGAGTGCAGTGGTGCAATTCAGCTCACTGCAACCTCTGCCTCCTGGGTTCTAGCAATTCTCCTGCCTCAGCCTCCCGAGTAGTTGGTATTGCAGCTGTGCGCCACCACGCCAGGCTGATTTTTTATATTTTTAGTAGAGACGGGTTTTCATCATGTTGGCCAGGCTGGTCTTGAACTCCTGACCTCAAGTGATCCGCCTGCCTCAGCCTCCCAAAGTGCTGGGATTACAGGCATGAGCCACCTCGTCCGGCTATAGCTATTTCTTTATTATATGCTAAAAAAGGGGTGGATTATTCATGAGTTTCCCGGGAAAAGGGCAGAGATTTCCCAGAACTGAAAGTCCCTCCCCTTCGTAGACTATATAGGGTAACTTCCGGAAGTTGCCATGGTATTTGTAAACTGTCATGGTGCTGGTAGGAGTGTCTTTTAGCATGCTAATGTATTATAATTAACATATAATGAACAGTGAGGATGACCAGAGATCACTTTCATGGACATCTTGGTTTGGGTGGGTTTTGGCCATCTTCTTTACTGCATTCTATCAGCAAGGTCTTTGGGACCTGTATCTTGTGCTGATCTCCTGACTCATCCTGTGACTAAGAATGCCTAACCTCCTGGGAATGCAACCCAGCAGGTCTCAGCCTCATTTTGCCCAGCTGCTATTCAAGATGGAGTTGTTCTGGTTCAAACACCTTTGACAAGTGTGGATCACCCCAACACCCCCACAACTCCCTCTCCCCATGCAAGTCTCCCAGAAAGCCCAAAACAAGAGGGTCACAGATTCACAAGTATACAAATACACAAGTCATGAAATCCCATCCTTGTAAAGGATGCCAGTCAGAGATGCCAGAAGGAGAAATGGGGAATCACGATTTTAACTTGATTTTCTTCCTCTGAAACCTGGAAATGCCAAATGATGAAAGGATACCAGGGACCCCAGCCTTTCCTTTGAATTAGGTCTGGACCCCAGCCCCCTTTCCTGCCATTTTATGCCCTGGCCACACAGTACGGCAAGATCTCAATCCCTGCCCAAACTACAAACTCCTTGAGGACCCATCCTAAGTCTTAATAATCTTGAGAACTACTCCTTCACCTTCCTCTTAAGGACCTGTGTTTTCTTTCCTTTTTTTTTTTTGAGACAGGGTTTCACTCTGTCACCCAGGCTGGAGTGCAGTGGCATGATCATGGCTCACTGCAGCCTCGACCTCTTTGAACTCAAGTGATTCTTCCACCTCAGCCATCCAGGTAGCTGGGACTACAGGCACGGACCACCATTCCCAGCTAATTTTTGTATTTTTTGTAGAGACAGGGTTTCGCCATGTTGGTCTCAAATTCCTGGTCTCAAATAATCTGCCCGCCTCGGCCTCCCAAAGTGCTGGAATTACAGGTGTGAGCCTCTGCGCCCCACTGCCTGGATCTGTTTTCTATAGTTCCTTCAATGTATTGTTTTGTTCACACCTCCAAGCCTTTGCTCGTGCTGTTTCCCCTGCTCAGCATTCCTGTGTTCCTTCTTTGCAGGTGGACATCCAACTCACTGATTTAAGACCGAGTCCAAATGTGGCCACTTCTGGGCAGGACTTAGAGGCTCATTTGCTTCTCTGGGCTCTCACATGGTAGCAGCTTTACTGCCATGGGTCTGGTTCTTGTACTAGATGGGTTGTCTCATTCATTCTTTATGCCTGTTTTCCAGCCTCTAGCACTGTGCCTGGTTGACAGTGGGTGTTCAGTTGGGGCATTTGGAAGTGGATCACACTTGCTCATCTTCCTTAGCAGCTCTTGTTTGAGGTAGATCAGGTTGGGGCATTGCTCCCACTCTGACTGCCAGAGCTGCTTGGCTGAATAGAGTCTCCTTCCCCACTCCCCATTCCTGTCTGCTAGCCATATGCTCAGCTGGAAGGGATAACTGGTTGGGGTGAAAGAGGGAAGAGCCAGGCAGCTGGTGTTGCTCAGGGAGTGAGGCCTCTAGACCCCAGCCAGAGAGGGTTCAAAGCCTGGTTCTACTTTTGACCACCTGTGTCAATTTGAGCAAGTCATTTGTTGTTATTGACCCTGAGTTTCTTCTTCTGTAAAATGGGGATAATTATGTGGCTTCCAAGGCTGTAGGAAGGAATAAAGATGACATACACCAAGCTTCAGGTACAGGCCTTGGCATGGGCCGCCTTTCCCTCTTCATCAAAGCTTCCAAACAAGGACTTTCAGCTTTCTCTTGTAAGTCTTAGCAATGGTCAGCATTTTTTTTTTTTTTTTTTCCAAGACGGAGTCTTGCTCTGTCTCCCAGACTGTAGTGCAGTGGCGTGATCTCAGCTCACTGTAAGCTCCGCCTCCTGGGTTCACGCCATTCTCCTGCCTCAGCCTCCCCAGCAGCTGGGACTACAGGCACCCGCCACCATGCCCGGCTAATTTTTTTGTATTTTTAGTAGAGATGGGTTTTCACCGTGTTAGCCAGGATGGTCTCGATCTCCTGACCTCGTGATCCGCCTGCCTCGGCCTCCCAAAGTGCTGGGATTACAGGCCTAAGCCACCGCGCCCGGCCGGCTGCAATGGTCAGCTTTACACAGGCTCCTTCCTTAATTTTCTTGCAGTGACAGAGAACAGCAGTCTGAGAGGGGAGTCCATCAGGGCTAGAAGCAAGCTGCTCCACCCAGGCCGATTTCAGCTGGAAAACGAGACCTTAGATAGGAGGGAGGAAAAATTATTAAAGGATTAAATCCAGAATAATCCTATAAGCCCCAGGAGGCTCAGAAAGCAATAAGCCACAGACTTAAAATCTGATCTGTGAAGTCACGGGGGTGGAATCAGCATCTGAAGGCAGGGAGTGGGTTTCAAGTGTACACTGTGGTCAGATCTTTGCTAAAATATGGCCTCATTTTGGCCACTTGGACAGCGTTTTGTTGGTTTTTTTCCCCCCTCATCTTGTCATGGTTTTTAATAACAATAAGCGAGCTGCAGGAGTGGGGGAACTCTTGCTAAAATTCCATAAAAATAAAAATTTAATTAAAATACACAAGTCGTGAAATTCCATCCTTGTAAAGTGAGACATCTCAGGACTCTGCCCTGAGCCGATCTCGGTTCCTGGGGCCCCAGGTTCATGCTGGCTCCTCCTTGGGCCCTGTTAGAGAAGACACAGCCTCATCCAGGATCCCTGTTGCCAGCAAATGGAGGAGGCATCTTCTGATTCCTCCTCCAAACTCTCTCCTGGGTGAAAGAGATCCCCAGTGTCCTGCCCGTAAAGGCCAGGAGGGTCACAAGGCTGGGATGAGGGGTATTTCATGGGACTGGAGGCAGGCCCCTGTATGTGGGCTATGGGACGGACTGAGCACCTAGCCTTTTGGGGAGAAAGTGTGGTTTTCACCTTTTCCTAGGCAGAAGGAAGAGCATAGACCTGGCCACTGGAGCCCAGGAGTCTTGCGTTCCAGTCTCAATGACATCACAATTAGCCGGGCAACATGAGCAACTCACTTCTTTGTGGGCCTCAGTTTCTCCATCTGTAAAATGGGTTGATTAGGCTAGACCAGGGATTTTCCAAGGTATGCATTGAGGAGTTTTAAGGATTTCACAAAACCTTCCTTAGCGCCTCCCAGGAGTCTTGGAGGGTCAAGGCTCTCCTCCTCCTGCCCCCTTCCCTGCCTCCTTTTGTCTGTTTCACAGATTGGGGTTTCCTGTAAGATTTTGTTTGAACAAAGGGTGCTGAGGCTGAAAATGCTCGAACACCTCCGAGGATCCTTCTGGCTGGAAGGGTCTGTGATCTGCCCTTTAGTGTCTGGCTCTGCTTCTATCTGGCAGCTGCTTCCTGTGTTAGTGCATGAGGGCCTTGCCCCTCCCACTCCCATCTTTTTTTTGGTCTACTATTCTGAGCCACGGAACTCCGAGAATCTGATGAAAGCTACCAGTCCTCTCCCTGGAAAAATATACACAGGAAAATATGCATACTGTGAAAATATAACTATTGGAGCATCCAGATCCCTTTTGAGCAAGAACCTGTCTTTGGGAAAATTACTTGACGGGACTATGGGCCCCAGGACAGGGTATGAAAGGCAGGAGCAGAACCAAGGGAGGACCCTGCTGCTCTGCGTAAGAAAAGAGTTAACTTTACGGATTATCTCACCATCCTGCAGGCACTGCCCTTGCTCTGCTCTGGTTGACCTAGACAGAAATCAGCCCTTCTCCATGACATCAATACCAGAAGCTGTGTGGTAGACTTGGCTAAAGGTTTGAGGGCCAGCAGAGTAGATTGAACCTCCTTTGTATTTAGTCTTCTGGTAGTGAGTGATTGAATCTCAACTCGAATTTCTTGCAAGAGGCTGGGCGTGATGGCTCACACCTGTATCCCAAGAACTTTGGGAGGCTGAGGTGAAAGGAACACTTGAGCCCAGCAGTTTGAGATCAGCCTGGGCAAGATGGCAAAACTCCATCTCTACAGAAAAACAAATTTAAAAATTAGCAAGGCATGGTGGCATATACTTGTTGTCCCAGCTACTCGGGAGGCTGAGGCAGGAGGATGGCTTGAGCCCGGGAGGTTGGGGCTGCAGCGAGCCATGATTGTGCTTACTGCACTGCAGCTTGGAAGACAGAGTGAAACCCTGTATCTAAAAAAAAAAAAAAAAAAAAGGGCCTGGCGCGGTGGCTCACGCCTGTGATCCCAGCACTTTGGGAGGCTGAGGAGGGTGGATCACCTGAGGTCAGGAGTTCGAGACCAGCCTGACCAACATGGTGAAACCCCATCTCTACTAAAAGTACAAAAATTAGCAGGGCATGGTGGCGGGCGCCTGTAATGCCAGCTACTCAGGAAGCTGAGGCAGGAGAATTGCTTGAACCCAGGAGGCAGAGGTTGCAGTGAGCTGAGATCGCACCATTGCCCTCCAGCCTGGGCGACAGAGCAAGACTCCGTCTCAGAAAAAAAAACAACAAAGAAAGGCAGATGGAATAAGTTGACTCATCTTACTGGGAAGTTGCCAGTGGAGCCATGATCGTGAGTTGCACAACTCAAAGGGGGCACCATTCACATCTGGCAGCTCTCACATCTGGCTCAGCGGGATCTAGGGACTCAAAGGACACTTCTCTTCTTGTCCCCCTGTCTCTCTTGGCTCAGCTTCTTTTGATCTTGGCTTCAGTCTCTTTCCCTGTAAAGAGGCCTCTTCCCTACAGTTGAGAAGATGGCCCCAGTAACTCTAGGCCTACTGCACACCAGCCTAGTAACCCCTGTGGCTGGGTGGGCTGGGATATCATAGATGGCAAAACTTCCAGAAACATGGAACTGGGGAAAGGCAGTTCTCTGTTTTTACCAGATAATGGAAGGGACACTGGGCAGGTAAAACAAACAAACACATCACACAAACACACACACATACACACAAATGCAACATGAACGTCTACTCTGTCTTACTGATCCTTGAACATTTAGCCAAATCTGCAACACACTTGTATATGAGTGATTTTTTTTTTTTTCACAAGGGAATCATGGAGAAGAGAACAGAACACGAATAGTACCTGAAAGATGACAAGATGATTCACAGACCGAATTACCTTGGAAGATTGTAGAGCCAGTGATAACCAGGAAGTCATTAGCCAGATCCCAGAATCCCTGGGGGGCCTGAGAGTGGGGTGCATGTGGGATGGAGTAGATGCTGATTTTATTTGAACTCAAAGGATCAGGTGTGGTGGCTCGTGCTTGTAATCCCAGCACTTTGGGAGATCGAGGGGAAAGGATCAATCACTTGAGGCCAGGAGTTTGAGAACAGCCTGGGCAACATAAGGAGACCCCATTTCTACAAAAATTAAAAAAAAAAAAAACTAGCCAGGTGTGGTGGCACATACCTCTAGTCCCAGAAATTCAAGAGGCTGAGGCGAGATGATTGCTTGAGCTCAGGAGTTCAAAGCTGCAGTGAGCTATGTTTGCACCACTGCAATCCAGCTTGGGTGACAGAATAAGACCCTTCCTTAAAAAAAAGAAAAAAAGGTTGGATGTCTTAGCTGATGTCTGGATTATACACACAAAATACTGCATACAATTCTGGGACTTCAGGATCTCCCAAAACTCATGCAGTGGAGAGCCCCCATCTTGGATCCTGTCTCTTATTTTGGTTCTCACTTTTTTTTAACCACTCTCATCGGTGTACTTCCTCTCACGCCACAGATTCCAGGGCTGAGGCCCCCACCCCTAACACTCAGGCCCCTCTAGCTCTACTCTGAGACGTGATACATACACTGCCCTGGGAATTTTCTGGACTGTCCTCAAAGGACCACTGGGCAACCCTGGCATTCTGCATTTTTACCAGTTCCCCTCCCCCTCAGGATGATGCCGCAGTCCCAAGAGAATCAGAAGTCTCCTGCTACCCCCACCCCTCCCGTCTCCACTGCCGAGAACCTGTCCTTCCCGATGATGTCATATCTGGCACATGGGCCTTAGCTAGAACTAGCAGCTGCGGGTCACCCACTGCAGGCCGCTCCTGGCAGGGGAGCAGCAACAACTTGGTCCTGAGCCTGAGCTGCTGCAGGATTTACTACTACCTGCTTTTCTTGGATCTGGCAACTGCAGAAAGGGTTGGAGAAAGGATTTTGAATTTGTCCCAAGAAAATAATTCAAAAGAAGAAAAGCACTACAGGCAAGAAGGTGTCCACTGGTATGGTAGTGACACTAATCACCAACAACCTAGAAGTCCAGTAATGAGAATAACCAACATTTGCCCTGCATTTCACATTACTCCGCCTGCCTCCTCACGATTACCCCGTGAGCTAGGTAGGCACTTGGTCCAAGTTTACACAATGAGTGAGTAGCCGAGCTAGACTTTAAGCCTCAGCTCTCTCAACTATGCCACTCTGATGATATTGTCTCCCTCTGATTTAACCACTTGTTTTATGCGAGTTAAGTTAGTTACAAATGCCTTCTACTGATTGCTGGCTTACTCTGTGCAGGGCATTGTACCAGATGTGCCACAGAAGGGCTCTCATCAAGTCTTTCTCCAAACCCTGTGAGATGGATATTATTTTAAAGATGAAGAAACTGAGGCTCAGAGTGGATAAATTATTTGCCCAGATCACAGATGTGTTTTAGGTTTTGTCTGATTATTATAACTATCACAATGATGAATTACATTTTGATTCCAGCTTTTTTTCTTCTTTTTTTTTTTTTTGAGACGGAGTCTCGCTCTGTCTCACAGGCTGGAGTGCAGTGGCACGATCTTGGCTCACTGCAAGCTCTGCCTCCCGGGTTCATGCCATTCTCCTGTCTCAGCCTCCCAAGTAAATGGGAGTACAGGTGCCTGCCACCGCGCCCGGCTAATTTTTTATATTTTTAGTGGAGACGGGGTTTCACCGTGTTAGCCAAGTTGGTCTCAATCTCCTGACCTCGTGATCTGCCCACCTCGGCCTCCCAAAGTGCTGGGATTATAGGTGTGAGCCACCGCTCTGGGCCCTCTTTTTTTTTTTTTTTTGATACGGAGTTTTGCTCTTGTTGCCCAGGCTGGAGTGCAAAGGCATGATCTTGGTTCACCACAACCTCTGCCTCCCGGATTCAAGTGATTCTCCTGCCTCAGCTTCCCAAGTAGCTGGGATTACAGGCATGCGCCATCACGCCCAGCTAATTTTGTATGTTGAGTAGAGATGGGGTTTCTCCATGTTGGTCAGGCTGGTCTCAAACTCCAGACCTCAGGTGATCCACCCGCTTCAGCCCCTCAAAGTGCTGGGATTACCGGCATGAGCCACTGTGCCCCGCCTCCAGCTTTTTTCTTTTCTTTTTTCTTTTTTTTTGAGATGGAGTCTCACTCTGTCACCCAGGCTGGAGTGCAGCATTGTGATCTTGGCTCACTGCAACCTCTGACTCCCAGGTTCAAGTGATTCTCCTGCCTCAGCCTTCCAAGTAGCTGGAATTACAGGCACACGCCACCATGCCCAGCTAATTTTTGTATTTTTAGTAGAGACCAGGTTTTGCCATGTTGGTCAGGCTGGTCTTGAACTCCTGACCTCAAGTGATCTGCCCCCTTGGCCTCCCAAAGGGCTGGGATTACAGGTGTGAGCCACTGCACCTGGCTGGCTTTTTTCTTTTTAAAAATTATTTCCTTGGAATAAAGGAAAATTATTTCTCCTCTCTGAGCCTCAGTCTATCTGTAAATAGTGACTACTCTGTAGGGTTATAGGAGAATGAGGTAGAATGAGGTGAGGTGTCCTACGTAAAAGGACCAGGCAAAGATTGACATTTAATGAGTCTCCATCAGTGTGGGGTTCCTGCCTTCCTTTTGGGACCCTTGAGAGCAGCTTCTGTATTTGCTCATCATTTTAGTCAACAAGATGGTTCAGGGCTGGGTGGATGCTTGACCACATATGGAGATGGCTCAGAGCTGGGAGAGTAAATGAATACCGCAAATGCAAAATAGAGTCTGCAGGGTCCTCACTTGGCCAGGGCAGGCAGAATGACTGTTTTCTAGAGCTACTGTAAAGTCCTACATTTGGGTTTTGAAAATCAGTGTCTCCGCTGGGCAAGGTGGCTCACACCTGTAATCCCAACATTTTGGGAGGCCAAAGCAGGAGGATCACTTGAGGCCAAGAGTTTGAGACCAGCCTGGCCAACACGGTGAAACCCCGTCTCTACTAAAAATACAAAAACTTAGCCAGGCGTGGTGGCGGGCGCCTGTAGTCCCAGCTACTCAGGAGGCTGAGGCAGGAGAATGGCGTGAACCCCGGAGGCGGAGCTTGCAGTGAGCCGAGATCACGCCACTGCACTGCAGCCTGGGCGACAGAGTGAGACTCCGTCTCGAAAAAAAAAAAAAAAAACTAATGGCATCTTGGGCAGGAATCAGGGACAGTGTCCATCACACGGGGGAAACAGTCCCACTGCACAACCACATCTAGAGTGTTGTGACCCATTCTAGGACCCATATTTTAGGAAGGACACTGATATGTTGGAGTATATACGGAGAAAAGATGGGTAAGGTGACAGAGCAGGAGCACCGTCATCTCAGACAGACGCCATCACTTTAAGTTCCAGCTCCCTTTCTAGCTTCATGCATTTCAAGGAAATCACTTCTTTTCTAACTACAAACAGCCAGAAAGAGCAGACAGTAAAACAGATAAGACAGCTCGGGCACAAAGGGAGGTGGGGGAAAGTCTCTTCGGTAACTGCCAAACTTTCCCTTCATACAATGAGGCCCCAGTAAAACAGTGGGCCTTAATAAGCACATTCCTTTCCCTTCAGGTGCACTAAGATAGGGAAGCTAAAAGCAGACTCAGGCGTATGCCTGCAGCCGCAGAAAGAGGTATGGGAACAGACACACAACTCTCCCTCCCAGATAAGCACAACAACGAGACACAGAAGCAGTCCAAACCTCTGATAAACTCTCCCACCCTGAATCCTTAAAAACTCTTAGTCTGTAAGAGAGTGTGCCTCCCACCTAACTCAGCCAGAAGCTCCTCTCAGGTTTGTTTTCTCTAAAATAAACCTATCTTGACTGGTGAGCCACCGTTCGTGTTTCCTTCCTCTTTCTTTAATTCTTACAGAAGGGTCTGGAAATAAATGGAGGCTGAAGGAACTGAGATGCTGAGCTGTGTATTAGTTATTAATTGCTATGTAACAGATTATCCCCAAACTTAGTGGCTTAAGAAACCATACACGTATTATCTCACAGTGCCTGTGGGTCAGGAATCTGGTATGAGTGCTCTGCTCAGGGTCTCACAAGGCTGCAGTCAGGGCTTTGGTCAGGGCTGTGGTTCAGGGGAGGAGGATTCGCTTCAAACTTCATTCTCGTGGCTGTTGACCAGAGACATTAGTTCCTGCCCTGTGCTAGGCAGCTCGACATGACAGTTGGCTTCCCCCAGAGTGACGGCTCTGAGGGACAGGAAGAAAGAGCGAGCAAGATGGAAGTCACAGACTTTTGGTCACCTAATCTTGGAAGTGACAGCCCACCACTCTTACCCCGTTCTGTTTGTCAGAAGTGAGTCACTATGTCCAGCCCACACTCAAGAGGAGGGAGTACAAGAGGTGGGGCTCCTTGGAAGCCACCTTAGAGGCTGCTTACCACAGGGGAGGAGGAGGGAATACGAGGTGGGAGGGGAGGACAGAGGATAGACATGTTCTTTATTAAGAAGGGGCGCCTGTTGAATTGCATGTGGATTGTGGACATAGAGGGGAGAACTCATGGGTGAGAAATGGCAGGGAGGCCTATTCAGCTGGTGTGTCAGTTAGAACTGCCCAATAATGGAAAGGACTGCCTAGGTAGATAGTGAGCTCCCTGTCACTGGTTGTATCCAAGCAGAAGTTGATGCCCTGTCAGGGAAGTGGTAGAGAAAGTTCTGCTTTGGGTGGCAGGCTGGACTGTCAGGCAGGCCTCTGATTTTCTGCCGTTTGAACTTTCAGGTATTTGGAATTTAGGAATGATTACTGAAGCAATCTCTACCTCATCATAGCAGAATCTACTTAAATAGTAAGCTCTTTCACTTTTTAAAAGTAGGATTTTCTACAACGTGGTAGCAAGTGAGTGGGACTATCTTTTGAGCCTCTGTAATAGGCCAAGTACTGTATCACTTACTCCTGCTAACAACTCTCCCATCTCACAGTCAAGCTCCTAGGATTAATATGGTGGCTCCAGAGTGTTGGGGACCCAGGCTCCTTCTTTCTTTTGCTCAGCCAGACTTAGAGCATTGCCTTTGTCTGCATGGCCCAAGACAGCTCTTCACCACTTCTGTATTCCCAAGCAAGGATAAAAGAAGGGTGTAGGAAAAGGTCTGAATATTTTTTATATTTGTCTGCTGACAGTTTTTTTTTTTTTTTTTTTTTTTTTTTTTTTTTTGAGATGGAGTCTCACTCTGTCACCCAGGCTGGAGTGCAGTGGCACGATCTCGGCTCACTGCAACCTCCACCCCCTGAGTTCAAGAGATTCTCCTGCCTCAGCCTCCTGAGTAATTGGGATTACAGGCACCTGCCACTGCGCCCGGCTAATTTTTTCGTATTTTTAGTAGAGATGGGGTTTCACCATCTTGGCCAGGCTGGTCTTGAACTCCTGACCTCGTGATCCACTCACCTCGGCCTCCCAAAGTGCTGGGATTACAGGCGTGAGCCACCACGCTCAGCAGCTGCTGACACCTTTTAAGCCCTACCCTCTCTCTTCACTTTGTGCCCATGTCTGGCTAGCTGAAAAAGCCCAGGAAAGTTAGCATGGTGGTACACTGGAGGCTGAGGATTGCTTGAGCCCAGGAGTTCAAATCCAGCCTGGGCAACATAGGGAGACCCCATCACAAAACAAAGAAATCCTGGCCAGGCACCGTGGCTCACGCCTGTAACTCCAGCACTTTGGGAGGCCGAGGTGGGCGGATCACAAGGTCATGAGATCGAGACCATCCTGGCCAACATGGTGAAACCCCGTCACTACTAAAAATACAAAAATTAGCTGGGCATGGTGTTGCATGCATGTAGTCCCAGCTATTCAGAAGGCTGAGGCAGGAGAATCGCTTGAACCTGGGAGGCAGAGGTTGCAGTGAGCTGAGATCACGCCACTGTACTCCAGCCTGGGTGACAGAATGAGACTCTGTCTCACAAAAAAAAAAAAAAAAAAAGCAAATCCCAGGAGTTCCCTTCTTTGGTGTCAGCAGGAAGTTCAAGTCACAAACTTGATCCCTCACACCAGCCCCACCCCCACCCCCATTTTATGTTCACCATAAAAATGCAGGACAGGTGAGCCCCCAAACTGGGGCTTAGACCAGGCAGGTGCTTCGCTTCACCCAAGAAAGAATTCAACGGTGAGCCAGTGGTGTAGGATAGCAAGTTTTCTTAAATTTTTTTATTTTTGAGACAGAGTCTTGCTCTGTCACCCAGGCTGACATGCAATGGCGCAATCTCAGCTCACTGCAACCTCTGCCTCCTGGGTTTAAGCAATTCTCCTGCCTCAGCCTCCCAAGTAGCTGGGACTACAGGTGCACGCCACCATGCCTGGCTAATTTTTTGTATAATATATATGTATATATTTTGGCCGGGCACGGTGGCTCACGCCTATAATCCCAGCACTTTGGGAGGCTGAGGTGGGCGGATCACCTGAGGTCAGGAGTTCAAAACCAGCCTGACCAACATGGTGAAACCCCATCTCTACTAAAAATACAAAAAAAATTAACCAGGTGTGATGGTGCATAGCTGTAATCCTGGCTACTTGGGAGGCTGAGGCAGGAGAATTGCCTGAACCCAGGAGGCAGAGGTTGCAGTGAGCCAAGATCGTGCCGTTGCAGTGAGCCAAGATCATGCCATTGCACTCCAGCCTGGGCAATAAGAATGAAACTCTGTCTCAAAAACAAAAAAACAAACAAACAAACTATATATATATATCGGAGACAGAGTTTCGCTCTTGTTGCCCAGGCTGGAGTGCAATGGCGCGATCTTGGCTCACTGCAACCTCTGCCTCCCAGGTTCAAACTATTCTCCTGCCTCAGCCTCCAGAGTAACTGGGATTACAAGTGTGTGCCACCACACCTGGCTAATTTTTTTTTTTTTTTGAGATGAAATCTCGCTCTATGGCCCAGGCTGGAGTGCAGTGGTGTGATCTCGGCTCACTGCAAGCTCCGCCTCCCGAGTTTACGCCATTCTTCTGCCTCAGCCTCCCGAGTAGCTGGGACTACAGGCGCCCACCACCATGCCCAGCTAATTTTTTTTTTTTGTATTTTTAGTAGAGACAGGGTTTCACCATGTTAGCCAGGGTGGTCTCAATCTCCTGACCTCGTGATCCGCCCGCCTCGGCCTCCCAAAGTGCTGGGATTACAAATATGAGCCACCGTGCCTGGCCAATTTTGTATTTTTAATAGAGACGGAGTTTCTTGTTGGTCAGGCTGGTCTTGAACTCACAATCTCAGGGGTTCCACCCATCTAGGCCTCCCAAAGTGCTGGGATTACAGGCATGAGCCACTGTGCCAGACCAATTTTTTCTATTTTTAGTAGAGATGGGTTTTCACCATGTTGGCCAGGCTGGTCTCGAACTCCTGACCTCAGGTGATCCACCCGCCTCAGCCTCCCAAAATGCTGAGATTTACAGGCATGAACCACTGCACCCAGCCTTGGATAGCAACTTTTATTGAAGTGGTGGTGTACAGCAGCAGCAGAGAGGCTGTTCCGTGCAGAGTAGGGCTACCCCATAGGCAGTGTGCCAGGAGTGGCAGCTCACAGGTAGTTCTGCAGTCATATTTATACCCACCTTAGTCATATGCAAATTAAGGGGCAGATTATGCATAAATTTCTGAAAAATGGGTGGTAACTTCTAAGTTGTCAGGTTGTTACCATGGAAAGGGGCAGTAACTTCTGGGTGTTGCCATGGCAATGGTAAAGTAACATGGCACAGTGGAGGCCATGTCTTAAAGAGAGGTGCTTTCGCCTCCTTTCCTGTTTTAGCTATTTCTCAATCTGATCCATTGCTGAGCCCCATCTCTGGAGTCAAGTCCCACCTCCTACCTCAACATGACCAAATCTAACTGCAAGCAAGGCTGGGAAATGTAGTCTCTCTTGGGCAGCCACATGCTCAGCTGAAATTCTAGTCTGTCATTAATGGAAGAACGGGAGGATGGATGTTTGGGACCACATCACCCTTCTGTTGAGGCAGAAACTTAGACACAGAAAGGCTAAATAGACCGGGCGCAGTGGCTCACACCTGTAATCCCAGCACTTTGGGAGGTGGAAGTGGGCAGATCACTTGAGGCCAGGAGTTCAAGACCAGCCAAGCCAACATGATGAAACCCCATCTCTATAAAAATACAAAAACTAGCCAGGTGTGGTGGTGTGCACCTGTAGTGCCAGCTACTCAGGAGGCTGAGGCACAAGAATTTCTTGAACCTGGGAGGTGGAGGTTGCAGTGAGCTGAGATCACGCCAGCCTGGGTGGCAGAGCAAGACTCTGTCTCAAAATAAAAAAGAAAAGAAAACAAAAGAAAAAGCCTGATGCAGTGGCTCAGGCCATAATCCCAGCACTTTGGGAGGCCAAGGATCAGCTGAGATCAGGAGTTTGAGACCAGCCTGGCCTACATGGTGAAACCCCATCTCTACTAAAAATACAAAAAAAGGTAGCCAGGTGCGGTGGCGCACAACTGTAGTCCCAGCTACTCGGGAGACTGAGGCAGGAGAATCACTTGAACCTGGGAGGCAGAGGTTACAGTGAGCTGAGATTGCGCCACTGCACTCTAGCCTGGGTGACAGAGTGATACTCTGTCTCAAAAAAAAAAAAAAAAGGCTAAATGAATTGCCCAAGGCCACAGAGCCAGATATCCATGCCATCAGCCCTGGTGCCACTGCAGAGAGAAGTGCCACTGTTATCAAAACACCAGACATTTGGTCTAGGTCCTGCTGTTCGCCACACAGAAAGCCAATGATGACCCAGATGACTAATATTGTCAAGGAAGAAGGCTGTAATCGGGTCCTACAGCTGAGAAATCGGGAGCTCAGTCTCAAACCCATCTCCCCAGTGGACTAAAACTAGGGGTTTATATAGCAGGGAAGAAATGTAACACTGTTCAAGATAACAGGAACTAGGGAGGGGCAAGGAAGCAATCATAATGAATAAGGGATGGGCATCTATCTCAATGTCCCGATGTGGCGATCTGGTGAGTTTCAGTTCTTTGATACCTTTTTTTTTTTTTTTTTTTTTAAGAGTCCTGAAGGTCTTTTCCTGAGGAAGGAACTCAGATAAAAACAAATGTAAGTTTCAAGCTTTAAGACCAGAAGGGGCACTTTCTATGTTTATCCAAAAAAAACCTGTCTGTTTATTGGGTAGGTCTCACCACTTTGTGTCCTGAATGTCTTCCCCAGGAGACTCTGATCTCCTTGAGGGCAGGGCATGTGCCTTTCCTGTCTGGAAGGCACCTAGTAAACGCCCAATAAACGTTGGTTGTTATTGTGAAAGAGCAGTAACTGATTCACAGCTGCTTCCATAGCACTTCCTGGAGTCCAGCACTCACTCCTGACCAGGCTCAAGTTTCTGGATGGGTAGGAGGGCTGGCTGGGAACAAAAGAAAACAAAGGAAAGCTGATTTGTTTCTTTGTTCTGTGTAGCTCTGAGCTAAGCTTCCCCCTCCCCCAGCAGCTTGCACAGACCCTGGTTCCAGCACTTGCTGTGTTAAGAGTGTTATTATGTATTTCCATGTCTGTCCCACCCCCTAGACTGGAAATGCCTTAAGGTTTCTTTAGTCCCAGCACCTAGATCAGTGCCTGGCACATAACAGGTGTCTTATAAATGACCGTTGACTTCATGAGTGGGTGTTTTATTTTATTTTATTTTATTTTATTTTATTTTTGAGACAGTCTTACTCTGTCACCCAGGCTGGAGTGCAGTGGCATGATCTGAGCTCACTGCAACCTCTGCCTCCCAGGTTTCAGAGATTCTTGTGCCTCAGCTTCCCAACATAGCTGGGATTACAGGCGTGCACCATCACGCCCAGCTAAGTTTTGTAACTTTAGTAGAGATAGGGTTTCACCATGTTGGCCAGGCTGGTCTCGAACTCCTGGCCTCAAGCAATCTGTCCGCCTCAGCCTCCCAAAGTGCTAGGATTACAGGCATGAGCCACCACGCCCAGCCAAATTTTTGCATTTTTATAGAGATGGGGCTTTGCCATGTTGGCCAGGCTGGTCTTGAACTCCTGGCCTGAAATTATCCACCTGCCTTGGCTTCCCAAAGTGCTGTGATTACAGGCATGAGCCACTGCACCCGGCCTGCATGAGTGAAGAACTGAAAAAGTGAGGACAGAAGGAAGGATGGCGACAGGATCGAGGTTTAGCAGGGTGTCAGAACCACCGTACTAGCCAGTTTTACTGCAATAATGCTCCATGACAAGCCCTCCCAAAACACTGGCTTACATCAACCAGTGTTTATTCACATATTTTCCCCACTCATGAGTCTGTGAGTGGGGAGTCGCCACTCATAAGGCTGGCTCTGCTGGGGCTCAGCTGTACTTGGCTCTGGGCTTAAGCTTAGGTATCCTCCATGTGTTTCTTCCCTTTCTTGGGCAAGTTGCTGTTTGGCATGTGCCCTTCTCATGGTGAATGGCAGGAGTGGAAACATGGTGTCGCTTCAGGCTTTACCTTGGAACTGGCATGCTATTGCTTCTCACATCCCATTGGCCCAAACTGATCACAGGACCAAGCCCAATGCTGCTGGGTAGGGAAATATATTCCACCCACTCTCCTGCTCCAAGGTCATAAGGTGAGTCACGTGAAGAGCTGAAGAATAATCTACCACAGCTTCCCTGAAACAAAACCCAGAACCTCTTCTGTTCCTCCAGTGAGAATCTCTAGAAGAGTGGCTGCTGGTCCCTGAGTGCCACTTGTGGTCCTGATAGCCCTTTCCTCCTGGGTTTATGGCAGAAAGAGACAATTGTCCCCATTGCCCATTGCCCCTTTCTTCCTTTAGTAATAGAACACTCCAGGTTTTAGTTAGGCATGTGGTGCCCACTAGGGGACACATTTCCCAGCATCCTTTGCAGCTAGATGTGATCATGTGACTAAACTGTGGCCAATGGGATGATGCACAAATGCCACAGGCACCTCCTGATGACAGTTGGTATGAGGAAGCTGCATGTCCTCCCCTCCTCTGTCCTCCTTGCCTTGGGCTGGAATGTGGGCTCACATGGATGGTGAGGTAGCTTCAGCCATGAAGACAAGGGCAGCACTTCAGGATGACGGAGTAACACAGCAGAAGGAATCTGGGTGTCCACACAAGCTCTTGGTGTTTGCCCTGGTTGCCTGCCTAACCCTGGTCCCTAATGTGAGAGAAAAATAAATTCTTTTCTGCGTTATATTTTTGTTTGTTCCAGCATCTTAGCCTGTACCTCAACTCACATAAAGTCCCTCACTTTCCCTTTGCCGCCCCTGCTCTGGCACCTAAAGACCCCTTGCCGGCCGGGCGCGGTGGCTCACGCTTGTAATCCCAGCAC
The DNA here is from genome assembly GCF_006542625.1 of Nomascus leucogenys. Classification (NCBI taxonomy): domain Eukaryota; kingdom Metazoa; phylum Chordata; class Mammalia; order Primates; family Hylobatidae; genus Nomascus; species Nomascus leucogenys. The sequence goes on along the minus strand of NC_044399.1, from coordinate 32,541,305 downwards.
TTTGGGAGGCCGAGGCGGGCGGATCACAAGGTCAGGAGATCGAGACCACGGTGAAACCCCGTCTCTACTAAAAGTACAAAAAATTAGCCGGGCGTGGTGGCGGGCGCCTGTAGTCCCAGCTACTCGGAGAGGCTGAGGCAGGAGAATGGCGTGAACCCGGGAGGCGGAGCTTGCAGTGAGCCGAGATTGCGCCACTGCACTCCGGCCTGGGTGACAGAGCGAGACTCCGTCTCAAAAAAAAAAAAAAGACCCCTTGCCTACGTTTTATCTCCCATTCACCAAAGTGTGAACCCAAATCCCTTTTCTTGATTTTCCTTAGCAAAATGGAGACAGGATGGAGTTTTTAAAAATCGTGAACTACAAAGAGTAGTCAACGGCGAAATAGAACCCAAGAAATGAAGCAGAAAGCAATCAAGTTTCCATCATAGAGATACCTCGCCCCATCATGGCCATTACCCAGGGCAGTGTGATTGGGCTTTGCCCAGGGGGCTGGAAATTTAGAGGATATGGAATTTAAAACAATAATTGCGGAAAGTGATGAAAGTGAAAATGTTACGACATTTTTAACATTTTGACAGCACATGCACCCCTGCATGACACAGAAACAAAGGGATTTGGCCCTTCCGTAGGAAGCTTCCAGAAGGCCTGTGGTTAATAACACCTCCTTCATGATTCCTAGATGGAAAACCAAAGTCGGTTTGAGGGTGTGTTTCAGACCCTGAGGCAGCCAAAGTGCCAGTTAGAGCTCTGTGTCCTACCACAGGTGACTCACCCCATGGACTCTGCACCTTTTCGCTCTCACCTTTCAGAATTTCCGACTATTCCGATTTCATGGCCACTTTATGGAGCTTCTTGATCCGCAAACCTCAGGCTACTTCCCTCTAACCCACATCATCTTTTTTCCTGCCCTCTGTGACCTGGGCTCCTGGCCATGCCATTTCTTTCTTGGCCAAGACCAGGAAAGTTCCCCCTAACTCTCTGGAACTCTCTTCATAATTCTGGGTTCCATTCACAGTGACTTGTGTCATCCCTAGGCCATTGCCAGGAATCTGATGATGAGTCCAAGAAATAACGTGTGACCCATATTTTCCAGAGTCCTGCAGGAATTTGACATTTGTAGACCCCAAAGTCTCACAATTACTTTTTTTTTTTTCTTTTTTAGATGGTCTTGCTCTGTCGCCCAGGCTGGAGTGCAGTGGTGCAAACTTGGTTTACTGCAGTCTTAAGTCTTAACCTCCTGTGTTCAAGTGATCCTCCTGCCCCAGCCTCCCAAAGTGCTGGGATTACACGCATGAGCCCCCATGCCCAGCCCAACAATTTCTTAATTATACTATAGCCTTTGCTTCCACAGGAAGGAAGGGAGGAAGAAATTTTTTTTTTGAGACGGAGTCTCACTGTGTCACCCAGGCTGGAATGCAGTGGCGTGATCTCAGCTCACTGCAAGCTCTGCCTCGCGGGTTCCCACCATTCTCCTGCCTCAGCCTCCCGAGTAGCTGGGACTACGGGCGCCTGCCACCGTGCCCGACTAATTTTTTTGTATTTTTAGTAGAGACGGGGTTTTGCCATGTTAGCCAGGATGGTGTCGATGTCCTGACCTTGTGATCTGCCCGCTTCGGCCTCCCAAAGTGCTGGGATTACAGGCGTGAGCCACCGCGCCCGGCCGGGAGGAAGGAATATTAAGGGAACATCTATTATGTGCTAGATATTTTCCTATTTTCTTTCTCATCTAGCTGCAAGATCATATGATAACATGAGACAGCAGAGAGGAGAAGACCCCTGTCTCACAGCCAGTAAGTGGTGGGGCTGAGGTTTGAACTCGGGTTTCTCCAACTCCAAAGCCTGGGCTGTTTCCTTCATGCAATCTCCACACAAGAACTTGCACAGGTGCTCAAGGGTGCTGAGGAGGAGTGTTTGGTTGAAGATGCAAGAAGAGAGAGAGATTAAATGGGAGTGGGCTCAGATGAGGAGGAAGGAGATGATGGGGAAGGAAGGTGGCAGACGGACTGACTGATGGAGAGGGGAGGTGGGGGAGGAAAGGGTCACAGGGTTCTGCTTTGACAGGGATTTGGGATCCCAAGAATGGAGATTTTTTTCCACACTGTGCCTTGCTGGAATCACCTCACGTCCCCACATGCGATGAGCTCATCCTTTTCTTGGCACCAACTGCCTCTCATCTTGGCCCTGGCTGGGACACACCAACATTTCTGCAGGAGGAATAAAGTAATAACAGGAATCTCATTTTTCTCCTTAAAATAATATCTCTCTGTTCTGCCAGAAAGCAGGGAGCTACTCCTGCCAGCACTTCAGTGGGAAGCCTGTTCCCAATCCGATAGGATTAGTCTGATACTGGCTTCCCAGGAGCCTCCAGCAGCCAAGGCAGCCCTCAGGTGACCTTGAGCTCCTGGCTACAGATCCCCTGATGTCCTTCTCACCCCCTGGATGGTCACTCACCTCCATGCCTCCATCCCAGGCTCTCCAGGGCAAAGGGATGCTATTCTCACTAGTTCCAGGCTCCCCTAGCTGGTAGCTCCTTCAGCATCTCTTTAGGACCCAACCAATTTCCTATAAGGAAAAGATCACTGGAAAAACCATTTTGAACAGGAAGAATTTAATTTTTTTGCAATAGGCTTTCCCCTCTTTAAAGAAAAGAAAGAAAAAAGAGTCCTCATTTACCTAAAGGTCTGAGTGCCTGGAAATTTCTTCCCTGTGTGCACATTACCCACTTCCTGGCTGCAGGGATGGAAGGACTCGGAGAATTCGAAGGATATTAAACAGATTCATAATGGACTCAGCAGTATAAACATGTCTCAAGTGCAGACAGAAATGCCACAAGCTCCTACTTGGTTTAATGAAAACATACACCAGTTGTGTCTGTGTTCCCATTTTACAAATAAACAAGGTGGGGAGATGGACTCAGAAATTGTCCCTGGGGAGCCAGGTGCCTCTGTTCATTGCAATTTCAATGGCTTCTCCTGCCCACAAACAACTCGGAAAAGAACGCTTAATGTAGCCTTGCAGATCAGTGCCAAAAGGCACAGCAAATGGGAGACGCCCGGCCAAATGGTCCGCAGCCATTCCCGTTCTTCGTGGTGATGCTCCGAGTGGCTGGGGGCTCAGGGGACCCGAAGAGGGTGTTACCAACCAAACAGCTCCAGGCAACAGGATGTACACAGGACAGTGCATTGGGAGGCCTGGGTTCAAATCCAGCTTGTGTTCCCACTGCCAGCAGGCTATGCCATCCCAGACACCTGACTCCACCCCTCTGCCTCCAGCCAGGTTTTCCTCATCTGTGAAACGGGGTAACAACCCCGGACCTGTGTCGCCGCATGATCGCAAGGGATCTCTGAGGCAAGGTGGGCCAATGTCCTGGGTTAAGATGTAAATGACTTCAGTAATGGCTATTTTTCCCATTTTAATTCAAAATCAGTATTTCCTATTACTGGTTCTTTCAAATCTAGAGCTGGAGGGACTGTGTCACTGTCAGAAAGCCTAAACAAGTCGAGGCAGGATCATTGACTCAAAGCCCAGCATGACTAATTTGGCCCCATAACTAGTTAGTTCGGTGCTAGGAACATCCACCAAACCAGTGAGCTGGCTGGGTTGACCAGTGGGTTTGGTCAAAACGGCTGCCCGGTTGTTCCAGCAGGGGCACGGCCCACATCTGGACAGGGAAGGAAGATAGATGTGGACATTGGAGCCAGCATGCCTGGGTGTTGCTGTGTGACATGAGGCAAATTCTTGAACCCTCCTGTGTCCTGGGCTCCTCAATTGCCAAATAGGGACTAATAGAAGGCCCTCAAAGGGGACTTGGAGGATGAAATGGTGGAGTTGTGTGAAGCACTCTGGACAGTACCGGCCCCCAGCAAGTGCTCTGCAAGTGTTAGGTAATATTTGTGTCAGGGGAACTCTAGGCATTAACAGCAAGATGTTTCTGAAGAATAAAAGAAATTCTCAGTTAAGGAACCCACGGCTCCTAAGTGGGGCACGATCTGAGGAAGTTCACACAAGTTCAACTCGCATTCAACTGACATTTTGCAGGCACCGTGATCATAGTAATCATCGCACGGTTAACATTCAGGGATCCCTTTCTCCATTCCAGGAAGAGTGCAAAAAGTATCTTGTGCTTTAAAGAATCAAATCCTCACCTCTACTCTGTAGGGAAAACACTATTATCCCCATTTTACAGTTGAGGATATTGAGGCCCAGAGAGGGAAAGGACTTTTCCTGACCTCAGGCAGCTGGTAGCTGAGATTAGTCCATTTTTCTTCCCCAGAATGCTCGCCACCTCTTTGGCCAGGCTTGGACACCTGGTTCTTTGTTCTTGGCCCAGACTCCAGTGCTCCCTGCATCACTGCCTGTAGCTTCTTCCTCTGTACTTCAGCCTTCCCAGGACCTGGGTGTGCAGTTTCACCCAGCGTGGGGACATGGGACAGGACAACTTTGAGCTCAGCCTGGGGCCTGGATCTGTGTCCCGGTGGGCGTCACTGTGTCTCCCCTAATCTCCGTGTCCAGCACTACATTTTTCACTGTGCTTGCAGCATTTTTCCCCCCAGGTTTTTGACCATGCTCATGTCCAAGGCTCTAAGGATTCTCTGTTCTCAGATAATAAATAACAAGTTCCTAAGTCTTCCAGAAAGGTGGGAAGGGAGATGCTCAGCAGCTCCAAGGCCTGAAGAGGCCTTGGACCTAACCCAAGAGTTGCTGGCATCGTGGTTCATCTGTCCCCAAAGATACCTACTTTCCCACCTCTCTGGCTGGTGTGTACATTATCCTCAAATTCTTCCCGAGGAAAATAAAAAAACAGGAGTGGAGAATCAGAGAGAGAGTGGGGGAAAAAATACCAAACCCTTGGGAAGAGAATAATTATTCCACCTACTCATCATCACTTTATAGTGTAGAGCAGAACCTACTGTCCTAGACCAGGCAAGAGAGGCCCATGGCCTGAGTCTTCACTTTATAGCTGCTCTTGCTTTTGCCAGCCATGCCCCTCTCCATGGGGCGAGGAGTCCACAGGGAAGGGATGTGCCCGTCTGAAGCCAGCACCCGCTGATACACTGTGCTGGGTGTGCCTGGACCCTGGAATGTCCTGCCCCAATGGCCCTGAGCCCACTTCCAGGATTTGCATGGGCTTCTTCCCGGAATCCATCTTCCCCAGGCCCCCTCCACCCCACCCCCAGTGTGTGCACCTCTGGGCTGAGGGGGGTGTGTGTGTGTGTGTGTGTGTGTTAGACATTAGGGCTAGGGCATCTTCATGCATCTGCCTGAAGCCCTTGCTGTGCAGGATGGAGCTGGCAGGAGGAAGGGAAGGGAGAATGGGCCGTGAGTAAGGGCCAAAGGCTGGCTTCTCCCCTTGCTGGGGTGTTCTACATTAAATTCCAAAGAGTCCAGGGACTCCAAATTCAAACCTGACCTTCCAGGGTGTTACGATAGAATATTTGTGAGAGTTGGAGGATAAAACATTTCATTTACGAGTTTACTAAAGTTGATTTTTTTTTTAGCTCTTTAAGTATTTAGACATATGTAGCTGAACTTCATCTACACTCTTGCCCCAGGCCCTGCAATTGTTAGGAGTTTGTCTGGTTTCCACATTCCTTTTCATCTCCCTACAGACACATCTCCTTTAGTCACCATAGCTGGGTATAATCACTTGCACTTACAAACGAAGAAGGCTCTGAGGCTCCGGGAGGTTAAGAACTTGCCTGACTTGGCCGGGCGCGGTGGCTCACGCTTGTAATCCCAGCACTTTGGGAGGCCGAGTCGGGCGGATCACGAGGTCAGGAGATCGAGACCATGGTGAAACCCCGTCTCTACTAAAAAATACAAAAAAATTAGCCTGGCGTGGTGGCAGGCGCCTGTAGTCCCAGCTACTCAGGAGGCTGAGGCAGGAGAATGGCCTGAACCCGGGAGGCGGAGCATGCAGTGAGCTGAGATTGCGCCACTGCACTCAAGCCTGGGCGACAGAGCAAGACTCCGTCTCAAAAAAAAAAAAAAAAAAAAGAACTTGCCTGACTTTGCATAGGTGGGAAGTGGCATAAACTGGACACAAAACCAAACCCCCCAACCCCACATCTGGTTCTTCCCACTCCCCTGACTGCCCCCTCGCCCTGCCTTGGAGACTCTTTCCCCTCTAGGAGGTGGTACCTTCCTCCTCTGTGGGTGCCCAGGCCGAGTGGTCAGTCAAGTGGAAGGGGCACATGCAGGCTTGGGGGCGGATATAATAAAACAGACTCACTCCAGCATGGGGGGAGAGCAACAAGGCTCTTGTTTCTCTTCCTTCTAAGTAGGTGCTCTTCCCCTGTCTTAATTGGGGGCAACCGAGAAGAGCACCTACTTAGAAGAAAGAAAAATGACAGCCCGTTGCTCCTCAGATTGGTGATTCCTGACAGCTCCTGTTTCAAAACCATAACCTCATCAGGCCCCCCTTCCCAAAGCTCCCCTCTCCCAACAGAGTTTTCCATTGTAGAGAAGGGAAGAAATGCGGTTCTAATCCCCTTCGTTCCATGATTTCATCTCCTTCCCTCTCTCTTCCCTGGGGACTCCATGCAATCACGTGGAGGAGGGAAGGTGGGCCAGGGAGGGGAGCCAACACTTTCTTCACATGATCTGGGGGGTCATCCAGGGCTTTGGGCAGAAATGGGGGAGCTGGAAGGTATAATCCATCCCCTCCCTAGCAGCCAAGAGAGCTGGAAAACTGGGAGGCTTCCATGAGGCCACCCTCCCTTTCCCTCCCCACTGGCCCACATGCCACTGATTTCACCTCCTTGACTCTGTCCCCAGTCATGTATCATGAGTACATGTGTCATGGATACTCTTGCTGCCTGAGCGCAGACCTCATCATTTCTCACTGAATTTTGCAACAGCTGCCTCAGTGGGCCTCTCAGACTCCAGTGCTGTCTGCCTTGGGCCTGTCCTCCACCCAGCTGTCCCTGTGACTCTCCAGGTCATGCCTCAGGAGCTCTGCAGCACCAGCAGGGTGAAGCCCACACTCCAAATGGTGCCCAAGGCCCTCCTCGTCCTCTCCCCACCTTCTCTCCAACTCAGTCATCACAATCTCCTCTTGCCGCTTTCTTTTTTTTTGAAACAGGCTCTCACTTTGTCACCCAGGCTGGAGTGCAGTGGCACGATCATGGCTTACTACAGCCTCAACCTCCACATGGAAGGTTCAAGCAATCCTCCATCCTCATCCTCCCACATAGCTGGGATCACAGGTGCAGGCCACCACGCCCAGCTGATTTTTAAAATTTTTTGTAGAAATGAAGTTTTGCAACATTGCCCAGGCTGGACTCAAACGCCTGGGCTCAAGTGATCCACCCACCTTGGCCTCCCAAAGTGCTGGAATTACAGGCATGAGCCACCTTGCCTGGCCTTCCTTTTGGCATTTTATGATCAGTAACTCCAGATTTCATAAGGTGCTGTCCTGGTCTCTGCAAGGCTGCTCCGGTTGCTTTCCCTCCTCCAGGAAGCCTCCATACACACATGCACACACACACACATACACATGTATGCACAGGCGGGACCACCACTTCTCCTTGGGGCTTCTGTAGAGTCCCCTGTGCTTCTCTCTCTCTCGTGTGCACTGACCACATTTTCCTCCAATCATCCTCTTGTCTCTCACCCACTTAACTCCTTGAGGGATACATGGTTTCTGCATTTTTACATTTTTGCTTTCCCAGGTCCTAGCAAAGCTCTTGGCCGATCAGCCTTACCCCATGCTCCCATACACTTCAGGGAAGCAGGCAGGCTCTCTGCTCTTAACCCTGTGCTTCCTATCCACACCTCCCAGCCTATCCTGCTGCCTGGCACGACCCCACTGCAGAGCCCTTCATTTCTTCCATCTAAAGATGACCCTGACCCTACCCCTTCCCCTGCCCCACCTCTTTCTGCCCCGTGCTGCCTAGGGTCTCCTCCAGCCCGCTGCCCGCCAACCCTGGGCTCTGCTGACACAGGGCTGCTGTGTGTTTTACAGACTTGCAGTCCTAGTTTGAGGTAATACAGAGTTTCCAGGAAAGAGCCACATAGAATTGAATATCATATATTTAAAAAAAATTTTTTTTTTTTTTTTTTTTTGAGACAAGGTCTCACTTTGTCACTCAGGCTGGAGTGCAGTGGCACAATCTTGGCTCACTGCAGCCTCTAGCTTCTGAGCTCAAGCGATCCTCCCACCTCAGTTGCCAAGTAGCTGGGACTACAGGCACATGCTACCACACCCAGCTAATTATTTTTTGTATTTTTGGTAGAGATGGGGTTTCACCATGTTATCTAGGCTGGTCTCGATCTCCTGAGTTCAAGCGATCCACCCGCCTCAGCCTCCCAAACTGTTGGAATTACAGGCATGAGCCACCACGCCCAGCCTGAATACCATCTATTGTTAGACCGAGAGTCAACAAACTCTTTCTGGAAAGGACCAAATAGTAAATATTTTAGGCTTTGTGGGCCAAGAGCAAAATTAAGGCTTATATAACAACAGAGAAAACACATTTTCACAAATATTTTATTAACAATTCAAAACAATAATAATAATAGAAAGAGTTATTTTGGGGAAATGACATTTGGCTTAACTGAGGTTCAAAGTTGGTGTTCCTTCTCATCAAATTGCTTGCGAATGTTCATCTGTAAAAACCATTCTTAGCTCATAGACCCTACAGAAATGGGTGTGGGTTGGATTTGGCTGGTGAACCATAGTTTGCTGAGTTTCACAGTTTCTTCAGCCATTCCCAGCCTCTCTAACCCTCCAGTGCTGGCCTTGGCCTTTTCTCTCATTGCCTCTCCAGAACTTTCCTCTCATCTGCTGTCCACCTGTCCTCTCACTCCACCCCCAGCCTTCCCTGCAGACTCCAGGAGAACTGTTTTTTTGTTTTGTTTTGTTTTGTTTTGTTCTTTGAGTACTGAGTATTTAAATCCTGTTAGGCTAAATTTTTCCCATCTAGGCCAGCAGTCAGCAAGCTATAGCTTGTGAGCCAAATCTTAGTCTCCTAACTGTGTACATTCAGTGAGCTTAGAATCTTTTTTTGTTTGTTTTGTTTTTGAGATGGAGTTTCGCTCTTGTTGCCCAGGCTGGAGTGCAGTGGCGTGATCTCTGCCTCCCGGGTTCAAGTGATTCTCCTGCCTCAGCCTTTCGAGTAGCTGGGATTACAGGCATGCGCTACCACGCCCAGCTAATTTTGTATTTTTAGTAGAGATGGTTTCTCCATGTTGGCCAGGCTGATCTCAAACTCCCAACCTCAGGTGATCCACCTGCCTTGGCCTCCCAAAGTGCTGGGATTACAGGCGTGAGCCACCGCACCCGACCTTCTTTTTGGTCTTTTATTTATTTATTTGAGATGGAGTTTCGCTCTTTTGCCCAGGCTGGACTGCAGTGGCGTGATCTCGGCTCACTGCAACCTCTGCCCCCCAGGTTCAAGCGATTCTCCTGCCTCAGCCTCCGAAGTAGTTGGGATTATAGGCACCCCCTACCGCACTACACCTGGCTAATTTTTTTTTTTGAGACGGAGTCTCCCTCTGTCGCCCAGGCTGGGGTACAGTGGCGCAATCTCTGCTCACTGCAACCTCCGCCTCCCAGGTTCAAGTGATTATCCTGCCTCAGCTTCCCGAGTAGCTGGGACTACAGGCACGCGCCACCATAGCTGGCTAATTTTTTTTTTTTTTTTTTTTTTTTTTTTTGTATTTTTAGTAGAGACGGGGTTTCACCATACTAAGCCAGGATGGTCTTAAACTCCTGACTTCATGATCCTACTGCCTTGGCCTCCCAAAGTACTGGGATTACAGGCGTGAGCCACGGTAATTTTTGTATTTTTAGTAGAGACAGGGTTTCGCCATGTTGGCCAGGCTGGTCTCGAACTCCTGGCCTCGGGTGTTCTTACCTCAGATTGGGCTAGGTCCTGAGTGGGGTTAGGGAGGACAGACAAATGGGTCTTAGCCTAATAGACCCATTTGTAGGGCATTTCTCACCTGTGAGCCAGTGGTTCTTAGACCCAGTCCAGGGAGCTTGGCTCTAATGCTGTGCCTGGGCCTCATTCCCAGGGAGTCTGGTTTAGATGGGTCCCCAGAGCACATTAAGCACTGTCCTCTGCCAAGGTGCTCAGACTGCAGCTCCTGTCATGGGGACAAGGATATCTTCTTCCTGTTCCAGAGTCAGTGACCTCATGGTGTGACAGATGCCACGGGGCCACATGTGTGCAGTGGAGTGGGAGCCCAGAGGAGGGGTACCAAATAGTTCTGAAGGAGTCCTGTGTGAGCATCACCAGGAAGTGGGGGTTTCTGAAGTGACCCATCTGGTTTCCAGAATGAATGTGTCAGAGGTAAGGACCAGAGATGCCCGGAGTTTCCTGTGAGTCTGCACCCAGGCAGGTGAAGGTGATAGAAGGATTCTGATCAGATGCTAGCAACCTGGCTGGGCGCTGACCTGGAAAGCACTTTGTCAGTCCTGTGGGCCATGGACGTGAGGGTGAGAGATCGCATCTGCTTGGGTCTTTGGCAGAAAGGCTGCCTTCCTCTATGCTCTCAGGGGAGAGGGGCTAGCGTTTCTGAGGGCCACGCAGAGCCAGACTGACCCTTCAGGGGCAATTCTCCTTCTTCTTTGTATTATGAAAAATGTCAAATGTACAGAAAAGCAGAAAGATGAGTATGCCATATACCCACAACTTAGACCCAACAAGAGGTGACATTTTGCCATTCACTTCTCTCTCTCTGTCTTTAAAATCATGTATTAAGCTGGGCACAGTGGCTCATGCCTGTAATCCCAGCACTTTGGGAGGCTGAGGCGGACGGATCACTTGAGCTCAGGAGTTTGAGACCAGCCTGGCCAACATGGCAAAACCCTGACCCTACTAAAAATACAAAAATTAGCCGGGCATGGTGGCTCACGCCTGTAAGCCCGGCTACTTGGGAGACTGAGGCAGGAAAATTGCTTGAACCCGGGAGGCGGAGATTGCAGTGAGCTGAGATCATGCTACTACACTCCAGCCTGGGTGACAGAGTGAGACTCTGCCTCAAAAATAAATAAATAAAATAAAATAAAACAATATATTAAAGTTGGTTCTTTTTTCTTTTGGCATACAGTTCTATGAATTTTAGCACATGTACTGATTTGCAGAACCACACCATAGTCAGGATTCAGAACAGTTCCATCGCTGCCCAAACAACTCCCTGGTGCTACCTCTTCATAGACATGCCCTGCTCTCATTGGTAACTCCTGGCAGCCACTGATCTATTCACCATCCCTACAGTTCCCCACTCACACCCCTTTTTTTGATACAGGGTCTCATTCTGTCACCCAGACTGGAGTGTAGTGGCACAATCATGGCTCACTGCAGCCTCAACTTCCCCATCTCAGGTGATCCTCTCACCTCAGCCTCCCGATTAGCTGGGATTACAGGTGCACACCACCATGCCCCACCAATTTTTCTGTAGAGATGAGGTTTCACCATTTTCCCCAGGCTGGTCTCAAACTTCTTGGCTCAAGCGATCCACTACCTTGGCTTCCCACAGTGCTGGGATTACAGGCGTGAGCCACTGTGCCCAGCTAGTTTTCTCTTTTGGAGAGTGTCATATAAATGGAACCATACAGTAGGTAAACTTTGAACATTGGCTTCTTTTACTCAGCATGATATCCTTGCCCTTTATCCAAGTGATTGTTTGTATCAATAGCCTTTTCCTTTTTGTTGCCAAGTAGTATTTCATTATATGGATGTACCACAGTTTCTTTGTTCATTCACCTCCTGAAGGACATTTGGGTTGTTTCCAGTTTTTGATAATTATGAATAGAGTTGTTATAAACATTTGTGTACAGGTTTTCATGTGAGCATAAGATTTCAGTTCTTTAGGTTAGAAACCCAAGCATGCAATTGCTGGTTCATGTGGTGTGTGCGTGTTTAACTTTATAAGAAATTGCCAAATCATTTCAACCATTTCAAAGAATGACAGACACCATGACATGTCCCTCCTAAATGTTGGACATACATTTCCAAGCACGAGAATTTCTCTCCTCAAATCACAATGCTATTATCATAAGCTAACAAGGGTCTCTGAAACCTATTTAAAAACAAAAGGCCCGGTGTGGTGGCTTGGCTGGGTGCAGTGGCTCACGCCTGTAATCCCAGCACTTTGGGAGGCCGAGGTGGGTGGATCACCTGAGGTCAGGAGTTCGAGACCAGCCTGGCCAACATGGCGAAACCCCATCTCTACTAAAAATACAAAAATTAGCTGGGCATGGTGGCGCACACCTATAATCTCAACTACTCAGGAGGCTGAGGCAGGAGGCAGGAGAATCCCTTGAACCTGGGAGGCAGAGGTTGCAGTGAGCTGAGATTGTGCCTTTGTACTCCAGCCAGGGCAACAAGAACAAAATTCGGTCAAAAAAAAAAAAAATGGAATTATAATTTAGCAAAGTTTCAGGATGCAAGATCAGCAAAAGTCAGTTGTGTTTCTATACTCCAGCAATGAATAGTCATAAATTTAATCCAGGAGATGAAAAACATGTACGTTGAAAACTGTAGTACATTGCTGAAATAAATTAAAGACCTAATTAAATGGAAAGACATCTCATGTTCATGGATTGGGAGACTTAATATTGACTTAATATTGTTAAGATGGCAATACTTCTCAAAATGATCTACTAACTCATTATGATTATTTTTAGTTGTCAACTTGACTGGATTAAAGGACACCCAGATAGCTGATAAAGCATTATTTCTGGGCACGTTTGTGATGGTGTCTCTGCAAGAGAATGGCATTTGAATTAAGTGGATTGAGTAAGCAACATCTGCCCTCACCTAATGTGAGGCTCCAATTGGCTCAGGACCCAGATAGAACAAAAAAGCAAAGGAAAGGTGAATTTGCTTTCTCTCTTCTGGAGCTGAGACACCCTTTTTCTCCTGCCCTTGGACATCAGAACTCCAGATTCTTAGGCTTTTTGGCTTTCCTGGTTCTGAGGCCTTCAGACTTGGACTGAGTCATGCTACTTAGTTCCTTGGTTTTGCAGTTTGCACATGGCATATTCTCAGCCTCTGTAACTATATGAGCCACTTCTCCTAATAAATCCCCTTTCATCCATATCGCTCTCTCTCTCTCTCTCTTCTGTTTATTATCTATCTCTGGAGAACCTGACTAATACAAGATTCATTGTAGTCTCTATCAATATTCCAATGTTTTTTCTGTAGAAATGCAAAATTCCATTTTCAAATTCATATGGAATTGCAATGGGCCTGAATAGTCAAAACAATATTAAAAAAGAGAAAGTTAAAAGACTTACACTTGGCTGAGCACGGTGGCTCTCGCCTGTAATCCCAGCACTTTGGGAGGCCAAGGCAGGTGGATTACCTGAGGTCAGGAGTTTGAGAGAAGCCTGGCCAACATGGTGAAACCCCATCTCTACTAAAAATACAAAATTAGCCGGGCGTGGTGGCGCATGCCTGTAATCCCAGCTACTTGGGAGGCTGAGGCAGGAGAATTGCTTGAACTTGGGAGGCAGAGGTTGCAGTGAGCTGAGATTGCGCCATTGCACGCCAGCCTGGGCAACGAGAGCAAAATTCTGTCTCAAAAAAAAAACACAACGACAACAACCCACAATGAGATACCACTTCACACCCATTAGGATGGCTATAATTTAAAACAATGGAAAGTGGCAAAAGTTGGCAAGGCTAGGAAGAAATAAGAACCTTCATACATTGCAGGTAGGAATGTAAATGTAGCAGCTGCTGGCCGGGCGCGGTGGCTCACGCTTGTAATCCCAGCACTTTGGCAGGCCGAGGCGGGCGGATCACGAGGTCAGGAGATCGAGACCACGGTGAAACCCCGTCTCTACTAAAAATACAAAAAATTAGCCGGGCGTGGTGGCGGGCGCCTGTAGTCCCAGCTACTCGGAGAGGCTGAGGCAGGAGAATGGCGTGAACCCGGGAGGCGGAGCTTGCAGTGAGCCGAGATTGCGCCACTGCACTCTAGCCTGGGCGACAGAGCCAGACTCCGTCTGCAAAAAAAAAAACCAAAAAAACTGTAGCAGCTGCTTTGGAAAACATTTTGATGGTTCCTCAAAAACCATCTTAGCATGTGACCCAACAATTCCTCTTCTAGGCACATACCCAAGAGAAATGAAAACATGCCTACACAGAAACTTGTACACAAATGCTTATAGCAGCATTATTCATATTAGACAAAAGGTGGAAACAAATGCTCATTAATGAATGAACAGATAAACAAACTGTGGTATACAAATGCAATGGAATATTATTTTGCCACAAAATGGAATGAAGTATTAGAACATGCTCAAATGGATGAACCTCAGAAACATGCTAAGCGAAATAAGCCAAGTACAAAAGGTCACACATTTTATGATTCCTTTTATATGAATATTTAGAACAGGCAAATCTATAAAGATAAGAAACAGATTAGTGATTGCTAGAAGGTGGGGGAAGGGAGTACTGGGTGTGATTACTTAAATAGTATGGGATTTTTTTTTTTTTTCAAGTGGAGACAGGATCTCACTCTGTCACCCAGGCTGGAGTGCAGTGACGCAATCGTAGCTTACTGCAGCCTCCACCTCCTGGGCTCAAGTGAACCTCCCACCTCAACCTCCAAAGAAGCCAAGACCACAGGTGCATGCCACCATGATCAACTAATTTATTTTTATTTTTTGTAGAGACGGGGTCTCACTATGTTGCCTAGGTTGGTCTCAAATGCCTGGGCTCAAGTGATCCTCCTCCCTTGGCCTCCCAGAGTGTTGGGATTACAGGCTTGAGCCACTGCGCCCAGACTTTTATTTTCTTGACTTTAACTTTTTCAAGAGACTGAGCCAGTCATCCTGTAGGAATTGTCTATTGTTTCCTCATCTTGTTTAGCTCGCTCCCGCATTCTCTGCCCTTGTAAACTGGAAGTTAGAGCTAAAGACCTGAGTTAGGTTCCTTACCACTTTTGTCAAGCACACTTCTGGGCCATGTAGGGTACATAAGGAGGCAGATCACATGGCTACCCTACCATTTGTGATACTAAATTGATCACTAGATTAAGACTGGGAAAGCCAGATTTTTCCATGGGCAATGTACTTTTTTTTCTTTTTTTTTTTTTCTTTTGAGAAGGAGTCTCACTCTGTCACCCAGGCTGGAGTGCAATGGTGTGGTCTTGGCTCACTGCAACCTCCGCCTCCCGGGTTCAAGCAGTTCTCCTGCCTCAGCCTCCCGAGTAGCTGGTACTACAGACGCGTGTCACCACACCTGGCTAATTTTTGTATTTTTAGTAGAGACGGGGTTTCATTATGTTGGCCAGGCTGGTCTCGAACTCCTCATGATCCGCCCACCTCGGCCTCCCAAAGTGCTGGGATTACAGGGCATGAGCCACCATGCCCAGCCAGCAATGTTCTTTTTTACCTTTTGCCGCTGACCAACCATCTAGGGTGAAACCGGCAGTATAGGTGAATATCTAGTTTCCCTGAAGAATCCTCCTTGAGTCTCCCCAACACCCCTGCCATGTAGATTATTATATCTCATTTTATGAATAAAGAAACTGGTTGGGCATGGTGGCTCATGCCTGTAATCTCAGCACTTTGGGAGGCTGAGGCGGGTGGATCACCTGAGGCTAGGAGTTCAGGATCAGCTTGGGCAACATGGTGAAGCCCCATCTCTACTGAAAATACCAAAAATTAGCTGGGCATGGTGGCTCACGCCTGTAATCCCAGCTACTTAAGAGGCTGAAGCACAAGAATCACTTGAACCGGGGAGGCAGAGGTTGCAGTGAGCCGAGATCGTGTCACTGCATTCCAGCATGGGTGACAGAGTGAGACCCTGTCTCAAAAGGGGGGGAGAAAAAGAAAAAAAAAGAAACTGAGTTTCAAGGAGACTCAATAATTTGCCCAAAGCATGGAGAGATACTTTGAGATTTTCACTTGTATTGTTTTCCTTCCCTTTATTCTGCCGTTTTGTATGTTGCCCAATGCCAGCAGACAGCCTGATGTACTTAGGTACCCTCACAGGGTGGACAGGTTCTACCTTCCCAAATGCAAGCAGCTCTGGCTGGCCCTACCTATTAGCACGATCCTGTGAAGGCTGAGGACACAGCTTGAGACCCTGAGGACAATGGTAACTGGAGAGAAATGGGCACGATGGGAAGAATGCCCCCTGCCCCCTCCCCCCATCTCTCCCCTACCCTCCACTACCTAAGCCTTTTGTAAGCAAGAGGAGTGGACCAGATCTCCTGGAAAGGAGAAAAAAAAGGAAAAAATTCTCCCATCTGTTGAGTATTAACCTCTGAACCATTTAACCAAACATTGGCTTCTCCTGTCATTTGATAAGGTGTATCCAGCAAAGGGAGATGAGAAAATTGGGAGGTTATTCTTTTAAATTACATCAGCAGGGGTTTGTTCCTGCCGCAGAGCTCGGAGGGTCCCGTCTGGGACATCACATCACCACCAGCACACTCAAGGACAGGCTTGAGTGCTTCCCTCTGCCTGGGAGTTCAGGCATTCACAGGGATATTAAAAAAAAAAAAAAAAAAAAAGAAGCAAGAGGGTTTTGAAAATAAAGTCCATGCACGGCAGGCTGTCTGCCCTGAGCCAGCACTGTAGCAAGGAGTGATTATGGAGGAAGGAATGGTTTGTGTCACCGTCACACAGAAATGTCCAACGGCTTTTCTGCAGAGACAACACCTCTCAGTCTTCCAGAGACTCTCTGCTCAGACTTCCGGAGCTGTCGGGGACCTCCAAGGCCACTCCGCCTGTCCCAGCCGCCCTTTGAGTTGGGTTTCTCGGCAGGATGGACCAGCGAGCAGTCTAGACAGATAGGGACCTTCAGTGCTGGCCAGCTGGCTTCCGCTGGCAGGTCGGACCCGTTGTGAGGACATCAAGCCCTGGACAGAGGGCAGGAGCCCAGACTTTGGCTGCTGTCTTTGGTCTAGCCCTCCCTCCTGTCCCTCTTCTGAACTCCAACTGATAAGAACAGCTTATCTCCCTAGGCTTGGGTCCTTGCTGAACTAGTCCCTTCTCTCTGGGCCTCAGTTTCCCCATGAGTGCAAGGAGCTGGACGGGAGGGTGTCCAAGGGCCTATCAACTCTGCTACGTAGTGGTGTTTGTTCATAAGATTCCTTTGGCCGGGCACAGTGGCTCACACCTGTAATCCCAGCACTTTGGGAGGCTGAGGCAGGCAGATTGCCTGAGGTCAGAAGTTCGAGACCAGCCTGGACAACATGGTGAAACCCCATCTCTACTAAAAATACAAAAATTAGCCAGGTGTGGTGGTGGGCACCTGTAATCCCAGCTACTTTGGAGGCTGAGGAAGGAGAATTGCTTGAACCCAGGAGGCGGAGCTTGCAGTGAGCCGAGATTGTGCCACTGCACTCCAGCCTGGGTGACAGAGTGAGACTCTGTCTCAAAAAAAAAAAAAAAGGCCGGGGGCGGTGGCTGACGCCTGTAATCCCAGCACTTTGGGAGGCCGAAGTGGGTGGATCACGAGGTCAGGAGATCAACACCATCCTGGCTAACATGGTGAAACCCTGTCTCTACTAAAAAATAAAAAAAAAAATTAGCCGGGCGTGGTGGCGGGCACCTGTACTGGGAAGGCTGAGGCAGGAGAATGGCGTGAACCTGGGAGGCCGAGCTTGCCGTGAGCCGAGGTCGCGCCACTGCACTCCAGCCTGGGTGACAGAGGAAGACTCTGTCTCAAAAAAAAAAAAAAAAAAAAAAAAAAAAAAAAAAAAAATTTCTTTGGTGGGGGGAAACACCTATTCTCTACCTTTCCCAGTGACTCACAGTTCATTTGTTGAAAGTCTTCCCTGCCATCTTTTCTAGCCTCATTTCACTGAAACTTCACTCCTTTTTTTTTGAGATGGAGTCTTGCTCTGTCACCCAGACTGGAGTGCAGTGGCGTGATCTCGGCTCACTGCATGCTCGGCCTCCCAGGTTCACGCCATTCTCCTGCCTCAGCCCAGCTGAAACTTCACTCCTTTTATCTGGTCCTTGGTTTCCAGAGCCAGTGAGGTCTTGCCTACCTCCTCCCCTGGACTCACTAATCCATCTCTCATATATCAGTTCTTTCCCAGTAAAGACAAGGGAAAGGCAGCCCACCTGAGCTCCAGGTTTGGGGCTGGGCTCTTCCACGTGTGTTAGCTTATTTAAACTTCACAACAGCTCAGAGCCATGGATGAAGTCCCACTTCAGATGGGGAAGGTGAGGCTCAGAAACAGTGGCTTGGCCAAGCTTCCACACTAGGAAGGAGGAGCTGGGATTCAGAGCAGATCTGTTTGAGCCTAAAGGCCAGATTCTTTCCACCATATCATATAACACCTTCCCTGAGTCCCTTAGTCATTGGGGCTCTTCCTGAGCAAGATTCCTTCCTGGAAGAGACTCCAGGCACCTTGAGGACAGGGGAGGAAGAACAGCAGAGAGGCAAAGCATGGAATCTTGCTCCAGAGACCTAACCCTCCTCGGGCAG
Source organism: Nomascus leucogenys (assembly GCF_006542625.1). Classification (NCBI taxonomy): domain Eukaryota; kingdom Metazoa; phylum Chordata; class Mammalia; order Primates; family Hylobatidae; genus Nomascus; species Nomascus leucogenys. Next base: position 32,522,895 of record NC_044399.1, on the reverse strand, counting down.
ACAGGGGAAGAGAAAGGGAAGTACTCAAGGCTCAGAAACTGGTCAGGACATGGCAATAATGAACTTGAGCCCAGGGTTCCACTGCATGTGACTTCACACCTAATCCGTTTCCCATCTCAAGTGATGTCAGGGTGTTGCTGACCAGGGTGGCTCGCCAGAGAGGGCTCTATGGTGACTTCCTTCCAACAGCTCAAATGACACAACACAAGGCACACCATTTCCAACACAGAGTAGGTATGTGATCTTGAGCAAGAGGGGGCTCTGAGACCAACCTCTGTTAGAGCCTTGATTTCCTCATCTGCATAATGGGCATAAGATTATCTACCCACCTCAGCAGGTTGTGGTGGACAACAACAGTGAAAAGACTGCACTAGCTTTGATGTCAAAAATACCATTTTGCCAGGTGCAGTGGCTCACACCTGTAATTGCAGCACTTTGGGAAGCCCATGAGGGAGGATTGCTTGAGCCCAGGAGTTGGAGACCAGCCTGGGCAACACAGTGAGACCTTGTCTCTACAAAAAATGTAAAAATTAGCCAGGTGTGGTAGTGAGCACCTGTAGCCACAGCTATTTGGGAGGCTGAGGTGGGAGGATCGCTTGAGCCCAGGAGGTTGAGGCTACAGTGAGCTGTGGTCGTGCCACTGCACTCTAGCCTGGATGACAGAGGGAGATCCTGTCCCAAAAAAATAAAATAGTTCTTTTTCTTATTCTCTCATAGTGCCCATCCCAAGTCTTACCTGTAGCAGACATCTGGCAGATGTTTATTAGATGTATACCAGCCACTAACCTTTGGACCACCCTTGAGAGCTTATTGAATGTTTCCACACCTCATGTTCTTCTTCTTCCTCTTCTTCTTCTCTTCTTCTTCTTCTTCTTGATCTTCCTTCTCCTTCTTCTTCTTTCTCTTCTTCTACTTTTTTTTTTTTTTGAGATGGAGTCTCACTCTGTTGCACTCCCAGACTGGAGTGCAATGGCGTGATCTCAGCTCCTGCAATCTCCGCTCCCGGGTTCAAGCAATTCTCCTGCCTCAGCCTCCCGAGTAGCTGAGATTATAGGTGTGTGCCACCAAGCCCAGCTAATTTTTGTATTTTTAGTAGAGACGGGGTTTCACCATGTTGGCCAGGCTGGTCTCGAACTCCTGACCTCAGGTAATCCACCCGCCTCAGCCTCCCAGAGCGCTGGATTACAGGCGTGAGCCACCGCATCCAGCCCTTATATTCTTTAATTATCCCAACAGCCTTTCAGAAGGCAGGGTTTGCCCTTGCTCTCATTTACAGATGTGGAAACTGAGGCTGATCCTTTGTGGCTTCCAGCTTGCTGAGGGGTTAAGGTGCTTTTCGGAGCCCTCTGCTGACAGTTCTCTGTCGTCTTGTTCTTTGGAGAGAGCAGCCAGCTGCAGCCCAGATGTGGAAACCCAGCTGGCCACAAAGGAGTTAGGTGGGTGGGAATAGCCTACCATTTCCTCTCTTGAAGACAAATGGTTCAGGGGCCATTGGAGGTTCTGCAGGCTATGCTGTGGCTGGATTAGGAGCCTCCGTGGGGCAGGAGATGTGCTGGTCTTGAAAACAGTTCCTGCCTTGTGAGGTGGCCAGTTGGAGGATGCAATCAGTGGACAGGGTGCTCGGTAAGCTCCCTCCCCTTCCTTCCCCTCACACCACCACTCTCTAAATAGCTTTGTTTAGGCCCTAGGCCCCAAAGGTCCTCATTCTGGCCTGTGAAAAGGAAGGGATGCTAAAGAGGGTGCCATCTTGGCCAACATTTTGTTTGGCCAGCATTTTGAGCCCTCTCCTGTGGCCATGGAGTGAGCAGATACACACAGAAACTCAGAAAACACCCACACAACGCACACGCCACAGGCTCATAGATGTGTGCACACACAGGTACACACCACGCACATACACGTGTGCACACATGTGCGTACAGTCACACCTCCAAGGAGCAGCCGTGAGCTTCCCCAGAGTCTCAGAGCTGCGTTAAGGCCCTCAGGAGAGGAGGGAAGGAAGCTGCGTGTCATATATCATTTCTCTCCAAACAGGCAGTGTCCTCTCTGCCCAAAGCAGGGGTGGGGGTGGTCGGTGGCCATGAACTGGTCTCTGGAAGGAGCCCCTCTGGCCCATATTTCACAGACACCCCAGACGGAGCCTGCTGTCAAGAGCGCTGTCTAATTTCCTCCTGACTGCCGGCCCGGATCCCCCCAACAAAGAGGGGCATTGTGTCCTGCCCCCACCCCTGGCATCTGCTCTACAGAGATCCGTCAGGGGATGCACAGAGGGGATTTGTGGGATGAAGACCCCGCATCCTGTGCCACAGCCCCCAGAAGGGCCACAGATTCTTGAGTAGAAAGAGCCTGGTCCTGGCTGAGGGGTCCCCCCAGGCTCATGGGCCTTGGCCACTCCAGTGTCCCCACCAGCAGTCCTCTCGAGTAATAGCTTCTCCTCATGCCTGTCAGAGAAGAGGTGTGTGAACGGGAGCAGCTGAGGATGAAAGGGCATTTGAAGGGGCCCAGGCCTCCCCCACCCTCTCTTAGAAGAAACACAGCCTTCAGCACTTGGTACCCGCTTCTGGAGGGGGACTTGCCTGCTTGGCAGGCCTGCAGGGCACCTTGCTGTGGGGAAGAGACAGTTGTGCCTGGTTTTTCCGTACTCTAGATCTTTCACGGGCTGGTCATGCTAGGAAGGAAAAGTGGGGTCCTAGGGGGCAGAGCCATGGCGAGACAGGATGAAGGGAGGGTGGACAGTCAAGCTTGACAACGGGCTGAGCGCCCTAGGGACTTCCTGGGAGAACACAGTCAAGGATTGCCCTGGGCCTTCACTTTCTGGTTCCTTCCTGAAGAGGCTGCTCCTCCCCAGCTGCCCCTGGGTGAAGATCTGAGCAATGCCTCCCGTGGAGGGGGTGTGGGTGTGAGGGGATTGACATAGTGGCTGAATCGGTATCATAAGGTGTGCTTAGGGGCTGTCACGTGTGGCCACAGTGTGAAAAGTTCTGTTCTGGGTTAATGCATCAGAAGCAAATCTGGATCTGGCATCCTCCAAGCCCTGGACTTTCCCCACGATCCCCTACTGCCCCTTAGCAGCGCTTCTTTTTTGGTATAGCTCGGCGCTTTGAAAACATTTTGCCCATAGTGTCTGTTTAACCTTTGTACTCGAGGCAGAACAAGGTATTAGAATGCTCAGTTTTTTGCAGTTGGGAAATCGGTCCAGAGAAGATGGGTGGTTTGCTAAAAGCCACGCAGCAAAGGAGTAGAAAAGCAGGTACTGAAACCTAGGCCTCCTCCTCCGGCCTCCGTGCTTGTGCTGACACTGTGTTGCAGCCTCCCTGAAGAAGGGGAAGAGCACTCTGACTAGAATCTGGGGTGTGTGTGTCTGTGTGTGTGTGTTTGTGTGTGTGTGTGTGTGTGTGAGAGAGAGAGAGAGACAGGCTGACAGGGGGCACTCACTCCCACTTGGAGGGCCCACTCTGAGCCAGGCACCGTGCGAGGCATTCTGTAGACCTTACCCCATTTTCCTGGGGACAGTCTGACCGTCTCCACTCACCCTACCTAGGACTTAACACATAGTTAGCACTTAAGTAATATTTTTGTGGAGTGAATGAATGAATCTAATCCTCCTATCAGCCTTTGAGTAAAATATGATCTGTACTTTGTAGGAGCATTTTTCAGCAAGTGTTTATCAAGCACCACTACTTCTGCAGGCCACTGGATGGGGAAACTGAGGCTCAGAAAAGATGAATGACTCCATGCAGGCCACACAGCGAATCTGTGGCACAGCCTGTGTCGGAACTGCAATCTGTCAGTGTCCAAAGCTGGGGTGTGTGTGTGTGTGTGTGTGTGTGTACGTGGCGGTAGGGTGAGAGCCGTGTGTGTGTGTGTGTGTGTCTGTGTGTGTACGTGCGGGTAGGGTGAGAGCAGTGGGGAGGGAAGGTGATAAGAAACACAGGATTTCTCCTCCTGCAATGTAGAGACTTTTTTTTTTTTTTTAGGAGATGGAGTCTTGCTCTGTTGCCCAGGCTGGAGTGCAGTGGCACTATCTTGGTTCACTGCAACCTCCGCCTCCTGGGTTCAAGTAATTCTCCTGCCTCAGCCTCCCGAATAGCTGGGACTACAGGCACACATCACCATGCCCAGCTAACTTTTTGTATTTTAGTAGAGACGGGGCTTCACCGTGTTGCCCAGGCTGGTCACGAACTCCTGAGCTCAGGCAATCCACCCACCTCGGCCTCCCAAAGTGCTAGGATTACAGGCATGAGCCACCATGCCCAGCCAATGCAGAGAATATTTTAAAGGAAAATAACCTGAAGATAGCATGGTCCCAGCAGGCAGTCAGCCAGCTCAGACACAGGCCTGCAGCTCTCTAGCCAGGTGCACCGGGTGCTTTAGACAGGATTTGTGTTCCTGGAAAACTGGTTTTAAATCATTTTTTAAAACACAAATAAAACCATCCTTTACAGCCACTGGGGAAGCCTGCAGCTTTCTGGGAGGCTGCAGCAAGGTTTTTTTTACCAGGAGGAATTTTTTAGAGCCTTTGGATCTGCCCTACTGGATTTTCTCAAAGCAGAGTGAATCTGCTGGATGGTGGAGAAAGCCAACCACGAGGCTCTTGCCAAGATGAGCACAGACTCAGTGGATGTTCATCCTGGGGGTTCTCAGACCCTGGCTGAGCCTGTTCCCTTCCCACTAACGCTGGATTGAAGCCCAGCCGTGGGCCCCAGCTCTGGGGACAGGCTAGAGTCCTGAGCCAGCAGCTCCGGTTAGGAAATTAATAAAGAAAGAGAAGCTCTCGCAGCCAGGCCCACGGCGAGAGACGAGTTAGGTCATGTCTCTTTCTGTTCAATCGGATATTAGTCCCAACCCTGATGTCACCTTGAAGCTATTAAGCGTCACCCTCGGAGACGTGCGGGAGTGGCTCACAAACCTCTTATCAGGCACGCCTCTGAGTCTCGCTGTTGTCAGTGGTCAGGCTCTGGAAGCTGTTTTTTTTGCCAACTACGGGTCAAAGAGGAGAGGCTTGTCCAGACTTCAGACAGAGCTCAGAGAGTGGGGGAGGGATTTGCAGAGAACCTTGGTGCCAGAGAGTTCCCCAGGGCTGTAGAAACAGGGTGACTGTTCAGTGCCCCTCTTCAAGGGCATGGCCCACCAGACCTGGTGGTCTCTGAAGCCCTGACTGCATCAAGCCACCTAACCAGCTTCTGGACTGAGCTGCTTCTACACTGTCCATATGTCCAGCAATGGGCAGTTTTGAACCGAGATGTCAGTGATGTCAATAGTTTAACGGTTCCTCCATCCATCCATACATCCATCCATCCATGTGTCCACTCATCCAATACTGTCTATTGAGCATTTATTATGTGCCAGGCGTCATGTGGTAGCTGGGAATAAAATGGTCAGAGAAACAAATCCTTTCTCTTTCTTCCAGCCTATAAAGCAGACCATAAATGAATAAGCAAACAAAAAAACAGAAGAATGACAAATTGTGGTAGTGGCCATAAAGGAACACACACAAGGTGGGAAGATAGAGAATAAAGGAACAGTCATGGCCACAGGTAGCATTAGAGAAGGGCATGGATTTAAGATTTTTTTTTTTTAAGACGGAGTCTCGCTCTGTTGCCCAGGTTGGAGTGCAGAGTCATGATCTCAGCTCACTGCAACCTCTGCCTCCTGGGTTCAAGTGATTCTCATGCCTCAGCTTCCCAAGTAGCTGGGATTACAGATATGTGCCACCACGCCCAGCTAATTTTTGTATTTTTAGTAGAGACGGGGTTTCACCATGTTGGGCAGGTTGGTCTCGAACTCCCAACCTCAGGTGATCTGCCTGCCTCAGCCTTTCAAAGTGCTGGAATTACATGTGTGAGCCACCGCACCCAGCCGGATTTGAGATATTTTTCAAAGTGTTTCAAAAATATTCAGGTAGCCAGGGTTGGCAGCAAATGGGACTGAGAAGGGGCAGCCAGTGAGAGAAGGAACGTGAGAGCCCAGCACCACGGTGGCCAAGAGATGACGTGACTGACCAGTGCCTCACTGGTGGTTGTGAGGGATTAGCGGGCACAGGCTCCTCTGGCCGGAGAATGTATAGCTCTTAAGGGCAATCATTTCCACTCAATGGAAGGAAAGAAAGCCACCCACCATGGGCTTGCCCAGTTACTGGAATTGTGGTGCTTTGGGGGTCTGGACGGAAAAGAGTAGATAGATTTCTCCCTGACACTGATTCTCATCTTTGAATAGAAGAATTATCAGAAATGCACGCATCCATCTCAGGACCTGGCGCAGGCAGGTGAGCAGATTTCTGAAGGCCTGAGCCCCTCCAGGCCTTTTCCTTTGGAAATGGATTCCCTACTCGCTTGCTTCTTCTGTCTCTTTTTTTCATATCTCCTCACCTCTCTCAGCAGGTCAGCCACACACTCGCTCGTCCCTGATGCTCTCTCGAGGATGGAGAAAACCATTACTGAAAAGTTAGTGTCTGGGAATTCTCAGTTGTTTGGATTCCTACCAAGCCACCATCTCTGGTCACACTCACTGGTTCCCATCAGGGAGTTGCCAGTGGGTGGCCTTGCTTCCTTCATGCAGCTTTGCCCTCGGGAGAAAGTGGAGGATTTTTACCAACTTGAAGAACAGCTGGTCCCAGCTACTGCTCACCCAGTGCTGGTCAATCAAACACCAATGCTGAAGAGGGAGAGGAGTGCAGGGAGTATTCAAAAGAAACCAGAAACCTCTTGATTGATGTGTGCATGTACTTTTAATTTCATGATCAAACTCTCCTCAGTGGGCTTATTAACTGGGTTTATTGGGGAAAGGAAAATTCTCACACTGAGGTTTTTTTCTGATGGTTTTAGAAATTGGTGAATGTTGCTGCCTCACGTTAGGCATTGATCTACTATTGAAAATTAGTTTGGGTTGGGTGCAGTGACACATGCCTGTAACCCCAGGGCCTTGGGAGGTGAGACAGGAGGATCCCTTGAGGCCAGAAGTTCAAGACCAGCCTGGGCAACATAGTGAGACCCCCATCCTACAAAGCAAATTTAAAAATTAGCTGGGCATGGTGGTTCACGCCTTTAGTCCCAGCTAGCTACTCAGGAGGCTGAGGTGGGAGGATTGCTTGAGGCTAGGAGTTTGAGGCTGCAGTGAGCCATGATCACACCACTGCACTCCAGCTTGGGAAATGAAGTCTCTTAAAAAAAAAAAAAACTTGGGCCGTATTTATATTAAAACTTCCTGCGTGTTCCTTTAGAGTGCTCCTAGAATCCGTAAGTCTTTGGGGCTCCGGGTGTGGGAGAGCACTCCAGACAGAAGGGAATGAGCCAAGGAATGGAGAAGAGAAGTCACATGGCCTTTGGCTGTGGAATGGAAGGTGGCTTGGTCTTGCTAGAGCCCAGGATTTGTGGCAGAGGTGGGAGGTTGCGGCTGTGGAGGTGGTCAGGGGCTGGATCATGGAGACCTGGGAAGGCTCTTTATTTTGTAGGTGAGGGAAGCTACCGATAGGTTTTAAGTTGGGGTGACAGGGTTGAATTTTTTTTGTGTGATCACTCTACAGGCTGAGAGGGGATGGGATTTGAGCAGCCTCAGATCAGGAGGGAGAGCTCTCAGAGGCTCTAATTCAAGTGAGACATCAACGGCCAGAAGGAAGGCGGTGGTGGTGGGAAGACAATGCCGTGGGTGGGAGAAATATCTATATGGGAAGTAAAATGAGCAGGACCAGGTAGTGGACTGGTTTGGAAAAGCAGAGGTCAGTATAATGATGTGCCCCAGGTTTCCAGTGTGAATGAACAGATAGGTTGTGGTGTTGCCAGCTAAAGTAGAAGAATCAGAATGTAGGCAGTGGTGCTCACCCAATTGCGGGAATGGCAATTTCCCCTTCGATATCAGAGTTTGAGATGCTTATAGTCATCCTAGGTGGCAAAGGGCAGTAGGCAGCAGAATATAAAAGCTTAGGCACCCAGATTAGGTGTAGGAAGTGTTGGCCTGGGGCCAGAATGCCTCAATTCCAAACCCAGCTTCATCACTGGAGTGGTCAGTTTTCACGAGCTCCTGTGGCAGCGACAAGTGACCCACAAATCCCAGTGGCAACAACCAATGTTTATGTCCTCACTGACATCTGTGAAGGCTATGGGGTCAGCTTTGGCTTTGTTCTATGTTTTTCTCCTTCTGGAACCCAATTCCATGTTTTTCTCCTTCTGGAACCCAGGGAGCCTCCATTTCAGCCTCGTACAGAGGGAAATGAGCAGGAGCACAGCCGTGTGATGACCCGTAAAACTTCTGCTTGGATACAGCACATATCCTTCTGCTCACATTCTATTGGCCAAAGCAGGCCACAAGGACAAGCTAATGTCAATTAGGTGAGGAAGTGTGCCCTTACCATGGCAGGTGCATCATATGGCAATGATCAGGGAGGCATGTTCCCCAGTGGAGAGGGAAGAAGATAACCGGGCCCAATAATACAATCCACCCCAGACACTAACCACCATAAAACCTTGGGAGTTTACTCAGCTTCTCTCCGCCTTGTTTACCTCATGTGTGAAATGGGAATGACAGTAGTACTACCTCTTAGGATGGCTAAGAGAATTCACTTAGTTTGTACATGTAAAGCAGAACAGTGCTCAGTACAGCGCAAACACTATGTAAATGCAGGTGAATGGAGGGGAGGGGATAGGGGTTAGTGTTTCGTAGGCACAGGGTCTCAGTTTGGGAAGATGAAAACGTTCTGGAGATGGATAATGGCAATGGTTGCACAACAATGAGAAAATGCTTAATGCCACGGAACTGTGCACTTCAAAATGGTTAAAATGATAACTTTTATTTTATGTTAGAGTATTTTACAGCAACTTAAAAAAACGTAGGCCGGGTGCGGTGGCTTATGCTTGTAATCCCAGCATTTTGGGAGGCCGAGGCGGGAGGATCACCTGAGGTCAGGAGTTTGAGACCAACCTGGCCAACATGGTGAAACCCCATCTCTACTAAAAATACAAAAATTAGCCATATCCCAGCTACTCAGGAGGCTGAGGCAGGAGAATCGCTTGAACCCGGGAGGCAGAGTTTGCGGTGAGCCAAGATTGCGCCACTGCACTCCAGCCTGGGCGACAGAGCGAGACTGTCTCAAAACACAAACAAACAAACAAAAAAAGTAGGTGGATGGGATCATCTGGGGAGAGATTGAAAAATAGGGAAGGTGGTGGAAGAAAGAGAAAACCTTGAGAACCAGCTGTGAGAGCAGAAGCATCGAGAAAGGGGCCTGCATGGGGGACAGAGAAGGAACATCTAGGACAGATGAGGAAAGCCAGAAGAGGGTGATGTCCCCTGAAGCCACAGAGTTGAGTTTCCAGCAGGAGGGTGGACGGGGGTGACTGAGCGTGTCCATGTTACTTGGCTGTGAACCTGAACCTGAGCCACTGAACCCACCTCCATTTGGCACCTTCATTTTGATGGCTCTGCCTGATTCCAGCTTCTGGTGATGTCACTTCCAGGCACTGCCCTCACCTGGCCCAGGCTGCCTCAATTTAAGATCCTGGCCAGGTCTCCTCTCCTGCCTCCCTCTCTCCCCTCACCGTAGCCAGTCCTGTTTTGTCCATTGTTGACATCTTGGTGAGACAAATTGTTTTTTAGTTAAAAAGACATAGAGGCCAGGCATGGTGGCTCACGCCTGTAATCTCAGCAGTTTGGGAGGCCAAAGCGGGTGGATCACCTGAGGTCAGGAGCTGGAGACCAGCCTGGCCAACATGGAGAAACCCTGTCTCTGCTAAAAATACAAAACAGCTGGGCATAATGGCGCATGCCTGTAATCCCAGCTACTCAGGAGGCTGAGGCCAGAGGATCACTTGAACCCAGGAGGTGGAGGTTGCAGTGAGCCAAGATGGTGACACTGCGCACCAGCCTGGGCAACAAGAGCGAAACTCTGTCTCAAAAAAAAAAAAAAAAAAAAGACAAAGAATATGGAATTTTTTTTTATGTCACATTTTACTACTATTAATATACACTTTTCTACCTTGAAAAATAAAATCTCCAAACTTTGAATTTAAACATTAGGGATGGTTACTTTGTGGTGAAGATTCCTTTATTAACAAAAGAGTTCATCTTTTGTTTACAAAACATTGACTATTTGATAGGTCATAGTTTAGGGAAACTGAAAGCTAAACTTTTACAATGAGAACTGAAGACCATGCATTTGCATGGGAGAAAAAATTTTTTTTGGCACCAATTATATTTTGTACCCACCTTTTGAAAAACTAAAGGGGGACAGCTCGGTCTAGATCATTTCTTCCCTTTTTCTCTTGCTTCTAGACATTGGTCTAGAATCAGAAGGTTGCACACAAGAGCTGTGATTGTTCGCTCTGCAAAGAAAAAGGCCTGAGAACTTTGCTTTTTATTGATTTTATTTCTCCGAGAGTTTTCTTACAAAGTGAATTGACCTTGCACAATTAGCTTGATGTAATCTTAAGAAAATATATGAAGTATGCTTTAGAAAAAATCATGCTCTAACCAGCCATCTCATTTGGCAATCATTTTCCACAGCTCTTGCCCTTTTTGGGGTGGGGAGGTGGGGTTATTTTTACATGTGAATGATTACATCTGCGTACAAGAGATCCAAACTCGCGTTGACCTCCCTCTGCAACACCAGCTGGTGTTGGGAGACAGAGCGCTGAGGCAGCCAGGGCTTCAGTACCCCATGCTCTTTGGCCATCAGTCCTCAAGTGGCATCTCCAGAAGACCTGGCTGAGGTCTGGGCAGTCCACACACAAAAACCTAGCATTTCCTCCCACGATAACAGCATTTGTAGAACACACAGCAAAAGCTTAAATTCATCCCATGGAGGAAGAGGGATTTTCTTGTCCCCTTTTGTAGTCACAGGACACTGTAACTGGAGAACCTTCCACTCCAGGGTTCCACATCTCCAGGCCCTCACCCAGCAGCCCTCCTTATTATGTCCCCTCCCCTCCAGAATGCAGGGGACACTTTCCAGCCTCTACGTTGTTTTCAGCTCCTAGTTGTTCAGCCCAACAACTCAGCATCTGGAGAGGTTTTCAATCCAGAAATCGTGGATTTAAAAGGAGTAGCTGCTCCTTTTCTCTGGAGCACAGCCCAACAGCCCCTGCTGTATCTCTAAATTGATTTTGATTTTGAAGCAGCAGGTGCTGTCATGGGTTCATTCTTGTCCACCCAGTCAAGCCTGTGTGGACGGGCCTATATGGGGACACCGAAACCTACATCGGGCTATTTTTCTGTCTTCTCTAGTCAGTGCTCAGAAGTGTCCCCACTTAGCCAACAAATTTGGAGACAGGGATGGGTTTCTGGCTTGCAGCAGCTGAGTTGCTGTCCTTGACTCTCCTCATTCTGATTTTTCTTGGGGTTTGGGGACAACTAAGGGGCCCCAAAGCCTCAGATGTGCAGCCCACAGAGGAAGGTGGGCAAGGGCGTGTGTCTCCATCATTTCCTTCCTTTTGAAGCATTTACTTTCCGAGTCGCCAGCTGGTTCCAAAGCTCCTCTCCCACCAGGCCAGGTGGTGTCCAGACCAGGAGGAGGCCTGGCTGACATAGGAGAATGGCAGGAGGAGGAGGCATGGGTGGCAGCCAAGAGACCCTGAGAAGCAGTGTCTTCTGAAGCTGTTTCCAGATTCATCCGGCCCGGTAGGATCTCTGTCTGATTCCATGAGAGTGTGGGAGCAAAGGCCCTAGGGAAGAGGCTGCTAAGAGGCTGGACAGAACTTCCTGGAAAACCCTAAGACTCCCAGGAATGCTGGGCAGTTTCATATCCAAGAGTCAGTGAAAGATGTGGCTTTCTGCCCTGGCTGGGGAAGGAAGAGGGTGAAGGTGGGTTGGGGTGGGGGTAGTTGGGTAGGGGGCTCAGTCCTTAGTCATTTTTCCTCCATGCAGAATCTCACTCTGAACTTGGAGAGGCTGCAGAGTCCCCATCCTCAGGGTCCTGCCCACTGGGGGAGACGGGCTGACCTCCCTTCACACGCTTCCACTTCATCCTTCGGTTCTGGAACCACACTTTGACCTGGGGGAGGAAGCAAAGGAGCCTGGTCACTTCATGGCCGGTGTGACCTCCTCCCCATGTCAATGCTTAGGCTAGCCAGGGTGTAACTCCGGGGACCCCAGCTTGAAACCATCACTTACCACTCCCTACTCCCTCAAAGGCCCCAGGAACTAAGACCAAAGAGAGGACACACCAATCTGCCCGGAGGTCTGTCTTGTGTCTTGGGATAAAGCCCCAGACAGGGGAACATGTTCTAAAAGCACTCTGCATTGGCCCCACCCCCTTCACATGCCCTGCCCTGCCTGTGCCAGGTCCCCCTGCCCCCTACCTCCATTCTCCAACAGTCTGGGGGCACAGGTCATCAGCCTTATCCTTAGGCACATTTATAGAGCGCTTTTTGGTTTAGATAGATCTGGTCAGCACATTTTCTCGTCTGAGCTTGAGTATTACCTGCAGGATTATGATCCCATTTTACAGATGGAGACCCAGAGGTCCCAGGGCTAGGAAAAGTGATAGAGGCAGGATTTGAATCTAAGTCTTCTGATTCAATATCCAGCCCTCTGGCAGAGTGCTCTGTCAACTGAAGTCTGCTATCAAATATTACTGTTATTATTACTATTATTCCATATCAGAGCATGGGTGTGGGGGTGTGGGGTGGCTAAAGGTAAAGTCCAAAACAAAGGGCCAGGGAAGTGTTTCCTCAAAGTGTGCCCAGGAACCAGCTGCATATCCAGATCACCTGGAGAACGTACTAGAAATCCAGATTCTCAGGGCCACTCATTATGGTAAAATCTCTCTCCAGACCTCCGGCATCCACATTTTGAACAAGTGCCTTGGGGGATTCCAACATATACTCAAGTTCGGGAATAGTCAGACCGTAGGTCCCAACCTAGCTGCATATGAGAATCACCTAGGGGCCTTTGAAAAATTCTGAGGCCTGTATCCCATCCCAGGCCAATTAAAATCATCCCTAGGGGTGGAGCCCAGACATCAGCACTATTAAAATCTCCCCAGGGGCCGGGAGCGGTGGCTCACGCCTGTAATCCCAGCACTTTGGGAGGCCCAGGCGGGCAGATCACCTGAGGTCAGGAGTTTGAGACCATCCTGGCCAACATGGTGAAACCCCGCCTCTACTAAAAAAAAGACAAAAATTAGCTGGGCGTGGTGGCACATGCCAGTAGCCCAGCTACCCGGGAGGCTAAGGCAGGAGAATTGCTTGAACCCGGGAGGTGGAGGTTACAGTAAGATTGCGCCACTGCACTCCAGCCTGGGTGACAGAGCAAGACTCCGTCTCAAAAAACAAAAAACAAAAAAACCCAAAACTCCCCAGGCTATTCTCAGGTATGGCCACAGTTGAAAACCGCTGGACTGGCTGGAGGAAGAAAAAGGAGAAGGTCCAGGGAGGGGTGGTGGGAAAGGAGGGAAGGGAGGGAGATGAGAGAGCAAAGAAGAGGAGGGGCCACCGGGGGCGCACCTGGCGCTCAGAGAGGTCCAGGTTTACCGCGATCTCGTATCTGCGGAGCCGAGTCAGGTAGTTATGATGGGCAAACTCTGCCTCCAGCTCTCGCAGCTGCTCCTTGGTGAAGGCCGTCCTCTCCTTGCGGGCTTTGCTGCTGCCCTCCGGCTTCCCTCCGTTCTCCTGGTTGTCTGGGGAGAGAGGACCCCAAACAGGAAGACATGGGCTGAAGGAGACTCCATTCCCTTTTCTTTTGCCCTTGAGCAACTAGGCAGTCTTTCCCAGTCTCCCTTATTTTTACAGGATGCTGAGAAATAAAGCTACACTGTCCTTTTTATTCCTTCTGGTATCTTGCCCATATTAGAACTGGTAAGTTTTTTTATTTTTGGTTTCCAATCTCAGATACCCCCACCCTCTGCTCACCCCGAACTTTCTTTTATTCCCAAAGCACAAGAAGCTACTCTTGGCTGTTTAATGACCTCTACTCCCCAGCCCACCCCCCAGCATGACGTTACTGGTGGCCATAAGCTTGAGGGGTGAGATGCTCTAAAACAAAGCCTCAAACTATGGTCCGCAGATCAGCAGCATCAGCATTACCTGAGAGCTTGTTAGGAATGCAAATCCTAGCCTCATTCCAGACCTACTAAGTCAGAAACTCTGGGGATGGCGCTCAGCAATCTATTTTTACAAACCCTCCAGATGCGTCTGGTGCACAGTCAAGTCCACTGCTCTAAGACCTCACCACTCAAAGGAGTGCCTGGGTGCCAGCAGCATCAGCAGCACCAGGGAGCTGTTCAGACCTGAAAGATCTCAGGCCTGCCCCAGACCTACCTACCGAATCAGAATCTGCCCCAGAGGGCCAAGTCTGGAAAGCCATCTGGAGCCCTCTGAAGGAGGCTGCATGTTAGATTCAGTGGGGCTCAGTCATAACTGCCAACAGGGTCAGGAGACACACTCTGTGCCAGGTACTGTACCTGACATATATTAGCCTCTTATTCCTCAATAGCCCAACCAAGTGGTTCTAGTATTAGTCTCACTTTATGGGCCAGAAAACGAACACAGAGAAGTTAAGCAAATTGTCCAAGTTTATTCAGCCAGGGGGTGTCGGAGACAAGAATTAAATTCAGGCAATTTGACACACACATACTGTTCAAATGAAAAATATGTAGCGGCCAGGCACGGTGGCTCACGCCTGTAATCCCAGCACTTTGGGAGGCCAAGGGGGACGGATCACGAGGTCAGGAGTTCAAGACCAGCCTGGCCAACATGGTGAAACCCCTGTCTCTACTAAAAATACAAAAAATTAGCTGGGCGTGGTGGCACGCCCCTGTAATCCCAGCTACTTGGGAGGCTGAGGCAGGAGAATCGCTTGAACCCAGGAGGCGGAGGCTGCAGTGAGCCGAGATCAGGCCATTGCACTCCAGCCTGGGCGACAGAGCAAGACTACGTCTCGAAAAAAAAAATTGTAGGAAGGGCTTACAAACGGTAAAGTCCTGAACACATAAATAAAAGGGGCTGAATGGTTATCTCTTGAGCAGACGAGGGTGGGAGGCAGCTCTACCTTCACTTTAATGAATGGAGGTTGTGGGTGGAGAGGTGGGAAGAAGACCACACACTTACACAATTAACTCGCAATGCATGCCACGTGGCCAGGGAATGGCTGCAGGAGCCCGGGGCTCTAACATTTAAAAGTCGTTTGCTTAATTGATTATCTTTTTTTGTTGTTGTTGTTGAGGCGGAGTCTCGCTCTGTCGCCAAGGCTGGAGTGCAGTGGCGCGATCTCGGCTCACTGCAAGCTCCGCCTCCGGGGTTCACACCATTCTCCTGCCTCCGACTCCCAAGTAGCTGGGACTACAGGCGCCCGCCACCATGCCCGGCAAATTTTTTTGTATTTTTGGTAGAGACGGCGTTTCACCGTGTTAGCCAGGATGGTCTCGATCTCCTGACCTCGTGATCCGCCCGCCTTGGCCTCCCAAAGTGCTGGGATTACAGGCGTGAGCCACCGCGCCCGGCCCATTGTCCTTATTTTATAGACATGAAGACCGTGGCTCCGAGTGAGGTGCTTTACCGAAACCTGTGCCCCAACGTCCTGCTCCCTGAAAGACCCATCTCTGCCTTGCTGGCGAGGAGTGTTGGAAGGAGGGATCTTCTGTTTTCAGAGGCTGGGTCTAAGCTACCTGGGGGACTGGGCTGGGGAATTCAGACCTGCTAGTGTAAGGCAGAGAAGCCGCCTATGCAGTCGGCTAAGCAGCCGCATTGGGAGTGGGTGGCGAGGCAGGAACCCACATTAACCCGGCGATCCGCTTTGGAGCTTTGAGCCTAGCTGGTTCCCCTCCCAGCACCTCCCTCTATTGCTTTCCACTCAATCCCTTTGTATTTCAGTTTCCCCGTCCTCCGCCTCCGCGCCCCACTGCCTTGGGCTGGGCGGCTCTGGAGCAGAAGGCGCACGGTAAAGTGATTTGGGCGCCTGGCCTGGCCCACCTCGCGCTGCGCGTCCGCGGCCTCCGCTGGGGGATGGAAGGGGAGTGGGTGCCGCCGTTCCGGGAACTCGAGAAGGCGGGGGAGGGGCCTGATAGTCCCGGTGCCCGGGTCAGGGGTGTCGTGGCACCCTGGCCCGGGGGTCCGTGTCCGATCCGGGTTGGCCGCCCGCGGGGCGCGCCCGGGGAGCAGGGCAGGGGGCCGAGTTCCTGGCGCGGGCTGCCTGCCCGGCGGCCTCTGGCTCCAGGCCGGAGAAGGCAGGTCCAGACCCCTCCGGAAGCGGGAGCGTGGGCTGGAGGGAAGGACGCGCAGCCCCGGGCCGGGGTCCCCGAGGAGCCCTCCGGCCTTGGCCGCCGCCAGCGCCGCGCCCCCTCCTGGCAGCGGGCCGGGGAGGGTCGGTAACGAGCGGGTGACTGGCTTCCCGGAGCACAGCCCGGCCCACGGGCCCGGAGAGAGGCAGGAAACCCGGGCTTAGACGACAGGCGCGGTCGGGGACTGGTTTCCCAATCTCCTCCCGTCCCGAGGCTTAGTGTTTCCCAGCCCTTCCTTTCCACGGTTGCGGGGAGTGGATAGCCCAGAGGACTTGCGCAGAGGCTTGAATCCTGAATCTCCATGCTGGAGAATTTGAGGAAGTCACTTAGCCTCTCTGGGCGTCAGTCTTCTCATCAAGAAATTGAGGAAAACAATTTCACCTACCTCCTAGGGTTATTGAAAGACTGAACGAGTTAATATGTGTGTGCAAAATGCTATTAAAATCTAAAAGTGGCCAGGCATGGTGGCTCGCGCCTGTAATCTTAGCACTTTGGGAAGCTGAGGCGGGCAGATCACCTGAGGTCGGGAGTTCGCGACCAGCCTGACCAACATGGAGAAACACCGTCTCTACTAAAAATACAAACAACAACAAAAATTAGCTGGGCGTGGTGGCTCATGCCTGTAATCCCAGCTACTCGGGAGGCTGAGGCAGGAGAATCGCTTGAACCTGGGAGGCAGAGGTTGCGGTGAGCCGAGATTGCACCATTGCTCTCCAGCCTGGGCAACAAGAGCAAAACTCCGTCTCAAAAAAAAAAAAAAAAAAAAATCTAAAAGTGCTGGACAAATATATTCTCCAATTTATCAGCTCCACGAGATGCCATTGAAGGGCTGAGATAGAAACAGCTGCACTTCTTGAAGGTTTCTGTGTGTGCCCAGAGGCATCTGCGGCTTTAACCTCACCACACAGCAGCCTATGAGTGGATACTGTTCTTACCCCCTTTAGCACTCTTAACGTGGGTTTGTGTGATAATTTGATTAGTAGCTGTCTCCCCAGGGAAACACTTTTTCTCACCCTAGCATCTAGCCATAGTTGCTTCTGTACCTGGCACAACTGCCCCCTACCCCGCCCCCAACCAATTCTGCACATAATTCTCCTAGAGAGAAGAGGAAAAAGTACTCGATAAGTATTTGCTAAATAATCCTGTTATACAGAAGAGCCAGCCTCAGACAGGCCCAGGAACTTGCCCAGTGTGTCTGGCAGCTTTTAGGTTTCAGAAGCGAGATATGAACCTAGATCCATATGATTAGAGCCAAGGCTCTCCATATCTCCTGGCTGGCTGGCCCAGGTTGGGGCCTGGAGCTGGACCATGGCAGCTGGGCTTGTCACCCCTTCCAGAGGTCCTGGGGTCACCACCCTGTTTGCTACCCACATCTACCCTCCTCCAAGGCCTGCTTAGGTGTGCACAGGTGCCCCATGGTGTCCCCCCAGACAACTTCCCCCACCCCAGTTCTGCACATAGGGCAGCTGACTACTGCCAGCCAAGCTATGCCCCATCCCTGGCCACCTCTCCTCTCCTGTCTCTTATTGCCCTGATTTAGCCTTTGGGGCTCCAGTGCCGATTTCCAGCAGAGGAAACAGGAAGAAGAAGCCTGGGTTGGGAACTGACCGTCTCAGCTAACTCCCTGTGTGAACCTGGGGGCAATACCTACTAATGGTGGGTGGGATGGATATTGGCTCTGGGAGGGCGGTTGTCCCTTGTCAACTTCCCAGAGTGGGATCAACGTTCACCACTGTTGGAAATGATGAAGGGACCAGAAGTATGGGAAGCAAGCTATGAAAGTTGAAGTGGAAGTTACGCTCTCTTTGTTCTGCAACAGTATTACAAATTGCAACATATTCAGCAAAATGGAAACACTATGAGCACTTGCATGCCGTTTCTGGGAGCTGTTTGGTCACCCTGCTCATGGGCACAGTTCCTGTGCACCCTGCCACATGAAAGTAACTCATGCTGGGCCGGGTGCGGTGGTTCACGCCTGTAATCCCAGCACTTTGGGAGGCCAAGGTGGGCGAATCACAAGGTCAGGAGATCGAGACCATCCTGGCTAACACGGTGAAACCCTGTCTCTCCTGAAAATACAAAAAATTAGCCGGGCGTGGTGGCGGGTGCCTGTAGTCCCAGCTACTGGGGAGGCTGAGGCAGGAGAATGGCATGAACCTGGGAGGCGGAGCTTGCAGTGAGCCAAGATCGTGCCACTGCACTCCAGCCTGGGCAACAGAGAAAGACTGTCTCAAAAAAAAAAGAAAAAAAGAAAAAAAAGAAACTAACTCATGCTTCCCAGGATGATCTGTTCCCAGGATAGTACAACTTTGTTAGGGAGCCTTCCTCTCCCCTGTGGGCCTCAGTTTCCCCATGTGTAGAAGTATGGGATTGGATTGCATTCTATTTCTGCCAGGGAGCTGGTGACAGAGTTCCTTCCCGGCACATAAGCCTTGATGCCCTACACTCCCTACTCTCTCTTCTGTTGAGAACCCCTAGCCTTGATGAAGTCTGAGGCTCTTCCAACTTCACGTATTCTTGTCTCACTCCTAGTTCCTCCCTTCAGTCAGATCTGAGGTCTTGCTGTGTGCTCTGTCCCAAAGTCCTCCCCAGCCTTCCCACGGCTCAATGATCAGGGCTCTGCTGGGCGGTTTCTCTCTCCCTGCCTCGAGCTGTGTGGAGAGAAGTTACATATACAGAAGTGTGGGAGGACCTGTTGGTGAACCTGGGCCTTAGCACTCGTAGGTGAGTGAGGCACTGAGGAAGAGCTTTGGGACCTTGGGCAAGTCCTTTATGTTCTTGGAGCTTCAATTTCCTCATTTGCAAAGCAAGAATAGCTACACCCGCTGTGCTTATCAGGTTGAGAAGTAATAGGAGCTGGATAGCGGGCGTTAACACCTAGCACAGTGCCTGGCATGTCACTGAAGCTCTGTTCACAAGAACCATCCGAAAGAGTTCTATTGGAGATTGTATCTGAGATGACTCATGGGCAGAGTTAGAGCACTATGCTCCTTAAGGCACCACGTCTCCAGACCTGTGTGAAAGGGTTATCTTTTAAATGTCTGGCCTTTCAGCATTTTTTTTCTTTTCTTTCTTTCTTTCTTTTTTTTTTTTTGAGGCTGAGTCTCACTTTGGTCACCCAGGCTGGAGATTGGTCACTGCAATGGCGGGATCTCGGCTCACCGCAACCTCTGCCTCCTGGGTTCAAGCGATTCTCCTGCCTTAGCCTCTGGAGTAGCTGGGATTATGGGTGCCTGCCGCCACACCAGGCTAATTTTTGTATTTTTAGTAGAGATGGGGTTTCGCCACGTTGGCCAGGCTCGTCTTGAACTCCTGACCTCAGGTGATCCACCTGCCTCGGCCTCCCAAAGTGCTGAGATTACAGGCATGAGCCACTGCACCCGGCCTAGGCCACTAATGCTGCAGGCTTCAGAGTTCCGCAATTCCAGGCACAACAACTAGATGTGTCACATGGCAATTCACATCACTCCTCCTGCGCTGCTTCTCTCTTGGGTGCTGCAGCTGCCTCTTCCAGGACTGCGGAGGGAGGATGCTGGCCCTCAGTGGGCTGCCTCTGTGGTTAGGGAGGAGCTGCCCTGCCCCAGCCCCTGCATAACCCTCACTCTCCGTTGCAGCAGGGCTGTGAGGGAACAGTCAATTGCCCAGAGAAATGCAAATGCTGTGTGTGTGATTGCGGTTCCACCATGAGCTTCCATACCATCCAGGGCAAATTATTTCATATGTAGCTGCCACATTTGGCAGGCCTTCCTAAAGTGAGCAGACAGCTTTATCAGAGCTACGGGGAGGTTCAGACAGACCCATTTCTGTCTGAACATTTCTGGAGTTCTGTACTCTACAGTCCAACTCCGAGGGCACCAATTTACATAAATTCATATCCAAATCAGACAGGAGGCCAAATGCCTCACATTCAAATAGCACTGTGCAGTTGACAAGGGATTTCTTTCCTCCAAAGACAACTTCTTTTAGGCTTTCACAGATACTACAGAATTATAGAAAGTAGAGGTGGGAGGGACTTAGAAATGATCAGTGTCACCTTTTCATTTTATAGGTGAGTCTAGAGAAGGTAAGGAACTCCTATAAGGACACACGGCAAGTTAGGGGCAGAACTGGGCCTAGAACCCAGATTTTCTTGATAGGAAGCTGTTTCCACCCTACTGGGCTGTCTCCTATTGTATCCTCTTAATTATTCCATTAGGTAGGTAAGGTACACATTAGCCCGTTGAACATATGAGCAATTAAGACCCAGAGACTAAATGACTTGCCCAAGGCCCCTGGGACCAGTCTAGGGCTATAGCCTCATGTCACACTGCCCTCGGGGGAGGATGAGTATGGAGGCTGTGCCTATCTTAGGGACATTGTCTGGGTCTGGGTTCAGATCTCTCTCCCTGGGACTCCCCAGAGAGGGAAAAAGAAGGGAATATTTGGAGCATTACATCAGTAGGTGAAACCTTGGCAAATCCTCTGAAAACGGTGTCTGTGGCTTCCTGCACTGTCACAGCATAGACACTTTGATGTCCTCGTAAGCTCTCCTACTTTCAACCTCAGATGGAGGGGTCAAAACCCATCGAAATAGACAAGACTTGGATGGAGCCAGCCCAAGACTGGTTGGATGTTCACATCCAGGATCTCCCTGGCTTCCTGGGGTTGGCCTGACTTTCTCACTGAGCCCTGCCCCACCCCAGTGTCCAGGCCCTTTTCCTCTCCTGTAGGTGCCTAAAGAGACATTGGCAGGGCTCCCAGCCTCTCTGAGGAGCCCAGCAGTGGGGCCAGGGAATTCAAGGGATGTTTCATGGGAGAGAGGCAGGTTCTTCTGGAATGAAAATGCGTAACGCTGGCCAGTCGCGGCGGCTCAAACCTGTAATCCCAGCACTTTGGGAGGCCAAGGCGGGTGGATCATGAGGTCAGGAGATCGAGACCATCCTGGCTAATACGGTGAAACCCCATCTCCACTAAAAATACAAAAAATTAGCCGGGTGTGGTGGTGGGTGCCTGTAGTCCCAGCTACTCAGGAGGCTGAGGCAGGAGAATGGCATGAAGCTGGGAGGCCGAGCTTGCAGTAAGCCCAGGTCGTGCCACTGCACTCCAGCCTGGGCGACAGAGCGAGACTCCGTCTCAAAAAAAAAAACCAAAAACCAAAAAACAAACAAAAAAGTCTGGTGCTATATAGTCTTTGCTGAGAGTCCCAGGTGGGGTGGGTTGGTGAGGGGGAAGTGCAGCAGCTTTCAAGAGGGGATGGGGAGAGGCATGGGTAGTTCTGGGTTTTGTTTATGTTTATAAGTTCCATATGTCACCCTCAGCTGTCACCAAAGGAAGTGTGGGCTTGAGACCCAGGCCCACTGCTCACACTGTTCCTCTACCTCTACATGCAAGAAAAACAAGGGGGAAAAAAAAAAAAAGAAAAGGATGGGGGTGGGTCCTGGCCAAAGGCCAAGGAGCCAAATTGGGTGAGAAGCCCAAGTTATGGGCAGAGAGGGAGTTGGGGAAAAGGGCCAGCTCTGGAGGCCTGCAGGGGCTGTAAGTCCTGTCTCTCAGGCAGAAAGGATTCTCTGCCTCTGAGTTATCCCCCTTCCCAGGGCCCAAGTGCCCCGATTTATTCAAGCCAGAGAAATAGGTGAGTGGGCAGGACTCCTGAGTCCCTAGCATGGGAGAGTGGCAGAGCAGAGCTGAGGCGACCCCTGGGCTGACCTTCTTACAGCTCACGGGCTCATTTGACCTTTCCCTCTTCGATGTTGGTCAGGATCCTGCTGCCTCAGCAGAAATGGACTTTCTCCAGAGCTTCTGACTGTACCTGATCAGGGGCCTGAGCAGGCCCAGGCATGGGATTTGTGCTGGAGCCTCTGAGTTTAGATGGTGGCCAAGGCCTGAGTCCTGCTTTGGGCTCTGAGCTTTCTTTGCTTGTCAGAAGAGGAGGTCAGGAGCTCTCATCAGGAGGCCGGGGATGCCCAGAGGGATACTGGCTGAGTGTGGAGTTGCTGTCTCTCCTCCCACGCTGGCCACTCTGGACCATAAGACTTCTTCCTCACTAGGGGTTCTGGACATGGACTCGGGACAAGAGGGGCTGCTGCAGCTGTGCACCCCTCAAACCACACCCCACCCAGCACTGCCACAACCCTAGGCCAGTAGTATCGTCAGAGTCAGGCAGGCCCGGTTGACAGCAGGCGGCAAAGACTCCAGCAGAGCTCAGGACACTCTGGCCTGTTTTTGAACGTGGGAAACCTGATGCAGCCAGCCAGCATCAGGGGAGGACTTTAAAAAGAGAGGGATGCTCATATGCGGGTTTGGGAAAACTGGACCCAGGGGTTACCAAGTGTTGGCTGTGGAGTCCGCATCTCTGATATCATTTAGTCCCACAGCCACCCACCTTATGAAGTAGGTACTGTTATCCTCATTCCTCAGAGGAGACTGGGACTCAGGGAGGGTTAGGACTCACCCACGTCCACATAGCCAGGAAGTTGTGGATCAGGGACCTGAACCAGGGCTACCTGGTTAATGCACTTGACCTTAGTCTCTGACCACCCTTCCTCCTATTACTGTACCGTGGCCCAGCAAGGGGGTGAGCATGGGCATGAGGTCACTTATATGGGACTTGGCATCACTCTGGTGACCCAGGTGACACTTACTGGGTTTGTCCATTTATTTCATTCTCATCTCTACTATTGCCTTTTTTTTTTTTTTTTTTTTTGAGACAGAGTCTCGCTCTGTCGTCCAGGCTGGAGTGCAGTGGCGTGATCTCGGCTCACCGCAAGCTCCGCCTCCCAGGTTCACGCCATTTTCCTGCCTCAGCCTCCCGAGTAGCTGGGACTACAGGCGCCCGCCACCACGCCTGGCTAATTTTTTTTTGTATTTTTAGTAGAGATGGGGTTTCACTGTGGTCTTGATCTCCTGACCTCGTGATCTGCCTGCCTCGGCCTCCCAAAGTGCTGGGATTACAAGCGTGAGCCACCGCGCCTGGCCTAATTTTTTTATATTTTTAGTAGAGACGGCGTTTCACCATGTTAGCAAGGATGGTCTCGATCTCCCGACCTCGTGATCCGCCAGCCTCAGCCTCCCAAAGTGCTGGGATTACAGGTGTGAGCCACTGTGCCCAGCCTACCATTGCCTTTTTTTTTTTTTTTTTTTGAGACGGAATCTCACTCTGTCTCCCCAGCTGGAGTGCAGTGACACAATCTTAGCTCACAGCAACCTCTACCTCCCTGGTTCAAGTGATTTTCCTGCCTCAGCCTCCTGAGTAGCTGGGACTACAGGCGTGAGCCACCATGCCCAGCTAATTTTTGTATTTTTAGTAGAGACAGGGTTTCATCATGTTGGTCAGGCTGGTCTCAAACTCCTGACCTCAAGTGATCCACCCACCTCAGCCTCCCAAATAGCTGGGATTACAGGCGTGAGCCACCGCACCCAGCCCCATGCCTCTTTTCTCCTTTCCTCTGTCAAACAGCCCCCTTCTTTAGAGATTCACTCCTAAAACTGCCTCCACTTTTTTTTTTTTTTTTGAGACAGAGTCTGGCTCTGTCGCCCAGGCTGGAGTGCAATGGTGTGATCCCAGCTCACTGCAACCTCCACCTCCCAGGTTCAAGCGATTCTCCTGCCTCAGCCTCCTGAGTAGCTGGGACTACAGGCACGTGCCACCACGCCCAGCTAATTTTTGTATTTTTAGTAGAAACGGGGTTTCACCATTTTGGCCAGGATGGTTTTGATCTCTGGAGCTCATGATGCGCCCACCTCGGCCTCCCAAAGTGCTGGGATTGGGATTACAGGCGTGAGCCACCGCACCCGGCCAACTGCCTCCACTTTTTATGTCTGTACTTGTTGGTGTAAGATAGGAATTCAGGGATCTGCTTGTGGCTAGAAACAACTTCCTGTCTCAGTGGAAAAGCTCCACCAGCCGACAGGACCCTGAGCCAGGAAAGCTCTACGGTCCGTCACACATCTGCGGTGCTGCTTTCACTAAAGGGGTTTCCAACTGAAGGGTCTGTGCCACAGCTTGAACCTTGTCCCTTGTTCCTGTCCCTGTACAGTCCCTGTAAGGGCAGAATTGTGCTTCCCTCCCCAATTCCTATGTTGAAGCCCTAACCCCAGTACCTTAGAGTGTGTCTGTATTTGGACATAGGGTCTTTAAAGAGGGGATTAAGTTAAAATGAGGCTGTTAGGGTGGGTCCCAATCCAAACTGCCTGATGTGTTTATAAGAAGGGGAGATTAGGGGCTCACGCCTGTAATCCCAGCACTTTGGGAGGCCAAGGCGGGTGGATCACCTGAGGTCAGGAGTTCGAGAGCAGCCTGGCCAACATGGTAAAACCCCTCTCTACTAAAAATACAAAATTAGCCAGGCGTGGCGGCACACGCCTGTAATCCCAGCTACTTGGGAGGCTGAGGCAAGAGAATCGCTTGAACCTGGGAGACAGAGATTGCAGTGAGCTGTGATCACGCCATTGTGCTCTAGCTGGAGCAACAGCAAGACTCCATTTCAAAAAAAAAGAAAAAGGAAAAATTAAAAATATGGCCAGGTGTAGTGGTTCACACCTGTAATCCTAGCACTTTGGGAGGCTGAGGCAGGAGGATTGTTTGAGGCCAAGAGTTCAAGATCAATCTGGCCAACATAGCAAGACCCCTGTCTCTATTTTTTATTCTAATAAGAAATAATTTTTTGAAAAATTAAAAATATAATTACTACATGATGTAGCAATTTCCCTTCTAGGTATACACTCAAAAGAATTGAAAATACACTCTCCAGCCAGGCGCAGTGACTCACACCTGTAATCCCAACACTTTGGGAGGCTGAGGCCAGCGGATCGCGAGGTCAGGAGATTGAGACCATCCTGGCTAACACGGTGAAACCCCATCTCTACTAAAAATACAAAAAATTAGCCGGATGTGGTGGTGGGTGCCTGTATTCCCAGCTACTCAGGAGGCTGAGGCAGGAGAATGGCGTGAACCCCGGGGGGCGGAGCCTGCAGTGAGCCAAGATCGCGCCACTGCACTCCAGCCTGGGCAACAGCAAGACTCTGTCTCAAAAAAAAAAAAAAAAAGATTAAAAGTTCTAGAAATCGATTGCACAACTACTGTACTGTATCACTTAAAAACTGTTAAGATGGTAACTTTTATGTTATGTGTATTTGACCACATTTTTAAAAAAGGAGATTTCAAATATAAGATGTCCCAGGTAAGAAACCTCAGAAGAGTTCCTATGAAACAACTGCAAGCTAAAGTGAGAAAATCAACACAGATTCTAGCAGATACTAGACTTTGAAATTTCTTTTTTTTTTTTTTTTTTGAGACGGAGTCTCGCTCTGTCGCCCAGGTTGGAGTGCAGTGGCGCAATCTCGGCTCACTGCAAGCTCCGCCTCCCAGGTTCACGCCATTCTCCTGCCTCAGCCTCTCCGAGTAGCTGGGACTACAGGCGCCCGCCACCACGCCCGGCTAATTTTTTTTTTTTGTATTTTTAGTAGAGACGGGGTTTCACCGTGGTCTCGATCTCCTGACCTCGTGATCCGCCCGCCTCGGCCTCCCAAAGTGCTGGGATTACAAGCGTGAGCCACCACGCCCGGCCAAAATTTCTTAACTGTAGCTTTCTTTGATACTATGTTATATACAAATGTAACTATAAATTTTTGAAAAAGAAGGACAAAAATATTCTTGGAAGGGGTTGTTTTTGAGCTGGGTGGTTTTTAAGTAGGACTTCAACAGGCAGAAGTTTGGGGAAGGGGAGGGCGCTCTAGGCAAGGAGAAACCACCAGAGCACAGTCAGAGAGGGGGAAGAAAATGCAGAATGTGTTTGCAAGGTCAGTCCTCTGGTGTGGCTTCGTGGCAGGGGTAGTGGAGGGGACCTGGGGTGGGAGGTGGCCTGTAAAGGGGCATCAGGAGGGAAAAGAGGAGAGAGAGGCCTATTTGTGGAGTTTTATACCTTAGGCAAATTTGTGGTTGGGCGGGGGCAGGCAGAGAGCAGGTCTTGCAAAGAGAAATTGGGGCAGGACAGCTCTGGGAACACACGTGTTGGAGCTGAAGAAGGATGAGACAAATCACGTCTGATTAAAGGCATGTCTCAGCAGAGTGAGGATGTGAGAGCAGGAGGGAGCAGTGCTGAGTTCTAGCACCACGGCTTTCCCAGGCGGGCGATCGGATTCACCTGTAGCCACTCTAATCACACGCAACCTTACTTTGAACCCCATCAGGAAACCACCGCAAAATCCCTCATTCCCATAAATTAAAGACAACCACAGTAGCAAGGACAGTTTGGGAGAAAACAACAGTGGCCTCACAGCTGTCCCTGCCAGCAGGGGTCTTTAATCCCCATTGGCTTGGGGCTGGGAGTGGTTTGGGTAAGATAACACCATGCTGGTCTCCAAGGTGGGGAAGTGCCAAAGGCCAGGAACCCTGCTTTCTTTCTTTCCCTCCCTTTTCTTTCTTTCTTTTCTCTTTCTTTTTCTTTCTTTCTTTCTTTCTTTCTTTCTTTCTTTCTTTCTTTCTTTCTTTCTTTCTTTCTTTCTTTCTTCTTTCTTTCTCTTTTCTTTCTTTCTTTCTCTTTTCTTTCTTTCTCTCTCTTTCTTTTTCTTTCTTTCTTTTCTTTCTCTTTCTTTCCTTCCTTCCTTTTCTTTCTTTCCTTCTTTCTTTCTCTTTCTTTCTCCTTCCTTCCTTCCTCTTTCTTTCCTTTCCTTCCTTCCTTCCTTCCTCTTTCTTTCTCTCTCTTTCCTTCCTTCCTTCTTTTTCTTTCTTTCCTTCTTTCTTTCTCTTTCTTCTTCCTTCCTTCTTTCCTCTTTCTTTCTTTCCTTCCTTCCTTCCTTTCTCTTTCTTTCTTTCTTTCTCTTTCTCTTTCTCTCTTTTTTTGATGGAGTCCCGCTCTGTCACCCAGGCTGAATGAAGTGCAGTGGCATGATCTCTGCTCACTGCAGCCTCCACCTCCCACGTTCAAGCTATTCTCCTGCCTCAGCCTCCCACGTAGCTGGGATTACAGGTACCTGCCACCACACCTGGCTAATTTTTTTTTTTTTTTTTTTTTTTTTTTTTTAGTAGAGGTGGGGTTTCACCATATTGGCCAGGCCGGTCTTGAACTCCTGGCCTCAGATGATCCACCCGGCTCAGCCTCCCAAAGTGCTGATTATAGGCCTGAGCCACCGTGCCTGGCCAACCCTTGCTTTCTTGATCATTTCTTTGAGTAGATCAGCTCCAGATTCCACTGGGAGTGAACGAGGAGCAGTTGAAGGAGATGGCAGAGGAGGAAGGGAGAGCAGAGACCATTCCTCTTGCAACAAACTTTCCATTTCTGGAGGCTTCTCAGCCACTCAATATAGGGTGCATTTGCCAGGCCCAACTCACCCCATAACCTCTCCAGCAGGTCTCTTAGCTCCATGCTCCTGATGACAACTGGACCAAAATGATTGCCAGAAGTTCCCTAGACTCAGGAATTTCTGAGACAGCATAATTGAAATATTCAATTCCACCATCCCCATAAATATAGAAATATTTGTCAGACCTTATATTCTGAAGGCTGGTTCAGGAAATATGGGCCTAATACCATTCACAGCTGCTATTGATTGAACTCTTACTATGTGCCAGGCACAGAGTTAATCTCATGGATCACTGCATCTAACCTTCACAGAGAGACTCTATGGAAGGTGCTACTGCTATATTCCCATTTTACAGCTAGGGAAACAAAGGCTGGAAGAAGTTAAGAATTTTTCCAAAGTCATGCAGCCAAAAGTTGCCGTGCTGACACTGCAGCCTGTCTGGCTGGCTGGGAAGAACTATGGAAAACACGTTTCTGATCAATGCTGATTAACCTTCCAGGGACCAGTCAGCCTGGACTTGGGGAGCCCCAAATGCAAGGGCATGCCCAACCCCTCTGTAGTCAAGATCAATATTATTTTAAGGCAGGCCGGGCACGGTGGCTCATGCCAGCACTTTGGGAGGCTGAGGTGGGCTGATCACGAAGTCAGGAGTTTGAGACCATCCTGACCAACATGGTGAAACCCCAACTCTACTAAAAATACAAAAATTAGCCGGGAGAGGTGACATGCACCTATAATCCCAGCTACTCAGGAGGCTGAGGCAGGAGAATTGCTTGAACCCAAGAGGCAGAGGTTGCAGTGAACTGAGACTGTGCCACTGCACTCCAGCATGGGCATTAGAGTGAGACTCCATCTCAAAAAAAAAAAAAAAAAAAAAGAATATTTTAAGGCAATATTTGTAAAAATCAAAAATAATGCAAAAAATTGATAATGAACAAAATATCACAATTTTAGAGACAGGATCCAATTACAGACTCAGGATTGGCAGGGTTGGGTGCGGGGCTCTCTGTGGCTTTGCCTTTTCTGAGCTGAATTCCAGATTCCTGGAGTAGGTCGTGAGCCTTGCGTCGCTTTCCCCCTTCTTTGGGCTCTTACAAAGCTGATCTTTCTTGCCTCCTTCCTCCCCTTCAATTAAATTCCAAAGGAGGACGCAAGCATCTGGGCAATAAAGATTTCCATGCTGAACAGCGAGTTTGTCTGGAATCACAGGGGGATGAGTGACAGCTCGCTGGGCCCTGCCTCATCTGCTGCTGGTGCTCCTGAGGGGACCCTTGGGGAAGCCCAGGGCCCCTGCGGATGGGAACCTCCCTCCACCAAAGTCTGACTCTGAAGCATGCAGGCCGTTCAGCAGAGGGTGTCCCTGTACTCCTGGGTGGCCAGCTGCTTAGCGTGAATGTTCTCTCTGCATTGCAGGGCCATCGGCCACTCGCCAAAAAGAGAGCTGGTGCATTTGGGTTTTGCTGAGACTCGGAATGCTGGAAGATTCTGCCTGAGCCCAGCAGGCTCTTGGCTTTGCTATCCCTTCCCAATGCCCTTGGCTCTCAGTTCCCTGGAAAGTGGCAGAGAGGAAGGAGCCACAGTGCTGGGTGCCGCCACCAAGGGGAAAGCTCTTCAACCCGGTTCAGAGCCAAGTCGCTGAGAGTTGCTTCTCATCCTTAGCACATTTCCTACCAGGGGTAGGATGAGTTAATTTTCGGGATGGGGATCTAACTGGCTGGTGGTTTAAAGGGCCCTTCTATTTAGCAGCCGTGAGGGCTGCTAGGGTTCCTATCACCCATTGAAGAAGAGGCTTCTTCAAGCAGAGACCAAACATCATTTCAAAATGAGGATTGCATTTGAAATCTACTGAAGGGGGTGATACCGGGGGCCTGAAGCCTGGGATTTGAGCTCATTTCTAGGGTGACCAATTCTCTTGTTTGCCTGGGACTGTGGGGTTTCCCACAACAGGATTTTCAGTGCTAAAACTGGAAAAGTCCTGGGCAAATGGAGACAAGCTGCTCACTCTAGTTTGACCCCATTCTTTCTGTGTTCTCACCAACTTTCAGTCTTTCATTTTGCAGATGGAGAGAATCAAGGTATTAATAAAATCTGCTGTCCCCATCTCCCAAACCCCTGGGACTCAAAAGAGCTGACGTCGGTATCCCATGGCACCTTAAGCCTCCCCATCAGGGCACATCCCACTGCTGACACACCTCTGCAGGCCTCTTCTTCCTCTCAGTTTGAGCTTTTTTGGGTGAGACCCCTTTATTCATCTCAGAGCATTCCTGGGCTTGGCTAAGGGCAGAAACTCGGGAAAGTTGTCCTTATAAAGCAAAGTACAAAGCATTCCCACCTGTTGGTTGGTGCCCTTCTTTTCTGTCCTGTCCCGGTTAGCCCCATGGGAAGGTCATCTACAGGCTCTGACAGACAGGTGTGCCCCTGAGGGCGGCTGTCAGGAGGAAAACAGGGCAGCACGGGCAGGAGGCTTGGTCACTGCTTTGTTCTGAACGAGGCCAGGACAAGAAACCAGACAAAAGGTGGACAGGCAGAGTGAGCAACCAGGGAGGCCTGGTGGGGAGGTGAGGAAGCAGCAGGTCCCCATCCTGGGGAAGAGAAGGGCTTTAGCTGGAATCTTTTTTTTTTTTTTTTGAGACGGAGTCTCGCTCTGTCACCCAGGTTGGAGTGCAGTGGCGCGATCTCGGCTCACTGCAAGCTCCGCCTCCCGGGTTCACGCCATTCTCCTGCCTCAGCCTTCCGAGTAGCTGGGACTACAGGCGCCCGCCACCGCGCCCGGCTAATTTTTGTATTTTTTAGTAGAGACGGGGTTTCACCATGTTAGCCAGGATGGTCTCGATCTCCTGACCTCGTGATCCACCCGCCTCGGCCTCCCAAAGTGCTGGGATTACAGGCGTGAGCCACGGCGCCTGGCCAAGCTGGAATCTTAACAAATAGGCCAACCTCATCCTCCAGCCTCTGGGACTCCAGCACGGACTCCCTTGGCTGCCTGCCTCCCTGACTCTCTCGGAGGCTGCCCATCCCTCGCAGCTCCTTGCGGGGCTGCCTTCCCAGGGGGTCAGCCAGATCTCAGCATGCTGAGTTGTCTGTCCCCTTGGCCTGGACATGGCCCAGCTCCGCAGGGTGATACCTGGTGGGCAGTCTGCCCCAAACCTCAGCCCTCCATCTCCCCCTCACCCCTTGATTCTCCCATCCCAGCCGCAGGCCTGCTTCTCTGCCTCTAGGCTCCTGGACACATAGGGTCTTGGCTTTGGGTGG
This sequence comes from Nomascus leucogenys, assembly GCF_006542625.1. NCBI lineage: Eukaryota > Metazoa > Chordata > Mammalia > Primates > Hylobatidae > Nomascus > Nomascus leucogenys. Next base: position 32,492,159 of record NC_044399.1, on the reverse strand, counting down.
CCACCCAGCGTCCCAGCTTCAGTCTTAGCTCTCAGAGCCTTAACCTCAGCTGACTTCCCTGGTAAGCGAGCCCTGTGGCTCTAGGACCACTTGGGGCTGGCCAAAGCATGGTGGGGAGGAGCATGACTCAATGGCAGCCTGATTCAGGAAAGCCCCTCACCAGCCCTCGCCAGTCTGCACCCAGAGGATCCATTTCACGTGTCCTCCAAATCCTGGCTGATCCTGTTTCATTCTCTTGCTGGGACACCCTTCCTGGGGCCCAGGAGTGCTGGGACACAGACATGGTCCCCATCACCAAAGAATCCTAGAACTCTCAGTGGAAGAAACCCCAAAGGTAACTGGTCCAGTCTCCTGCATTTGGATAGGCTAGACAGATATTCATGCTCAGAGCACCTAGGCACAGAGAGGGTGAGTAACTTCCCCAAGGTCACACAGTAAAGGAATGATCAGCTGCTCCTGAGCCACCTACCTGAACTCTCCTTTCTCCGCCTGGATGATTTCTTCTCTGTCTCATTGGCAGTGCTCCCAAGCACCCCGTAGTCCTCGCCTGGGCCTCCTGTGGTGTCCACCAGGCCCAGGCTGCTGGTCCCCGTTTCCTTGGAACCCCCTGCCGGGCCTGAGTTGGGCCTGCGCCGGGCCTCTGAGACAGGGAAGTGCCAGTTGGGGGACTGTGGGAAAGCGGGGTGCTGCTCAGTGAAGATGGGCTCCTCCTGGGGCAGGCTGTGTGGGGTGGCTGCCAGGCAGGAGGCTGAGAAGTCAGGGTACGCTGCCGTCGCTGTCGCCGGGAAGTCTGGTTTCTGGTGGAAGGAGAACGGGGTGGGCGGGTAGTGGGGTAGCCCTGAGGCCCCATTGCCTTCCGAGTGGGGGTTTCGAAGGCAGCCCCAGACAGGGGCTGGGGGCTGGAGGCTCCTCATGCAGCTGCTGGCCGCGGGATCCATCTGCTGTCCGCTGCACACCTCAGTCCTTTCAAAGATTTGATTCTTTATACTTTTTATGTTCAAATTTTTAAAAATGCAAGAGAAAAAAATTAAATAGGAGGGAAAAATGTTCAACAGAAAATTTACCCCAGGCACCAAAAAAAAAAAAAAAAAAACCCAAAACTAAAGTCTCTCCTTAAACTACACACACATGTGGCCAGCTACTCCTATGTGTGTGCACACACCTATGTCGGGCTTGCTCCTGCCCCTCCAATGCACCAGCCTACCTACTGGGATCCCCTGTATGTGTATTTGTCGCCAGTGACACTAAACATTTTCACTGTCCCAACCCAGACGCACCAGCTGACGAGGAGCTCGTCCTGGAGCCCACAGCAAATGCCTGCAGAGGGCTGGACCAGGGCTGCTGGGACACACTTTTAAATCCTGCGGTGAGGAGAGAGTGACAAATTTCTGAAGTGAAATGTGAGAGAGGAGAGGGAGGGGTTAACACACACACACAAGATCCCCTCCAACCAAAACCCTAGCAGGCAACTATTAATCATCAGAAACCTTATATGCACATCTAATGGGATTTGCAGATGGAGACTTTTAAAGAAACATTGTCTGTATTTTTTTTCTAAGGAAAGAGAGCAGCACACACACACACACACATACACACACACCGTCTTTAATGTGCCTCCTGTAACACTATGAAGCTATTTTTATTGCACTGTTAACAAAATTCCCCAAGTCTTGGATTTAGAAAAAGCCTTAAGTCAGATCCAGAATCCATCAAATTCCAAATTCCAGGGAGTGAAGTGAGGAATAAGAGCAAGAGACAAGCTTGGTGATTGCATTTGATTTAAAGGCCCTTCTACTGCTGCCTGGGAAAAAGGAAGGTGGATTAAAAGAAATCTTTTTAGCAAGTCTCAGCGGCCTAGTATAAAGAAAGGCACACTCTAGAAAAAAAGAATTTCTCTCTGCCCAGAGTGACATTCTCACTTTCTCAGTAACTTAAAAAAACAATCAGATTCTTCCTTCCGCTCTTTAACCTCCAACTTACATGCCAATTAGCCACACTCTTCTCTAGAGAGGTTTCAAGTCATTTTTCTTCACAGCAATGGCAAGGCTCTTAAATTAAGGTCCTTGAAGTTTCTTCGGGTCTCCTCCCACCTGCTCCCTGCCCCCTTCACCTCCACCCACCTGCTTCCCTTTCTCATCCCCCAGAGGCGGAGGCTTCCGAGGAATTTGGGGTAGGGAAATAGGAATCAGGGGCTCCTCATTCCCCAAAGGAGTCTCTTTGGCAAGCAGGCACGTGGGTCTCCGGGCTGGTGCACATCACAGGGCAGCCAGCCCAAGTGCCATCTTGATGCCCAATCAGTCTTCCTCATGGCTGGGCCCTGCTGGTCTCTCAGAGGGTTAATGCAATTTCTTGGAGGACGACATTCCTAACACACAGGGGCCAGAACTCCTTCCCTACTGGTTATTGCCATGGCCCAGAGCAGCAGGATGGGGGCAGAAACAGGCACGGACCTTAACAGCAGCGTCTCTGCTGGCTGCTTCCAAAGACGGTGAGGGTTCCCTGAGGAGGGGCCCCTCGGTCTTTGCTCTGCAGCCTGGAGGTGGGGCCCTTGGGGGTGGGTGCAGGAGATGCTCCTAGGAAGAGCGGAAGGGCACCCAGGGATGTGGAATGAAGCCACGACTTGGCCTTTAATCCAGAAACTCCAGTCAGATACACATCCTGGGAGCAGGAACAGCTGTAAAAGATGGAGAGGGGTGCACATATGAAAAGATGTGCCCTCTTCTGGAACAAGCGGTCAGAGTGTTGTAGACCAGTAGAGTGGATGGGGTCATAGCTGCCAACCAGACTCATCTCTCTGCTTTGCCCAGGGCTTAGCTGTGGCATACACAATTCTCTGAGCCTCACAACTTTCCTAGGATGGGTAAGTAAGAATTATGTCTCCATTTTGCAGATGACAAAACTGAGGCTTAGATGGATGACTGGGCTGCCCAGACTCACACAGCTAAGAAATGGTGGAATCAGCACTTGGCCTCAGGTGTCCTGCTGTTCAATTTGGAGCAGGCCAGATGCAGAGGAAGAGACATGGGGTTTGAGGTTAGACGGGTCTGAGTTCAAGCCCCAGGTCTGCCACTTCCTGGCTGTGCACCCTGGGACAAGTCACCTTATCTCTCTGAACTTCTTTTTTTTTTTTTTTTCTTTTTGAGATGGAGTCTCACTCTGTCGTCCAGGCTGGAGTGCAGTGGCGTGATCTCAGTTCACTGCAAGCTCCGCCTCCCAGGCTCATGCCATTCTCTTGCCTCAGTCTCCCGAGTAGCTGGGACTACAGGCACCCGCCACCACGCCTGGCTAATTTTTTGTATTTTTTAGTAGAGATGGGGTTTCACCATGTTAGCCAGGATGGTCTGAATCTCCTGACTGCGTGATCCGCCCGCCTCGGTCTCCCAAAGTGCTGGGATTACAGGCGTGAGCCACCATGCCCAGCCATCTCTCTGAACTTCTGTTTCCTCATCTGAGATGACAGTCAGAGTGGGATCTGTGTAAGGCACTTTGCACCTTACACATTTTTACCCCCATGGATTCCCACAAAATCCTTCTGAGGCAACAGTCATTCTCATCAGCTCCGTTTTTCTCTCTCTTTTTTTTTTTTATCAGCAGAAGACTCCGATGCACAGAGAGACTGTGTAACCTGCACAAGGCCACACAGCAGGGAAGTGGAGGACCCAGGATTCAAATCGAGGCAGCCCAGCCCACAGACATTTGCAAATCTTCAATGAAATCCTTTATGCAGGCCGGGTGCGGTGGCTCAGACCTATAATCCCAGCACTTTGGGAGGCCGAGACGGGCAGATCATTTGAGGTCAGGAGTTCAAGACCAGCCTGGCCAACGTGGTAAAACCCCGTCTCTAATAGAAATACAAAAATTAGGCTGGGCGTGGTGGCTCACGCCTGTAATCCCAGCACTTTGGGAGGCCGAGGCAGGCAGATCATTTGAGGTCAGGAGTTCAAGACCAGCCTGGCCAACGTGGTAAAACCCCGTCTCTAATAGAAATACAAAAATTAGGCCGGGCGGGGTGGCTCACACCTTTAATCCCAGCACTTTGGGAGGCCGAGGCGGGCAGATCACATGGTCAGGAGATCGAGACCATCCTGGCTAACACAGTGAAACCCCGTCTCTACTAAAAATACAAAAAAAAAAAAAAAAAAAAATAGCCGGGCGTGGTGGCGGGTGCCTGTAGTCCCAGCTACTCGGGAGGCCGAGGCAGGAGAACGGTGTGAATCTGGGAGGCAGAGCTTGCAGTGAGCCGAGATCGCGTCACTGCACCCCAGCCTGGGTGACAGAGAGAGACTCCGTCTCAAAAAAAAGAAGGAAATACAAAAATTAGCTGGGTGTGGTGGCACATGCCTGTAATCCCAGCTACTCGGGAGGCTGAGGGCAGGATAATCGCTTGAGCCTGGGAAGCAGAGAGGTTGCGGTAAGCCGAGATTGTACAACTGCACTCCAGCCTGGGCGACAGAGTGAGACGCTGTTTCAAAAAAAAAGAAAAGAAAAAAAGAAAAAAAAAGAAATAAAGAAAGAAATCCTTTATGCAAAAGGCAGAGTAAGTAATGGACAAATGTGGCTCCCTTCCTAGCACATCTATTTCTGGTTAACCTCGATGATCCCAAAGGGTGAACCTGGGAATGGGGAGTTCTGAGGAAATTCTACAGAAACAGCCTTGTGAGGTCCTTTGTGTGGAGGGGGGCACTCTGTGCTGTGGGGGTTCTGGAAGGAATCCGTGGAAGGGGGAGGAAGATCTGGCTTGTCAGCTTCCCTAGGAAAACCTTCCCCTGGGCCAGCCGCAGGCTGTAACCGGATTCCTGCTCCGCCTCTGCATCTGGCCCAGGGACCTCATGGCAGGGAGGCCCAGCGCCTGGCCCTTTGCCCCTGGATGGGGTGGGCCCTGGGTCACGGTGGGGTGGGCGGGGAGGTCAGGAGGGCCATGGGGAGGGGGCGCGGTGGGGTGCTTTGCCCTGAGAACACAGGCCCCTGGCACCCCGGAGCCCCCAGCAGCTGCTGGCGTCTGTCAGCCACCTTGTGGGGCGCAGCCGGGGGCCTGCTGGCCCCTACATCTTCCTGACAGGCCCCTCTTCTGAGGCCAGGAAAAAACAACAACAGTTCCTCCCCTCACGGCAACCCATTTGTTAGATGAAGGCCGGGCACCAGCACCTTTAACCTCCTCAAAGTCAGCATTTCCCTGTCAAGGCCCCGCAGGGCCACAGACAGAGACGGATGGAAGGAGCTGTGTGTTGAAAAAGCCCTGTGGCCTCGTGAGGAGAGCTCTGTTTTCAGGAAGGGAGGGGACCCCGGTTTCTGATTGTTGTGGGGGAGAATAAGGGGAGGAAGAGGAAAAGTGTGAGTCACGAGGAGGTCCCCCAGGGGCGTGGGGGGGCCCAGGAGGGCTTTCAGCCTGGCCACACCTGAGCCATCACATGGAACTTGCGGAACGTCTCCCATTGTGCGTGGCAGGCAGGCGTGTACTTGGCGGGACAGGGCTGCTTCTGTTTGTGGCCACCCCACCCACTTGTGCTTGGAGAGGCAGGGTGTCAGGGCAGGGCCCTGGACCTGGAGGCAGAAGACATGGGTTCAAGGTGTGACCTTGCCTGTTACCAGCTGTGTGGTCTCAGGCAAAGCACACCCTTCTCTGAGCCTCATTTTTCTCGCTGGCAAAATGGAGTTGACAGTTCCGGCCTCACCTGGCGGTTAGGAGGATAAATGAACTGCATCTGAGAACAGAGCTGGCTGACTATAAAGGGTGATGCACGTGGGGAATAGCTTCTTCTGTCCTTAACTATGCTGAACCACTGGGCAGGACACACCACAATGTAGGTGAAGACGGCTCATCCCAGCCCCCAGATACCTTCTATGGCAACAAAACACAAGGGTCCAAATCATGGCCTTGGGAATTGGGGGCCTGTGGGTTCAAATCTCAGCTCTGTTTTTTAGTTTTTTGTTTTGAGACGGAGTCTTGTTCTGTTGTCCAGGCTGGAGTGCAGTGGTGTGATCTCGGCTCACCACAACTTCTGCCTCCCAGGTTCAAGCAATTCTCCTGCCTCAGCCTCCCGAGTAGCTGGGATTACAGGTGTCTGGCACCACACCTGGCTAATTTTTGTATTTTTAGTAGAGATGGAGTCTTGCCATGTTGGCCAGACTGGTTTCCAACTCCCCACCTCAGGTGATCTGCCCGCCTTGGCCTCCCAAAGTGCTGGGATTACGGGCATGAGTCACTGTGCCTGACCTCAGCTCTGTTATTAATAAGCTAAATGGCTTCGAGTAACTTACCTTATCACTTGAGCCTCAGTTTCCTCATCTGTAAAATGGGGATAAACTTCTTCCTTCCGCATGAGGATGCTGAGAGACGTGAGTGAGGTGGTCTGTGAAAGCTCTTGTCATAGCCTGGCCTGCAGGGGAACATCTGGATGATGAAGATGATGATACCTGTGATTTTTGCCTTACAGACAACTCCAGAGAGCCCTGTGAAATATTTATATGCCACTGAACAGGGCACAAGATGAAGCCATTAGCCTGCGCTTACATAGTAGAATGTGTGAATCAGATGAGATGCCTGGTCTCTAGCAAGACCTTAAGGGATGGACAGAAGACAGGCAGATTTTGGATACAGTATACGTGGCTGTGGGCTAGCGTGTTTACTACTGGGCCTGGGATTTATTTGGAATGTACACGTGTCCTTTGCTTCTCAGAAGACTTTGAGGCAGCAGAGTTACTACTGCCTGCCAGCCTGCCTGACAGGGTTTTTTGTTTTTTTCTTTTTTTTTGAGATGAGTCTCACTCTTGTTGCCCAGGCTGGAGTGCAATGGTGTGATCTTGGCTCACTGCAACCTCCGCCTACTGGGTTCAAGCGATTCTCCTCCCTCAGCCACCTGAGTAGCTGGGATTACAGGTGCATGCCACCATGCCCGGCTAATATTTTTTATTTTTATTTATTTATTTATTTTTGAGACGGAGTCTCGCTCTGTCACCAGGCTGGAGTGCAGTGGCACAATCTTGGCTCACTGCAACCTCCGCCACCCGAGTTCAAGTGATTCTCTTGCCTCAGCCTCCCGAGTAGCTGAGACTATAGGCACATGCCACCATGGCCGGCCAATTTTTTGTATTTTTAATAGAGACGAGGTTTCACCATATTGGCCAGGCTGGTCTTGAACTCCTGACCTAAGGTGATCTGCCTGCCTCAGCCTCCAAAAGTGCTGGGATTACAGGCATGAGCCACCGCACCTGGCCCTGACAGGGCTTTGTAATGCTCAAATAATATGATCCAAGGGTTCAGAGTTGAGTAAACTACAGAACATAGTCCTTGCATTCCACCCCAGGGGCCCAATAACGAGGTCTTTCTCTAAATCTCAGAAAACACTAAGCTAAAGGAGGTAAGTTCTGCAGATGAGTTTTCTGTGTGTGTGTGTGTGTGTGTGTGTGTGTATACATATGTATGCACACACACACACACATATATATACACACACATATATATACATATATATATTTTTAAACCTTTGGTGCTCTACTTGTCTGCTACCAAGATTGTAGGCAGATGACTGAAAAATGTAACACACAGAATGGCCTGCATAGAAACCTGGCTCTTGGAGGTCATATGACTCAGTTTCCTCAACTGTAAAGTGGTAGCTCAGTGTACAGACACTCAGTAAGCACCCAGCAAATGAACACCTTCCAGGGGTTCTGGACTGGAGTCAGCTGTATAGAATGAAAACAAATGACAAAAGGGGAAACACACAGAGTTTATTATTCTCCCCCATAGAAAAGGACGGAGGTGACAGTCCAAGCTGGGATGGCCTCTCCCCTGGGCACTGTCTCTCTACTTTGCCCCCCTGCGGCACCTTGTTCAGCTGGCATGTCAGCATTCCACATAGCACGAAGGAGGAAGGACAAATGGACTCTCCCCATCTCTCTGCCCACTGCCCCCCTCCCCACAACCCGTTTAAAAAATAGATATGGGGGGCCAGGTGCGGTGGCTCACGCCTGTAATCCCAGCACTTTGGGAGGCCGAGGCGGGTGGATCACGAGGTCAGGAGATCGAGACCATCCTGGCTAACACGGTGAAACCCTGTCTCCACTAAAAATACAAAAAATTGGGCGTGGTGGTGGGCACCTGTAGTCCCAGCTACTCCAGAGGCTGAGGCAGCAGAATGGCATGAGCCCGGGAGGCGGAGCTTGCAGTGAGCCGAGATCACACCACTGCACTCCAGCCTGGGCAACAGAGCAAGACTCCGTCTCAAAAAAAAAAAAAAAAAGAAGACATGGGGGCCCGGCACGGTGGCTCACGCCCGTAATCCTAGCACTTTGGGAGGCCGAGGTGGGCGGATCACGAGGTCAGGGGTTCAAGACCAGCCTGGTCAGTATGGTGAAACCCCGTTTCTACTAAAAATATAAAAATTAGCTGGGCATGGTGGCGTGCAGCTGTAGTCCCAGCTACTCAGGAGGCTGAGGCAGGAGAATCACTTGAACCGGGGAGGTGGAGGTTGCAGTGAGCCGAGATCATGCCACCGCACTCCAGCCTGAGTGACAGAGCGAGACTCTGTCTCAAAAAAAAAAAAAAAAAAATAGACATGGGGTCTTGCTATGTTGCCCAGGCTGGTCTTAAACTCATTCCTTGAGCCATCCTCCCACCTTGGCTTCCCAAAGTGCTGGGATTTACAGGAGTGAGACACAGAGCCCTACTTTTTTTTTTTTTTTTTTTTTTTAAGACAGACTCTCACTCAGTCCCTCAGGCTGGAGTGCAGTGGCGTGATCTCAGCTCACTGCAATCTCCACCTCCCAGGTTCAATTGATTCTCCTGCCTCAGCCTCCCAAGTAGCTGGAACTACAGGTGCATGTCACCACGCCTGGCTAATTTTTGTATTTTTAGTAGAGACAGGGTTTTGTCATGTTGGCCAGGCTGGTCTCAAACTCCGACCTCAAATGATCCACCCGCCTTGGCCTCCCAAAGTGCTGGGATTACAGGCATGAGCCATTGTGCCCAACCCTCCCTGCCCTGTTTTAAGGAAGGTCCTGTTCAACAATTACTCTACAGACCAATTGCCCACAACTATATACTTGGCAGTGAGGAACTGCTGGGGAGGCTGGGAGATTCAGCCTATAGGCACCTTGGTGGCCCTAATAACTCTTTTATCTTCTTCTTCTTCCCCATCGGAACCTGTTCTCAAGGAAAAGAGCTAAGGTAGGGCTGCCAGATAAAATGCAGGGTGCCAAGGTAAGTCTGTTCCAGGAAATATTTGGGACATAGACTAAAAAATTGTTTGTTTTTTGTTTATCTGAAACTCAAATTTAACTGTCTTCTTTTCCCCCTAAATCTGGCAATCGTAATCCAAGGCTAAACTCTTTTTCAGGACGCAGAAGGCTCTGGTCTTACCTTTTGAGTCAGGACATTGCACTTTGACAGTAGGCTCTGGAAGGAAACTTTAAAGGGAGCCTTCCAGAGGGAAATGCGGTGTTGGGGTAGGTCTGCCTTTGGCTGTGGGCTTTCTGGCTGCCGGAGGAGCCCAGGGTCCCCCAGGAAAGCCTTCTGTGGAGGTCTTTCGAGAGAGACAAAGCAGAGGGGTGGAGGAAGGGCGGCCCAGGTGGAAGGAGTGAGGACAAAGGTGAGTGCCCCTGGGCAGGAAGTGCTGAAAGAGAGAAGGAGGGAGGCCACCAGGCCTGGGCCTGGAGCCAGCCTGGGAGACTCCCAGCCGCCCACTTCTCGGGGCCTCCCTTTTCCAGCCCCTTGCTTTCGAGGCAGCAGTGCCATTATTTGGGGAAACCAGCTAACCAGATAGGACAGCAAACCGGGGATTTATGTGGTGTGGGAACAGCTCAGGTTTCCCCCGCTGTTTACCCAGCAGTATTTTTTAAAACAGAAATCAGCGTGCGGGTAACCGCAGCTGTGAGTTACTAGCTCTGGCTGTGAGGGCTGGGGTGGGGGGAGTCTCTTCAGAGCCCTCTGTCCACTGGCCTGGGAGCTGCTGAAGGAATGTGCCTCTCCCCAACCCAGGCCAGGTGGAGAAGGTGGCCCTGGGGAAGTTCCCAGATCACTGCCCACCTCGCCCTTCCCCTCCCGACGAAGTCCAGCATCCCTGGGGGAGGTGTGATGATGTTCCAAGGTCTAAAGCTTTAGAGATCAGTCAGTTTAGGGGTCAGAACCCATGGAGCCAGGCAAGTAAACACAGGTTCCCCAAGCCAGCTGGGAGGGAGACACCTGGGTGCCTTTGATGAGAGAAAGAGGGGGCCAACGGCTACTTGGCACTGGCCAATTTTCCCTTGCATGAACATGGGCCCAGTGTAACCAACCATATCTTTCCATTTGTCAAAAAAAGCCATATTTCCAGATTTTTTATAGGCAACCTGTCAACTTTTAAATGTTGACAATGAATTCAAAACACTGCCATTCAATTAAAAGCAGCCCAGAACATGGCACGACTGGTTCTTGGAATATCAATCTGCAATCTCTGATCTTGTCCAACTCTCTCTGCTCCCCATTTTACAGATCAGGAAGCTGAGGCCCAGAGAGGCCTAGGGACTTAGCCGTGGCTGCATCAGTTGTTACTGGGAATGCCATGAGGCCAGGATGCCTGTTATGGGTTCTTTGCCCAGTCTAGCAGTTTGGCTGGCTTGGCTACGCCATGGGGTCTCACCATGCAGTTCTCAAGTGCTTCCTGAGCGTCTCTCATTTGCATAGACATGACATTTACAAACACATCCATCATCTACTTGATTCTGGCAATGACCCTGAGGGAGCAGGACTGGCATTAATCCATTTTTTTTTTAACTGGTGAGAACACTGAGGTTTGGAGAGGCTGGTGACCTGCCAAAGTCACAGTCCTAGAAAGGGCTGGAGCCAGGGCCTCCAATTACAGATCAAGGGTTTTTCCACCCCCAAACTCAGTCATCTCATAAAAACGTCAGGCTCCTTCGGGAATACAGCTTGAGATGGATAATCAACTCCTCCTAAAAGGGAACCATAAATGGATGAGATACTTGGGTAAACTGAATATTCTTTGTAACTTAAAGTTAATTGAAAATCCATAGGTTATCAATTTTCCAAGCAGGAGAATAAAACAGAAGGTATTTCAAAGAGCAATTATAGTAGGCATGGCTTAATCTTTCTTTGATGATTCTGAAGGCATTTCAGGGGAATGTAATGCCTTAGGGCATCATTATGAACACCAATAATTACTGTGTAGGGCCGTGACGCAAATTCTCATCAATCCCCTCCTGGCTGTCGGGGTGTTTTCACGCAGGGAGTGTGAGCATGTGCCTGTCTGTTTCTTGCTGCTCTCTCCGCCTTTGTCAATTTCAGGGTGCTGTTGTGGAAAATGCAGTGTCCCTGGAAGGGGGAGGTCACTTAACCTTAATGAGCTTCTGTTTATTTAGTAAAATGGGGATAATGCCGACTCCTATACTCACTGTCAAGGTTTTGTGGGGCTCAGATGTCAGTGTCAGAGCAGGAAGAAACTTTAGATCACGATGTGCACCAGCTTCATTCTGCCATGGAAAAATCTGAGGCCCAGAGAGGTTAGGGGCTTCGTCCAAGGTCACCCAGCCAGGGAGAGGGTGCTAGAACCTGGGTTTTCTGCTTCCTATCCTCTTTCCTGAATATAACACTAAGGAAGAAAAAGATCTGGAGGAACAGAAAGATGAACACGTGATTACACATGCAAACAATACTGGGGTCTCCCTGATCAGAGAAGAAAAGATGTGATCTTCCAGCCTCAGGAGAGGGGCCGTCCAAGTCCTGGAGGAGGTGAACCCCTTAGTTCAGGACTGGGAGTAGCCCGGGGGCAGCAGAGACACTGCTGTGAGGTTTATAGTTTCATGAATGTCAGAGCTTTTTAAAATGTGGTAATTTTAAGTGTGCAGCCTCCCAGGGTCTTTCTTCTTTTAATTGAAGAAATAAACCATCTCCCCTAAGGCATGCTTGGCCAAGGAGAAAGGCAGGTGCAAGGCTCACAGAGGACAGCAGCAGCCTAGAAGGGCTCTGTGTCATGGAGAAGTAAAACATCCCAGAAACAGAGAGCAGAAGGCCTTGACTGAGCCCCAGCAGAGGCAGGACACCAGGGGTGCACACCCATAAACACACACATGCACAGTGTATGTCTCTTCCCTGGAGCCTGAGAGTCCCTATATACAGCAGGTGCATGTGGGCCACACATCACACAAAATTGAATACAGGCAGGCTCAGAGCACCAGCACACACGTATGTCCTTGACACCCTTAGAGATACTACTAAGCATGTGTGTACCTGCTCACCCATATGGCAGAGCCCCTGGATCTGGGCAGAAATGCCAAAGCAGGGGCAGGCGCGCACACATGCACACACACGCACACTAGCACAGCCACAAAAGCTCAATCCACATCCAGCATTCCTAACAACACATACACAGCTAGACACGCTAGGAGACACATCAGGACAATGCTTCCACTCCAGCTGCCATACACATATGCATGTCCACATTCACCAGTGGGGTAGAGTCTCATCAGTCCAGACTCGCAGACAGCTGGACACAGAGGTGATCTCTGAAACCCAGTGTCTACACACTCTGGTCTTTGTTACACACACACACACACACACACACACATTGAACTGATGTCCTCAGCCTTTCGTTACTTTTGGTTTCTTCTGAGCTGGAGTTTCACTCTTGTTGCCCAGGCTAGAGTGCAATGGCGTGATCTTAGCTCACTGCAACCTCCACCTCCCGGGTTCAAGTAATTCTCCTGCTTCAGCCTCCCAAATGGTTGGGACTACAGGCGCCCGCAACCACACCCTACTAATTTTTGTATTTTTAGTGGAAACAGGGTTTCACCATGTTGGCCAGGCTGGCCTTGAACTCCTGACCTCAGATGATCCTCCCGCCTTGGCCTCCCAAAGTGCTGGTATTACAAGCTTGAGCCACCGCACCGGGCCGAGCCTTCGGTTATTTTGAAAGCTGAATGTGTGGTTACATTTTCTTTTTTTTTTTTTTGAGATGGAGTCTCTCTCTGTCACCAGGCAGGAGTGCAGTGGTGCGATCCTGGCTCACTGCAACCTCTGACTCCTGTCCAAGTGATTCTCCTGCCTCAGCCTCCTGAGTAGCTAGGATTACAGACATGTGCCACCATGTCCAGCTAATTTTTGTATTTTTAGTAGACCCAGGGTTTCACCATGTTGGCCAGGATGGTCTCAATCTCCTCAAATCGTCATCTGCCCGCCTTGGCCTCCTGAAGTGCTGGGATTACAGGCGTGAGCCACAGTGCCCGGCCTACGTTTTCAAACATGTATAGCATTCGCCTCCTCTGTCAGTTTAACCCACATCACAACTCCCACTTTTGGCACCTAAACAGTTAATTTCCCAGTTCATGGGCCTTCAAAGTCCTGCTCTAGTCTCTGGAGGAACTTTCGCCTACAGAGGAAGGTGTAAGGGAAACTAGTTCACGGATTTAAGTAGAAACTTTAGGTGTAGCTTTTACATACAGAGGAGTAAGAAAAAACTGATTCATGGATTTAGATGGAAACATTGTAGTATGAACCCGGCGGAGGGTCTGGGAGCGCCTTCTGGTGGTGAGAATTAGAACCGCAGCACTTTCTGCAATGTGCCCAGGCCAGAAAGCTCTACCTTCTGATTGATAGGACCCACTTCTGACCATAGAATGGGGGAACTGATGGAGGTGTCAAGCCACTGTGGTCCCACAGCTGCATGCAGGCACAGGGGATAGGAAGAGAGCTACCTACAGGTTACTAAACCATTCCCTTTTAAAACGGCACCAGGCTTATGTCTACTCTGCGCTTCCATTTCTAGGTTTTAAGTGGAAGATATCGCCGGGCACAGTGGCTCACGCCTGTAATCCCAGCACTTTGGGAGGCCGAGGCGGGCGGATCACGAGGTCAGGAGATCGAGACCATCTTGGCTAACACGGTGAAACCCTGTCTCTACTACAAATACAAAAAATTAGCCGGGTGTGGTGGCGGGCGCCTGTAGTCCCAGCTACTCGGGAGGCTGAGGCAGGAGAATGGCGTGAACCCGGGAGGCAGAGCTTGCGGTGAGCCGAGATCGCACCACTGCACTCCAGCCTGGGCGACAGAGCGAGACTCCGTCTCAAAAAAAAGAAAAAAAAAGTGGAAGATATGTGAACACCTAGTGGGCTGGATGGCTGTCCCTGCTACAAGTCTGTGATGTCTCGTTCAGTGGCAGAGCTGGAAGGCAGATGCGGTCAGAGCTGCATCTGCCTTGTTCACCAGCACAGGCCTAAAACCATGGAGGAGGTGCTTTGGCTTAGATCCCCACTTGGCCTGTGTGTGCAAGAGGCTCTCAGGCACCTTAATGCTACATCACCAACCAAACCTCCTAATGATTCTTTTAGGTTCTCCGTTTCCAGGCAGATTCACTTCTGTAGATTTATTTATTTATTTTTGAGACAGGGTCTGGCTCTGTCCGTTAGGCTGGAGTACAGTGATGCAATCTTGGCTCACTGCAACCTTGACCTCAACTTCAAGTGATCCTCCAACCTCAGCCTCCCCAGTATCAGGGACCACAGGTGTGCACCATCACACCTGGCTAATTTTTGTACTTTTCGTAGAGACGGGGTCTCACCATGTTGCCCAGCTGGTCTCAAACTCCTAGGCTCAAGCGATCCACCAACTTTGGCCTCTGAAGTGCTGGGATTCCAGGTGTGAACCACCGCGCCCAGTCCCTGACTTCCGTAGACTTTCGTATTGTTTACATCTACTGTGTGCAATGTACGAGATGCAGTCAGGTGTCTGGATGGACCAGGGCATCTGGCATCTTATAGACTTGAGTTTGAACCCCAACTCAGCCATTTAACTGGCTGGGTGAGTTCCTAAACCTCTCTGACCCTTAAGATGGTAACAGTATCACCAGTGAAGTTGGTGCATACAGCAAGGCCCAAACTGACATCTCACAGTACCCAGCAGGTCACTGTGGGCATGATAGGATGACGGGTCACTGCCAGCCCTGAAGGAGTTCAAGTCCAGATAGGGGAAGGTGGTAGACCAGACCCAGACAGAGATTCTGAGTCGCTGCTGAGACTGGGTGAGGATAGTGGCTGCATGGGAGGACGTATCGCCTGGCAGCCCAGGGCTGGAGTCCACACTCAGGATGGGGCAGCCTGGACTGCCTCTCCTGCAGGAGACTTTTCCAGGCAGGCTTGTCCCTCCAGAATGCACGAATCAAATCCTCTCAGGATCAGTCTCATTTTCCTTGTGCTGTGGGAGCAGGCTACTCACAGAAGATGTTGTTGCAAATGTAAGAATCACATGTCGATCCACAAACTGGCATTGAGCAGCTACCTAGGAGATCAAAGAAACTCTTACCTCGGGAGCTCCTGCCAGGGCTCTTTGGGAGGTCTGGCCAGCTCTGGAGGAAGAGAATGAACTTGGGGAGGGCGTGGAACAGATGAGGACGCAGGCACTGCCATTCAAAGAGGAGAGGTCTCCCGGACAGGGCTGGCCTGGGCAGGCCCAGGGAGGGTGGGTGGAGCTGGAGCAGGGACTTGAAAAAGGGAGAGGGCTCAGGAGACTCAGAGGAGGAGGAAAGTGTGTGAGCAGTAGGCAGGGTGTCTCTGTGTGTGTGTGTGCGTGCGTGTGTGTGTGTGTGTGTGTGCATGCACGCCTGTGTAGGGCTGGGAAAGAACAAAGCAAGAGGGTGCACAAGGCATCCAGAAGCCAGGGCAATGCAGAACAGGAACAAAGCAGTTTGGCCCAAGGGGAAAGTTCTGATGGAAAGCAAGGAGAGAGAATGTTAGAAGGGCTGAGAGCCAGAATGCCCCGGTGTGGGGTACAGAGGGCAACAGAGGGGCTGATGTTGGTGGCAGGGTGAGGGAAGAGCGTTTCATAGGGAACTGGGCAGCTCCAAGGATGGGCTGGAGGAGGGAAGGTCCTAGAGGGGGTGGTGGGAGACAGGCAGTTAGGGATGGGGTGGGAGGAGAGAAATGCTCTGAGGGGGGCTGCTGTAGGCAGGGAGGGACAGGCAGCAGGAGGCAGAGGGTTGAGCCTGCAGAAGCCTGGAGCAGTCTGTAGCTTTCTAATGCTTCCTAGGGAATTCTGCTGCTAAGTAGCCATGGGTTCAACGGGTCTCCAGGATTTGCCTTGAATTACTGCCCTGAGGCCCCCTAGGTCTGGGGTCTCATAAATTCAGCGGGAGGGCACACCTGTGTCTGAGTCTGAGGAGCCCAGGGCCCCCAGTGTTGTCAGTAAACAGCTCACTGAACTTGCAGAGCAATCAAATCCCAGGGCAGAAGAAAGAGCAGGAGGGCAGGGTGGCACCCAGCTGCCTCCCATCCCGGGGTTGGGGAGAGACACCTCTGGCCTGAGACTCCTTGTGGCCTCTAACGAGTCTTGCTCTCTTTCTCTTTTTTTTTTTTAAATTGTTGTCTCCCGCCCTCCTTCCCTCTTTCTTGGGAATCAGAAAAGAAACCTCAATGCCTGGCTTTGCCCCTCCCTGGCTGTGGTCAAGCCATGTGACATTTAGACATTTCAGAGCCTCCTGACTCCTGAGGCTGGAGACAGCCTGAAGCCAAATGGGCTTGGCAAACAGAAGAGAGGGGCAGTTAACATTCTCTGCAATGCTCTCTTACTTCCCCTGTTTAAACACCCCTCCTACTAGGACACAGACCCCCAACCCCTGTGCCATTGCGCTCACTCCCACCTTGGAGGGGTCAGGCTGAGGTGAAAGGTCAAGGTGAAAAGTCATGATGATCCTATTGCTGCCACCTCCCTGGGGTGAGCAAGATTCTGTGGTGGCTCCAGCTCTCATGGGAGACCCCATGGCAGTCCACACAGAGGCTGTTCCAGGTTCCGGAGAGGTCACTTGGTGTGACCTGGGAATCTGCATCTTTTCTCTGCCAAAGCAGAGGGCATTGTAGCAACCACACCTGGGTCCCAGTCCTCAACAAAGTCCCTCCAGCTCCCACCGCTGTCTGCAAGGTTTGGTCATCTGTCCCTGCATTGGAGAAGAGCTTGCATCGTGAATCTTGCCTCCACCAGGGAAGGTTGGTACAAGTTGCTGCCCTGGGGGCCCTCGTTGCTCCAGGGTGCATCTGGGGGCCAGACCTGTGGACCCTCACCCTTGAGCCTCATTTTGTTCCTCTTAGAACAAAGCCGTTTCTGGTAAATAGGTTTGATAGGTTTGGCAGCAGGGAAGGCACAGAACCTTTCAGGATTAGCAGGCTCATGACAATTTCTCTTCAGACAAGAGAGAAGGTTGAGGAGGAAAGACTGGCAGGGCTTGGAGAGCTGGAAAGGAAGAAAGGCCCTACAGGCCTGGGGATCCCATCTCTGACCACTGACCCCAGCCCCCAACTCCCACGGACTCTGATTTGATATTCTTATTTACCAAAGAAGCTGCATGTATTTGCCTATCAATTCCCTTTCCCATATCGACACGCAGGGAGGCTTCTTAGTTTTGGATCAACCAGAGATCACCAGTGTCTGCAGGGTGCTCACCCCTGGTACCTTGGTCACTCTAGGCAGCCTCCTAGATGTGCCCCTTAAGATAAGTTTTCTGAAATGGGAGAGGACTAGGCCCCCGACCCCCACCATGAACTCAGGAGTCCGGGGCGCACAAATCCTGCGATTTTACAGATGGGGAAACAGAGGCACAGAGAAAGTCTCAGCTTTCCCATGGCCCACTGGGACCAGAACCCAGGTCGCAGGACAGGGACATCCACCTCCTTTTTCTCTCCTCACAACCAGCCTGAGCTCGCTCAGCAGGTGGGGGCTGCCGCTATCCAGAGCACCCTGTTTCTGGATGCAAAATAAAGGCCCAGGCAGTGTTTGACCCTCCTCTGCCCACAGACTTTGGCTCCAGGGCAGTCTCCGAGAGAGAAGCCTTAGGTCCCACTGGTCCGAGCTCTGCGTGCTGAGAGTCTAGAGGCTGCAGTCTCTAAGCCGAAACCAGCCCAGGCCTCACAGCCGCCTTCCCGCCGGTCTCCCACGGCCTTGGCGGGGCGCTGGCGCCCTCTGCTGGCCAAGTCTTACTGCGCGCAAACGCCCCAGAAATCAGCCGGAAGCTCCCTGGGGCCCCACATGAGTGAGGACCCACCTGGATTCACTTTGTCATTTTTTAGCTGCATGACCTTGAGAAAGCTAATGAACCTCAGAGCCCTACCTGTGAAGTGGAAATAATAGCGCCTACACTTCAGGGTCGGTGTAAGGATTGCATAGAATACCATATAGAAAGCGCCCGGCACATTGTAGGTATGTTTAATGGTAGTGATTATTAATCATGCCCAACTCACATGGTGATATGAGATCTGAGAATCCTCCTTATAAAGGTAAATGATAACCAAGGCTTGTTGCAAGGCAGCTGGTGTGTTACTAATACATCATCAGGTGGTGGGCCCTCTGGGGATTGTCGGGAGGCAGCCTCTGTTTTATTAGGAAATAAAACAGGATCTGGTCTGCTCCAGTTTTCTTCCTTTTATTTACTGCATTAGAAAACTTTCATTTTATTTATTGCCTATTCCGGGGGTTGAGGGTGAGGGGAAGGCATGACTCCAGCCAGGTAGGATACAAAAGTATCTCACCTCCCAGGAGGGATTTGAGGACCGGCCCTCTGGCTTTTAGAGAAGGGCAGCTGGGTTCTGTTGCTAATGATTTGGATTTGGCTTTTAACAGAATATCAAGGTGAAAGTGAAAGGAGCTTTTCACTCCGTGGAGAGTCAAGAGGGTGTGGGGTGGGACCTCCGCGGGAATGAGGAGTGAGCGAGGGTGCTGGTGGGATCCCAGACCTAGGAATCAGATCTGGGGAAGGGGTCTGCAGGGCCCCTCCATGAGTCAAGAAAAGCCGGTGGGTGGATGATGAGAAGGACCAGTGAAGATGTTGTTTGCTGGAGTTGTCCCAGCCAGTGGCTATGACTGAAACTGTCCCATGGCATGTGCCCAGGGTCCTGCCATTGGATGATGGGACGTTCTTTTTTTGAGACGGAGTCTCGCTCTGTCATCCAGAGCTGGAGTGCAGTGGCGCAATCTCAACTCATTGCAGCCTCCACCTCCCAGGTTCAAGCAATTCTCCTGCCTCAGCCTCCCAACTAGCTGGGATTACAGGCGTGGGCCACCACACCTGGCTAATTTTTGTATTTTTAGTAGAGACAGAGTTTCTACTCCGTCAGGCTGGTCTCCAACGTCTGGCCTCAAGTGATCCATTGCCTCAGCCTCCCAAAGTGCTGGGATTACAGACTTGAGTCACCGTGCCTGGCCTGGATGGAACATTCTGCTCTTTCTTCATCCGCTGCCTACCCATGATGTCTTGGGACTGCTAGAGCCCTAAAGGAAGCCCCTGGACACACAGGAAGGTGTGGAGAGGAGTTCTCACACTTGCACTTGGGAGGAGGGCTCAGGAGAAACAGAGGCTGGCAACACCCCCTCACACACTTGTCCTCTGGAGGGCCAGTGTCCACAGAGAGGAAAGGGTCCTGCCTTCATCAGAACTGCTCAGCAAGCAGTCCCACCCCAGGGGGGTCCTGCGAGGTAAGGGAGGGGCAGCTAGCTAGGTGAGGGGCTGAGAGAGTGGGGAGGGGATAGAGGGAAGAAGAGAGCGAGAGGGAGAGGGAGGGACTGAGCCGATTCTCAGCTCCTTGACCGTTTGCTGAGCTCTGTCTGAGTGGACAGATGGTCCCAAGTCAGGCCACACCAGAGTGGCCTTTCTGCTCCCCCACACCCTGCATTCCTCAACATTGCTGGCCCCTGAGAGACTTTCCTTCAGAGAAGCAAATGGCTGGCGAATGGTGAAAGACACTGCGGAGAAAAGAAAGCACAGCCCGCTGCCCTGGGAATTAACATGATTTAGGAGACCTGCAGGTCACCCCCTCATTACTAAAAGCCATCCTGGAATGAAGGTCTGTGGCTATTTCTAGGCAAAACTGTCTGATAAGATGAAATAGCTCAACTCCTGACCATTAAGTCGTGAAGGCCATGGCCATCGTAAATCTCATCTTTCCGGCCCTCTGGCCTGCATGCAGTGCAGCCCAGCCAGTCGGTGGCAGCCACCTTGGTAGGAAGGGCCCTCATCCTCCTGGCTGTTCCCCAAGGACTGGGCAGGCTTCAGTGCCGAGGGTAGTGTGAGCACTTGAAAGCCGCCCTGTATGTTTGTTTTCCCCAGGTGATCTAGAATTACTCCCGAACTCTACCAGCTCAAATCCTCCTCAACTCACATCAGACAAGACGGCCCTGCCACTTACCTGTCAGATCACTTGGGCAGGTAAGCTCATTTTCCTGAATCTTTACTTCTACACCTTAAAACGTGAGCAATACTATCTCCCTGGCAAGGTTGTTTGTCGGGGTAAAATGAAACAATAATTGTGGGTGCATCCTGGAGCTCTTTCTTACAAGGCGTGCCCCCAAATCTGTCCCCTCTTTCTGAGGATGCCCTTCCCCTATTGTCTCCCTGGCCATTTCCTACTCATCCTCAAGGGCCATGTTCTCAGGGGGTTCTCCTGACTCACCCAGGCACATTAGATCTCCTGCGTACCACTATGACTGCACACAGGTGCAGGAAATGGCTGTTTGCGTTTGAGGAACTCGGAAAGGGAGACCTGGTAGGGAAAGTAGTGGTTAGGGGCACTTTCAGACTGAAGGATGTGGATTGGGGAATATGGGATTCTTGGAGTTGAGGACGCAGCTTCTCTCCTGTCTAGCAAATGGGAGAAAGACCCTTCTGGACACTAAGCCTGCAATTCCACTGGTGGCCACCAGGTGTCCGTGGTGTCCTGGGGCAGTTGTAATGAGAGCAGGAGCCCATGAAACCAAAAGCATTGTTTTTA
The DNA here is from genome assembly GCF_006542625.1 of Nomascus leucogenys. Classification (NCBI taxonomy): domain Eukaryota; kingdom Metazoa; phylum Chordata; class Mammalia; order Primates; family Hylobatidae; genus Nomascus; species Nomascus leucogenys. The sequence continues at coordinate 32,471,423 of NC_044399.1, read as the reverse complement.
TAAATTCAGCACTCTTCAATCCCTATTAATAAGGTTAGCGGTGCAGTTCTTGCGTCTCCTGTCCTGCCTCACCTTGCAATGATATTCATTGGCATTCCTTTCTTCTAAGAACCCACCTAGGAGGCCTTGCAGGAGATATGTCTGGTGCTAGCTGTTCCTGCAGTCTGAAAAGCCAGTTAAGATACAAATATGTGAGAGGACACTGCTTGAATCTGCTTTCATTTTTTAAAAAGTTTAATTATTCACAGACTTTGCTTCTTTCTGACTAGTAACATGACACCTGTGATGCAGTTCAAGATGGTGTGTGGTGATCTTGTAGTTGAGAAGCACTGAGCTAGCCATGCCAAGAAGGTTGCCCTCCTGGGACTAGCAAAAATTCCATCCAAGAGGCCATCTCTGTCAGGCTTGTCCTGACTATCTTTTTGGAGAGGCAGCAGAGTGGAGTGGTTAAAAGCATGATTCTGGAGCCCAGCTACCTGGGAGCAAAGCTCGTCTCTACTACTTACCAGCTCTGAGAGCTTAGGCAAGTGACCTATTTTCTCTGTGCCTCTGAGTTTTCATCTGTGAAATGGGAGTAACAATAGTCCTGTCTCATAGGGTTGCTGGGAGGCTTGAATGAGTTAATGTCCGTGGGGTGCTGAATCAGTGCCTGGCATATGGCGAAGGCCATGTAAGCAGTAAATATTATTATTATTAGAAAAGGTTGGCTGGGCGCGGTGGCTCACGCCTATAATCCCAGCATTTTGGAAGGCTGAGGCGGGCGGATCGCGAGGTCAAGAGTTAGAGACCAGCCTGGCCAACATGGTGAAACCCCGTCTCTACTTAAAATACAATAAACATTAGCCGGGCGTAGTGGTGCGTGCTTGTAGTCCCAGCTACTCGGGAGGCTGACGCAGGAGGATCGCTTGAACCCAGGAGGCAGAGGTTTCAGTGACCCGAGATCATGCCACTGCACTCCAGCCTGGGCAACAGAGTGAGACCCATCTCAAAAAAAAAAAAAAAAAAAAGAAAGAAAGAAAAAAAGAAAAGGTCCCAACCTACTCACTTATTGTTCGCTTGCATCAAATGCTAGGTTCAGTGTATTTTTCTTGCAAGATTAGAAACGGAGAGATGGGTCAGAAGGGGTTGGTCAAAATAGACCTCTCAACCCAAGCAGGCGGGGCTGGCTTCATGGCTGGGCGACCTGTGCAGGACCCAGGGCTCTGAGATAAGAAGGGCACGTGATTTAATGCTCTGTTATCCCCATCTTGATATCTGTTTTTTTGTTGTTGTTGTTGTTTTGGAAATGGAGTTTCACTCTTGTCACCCAAGATAAAGTGCAATGGTGTGATCTCGGCTCACTGCAACCTCCACCTCCTGGGTTCAAGCCATTCTCCTGCTTCAGCTTCTTGAGTAGCTGGGATTACAGGCATGCACCACCACACTCAGCTAATTTTTGTATTTTTAGTAGAGACGGGGGTTTCACCATGTTGGCCAGGCTGGTCTCGAACTCCTGACCGCAGGTGATCCACCCACCTCGGCCCCCCAAAGTGCTGGGATTACAGGCATGAACCACTGTGCCTGGCTGATATTCTTAATTTATGAAGGAAGGGCCCCGAATATTCATTTTTCACTGGGCCCACAAATAATGTAGCAGGTCCCACAGACAAATTCGTCTGGATTCAGAGAGCCTCTTGCCTTCCTCCTCTGCTTACACTGGTTCCTTTCTCCCATCACCGGCGAGTACCCTACCTTGGGGGATTTGCCCCAGACTAAGCCTTTTATTTTCCCTTCTAACATTTTAATGAAAAATTTCAAGTGTATAGCAATGTTGAAAGGATTTTATAGTGAGCACCCATACACCTGCCACCCAAAGTCTACCTGCCACCCAAAGTCTGGACTTACTTTTGCCGTCTTATTCATACTCTCCCTGGACTGTCCTTAGCTACAGGACTCACATCTCTTGCCAACAGCTCTGAGGCTTCCAGTCCTGCTGTCTGGACCAAGAAAGGCTTCCTGGGCTCTGAGTGTCAAATGGCGGCCTTCAAGGAAGGGGAATGGTGGAAAAGGCTGCGGGGGGTTTTGGAGAAACTGCTAGGGAAAGACTGGCACCAAAGTTCCACTAGCCCAGGCAGTGAGGGTGCAAAACCGATAAGATGAGTTCTAGAAAAGCAAGGAAGGTTTCGTTCTGGAGTTTGTGGACTGAGGTTTCCATCTGTGACCAGGATTCTCGTTGGTTCCTTATGTAGTTTCTTACGCCCTGCATGGTCTTCTAAGCATTTCTCACAGATGTGGTCTGGGGGCGAACACCAGCAGCCCTGCGAGGTGGCCAAAGAGGAGGTTCTTCTCTTCACATCTTAGGAAACTGAGTCTCAGAGGTTCCCTCCCTGGCCTGCCCACAACCCCAGGGCTAAAAGAGTCAGACCAAGCCTAGGGCCTTGAACCCCAACAATGGGCCTTTTTCTTTTGATCCCATGATGGGGGTGCAAAAGCGTTGCATTCCCCTGGGTAATTTGAAGAAAAAATCCAAAAACCTCCAACTTTGTCTCCAGGAAAAAGAGGGTGTCTGGGCTGTGATTTACCTCTGAGGGTGTGGTTGCACTGAGCGTGATCACACTTCAAAGGGTTAGGTCTCATTTCTCTCCCTTTCTATCTTGGGCCCAGGGCTCAGAAATGTGTGGACTCCCCCACAGCCCCTCCCAGCATCCCTGCCCCCTCCCAACTGCCTTGGGCAGGTGACACCTGTATTATTGCTAAGGGTTAAAAAGCCCCCGAATCAATAAAACCCATTAATGAGTGTTGGTACCTCGAAGGCTACAGATAAATCCCTTCTACTCAGTGAGTTCAATCCCATAAAACAGCTCTCCCCTTTCAATCCTAGCATTCATTTGATAGAAAATGTGGAGAAATTTTAAAAAGGTGACTTACTAATTGCCTGTAAAATAAAAGGCAGATGGAAGCTTTATTACAGTTGAAGGAAGTCGGGAATATTAAGGTAAAATGTCAAATAACAATTGATTTTCCTTAGACATAAAGGGGCGATTTATGGCTTCCTAGTTACTACAAACGAGAAATTATTTGAAGTTCTAAAAAGTATGAGGAGAAATAAAGATTAAATAGAAGATGAAATCATAGGGATTTCTCTGGGAGGTGACTTCAATGCCCCTGGGGGCTAGAATTCATGTGGCCAGCGGCCTAGCCAGCTGGGGCTTGGCAGTTTCAAGATTTAGAGGCAAGGTGTCTCTGAGGAGCGGGGAAGCGGCTGTTTGCTTTGTGTCTGAGGAACTAGGAAAGAAAGATGAAGATAGGGAAAGTTGTGGTTAGGGCCAATTTCAGACTGAGGGATGTGGGATTAGGGGATTCTTGCGGATGGGCCTATAGCTCTGCTCCCCGACTAGCAGATACCGGGGATCTGGGGAAGGGAAGGGTGAGCTGCTTTTCCTGTGACTTCGATGGCGTCCTTACAGTCAGGGGACACTGTCCTTGCTGGGTCCTGGACATCAGTGTCTACATACATACCCCTGCAAGCCACAGCACTACCCAGGCCCTGTGGTGGCTTTGCTTGGTCTGGACCAACCTGGTCTCCACACTGACAGCCAAAGACGAGGAGAGGAAAAAGAACTCACGGCTAGGCATGGTGGCTTCCGCCTGTAATTCCAGCACGTTGAGAGGCCGAGGCGGGTGGATCCCTTGAGCCCAGGAGTTTGAGACCAGCCTGGGCAACATGGCGAAATCCCCACCTCTACAAAAAATACGGAAAAATTACCCAGGAATGGTGGTACACACCTATAGTCCCAGCTACTCTGGAGGTTGAGGTGAGAAGATGGCTTGAGCTCGGGAGGCTGAGGCTACAGTGAGCTGTGATTGTGCCACCACACTCCAGCATGGGCGACAGAGTGAGACACTGTCTCAAAAAAAAAAAAAAAAAAAAAAAAGGCTCATTTCCAGGCTGCCAGGCTCATGTTAGCCTGGGGTCCTGCAGAAGCTGACCTGAGACAAGTACTCGAGGGCAAGTTGTTTGTTTGAGGGATGCTCACAGGAAGCTCCAGGAGGAGGGTAGGGAGGTGACCCAGGGAAAGAAGGCAACTTACAGGGGCATGTTGTCAGGAAGGGCACCCCGGCGGGTGACTGGAGCTTAATTTTGCTGGGAAACTCGGGAGCCAGCGTGGAACCCACACCTCAGAGTTACCTCACTGGAAGGATGAGGGAGTGGGTACTTACGTCATCCTGTCCTTGGTTAAGGATGCTGGATGGAGTGGGTGGGACACTTATTCTTTAGCACTCCCAGGGGCCCTCAGGCTGTCAGAAGTTAGGTCCGTTGGGCTCCGGGATGAGGGGACCCCCGGAAGATGCGGGAGGGTGTCCGCAGCATCTGCCTGTGTGCTTTCCCTGTTTATGTGAATCCTCATAATTCCCGCCACATGCAGATCAGAGCCCCCAGCTTTATGGAAGAGAACACAGGCTTGGAGAAGATAAAGAGCATTCCCACAACTAGGAGGAGGGGAAAGCTAGGAGTTCGACCCAGAGCTCCCTGACTTCAAAGCCCATGCTCTTTCTACTTCCTGATTATTTATTTATTTATTTATTTATTTATTTATTTATTTATTTATTTTGAGATGGAGTTTCACTCTGTTGTCTAGGCTGGAGTAGAGTGGCACGATCCCAGCTCACTGCAGTCTCTGCCTCCTGGGTTCAAGCATCTCTCCTGCCTCAGTCTCTCCAGTAGCTGGGACTACAGGCGCCCACCACCATGCCTGGCTAATTTTTTGTGTTTTTAATAGAGACAGGTGTTTTTAATAGAGACAGGTGTTGGCCAGGCTGGTCTTGAACTCTGACCTCAGGTGATTTGCCCGCCTTGGCCTCCCAAAGTGCTAAGATTACAAACATGAGCCACTGCCCTCGGCCTGCTTCCTGATTTTTGTGTAAGACACATCCCAGGAGTGTGGTAGACTGTAGACTCCTGGGCCCACCCTCAGAGATTCTGCTCTGGCAAGGACGTGTTTATCGGTGAGAGGGGTGTCCAGGAATACATGCCTTTTTTTTTTTCTTTCTAGAGACAGGGTCTCGTTGTTGTCCAGGCTGGAGTACAGTGGTGCAATCATAGCTTACTGCGGTCTCAAACTTCTGGGTTCAAGCAATTCTCCTATCTCAGCCTCCAAAGTAGCTGGGACTACAGGTGCACGCCACCATGTCTGGCTAATTTTTAAATTTTTTCTGGAGTTGGGGTCTTGTGATGTTGCCCAGGCTGACCTTTAACTTCAGGTCTCAAGACATCCTCCCACCTTGGCCTCCCGAATTTTTGGGATTACAGCCGTGAGCCACTATGCCCAACTAGAATACGCACTTTTTTTTGAGACAAAGTTTCACTCTTGTTGCCCAGGCTGGAGTGTAATGGTGCGATCTCGGCTCACCACAACCTCCCCCTCCCAGGTCCAAGTGATTCTTCTGCCTCAGCCTCCTGAGTAGCTGGGATTACAGGCCTGCGCCACCATGCCAGGCTAATTTTGTATTTTTAGTAGAGACAGGGTTTCTCCATGTTGGTCAGGCTGGTCTCGAACTCCTGACCTCAGGTGATCCACCTGCTTTGGCCTCCCAAAGTGCTGGGATTACAAGCATGAGCCACCGAGCCCGATCTTTTTTTTTTTTTTTTTTTTTTTTTTGAGATAGGATCTTGCCTGGTTGTCCAGGCTAGAGTGCAGTGGCCTGATTACAGCTCACTGCAGCCTCAACCTCCTGGACTCAAGCAATCCTCTCACCTCAGCCTCTTGAGTAGCTGGGACCACAGGTGTGTGCTACCACATCCAGATAATTTTTGTGCTTTTTGTACAGACAGGGTTTTGACATGTTGCCCAGGCCGGACTCAAATTCCTGGGCTCAAGTGATCCTCCTGCCTCAGCCTCCCAAAGTGCTGGGATTACAGGTATGTGCCATCGTCACCAGCCAGAATATGCATTTTTTTTTTCAGACAGGGTCTCACTCTGTTGCCCAGGCTGGAGTGCAGTGGTGTGATCTCAGCTCACTGCAACCTCCGCCTCCTGAGTTCAAGTGATTCTCCTGCCTCAGCCTCCCAAGCAGCTAGGATTACAGGTGTCTGCCACGACACCTGGCTAATTTTTGCATTTTTAGTAGAGATGGGGTTTCACCATGTTGGTCAGGCTGATCACAAACTCCTGACCTCAAGTGATCCGCTCACCTTGCCTCCCAAAGTGTTGGGATTACAGGCATGAGCCATTGCGCCTGGCCGAATATGCACTTTTAATAAGCCATCAGCCAGGCTAGGGAGGCCGGGGGCCAGGCTTGAGAACATTTGCACCACAGCCACTGGCTACTTGCCCCTTTTTCCATAAGCTTCCACCACCTTCTGTCCCCTCCATCTGGGTCTGTTCCTCAGGTGCTTCCCTGGGAGCTCTCTGAGTGACATAACTGTCCCCAAGTGCTGAGAGATGGAGAGAGGAATCACCAGACTGGAGCAGGCCCCCAAAGCGGAGATGGGAAGGGGAGGCCGGTGTTCTGAGGCTGCCGAGGCAGTGAGAGGTGACTGAAGACAGTGGCTGAGAACCAGGGAGGGGCTGCAGGAAAAAGCCCTGGGCGCAGGTCACTCTTTCCTTAGTGTCTTTGAGAGGGGAAAGGTGAGGTACTAGGGAAAACCATGTGGAAGGGGGTCAGGCTGCAGAAAAGCTGCAGGAGTCTGGAGGACTAAGAAAACAGTGGAAGACCCCACTGCAGCCCAGCATGTGAGGGTGACAACGTCATGAACGAGGGAAGAGCAGGCAGGGGGTGGTGGCCTTGTGGCCTCTGGAGAGGAGGAGCCGGGTGACTGGGGTGATGTGGGGTGACCCTCAGGGTAGGGGTCCCTCCCTAGCACTGCGTACAGAGGGACGCCCACACTGCCAGGTGCAGTTTCCCTGACAATGCTTCTCCTTCTAACACTATGTGAGTTTCCTAACGCTGCTGTAACAAATTGCCATAAACCGAGTGGCTTCAGAGAACACAGATGGACTATGACAGTTGTAGAGGGAAGAAGTTTGAAAAGCGGGGTGCCTGCAGGCTGCAGTGCTTCTGCAGGCTCCAGGGAGAATCTGGTCTTTGCCTCTTCCAGCCTCTAGAGGCTGCCGCACTCCTTGGCTCATGGCCCCGTGTCATTTTAGCCTCTGCTTCTGCCGTCACATCTCCTCTGCCTCTCCTGCCTCCCTCTGTCCTTTATAAGAATGCTTTTGATTATATTGGACCCATCTGGATAGTCCAGGATAAATCCCTCCATCCTCATATCCTTAATTTAATCACACCTGGAAGGTTCCCTTTGCCACATAAGGTAACATGTTCACATTGGGACAGTTAGGGGATTGGGATGTGGACATCTTTTGAGGTGGGAAGAAGGAGCTGGGGTTCTTTTTAAAATTTTTTTGAGACAGGGTCTCTGTCACCTAGGCTGGAGTACAGTGGTGTGATTGAGACTCACTGCAGCAGCCTCAACCTCCTGGGCTCAAGTGATCCTCCCACCTCAGCTTCCTGAGTAGCTGGGACTACAGGTGCGCATCACCATGCCCAGATGATTTTTGTATTATTTTAATATTTTGTACACTTGGAGGCCTTGTAATGCTGCCCAGGCCGGACTCAAACTCCTGGGCTCAAGCAATCCTCCCATCTTAGCCTCCCAAAGTGCTGGGATTACAGGTGTGTGTCACCACACCCAGCCCGGACCTGGGGTTCTTGTCTCATGTCAGCCTTAGCAATCTGGGTGACCCTGGGCAAGGCCTATCCCCTCTCTGGGCCTTGGTTTCTCCACCTGTGCAATGAGGCTGTCCCCTCTGGCTCCTTCACTCTGAGTTTTTCAGTTGGGAGAATATCTTGGCAGGGAGCGGAGGTGGGGGAGGGGGTGGTCATCATTCCATTTCAGGGCCTCTCAGAGTCCCACCGTGGTGTGCACTGTGTGTGTGTTTAATTTTCTACATTTGGATGTGATCCTAATCCAATAAATGCTTAGGAGATTTCTATAGAATAGATTAATTTTTACTAGAAAAAATATAATTGGCTGATGTTAAGGCTACTGCCCTGACAAATCTGCCTTGGCCATATATCTGAGAAGGTAAAAGACCCGCTACGCTTGCACATAAATATGCCATCTTCCCCACAGGCCCCGGAGAAGCACCTCAGGGAGGTTTCCCTCAGTGATTTATTCTTCATTAATAAGCTCTATGCTATATTAGGATCAGATTTATGACTCTGCCTTTCTAATATTTCTGACATTTCATCTGAAAAGAATTACCAGTGAAATCTTGAAACTTTGCCACTTCTCCCCGCTAGTGCCCTGGCACTCTGTGTCCAAGGGGAGCTGGTGGGCTGGGGAGACCCCAAGAAGCAGGGACAGAGGCATGTTTCTCAGGGAAAGGAACGATCAGCTTGACTTTGGGAGGGCTTTATTCGGTTTGCAAGCAGCTTGGGAGGTGAGCGGTTCAGGCGAGAAGGCTGCAGACCAGACCACAGGCCCAGCAGCAGCAGTGATGCCTGCAACATGTATGAGATGGCGCCAGGCACATTCATTCATTCAACAGCTATTTGTTAAGCACTTTATTATGTGCCAAACACTGTGTTGCTTGGTGCTTGGGATACAGGAAAGAATAAAAGTGAAGCAATGACGAAGATCTTGGCCTTCATGCATGTGGTGTTCCAGCGGAGGTAGGGGAGTGTCAAGCACTGATGCATGAAAATCCTGAATAGGTAAAATATATCATATGTTCACACGTGGTAAGGGCTATGACAAAACAGAAACAAACCCTCCACACAGGGAAAAGGGAACCAAGAGTGCCGGGTGGTCAAGTTGCAATGTTAATTAAGAAAGCACTTCAACTCATCAACTCAGGGAACCGTATTATCCCCATTTTACAGATGAAGACGGAGGCTCAGGGTGGATTAGGAGCTACACAAAGACACGAAGGGACCTTTGCACAACTTGAAAGTTTGCAAAGTGCCGTCTGAGCCATTAGTCTCCCTTCTCCCCACTGACTGCACTACCACAATCACATGGGGACCATAAAAATACTGTTGCCTGGGTCCCGCTCCCCAGAGGGTTTGATTCAATTGGTTTGGATGCAGCCTGGGACTTGGCATGTGACTCTTGTGGTGCCAGGACGAAGAATCTTGTGTGAACTCCCAGCACAGCCTCTCAGGCCTCTGTTTTCTCACCTGCAAGATGTGGGTAAAAATATTCGCCCCGTACTGCAAGAGGACGTCAGGAGTGAAGGCAGAAACACAGCACCAGCCCTCCAGGACCTCCAACCCCTCCCTCACCCCAATCCTTCACCCCGGTTGTACCTTCTGACCCCAAAGTGGCTCTGATTATTTCACTCCCACAGGCCACTGGCTCAGAGGTATAGAGCTCACCTGTGGCAGATGGAGATGCGGATCTGAGGCTTCTGATGCTGCCACACCCAGCGGCGCCCCCCAAATTCCGGGCCCCTGGATGACATCTGCTCTGTTCCTGCAGCATCAGAGCACAATAAAACCAGCCACCAGTCCCAGCCCTGCCTGCATCCCATCCATTCCTGGGTGCCTAGCCCCGAGGATCCACTGGCAGTATGATGCGGACCTGTCTTGGAGCCCAGGGATATGCTGGCCACAGGGAGGAGCCAGAAACCAACCTTTGTGTCACTGTGTAGTGACAAGTGCCTTTGGAGGTCACAATAGCCAGTGGTGATTTCTACCACTGCCCCCAGCACCCAAGGTGGCAGAGGGGCCCTGTCAGTCACCCCCATTCTGTTCATGGTCTCACGGTGGGCTCCACATGGGGGGTGGCAGCCCTCTCCCCCACCCCACCCCACCTCACCCCTTTCGACAGATAGGGTAATGCAAATACAAATAACACCAAAAGATTGAGATGCTGGGCAGAAAGGGACCAAAGGCCCGTGTGTGTGTGAGGGGTCGGGACAGGGCAGGAGAGGAGCAGCAAGAGGCTGTGACCGCCTGGATACTCACTGAAGGGCAGGGAGGCTTCCTGGAGAAGGAGGCCTGGCAGGGGCTGAGGGAGTGAGGCCAGGCATGGGGGTTTGGAGGGACCCCAGGCATGGCATGCCTCCATTCCTCCCCGTGTTATCCACTCTCTCTAGGGGGTGCTCTGCAGGGAGACAGTTTGCATCCAAGCAGGGAGGCAGGGAGGCAGGGAGGCAGGGAGGATGAGAGGCAGAGAGGAGCCCAGCTGGGTTGGTGGAAAGGCTGGGAAATGCAGGAAATCCAGGAGGGGGAGAATGATTCCAAGCTGTGGCCTGTGATGGTCTTGAAACCAGGTGTAGGCACTTGGACCTGATTGCTGGGGAGCCACAGCTGCTTCCTGAGCAGCAGAAGGGCAGGATGCGAATCAGACTAGGGGCAGTGGGAGGAACTGAGAGGCCTCAGGTCACGGGAGAAAATGCACAGGGCCAGAAGGCAGAGATGCTCCTGTTTACTTGCTCTGGGGCTCAGGACAGTCAGTCACCCTGAGCCTCAGACTCAGCTCACTCATTTTGCAGAGATCCTGACGGCGATGCTTCAGGATGATCGGGAAGAGTCAATGAGGTAAAATATGTGAAATATGCCTTGAAAACTACAAACCACAGCACACGTTCTGTTGTTGCTTCTGCTTGACGGACTCAATGAGATGGTGGAGACAAGAATTACAGAAGTCCATGAGGAGGCCAGGGGGCGCCAAATAGACCCACTGAGGACCAGTGGGGACTTAGAGAAAGGATGAGTCAGAAATGACAGGAGCAGGAGGCAGGCCTTGTATGAAGGATGAAGGTGAAGATCATACACCATTAAACTTGAGAAAGAGGTGGGAGGAGCTGCCATTTCTTAAGTCTACTGGATGCCAGCAGTAGTGCTGGGCAAGGGCTTAACAGGTGGGGAAATCGAGGCACAGAGAGGTTAAGTAGCTTGCCTAAGATCACCCAGTTAGTAAGTAGCAGAGCCTGGCAGCTTAACTCCAAAGTCTTTGTACTAAAGCCAGATTTTCCAAATTTGCCCAACTGTAAGAATCACCTGGGCCTGTAATCCTAGCACTTTGGGAGGCCTAGGTGGGTGGATCACCTAAGGTCAGGAGTTCGAGACCAGCCTGGTCAACATGGTGAAACCCTGTCTCTACTAAAAATACAAACAATTAGCTGGGCATGGTGGCAGGTGCCTGTAATCCCAGCTACTTGGGAGGCTGAGGCAGGAGAATTGCTTGAACCCCAAAGGCGGAGGTTGCAGTGAGCTGAGATTGTGCCATCGCACTCCAGCCTGGGCAACAAGAGAGAAACTCCATCTCAAAAAAATGAAAGCCCAGGAGTTTATTACAGATGCGTATTCCCAGGCCCCTCCCACGGAGGTTTTGAGTTAGTGAGTCCAAGGCCTTCTGCCTCTTCCCAATGTATTCATTATGCACCATCATTACTCTTGTTCAGATACAATGTGAGTGATAGCTTGTCTCTGGCAGCACAGCAGCCACACCCAACCAATCCAGACCTCAGTCATGAGGGCGCCAATCACAGCTAACAATTTTTTTTTTTGAGATGGGGTCTTGCTCTGTCACCCAGGCTGGAGTGCAGTGGCACAATCTTGGTTCACTGCAGCCTCTGCCTCCCGGGTTCAAGTGATTCTCCTGCCTCGGCCTCCTGAGTAGCTGGGATTACAGGCACCTGACACCATGCCCGGCTAATTGTATTTTTAGTAGAGATGGGGGTTTCACTATGTTGGCCAGGCTGGTCTTGAACTCCTGACCTTGTGATCCACCTGCCTCAGCTTCCCAAAGTGCTGGGATTACAGGTGTGAGCCACCGTGCCTGGCCCACATAGCTAACATTTAATCAGCACATACAGGGCCATACTCATCATTTTTTGTGCACAATGCCATTTAACCTTCACAACAGCCTGTGAGAAGGTGTGTTATCCTCATTTTACAGAGGAAGAAACTAAGGCCCAGAGAAGTTATGCAACTTGCCCAGGGACACACAGCTTGAAAGAGCTGAGGTTTAACCCGTTTCTATGGGGTCTGAATCCTCCTTACCACGGCTCTCTCCCCTGACTCCCAGGTTGTGTTTGGTGTACTTGGGTAGTGTCCAGCTGACAAATGAGATTTTTTAGCTTCAGACAGTCTATGCCATGTAGAAATGCACCCAAGACTGTGCATATTAGGGAGGTTTGCAAATGTGTCCACATTAGATAATTTTTCTCAAAATGCCCCTCACTGAACTTCTGTCATGCAGTGTGTACTGAGCACCTGCCTCTTGCTAGATCCTGGGAGAGAGGATGAAGAGGGCAGAGTCCCCACCCTCAGGGGACCTGAAAAATGGGAGTCCTTTGTGCTCATGGAAGCAGGGCCTTGGGGCCTCAGCACTATAGACATTTGGGGCCGGGTAATTCTTTGTTGTGGGGGGCTGTCCTGTAGATTGTAGGATGTTCCACCGCATCCTTTGTCCCTGCCCTCTAGAAGCCAGTAGCACCCTCCAGTTGTGACAGCTGTAAAATATCTCCAGACATTGCTCCCAGTTGAGAGCCACTTCAGTAAAGAAAAAAAAAAGACTTCTATATCCTCTACACATGGACTGAATTTCACTGACATTTCTCTAAAATAACTGAATCTATTTCTATACTCATTTTTTTTTTTTACCAGCTGCCATTTTATTTTTCTTTTTTTAAGAAACAGGGTCTCACTCTGTCACCCAGGCTGGAGTGCAGTGGTGCAATTATGGCTCACTGCAGCCTCGATCTCCTGGGCTCAAGTAATCCTCCCACCTCAGCCTCCCCAGTAGCTGGCATGCCACCGTGCCCGGCTATTATTTATTTTATTTTATTTTTTTGTGGAGACAGGGTCTCCCGATGTTGTTCAGGCTGGTCTCGAACTCATTCCTGGGTTTAAGCAATCCTTCTGCTTTCATTTCCCAGAGTGTTAGGATCACAGGCGTGAGCCACTGCACCCGGCCATTTTATTTCTTAACAAAGCACAAATCAAATGTACGGTGCAGCTAGATTTTCCTTTATAAATAATGTCTAATGGATTTATTTCTGTCAGCTGCCTAGAACATTCTGGTATCCCAGACAGAAGTGCAGCACCAGGTGGAGGTGTTGCAGCTGAGAAGTTCTGACTAGCACACCAGCACCCCCTTAAAAGCTGTCTACACTTGTGGTTCTCAGCTAGGCTGCCACAGAATCGCCCAAGTCTTAAAAAAACAGATCTCTGTCCTACTGCTTGAGATGCTGGTTCTCTAGGTCTGAGGCTCTGGCACCTGTGTGTTTTTAAAACTTTACAAATAATTTAAAGAGCCTACAAGTCCATAACAACAGAATATTTCCCTCCACTCCTCATTGTCCTGGAGTTCTCCGACAGTGCAGTTCTATAACTGGACACGCGATGTCGCTTTTCACCCACAGTTCTCACTAAGCGGCCCCACAGGGCGGCAGGTGCCTTCTGCAGAGAGAGAGATGGCCTTGGCTGACGGGCCAAGACCGGGCATCCTGGCTCCTCCTCTGCACAGACTTTTCACAGATGTGAACTCTCCCTACTCCCTGTCTTCTGCCCCCAAATGAAGCCTCTCAGCTGGCAAGAGCTGAGAGCTACCAAGTGAGCCATTGCTAGTTTCTATTGTGTTTGGAACCACAAAAGGCAGAATTATTAAGGCTGTAAAGGACCTCAGAGCATCTGGTGCAGTGAGTTTCCAACTTGTAAAAATATGATGTGATCTCGGACAAGTCACTTAACCCCCTGCCTCAATTTCTTCATCTGTAAAATAGGATAGGAATATATCTTGCCCGTCCGATTGTTATGAAGACAAAGAGAACAAATGCACATAAAGCCTGTGACCATGTGCTTTGTGAATGGAAGCTTTTATTTATTTATTTATTTATTTATTTATTTATTTTTATTTTTGAGACATAGTCTCGCTGTGTGGCCCAGGCTGGAGTGCAGTGGTGCGACCTCAGCTCACTGCAGCCTCCACCTCCTGGGTTCAGACGATTCTCCTGCCTCAGCCTTCTGAGTAGCTGGGATTACAGGTGCCTGCCACCATGGCCAGCTAGTTTTTGTATTTTTAGTAGAGACGGGGTTTCACCATGTTGGCCAGGGTGGTCTCGAACTCCTGACCTCGTGATCTGCCCGCTTTGGCCTCCCAAAGGAAGCTTTTATTTTTATTATAGTTTTACATAAGGATAAATTCAGGCTTAGTGAAGGGAAGTGACTTGCCCAAGATCATACAGTGAGACTGCTGGATCTGGGGCTCTACCTCAGAACTTTTTTTGAGACGGAGTTTCACTGTGTTGCCTAGGCTGGAGTGCAGTGGCACAATCTCGGCTCACTGCAACCTCCACCTCCCGGGTTCAAGCAATTCTCCTGCCTCAACATCCCTGATAGCTGGGACTACAGGCTCCCACCACCACGCCTGGCTAATTTTTATATTTTGAGTAGAGACGGGGTTTCACCATGTTGGCCAGGCTGGTCTCAAACTGCTGACCTCAGGTGATCCACCCGCCTCGGCCTCCCAGAGTGCTGAGATTACAGGTGTGAGCCACCACGCCAGGCCCTCAGAATTCTTAAGACCCAGTCTACTGCCATTGTCCCATGACTTTTCCTACAGGGAAAATCACAATCCCAGAAGATAAGACAAAGAACAGTAAAAGGTGGCTTTTGAGGGAGTGAGTTCTACCTGAAGGTGGGAACAGCCCAGAGTGTCTGGGGACAGAGTGGTGAATTCTACTCAAGCCTTCCCCTGGCTTTGTGGGTGAGGATGAGTTTCTACCCTGAAGCTCAGCCTGTTCAGCTATAAAATCAGGATAATGGTGGCTGTGCCTCCTTGGAGTAGAATAAGAATCAGAGCAGAACAAGAGAAAGCTTCAGTGACTTGTCAGGTGTCGACCTTCAGCATGTTGGGAGAGCCATGGGACCCTTCCCCTTTCCCTAAGAGTGCCAGCCCTCACAGCAGGCCTGGGATCCAATGCCCGGCACCCAACTGGGAGCCCAGGGACCTTGGCCAAAATCTGTTTCTGCTACAACTTGGTGCCCGGCCTTTGTCAAGTCACTTCCTCATTTGCAAACTGGGAGAGTTTGGGTGAAACTATTGAATGAAATTATTTTGGGGGTTTCCTCCTGGCTCTCACAGTCCTCGCATGCTCACCATGTCCTCTTCAATTTCATTAGCACAGCCCAATAAAGGGTTAAGCAGTGGCTGTTCCTCTCGTTCTTTGGTTAGGACAGGAAGGTCAGGGATGAGGCCAATACAAGAGGTAGCCGCCGCAGCTGATGCTGGAAATGACAATATTTCCTTCCTAGACTCACGTTTGTCCCCTCTCCCTGAAGCTTTGCCTGCAGTGCCCTCGTAAAGAAGTTGGCAAGAAGCAGGAGAGAGGCTCAGCCCTTCTCTGAAATGGATACGCTGGTTGCTCCCCCTCATGGCTGGTCTCATTTGCCTTCTTCATTTTTAGACACATTCCAAACTTTTCAGCAAATTATAGTGTTTGCCAACTGGCCGTCTGGGGCCCAGGAGAGATGCTATTTATAGTGATGCTGGGATGCTGCCATCCCAGAGCAGCCTGGTAAGAAACGGGGCCAGAGTGCCTGGGAGTGGCGTCCTGCACCCTGGGGAGAGGCCAGGGCCCTGGAGCAGGGTGGCAAAGCTGGTGGCCCGTGGCAAGGACCACCGACACATCCCCTGCCTGCCTGGGCCCTGGGGTCTGTGCCCATACCCCACACAGGGGGCTGCCTCCGTGCTCCTTGGAGAGACGATGGTGCTGCGGGCTCACTGAGCACAGTCAAGGCTAAGACCCACCATAGATCAGCCCTTGCTCATGCTGACTGTTGCCCCATTTCACATCATTCTCTCACTCGCTCATTCCTCCGAATCTGCATCCTGGTTTTGTCACTACCTGGAGGTGTAAAGATATCACCAAGCTCACCTTGTGGTGTGAGCCTTGATTTTCCCCATCTGTGTAAAGGGTGGGTCTGAGCTCCAAAGTTCTTCTAGTCATATGTAGAGTGCATAATAAATGTGTTCGTATTCCCACTGTGCTCAGTGGGCACTGGGGCATGCAGAAGAGAAATTGGAATAAATGTGACCCTTGTTCTTCAGAGGCTCAGTACCAGACTGGAACCAGGACCCCGATGAGGGGCCTACCCAGGGAGGGCAGCGTGCTCTCCTATTTGTGTCAGGCGTTACCATTTACAAAGGGCTTTATGGCTTTGAAGGTCCCCACAACGCCGTGAGGAGGTGAAGTGTGGCAATGCCCGTTCATTAGGGAAAATACTGCATCTCAGAGAGACCAAGGGACTCGCTCACGGTCACACAGATACAGCCAGTAAGTAGGGAAAGAGCCGGGGCCTCTGGGCTCCTTTTCCAGGGCTCTGGCCTCGGTTTTAACCCGTTCTCCTAGACCTCTCGGTCTCTGGGCCTCCCCTCCGTGTTCCCCACCCCCACTTTCCATCAAGAGCGCAATTCTCTTAAGTTCTATATTCTCTCTTCCCCACCCCTAGAAATCTCTGCCCGCTTCCAGAAAAGGCTTTGATTCCGTCATTTTTGGCATTTCCCACCCAGGAATCAAGGCTGCCTCCTCTGTGAGGAAGGCGTGTGGAAGGCGAGCAGCTGAGGACACCTCTTTTTAAGAGAAGCTTCTCCATGTTCTTAGCCAGGTTATATAACTTCTTTTGCTTCTTTCCTTTCCACATTCTCCATATTTTTTCAAAATGAGGATGTGTCACTTCTATAGTTAAAAATGGAAATCTTCAATTAAAAGAATAATCAGACACAAGGCAAGGTATGCTTACCTGCCCAATGACCAAGGAGCAGGGAGACACTGGTCGTGGAGGCCATAGGTGACCGGCCTTGAGGGAAGGGAAGGAAGGGAAGATGCAGGGAGGCGCAGCGGAGGCACCCGAATGTGCTCTACGAATGTAAGTCTGCCACCTGCCCCTCTGTGCCCAGCACCCTGGAAAGCGCCCGCACACAGTGGGCCCTCAGCAAACTCCCACTGAGCAAAGGGCCCTGTGAGTAAGGACCTAGAAGCAGGATGTGCTTGAGGCATGGGGTGGGAGGGCATCCAGCGTGGCTGGCGGTGGGAGCCGGTGCAAAGGTGAGCTGAGACCAGACGGTAGAAGACCTTCAGTGCTGGGCCGAGGAGGGTTCCTTCATCCCATAGAGAAGAGCTGCCATCCAAGACAGGAGGCTGGGGAGTGACATGTTGAAATCAGTATCTTAGGAAAATAAAGCCACTGGCTGGGCCACTGGCTCCCCTTTGTAGAGGGGTCTACGAAGCTCCCACGGTTTCAGATAGTCCCTGAGAGCCCTTCCCCTGGCGATGGGCTCCGTTTGAGGTATGTCCAGTGTGAAAGGACCACAGGCCACCTGAGGGACAGGACCAAGCAGAGAGCGAATGACAGAATGCCCAGGGCTCCAGGACAGGGCTGGAGATGTGGGAGTGGTCCCTGCCTTGAGAGCCAAAGGGGCTGAGGGCTGAGGGTTGAAGGCTGAGAGCCAGGAAGGTCCAGGGGAGCAAGAGGGGAGCAGAGGGGGAGCTCAAGGTGTTGGGGTGGTGGGTAGAGAGCCAAGATAGGGAGGGGACAAGAGAGGGGAGGATCTCAAGGAAAAGCAGGAGCATGAGACTGAGAGAAGGCCCCTGGAACACTGGCTTGAATGTGGCCAACACTGGCACTGCCAGTACTAATCCCAAACCAGGGAGCTCAGCCAGCACCCTTTCTGCATGTCCGCTCTTTCATCAGAGAGCTAGGAACAAGTTATACGAGATGATGTCCAAGTTCAATAAATGTCCAAGTCCTTTCCACTGGATCTGGCCCCAGCCTCCTCTCTGAACCATCTCCTATCACCCCACCCTACCCCCGCTGGCTCCTTCTGCTCCAGCCATACAGGCTTGCTCCTCGGCTCAGCTTGTGCCTGCCTGGGGAGCTTCGCGCTTGCTGTTTCCTCCTTGAGAAATTCCTGCCCTGGATAACTCCTTCCCCTACTTCCTTCAGATCTCTGCTCCCTTATCAGGGGGCTTCCCCTGGCTGCCCTATCTATAACAGCACTGACCACTCTTTTCCTCTTCTCCTTTCTTTGTCTTCCTGTTCTTATCACTACCTGACATCACACATGTCTTAGTTGGCTTGTTTATATTCTGTCTCCACCCATCTTAGTCAGCTACTGCTGAAATGATGCTGTGTAACAAACCACCCCGATTCTCAGAGGCTCCAAACAAGTGCTGATCTTTCTTATTTGTGAGTCTGTGTGTCAGCCCGAGCAGGGCAGCTCCAGGCCGCGGCTTGGGTTTGGGTGGACTCCATGTCTCTCTCCATTCTCCTTGGACCAAAAGCTCTCTGGGGCACATGCTTCTCCTGGAGAATGGCAGGAACTTACAAGCCAAGCCAAACCTCACAGCATGGTTAAGGGTGATCATGAAACACTGCTAACATTCTAGTGGCCAAAGAAGTCTCATGGCCAAGTGTAATAGCAGTGGAGTGGGCAAGTTTACTCTCTTACACCTGTTGTGAAGGGGAGCGGGAGGGGGTGGGGGGTGACTGTTTTCACAACAACAATGCAAACTATCCCATCTCCCAATAGAACATAAACACCTTAAGGCTGGGACTGGGTCTGTATCCCCAGCACTTAAAATAGTTCTTGGCATACAGTAAGGGTACAATAGACATTTGTTAAATAAATATACAGACTAACCGATTAGCATAATACAGATGACAAAGCTGTCTCTCTTCTGCCAGCTTCTGTGCCTGAAATGTTGATGATCTATCTCCTCCCTATCTTCCTAACATCTCTTCTGTCCCCACCTGTCCATGCCCAGGGTTTGGCTGCTGTGACAGAAATGTGAGAGCCTCCTGTCTCCCTTGGGCTCCCAGTAAGAGCTTCCATGCCTCTCTCCCTGCTCACCTGGGCTCGCATCCCTGGGGACCTTCTGAAAACAGCTTCCAGGGCTCCCAGAGCTTACTTAGCCAGATTCTACATCTGGCTCCAGCTGTTATCCTAAGCTTGGCCTTGTTTTCTGACCTGACCACAGCTTCATCACTCCTACCTGACTGTGGGATTCTACCCCCCAGTGGGGTGGGGGACCAAGGGTGACAATTACCTGGGACCTTGACTATTGAAAGGCTAATCAGGACTGGGAAAAAAGAGTTGCTAAAAAGGATAGTATTGGATAATTGGTGAGATTTGAACATGGACTTTATATTAGTATTGTGTTATTACATTTTCTGATATTAGTCATTCTTTTTTTTTTTTTTGACGGAGTCTTGCTCTGTCGCCAGGCTGGAGTGCAGTGGTGTGATCTCGGCTCACTGCAACCTCTGCCACCCGGGTTCAAGCCACCACACCCAGCTTATTTTTGTACGTTTAGTAGAGACAGAGTTTCAACATGTTGGCCAGGATGGTCTCGATCTCTTGACCTCATGATCTGCCCACCTCAGCCTCCCAAAGTGCTGGGATTACAGGCATGACCCACCGCTCCCAGCCGTTAGTCATTCTTATAGGTATGTAAGAAAATGTCCTTGAAGTATTTAGCAGGGAAGGTCATGATCTCTGCAGCTTACTCACAAATGGTTCAACAGAATGAGACTGAGAGTAGACTAATAAGAAAAGACTGAAGAATATAATTATTAGGCCAGGTGCAGTGACTCACACCTGTAAATCCCAACATTTTGGGAAGCTGAGACAGGAGGATCACTTGAGGCCAGGAGTTTGAGACCAGCCTGGGCAACATAGGGAGACCCCATCTCTACAAAAAAAAAAAAAAAAAAAAAAAGTAAAAATTCGGTGGGCATGGTGGTGCATGCCTGTAGTTCCAGCTTCTTGGGAGGCTGAAGTGGGATGATCAGAGGACCTCAGGAGTTTGAGGCTGCAGCGAGCTATGATTGCAGCACTGCACACTGCACTCCAGCCAGGGAGACAGACTGAGGCCCGGTCTCTAAAAAAAAAAAATCTATGTGAGTCTATATATTCTTGCAACTTTTCTATAGGATTGAAACTCTTTAAAATAAGTTTAATAATAAAAACAAAAGCTGGTGGGTGAGACCTTTCATGTACTCTCCAGGAAGTTAAGCCCCCCCACATTCCTGTCCCCTTGTTTACTCTCAAGCACCCCCTCCCCTACCCAAGGACCAGGGCTTTGTTTACTGAGCATCTCAGTGATGAGCTCTCACCCCCGATTTCATCAATTATAAATGTGCTCGCTACTCACCACACGGCAATTTGTGACGGACTGTGGTTTGCGGTGAGAGTAGCACCATCCAAGTTCACCGCAGCCGCGAGTAGAGATGAGGGTTGGGGCCAGACACAGGGCTGTGGGGGCGGCAAGGGCACGCAGGCAGCCCTGCCACCTTCCTGTTTGTCAGCCAAGTGAGGCTTCTGAGGGCAGTGGGCGAGCGGGTCACTACTCAGGGCCAGCTACTGCAGCCAGGCCAGGCTAGTCAGGTCTGTGCAGCCAGAGCCAGAGGCTCCGCCAGGATGTGAGGTCTCCCAGCTCCTGGGAACTGAAGCAAACACTCTGACTACCCCTTCTTGAAGTGCCTTACGGTGTATAAATTCGTTTAATCTGGACAACAAACCTAGGAGCAGTTATTGTTACTATCCTCATTTTGCAGATGAGGAAACTGAGGCAAAGAGAAATTAACTCATTCAAAGTCCGGTAAGTGACAGAACCAGATTTTACCCTCATACTCACTGCCCATATTGCCGAGTAACTTACATTAATAGATACTATGCATGTTTATTTTATTATTATTTTTTTTTAGAGATGGGGTCTCATTCTTTTTTTTTTTTCTTTTTCTTTTTTGTGACGGAGTCTCGCTCTGTCGCCCAGGCTGGAGTCCAGTGGCGTAATCTTGGCTCACTGCAAGCTCCGCCTCCCTGGTTCACGCCATTCTCCTGCCTCAGCCTCCCTAGTAGCTGGGACTACAGGCACCCGCCACCATGCCCGGCTAATTTTTTGTGTATTTAGTAGAGTCAGGGTTTCACTGTGTTAGCCAGGATGGTCTCGATCTCCTGACCTCGTGATCTGCCTGCCTCGGCCTCCCAAAGTGCTGGGATTACAGGCGTGAGCCACCGCGCCTGGCCCTCATTCTTTCACACAGACTGGAGTGCCGTGGTGCAATCTCAGCTCACTGCAACCTCAACCTCGGGGCTCACGCAATCCTCCCACCTCAGCCTCCCGAGTAGCTGGTACCACAGGCGGTGCCACCACACCCAACTAATTTTTGCATTTTTTGTAGAGACCGGCTTTTGCCATGTTGCCCAGGCTGGTCTCGAACTCCTGAGCTCAGACAATCCACTTGCCTCGGCCTCCAAAAGTGCTGGGATTACAGCACCACGGTCAGCGGATACTATGCATGTTTAATTGACACCTAATGATTAGGTAGCAACAATTTCTTGGCTGCCTTATTCACCTTCATGACTCCCAACATTGAAAATGTCTTTCCCCATGTGAAAGCATTTGTGGGCTCCTACTGCCAATCTATAAAGTAGAAATCCTTCTGTGGTACAAAGCCCTCTTTCTTATCTAATTTCCCATTTCCCGTTCCCCTTCCCCCTTCTGCTAAGAGCTCTTCCCTACCCACATTATAAGTAGGGCGGGGGCACTAACTCCACCTTGCGTACTCCAAATCAACCACGTGACCCAGGCCTGGCCAATCAGGGCTCCAAATCCTCTAGCTATAGTGATTGGTTTAGGGAGGAACATGTGACCCACCTGAGCCAATGAGGCTCTCTTCTGGGACTTCTGTCTGAACTCTTGGGAAAATAAACTCCTAATGTTGGGTGGCTGAGAGGATGAATGTGAGCTGGGAGCTGCAAGCAGCCATCATGCTGTTCCCTTCAGCTTACAAGTAGTGTTTTCCTGCTGCTAACAATTCCAAATCTTAAGTGTTCCTTGCATCTTCCTCTCACCAAAAATATTACAGCACTGGAGGGCTTACATGGTGTCTCAAATGTTTGGAGTTTAAATCTGCCTTGCAGCTTCCATGGCCACAGTGAGTGTCTGAGCCCTGGCCGCTTTCTGCTGATCCTGCGGAGAATTTACCCTGCCTGTCATTCCTCCCTGGTTCGTTCTCATGTACTCAGATCCCTGCCTCACTCTTCTCTCACACAGACAACAAAAGAGAGTCAGATTGTGGTCTTAAAGGCACAGGACTCTGAAGTTAGGACCAGAAGACCTTGGTTAGAGTCTAAACCTTGTCAGTTACCAAATATCATTAGGCACATTAGTTAATCTCTCTGAGGCTCATTTCCCCATCAGTAAAGTGGGTACTGCTGAAGATGTGGTCTTTAGATCTGTTCTCTAGATTGTAAACCCTGTGCTTCCTGGTTATTGCCTAAACAGAGGTAGAAATGAGTTTCTCCTTACCTGGGTGTCATTGAGCTTCTGGTCATTGTGAGATGGGTGACCAAGCCAAGCGCGTCAAACATCCCAACGAGGCTCAGTTTTCTGCATCTCCACGGCTATCCCAGCGTTAATCACATATGGACCTTTAATCAGAGTTTGCAGAATAAGTCAGAATTGTGTCAGAGTGTGAATGTACATATTATCTTGTTTTAGTCATTGTTACTCTAGGGGACCATTCTTGCTACAGGAATATTGCACAAAACCCAGAAATTCATTGACTCTTTCCCCTAACCAGGGCCTAAAAAGCTGGTATTAGACATAGGCCAAGGCCAGCCAGAGGCCCAAAGCCTGTTTCCCAGGGTAGGACTGCCCTGGGCTCCCCCTCCTTCTCCCCAGGCTCCACCCCAGGGAGCTGAAGACCAGGCTGGGTACAGCACTGCTGAGAAACTGAGGAAAAGGCCACTGGCCTCCTCTCCCACTGCAGGCTGCCCACCTGGGAGGGGGAAAGCTTGTCACTAAATCAGGTTCAGTTTTGGACACTATCTTGGCCTGGACATTCTAGCATCAGAATTGAGATGTTTCTTGTGACTTAAAGTGACTTCAGGACTCTATTCTACCTAGGATTGGGCAGAAAAGTTACGGGCCTGCAGGAGTTCCAATTCAGAAACAGGGGAGATTACTTGCACTGAAGAAAGTCTAAAGGAAGGTAGGAGACAAAAATAAAGTTGTGTTTTGATGATCCTAGGAGCTATGCTTGTTTGACATACCAGTTATACCTGCTGTCACGGTAGTTATGAGTTAGGGGACCCAGGTGTCTGAAGTTATATCCAGAAGGCTTCTGAGGGTGCACCAGGGGGTCCCTTGGCTAAAAGTGTGAATTAAACCCTAAGAGCCTGCCCAGACTATCAGTCCCAGTTTCTAGGTCCACTGTCCCTGAATCTCGCTGCTTCTTCCTTAGGCTGCTGGGAGTCTGAACCCTCCCCCGCAACACCCCTCCCCCATGCCTCAGTCGTGGGAAGGGGGGGCCCTTGAGCAGTAGGGCCAAGCCCTGTTCAGCCTGGAACCAAGTTCCCACCAACAAGGTGGTCTGGGCAGTGGCCAGCCAGAAAGCAGTAATTACTGTTGAGGTGCAGGGACCCCAGGTAGGGCCCCCACCTCCCACCTCTGTGTGGGCAGTGAATGGGCCTGCCCCTGGGTAAGACGGTGTCAGCAGGCGCCTGCCCACCCCTTGCTGGGTTCCCAGGCCCCTAGAGCCCTCTCGTAATAGGAGCCATTTGCCCTGTAACCAGTGGGTGACCAGATTTTTAATCTTGGAGACCCCTTGGATCCCAGGCGGGAAGTGGGATTTGTCAAATGGGGAGGGGCGGGGCTGTCTGGGAATGCCAGACGGGGTTGTGATGGGGAAATATGTCTCCTTTCCATACAGCCGCCCTCCCATACCTCCAGCCTCCCTCTACCCGGCAAGTCAGCTCTGTAGCTCCTAGGAGTATCTCCAACATGCTTAGCTGTTGAAAGTAAATGAAGGCCCGAAGTTGAAGTCTGAATGGCTTGTTTTGCACTAACTCAGGTGCATGCCAAATAGGGGTGTCTCTTTGCTTGATCCTAATCCTTCCTCCTCTGAAATCCTTTCTGGCCTGCTGCCTATCGGCAATTGCCCTGCAAAGACCCTCTAGCTGGCCGCGGGAGAAGCTGTGTTCTTGGCTATCAGGAGTGAGAACACTGGACCCAACCTTGCCTATTCTCTGCCACAACTCACTGTGTGATCTTGGACAAGTCACTTCCTTTCTTTCAGCCTCAGTTTCAGGAGACTTGGCACTTGCTCAGTGCCAATGTGTGCCATGTTCTTGACAAGTATGGTCCCACACAACCTTGCCAATGGCCCTGTGACCTATGTCTTCTTGTTCCCAGTTTACGGGAGAGAAGATGCAGCCTGGGACAGATGTAGCAGGTGTCAGGCCACATACAAAGTCACCCAGGGCCAGGATCTGAAGCTGGGTCTCTCCAGCTCCACTGCCTGGGCGCTTTCTCCTCCACAGCGACCTTCAGGTCATCATGAGGAGCCTTTCAGACTAAAGCTAGAGAGCTGGGATTCCAACAGTTCAGCAACCCGTGCCTTCTCCATGGCAGCTGCTGCCTGACCACCTAGTGCCTTTCCACTAAGGTTGCTCCTTTCCTCTCCTGAAGATTATCCTCCTGCCCCTCTATCCCAAACATCTGTGGTGTGCACCTGCTGCCCAAAGTTGAACTTTTTTTTTTGTTAGAGACAGGGTCTCACTGTGTCATCCAGGCTGGAGTGCAGTGGCGTGATCGTAGCTCACTGCGGCCTCCAACTCCTGGGCTCAAGTGACCCTCTCACCTCAGCTTCCTGAGTAGCTGGGACCACAGGCATGCACCACCACGCCTGGCTAATTTTTAAATTTTTTGCAGAGACAGGGTCTAGCTATGTTGCCCACTCTGGTCTTGAACTCCTGGGCTCAAGCAATCTGTCTGCCTTGGTCTCCCAGTGCACTGGGATTACAGGCATGAACCACCATGCCTGGTCCTCCAAAGTTGAACTTTTGAGACTCAGTTTCCTTCTTGGTAAATTCAGGCTCCTAGGGTTGATCAGCTCAGGTGCCACCTCCTCAGAGACATCCTCCTTGACCACATCACATGACCTCTCACAGGGGCCAGATTCTTTAATGTATTCATTTGTCTATTATGTTTCCCCACTAGAAGTTCCACAAAGGGCAGGGGCTTCATCTGCTTTGTTTGCTGTTATGTCCTTAGCACCCAAAATTGTGCCTGGCACATATAGTACTCAGTATGTATTTGCTGGGTCAATGAGTGAGTGAATTTATACTAATGACAGCAGCTACCATTTCTAGAGTGTTTACCATATGTTGGGTACTGTGTCAATCTTCCCAACAATCCACAGACAAAGATCAATTATTACACCCATTGTACAGATCAGGAAACCGAGTCAGGTTAAGTAACTTGCCCTAAATCCTACAGTCTCACTTGGAACTTCTGATTGCAGTGCTCATCAGAATGCATTGTCAACCCAAAGGTCATTTCCAGCTCAGGTGGCTTCTGTCAACAGAGCTCATCCTGGCCTTTCCAAGAGCCAGACCTCCGACATCGGTGGAGCCCTGTGCATAGTTGGCCTCTCCTGGGCGTCTTGTCCCAAATACAGAGACCTGGATCCTTTCCCGCTCATGGGCAACAGCCCAAAATTAAAAACAAAAGCCATATTAAAAAACAAAACCAACTTTCTACCTTAAAATATTGTGAGCCAGGGGGCAATTAGCAATTATGCTGTATTTTATTATGAGAAGATAGAATTCTAATTGGACTGATTTGAATTCCACACACCTCCACAGATTGTTTTGGGAATTAAGGTATCAGTTGTATTGGTAATTATGGTTTACCATTCAATTACCCCCCCCACAGAAAACTGTTAAATTGTCTGTGACGGGGCTTAAATTTAGCTCAGACCTATGTCCTATGAAGACTGTGCGAGTCAATACAAGCCATCCGGAAACCACCGGGTGCCCTGTGCCAGGCGGTAATTAGGGGTTGAGGTTTCCAAAGTTTTACCTGAGACAGCAGGGACAAGTGCCTGGGCTGGGTGTGCTCACGTGGGGGGCTTGGATGCTCCCCCAGCACAGTGTTCTTGGCTCCTGCCCTGCGTTGCTGGCGCAGTAGCTGATCATCTGGAAGACAATGTGGTTTCAGCTGCAAGTGACATTGTGGCTTGATGCACCGGCATAGAAGCCCTGGGGTAGCGAGGGACCATGTAAAACTCAGGGACATTGTAATCGGACACATCTGGGATTGCATTCCCACTCTTCCACTTAGGGAGTGAACTTGAGAGGGCCACTTAGTATCTTTGAGCCTCTGTTTCCCCACCTGTCAAATGGGTACACCTCCTGCCTCACACGTGGGTTATTGTGAAGATGGATGGAGAATAATAATGGTGCCTGGCCCAAATTGCATTTTTTTTCTCTTTTTTTAGTACTCACTACATGCCAGATACTTTACAAATATCTTCTCTAAACCTCCTAAGCCCTATAGGGCAGGCACTGTGGTTATTCTCTGTTTTATAGATGGGAAAACTGAGTCCCAGAGAGGTTAAATAACATGCCGAAAGTCCCATGACTATGAAATGGGGCAGCTGGGATCCAAACCCAGGTGACCTAGGGCCAAACCCTAAGCATGAAGCTGCCCTGCTGGGTGCCCTCTGCACTTGTCCCTCTAACTGGAAGTGCCTAGAAATGACCCGGCCAAAAGCAGCAGACTGTATTTTATCATTTCAACAATTCTCTCTGTCCATAAAAAGGTCTATGCAGCTTGGCCAGTTCCTTTTTCCTGAATACAAAACTGAGAATGGTAACAGGGAACTGACTTTTTAATGTCATGGTGCAAAGGAACTAGCTCTGCCATGGCCTCCTTGAAGTGACCTGGTAGAGTGAGGGTAAGACAAGACACACTCCCTAGGCAATGGAGGCCACTCTCCATGGAGGTAGGGGAATAGGGAATCCTGCAAAATACAGTCTCTGGGGATGGGAAGGATCAGGGAAGGGGCCAGGTGCAGTAGCTCATGCCTGTAATCTCAGCATTTCGGGAGGCTGAGGTGGGAGGATCGCTTGAGCCCAGGAGTTTGAGACCAGCAGTTTGAGACCAGCCTGAGCAACATATCAAGACCCCGTCTTTACAAAAAATTAACAAAAAGGCCAGATGTGATGGCTCACACCTGTAACCCCAGTACTTTGAAAGGCCGAGGTGGGTGGATCACCTGAGGTTGAGAGTTTCACACTAGCCTGGCCAACATGGTGAAACTCCGTCTCTACTAAAAATACAAAAATTAGCCAGGTGTGGTGGCTGTAATACCAGCTACTCGGGAGGCTGAGGCAGGAGAATCGCTTGAATCCAGGGGCCGGAGGTTGCAGTGAGCCAAGATCATGCCACCGCACTCCAGCCTGGGCGACAGAGCGAGACTCCATCTCAAAAAAAAAAAAAAAAAAAAAAAAAAATTAACAAATTAGATGGGTGTGGTGGTGCACAGCTGTAGTCCCAGCTACTCGGGAGGCTGAGGTGAAGGGATCACTTGATCCAGGAGTTCGAGGCTGTGGTAAGCTGTGATCACCCCACTGCACTCCAGCCTGGGTGACAGAGTGAGATCTTGTCTCAAAAAAAAAAAATTTTTTTTTAAAGGATCAGGGTAGGTACATGGACTCCTCCTATTCCTTCTGGCACCATCAGTGGTTGAACACACAAGCTGTGGTTCAAATCCTGCCTCTTCCAATTTGCTAGCTGTGTGACCTTGAACAAGTTACTTAGCCCCTCTTATCCTTAGTTTCCTCATCTTCAAAATAAAAATAGTGCTTGCCTGATGGGGGAGATGATGGATGTAAAGGGCCTCATAGAGGGCTTGGCATTTACCAAGTGTTTGAGAAATATTGGCTGTTTTTATTCAAGGCCTGCTCATTGCTAGCATGAGGTACCTGCAACAGCCGCCTCTAGGCCTCTTTTGTTCCCTATATTCCAGCCACACCAAGAAACCATGATGGCCTGAATCCTCTCTGACTTTGTCAGGCCTCCATACCTTTATACATGCTGTTCCTTCTGCCTAGAAGGCCTTTCTCTTTTTTCAACCTCCTTGAGTCCATTTTAGTCCCTGCCAGATGGTCACTTCTCTGTGATGCTGCCCTAACTCCTTGGCAGCCATGCTGCTCCCTTCACCATTCACTAGCCCCTTTAATTCAGCCCCAGCCACAGTAAGGATTAAATGGGATGATGTGTGAGAAAGCCCATGGGCAAGAACCTGGCATGGGGTGGTGCCCCATAAATGATGAATGGAGCTGGGGTTGCTTTCTCAGCCAGCTGCCTGGCAGGAGCCTGGCTTCCTCATCTTCACACGTCAGTGCCTAGAGTAACATCTGGCACACAGTGAACACAATCTCAGTAACTGTTAGACATTTGTCTTTTGGGGAGCTGCTCAGCCTCTCACATTCAGGTGTGCAATTTTTTTTTTTTTTTTTTTGAGATGGAGTTTCACTCTTGTTGCCCAGGCTGGAGTGCAATATAACGATCTTGGCTCACTGCAACCTCCGCCTCCCGGGTTCAAGTGATTCTCCTGCCTCAGCCTCCCGAGTAGTAGCTGGGATTACAGGCTCATGCCACCATGCCTGGCTAATGTTTTGTATTTTTAATAGAGACGGGATTTCACCATGTTGGTCAGGCTGGTCTTGAACTCCTGACCTCAGGTGATCCACCCGCCTTGGCCTCCCAAAGTGCTGGGATTATAGGCATGAGCCACCATGCCCGGCCTAGGGGTGTGGGGTCTTTTACTGAGTAGGCCTGGTGGGGGAAGTCAGGGACCCCACCAATAAAGCTGGAGAGGCCACATCCTCCCATCTCCATCTGGGGTTAGACATGTGACCCAGGCTTGGCCAATCGGATGTTCCTCCATCTTGCCCAGAATTCACACGCAGCAGTGGTCTTCACGAGGGGTGGTAGTGGTGGCCAGTAAGAGCAGGGGTGGGCAGCCTCCCTAACCCACGTTCATGAGAACTGAAGCTGGCTGGTTTCCTGTCCCCTGGCCTCCCTTGCCCATTCCCATCCTGGTGCTCCCTCCCTGTGGACTCCTTTTGCTCATAAATATCCTTCCAATTAATTCTGCTTTGCTGCTTCTTAGCTAGTGTTGTTTCTGTCAGTTGCAACCAAGAGCCTATTCAGGTGCAGGAAGGGTTGAATGAACAATGGAAATGGATCAACACATGTTTCTGAGCATGTGCTGAGAGGCAGGCCCTGGGCGGAGTACCGCGGTGTTCAAATGATGTGTAAGATGTGGGTAGTGCCCCGGGGGGTCTATGTGGAGGCAGACCATGCATGACATCATGAACAAGACCACGTTGTAAAGTGGGGCTTAGCTAGACCTTGCAGACACCCAGAGAAGATGACTTTGAGCCCTCATTGGATGGTGCCATCACAAAGTACAAAATGAATTGGGTTGTAGGAACTGGAGGCACTGGGACAATATTCCAGATTAGGGATTGAGCTGAAGGGGTTGGAAATGGCTGAGTGGGGTGGTGGAAAGGAATGCCTGCTAGTAGGCAGTTGTCTTAGTCTGTTTTGTGCTGCTGTAATAGATTACCACAGACTGGGTAATTTATAACAAACAGAAATTTATTTGGCTCATGGTTCTGAAGGGTGGGAAATCCAAAATCAAGGAGCCGGCATCTGGTGAGGGCCCTCTTGTTGCATCATAACATGCCAGAGGGTGTCACATGGTGGAAGGGCAAAGAAAGGGTGAAAGGGAAAGAGAGGGAGCAGGAAAGGGCAAACCCACTCCCATGATAATGAGCTCACTCATATCATGAGGCATTCGTCTATCATGAGGGCAGGGTCCACCTCCCAATACCATCACAATGGCAACTAAACCTCAACATGACTTTTGGAGAGGACAAACATTCAAACCATGGCAGCAGCGTTTGTGGGAAAACATGGGCCAAAGCAAGAAAAGACCAACCTAAGAGTGAGTGACTTGGCTCCTCATTCTACATTCATTTTCATCCAATGGGGCCCAAGGGCATGTACCCATTACCCATCTGGGCAGTTCCCTTGAATGTGGGCTTCTGTTTGCACGTGGAGCTGAGGAACTTCAAGGAAGAAACCATGAAAGACCTCTTGAGGCTGAGGGCTGGCACCAGCACCGAGATCTCCAGGCAGCTGGAACAGTGATGACTCCTCTGTCCTCGCAGGCAGGGCACCCAACAGGGTGTGACCGTCACCTGAGGGGAGAGAGCCAGAGGCACAGGCCCGATCCTGGGACTGAGGTTGACGGTTTGGGTGGAGAGGTGATTCTGAGTGTGACACCCTCCAGTGATAAAGCAGGGGGCTTCCCAGCAGCCCCTGGGGAAGCAGGCTGCATCTCTGGAGACAGGAGATGTGTGGAGGCATGAGGGGCAGTGGAAAGCCCTGTGTGTCTGGGTCAGGGCTCTCCTTGGCAGGTAATGGTTTGTCCCAGTAGTTTTCAGACTCCCCATCCTGCCCTGTCCTTCTCCTGTCTGATGCTCAGACCTGTCACTCCCAGGTTAGCCCCCACCTTACTGTCTACCCCTCAGAGTCCCTCCCGCCAAGGGCACCTTCTGTCCCACATCTCCATGGTGCAGCCATGGGGGGAGAACTTGGGAGCATAAGAAACTCCACCAAGTTGGGGCCAGGCATGGTGGCTCACGCCTGTAATCCCAGCACTTTGGGAGGCCGAGGCGGATGGATCACAAGGTCAGGAGTTTGAGACCAGCTTGACCAACATAATGAAATCCCGTCTCTACTAAAAATACAAAAAATTAGCCGGGCATGGTGGCAGGTGCCTGTAATTCCAGCTACTCACGAGGTAGAGGCAGGAGAATCGCTTGAACCGGGAGGCAGAGGATGCAGTGAGCCAAAATCGCGCCATTGCACTCCAGCCTGGGTGACAGTGAATTGGTCTCAAAAAAAAAAAAAAAAAAAAAAAAAAAAGAAAATAAAAGAAATTCCACCAAGGGCTTTTGGGTCCTAGGGACAGCAATGATGTGGCTGCTCCAGCCAGAACCTCATTTTGTCAGTAAAGTTGGGACCCATATTCCCTAAGAGATTTGTCCCAAGAACACATGGGTTGCTACAGTGGAGGAGAAATCAAGTCTGTTTTCCCTCTGGTGAATTGTCCCCTGAACGTGCTTTCTTCCTACAGTGTTGCCAGGAAAGTAAAAAAAAAAAAAAAATGTCCACGATGTCAGCTGGGGTGATACCAAAACAACTGTGGGAGGAACGACATCTGCAAATTGAATAGTGTGAGGAGTGTGGACAGAAGATGTTTTGTCTTTGGCCTCATCTCCCAGACTTGATCTTTGTAAATACAGAAGGTTCCACCAGAGCAGAACCTGGCAATGACTTGAGGAGCAGCTGCAAGGAAGACAGCCTCTCCCAGGGTATCACCTGGGGGCACACCCCAGCTTCCCCTCCTGAGTCTCATCGAGGGGTTAGTGCTGCCCCTCGGGAAAACATAAAGATGACAAGAAGCCAAAGGTGCCAATAGTTCCCATTTAGTATGAAAGCTGGCTCAGCAAATCATGCTATTTCAGGGCCTAGGGTGGGCCAGTTCCCAGGCAGCCCTGGCAGGAGGACTCTGAGGGGCGGACAGTAAGGTGGGGGCTTGGGAGTGATAGGTCTAAACATCTGAGGGAAGCAAAAGGGAGGACAAGGGAGGGAGTCAAAAAATCCGGAAGCCTGTCCTTCCAGAAAGTACTGACACCAGGGTGAGGTGGATCCCAGCACCCGCACCTCTGAATGCCCTTTCCCCTGCACCCCTATCCCGCCCCCACTTGGAGCTACCCGAAGCACCTGTTCCTCTGGGCCCCAAGGTTACGCCCTTTGTGTGTGTATAGGAAAGGACAGTGTACGCATTTGGTTAGTTCCTTCTTTTACACTGTAAATTATCAGAGACAACCCTTTTGGAAAGCAATTTGGCAATAATATCAAGTGACATAAAGATGTTCGTAGCCTTTGGCCCAATAATCTTCCTCCTGGGAATTAATCCTAAGAAAATAATTCACAAGGAAGAAAGAACCATTTTGTATCTACAAAGACATTTATTGGGGTGTTATTTATGATAGGGAAAAACTGGAGACACCCTCCCCAGCCAACGTAGAGGGATGGTCCTATAAATTGTGACACATCCATCCAATGAAATGTTACCCTGCCAGTAAAAATGGTAAATTGAAAATTGTGTAGCAACAAGAAAGAGTGTTTAGAAAATAAAAGCAAGTGAAAAAAAGGAGCACAGGATTGTCTATATGCTGTGATCAATGGCAATGCTGACAAATCCATGTATGTGTAGATAGTTAGTGTTACCTGTAAGGCACGGTAAGGCGGATATAACTGTGCTTCAAATGTTCTTTTCCATGGCTGTGGAGTCCTTCTAGTATGAAATCATTTTTGTAAAATCACAATTTGTCACCAGGGGTTTTGACTTTCCTTATTGCCTCGTGGGAGGCGGCAGAGGCAGCACATCTCAGACCGAGCCTCGGTTCCTCCCCCTACCTCCCACCGCTGCCCTTGAAGGAAGATGCTGCAGCCTCCCCAGTCCCCATGCCAGCGTCTCCCACTTTTCTCTGAGCTTTCGGTGGCAGACAGCGCCTTGGGCACTTTTTCATGCTCATAATTCAAATTACCTGTTTAAGTCGGTCAAATGAAAAAATAGCAGCTCTGCCCCCACGCGGGCTGGCCGGGGCGCCTGGAGCGCCAGGGCGGCTGCAGCGCGCTCTCCGCGGCCGTCGGCCCTGAGCTCATTTCCTGGGGCGCGCGCGCCGGGCTATTTCAGCCTGGGGCTGTGCAAACAGGACAATTTGCTGCGGCCAAAAGGGGCCCAAATTACAATCATATCACAGACAACTATCCGCCACGCCAGGTCTCCAGGGGCCAGGAGGGGCCTCTCTCCCGACGCGGGGGGCGGGCGCGGGGTCAGGCAGGTCCGCGGGGCTCGGCTCGGCCTCGCGGTGCCCTGATCGGCGTTTGCCAGCGAGCTGTGCCTGCTCTCTGCAACAGGAAGGGGCCCAGCTCCCCAGGGCAACCGTTCCTATCTGAGTTCTCGTGCAGAAAAACCTCATCTCTTCCTGGGGATTTTCCCCTGATTTAGGTTCCCCTTTTATTTGGTTACTTTTCAGCACTTGGGATGAAAACATCCCTCCATCCAGCCACTCCAGGGCTCAAAGTCATATCTCCTCGTTCAGAAACCTCAGTGCCTGTCCATCACTCTTCCGGAAAAGTCGGAATGCTTAGTCTGATGGTCAAAGACCCGTCTTGGTCCAGTCCACCTGTCCAGAGCCAGCCCCTGTACCCAGATGCTCCAACCACGGAGAGCACATCAGACTTTCACAATTTTATCCTTGACAATTGCCTTTTCATCCTGCCTAAATGTTCCCTTGTTTCTTTCTGCCTAGTGAGCTCTTATTCCTTCTTCAAGACCCAGATACACATCACCTCTTCCACGAAGCCTTCCCTGACTTCCCCTTTCCCTGCCTGACATCTGCCTTCCAAGCAGAGTCAGCCCCTTTTCCTTCCTAGCACCGTGCAGAGGTAGATGGTACTTCTCACATCCTGTAAGTATTTGCTTGCATGCCTGTGGTACACTGTACCACTGCTCACAAATATTTCCTCTTCCTCTCTGGAGAAGGATTACACTTCCCTGATCCATTGGCCTCACTCAGGCTTGGCCACATGACTGGTGCTGGCCAGTGAAGTGGGACATGTGAGTTACTGGGGAGCAGAAACTTTCAAAGCCAAGCATGGCTCACCTTGTTCTCTCTTCCATCTGCTACAAGGATGGCAGTGCCCCAGCCAGAAACCACGCTGCCAGCCTGGCATAGGAGCGGAGCAGGGCACATATAAGTGTGAGAGAGAAATGAACTTGACCTCAGTGCTCGAGGCCCCTGGGACCATGGACTCATTTGTTACTGCAGCATAAACTAGCTGGTCTTGACTTCAGCTTCTGCCTCTCTTCCCTGGCTTTACCTTCACAAAATGAAGAATCTGATCTTACTCATATTATAGAGCTGGTCTTCAGCCATGTTCTTTTTTTTTTTTTTTTTTTTTTTCAAGATGGGGTTTCGCTCATGCAGTCCAGGCTGGAGTGCCGTGGTGCGATCTGGGCTCACTGCAACCTCTGCCTCCCTGGTTCAGGCAATTCTCCTGCCTCAGCCTCCCAAATGGCTGGGATTACAGATGCCTGCCGCCACGCCCAGCTAATTTTTGTATTTTTAGAAGAGATAGGATTTCACCATGTTGGCCAGGCTATCTCGAACTCCTGACCTCAGGAGATCTGCCCGCTTTGGCCTCCCAAAGTGCTGGGATTACAGGCGTGAGCCACCGTGCCCAGCCCCATGTTCTTCGAATGGCCAAGAATATCAGTAGCTAAGGTTTGTTGAGCATGGATTGTGTGCCAGGCACTGTGCTATGCCCTTGGCAAGCGTTATCCCATTACATCCTTTAACAGCACTGTCTGGTGGGTACTGCTCTTATACAAGATTTACAAAAGAGAAAAGAGACTCAGAGGAATGTAGGGGCTCGCGTGAGATTATAAAGTAGTGAGAAGTGGAGCTGGTCCTTGAGCTCAAATCCATCTGATGCCAGAGAACTCAAACTCTGCAGTTCCATCATGTGCATCCTCACTCTCTCACTTCCTGCAGAGGACCCGTGGAGGCTGTAACTGTTGTTTTCACCTGTCTCTTCCACTGGGCTCTGAGCTGCCTGAAGACAGATCTTTTTTTGTTTGTTTGTTTTGAGACAGAGTTTTGCTCTTGTTGCCCAGGCTGGAGTGCAATGGCACGATCTTGGCTCACCACAGCCTCCGCCTCCCTGGTTCAAGCGATTCTCCCAAGTAGCTGGGATTACAGGCATGCGCCACCATGCCTGGCTACTTTTGTATTTTTAGTAGAGACGGGGTTTCTCTGTGTTGGTCAGGCTGGTCTTGAACTCCCGACCTTAGGTGATCTGCCTGTCTCGGCCTCCCAAAGTGCTGGGATTATAGGTGTGAGCCACCACGCCCGACCCCGAAGACAGATCTTAATCATCTGATTTCCCATCCATTAATTCAGTCTTTCACCAAGGATGTATTGAGTGCCAATTATATGCCAGGCATCATCTGATGTGTCGGGGACAGAGAAATAAAACAGATAAAAATCCCTGCTGTTAATTCTAGCCTGTGGTGATAAGAAGCAGATCCGTGGCTGCCTGGGGTGGGTGTGGGGTAGGAAATGGGAGAAACAGGGATGACTGCAACTTTGGGGATAGTGGAAAATGTTCAGTATCGTGGTAGTGGTGTGGCCGTACAGGTATATATATCTGCATACATCCCACAGTTCAGAATTATACACTTTAAATGGTAAATGGATACAGTTTATTATATGTAAATGATCCCTCAATTAAGTTGATTTAGAGGAACCCGGCCAGGCGTGGTGGCTCACGCCTAGTATTCTCTGCACTTTGGGAGGCCAAGGCGGGTGGATCACAAGGTCAGGAGATAAAGACCATCCTAGCTAACACAGTGAAAACCCATCTCTACTAAAAATACAAAAACAAAAAATTAGCCGGGTGTGGTGGTGGGCACCTGTAGTCCCAGCTACTCGGGACACTGAACCTGGGAGGTGAAGCTGGCAGTGGGCCGAGATCGCACCACTGCACTCCAGCCTGGGCGACAGAGCGAGACTCTGTCTCAAAAAAAAAAAAAAGAACCCTTGCCCTTATGGAGAATCATTCTACTGGGGAAAACAGACAATAAACACATAGATAAATAAAACATATGTCAGAAAGGGGTAAGTGATGCTCAGAAAAATAGGACAAGGGATCAGAAGTGCTGGGTGTTGCAATTTAAAATAATGGGGTCTGGAAAGCCACCCTGAGAAGGGCCATTGGAGCTATGCCCAGCCTGTGGTATCCTTCCTCAGGCAGGGGACTGTACCCCCAGCTTACGAGCCTTTCCCAGGCACCTTCAGGGTTTCAGCCCAAAATGCACTGCACATTAGGTGTTATTGATGGGCTTGTGGAAATCTGCTCTCCATCAGGCTCTGATGAAACTTTTCCAACAGGAGACTGAACTCAGGACTTGGTATGGCTCCCTGCACATAGTAAGTCCACAGCAAATGTGTGTGGGGTGAATACTGTCTTCTTTATCCTCCCTTTTTCTACTCCAGTCCAGGTAGACGGTGTATCTACCCGCCCAATTTTGCTGTTTCTGGTACCCTCAGTGGGTCTTGCCTGCTCTTCCTCCTTGAAATCATTACTCAGAGGTCTCCGTGTCAGCTCTAGACAGATGGGCCTGGTGCTCCTTTATCTCAATACAATTCCCCCACCCCCAGGCTCCAGGGGAAATCCTGAGCTAACTTTGGTCTTTCCTAAACTCCACACTTATCTTTGGGCACCTCTTTCCCCATTGCGGGGCTCCCTTTCAGAATTTGCTGCTTTATTTATTTATTTATTTTTGTCAGAGGTGCATTAATGATGCTTTATTTAAAAACAAAAAACTTGGCCAGGCGCGGTGGCTTACGCCTGTAATCCCAGCACTTTGGGAGGCCAAGGTGGGTGGATCACAAGGTCAGGAGATCCAGACCATCCTGACCAACATGGTGAAACCCAGTCTGTACTAAAAATACAAAAAAAAAAAAAAAAAATCAGCCGGGCGTGGCACATGCCTCCTGTAATTCCAGCTACTCAGGAGGCTGAGGCAGGAGAATCACTTGAACCCAGGAGGTGGAGGTTGCAGTGAGCCGAGATTGGGCCACTGCACTCCAGCCTGGGTGACAGAGCGAGACTCCGTCTCAAAAAAAAAAAAAAAAAAAAAAACATAAATAAATAAAAAATAAAAACAAAAAACCAAAAACAGTCCATGTTGAAATTGATCAGTGTAAGTTAAATGGTGGTTTTTAGGCTGGACCCATGATTTAAGCTGTACCCAACCAACTCAAACTGAAAAAAAAAAAAAAAAAATCATTTGAATGTTAAAGCAATCGTTCAGAGTCTTGAAGAAGAAACCAGGCAGGAAAATGCCAATAATGATGACTGGCAAAATCAAAATCGAAAACAAAGAAACTGTTTATCAAGCTGCCGATAGAAAAAGAAATCTTGCATGGAGACTACAAGTCTGGAGTTTCTGGGATGAAATGGTACAGGAATCTCAGTCTACAGTTTCCTCAATCGCTGTGGAGATGGAGCTGTCACTGAATCTGACAGAACCCTGCACTCCACGGTCCGCCGACCCTTTCTGTAATCCAGTCTTCACTGTAGCCTGAGGAACTATTTCAACCTGCTCCTTTTTTATCTTCTTCTTTGGCACAACCTCAGTGGACTTCTCTGATTCAGAACGAGTTCTAATTGATCTTCGCTGTTGCTTCTTTTCTACTGAGCCTGTAGAACCAGATGTTGCTTCAAGAGATGATATATTCTGCGTTGGCTTTTCATTTCTCTGGTTTGGTCTAGAAATTATAAGCCTGTCTTGCCCCCTGACACTTATTTCTGTTTTGTTACCAATTCCCTTTGTTGAATAAGCAAATTAATTTCCCATCCTCTGTAGCATTCTGAAGAGCAAACACTTGTTCAATTTTTTCACAGCTGGAGACATGTTACACTTCTGCAAATCCAGCCTCCCTTTGTGCATTGTAATGGAAGCTGGTAAGATTTCCTTGCTGCCAGTTTTCCAGGCTATTTTAACAGGAGGTGGCTCTTCCTCGTCCTCGCTTGTGTGCTGCCTCTGGCTGTGTCTCCGAATGTACTTGAGAGTGAGGAGGCCACCTCCCCTGCATTGATCTGTTCTGGCTAAGTATAAAGCACAGATCTTGGTCATCAGTTTTTTTTTAACTTCGGCTTTGGAGACAACATTCCTTTTTTTTTTTGAGATGGAGTCTCACTCTGTTGCCCAGGCTGGAGTGCAGTGGTGCGATCTCCCGTTCATGCCATTCTCCTGCCTCAGCCTCCCGAGTACCTGGGATTACAGGCGCCCGCCACCACGCCCGGCTAATTTTTTTAGTAGAGACGAGGTTTCACCATGTTAGCCAGGATGGTCTCAATCTCCTGACCTCGTGATCCGCCCACCTCAGTCTCCCAAAGTGCTGGGATTACAGGCGTGAGCCACCGCGCCCGGCCCCAACATTTTTTGCTTGGGATAAACCCTCTTCAGGCTGTTAATCAATATAGATAAAAGTATACTGTTCTATTCTTTCTTCTCAAGTCATTTTCAATGCTTTCTCTGCATGGGCAATGCCAAAATCCCATTGAGCATGCTCTCTCTGAGGTCAGGGGTTTCCGAACCTTTTGTTTCTCAGAGTGATTGGTGGCTTGTTTGGTTGCCTCAGCCAGTAATTCTTCATACCGCTTATGACCTTTATACTCCTGTACCCATTTTTCATGAACCCACACTCTCTCTGGCTGTTTGCTAAAACACTGGACATGATATTTTCAGGCACCTCCTGTGTTAATTTTGGTATGAACCTCAAGCTGGGGATCACCTGAATCCACACAAGGCTACCACGGATAGGTTCCCACCTTGGACCATACAAGATCACCAACCTGAAACTTAACACCAGTGGACACTTCTGTTGTTGGAACAGAAGATAGTATTGGCTGAACTGGGGCTTCCGCTTTTAGTACTGGATCTTCCCTTGGTTTTTCTGATATGGTGTCAACCCTCTCATTTGGTCTATTTTGTTCCTCTGGTTCTAATTTGGGGATTTTGTGTGACTTGCGCTCTTCAGATCTTGATGAGTCATGCGTTTTGGTTTTTTTCCTCTTTTCTTTTCTGCTTTCATGCTTTGATTTCGTGTGCTCACTTGCCTGTACTTCATTTAAAAGGTCTCCACAAAGGGAAGACTTGAACAATTCCCCTGCCATTCTGGATAGTTTTGGTTATTTTTAGTTTAACTTCAGGTGAGCCAGTCTTCTTTGGAATCACAGTTTGTGGTACCGAAGTGGTGGCTGTGGAGGAGAAGGGTTTTCTATAATTTAATGTAGTCTTGTGTTTAGAATTTCTGAATGGTAATAGTCAGTGGGGCTAAAGTTTCTAGCTGCACCAAAGCCATTGGCTGACCCATTAGGATATTGATTATACGACTGGTATTTGGTTTGAATTTCATACATGCTGATTGATGGTAGGTAGCCATTTGTGAGTGGAGGAAGATCTGTTGTAGGTGAGTATTGAAAGCTTTGCTGCAAAGTAGCTTCGTATGGTGTCTGGCCACCATTTTCAGCAATGTCACTGTTGTTATCAAAGGCATTCTCCTGACGGATGCTGGCGGAGTCAATGAGTTGAGCTGGTTGTTGAACTGTTTCCCGTGATCCCTTGCATGAAAGAGAAAGAGAAATCCATTGTTCTGCTCCAGCATTCTTAACTTTCCCTTTCTCTCACCGGGCCTTCAGTTTGTCCCGTTCTAACCGCCCGGCCGTGTCAGTGCGATCACAGGAGGGACACGGAGATCGAGGAGGGCCACAGCCGGGCCAGGCCAGGCGTGCTGCGACAGGAGGAAGGCTCGGGAGTTGGGGTGGGAAGGGGAGGCCGAGAGACGGGGGTCGCCGCGACCCGGCTGCCGCCAGAGAGGAGCCTACGGCTGGCAGCCCGGCCTGGCCAGCAGGGTCCTCGGCGCTCGGCTGGGAAATCGCACGCCTCTCCGCGGTGACTTGTGCACAGCCCCTGGGCCTCTGCCTCCGTGCTGGCAGCCTCCACCGCAGCGCACGAAGCCCCCTCACCCCAACTCTCGGGGCGCCGCAGCCGCCAAATCCTCAGCCCCTCATTGGCCGCGGTGCCTGCCGGGAAGTGCAGTCCCGGGTTTGGGACGATGGGGCCCAGGAGGAAGCGGCGAGTCAGCGGGCGGAGGGAGCGAACCACTAACGCCCGGCCGCGAGGGTCTGGACGACAAAGGAGAGACTAGGCGAGAGAGGGCTTGTTGCTTTTTTTTTTTTTTTTAGACAGAGTCTCACACTGTCGCCCGGGCTGGAGTGCAATGGCGCGATCTCGGCTCGCTGCAACCTCCGCCTCCCGGGTTCAAGCGATTCCCCTGCCTCAGCCTCCGAGTAGCTGGGATTATAGGCGTGCGCCACCACGCCCAGCTAATTTTTTGTATTTTTAGTAGAGATGGGGTTTCACCATGTTGGCCAGGCTGGTATCGAACTCCTGACCTCGTGATCCACCCGCCTTGGTGTTGCACTTCTATAACTTTTTACCCTCTCACCAAACTAGCATTTAGGAAAAAAAAAAATCAACAAAAACAAAACAAAACAAAAAAACAAAAACCTCTATCAGTCATTTACACGTTAGTTGGAAATAATTTAGACCAGTGTGTCTCTCCTTCGCAGAACACATTCAGTCCTCTCTGATTATTAGAAGCAAGGTTCACCTTTTGATCTTGGTTAAAGAAATTTCAGGCTAAATTTCTGGCAGGGGATGTATTTCAGGTTCCAGGATCCCAGAA
This sequence comes from Nomascus leucogenys, assembly GCF_006542625.1. NCBI lineage: Eukaryota > Metazoa > Chordata > Mammalia > Primates > Hylobatidae > Nomascus > Nomascus leucogenys. Next base: position 32,431,159 of record NC_044399.1, on the reverse strand, counting down.
TTGCTCTGCACAAGTCACAGCCATCCTTCTTCCCTGCAGCCTCTGCTGGCTGCACCACGTCTGCTGTTCCTTTACGAGTGGTTTAGCCGAGGCCAGGCTGAGCTCTTACTAACTCCTTACAACAGAACAAGTGAACGTGAAAAGTCTTAAACACTCAGCCTTCTGGTCAGAGGAAATCCCAAAATCAGCATGGCTCAGGATTTTAAGTGCCCCATAGAGTGTCCAAGAGAAGAAACCTAGGAGTCTAGAGTCTTTCAAAACCGCAAAGTTAAAATCTTTTATTACCCCTTCCTGACCTTCCTGGTTTGGAATTTTAGGCAGCCTCTTGGAGGCCTCCCTTGCCTGGGGCACGCTTGGCCATAAACCCATTCATTCAGCCCTACTGATTTAGTGCCCATTATGTGCCAAGCAGAGGAAAAGTAGAAATGGTAGGATCTATCTTCAAGGGGCTCAAAGTCTGCAGGAAACAGGATCCGCTAACAAATTAGAGCACAAGGGTGTGCTGAGTGCTATAATAGCAGTGTGGGTTGCTGTTGAGAAAATACAGAGGAGGGTACCACCAGCTGGTACATCAGTGAACAAATAAGGGAGCTTCTATGAGTTGAGCTGAGCCTTGAAGGTTGAAGAGGCATTTCTCACATAGAGTAGACGAAATAGTGCCCTGAATATATACTAGGAATGAAAACACCAAGTGCTTACCAAGCTCAGATAGGTAACGTAAATGAATGGAGTAGGTGAGTAAAGTAGCAGGGATTGTCGGTGGTGGTGGGGAAGTGGAAGGCCCGCATCCTGCCTACAGGGCTTCTGCTGGAAAGACAGCCTGGCCTGGATTCAGCCTCCATTTGCACCTTCTGCTAGGTGCTTTTGTGTAGTGCACAACTCGCACAACCTCACATGGCTGCCCTGCCTGCCTAAGCTGGCCATCAGCTGCTTGTTGCCATACTGAAAAAGAGGGTTTGGTTTTGCCTCACCTTGCTTTTTCAATAGAAGCCAGAAACTTGAATTTTTATGTAAAAATTTCCAATTTGTCAAATGCCATTGAAGCCAAACAAAAATCTAGCCTCAGGCTGGATCCACCATAGAGTTTCAGTTTGCGGCCCCGATGGGAACCAGTCCCCTCGGCACGTGCTGCTCTCTCTCCTCCATACCACGCAACACAGTCCTTTGCTGAGATTTGACAAGGGAAACAATCATAGATGAAACCCCCTACAGCTGCTGCAAAGCCCTTCAGAAAGATGAGATTGGCCTCTGAACCAGAGGAAAGTAACGTGGGGCTGTACAACAGCAGCCAGCCTGTGAGACTGATGGATAAAGCTTTAATTTATCGGTGCACCTTGTTCGGAGAAACTTCCCTGCCCTCTTGGCTGCCCCCACCTCCAACCCCTCCTGTTTTGCTAATGATAAATGACAAGCAGTGGACATTTATTAATTAAACCACCCGTTGTAGCCAGTGGTAAAACCCAAGGCCACATGCAGAGGAAGCATTCAAAGCATTCCTGCTGCCCCTGCCCAGGGCACAGGCCCCAGGGTTATCCTTTGCTGGCGAGAGCAGGCCACGGCGGCCACAGCCTCACGCAACAGGCCTTCCTAGGATCTGTCTGGGTTCTGGCTGATAAATGGAAGTCACCTCCATGGGCCACACAGTAATTAAACCCCTGGCATTCTTTTGACAAAAAAAGTTCCTCACGGGACATTCCCACAAGCTGCTGAAGGTCTGAGACCTGCAAGCTCCCAGCTGATTACCAAGGAGTTTTTGAAGTTGGCCTTGACTGAGGATCAAAAGAGGATGGGAGTTCTAGGAATGAGGGTGGGGGTGGGAAATGCCTTAGAATTAAGTTGATCTTGGCCTGTTGCAGTGGCTTACGCCTCTAATCTCAGTGCTTTGGGAGGCTGAGGTGGGAAAATCACTTGAGCCCAGGAGTTTGAGACCAGCATGGGCAACATGGTGAGACCTTTTCTTAACAAAAAATTTAAAATTACCTAGTCTCAGGTATTTCTTTATAGCAGTGTGAAAATGGACAAATGTAACTCCTTTCCTTGTTGCTGGAGACCCTCACCATCATGCACATACACAGCTCACCAGGGAGACAGAGATCCCAATGGGGTGCGGGGCGGGCACCAACAGAGTCCTCCCAACCAGTTGGGAAAACACGAGTGCAAAGGAGACTGTGTCCACTGTCTATCTGGAACCCTGAGTGGGGTGGTGTGGTGGCGCATGCCTGTGGTCCCATCTACACGGGAGGCTGAGGTGCGAGGATTGCTTGAGTCCAGGAGGCTGAGGATGCAGTGAGCTGTGTTTGCACCACTGCACTTCAGCCTGGTGAAGGAGGAGACCCTGAGACAGAAGGAGACTCTGTCTGAAAAAAAAGTTGATCATTTGGTTGTTCGGCCTGAAACACCCACATTTATTTCCCCAGGAACGAGATGGGCAGAGAGATAAAAGCAGGCCTTCAAGGCTCATTTATTTATATTTCTATTGTTTATTTGTTCACTGATGTACCCCAAGTACCTAAAACAGGGCCTGGCACATAGTAGGTGCTCAGTAAGTATTTGTTGACTGATTAGCTGGAGATGTGCTCATGTCAATTTTTAACGAAAGCAGTAATCAAGAGAAATTCCTAATTAAGGTCCTAGAACCAGTGGCTTCTAATTGTTTGCTGCCACAGGATTGTAAACATGTTGAAGATGAGGCCAGTGACTTACTCAATTGACTGTCCCCAGAAGCAGGCACAATGCCCAGCCTAGGGCCTACACACCGTGGTTTCTCAACAATATCAATTGTCTGAATGACTCAGGGGTAAACCATTTTTCAGTGCTGGGTCAGGCAGAGCCCCACTGGGACGTGACCTGCACACACTTTGGCAGTCCCCTGGGATGCAGCCGTAGCAGCAGCAGAGTCATAAAGCCTGGGGATCAGAGTCACACTGGATGTCACAGCTGGAAAGGCCTGAGATCTCAGCCAGTCCCTTGCTAAGCAGAAAGAAGAAATGAATTAGCTACAAATCTTGGGGTCTCTAAAAATGCAGCTTCATTTTTCTCTATTTCTCCTAGAGACTCCCCATTCTGTCCAACTGCCAAAAACATTTAAGTTTATTTAATAATCAGTGTCAGCTGAAGTCAGTCATATCAGACTTAAATTCAATCTATTCCAAATAGCCTCAACTTCCCTTGTCAGGTCATCTACTTAGTTCTAGTGGCTTCTGTGCCATAGGAGGGGGAGCTGGAGGAGTGGGAGAGCTGAGCCATGGTCATCAGTATCTGTCTTCACTAACCTCTTGGGCATGGTCACCCCATCTTGTTGGTGTCTGCTAAATCCACGTCTTTTTTTTCTGTAGTAATTAGCCCACACACTCTGTGTCCTCCTGACTCTGCACCTGAGGTCCTCCCAGCCTACCAGGCCCTACCCAGCACCTTCTATGCCTTCCTTGGAAGCGTTGGAAAACTAGCTGACCCCTCATACTATAGGGAACCAGGGAGGCTCTGATTGACCCTGGGTGCCATGATAGAACAGGACTCCACCCACTCAGGGTTCCAGATAGACAGTGGACACAGTCTCCTTTGCACTCGTGTTTTCCCAACTGGTTGGGAGGATTCTGTTGGTGCCCGCCCCCACCCCATTGGGATCTCTGTCTCCCTGGTGAGCTGTGTATGTGCATGATGGGGAGGGTCTCCAGCAACAAGGAAAGGAGTTACATTTGTCCATTTTCACACTGCTATAAAGAAATACCTGAGACTAGGTAATTTCTAAAGAAAAGAGGTTTAATTGACTCATAGTTCCCCATGGCTGGGGAGGCCTCAGGAAACTTACAGTCATGGCGGAAGGGAAAAGGCATGTCTTACATGGTGGCAGGTGAGAGACAGTGTGTAGGAAGTGACGGGGGAAGAGCCTCTTATAAAACCGTCAGGTCTCATGAGAACTCACTCACTATCACCAGAACAGCATGGGGGAACCACCGTCATGATCCAATCACCTCCCAGCAGCTCTCTCCTGCAACACCTGGAAATTACAATTCAAGATGAGACTTGGATGGGGACACAAAGCCTGACCATATCAGAGGTTGATCTTGCAGCGTTTTATTCTCTGAATGTCACATGGGGAAATGGAGGTCAAGAAGGTGGAAAAGACTTGCCTAAGGCCACACAGCATGAGTGAGTGGCAGCATTGGGCCAAGAGCCTGGGACTTGGTAAGCCACTCCTGAGCCCTCCTCCTGAACCAGGCCCTGTCTCAGGTTCTAGCACATGCAACTGCAACCAGCAGGGTATGTGTGATAGTCTTAAAACATGGCCACAAATTCTTTGATGGTTTTCCCATTGAGCTGTGGGGTCTATCTCTCTCTTTTCTTTGAATATTGGCAGGGTTATGACTGCTTCAATTAATTGAGTTCAGAGAGGTGATGCTATATGACTTCCAAATCTAAGTCATCTCAGGCCATCAGCTTCTGCCTTTGTTAATGGAACACTTGCCTTTGGAGTCCTGAGCCTCCGGGTAAAAAGTTCAACTATCCCAAGGCTACCATGCTGTGAGGAAGCCCAAACTACATAGAGGGGCCATGTGAAGGCACTCTGGTTGACAGTCCCCACTGAGACATCTCAGTCCAGGCACCAGGCATGTGAGGGAAGAAGCTCCGAGGTGATTTCAGCCCTCAGCCTTTCCAGCCACCTCCAGCCATTTGAGTCTTCACAATGCTGGCCCTAGACATTGGAGAGCAGAGACAGGCCACCCTGTTGGGCCCTGGCCAAATTCTTAAACCTCTGAATCTGTGAGCCTAATAAAATGGTTGTTGTTTTATGCCACCAACTTTGGGGTGGCTTGTTACACAGCCACAGATAGCTGTGCCATCTTAACCTGCTGGATTGGTACCCATTAAGTCTGATATCCATGCTTCTGCTGGGCCACTAATGAAGTCACATCTGTTCCCACTGGAAGACCACTGAGAAGGCCAGTGAGTGTGTGGTGGAGACCCTTATTTGAAGGAAGTTGGGTGAAGGAAGTTGCTGACATGCATGACTGCTAACAAAAGAATATACATCTGCGGAGGTTGTTCTGGAAGTATCTTAGGGAAGTAAAGGAAAGGAATTAAGACTCATCGACAACAGACTCCATTCCTCACCCTGCCCATCCTTATTCATTTATTCAACAAAGGGTCTATGAGCAACTATGAGGTGCCAGGCCCTGTGTTAGGATTCTGGGACATGGACACAGGCCTGGCCCTAGTGGTTCTCTTAGTCCAGCTAGAGACAAACATTAAACAATGATTAATGTACATACTTTGAATGAAAAACAGGGTGTTCTGAGAGTGTGTGGAGACCTATTTAATCCTCATAATATCCTTCTGAGGTGGGCACCATCCTTTCTATTTTGCAGGGGAATACTAAGGCTCAGAGGCGTTAAGTCACCTTCCCAAGGTCACCCAGCAGGGGAGACACCAGACTGCAAAGCAGCAGCCCCCACCCACCCAGTGCAGCCAGGAAAGCAGAGGCATAAACGGCCAGCTGAGCAGGGGACTCCTCGGGCCAACAGGGGCATGGTGGGGTCAGCACCCTCAGACAGGCAACCTCTGAGGGAGCAGCATTAACCCCTGGGAGGCCAGGGTAGCTTGTTAATCCAGGAAACCTGCACTTCTTAAGAAAAAATGGCCCTCTACTGGGAAGGGATGATTGAGCTCCAATCATCTAGATTGGCAGCCACACTCACCATCTGTATAATGAGGGCAGAAATAGAGGGCAAGAGGTATGGTAACCATCCAGAGGCAGTGGCTGGGACTCCTAACGCACTCCTTGATTCTGAGTCCCCAAGGGCAAGTGGAGGGGCATTGGGAGGTGAGACAGGACATGCAGACAACCCCCCTCCAAGAGATGTCATAGAGAAGTGGGTTTCGGACCTTGGGATGTGGAAGCACCTGAAGAATAGGTGAAAATGCTGATGCTTGGCCACACCCTGAGGGATTTGGGTTCATTTGGTCTGGAGTGAAGCCCAGGCATCTGTGGGGTTTGTTTGTTTGTTTGTTTGTTTGTTTGCTCTGTTGCCCAGGCTGGAGTGCATTGGCGCGATCTGAGCTTACTGCAACCTCTGCCTCCTGGGTTCAAGCGATTCTCCTGACTCGGCCTCCTGAGTAGCTGGGATTACAGGCACCTGCTACCACACCTGGCTAATTTTTGTATTTTGGGTAGAGACGGGGTTTCACCATGTTGGCCAGGCTGGTCTGGAGCTCCAGAACTCAAGCGATCCGCCTGCCTCGGCCTCCTAAAGTGCTAGGATTACAGGCATGAGCCATCGTACTCTGCCAAAAATATATATCTTTAGATGAGCTTTTAATAGAGTTCTTCAAATACCCAAAAAAGTAGGGAAAACTAGGATGCTAAAAGATGAAATAGGTGACTAGGCAAATAAATCATTAGGGAAATTGGCTTCAGGCTCATGGTATTGTTCCCCACAATGCTGGGCAAGTTACTTGTCCATTCCAAGTTTCAGTTTCCCCCACCTGAAAAATGGAGCTAATAAAATTGATTTCGCCAGACGTGGTGGCTCATGCCTGTAATCCTAGCATTTGGGAGGCCGAAGTGGGTGGATCACTTGAGGTCAGGAGTTCGAGACCAGCCTGGCCCATGTGGTGAAACCTCATTTCTATTAAAAAAATTACAAAAAATTAGCCTGGCGTGGTGGCGCATGTCTGTAGTCCCAGCTACTCAGGAGGCTGAGGCAGGAGAATTGCTTGAACTTGGGAGGCAGAGGTTGCAGTGAGCCGAGATCGCACCACTGCACTCAGCCTGGGTGAGTGCAGAGTGAGTGAGACTCTGCCTAAAAAAAAAAAAAAAAAAAAAGATTTCAGTGTAGTTTTGAGGACGTTGTAAGAGGGCATGAGCTATGTGCCAGGTGGGTGGTAAACGTTCAATAGATGCTACTTTCCTTCCTTCCTGAGCATTTGGACCACACAGAGACCTCCCTGCTCTTGGCTTTGGCTTTAAGGAGCTTGTGGTCACTGAGAGGATTTCGCACTGGAAGTACATGCATTCGAAATGGATACCTAAGTGTATATTTTCTGGTGTAAACTATATGTCGACTCTAACTTTAGCCCGGGGGAGATTTATTATTTGTCTCCCTTTCATGAAAGCTATAATAGAGGAAGAGAAAACCCTGCCTCGCACATTCCGATTCCTAAATACATAATTTATAATTTTCTGGGATATTATTTAAGTTTATTTTAGTTCTGGATACACACCATCCCCGTGGGGTGCTTATTTAAGTATCGGGTGGGCTCTGGAAAGGCCTGGAATGCCTCAAAAGGAGGGAAGAAGATTCTTTCCATTCATTAAACAGCAGGGCCTGGGGTCTTTGCAGGTTCTAGGGCTTAGAAGTTTCCTCAACACCAACTGAGGAGTCCCAGGGCAGAAGCTGAGCTCACACCAAGCTCTACTTCGCGTATCCTGAAGCTTTGACAGTTGGGACTCCTTCTGGCTTTTGCATCCTCTGCTCATACTGAGGCCAACAGAGGGACAGGTTGGACCATGGTCTGGCCAGGAGCTCCAGCTTCCTCTTTTCCTCTCAGGAGTCATCGGGCCAGCTGCCCATACCTGGTGCCCAGGTATGAGAAGAGACCTTTGGCTTTCACCAGGTTTTTGAGAGGGTCAGGGACCTCCAAAAGGATAAATGCCATTGGTCAGATAGTCACTGTCTACCTCCCTCCCATCCATTTCCTGCCTTCAACCCCTGTTCTTGGGACAAGGCCTTCTCTGGCATTCAATGGCAGGTCCCTGAGGAAGGCCCCAGCCTTGCTGAACATCCTTCAAGGAAGGAAGACTTCAGCCCCTGGCCCTGCAGTGAGTGTGTTGTTAGCAGCAGAGGGGCTGAGTGAGGCAGTGGGATGGGGCTCTTCTTTTTTGTTCTGGTTGCAAATTATAAACTCTCAAATGCTGGAGTTCCAGACAGAAGTTCACAAACTAAATTTAGAGGGCAGAACTAAAGTCAAATGTGCTTTTAAAAGCTCCCCAGGAGATGCTGATGCAGGTGGACACTTGAAGAAACACTGGTTGATAAAGTTTCATTCTTTTTTTTTTTTTTGAGATGGAGTCTCACTCTGTGGCCCAGGCTGGAGTACAGTGGGGCCATCTCACCTCACTGCAACCTCCACCTCCTGGGTTCAAGCAATTCTCCTGCCTCAGCCTTCTGAGTAGCTGGGATTACAGGCATGCGCCACCATGACCAGATAATTTTTGTATTTTCAGTAGAGTTTAAGTTGAGTTAAGCCTTTAAGTTTAGGGTTTCGCCATGATGACCAGGCTGGTCTCGAACTCCTGACCTCAGGTGATCCGCCTGTCTCGGCCTCCCAAAGTGCTGGGATTGCAGGTGTGAGCCACCACGCCCGGCCATGGTTGATAGTTTCTAGAAAGCTGTTCCAAGTTACTGGCTGTTTTTGAATTGTTCAAGCTTAAAAAAAAGTAGGCACCCTTTAGGAAGGCCAGTTGTGAAGTAGAAGTCCCATTTCCAAGGAGGGCAGGCCTGTGAGCACGTTAATGGCAACAGTGGCAGCTAACAACCACTTTTGTAGCCCTACTGTGCCCCAGACACTATTCTAAGCACTCATAAACATTAATCTAAACCTCCCAACAGCCCCACATGCCAGGACACCCATGCCTCTATTTCAGGAAAGGCCATCTGGATCCTGCAGGAGGGCAAATGGGAGAGGACAAACAGAGCTCCGTAGGTGAAAAGGAGGAATGAGAGGCTGGAGAGGAATGGGGAGCATTAGAGATCACAAAATGTGGTAGACAGAATAATAGTCCCCAGATGTTCACACCCACATACCTGGAACTTGTGAATGTGTTACCTTATCTTACCTTATGTGGCAAAAGGGACTTTGCAGGTGTGATTACGTGAAGAATCCTGACATGTGAAGATCATTATGGATTATCCAGATTAATCCAGGTGGATTGGGGGAATGAAATGTCATCACATTTAAGGGTCCTTAGATGTGGAAGATAGGGGTAGAAGGGTGAGTCAAGGGGGTGCCATGAGAGAAGATGGAAGGGGTCACAAGCCAAGGAATGCAGGCCACTTCTAGGATCCGCAAATAGGCGAGGATACGTGGTCTCTCCAGATAGCAGCACAGCCCTGCTGGAACCTGGATTTTAGCCCCATGAGACCCATCTTACACTTGTGACCTTTAGAGCCGTAAGGTCATAAATTTGTGTTGCTTTAAGCCTCTAAGTTTGTGGTAATTTGTTGCAGCAGCCATAGAAAACTAGTAGAAGGAAGAAAAGGAGCATTAAGAGAGATTTCCCACTTTGCTTTGAAAAGTAGCTAGAAATAGATGGGGAAACAGGGAGAAGATGGCCCAGAGCGGAACGGGGGAGAAAGTCGTCTTCTATGACTAAGAAAGAGTGAGGCTTCTAAACGGCCCTCAGGAAAGAGTTTGTGCCATGAAGCTTTTCAGGAGAGAGTAGAGATCAATCGATCTCTGTGCTGTGTTCTTACATGAAATATTTGGGAGGGAAGGGTTGTGGTGAGTCATTTGTATTTTTTTTTTTAAATACCTGCCACTCCCAGTTTTCCAGATAGCTGAGGAAAGGCTGGGGTTCAAATCCCATAAAAAACCAACATCATTCAATTCGTACATTCTCTAAAATGTACATAAGACATCTAGGAGGACTTCATAACGATTAAGAGCAATCAACTGCTAATGCAGTGAGTACTTATTTTTTCCAGGCACTGTACCAGGCACGCTGCTTCATTTAAATTTTGCAGGGACTTTTGAAGTAGGTCCTACCTTGATTTCCATTTTGCAAGTGAAAAGCATCACCTTGAGATGTGGCCCTTCAGCCTTAGCCCTTTGATACGGTTTGGCTCTGTGTCTCCACCCAAATCTCATCTTGAATTGTACTGCCATAATTCCCATGTGTTGTGGGAGGGACCTGGTGGGAGATAATTGAATCATGGGGGCAGTTTCCCCCATACTGTTCTCGTGATAGTGAATAAGTCTCACGAGATCTTATGGTTTTATCAGGGGTTTCCACTTTTGCATCTTCCTCATTCTCACTTTGCCTGCTGCCATCCATGTAAGACGGGACTTGCTCCTCCTTGCTTTCTGCCATGATTATGAGGCTTCCCTAGCCACATGGAACTGTAAGTCCAATTAAACCTCTTTCTTTTGTAAATTGCCCAATGTCAGGTATGTCTTTATCAGCAGTGTGAAAATGGACTAATACACCCTTCTTCCTCTTTGCTAAAATACCCTTTTGATGGTGGTCACGAATTGGCCTTTGTGTGCAGTAAGTTTTGACTGGTCTGCCAATGCCTTTCCTTTCCAGCTATGAATGGTTTTAAAAATATCAAAGCCAAGGCCCCACCTCATAACCATTAAATACACAGCTCTGGTAGAGGCCCAGCTGTTTCTTTTCTTTTCTTTCTTTCTTTTTTTTTTTTTTGAGACGGAGTCTCTCTCTGTCGCCAGGCGCAATCTCAGCTCACTGCAACCTCCACCTCCCAGGTTCAAGAGATTCTTCTGCCTCAGCCTCCCAAGTAGCTGGGACTACAGGCGCGTACCACCATGCCCGGCTAATTTTTTGTATTTTTAGTAGAGATGGGGTTTCACTGTGTTAGCCAGGACGATCTCGATCTGCTGACCTCATGATCTGCCCGCCTCCGCCTCCTAAAGTGCTGGGATTACAGGTGTGAGCCACCGTGCCTGGCCAGGCCCAGGTGTTTCTTAAAAGCTCTCAGGTGATTCTAATGTTGCAGCCAGTGATGAGACCACTTGTCTAAGGCAATCTGGATAACTCCTTTCCCCTTAGCCAGGGGTTAGCCTTTGAACTATTCTGACCACGGAGGCATGAAGTTTTCTGTTTCTGGATGTTGTCATCTGCAAATGACAGGAAGGAACCTAGGATCTGAAGATGCTGCTGAGCTGCCTGAGTAGCTCACCTGGATCCACCCTATTTCTAGACTTCTTGTTATATGATGAGTAAATGTCCTCCTGGTTTAAGACAAGGGTTGGCAAACTATGACCCAGGAGCCGAATCTGGCCCACTGCTTGATTTTGTAAATAAACTTTTATTGGAAGACAGCCATGCCCATTTGTTTATGTATTGTCTACATATTGTTTAGTGCTACAATGGCAGGGATGAGTAGTCATGACAGAGACTTTATGGCCTGCAAAGCCTCAAATATTTACTCTCTGGCCCTTGGCCCTTTACAGAAAAAGTTTGCCAACTCCTGGTCTAAGGGTATTTTTGTGGGCCTTTCTATTACTTGCAGTCGAGGGTATCTGTTAGTTTGGGAGTTTAGCTTCCCCAAGGTGGCATTGTTAGTGATGGCAAGTTTTGCCCTCTTTAAGCAATTTTTTCATGAGAGAATAATTACAGAATGATCTTTCAGGGATTTCAATAATATCAGCCAATCCTGCTGCCCATGGGGATGTGGGATCACACAGGTTGGGGCTTCAGATAGGCCTGGATTTATGTCCTAGTTTTATCATATAGAACCAATTGTCTTTGAAAAGTGACTTAATCTTCTAGTCCTCAACTTTCTCATCTAAAATGAGGACAGTTATATCTACACGAAGGATGGGTACCCTCATGGAGGCAATTCCAGAAAAGGAATCAGTGCAAGCAAAGGAAGCGAGGTGAAAAATCTCCAGGTCCTCATGGAGAGCAGCAAGCTGCTGCTGACCTAAGCCAAGAGCATAGAAAAGGGGTCATGGGGCACACTGTGGTGAAGATAGGCTGGCATTTGTTGCATAATAATTTCTCCAGTTGTCTTGGGTTTCTGAGAGGGAGCTTCTAAACCCTTGGAATTTCCCAAGTGGTAGGAATGTCTTTGTTATTCATAGTGAGCCACTGGGACCATGCCTGAGTTTATACTAACAAGGCGACTCGTGGTGGGCCCCTAGATAGTCTCAAGATGGGGACTAGCCATTAGGAACCAACCAAATGATTAGAGGGTTGGGGTTTTGAGCCAGATTATATCAGCCTGACCTCCAGGGAGGGAAGGAGGTTAGAGATTGAGTTCAATCACATGGCCAATTATTTGATCAATCATGCCTTGTGATGAAACACCAATAAAAACTCTGGACATCAAGGTTCAGTTGAGCCTCCTGGTGGGTGAACACCAATGTGCTAGGAGGGTGATACATCCTGACTCCATGGGCAGAAGATATGGAAGCTCTGTGTTTGAGATCCTCCCAGACCTCACCCTATGGATCTGTTCATTTGGCTGGTCCTGATTTGTACCCTTTATAATAAAAGTGTAATGGTAAGTATAGCACTTTGCTGAGTTATGTGAGTCATTGTAGCAAATTATCAAATATGAGGGGGTTGTGGGAACCCCCAAATTTGTAGCCAGTTAATCAGAAGTGCAGGTAGCCTGGGGACTCCCGTATTATGTGGGGTCTCTGAAGTGAGGGCAGTCTTGTTGAAGACTATGTCCTTAACCTGTGGTGTCTGTACTAATAACACCAGGTAGTTGACACTGCAAAAGTATATACTACTGTATTGCAGAGCTGGATTCATGAATGCCTGTTTCCAGACTTGGATTTAATTTGGTTGGTGGTGGGGAGCCATAGAAGGTTTATGAGCAGATGAATGACAGGATTGGTAACTGAGATTCTGGAAGAATAATTGGGCAGAGATAAAGGCTATCTAGAGCTCTCCCTGAGTCACAGGATCCCTTGGTCATGCACTCTCAACTTTGACATGTGATGCTGGTCACCAAAGATGCTTCCTTTCAAAAATAAACAGCAGCTATAAAGGAATTCACATATATTGGTAGGGTTGGAGCCATCTCAGGGCAGGCCAGGCCCAGGAGCTACAGGAAATTCTCACTTCTGGAAGCAGAAGGTCAGTTGCTTCTTCCTGGACCACACCCTCTGCAGACACTAGGGCTCATGGAGGAGTCCTGGAGGCAGACACAGCCCAAGCCTTTGCTTTCCATCATAAGGGGATGGCAGCAGAATCTGGGTACAACTTCCTCTTGGAGGTTTGGGGAACCTAGTGACATTCAGGAGCCCTCTTTTTTAAACCTTCTGTGCCCTCCAGATTGTATTTCAGCCTTTCTGGGGCATCCCCTGCAAGATAGGCACTGGCACTGCCTGCTCTCTCTCTCCCTGGATCTGATTTAGCCTTCACTGAAACCCTGCCCAAGATGATGACTTAATCTCTGGGCTGAGTGAATGCAGCCAGTATGTTCAGATGGATTTTGCAAGACAAAAGCTCAAATCTGTTTTGTGGCTGCAGATACACATTCAGACTTAACCACATCCGTGGTCGTTCCAGTCACAAACACAAAGGGTGCTATGAATTCTTTCCATGAAAAATAATTTCCATTGTATTGTTTCTGTCATCATTCATTTCATGATAAGTCAGTTAAAACAGCCAGTCCGAGTCTGTCATTGCTCCCAAGAGCCCCATAGTTGTGTCCTTAACTTACTGATGGTTTTAGGTCTTAATTGTTAGGAGCAAAGTTTCTTTTCAGGACTTCTGTTTTCTCATTGACTTTGATGAGAAAGAAAATGTAGAGAGATGCTAGCGAAAAAATTTAATTGCCCTCAAAGAAGTGGCAGTCTTTTTTTCTTTAATATACATTATGCATCAAGCAAAATCATTTTCTGAGAACTAGTTCCAGATTGAGTCCAATGTCATGGGTTTTGGGTCTTATTATTTATTTTCTTATTGAGATATAATTCACATACCCTAAAATTCACCATTTTAAAGTATACAATTCAGTGGGTTTAGTATACAGGGTTTACAGTCAAAAGACTGTACAACCATCACCACTAATTCCAGAACATTTTCATGACACAAAAAAGAAACTTCGTCATCATTAGCAGTCACTCTCCACTTCCACTGTCTTACATTCCCTGACAACAACTAATCTCTCTTCCGTCTCTATATACTTGCCTATTCTGGACATTTCATATAAGTGGAGTCATATAATATGTGGCCTTTGGGTCTGGCTTCTTTCACTTAGCATGTTTTCAAGGTTCATCCATGTCGTGAGATATATCAGTGCTTCATTTCACTTCAGAGTTGCATAATACTCTATTGTATGTGATGCAGGGCAGATGAACCCCAAATTGGGACTAGTCCATGGGGGTTTTTGGCTTTGCCCAGGAAGGAATTCAAGGGCAAGCCAGAGGTAGAAGACAGCTTTATTGAAGCAGCAGTGGTTACAGCTCTTTGACTGCTCCTGCAGAACAGGGCTACCCCATAGGCAGAGAGTAGTAGCAGCTCAGGGCATTTTGCAGTCATATTTATACCTACTTTTAATTACATATAGATTAAGGGGTGGTTTATGCAGAAATTTCTAGGGAAGGGGTAGTCACTTTTGGGTCAGTGGGTCATTGCCGTGGAAAGGAGTGATAACTCCTGGGTGTTGTCATGGCAATGGTAAACTGACATGGCACACTGGTGGGCATATCTTATGGAAAGCTGGTTCTGCCCCTTCCTTGTTTTAGCTAGTCCTCAGTTTGGTGTCTGACCTTCATCTCTGGAGTCAAGTCTCACTTCCCACCTCGTGGATATACCATAATGTGTATATCCATTCGTCAATTGATGGATATTGGATTGTTTCCAATTTCTGGCTATTATGAATAATGCTGCTATGAACATTCATGTGCAAGTTTTTGTACTGACATGTATTTTTAAATCTCTTGGCTATATACCTAGGAGTGGAATTGACGTGTCATATAGTAAACTCTATGTTTAAACTACTGAATTCGAGTATCTGGGACTAGGGCCCAGCAATCTGTTTTAACAGCTCTCCAGATGATTCTATGGTTACCATAATTTGAGAGGCACTGCCCTAGAGTAAGGGGCAGTAAACAGCTAGATAGTAAATATTGGGGTTTGCAGGCCAAGAGTCAAAACTGAGGATGTTAGGTAGGCACTTATTTGATAAGATTGTAGACAAATTTCCAAACATTTTTATTGACAAATTGAAAAATATAATCATAATAATTGGTAACAGGGTTGTTTCTGTTTGTTGGTTTTTGGTTTTTTGAGACGTGGTCTCACTCTGTCTCCCAGGCTTGAATGCATAGCTCACTGCAGCCTTGACCTCCTGGGCTCAAGTGATCCTCCCAAGTAACTTGGAGCTACAGGCATGCACCAGCACACTGGCTACTTTTTACATTTTTTGTAAAGATAAGCTCTCCCTATGTCGCCCAGGCTGGTCTCAAACTCCTGGGCTCATGCGATCCTCCCACTTCAGCTTCCCAAAGTGCTGGGATTATAGGCATGAGTCACTGAGTCCTGCCAGGAACAGTTTTTTGTAATGCAGGTTTACTAATGAGAAGAATGTGTTTGGTTTTGTTTTTTTTGTTTTTGTTTTTGGTTTTGGTTTTTTTTTGCTTTCTTTTGTTTTTTGCAGGGTTGGGAGGGCAACATTTTACTTACTTGGGATTCAAAGTTGGTGTTCCCTGTCATCAAATCAATTGCAGATATTCATCTGTAAAAATAATTCTTCCGGCCAGCGCAGTGGCTCATGCCTGTAATCCCAGAACTTTGGGAGGCCGAGGCGGGCGGATCACCTGACGTAGGGAGTTCGAGACCAGCCTGACCAACATGGAGAAACCCCGTTTCTACTAAAAATACAAAATTAGCTGGGCGTGGTGTCACATGCCTGTAACCCCAGCTACTTGGGAGCTGAGGTAGGAGAATCATTTGAACGCGGGAGGTGGAGGTTGCAGTGAGCTGAGATTGTGCCATTGCACTCCAGCCTGGGCAACAAGAGCAAAACTCCGTCTCAAAACAACACCACCAACAAAAACCATTCTTCCTTCATGGGCTGTAAAGTCATAAGCCGTGGGCCAGATTTGGCCTGTGGCTGTATGGTTTCAACTAGTTCTGGTGCATAGCAGCCCCCAAAGTTTTAGCAGCGTGGTTAGTGGAGAGCTGTGGCTTTTGCCTCCATCTCAATTTTTCTTTGAGCAAATTACCTCTCTCCTGACAGCCCTGTTGGGGGTGTCAGTTGTGGGGTTCTGGCACCTCCCATCCCGGCCCCAGCTAGAGCAGGCAGGCCCACAGGAATTTGAATCTGGAGGGAGTTATCAGTGGTAGAGCATAGAGGCTGCAGGAATCTTCATATAAGTGGAGTCATATAATATGTGGTCTTTTGGTCTGGCTTCTTAGCATGTTTTCAAGGTTCATCCACGTCGTGGGATATATTAGTATTTCATTTCACTTCTGATGGCAGGGCCCTGAATTAAGTCCTGCCCTGAGGATCACGCTGTTACATCTAGGCCTTGTGGGATTCCTGAGAATTGCATCCCATCTGCCCCTGCTCTAAAATCTACACAGCCTTTGCCATATCCATTTATCGATTTGGCTCAGCAACATCTACTAATGACGCTTAAATCCTGGGCAAGTGTATTTGAAGTGGGCCCAGAGGTTAAAGATCTGGATGTTCTCCCTCCAGCAATAGCACCACTGCCCCACAGCCTGGGGATTTTCTGTTCTGCTTGCTATTAATCACTTATTTATTGCATACTTATATGTGCCAAAAATGGGATCCTCTCTTGCCCTATTTGGGTCATGAAATTGTAAAGCGATACCCATCTTCTAGAAACCAATCCAGCAATATATGAGAAGAGCCACGGAAATGTCCCCCCTTGGGGAAAATAAATAATTCTAAGTAGAGAAAAATGTATTTGAGCAAAGTTGTTCATGGCCGCATTCTGCCCTTCCATGGCCAGAAATGGATAAAAGCTGAATCTACTGCCAGCAAGTACCACCTCCACTCATTCAGGATGCAGAGGGTCCCCACCCTTCCCACTGGGTTGCCTTCCAGAAAACAGCTTCCATGATGCCCAGTAATCTCTGTTTCCCTTGATCTCTCTCGTCTCTTTCCTTGTCTAACCTTCTTCTCTTAGAAAAGGAGCTTCATCCCCTTTGGTCAGTAGCCAGCAAATCTGGATTGCTCCCCATGGCCCTTGTGCTCAAGGCAGATAGAACCCCCTGCTCCACATCCTCCCATCCTCTGAGTGGAGGGGCCTTGAGATAATCCACTTCTCTGCTTAGAGTGGATTCTTGATGTATCACTCTAATGATTTATGAGGTTAAAAGGCTCCCTCCTCAGTAGGGGTGAGCTTAAAAGTTTCCCTCCTCAGTAAGGATGAGCATAGAGAGGGAAAAGGTGCTGATAGAGCCAGAGAATCCCATCCACCACATTTACGATAGTGAAAAATATTAGAAGCCATCAGATCTTCCAAACACCTCTTGTACCAGCCAAGGGGGCTGACCCAAGGCAGGGTCCCAGGAGCTAGGGTTGAGTGGGTGGGGGAGACACTCCAGGCAACAAGGCATCAGATCTGAGGATAGGTGCCAGGCTCAGCCTGAGAAGGTAGGCCAAGGGCCAGTTCTAGAGAAGCAGCCTGGATAACCTGTTTTATTTTGTTTTTAATTGGGTGCAGACACAAGGGGAGTATGGAGAGCCATTGGCTCAGGTCTCAATGGGTCTCAAATTTAGACTTCTGCTATTTTTTTCTTCAAGTGCAATTGCATATTTAGTCCCAGAGAGTGACTCTGACAAGACCCAAAGAGAACATTTGTCATTTGGCCTTGACCTTGTCTCCACATCTGGAGAGTTGGTATCACCTGTGGTACCTTATTTGTACATTTCTTGTGAGTTTCATAACAATGTTATATACCACATTACTGGTGAAAGGAATATTAATTTGTTCAGTGTAAACATTGAAATAGCTGACAATCTTTTAATTTTAATCTATTTATTTGTTTTGAGACTGGGTTATGAGACTGGCTAATATTTGTATTTTGGGTACAGATGAGATTTTACCATGTTGCCAAGGTTGGTCCTGAACTCTTGGGCTCAAGAAATCCACCCCCCTTGGCCCCCCAAAGTGCTGGGATTACAGGTGTGAGCCACCACACCCAGCCTAAAATAGCTGACAATCTTTATAACCCTCTTTAGGCAAATTTACATTTTATAGTATACTAGGAACCTCAAAAATTGATGGCGATTCAGGTTTTTCCAGTATTCGAGAAGGCATTATCTAAGTTGTCAGATCTAGGGGGGTGGTGAGTGTGATATATAAATTGGGAGGTAAATCAAAAAGTCTGGAGCAGGCAGAAGAATGCAGGAAGAGGTCAGGGAGTGAAGGACTGGATTGAGAGGGCCAAGATTTGGAGTCTGAACGGGGCTGACTTCAGGGAGCGGGAGTCTGGCCCCAGGTAAACCTTAGTGTCATTGTGTGGGTCAGAAGACAACAGAGGATCCTTAAGGAAACTATGGCCCATCATCTCAGTAGACCAGGTAGCCTTTGGGAATGATGGTCACAAAGACTCTGTGGCAACAAAGAAAATGCTAATGGTGTCATACAGAATACAGAACTTTATGGACCTATGGTACAAACACACACATGCATGTGCCTGCACACACACACACACACACACACACAAAACAAGACTGGAAGGGGTTACACCTAAATATAAGCAGTGCTTGTGTCCATGGGGTGGAGTGATGTTGTGGGTTTATTTGCTCTGTATTTTTCAGTAAAACAATGGCTCAACTCAGAAGATAACTGAGTCAGCGTCTCATCCAGCATCCCCCGGGGCCCCTGGGAGAAGCCACCTCCCACCACCTGGCCAAGAAGATCTAGACAGGCTGGGAGGCTCCCTCTCCCTCTCCTGGGGTCCCAAGCCACAACTCTAAAGCCACATTCCTTGGGTGACCAGGCAGCAACTGGGGGCAGATGTCAAAACTGGCAAGGCCCCGCTTTGTGGTACCCAGACTGTTGTGGCTCCTGTCCTAGTGCCAGCTCCTCTGCTGTCATCCCATTCCCCCCCACACATCCCCACCTCCCCAGCCAATTGGGCCCAAGGTGCCCTCACTGATATGTTGGAGGAATAATCTGCTTCTCTCCAGCTCCTCAGGAGACCCGCGTGGGAGGTCCCACATCACGGACTACTGTGGCACATGCTCTGAGTCCCCTTCTGTGAGCCTCAGCACACCTACTATGGCTTAGCTCTTCCCACCCAGGACCTCCTCAGGGCTTCTCAGCATTCCAGAAAGACAAGAAGATTTTCTTGGGGCCAAGGCATTGCTGGGCCTCTCTGTCCCAGCCAGGCCCTCGGCAGGCTCCATGCCTCGACTCTACTGCCTTTTCTCTGGTCCTCTCTGTCACTCTTCAGAGACTTTTAAATCCCATAATCTGGGCTTCAGGGCCTCCAATAAAAGCAGAATATGACCTATAGGGACTTAATAGAGCTTTTATCCATAAAAGAGACAGACCTTCTAATCTAACTAGAAACTAAGGTTAAAAAAAAAAAAATGAAAAGAGTTAGACTTAAACTCTTAAAAAAATAAAAAAGATTCAGCTCTGTCAGAGTTAGCCTGATGTGGTAGACAAATTGCTCATGAATTACTCATGGTGTTTGCTAAAAAATGCTGGTTCCTGGGAGTCTCTGAGCCTACTCTGGCTCAAGAGGCTGCCCAAATTTAAAAAAAAGAAAAATGCAGGTTCCTGAGCCTAGCTGTAGAACTTCCAAATCAAAATCTTGGGGAGGTGAGGACTGGGAATCTGAATGTGTAACACGTTCCCTAGGTGATTCTGAAGCACACTGCACTGGTGGTTTAGTGGTTTCCATGCCAGGAGGGCATTGCGCCCTCCCTGAGAACCCTGCCTTCCCAGCACTAGCTGCTGGGAGGCTGGCCAGCCCAGACACAGTCCTCCTCCCCAAGAGATTCCTAGACCTGGCGAGGAGGAAGACTCGGTGGGTAACAGGAGTTGCAATGTGGGTTTGTACCCAGTTCTCGGGGAGCACAGAGGAGAGGGGAGTTCTCAGAGAGGGAAGCTGTCTCAGGGAATGAGTCTCTGGGGCCAGATCCTGAGGACTCAGTAGCGTTGATTAGCTAAAGAAGAGAGCAGAGGCATCCCAAATTGAGGATATAACATGGGCAGAGGCACAATGGGGAGCCATAAACAGTTTAGGGCCCAGGCACAGGTAGGGAGTAGAGGGGAGGAGGCCAGAGAGATGAGAGGGGCTGGTCCTCCTGCTGGTTTGTGTTTTGTCCATTTGGCTAATCTGGGAATAATACTTCCCAGAATCCCCTTCTCTAGAGGGGTCTAGGGTAGAGTTGGTCAAAGAGGAGCTTGCGTGAGATTTGGAAAATAAAAGTGAAGCAGCATCCTGACTCTCAGAGGGTTGTCATGGTCATGTGCTGTGATGACACCGAGGCAGAGATATGCCTGGCTAATCTACCTCTCGGGCTGCTGGCTCCCTGTCCAGCCCGTGTTCTGGCCAGCTGGCCTTGCTGGGCCACAGCTGCCCACAGACCTGTCCACTGGCTCCCTTCATGGCCTCACTCAGGCAGCTGATGTGTTTGCTTCTTGGGCTTCCCGGCAGACTCTGACTTGTCACCCGTATTAGGCCATTTTTGCATTGCTATAAAGAAATATCTGAGGCCAGGTGCGGTGGCTCATGCCTCTGATCCCAGCAGTTTGGGAGCCCAAGGCAGGAGGATCACTTAAGTCTAGGAGGAGGAAGTTGCAGTGAGCCAAGATTGCACCACTACACTCCAGCCTGGGCAACAGAGGAAAACTCTCTCTCAAAATTAAAAAATTTTAAAAAAGGAAGGAAGGAAGGAAGGCAGGCAGGCAGGCAGGCTGACTGACCTGAGTCTGGGTAATTTATAAAGAAAAGGGGTTTAATTGGCTCATGGTCCTGCAGGTGGTACAGGAAGCATGGTGCTGGGCATCTGCTGGGTTTCTGGGGAGGCCTCAGGAAGCTTCCAATCATGTCAAAAGGCGAAGGAGGAAGCCAGCACCTCACATGGAGAGGGGGAGCAAGGGAGATAATGGGGGAGAGGAAGGAGGTGCTACACACCTTTTTTTTCTTAGACAGGGTCTTACTCTTGTCACCCAGGCTGGGGTGCAGTGGTGCAAACACAGCTCACTGCAGCCTCAAACTCCCAGGATCAGGTGATCCTCCCACCTCAGTCTCCCTAGTAGCTGGGACTACAGGTGCACATCACCATTCCTGGCTAATTTTTTTTGTATTTTTTGCCATGTTGCCCAGGCTGGTCTGGAACTCCTGCGCTAAAGTGATCCACTTGACTCAGCCTCCTAAAGTATTGGGATTACAGGCATGAGCCACCATGCCCAGCCAGGAGTCCCTTTTTTTTTCTTTTTTTCTCTTAGACAGAGTTTTGCTCTTGTTGCCACGGCTGGAGGGCAGTGGCATGATCTCAGCTCACTGCAACCTCCGCCTCCTGGGTTCAAGTGATTCTCCTGCCTCAGCCTCCTGAATAGCTGGGATTACAGGCATGTGCCACCATGCCCGGCTAATTTTGTATTTTTATTAGAGACAGGGCTTCTCCATGTTGGTCAGGCTGGTCTCGAATTCCTGACCTCAGGTGATCCACCTGCCTCGGCCTCCCAAAGTGCTGGGATTACAGGCATGAGCCACCGCGCCCGGCAGGAGTCCCTTTTTAAGAGCAGGAAAAATATTTTCCATATGCAACTCCTCCAACACACACACACGCTCAGAGTCCTCCATGGCTCATCAGGGGTAGACCTTTTAATATCCAGGGCTAGAGAAGGACAATGCCTTCACACTTGAATGCTGTGAGGTCTGTGCCCTTGTCCAGGGCACCTGCCAGGAGGAGTAGGCAGTGGGTCCGGTCTTTCAGTGGAGGGCTTCTGCAGCTTCAGATCCTCTCTGGGGGTCTGTCTTATGGCTTGTATTTCTGGAACCGACTCATGCCTGCTTGAATATAAGAAGATCAAACAACAGGATGCTGTGGCTTCTCCTATCCCAGGGGCCTCAAGGACAAATCAGTTCCCTTCCTGGGCGGCCATATCCTCCTGGCTGGGATCTTCAAGCCAAGTTGGTTCAATTTCTATCCTTCATGTCTGGCTTCTTCTGCATGTTCAAGTCACAGGAATTTTAAGTCAGGATATTCTCTGCACCCCTGAGCATGATGACAGCCAGCCCCTGCCCTCATGAAGCTCCCAGTCTAAGGGAAGAAACAATAAATTGGTGGCCAGGCATGGCGGCTCATACCTATAATTCCAGCATTTTGGGAGGCCGAGGTGGTCAGATCACTTGAGGTCAGGAGTTCGAGACCAGCCTGGACAACATGGTGAAATCCCATCTCTACTAACAATAGAAACACCACGCTAGGCGTGGTGGCATGTGCCTGTAGTCCTAGCTACTCAGGAGGCTGAGGTAGGAGAATCGCTGGAACCTGGGAGGCAGAGGTTGCAGTGAGCCAAGATTGCGCCACTGCCCTGCATCCTGGGCGACAGAGCAAGACTCTGAGATGATTATTATCTCAAAATAATAATAATAATAAAATAATAATAAACTGGCAATTGGAGGGCACTTTGCCAAGGCAATATGAGGGAAACTACAGTCTGTTAGGAAAACACAGGGGAAGGCCCTAACTGGCCCGGGAGGCTCAGCGGGGCATCCCGGAGGATGTATGACAGCTGAGGTGGGAGTAGCAGGTGGCGCAGGAAAAGCACTTAGCTGAAAGACCCACTGCCCAAAAGCCAGAGGTGGGAGAGAGTGTGGGACTTGCAGGAACTAAGAGGAGCCCAGAGAGGCACCTGAGAAGAGAAGGGCCGGGAGAGCTGGGAGCATCGGATCGGGTTTAGCCTGGGGGCCTGGCTGAGGTGAGTGTTCTCCATCCTAAGGCCACAGGAAGCAGAGGAGGGACAGGATCAGATTCTACACCCAGAGGAAGACTGGCTTAGAGGAGGTGAGTCCAGAGGCCAGGAGAACATCAGAGGCCAGAATAAGGGAGACAGCGGCCAAACCAGGGAAGTGGCACTGGAGAGAAATGGATGGATTCAAGAGATGTTAGGCAGATGGACAGAAAATAGAAACCGCACACGTGGTAGTTGGTGAGTTGAATGCATGCAGGAGATAGGGGCGCAAGGGAGAACCATAGGGGGTTGATTCCAAGGGTCTGGTGGAGCCCCTGAGGGGTTGGAGACACCCGGCTGGTCAGCCACGCAGAAGCTGGGCAGTGTGAATGGGTCCTGTACCGACTTCAAAGTGTGCACCTCTGTCTCCCCAGACAGCAACAGAAGGACGAGGAAAAATTTAAAAGGGAGTCTGTGAATGATGTTGTAGTATAAAATCTCTAATGAAGATGTGACCATTGGAAAAAAGGGAAATAAAGCGATTGAGGAAAGGAAAACAACTTGTGCATAAAGAAGCAAAGAACAAGCAACCGAAAAGCTCAAAACATTTTTCCAGGTCTGGAGGATGAGGTGGAGAGAGTCTGTTACTCCCACTCCAGGAGGAGGGCTGCCTGGGACTAAAGTTGGTGTTTATGATCTGGTATTTAAATGACATTCTTAGTGGTGGTGGTAGCAGTAGCAGAGCAAGTGTGCCAGGGCCCACCGGCCCGTTGCTGGTTCACTCAGTTGCCAACATATACTGATATACTGAGCACCTGCTGCAGGCCAGGCTCTGTGGTTTCAGACCTCAAGAACAAGCCAGCTCAGTCCCTGTCTAATAGAGCTTACAACTGGGCAGCGGAGGCAGACCTGCCATGAGACAAATATAAAATGACAACTTGTGACAAGGGTTAGGAAAAAGAACAGTGGAATCCTGTTTTAGATGGGATGGTCAGGGAAAGCCTCTGAGGAGGTGACATTTGAGCCAACATTGGATGGATGGCAGAGAATGCAAGAAGAGTGGCCCTGGCAGAGGGAACAGCGTCGTCATAATCCAGAGCTGGTGCTTTCGAGGAACTAACAGACAGGCAGGGTGGGTGGAGGGTGGGAGCCAGGGACGGGCTGGGGGTTGTGAGGACACTGACAAGAGACCGGCTGGAGAGGGGGCGGGGGCTGACCATGCAGGAATTGGAATCTTTCAGTAAAGTCCAGACCAAATGATTCTTCAGGGTCCTTGTTCCCCCAGGTTTCAATGACACTTTAAAGGTGCTGTCATAAAAGGCTGGGGAGTCTGTTTCTACCCCCCCAATCTCATTTAAGAAGGGGGGCATCCAGGCCATCATGGAACAGGTGACCTGGAAGATGTTCCTTGGTCCAGTTTCTGCAAACTGCCCTGCAGCATTTTTAGAAAATGTTCCCTTTTAGATTCGATTTATCTTAGCCAAATTGACCAGGGAAAATAAGTGCCTACAAATAGCGATCACTGGCAAACAAGGAGAGTTATTATCTTAAATTGAGGCTGGTTTCTAAGGAAAAAAAAAAAAAACCACCAAATGCCACTAGGCCACCCCCCACCAACCCTGATCCCCAGCGCATATGTGAGAACGATGGCTCCACCACCCTCCCTGTAAGTACCAGGCTCAACGCCGGGCTCTGTGCAAAGGGAAGGAAACAGACAGAGGAAGGAAGGCAAGAGATTAGAGAAGCTGACAGATGTAAATAGCCTCAGAGGAGCCACACTGTCCCGGCATTTCTCCCCAGGGAGGCTTTTGTACCAAGGAATCTGGTTGCCCGAATGAAAAATGGTATCATTTATTTCTTTAGTCAGAGCTGAGCTGTTTTCTTAAGACATAGAAATAACCTAACATCACACCACCAAATTGTTGGCCAAATGACAGAGATATCTGTAATGTGGGTGCTTAATAATGTCCAGGGTAAACAACCATGGACTTGGTTTCTTGGGAAGGGCCCTGTTCCCCCCGTGGTTGCAAAGCTACAGAGGGACTTGAATGAAAGAAATGCTTTGGAAAAGTTGTCCCAAAGCTCTTGCCTGCTGCTGAGCTGGGAGGAAGCTGGGCTTTTCATTCCTGCTGCTCAAATCATGGTCCAGCAGCCAAACATCCATTCATTCAACAAATATTTATGGAGCCCGGATTCTGGCCAAGCCCTGCGCAAAAGCACTGAGGCTACAAATGTACAAAGGCCGGGGTCCTGTCCTCGATAGCCTCATAGTCCGGAGGGGAGATGGCCAGGTTCAGCCTGTGTGGCAATCTTGTGACACAGCCTGGATGTGGTGTGGTGGTCAGCTCTGTGGAGGAGGCAGTCTCCTCAAAAGGAGGCTTGAAGGGGAATTTCCAGGCCAGAGGAGTTGGAGGAGGGGATCCTAGGCAGACTAAGGAGAATGTGCAAAAGCAGAGGCTTGAAACCCCCTGGGCGATTTAGAAATTAAGAGAAATACGATATTGCAGAGAACAAAGTGCTAAGGAAGTCAGCGGTCAAATGCGTGGCTGGACAGGTAGGCAGATACCAGATCATGTACTCGTAAGCTAAGGAGTTTAGAGTTGACCTTTTAGGTAATAAATTCCACGGAGGAATTTGAGCGGGGAAATGGCATGATTAGATTTTTGTATTAGAACACTCATTCCTCTCTGTCCTGAAGAAACCCTAGCATATGTCGCATCAGGAGACAAATTCAGGCATCTTCCTTAGTACATTGGGTTTGATGGTGAAAACACTGGAAACAAACTAAATCAGTAGAAAAATAGATAAGCAGGCCGGGCGCAGTGGCTCACGCCTGTAATCTCAGCACTTTGGGAGGCCGAGGCAGGCGGATCACCTGAGGCCAGGAGTTTGAGACCGGCCTGGCCAACATGGTGAAACCCCGTCTCTACTACAGATACAGAAAATTAGCTGGGTGTGGTGGCACACACCTGTAGTTCCAGCTACTCAGGAGGCTGAGGCAGGAGAATTGCTTGAACTCAGGAGGCAGAAGTTGCAGTGAGCCGACATTGCGCCACTGCACTCCAGCCTGGGTGACAGAGTGAGACTCTCTCTCTCAAAAAAAAAAAGAAAAATAGATAAGCAAATAGTGGTATAGTCATAAAATTTAATACCATTCAAGATTTTAAAATAATCCAACATGGCTAGATCTTAAAAACATAATTTTGAGTAAAAAAAAAAGGTGAGTTTCAGAATATATATGGTATGATAAAATGCATGTGAAATTTAAAAACACACGTTTGTATATTGATTATAAATATGTAGGACTGTATGAAAACATGGATTGTTGCCTTTGGAAACAATCCATGGAGGGAAAGGCATGGAAAGAGAGAAATACATAGAATTTTTCTGTTGGTTTTATATAAAAAAGAAATATGGGCGGGGCATGGTGGCTTACACCTATAATCCCAGCACTTTGGGAGGCCAAGGCAGGAGGATCACTTGAGCTCAGGAGTTCAAGACCAGCCTGGGAAACATAGTGAGACCTTGTCTCTAATAAAAATAAAAAACATTAGCTAGGTGTAGTGGTGCACACCTGTAGTCTCAGCTTCTTGGGAGGCTGAGGTAGGAAGATCACTTGAGTCCAGGAGATAGAGGCTGCAGTGAGCTATGATTATGTCACTGCACTGCAGTCTGGACAACAGAGTGAAACCCTGTGTAAAAAATAAAGAAATACTGTAGATGGAGCTAAAATGCTAACATATTAAATTTCCTGTGTTTAAAATATTTTTTGAACTTTGCTTTTTAAAAAAACAGAGAAAGCAAAGTCCACCTGGCAGTGGCATAGCAGATGGAAGGGAGGGGATTGGGGAACGGAACCCTGAGCCAGTCTCTGTCTCCACACAGCTCCTCCTGGGTAGAGGAGAGCTGGAGGCCAATCTTGGGGGACCCAGGGAGTCATGCATACAGAGAACACCTCACCTTCTTGGGCTGCTTTTGGCTTCTTGGCAGAGTGGAGGCGTGGTCATGGCATCTTGTCTGTTGTCCCTGGAAGATATGGGGCTCTGTCTTGATCGGAACTGGCGACCATACTGACCTGGGATGTCAGTATCATTTTTGGACACCTGCCAACCAAGGGTCAGAAACAGGAGGATTTTAGAATACCTGGGAAAGCTTGGCATTGTATATTCAGAGTAAAGATGGTGTGAATGTGTGTGTGTGCACATGCAAGCACATGTGCAAATCCAGAAGCACAGTAAAGGCGAGTCTTCCCCGAGGGGGTTTGCAGTGGATGCAGTGATGAATACATTCACTGATGAGGATGCTCTTCCACAGTTCAGAGAAGTAAGAATGAATCATGAATCTTTCCAGAAGGAATTCATTTCTGGACTCCTTCTTACCTTTTTACCTTTCAGATCTCCATCGCCTGACCTAGAGTCTCGGCTGAATAGCATAAACCTGTATCCATCCGCATATATTTATACATCTGGCTTAGAGCCACAGCAGGGAAGAATTCACAGCAGGAAAGTGCTTGCACTTTCCCAGGCCAAGATAATCCTTTGTCTCCAGCCCAGCCTGGATCTTATAGGCATCCATTAAAGAAAACTACAGGCATTTCTGCAACTACATATGAATTGTATCACATCTGTATGTACTAGAAGGAGTTCAAGGGCATCAGTATTCCTATTATAATACATCTGCCCAGTGCTAGCAGCATTAATTAAGCAAACCTATCAAGAGCCTAAAGAATAAAGATGTGGCCGGGCATAGTGGCTCACACCTGTAATCCCAGCACTTTGGGAGGCCGAGGCGGGGGAATCACGAGGTCAGGATATTGAGACCATCCTGGCTAACACATTGAAACCCTGTCTCTACTAAAAATACAAAAACAAATTGGCCGGGTGTGGTGGCACATGCCTGTAATCTCAGCTACTCAGGAGACTGAGGCGGGAGAATCACTTGAAGCTGGGAGGTGGAGGTTGCAGTGAGCCGAGATCACACCACTGCACTCCAGCCTGGGCGACAGAGTGAGACTCTGTCTCAAAAAAAAAAAAAAAAAAAAAAGAATAAAGATGTGCACCAGCTTGGGCAACAAGGTGAAGCCTCATCTCTACAAAAAATACAAAAATTATCTGGGCATGGTGGCAACTGCCTGTAGCCCAGCTACTCAGGAGGGTGAGACAGGAGGATGGCTTGAGCCTGGGAGGCAGAGGCTGCAGTGAGCCATGATCGCTGCTACTGCACTCCAGTCTGGGTGACAAAGCAAGACTTTGTCTCAAAAAAAAATATGTATAGCTACATAATTAATAATATGCAAATATTCTTCTTTAGGGTCACTTGGTCTTCAACATACAGAGCAAAGAGAAGGTACAGAGACTCATTCTCTCTCTCTTTCAATCACACACACACTCACACACACACACACACACACACCCCTCTTCACTATAATTATAATTACTATGTTGGCTTCCAGATCAGGGGTTAGAGCCTTGGCATGGAGACGCCTGAAAGGCACCCAAGGCAATTAGTGGTGTCCCTTCTCCACCCCCTACATACCTTCAGGCCCTTTGCACTTGCTGCTCCCCCTCCCAGTGCACACACCCCCAGATCCTTGTGTGGCTCCCTCTCCCACCACATTTTGGTCTTAGCTCAAATGCCACCTCCTCAGAAATGCCTGGCCTGGCCGCCTTCAGGGCTGTCTATATGCTCACCAGCTTTATTTTTCTTTGGAGAACTTTCCATTCCTGGGCATTGTGCTAAATGTTTATTTGTTATCCGTCCATTATCCATCTCCTTGCCAGCACTCACTGTGAGCTCCATGAGGCTCCAAGATCACAACCACATGCCCAGAGCTAGGGTGGTGCGTGGCTCACAGCTGGCATCCAGTCAGTAGCAATGGAATGAATGAATGATCACCCTCTCTTCTTCTCCATCCCCACCCTCTCCTTTTTCACTTCCTCTCCCGCCCCATCTCCCCTGCCTCCGCCTTAAATCTGCTGGCATGACCAGCCCTCAGGGAGTTGTCAGGCAGGGGAGGTGTGTGCTCTGCAACCCTCTCTTTTCATCTGTCTTTCCCACCTCGCTTATGGGTACCTATCTCTCCTACCTGCAGCTGCTTGCTGCCAGCTCGGGCCCTCTTGGTGGGCAGAAGCTTAGGCACCCCAGACAATTGTAGGGAAATTGGGCATTGGAGGGCAGCGGTAAGAAAGGATTCAGTACATGCCGAGGAATGATGAATTGAGTCTCTCACCCATGAACAGGCATGCACTTTCAGGGCTCAGGTTCGGTCTCTAAAGCAGAACGTCATTCAGGGCACCCTTCAGTACCCATGACCCAGTGTCTCGCCTTTCCTGCAGGAGTCGGTGCTGCCACTATGGTGACTCAGCCCCTCCCTTCTCCTGATTCATTACTTGGGTTCTTCCAGCAGTGATTGACAGTATCTTTTTTTTTTTTTTTTTTTTGAGACAAAGTCTTGCTCTATTGCCAGGGCTGGAGTGCAGTGGCACAATCTTGCCTCACTGCAACCTCTGCCTCCTGGGTTCAAGCCATTCTCCTGTCTCAGCCTCCCGAGTACCTGGGATTACAGGTGCATGCTACCATGCCCTGCTAATTTTTGTATTTTTAGTAAAGATGGGGTTTTGCCATGCTGGCCAGGCCGGTCTCTAACTCGTGACCTCAGGTGATCCACCCCCCTTGACCTCCCAAAGTACTGGGATTACAGGTGTTAGCCCCCATGCCCAGCAAGTTGCAGCTCTTAATAGCATGGGCACCATACAATTTACTGCCCAAATCGGGTCATTTTTTAGAGTAAACGTGGGAGCTGTTAATAATTATGCTCAGCCTACAGGTGTAAACGAGACCACCCTGGGCAAACCAGGCACATGGTCTCATTGACTAAGAGGAATATTCCCCTGCCTCCTGCATCTCCAGCCACAAAAGAAACCTCAGCTGTTGGTCAAAGCTGCCCAATAGCTGAGCCCTTGCCTGCCCTTGGACAAGGGAAAAGACAGAGGGCATGTTCCAAGAATGGGGTGGGGGTGTGGCAGGAAGGACGATGCAGGCCCCAGAGCTATAATCAATGATCTGGGAACCAGGTTGTGGAGCACATGGCTGTGTCAAGGAGCAGGTGGGAGGTGGGCGGGTGTGGGACATGGCACCAGCATTTGGCGTCTGTGACTCTGAACTTGGCTTATTCGCAGGTGGCTTCTGCAGGCTCTCCACCCTCCCAGCTGCGTAAGTCCTGCCTGATTCAAGGAAAACAGGGAATTTTGGGGTCCTGTGGCTCCTCCAAGTTTCTTTTCCTTTACCTCCTTGTGTAAACGTGGCCTGATTTGTACTTGGAGCATAAGTAGACCCCTACAGAGTGTGTGTGTGTGTGTGTGTGTGTGTGTGTGTGTGTGTGTGTGTGTCTGTGTGTGTGTGAGAGAGAGAGAGAGAGAGTGAGAGAGAGAGAGAAAAAAAGGGACCTATTTCCTTCTATCCCTCTGTCTTACTCTCAGACTATTAATACAAGCCCTGAGTCTGGCTGTACCCCCAGAACATGTGCCCCGCCCCCTACAACAAAATGCTGCCCCTCCCAGCTAGGTCTGTTGTTTGTTCCTTTTCTGATTGGCGCCAGGCTCATAGACCCCATGTAGGTAGAATATAACTTTCCATAAATAACCTCTAACCCGACCTACAATTTAGCCTTCGGGTTTTTTTTTCCCCCTCGTGGTAATGGGATTGCAGCCTGGGCTGATCCATCCTGTATCTTCAGGTCCCAGAAAGCAGACCCTAGGTTTGGGCATTGCTTGGAATTCCTGGTACCCCCATGTTGCCTTGCACATGGCAAGGACTCGGTACATGTTGAGGAACGGTGGATTCTCTTTTACCCATGAGCAGTCTGCACTTGCAGTCTTTGCTTGGCCTATGGCTTCTGCCTAGAAGCTCCCTTCTCTACCTGGAAAATCTCTAAGCAGCACCCACTTTGTGAAGCCTTCCCTAACCACTATCCCTCATCCCCTCCACAGAGCAAATGACTCCTATCTTGGGTTCCCATAACACTTCGTACAAAACAGTGTGACCTGATTATTGCCCATGTGCCCACCAGGCTCTGAGCAGCTCAAATGAGGGGTAGGGCCAGGAACTGAGCCCAAGTATGGCTGTGGGCAAAACATGTAACCCCTTGGTGCTTCAGTCTCCTCAGATTCAAACACCAACCTGGGGCTGGGTGTGGTGGCTCACACCTGTAATCCCAGCACTTTGGGAGGCCGAGGCGGGCAGATCCCTTGAGGTCAGGAGTTCGAGACTAGCCTGGCCAACATGGTGAAACCCCGTCTCTATTAAAAATACAAAAATTAGCCAGGCGTGGTGGCACGCACCTGTAATCCCAGCTACTCTAGAGGCTGAGGCAGGAGAATCACTTGAACCCAGGAAGGCAGAAGTTGCAGTGAGCCGAGATCGTGACACTGCACTCCAGCCTGGACAACAGAGTGAGACTCTGTCTCAAAACAAACAAACAAACAACATAAACCTGGCCCAGAGCCCGTGTCCCCACCCACTGGGCCGCACTGCCTCTCAGGGATGGAAGATGTCTCTGTTTCCTACCTGCTCTCATATTCTGGGTCCTGAGATACTCATGATGCATGGATTTTCTGCAGGGGCTCACTGAGGCCTCCTTGGGAGCTGGAGCCACAGGAAGGGACCGGCCACTGATACCCACTCACACCTATCAAAGACTTGATGATGATGATGATTAATTCAAGTGGGTTATTGGTAGTTAAACTGACAAGTCATCAGGAGGGACCTCAGCTTTCTTTGTGGGGGTGGGTTCCCCCAAGGTAGGCTGGACTTAATTTAAAGCTTTCCAGTTGACCATCCCACCTTAGGGCAACTGAAGAGTAACTTTAGATGCTAACTCGGCTAGCATCCAGCACTATTAGATACCCTGGGGAGGCGAGACTGAGAGAAGTGCAGGAGGCTGGCCTGCTTTTGAAGATCCTGCATTTCCACCCGGGAGGCATAAAATCCACACTTCAAAGAAGATAAAGTTTCCTGTGAGCTGGTCCTGAATTGTACTTGGCTTTGTGTTGTCTATGCCAGTACTAAGCAGGACTTGGCCAGGGTGGTCCTCCATGAATGATTGTCAAATGGAAAACAGAATTAGGAACCAAAGTAGTGGTGTAGACAAAAGGGGCTGGAACCTCAGAGGAGAGAGGGATCATGGGAGATTGGAACATCTCTGGAAGGTTGGGGGAAGAGGTGACAAGTAATGTGAATCCTAAAGAAAGAGGATTAGTTATTGGGGGTGCTAAGTGTGGATGGCAAACTAAGGAAGCAGGGATCTGCATGACCATTTGGAGTCAGTAGGAAGCTTGGTGGAGTGGGAGGTGGGAGTCAAGCAGGGAAGGCCTCCCATGCCAGATCGGGAAACTGCACTTGATCCTGGGCAAGGGGGAGCTATGGAAGGCTCTTGAGCAGGGGAGTGATATAATGAGAACAGCATTTTTGGAAGCCAGCATGGAGGGGAGGCTGCTAAAAGGATACAAGGCTGAGGTTATTACCATGCCCTGAGTGAAGAAATGCGGTCTGGGTTTGGAAAGGAAGGGACAAACATGACTTTTCAAAGGAAGACATAATTGCCACAAGGGCCACCAGAGAGCAGTCAAAGGTGTGTCCAAGGTTGGAGCTCTAGTGACCAAGAGAAGGGTGTCAACTTTGACAGAAATGACATCATGTGTGGTTGACAAAATGAGACCACATCCTTTCAGTCATGATTCGTTGTCTTTATTAACAATGTCTCTGGACTCTGGAAGAACAGACTGTTAATTCATAAAGCAATATTAACATTGTCATTCTCTACAAGAAAAACTTTTGCATAAATAACTTAAGTGAGAAAATAAATATGTAACTTAACTCTTTAAAAACCACTACTTTCATTCTTGTGGACGAGTCCCACGTGGAAGGATTGCAAAAAAACGACCAGTCCTGCAGGCTTTCATATGGCATGTGCTTCTGTTTAAAACTTTTTTTTTTTTTTAACGATTAAAACCTACACAGAAAGTAAGAGGTTGTCTGGAAATGATTTTCAAAAAGATTTTTGGGTGGCAGCTATTATGCTCTGCAGTTTCTCAGCATATGTACAGCACTTATAGTTTTTCCCCCAATAATATTATTTTAGTGTAAGATATGCCATCACATGTAAGAGCAGTAAGAAGCTGTTTTCTAGGCAGAAATGTGTCTGTGAGTGGTGGGCAGAAGGCGGTGTCTCAAAAGGGATGTGCTGGTCTGTGAGTCTGTGATGGCTGCTCCCTCGGGCCTGCAAGGCCAGTGTCCTGGAACCTTTCACTTCTCTTCGGAAGGTGACTTTAAAATATGGCTATGGGTCGGGGGAGGGATGCTGCTCTTTGGGAAGTTGGGGCGGAAGTGATTTCTATACCTCCCGCCACGCTCGGACCCTCTCCTTTTCTACCCCAATGGATGATGTTATTTCTTTGAGATGGAGGGTTAGAGGTAGCCAAACATCTGGGGAAGCCAGGCTGGGAAGCAGCATAGCTTCTTCCAGGAGTTTATCAGCCATAAATATGTCAGCCATAAATAGACTCTTTACTTTTTTTTTTTTTTTTCCTGTTTGTTTTTCATCTTTGGCTGTCAGATGAGAGCATCACAACTCTGAATTCTGGAAGCGACCTTGGCACTGAGTCAATGCAACCGCATTCATTCTCTCTCTTTCTCTCTCTCTCTCTCTCACCTCTGCCCATTCAAAAGGCACTGGAGTCCTTGGAATCATATGCCAGTAGTCTCCTCGAAATCCTATTCCCACCTCCACCCTCATTTTACAAAGTGGAAATTGAGGTCCCGAAAGCGAATTGTGTAGTTCAAGGTTACACAGCAAGTTAGTGGCAGAGCCAGGACTAGAAACCACATCTATAGTTGCCCCAGTCTTGTGCTCTGGGCACGCCGCAGGCTTTCTGATGGGCAGCGAGGTGCAAGGGGGAATCTTATCCAACTTTCTTAACCAGTTCCTGGACTTTTCACACTCCCACACCGCTCCCTTAAAACCCCAGGGCGGTAAAAATGCTTCCATGTCTGCCTCCTCTGAAGTGGGACCAGCAAAGGTAGGCGGCCCCAGAGGCGGGGCTGCGTGGCTCAGTGTCTGTGACTCTCAATTCCCTCCCCTGCCCCGCGGGACCCCTCAGCTGGCGGGCGAGGGGGGCCTTGCCGGCGCCCGGGATTCCTCAGGGCCTGGAAGGTCTCAGCCCCCTGCCCTGGGTTGCAGGCATTTACAATGAAATATAAACAAACCACGCGCAGAGGACAGAAACGTGGGGCGCGGGGTCAGGGCCGGGGCGCCCGCCGGTGGGGAGGGGCGCCGGCGGGCTCTAGTAGGCGTTCTCCAGCTCGGCCTGGTTGGCTTTGGCGCTCCGGGCGCGGGGCCGCGGCTTCCGGCCCTTCTGCGGCCGAGCGGCCTCGGTCCCGAAGTCCTTGAGCTCCGACTGGTTGTGGAAGCGGGTGAGGCGCTTGCACTTGCACGAGGCCACCAGGCGCACCTTGCGCGTGCGCGGCGCCGCACCACCGGGACACAGTAGCTGCACGCGCTGCGCGCGGTAGCGGTCGGGGATGCAGCGGAAGTCGGGCCCACTCGGTCGCCACCACTTGCCGCGGCCGATGGCGTTGGGCAGCAGGCGCGCCGGGCCGCACTGGCCGGAGCACACCAGCTCAGTGATGGGCTTGGCGCTGCGGCACGGCCCGTCGGTCACGTAGCGGGTGAAGTGCAGCTCGCGGCAGCTGTACTCGGACACGTCTGTGAAGAGAGGGGCGCGTGAGGGTGGCCGCCTGCCTGGCCACCCCTGCCCTGGCCCGGCCCGTCTCTCTCCACCCCAGCCCTGCTTTTGCCAAGCCTGTCTCCAGAGGCTTTTGCCCCTGAACATCTATTGCAGGAAGGTCCCAGATGCTCTAGAGCTGGTGGAAAGCTCTCCTGCGCACCCTGTCCCCTTGAAGCCAAATGACTGCTGGGGTTCAAACACCAGGGCTCCATCGCTCACTGCAGGTGTCATCTTGGGCAAGTTCCTTAACCTTTCTCTTCTTCCAGTCTGCAAAATGGGCCGCCCCAAGCATTGCGAGTTAATCCATTGCACTCACAATGCAGAGAATGCCATTTGGCACATATAGCTGAAAGCGTCGGCTGTTATGTATTATTATTATCATTTCTCTCCTGGGGTCCCCTTATGATTTAAGCCACACTTGTGCCCAGGGTCCCTGGCCTGTGCAGGGTAAGTACTCAGCACACCTTCTGCCTGGCTCTGGCTTCTCCCAAATTCCTTTTCCAGACACTTGGGAGGGGTGGACAGGAGATGGAGAAAGGAGTAGAGGTTAATTGAAGGTAATATATCAGGGCAGCTGCTGTGGAGGCGAGGGACCAAAGGGGAGGTGATCAGGACAGGAATTCATTAGACTTGAAAGGAATCAAAGGCAGTGTGTCCAACCCCCTCATTATCAATGAGAATACTGAGGCCCAGCCAGAGAAAAGAACTTGACCAAAAGGCTGGGCTGCATCTCCGGACTCCGCTTCCCTGGGGTCCCAGCACCTTTTGGCTCCCATAAGAGTGGAGGCTCTGTGCTCCAGCATCCATGGGAGGCTGGGCTGGGGGATGGAGCTGAGGGCTGCTTTTTATTATAGTTACTTTCCTACTATAGGGGACCTGAGCTCTGACCCAAAACCTACAGGTTCAGCTGCCACAAACATTGACCTGGCTCTCTGCTGGGCACATTTCTTGTTCTGTGTTATCTGAATGGGCGCCTCATGGTGATACTCCCTGGGCAGGCAGAGATTGGGCTCCAAGGCCCGGCCTGATCCCCTGCACACACCTTGACCATGTCTCCTATGGTGGACTTAGATGGGTGGGAGCTTTTTAAATAGCTGGTCGTCGTGTTAGTACCAGTCCACCTCCAAAGGTTTCATGGGGATAGTTCCAATGTGACACGAAAGAATGAAAAATAGTCTTAAGACCAAACCATAGAGGGGACAGAGAAGGCCACCCCCGCAACCCCACTCTGGAGAGCAAGCACAGCAGGGGAGATGTGGCCACTGCCGTCATCTGGGGCTGCTTTCTGATTTGTGGGCTGGTTTGCATCCTCACCTCTGCAGGGCTGGGGTGTGTGTGTGGTCGGGGGGCCATTTGCCCAGGGAAGGGGGCATTTTGGGGCTTTTCTAGAATAGTGCCCCTAGGCCAGGCACGTCCTCTGCAGATGTGACTTTGTTTTGAGCATGTGGCTTCCTCGGGGGCTGTGGCCTCTCATGGGAGTCCAGCAAGGTGGACATTTTGTGTTTGGGTTCCTTACAGCCCTTCAGGCAGTCACTGGAGCCCAGCTGACTTTGCCTAGAAGGGGAGCTGTGGGAGGAGGCGCCCTTGTCCTCCATTTAGAAGACACAGGGTCCTGGCTGGCCTCCCTTGCGGTTGCCCTTTTTAGCACCCCATAGCCCCAATAGGTTGTGAGGCAGGGAGCGCTGGGGTCCAGGAGCCTGGGCAGTGGACTTCTCTGCCACCTGGATAATGGCCAGAGGACAGGGAAGCCCTTAGTCTGAAGTGTCATTCCAGACCCCCCCATGGCCTCATGATTCCTGCCAACTGTAGAGCCAGATGCACACTGTCACCTGGGCTTCTCTGTGCAGGCCTGACCAGGAACCCAGGGCTCCTCTTCCTTCTCCCTCCCCTGGAATGAGGCAAGGCTGAGACTGGGGTGGCTGCTGAGGACAGATGTCCCTACTCCTGCACAGAGGATGCTGCCTCCCCTCCAGGGCCTGGACTCAGCTGCATCCATGTCAGGGGCTAAAACTGTGCTGAAAACTCCCATTCCTTCAAGTGCCAGCTCCCTGGGCAGGCCGCGGGTAATGCACACTGCAGGGGTGCCTCTCTGGCCTTCTTCTCCCGCTGCTTTGTGGAGATCTGTCCCCAACACCCCCTGACACACCAGGGCTATCTTGCAGTTGGATCAAACCAGGTTCACACCTCAGCTCTTCTCACTACCAAGTTACTGAGTGCCTGGAGCCTGTTTCTTCCCCTTCGAGCTGGGGGATCACCTCCTGGGGATTCCATGACATGGGTCTGTGTGGTAGGGACAGCCACTGCCACCATAGAGTGTCCAGTGCCCCGCAGGTGCTGTCCTATGGATGGCAGGCTCCCTTACCTTGTTCCCTCCCCAATGGTACCAGCAGCTGGACGTGGCTCCTATATTCCCAGGAGGAGATTCTTTGAAACCTTTTCTTTTCTGAGCCCCTGAGCCTGTTCTGATGCCCTGATGCCATACCCTCACCACCCCAGCCTCCTCCCTGCCCTGGGCTCTCACCAATGTCTGTTGCCTCATGCCCCTGCGCCTGAATCTGAAGGCTGCACCAGTGAGCCATCCTTCCCCCACCTCCAGGCAAGACTGTTCCTCGACCAGTGCTGGCAGAGGCCAGCAGTCTTCACTGGGTCTACCCCAGTCTTCAAAGCCTCCCAAAGAGAAGTTTCTAAAACCTCCCCAGGACCTTTTACTAAGAATTCTCTCCTCCACCCCATACCTTTGGTCTCAAAGGGGTGGTGGGGAGGCCGCCCTCCGTTCTCCGCCCGGTTCATGGTCTTGTTGTTCTCCAGCTCCGGTGGAGGCTCGGGGTACTCTCCGAGCTCGGGGATGATTTCCGTGGCATCATTCTTGAAGGCCTGCCACCCCTGGCCCTCCACTACACGGAAGGCTGCGTGTACCAGCAGGCAGACGAGACACAGGGCCAGTGGGAGCTGCATGGTGCCAGCCAGAGGAGGGCACGCAGCCTTCCAGTAGCACAGGCTCTGGTCTCCAGCCGAGACACGGTCGCCTTTTTAAAGCCCCCCTCTGCTTCATGCCAGCCAATGAGGACAGGCTGGGGCAGGGCTGGTCCCATGTTTCCCT
Organism: Nomascus leucogenys; assembly: GCF_006542625.1. Lineage (NCBI taxonomy): Eukaryota > Metazoa > Chordata > Mammalia > Primates > Hylobatidae > Nomascus > Nomascus leucogenys. Next base: position 32,393,674 of record NC_044399.1, on the reverse strand, counting down.
CAGCCCCCGGGGGGAGGGAAAGGGGTGTGCTCAGAGCAAACCCTCCCCAAAGACTTCTCCTCTAGCTCAGCGAACTTCCAAATTGCTGCTGGCACTCCCAGGTGACCCAGAGAGAGGGGGCGTGTGAGGCAGGGCCCAAGCCTGCTCTCCGGCACCTCCCACGTGCTGGCGGCTGTGGTTTTCAGATATCAAAATGAGCTCCGGCTTTTCATTGTCTGTCTCCCTGGGCCCTCGGGAATTCTCAAAACAAACTGTGGACCCGCTCAGCAAAGAAAATGTGCAGTTCTGAGTGCTTCGCGGGGCTGAGCCCGGCCTATTCCGTTTCTCAGGCCAAGTTCATTTGTCACCCCACCAACAAATGGCCCAAGGGGTGTCTGTTTGACCCCCATAGACCCAGTCAGAGGCAAAAAGATGCTTTTAAAGAAATCCCATTGGTCCCAACTCCACAAGTCTCAGCATTCATTGTCCTAACCAAGAAAGCCTCTCTTGGTATTCTCTGGAAGGCAAGAGAGAGAACTAGAGGGCAAGAGCAAAGGTGCCAACTTGGGAGAGGGGGCAGGATTCTGGTTACAAATCGAGGATGTGCTGGTCACTCAGGCTCCCATGATGGAGAGCACAGAGGAAATCCCAGCTCATGCTCCTCAGGGATCCTGTGCACTGTGACAGGCACTTCGGAGCCAGGGCACTCACTGTGGCTCGAAGGGTGATGTGCTGAAGACAGTCATTTCCCCAACCAGGCTGTGTGTGCGAGAAGACAACACCAAACTGCTTTCCTTAGCAAAAGCCACATCCAGCATTTTTAGTGCTGACATTTTATTTTCTTGTCTTCCAGCTGGTTACATTTTTCAAAAACAGTTTTGAGTCCTGTATGGAAAGCTTCATTGGTGCACACCACAGGATGTGTTCCATGAAGCCATCCCAGGACCAACTGGTCACAAAGAAGCTAAGAGAAATTGCTGCCTTGGCCTTGCATATAATGAGCCACACAGGGCCAGAGGCGGGGGGCGGGGTGGAGCAGGTAGAGGCATGGGGGAGAAGGGTTCACACCTGAGGTGCAAGAAGAGAAAGGAGGGCCAGAGGAATCTTTCACTGAAGACAGATTGTTTGAGGACAAGCAGCTCCTGTGAAGAGGCTGCCCAGATCCTCCTGGTATTTTAACTGGGCAATGAATCAGTATGCCCCACCTGCAGAGCCTCTGCAAGCCCTCTGCCACCTGCCTCAACTTGCAAGTCGCTGTGTCCATCTGCAGCCGACTGTCCTCCTTTCCATCATCCATCATCCGACACATGAATGCAGCTGCTCTGACAGTTTTACAAGCCAGACAGAAGCCCCGTCAGGAAGGGCCCTCTCTGATACCTGCTTCCTAAGTCAGTTTCCTTCAGGGCAGATGAAAACAGCTGTGGCCATTGTTGGGGGTGATCTATCTCTCCCAGCAGAGCCGGTAGTGTTGTGAGAAGCTGGCCCTCCGCGCCCCCTCCCCTTGTCTATGACCCTCCAGCCTCTTTTTCCCTTACTCTGGAATGTGGACTGTTAACCCTCTCGTGGCCAGACGACTGCCTTCTCGCAATGGACTTGGGAGAGAGCAGTTCTGATGCCTGGGTTCCTTGAGCAGGTAGGATGGATGCTTACAGCCCCACCTGCTGTTGGGAGCGGCTGGACCATCTGCATTAAAGAGGCAGTGGGATTCATCCCTGGAACGCGTCTGCCACCTGCTGGAGACAAAAGGAGGGGTGACTGCAGGATGGCAAGGCTCAGGACCGGACGTGATTTCCTTTCTTTTCCTTTCCTTATTTGGAAGTGAAGTAATATTAAACGGAAAAAGAGAATCCAGTGGACTTGAACCTCTAAATGATCTCTACCCCTCTGAATGGCTCAGCGAGAACCTGCTGTGACTCTTCTGCCGTTTCATTTAATGTTAAGTCATTGACAACTCTTTATTTTTACTCAGTCCATGAACTTGTCATTGTTCACAGTATTCCCTGGAATTAAACCCCAGGGTTTTAGCTGATTCCTATTGTGAGTAGTTTAGGTTATTTCCTTTTTTTTTTTTTTTTCCTATTTTCAGCAAGGCTGCTATGAACATCCTTGTACCGCTGAATTTTTTTTTTTTTTTTTTTTTTTTGGCAGATTCTCTCTCTGGCCCAGGCTGGAGTGCAGTGGCACAATCTTGGCTCACCGCAACCTCCACCTCCTGGGTTCAAGCAATTCTCCTGCCTCAGCCTCCCAAGTAGCTGGGATTACAGGAATGCACCACCATGCCCGACTAATTTTGTATTTTTAGTAGAGATGGGGTTTCTCCATGTCAGTCAGGCTGGTCTTGAACTTCTGACCTCAGGTGATCTGCCCGACTCGGCCTCCCAAGGTGCTGGGATTAGAGGTGTGAGCCACCACGCCCGGCCTCGGAGTCATTTTTTAAATTAAAATTTTTTAATTTGGATATAATTGTAAATTTAAATATAAGAAATAAATTAAAGCCTGGGCAACATGGTGAGACCTAGTCTCTACAAAAAATTTAAAAATTAGCTGGGCATGGGGTCGCATGCCTGTGGTCTCGGCTACTCGGGAGGCTGAGGTGAGAGGATCACTTGCGGTTGAGGTCGAGGCTGCAGTGAGCCATACTTGTGCCACTGCACTCCAGCCTGGATGACAGAGTGAGACCCTGTCTCAAAAAATTTAAAAAAAAAAAAGAAAATACAGACTCCGTGTATCCTTCATCCAGTTTCCCACAGCAATAACACCTTGCGAAACGATAGGACAATATCACAACTAGGATATTGATACTGACACAATTTACCAATCTTACCCACATCTCCCGTGGTTTAACCTATACTGTGTGTATGCACACGCATTCACATGTGTGTATACTTAGTTCTATGCAATCTTGTCACGGGTAAATTTGGGGATTCACCACAGTCAAGATAAAGCACAGCTCTGTGACCACAAGTCTTTCTCCTGTTGCCCACCTCCTTCCCTCCTTTTCCCTCCCTCCCACAACTAACCCCTGGCAACTACTCATCTAATCTCCATTTCTGTCATTTTTTTTTTCACTTCAAAATTGTTACATAAATGCGGCCGGGTGTGGTGGCTCACTCATGTAATCCCAGCACTTTGGGAAGCCGAGGAAGGCAGATCACTTGAGGTCAGGAGTTCGAGACCAGCCTGGCCAACATGGTGAAACCCTGTCTCTACTAAAAATACAAAAATTAGCTGGGCATGGTGGTGCACACCTGTAATCCCAGCTACTTGGGAAGCTAAGGCAAGAGAATCGCTTGAACTCAGGAGGCGGAAGTTGCAGTGAGTTGAGATCACGCCGCTGTGTTCCAGCCTGGGTGACAGAGTGAGACTGTCTCCAAAAAAAAAAAAAAAGTTATATAAATGGAATCAATTAGCGTGTAGCCTTTGGGGATTTTTTTTTTCACTCAGCATTATTTCCATTATCCAAGTTGTACATATCAGTAACATGTTCCTTTTTCTTTTTTTTGGCTGAGTAGTATTCCACAAAGTTAAAAAAAAAAACTTTAGAGTTATTTCTAGAAGTGAATGCTGTGTCTGAGGGAGTGTGAAGAGTTTGGTGGGTCTGATGAGGGTATTGCAGGGCTGTTTTCCAGAAAACTCAGCCCAGTCCCCACCCTCACCAGCAAAATAGAGGCTCCCATAGGCGGCACTTTGATGAGGCTGCCGTAACTAAGTACCGCAAACTGGGTGGCATAAACAACAGAAGTCGTCTCACAGAGCTGGAGGTGAGGAGTGCAAGTTCAAGACATTGGCAGAGTTGGTTCCTTCGAGGACAGTGAGAAAGTCCTTTTACCTGCCTTCTGCTGGCTGCTGACAAGCTTTGGCATTCACTGGCTTGCAGAAGCGTCACCCCCAATCCCTGCCTTCATCTTCACATGGTGTTCTCTCTGTGTTTGAATTTTCCCTTTTTTCTAAGGATGTCAGGCATATTCGATTAGGCCCAGCCTAATGACCTCATCTTAACGAATTATATCTGTAATAGCTCTATTTCCAAATAAGGTCATATTCTCAGGTACTGCGACTTAGGACTTCAATATATGCATTTGGGAGGAATGCAGTTCAACCCATAAACAAGACGGTCAACACTGGGTTTGGGCTGTTGATTTTTTTTTCTTTTTTTGAGACAGTCTCGCTCTGTCGCCCAGGTGGGAGTGCAGTGGTGTGATCTTGGCTCATGTAACCTCCACCTCCTGGGTTCAAGCAATTCTCCTGCCTCACCCTCCTAAGTAGCTGGGACTACAGACTCCTGCCACCACACCCGGCTAATTTTTGCTTTTTTTTTTTTTTTTTGTAGAGATGGGGTTTCACCATGTTGGCCAGGCTGGTCTTGAACTCCTGACCTCAGGTGTTCCCACAATCCCACAAAGTGCTGGGATTGCAGGCGGGAGCCACCGCACCCAGCTGATTTTTTTAAACATTGAATTTAATAGTTGAACCTTAATTTCTAGAAAAGCTGCTTTTCCATGTGATTATTTACTAGCTTTTATTTCTATCGAGTTGCTTCTTCTCATATTCACTTGCCAAACATTTCATAAAACAAGGGGGACATGCACCTCCCCTCTCCAGGAGCTCGCATACCATGGAAGAAATAATTTCTGCATCCAAACAACTCCACTACCAGATGGAAGGTGATCAATGCCACTGAAAATAAGGTTCAGATGCTTTTTTCTAAAAAAACTTTATTTTTTTTCTGGAGCACTTTTAGGTTCACAGCAAAGCTGAGTGGATGGTACAGAGATTTCTCACTTACGTCCTGTGCCCACACATGTACAGCTGCCCCTGTTATCAATATCCCGCCACCAGAGTGGTGCATTTGCTATGGTTAATGAGCCTACATGACACATCATTATCACCTGAAGTCCATGGTTTACATCACAGCACTAGTGTTGTACATCCTATGGCTTTGGACAAATGTATAATGACATACATCTTCCATTATAGTATCACACAGATGGGCAGTATTTTCATTGTCCAAAAAAACTATGTGCTCTGCCTATTCATACTTCCCCAACTTTCCCTAACCCCTGGCAACCACTGATCTTTTTACTGTACCTTTACTTTTGCCTTTTCCAGGATGTCATATAGAGTTGGAATATACCCATACATAGTCTTTTCAGATTGGCTTCTTTAACTTAGTAATATTCATTTGGGGTTCCTCCATGTCTTTTCATGGCATGAACAGCTTATTTTTTTTTTTAGCACTGAGTAATACTCCATCGTCTTGATGTTATCACAGTTTATCTAGTCACCTACTGTCATCTACTGAAGGACATCTTGGTTGCTTGCAAGTTCTGGCAATTATTAATAAAGGTGGTATAAACATTTTGTACAGGTTTTTTGTTTTGTTTTGTTTTAAGACGGAGTCTCACTCTGTCTCTCAGGCTGGAGTGCAGTGCCGTGATCTCAGCTTACTGCAACCTCCGCCTCCTGGGTTCAAGTGATTCTCCTGCCTCAGCCTCCCGAGTAGGTGGGATTACAGGTGAGCATCACCACGCCTGGCTAATTTTTGTATTTTTAGTAGAGAAGGGGTTTCCCCATGTTGGCCAGGATGGTCTCGAACTCCTAACCTCAAGTGATCTGCCCACCTCAGCCTCCCAAAGCGTTGGGATTACAGGCATGAGCCACAATGCCCAGCTGTGTGCAGGTTTTTATATGAACATTAAGTTTTCAAATCATTTGAATAAATACCAAGGAGCATGACTGCTGGATTGTGCAATAAAAGTATGTGTAGTTTTGCAAGAAACTAAACTGCAAACTGTCCTCCAAAGTGTCTGTACCATTTTGCATTCCCCACTGAAACAAAGAGTTCCTGTTGTTCCACATCCTCACCAGATGCATTTTTTCAAAAGGACAATTTTCTTATTGGCCTTCAAAGGATAGAACAATCTCTTTCCCCTGGGGAGGATCTGGGATCCTTATGGTAAGATGTGGCATTTGGACCAGACTTTGAATGACAGGCCAAATTTGGAAAGTATATTATGCTCCTTTGACTCCTTGGGATCATAGAATCTTTGACCTGGAAGGAATCTCAAAGGTCATCTGGTTTCATTCTCTACCTGGTTCTGGAGGAGGCCCCTATCTCTAATTAATGGAAACTGAGGATTCTCCTTATTGGCTGCATTTTAAAACAGATTTTGCTCCTGCTGGTAGGTGGTAAAAAGGAAATATCTGGATTGGGAGGGCAAACTTCTGCTTTTAGGCAGTAGCCTGCATTGAGGGACGTCCAAATCACCTTGTCTTTATTTACACATCCATACACAATGGAATGCTATGTAGCTGTTAAGATGAAGGGGGTAGAACAATAAAAACAATAGCCATAATATAAGCTAAGCAAAACAAACAGCAAAGCAGAGATATCTCTGTATATACAGATGTATGCACACGCGTGCTCTTATATATGCTTGACATTTTCCTTTAAGGATATGATGCTTATGGGGAGAGAGATTGAAGGAGCAAGTGACTCACTTTTCCGTGTAAGCCTTTTGCATTGTTTCAGTGTATTACTATGTACATATAGTATTATTTTTAATGAAAATTTTTTTTAAATTATACTTAAAAATTTTTACCTGTTTTATATTTTAGTGCTCTGCCTTAAGATTTTGTGTAGAACCCTAAAGATTATGTTGTCAGAGGCCTGACAATATTTGCTTCATGTGATAGAGGGAATGGGAACCTTGAGAGGCTTTCTCTGCCCAGACTTCTGTCTGGGAGAAAAGGCACCCACTTTCTCTAAGGTTTTTTATTCAAAGGAACATAGCACCAATAGTGGAATTTAAGGCATCTGGGGGAAGGGGATATGTTTAGGGACTGTTCATTTGCAGGATCACTCAAATCTCAAAATGCCACCCAGTCATCACGTGAGGCTACCTTGAGATGAACACCCTAGTCCCCTGCTTTCTTAGAAGCACAAATCTTACCTCCTTCATTCAGTACCATCAGGGCCATTCTACCTAAGAATATTCCTACCAGAACATTTCTGGTACTGGAGAGGTGTTCATCAATATCGACTGCATAAACAGTGCCATCATGGAACCTATAACTAGCTCAGAACGGCTATGTTTTAGATGATTATTTTTAAAAAGTTAGAAATAGCAAATATAAAAGCTAAGCCCAAACAAAAAAAGCTAAGCATAAAAACGTAAAAGAAAATCAACTGTGATAAGAAGGACAAAAAAACAATACCTTTGTAATGTAAGACATTTATTTTGGCTAAAGTTTTGGTGTTTTAACACTGATTTGTGATACAATGGACATTAAACTTCCTTTAAAAAAGAAAAAAACAATTTGGTAGCTCTCCCTTTTCTGTCCAGAAAATTCACTCTTTCACAATCAAATTACCCTAAAATTTGGCGGAGTTAAGAGGCAAGAAAAGTTAAGCTTCCAACCAATCTGTTCTCTCAACCTGAAATGTGTTCTATTTCCAATCGGGATAAAACCTTGACTTGCAAGGACCACCACGGTTAGCCCTTCAGTGATTCCTGACACCAGTTCTGTGAAAAAGAAAATTTCCTGCGAGAAAAGCTCATGTCTTCATATTGAAGATCAGTGCTTTTTTTTTTTTTCTTTAAAACAGTAGCATCTTAACTTGTGGCACAAAAGGCACCAACATTCCCTTTCCGAACCATCCATCACCATGGGTGGAAGGCAGCGCCACCTGCTGGCCATCATTATGACTCACATACCCATAATTTCTTTGCGGTGCTGAATTCCAAGTGGGGATTATTAGAGACCCCTCAGAGTCAAAAGGGACCTTAGAGGTCTTCTAGATGAGTCCCTTCACTTGTAGGTGGTGGTTTCTGGATAACTCAGAGTGGCAGGGACACAGACCAGCCTGTGGAAAGGTATACTGCTTTAAGATTGAGAAGAAAACCATTTGGCGCTCTAATTTTGCCTGGATGGTGCTCTGTCAGTCAAAGAAAGGGAACAGGTCTGGGGAGGGGGTAAGGGCACCCTGAGTTCCTGTTCCATCACTTCCCAGGCAGTAGAAGGCTGTCCAGGAACAGCTCCCATCCACAACTGGGCATGTGTTGGCTCTTACACAAGAGACTTATTTTACTTGAAGAACTAAGAGCTAAATCTCGTTAAGTAAATACGGGGTTTTGGGGGTGAAGGACTATCAAGAAATCCCAAGTTATCAGCATAAAAGTAGTCCCAAAGTAAAGGCAGTAATTCTCCCAATGGCCTTTTCTCCCTCATGCCCCCACAGAGACTTTCGAGAGGTCCTAGTTAGCCAGCCACACCAACCTGCTGTGTTCACGTAAGTAGCTGTGACCACTGCCTGGGCATGGGAGGGAAGCCCCAGCCCCAGCTCCCTAGCCTTTTCCAGGAGCAGAGCAGAGAGCTCTACTTAGGGGTGCTACATCCCACCTGGAGAAAGAGCTGCACATTCTAGCCTATGAGGGACCCACCCTTTTTACTTGCTTCTCCGGGGCTGGATCGAGGGCATGTGCAGTACACCTGGAAATCCCAGGGAGCCCCCTTCTTTTGAAAGAGTATCGTATGAAAGAATCCAGCTTCAGGGAGCAGCAAACCCAAAATCTTGCCCAGTTCCACCTTATACAGCTGGACAACCCTGGGGGCCAGGCCCTTAATCATTCTGAACCTCAGTTCGTTTTTTAAAAAAGGTCACAATACAAGAACAAGCTCTACTAACTTTATAGGGTTATTGTGAGGTTCAAGTTAGATTAAGTTGGAAGGCTACCTGGAAGCTGTGCAGTGAGGTACCCAGTTTAGAGGATGGCCATTTCACTTAGGTGGGTTTATCTGGACACCGTTCTCACTATCTAGAGAAGAAGACACATACTGGTTGCTCAGGGCTGCTGTGGTCACAGAGAAAAGCGGACAGCAAGTGACCAGGCTGTGACCATACAGCAGGGCTGCTCCTGTATGATCAGAGACCTTCACAGCCAGGAGTGAGGCCTTAACGCCACACCTGCTTCTCCGTGTCCCAGCCAGGAGCTCTTGGCCAACTCTGAAAAAGGCACATTCCCTACCTTGGCATATTAACACTGCCTGAATTTAAATGTAAAACTGAGTTGTAAATAGTCAACAAAAGTCCCTGATATTTCTTTCATTTTGGGTAAGACTCCTTCACAAGGCCTTGCAAGCAATCCTACCATGAATTCAGTCTTCTGGCAGCGTGATACACCCACCAGAACAATGCCCTATATCTATTTGGTGCTCAAAAAGTGTTTAATTTCTTAAACTTTTATCAGACACCTATGTGCAAGGTGCGGGGGGCATGGCTGAGGAACTTCTCTTTGCCCAGAGTGACCCTGAAGATAAATAGCATCACAATCACTTTCCATAATAACAATAATGTAAAATCCTAACGAGACTGTGTTTAAAACAAAACTCTTATATTCTGGCAAATGTGCATACGCATGTGAGGGCTAGTGCATTCCAATATCATCCTTTGAAAGTCTTTTGAAAGGTTTATCGTGTTTGGTTTTTTTTGCTCTACCACCAATAGAGGATCCATTTGGACACTCCGCCATGTCTCATGTCTGCCTGGCTGAGTCACTTCAGGGATCCTGTGCTGGCTGGCACCAAAGAGCTGTAAGAGCCACTTGCAATGGGCAGGGTGTGTGCCTGGGACCTTTCACTTCCCTGCTCATCTTCTGGCCGCGTTTCTGAGAGGCACACACCCCACACACACCCATGCACACACGCTGTAATTAGCCAACTTCCTCCTTCTGTTCTTGGAATAGCAACCGAGACAAAAAGCAGTTAGCACGAGTGGCTTGGGCTTGCCAACACTATAATTCAGGACAAAACCCTTGTAATTCTCCAAATGGTGGGGTTTTTAAATAGGCTGGACTTCAACACCCTGTTTTCTAAAAAAGAAAAAAAAAAAAAAAAGCATGCCCAAGGCATCGCTCTTCTCAAAAACGAAGTGACTGAGATAAGGTCGAAGGGAAATATCCCAGAGCAGCAGATTCTGAACTCAAGGCTTCCAAAGATTCACATTTTGAAAACTCTATGGATTTAGGAGGGTTCCCCAGGTTTGCCCACACAAGGCCTCTTTGTGTAGGGACCATTTATCCCAAGGAAATCATCCAAATGCAGCCTTGCTGTGGGAATCTCCATCCACTAATAACTGACGGACACCCCCGCCCCAGCTTCGGACCTCAAGACGTGAGAGGGCTGCCTATGCACAGGGTGTGGAAGGCTGTGGGGACAGTTTGGGGCACAGACATGGTGGGGAGAGTGGCCTGCATTTGCATAGTTCCTTTACTAGGGCTCAAGGTGTTGAGGTCCCCACTCAAGAGAGGATTCGGGAGTTGGGGAAGGGAGGTCATGAGGGACCTCTGTGAGCATCCTAGGCCTTACGCTTCCACACACCTCCCGCCCTGGGCCATCGGGAAGCATGCAGGCCACAGGCCTTCCCCCTCTGAGCCCCCCTCTCAGAGAAAAGACATCATAAGTTACAGAAACAGGACAACTGGGGAGCAAGGACGCCCCCCTTGGCAAGCTTCTTTACGTGCTCCCCAGGGTGGGGAAAGTGGCCCAGGACTGTGTTGGGACAGATTTGTAGACAAGTGCCTTGTGATACTGGGAGCAGGGTACAGTGTGTTTCCTAAACATGGCAGCTCGGGACACCTTTGCCCACGGCCTGCCCCGCGGACCTCTTGAGCAGAGGCAGCGGGGGTGCCCTAGGGTTTCAACTTCCCCTCCTTGGCTAGTCTGTCATTGAGCTGGCAGAGCTGGGCCAGGAAGCCATCGTTGGGGCCAATCTCACGGTTCTGCCTCACGATGCTCAGGGCAGACTTGACGTCCATCTTCTGCCGCATCATGAGGTAGGCGATAACTAGTGTTGGGGAGCGGCTGTAACCTTCCCGGCAGTGGACGAGCACCCGGCCTGTAAGAAACAAGGGAGACGCGGTGAGCTGGGGGCGTCCCATCACACCGTGGCGGTGGTCAAGACTCTTCTGTGAAGTGCCACTTAAAAGCACGATGTCACGCCACTGTGTGCCCGCCAGAATGGCTAAAATGAAAAGGATGGAAAACCCAACTGCTGGTGAAGATATGGGGCAACTGGAACTCTTCTGCGTGGCTGGGGGAGGTGGGGCGTGAATCGGCACAACCACTTTGGAAAGCTGTGCGGTATCTCCTCAAGCTGAACATGTGCATCCCCTCTGGCCCAGCAATCCCACTCCCAGGCCCAGGACCGATAGAGATATGCATTCACATTCATGAACCTGGGCCAGAATGTTCATAGGCAGCACTGTACATCATGGCCCGCAGTTAGAAACCCCCAAAAGCCCACCCACAGTAGAAAGGATAAATACAAAGAATGACCAGCCTGCCACTTAGCAGAAGCAACACGGAGGCAGCACACAGATATGAGGTGGATGAGCCCACAGAGTAGGAAAGCGGGCAAAACCCATCTGTGCTGTCAGAAGCCTGCAAGGGGCTGGGCACGGTGGCTCACGCCTGTAATCCCAGCATTTTGGGAGGCCAAGGCAAGTGGATCACAAGGTCAGGAGTTCGAGACCAGACTGGCTAACGTAGTGAAACCCCGTCTCTACTAAAGATACAAAAAATAGCTGGGTGTGGTGGCGTGAGCCTATAATCCCAACTACTCAGGAGGCTGAGGCCAGAGAATTGCTTGAACCTGGGAGGCAGAGGTTGCGGTGAGCTGAGATTGTGCCATTGCACTCCAGCCTGAGTGACAGAGTGAGACTCTGTCTCAAAAAAAAAAAAAAAAAAAAAAGCCTGCATGGCAGAGGCTCTGGGAGCTGGGGATGGGGGTGGTGGAGCATAGAGACTGGGGGTGCTTTCCAGGGTGCTGGTAGTGTTTTGTTTCTTTTTTTTTTTTTGGAAATGGAGTTTCGTTCTTGTTGCCCAGGCTGGAGTGCAGCGGCGCAATCTTAGCTCACTTCAACCTCCGCCTCCCGGGTTCAAGCAATTCTCCTGCCTCAGCCTCCCGAGTAGCTGGGACTACAGGCGCCCGCCACCATGCCCGGCTAATTTTTTTGTATCTTTTAGTAGAGATGGGGTTATTTTAATATAGTGTGTGTGTGCGTGTATATATATATGTGTGTGTGTATATATATAGACACCATCTCTCAATATCCACAGGGGAGATTGGTTCCAGAACCTCCTGCAGATACCCAAATCCACAGATGCTCAAGTCCCTGATTATAAAATGACATATATGCAAATAACCTCTGCACAGCACATCCTCCCCTATACTTTAAATCATCTCCAGATGACTTACGATACCCAAGACAATGTAAACATTTATTAGACTATATCATCTAGAGAATAATGACAAGAAAAAAAGTCTGTACATGTTCAGTACAGACATAACATCTTTTTATGTTGTTTTTAATATTTTTCAGACTGCGGTTAGTTGAATCCACAGATGTGGAACCCACGGATATGGAGGACCGACTGTATATTCTATTGGTTCTGTTTTTTCTAGAGAATCCTGACCGATACACTGGTTATTAACTCATGATCCACCTAACCTCAAGGTGCCTCAGTTTTCTTATCTGGCCAATAGTACCCATTGCACAAGGTGGTTAGAAGATTAAAGGAGACGACACATGAATCCTATAGGTTAGCACCTGGCACCCATGTGCACTCAAAAAATGTTACCCAATACTGGGCATCCTCTGGTGGCACCTAATACACCCTCAACTACAGCAGCCCTGGTCCTGTGTCATTGCCAGACATGCGCAGATCGACTTTCCTCTCCCAGAGGACAAATTCTTTAAGAGCAAGAAATGGCCAGGCATGGTGGCTCACACCTATAATCCCAGCACGTTGGGAGGTCGAGGTGGGCGGATCCCCTGAGGTAAGGAGTTCGAGACCATCCTGGCCAACATGGCGAAACCCCGTCTCTACTAAAAATACAAAAATTAGCTCGGCATGGTTGCTCACGCCTGTAATCCCAGCTACTCAGAAGGCTTAGGCAGCAGAATCACTTGAACCCGGGAGGTGGAGGTTGCAGTGAGCCGAGATTGAGCCACTGCACTCCAGCCTGGGTAACAAGAGCGAGACTCTGTCTCAAAAAAAAAAAAGGCAAGAAATGTGGGGCATTGATTTTTGGATGCGTTACAATCTCTAGCATACACTATGTGCTCAATAAATATTTGCTGACTAGCTGAGTGAATTATTACCTACTAACACCTCTATAAGGCCATTGTTTGGCAAGGAATCTGCTAGCCCAGAGCCCAACAGAGTCTCTTCTGCTCCCAACACCCTACCCCCAAACCACCACTCTATTTTCCCAATGCCTTCCAAATTAGGAAGCAGGAGTCCTCCACTTTCTTGCCCATTCACCCTCTGGCCTGTATGCCCGAAATATTCAGAGTGGGGCTTCCCCTGCCCCACCCTAGGAATGAGACCCTCTGCAGAGCAGCCACCTCACCATCTAGAACATACTCTGCATGCCCAGTGCACACAGAGCCTACTGGGAAAGGGGCCAGTTCAACCTCCCATTCCTCTAGGCTCAGCCCAGATGCCACCTCCTCCATGAAGCCTCTCTTTGTTTTCCCAGCTGGGAGTGACTGCTCCCTCTTGAGCACCCTCAGCCATCCCACCCAGCTCTCAGTGATGGGTCCCTGGGCCCCACACACTGTCGGAGGCCAGTGTGTTTCTGTTGACTCACTTGGCCACTCATTCTTAGAAGCATTGATACTTGGTATTAGAGCCCATGGAATTCTTCATCACTTGCTCATTCATCATTTGCAGTGTACCTACTATGTACCTGATGCTACATCAGGTGCTAAGGAGACAGACAAGGAACAAAGTGGACCCAGCCTGAGGGCAGGCTTCATGGAAGAGAGGACACCATGCCAAGGACAAGGTAGAGTTTGCCAGAGGAAGGGGCAGGGAGAGGCAGAGAGAACTTTTCGGCCTGAAGACCCAGCACACCTGGACTGAGACAGGTCAAAAAAAGGGCATGTTCCTAGTTGTTTGGAAAGAGAAAACAAAGTCAGAGAGCTTGAAATTCCCTGAATGAACAACCAATTGATATAACATGAGAACAACAAAATCCTTCCCCTTCGCCCAGCCTATGTCTACACAGGGTGAGGAACTCAGTACAGCTGGAGTGGAGGGGGTGAGCAGGGTCGGGGGGTGACAGTGACCAGGAAGGACCATGAGGGGCCTGTCAGCAAAGTCTGTAGATACTCCCACAGTAAAGCTTCTCTCTGAGCCCTGATCGTGCACTGTCCAGTGGTCTAGAAAATTCTGTTTACTGGAAATCATTCAGACGGTGAGCCTGCTGGGCCCAAGAATCGTCAGTGTAGTAGAGCCAAGCCTGGGAGGAAGAGGTAAAGGGAGGAGCTGAAACAGCTAAAAGCAGAAAGGGAGAAAGGGCAAGTGGCCCAGCCTGCTCAGCTGATGTCTGCTTTGTGGCCTTCTAGGGTTTCTTGCTGGAATGCCTTGGTGACTGCCAGCGCCTTGGTAGTTCTCCTTCAGTCTTACCTTATATTTGGGGGCTACAGGAAGTGTTTTGTAAGTGGCTGGAAGATTTGGCCGGGGGGTGCTGTGGTTTGCTGACTGCCAACCTAAGCCGACCACAGCTACCCCTTTTCCCCTTGCCAGGCAGTCACGTGAATCTCTAGCCAATGAGATGTGAGGGGTGTTTCTGGGAAATGTTTTACTTGTTCTTAAAGAGAGAGACCGGGAATGGTGGCACGTGCTTGTAGTCCCAGCTACTCAGGAGGCTGAGGTGAGAGGATTGCTTGAGCCCAGGAGTTGGAGACCAGTCTAGACAACATAGCAAGACCCTGTGTCTTTAAAAAAGAGAGAGAGAGAGTGGCCAGGCACGGTGGCTCATGCCTGTAATCCCAGCACTTTGGGAGGCCGAGGCAGGTGGATCACCTGAGGTCGGGAGTTTGAGACCAGCCTGACCAACATGGTGAAACCCCATCTCTACTAAAAATACAAAATTAGCCAGGCGTGGTGGTGCGTGCCAGTAATCCCAGCTACTTGGGAGGCTGAGGCAGGAGAATTGCTTGAACCTGGGAGGTGGAGGTTGCGGTGAGCCAAGATCGCGCCACTGCACTCCAGCCTGGGCAACAAGAGTGAAACTCCATCTCGAAAAACAAAAAAAAGAGAGAGAGAAGAGGAAAAAAAGTGGGAAGAGACAGCTGCAGTGCCTCATCTGCTGTACTTTGTCCTGCTTGGATGTGGTAACCGGATCCCATCTTGGGACCATGATGGGAGCACCCAACACTGAGGTGGCAGAAGAGAGAAAGGGAAAGGGCCTGGTCCAGATGCCACCATGGAGCTGCTGAATCAAGTAGCCCCTGAATCAACCAGCCCCCATGCTCCTTCACCTCAGGACTTCTTGCCATGCACATTAACACATTAACATATCTTCCTCATCGTTACAGCTGTTTGAATGGGGGATGTGTAAGCAACTGGAAACCAACCTTCAGCCAAAGGGCAATCAAATGCAAGGACCCTGGGGCTGCCATGGTGTGAATGAGTTGCACATCCTGTGACACATGGGGCCACTTGACAGGCAGCCAGGTGAGCAGAGAGCGACCTATAGCTCTGTCATTCACCCCAGAAGATGGGAAACAAGGGGGTTTCCAAGAAGAGACCTGTTGTGGGCCTGTTTTCCAGAGGGACAGTCCGGTCAGAGCTGCCTCCCATCTTTTCCTGGCGGGAGGTCCCTTACCATTCTTTTGAGCCAAAGCCTGGTCAATGAAGTCGGCAGCCCTTTCAAAGTAAGCGCTGAGGTTGAACTCCTGTGTGTCGTTGGCCTTGATGCCCAGGTATGTGATGCCGGAGTCCTTGTAGAAGTTGGCATTGGTGTTGACATGCATGAAGGACCTGCCCTCAGCCGCGTTCAGCACATGGGTGATGCCTATTTTCTGCAGCTTGGGGATATCCTGAGCCACAGACCTGGACAGGAGACAGTGGTGGGGATGATTAACCAACCAAATGGCAGCCCCAGGGGGAGGAAGATAGAGAAGGATTTAAGCCTCTTGGCAAAGCAAGGAAACCCTCCATGCTCTGGCCCCTGCCAGCTTCTCCTGCCTCATCTTATGACCTCTTCCCTCACTCTGCCCATATCGAATTCCCAGCAGCTTCCCCAGATAGACTGGTGGTTTCATAGCCATGCTGTCCCCTCTGTCTGGAATGCTCTTTCCCACCTTCTCTGGAGAAATGCGCCCTCTCATCTTTCACAACCTCCGCAGTGTTTGTCTCCCCTCCATTCCATTTGGCCCCAAGCTCCCTAAGCTGTGGTGGGGGTGTACATAGCCAACTGGTTACAAATGGGCTCTGGAACCAGACTAACTGGGTCTGCATCCAGCCCAGGTACTAGCCAGGCAACCTTAAGCAAGCCATTTAACCTTTCTGTGCCTCAGTTTCCCTCTCTGTAAAATGGGGATAACAGTGCCTTCTCCTTGAGGTTGTTATGAGTATTAAATGGGCTATTCTGTTGACAGAGCCGGACACGGTAGTGAGCACTATGATTCTAATGCTTCATTGTGCTTCTGTGTTTAAGACATCCAGGCTGTGAGCTCCTTGAGAGAGGAACCGTGTCTGCTTTAAGTCTGTTTCCCCACCATCTGCTATAGTACCTGCTACATAGTAGGTGCTGAAGACATAAGCGGTGAAAGAGTGCAGAAGAATAAATTTGTCACGTGCCAGGCAGCCCCCTCCCTGCCCCCAGAGGGATCCTACCTGCCACATTCCACTGGCTACGTTTCCAAAGCTCTTTTGGGTGATTTAGTACTTGGGGAGTAAGTGGCCCCAACAGAACTATGGGAGGTTACAAAATAATTGATCTAAGGCCGGGTGTGGTGGCTCACACCTGTAATCCCAGCACTCTGGGAGGCCGAGGCAGGTGGATCACCTGAGGTCGGGAGTTCGGGACCAGCCTGGCCAACGTGCTGAAACCCCATCTCTACTAAAAATACAAAAGTTAGCCAGGTGTGGTGGTACATGCCTGTAATCCCAGCTACTCGGGAGGCTGAGACAGGAGAATCACTTGAACCCGGGAGGTGGAGGTTGCAGTGTGCCGACATTGTGCCATTGCCCTCTAGCCTGGGTGACAGAGTGAGACTCCATCTCGAACAATAAAATAAAATAAAATAAAAATAATAATAATAATTGGTCTGAATGGTGAAAAGGCCCCTTTATTTCATCTCACAAAACATCCCAGTCCAAATGGCAGTTTATACTTTACAAAATGCCACCTCCTATGTGATCTTGTTTGCCCACTGCGAGCAGCCCTGTGAGGAACAAGGATGGCAATATCCCTCCTTAACAGAGCTTGAACTCAGGCCCAACAGGATGGGCAGAGAGATGGGCACAGGCCCCGTGTGCTGCTGGTGGCAGATCTAGGAGAAGACCTCCTTTCTCCCGACATCCAGCCCTGCTCTATCTTCCACCTCACTCTGCCCCTCATGCCCACATCTGCTACAAAACCCCCAAGGCCTGGCACATGTGGCTCACACAGGCTCTGGCTCTGCGTTATGGGGACGTGGCTGCAGCTCTGATTTTGTTAAGGGGATGGAGCCCAAGTCCTCTTGGTGCTTGGTGCTCACTGATCCTCCCTGTTGAGGAACCCCCACACCCCTGGCCAAGTCAAGGTCAGAGGTGATTAGAGGGCAAGGGATGTATTTTCTACAGTGGCCATCAGCAATTGCCACTCTGGCTACACCAGACATGTACAACCTTGGTTTCCACTTGGGAGGTGATGACAGCTGAAAGGCCAAGCTGCCCAAGCAAGCGGGATTCCTGAGGCTAACAAGGCCTGCTTGCTGCTTGGGGCAAGAGGAAGGGTGTCTCTAGAGCTTTGCAATTCCTGAAGCCTTTGGCTGACACTGTGGGACTCTGTTTATTCCTGCTTAGGACACCGCACAAGACTGTGAAGCAGTGGCTGATAGAAAAAACACTTTGAAGAGTCACTCCCATTCATCTCCCTTCTCTAATACTTTTTTTTTTTTTTTTTTTTTTTTGAGATGGAGTTTCGCTGTTGTCACCCAGCTGGAGTGCAATGGTGCGATCTTGGCTCACCGCAACCTCCACCTCCTGGGTTCAAATGATTCTCCTGTCTCAGCCTCCCGAGTAGCTGGGATTACAGGCGCCGGCCACCACGCCCAGCTAATTTTTGTATTTTTAGTAGAGACAGGGTTTCACCATGTTGGTCAGGCTGGTCTCGAACTGCTGACCTCAGGTGATCCACCTGCCTCGGCCTCCCAAAGTGCTGGGATTACAGGCGTGAGCCACCGCGCCAGACCTCTAATACTATTAATAATTCAACATTCAAAAAATTTACTATTATCATTATTACTATCTCTACTATGAATGAACATTGTACAGTGCCTAACATAAAGCAAGTGCTCAGACTGGTGAATGAATGATGGAATGGATGCGAACTGTCCCCATGAGGCTGGGGCCTGATGGACCCCTTCTAGTTCCACGATGACCCCCATTTCCGTGGCAGTCCTTGGCAGGCTAAACAGCAGGTCATAGCGGAGGTCAGGAAATACATACATGAACAAGACAGTGACCCTGTCCTTGTAGTCCCTCACACACTCTGAGCCACCATTTCCTCCTCTGTAAAATGGGAAGAGGGTTAGTTTTGAGTTTTCAACATGCCATCCTTGGGCTGAGCCATGAAGGTTAGGATTTTGGTAACAGGGTCCTCAGAGTCTCTTGAAAATCCAACCTGAGCCTTTCCAAGGCTGTACAGGCATGCTAATCTATTCTTTCTTGTGGCTCCTATTTCACATCTCAGAATGTTAACACTGGTTCTCTCCTGCTGATTAGACATTCTTACTAGAAAAAAAATTTTTTAATTTAAATAAAAAAAAAATTTCTTACTGGCCGGGTGCGGTGGCTCACGCCTGTAATCCCAGCACTTTTGGAGGCCGAGGCGGGCGGATCACCAGGTCAGGAGTTTGAGACCAGCCTGGCCAAGAGACCAGCCTGGCCAATATAGTGAAACCCCGTCTCTACTAAAAATACAAAAATTAGCCAGGCGTGGTGGCGGGCGCCTGTAATCCCAGCTACTCGAGAGGCTAAGGCAGGAGAATTGCTTGAACCCAGGAGGCAGAGGTTGCAGTGAGCCGAGATCTCGCCTTTGCACTCCAGCCTGGGTGACAAAGCCTGGGGGTGAAAGGTCAAGAGCCTTTCTAGGTGGTGGCTCAGGTCCTTAGTGGGGGGTTATCACTGGACCGTTCTAGAATCTCCTGTAAATGAAACCACATCTGGAAGGTGGAGGCCTGGAAATCCCGGCCCAGCTCCCCGGACTCGCTCGTTTGGGGTGTTTAGTTTCCCTGATCCGGGACTGCCGGGCCAGGAAAATTCCATGCCCGAATTGTGACGTCGGCCCGTTGCCATGGCGGCGAAGGCAGACATTCCGCGGTGACCTCACTGCAGAACCAGGCAGCTGTCACATGACGCGCGGGCAGGAGACCGGCCGGGCGACCGAGGGCCACCTGTTAAGTGAACATGGTAGCCCCGACCCCGCCCAAGGCCAAGCCCCAAGCGGGTGGCGGCTGAGGACCCGGGCAGGCGCCCCCCGGGCTCCGTGCACCCCGCCACGGGAAGGGCCGCGCCCGGCCAGGCAGGGTTCCAGTTCCTTGGCCCCACGCGCGGGGGTAGGCGTCGACTCCAGCCCCCTCCCAAGCCCCCGCTGCGGCTCCCGGAGGGGCGATAGCGCCCGGGCTCCCCCAACCCAAGACTCGCGACACCCCGACCCCAGCCTCGGGTGGGCGGGGCGTCCCGAGAGGGACTGCGGGGCCGGGCTCGCGAAGGGGACTCACGCGTTGCCCACGTAGATCCGCGGGGTGACCTCGTTGCAGGGCTGGCTTGGGAGGCTGTAGCAGCCGCTGCCGTCCGAGAGCAGGTCGTTGAGATCCTGCACCGAGAGCTCGAACGAGCCCGACATGGCGGCGGCGGGGCCCTGCACGCCCGGCAGGAGCAAACGAGGCGGAGAGCGGCGAGTCAGCTGGGCGGGGGCTCGCGCCGGGAGCCGCCCCGTCCCGCCCCTGGGGCGGGCCCGCCGGGTTCCGGGAGCTGCGGAGCGCGGGCGCCGTGACGCTGGGGCCCCGCGCGCCACTCCTGGGCGCGTCCCGGAGGGAAGACGCCACAGCCCTAGAGTCTCAGGGGTCGTCGCCCCATCCCGGTCCGGATTCGGCTCGTGAGCGGCTCCCTGCTGTGGAGGCAGCACCCGGACGCTTGACAGAATCCCCGCCCCGGCCCAGCCCTGCTGGATCAGAGTGGACGTTTTACGGATCCCAGGAGGTCCCTACGAAGGTCAAAGTCTGAGAAGCCCTACTCTGGGGCGCATCTGCTTTCAACATTCATTGAGAGTCATCGTCGTGCTTAAAAGCAGGCAGGTTTGGAATTCTGAGGAATTACTTAACCTGAGCCTGTTTGCAGAAAAAAAAAAAGAGAGGGATAGTAATAGTACCTAATTCTAGGGTTGCTGGAAGGGTTAAATGTGACATTCAAAGACGGCACCCAGCACTGCATGGTGAGCACTCAATAAGTGTTGGTCCTTCATCAACAAATGCGTTGAGCACCCAGTGGGTGCTATACCCTGTGCTGGGGTGGAGATAAATCAGACTTCTGCAGTCCTTCCTGGAGCAGATGCCAGCCCACCATAAGCCACTCAGCATTTCCTGAACTCCCACTAAGTACAAAAGATAGTCTCTGTGCTGGAGGAAAACCGCCCTCCCCTACTGCCATGAAAAACTGGCAGTTCCCTTCCTGCAAAAGGGCAAATTTGGCCTTGAATTCAGGAACCCCACATCCTGAGCCCAGCCCTGCAACCAACTTGGTTCTTGAGTAACATTGCTGCTGCTGTGGTCTTCAGTTTCCTCATTTGCAAAAGGAATTGGATCAGATTATCATTAGGGTCAACTTTCTCCTCCCCCAAAACTTGTGGTCTTGCACCTTCAGGGGAGCTATTGCAGTGGAGACTACTTAGCTGATAGCCCAAGATGTGTAAACAAGGCTGGAATTTCTGTATCCCTCACCCCACCCCGTGCCTGCCCACCCCTCCCAGTGCACCACTTCTTTCCTTCTGGTGTTGGCTGGCAGCATCTGCATTCTAAGCAGGGGGGAAAGCTTTCGAGTTCCTTGACCTTCATCTTGACTTGAGCCTAGGTTAGCGTTAAAAACAAGCCCAGAGGCAGCCAGCCATGCTCTGCTGCTCCTACTCCCTTCCCGGGACCTGTCCCTGATGTCATAAGTGGGTAACTATGACAGCTTGTCATGGGGACAGCTAGGCACCTCACAGAGGAGTCTGGGTACCTCATTTCTGAAGTGAGACTAGGAAGAGAAGATGAAGAATTCCCTGGATTATCTGGCCTACCCTGTTATCGTCTCTAATCACAGGCAAAGCACAACCTTCAGAAAGAAACTGGACTTTGGCCACTATGTATCTCACAAGAATAGAATACAAATAGGTATGTGGGCAGTTTGGGCTGGACACTGCTATTAGGGATTTTGGAATGGTATGCCATAAAGAGATCGACAGTAAACCAGACCAGGTCACAGCTTTGGGATGATATGGCCTTATCTGCTGAGTTTGGGGAAGAGGGCATTAGCACCAGTAACAAAATGTATCTTCCACCAGGGAGTTCACTGGATGGAAATACTCCTTTAAACTCTTTAAAGCCGAAGTATGTTAGAAAGAGGATAAGACTTCAGAAGCCAATAGACAGGCTAATAATATTGGAAAAAGATTGGAAGAGAGGCTTTTTCATTGGATTAAAAGGACATTTATCTCTGTAAATTTTACTTTCACTATTCTTTTGTTGCTGCTCAAAACTCTCCAGAGATGTTCATTTGATAAATCAAACCAAACTTCCTGAGTCGCATTAAGGTCCTAATTCGAAATTGTTCATTAGTCAAGGACATTGTCTAGTGCTGGTTTTCTGAGGCTGCTACTGGAATTCCTGTGATGTAACATTGTTCCCTTTTATCCCCCTTCTCTAGTGAAGCCTGCTGTTGATACCAAACCTCCAGTGGCGCACACACATCACATTTTAAAATTGAGCAAACTACAGGTATTTGTTCTTGCTGCTTGCAGATGTGCAGATGTATTTTATTGACTTCCAGTCTGTTTCCTAAAGAGGTTCAATTTCCCAGAGCCTTCTAAATACCCATCTACTCAAAGATTTGTTAATACTCCTCCTCCCCACACGTCACCCCCAGTCTTTTTTTTTTTTTTGCCCCGAGACAGAGTCTCACTCTGTTGCCCAGGCTGGAGTGCAGTGGCACAATCTCGGCTCACTGCAACCTCCGCCTCCCAGATTCAAGCAATTCTCCTGCCTCAGCTCCAGAATAGCTGGGATTACAGGCATGTGGCACCATGCCCAGCTAATTTTTCATATTTTTAGTAGAGACAGGAGTTCACTGTATTGGCCAGGATGGTCTTAGTCTCCTGACCTCGTGATCCGCCTGCCTCGGCCTCCCAAAGTGCTGGGATTACAGGCGTGAGCCACTGCGCCCACCCCCCCAGTCTTTTAAGTTCTGCTCCCAGTCTCCACTGTGGCCCTCAATGCACCCCTTTCCCACGATCTCAGAGGAGGGGGACACTAAGTCATTGTGTGTTGGGGCAGTGCACTGATGGTGTCACCATGGTGAGGTGTGGTTTCTTACCAGGGTGAACAAAAGAAAATCAACAAAATCGAGTATGAAAACAAGCAACTGTGTCAGAAAATCGCAAATGCCCATCGAGGCCCTGCCAAGGTGGATTGCTGGAATGAATATTTTTCCAAGAGGTAACGTTCTTTGTCCTCATTTCAGTTTTGAAAAGTCAAAATTGACTTTCCTCTTGGGTTTTAGTGTGAGGTTTTCCCAAGCCAGAGGAGTACTTAAGGGAAGTTATCTTGAGGGGGAACCAAACAGACCATGTTACACAGAATGAAAACTTTAAAAATGGGGACCTTTCTCTAGCATTAAAGAGCTTTTATTTCATCTAAGAGACTTTTCAGAGTCCTATTCAGTGTGTCACAAGAATGCACTGCCCACTTTTATAAAATGGTGGCCATGTGTCTTAGTCCACTATAGGGTGTTATAGCAAAATGCTATAAACTGGTGGCTTATAAACAACAAAAATTTATTTCTCATAGTTCTAGGGGCAAGGAAGTCCAAAGATCAAGGTGCCAGTAAATTTGGCATCTGATGAGGGCCTGCTTCATAGACAGCCATCTTTTCACTGTAACCTTACGGGACAGAAGGAGCAAGGGGGTTCTCTCAGGCATCTTTCATAAGGACACTAATTCCGTTAGGGTGACCTAATCAGTTCTCAAAGGCCCACCCCCAATACAATCACCTTAGTGGTTAGGATTTGAACATAAGAATTTTGGGGGACACAGGCATCTGTTCCATAGCACCATGGCTGGGGCTATGATATGACATTCTTAAAATCAGTTCCAGAAATCTTTCCTGAGCAACTACTATGTGCTAGGTACCAGGAATAATAAAGATGAAATGAGATGTATATTTCCTTATCTCAAAGAACTCAAGGTCTTGTAGGGGAGATATTTATGGAAATAATGACAGTGCAGTGTGGTTAGGGATACAAAAGAAGTGCATGCAAGAGAATTTGGTGAGGGGAGGAGATGGTCAAGATGCCATTTCTATATCCTGGTATATTCTGGTATAAATTGAAAGCTGAAAGGAGTGAGGTGACCCAAAACTTGTCACCAGCCATTTGTGATTTATCCACAGGGAGACCTTCCCCCAACCAGAAGTTCTCAATCCTGGTTTTATATTATAATCCTTGGGGAATTTTAACAAAATGCCAGTGTGCACGGTTCACCTCAGATCAATGAAGCAGAATCTTCTCATTGGCAACAGTGTTGAGGACCACTGATATAAACCTGCAAATGCTGTGCATGTTTCCCGGAGTGCAGTGCAGACCAACAGGCTGCCCCAGGGACCTGTGGGCTCAGCAGGACAGTTTACTCCCTGCACTTAGACAGTCTGGCATTTATGATCTCATGACTTCATCTCCCCCCTCGTCAAGATGAGCATTTCCTTCTTCACCCATCTCGGGGTTTTGTGTTTTTCAGCTTAAACAGAGAAGCAAGGAACCGCGAGCTAGTGAGAATCACCATGGAAAACCAGGGCATTCTGAAAAGGCTTGTTGATCGCAAACCCTACTATGACCGCAGGGCATCTGAGATAGACTGGCAGGCACGTGGGCACTCATGTTATACTCCCAGACACACACAGAGTTTGTCCGTGTTCAGCCTAGAGAGAGTCTCAGAAAGATCCCTAAACAGCTAGAGTCAGATCACATGAAATGTAACAAATCGTTAAAAGAAAAACCATCCAAAGCAAACAAAGCTAACAGGCACAAACCATCAAACAAACAGCTAAAACAGCTTGGTAGCAAAGCTATTATGTGTCAGTTTCATAACATAACAATTATGTGTCAGTTTCAGAAAAATAATCTAGTAGCATCTTCCCTCACCCCTTAATTCATTAAGAAAGGCTGAATGTACAGGGATGAAGGGTATAAGATTCAGTCAGTATGCGGTTTGTTTGCTTCATTTAGGAATGACCCTTAAAAAGGCTGGGGGAGGGGAAACCATCTGTGGTGTTTTAAAAAACCTCCACTTACTGACTTTGGTTTTTAAATCTTTTCTAAGTCATCCCTAGGATTTAGAACTTCAGTAATAGCACCAATGCCCTGGCATTGACATAAACCAATTTTTTTCCTTCAAGAATTCAAGGCGCTATATCAGAAATACCACGAGATATCTTCTCTCCCAAAATGAATAGGTATGTCTCTCTTACTATCAAACATTGTGACCACAGCTGATACCAAAGCCCTGAGAATCCCATAAATGGTGAATGAGGGGCCCAGTTAAGGAGATGGACTTTGCTCTTCTCATATAATACTGACTAGTCCTCCATTCGGGAAACTTGGGGCTCTCTGACTTTATTTCTCTTCTCCATACAAGAAGGAAATAACATTGTCTTTTGTCATCATCTTTGAGGCTTTGCGGGAGTCCAAGGGGAAGTGATTTGTTCCAGTAAGACATAAACTGGAAGACCTGTGGCTTTAAAGTTGTGCCAAAGTTACATTCCAGGTCTCTGTCAGTAATCAAAAGTACCGGCAGGTTGTCATTTTGTATTATTTAACATTATTAGTAACGACTAAGTGGCTTCCCCCACCCAAGGGAGAAGGATAAATGGACACTCAGGCGTTCCAAAGAATAGTTCCGTATAATTGATGTGTCTCCTTCTCTCTTCTCCACTGAATACAAGGTTACTCACCATGGAAAAGATACATGAGAAGGCCCTAGGATTTCTTGGCTGCTTAGAATCTCAAGACACTCCTGAGTGGCTGAATGCTCAATCTTCAGATGCTTCAATAAAGCTTGGAACATAAAATGCGTAAGTTACATTTAGGGGACCCAAAGGCTTTACGTTCTCATTCCAAAATGGGGCAGGCAGAAGGAAAGATGCAATGAGCATTTTTATTTGGGGCCATGAAAAGAAGTTTTAATGAGAGAAAGAGAGAGAGAAATCTGAGAGAACTCTTTAAAACATACACCATCATCACCATTCCACGGAAGAAGAAAAGCTGGGGTGAGACCATCCAGCCACGAGTACAGCACTGTCAAAATGGAAAACAAACTCACATGACAACATCAAGGTTCAGAAAACACAAGGAACAAATGCCGTTAGTTCTCTGTGAATACACACAATCGGAAAAGAATGCCTCATTGAAGTTTCCATGGACTCTGCTCATTTATAGGGAGCAGCAGCAGTGAAAATGTCTCAAAACATACGGTGAGACAATGTTGCAGGCCTGCTACGACTGGTCATGCTGGTTTTCAGCCCAACTATATTAGTCAGCATTTGCCAAAGAGACAGACTCATAGGAGAGAGAGTGAGAAAGAGAGAGAGAGAGAGAGAGAGAGGATTTATCTGGGGGAATTGGCTCACAAGATCATGGAAGGTGAAGTCTCACCACAGGCCATCTGCAAGCTGGAGACCCTGGTGGGGCAGGGCAGACAAACCCCAAAGTGGGGCTTAGCCTGCAAGGGTTCTTGGCTTCACCCAGGAAAGAATTTAAGGGTGAGCCAGTGGTAGGGTAGAAGAAGACAGTTTTATTGAAGCAGCAGTGTTACAGCTCTGGCAGTGTTACAGCTCCATGACTGCTCCTGCAGAACAGGGCTACCCCAAAGGCAGAGTGTTTTGCATTCATAGTTATATGTACTTTTAATTACATGTAGATTAAGGGGTGGTTTGTGCAGAAATTCTAGGGAAGGAGTAGTAAATTTTTTTTTTTTTTTTTTGAGATGGAGTCTCACTCTGTCACCCAGGCTGGAGTGCAATGGCACAATCTCAGCTCACTGCAACCTCCGCCTCCTGTGTTCGAGTGATTCTCCTGCCTCAGCCTCCCAAGTAGCTGAGACTACAAGCACACGCCACCATGCCCAGCTAATTTTTGTATTTTTAGTAGAGGTGAGGTTTCACCATATTGGCCAGGCTGGTCTTGAACTCCTGACCTCGTGATCCACCCCCCTCCGCCTCTCAAAGTGCTGGGATTACAGGTGTGAGCCACCATGTCTGGCCTATAGGAAAGGGTAGTAATTTTTGGGTCCTTGGGTCATTGCCCTGGAAAGGGGTGGTAACTCCTAGGTGTTGCCATGGTAATGGTAAACTGACATGGCACACTAGTGGGAGTGTCTTATGGAAAGCTGCTTCCATCCCTTTCTTGTTTTAGCTAGTCCTCAGTTGGATCCTATGTCCAAGCCCCGCCTCTGGAGTCAAGGCCTGCCTCCCACCTCACTAGGATGCTGGTAGCATGGCTTGGTCCAAGCCCAAAAACCTCAGAACCAAGAAGAAGGTGGTGTAACTCTCAGTTCCAGGCCAAAGGCTGAGAACCCACTAGGGGGGACAAGGGTGCTGGTGTGAGTCTTGGAGTACAAAGGCCAAGGAGCCTAGAGTTGTTGTTAGTCCAGGACAGGAGAGGAAGAGTGTATTCCAGTTTCAGCAGATAGATTGACATATTCGCCTCTTGTCTGTTTTTGTTCTCTCTGAACCCACAGCAAGTTGGATGATGCCTCTCCACATTGAGAGTGGATCTTCCCACATAGTTCGCTCAGACTTACATGCTAATCTCCCCTGGAAACACTCACAGACACACCCAAAAATAATGCTTTACCAGGTTTCTATTCAGTCAAGTTGGCACCTTAAATTAACCATCGCACTGACTTTTTAAACTTTCTATTTTGAAATAATGAAAATTCACAGGTAGTTGCACATAAAGGAACAGGGAGGCCTCCTGCACCCTTGACCCAGTCTCCACCCACATTAGCATCTTGCGTAACTGGAGTACAATATCAAAACCAGGAAACTGACATTGGGATGATGCATGGAACCTATGCAGGTTTCATCAGTTATAGATGCACTCATTTTTGTACGTATATGTATAGCTCTATGCGGTTTTGCCACATGTATAGCTTTGTGTAACCACAACCACATTCGAGATACTTAAACGCACTATTATCAAAAGACACTCTTATGCCACCCTTTTAGCCACAGTCACCTCAGACCCTCAAGCCTAACTCTTGGCAATCACAATCTGTTTTCCACCTCTCTGTTAGTTCATGGTATTACGTAAATGGCATCATGCAATGTATGTCCATCCTTTTGAGATTGGCTTTTTTCACTCAGGATAATTTCCTTGATGTTCATCCAAGTTGTGTGTGCCTTTTTATTGCTGAGTAGTATTCCATGGTATGGACATACTACAATATATTTAACCATACATCCATCAAAGGACATTGGGGTAGTTCCTAGTTTTTCAAACATTTATTATTATTATTATTATTATTATTATTATTATTATTTTGAGATGGAGTCTCATTCTGTTGCCCAGGCTGGAGTGCAGTGGCATGATCTCGGCTCACTACAACCTCCACCTCCCAGGTTCAAGCAATTCTCCTGTCTCAACCTCCCAAGTAGCTGGGACTACAGGCACGTGCCACCACACCCAGCTAATTTTTGTATTTTTAGTAGAGAAGGGGTATCACCATATTGGCCAGGCTGGTCTTGAACTCCTAACCTTGTGATCCACCTGCCTCAGCCTCCCAAAGTGCTGGGATTACAAGCGTGAGCCACTGCACCCAGCCTGAATATTATACGT
This sequence comes from Nomascus leucogenys, assembly GCF_006542625.1. NCBI lineage: Eukaryota > Metazoa > Chordata > Mammalia > Primates > Hylobatidae > Nomascus > Nomascus leucogenys. Next base: position 32,365,545 of record NC_044399.1, on the reverse strand, counting down.
GAAACTGCTGTGAACATTTGTGTGCAAGTTTCTGCATGGAAATGTGTTTTCTCTGGAATAAATGCCCAAGAGTACAATTGCTGGGTTGTATGGTAAGTCCAATTTTAGTTTTAAAAGGAATTATGAAACGATTTTCCAGAGCAGCTATACCATTTTATATTCCCACCAACAATGGATGAGTGATCCAGTTTCTCCACATCCTCACCAACATTTGATGTTATCACTTTTTTTTTACTTTAGCCATTCTGATATGTATGTAGTGAAATCTCATCTGTATATCCTCTTCAGTGAAATGTCTGTGCATGTCTTTTGCTCATTTCCTAATTTGATTTTTTTTTTTTTTTGAGACAGAGTCTCGCTCTGTCACCCAGGCTGGAGTGCAGTGGCACGATCTTGGCTCACTGCAACCTCCACCTCCAGAGTTCAAGCAATTCTCCTGTCTCAGTCTCCTGAGTAGCTGGGATTACAAGCATGTACCACCAGGCCCAGCTAATTTTTATATTTTTAGTAGAGACAGGGTTTCACCATGTTGGCCCAGCTGGTCTCAAATTCCTGACCTCAGGTGATCCACCTGCCTCGGCCTCCCGAAGTGCTGGCATTATAGGCATGAGCCACCACACCTGGCCTGATTTTTTAAATAGCAAATTTTGAAAGTGATTTACATATTATAGAAATAAGTCCTTTGCCTGCTATGCGCTTTGCATGTATTTTTCTCCCAGTCTATAATTTGTCTTTTCATCCTCAGGGTCTTTGACAGAGCAAAATATTTTTATTTCAATGACATCCAACATATCAATGATGAAACTGTTCTAAATCTTGACTCTATCAATGTCAATATCCTTGTTGTGATACTGTACCATATAGTTTGGCAATATGCTACCACTGGGGGAATCTGGTAAGGAGTTTACAGGATCTCTCTGTATTATTTCCTACATGCATGTGAATCTACAGTTATCTCAAAATAGAAAGCATAAAAAAAAAACATGCCTAAATACAAATTCATTATTAACTGGTTCCAGTTAATCTCAGTTTGAGAAACAACCATTCTTCTAGACACCCAGGTTAAAAACCTGAGGTCATCTTTTACTTCATTCCTTCTCTTTCCTCCTATCCCCTTCCCTACATATCTTTTTGTTGTTGTTGTTGTTGTTTTTGTTTTTTTAAAGACAGAGTCACTCTCTTGCCCAGGCTATGGTCTATCGAGGTGATCTTAAAGCTACAAGTCTTATGTCTCAATCTCTATATGAGCTACTGCCCATATTTCAGGCACTTTGTGATTCGCAACTTGTATTACTAATGCAAAAATATGCCCATATCACTTTCTAGCTTAATGGCTTCAGTGATTTGCCATTCTTGCATAATGGCCTGGAGCTTTAAATAGAGCATACAAGGCTTTTCAGGATCCAGCCCATGAACTGCTCAGGTTATATTAGTTATAGTTTCAAATGTTTGGAGATTTTCCAGTTATCTTTCTGTTATTAATTTTTAATTTGATCCCATTATGTCCAGAGAATATACTCTTATCATTTCAATTCTTTTAAATTTGTTAAGGTTTTTTTAAATCAAGGTGAATATTTTATGGACATGTGAAAAGAATGTGTATTGCGCTGTTATTGGGCAAAGTGTTCTATAAATATCAGTTAGGTCCCGTTGGTTGATGGTGTTCAGTTCTTCTACATCCTGATGATTTTTTCTCTAGTAGTTCTATCAATTGCTAAGGGTGGGGTGTTGAAATCCCCAACTGTAATTGTGGATTTTTCTATTTCTCTTTTTAACTCTGTTTTTGCTTCATATATTTTGAAGCTCTGGTGTTTGGCACATACACATTAAAGATTGCTATATATTTTTGGTGGATTGATTTATTGATTTTTTTTTTTTTTTTTTTTTTGAGACAGAGTCTCACTCTGTCACCCAGGCTGGAGTGCAGCAGTGTGATCTCAGTTCACTGCAACTTCCACCTCCTAGGCTCAAGCAATCCTCCCACCTCAGTCTCCCGAGTGGCTGGGACTACAGGCATGCACCACCGTGCCCAGCTAATTTTTGTATTTTTTTTTTAGTAGAGATGGGGGTTTCATCATATTGCCCAGGCTGGTCTCGAACTCCTGGGCTCAAGTGATCCGCCCACGTTAGCCTCCCAAAGTGCTGAGATTACAGACGTGAGATCTTTTTTTTTTTTTTTTTTTTTTGAGACAAGAGTCTCGCTGTTGCCCGGGCTGGAAGGCTGGAGTGCAGTGGTGCAATCTCGGCTCACTGCAAGCTCCGCCTCCCGGGTTCACACCATTCTCCTGCCTCAGCCTCCAGAGTAGCTGGGACTACAGGCGCCCACCACCTCGCCTGGCTAATTTTTTGTATTTTTAATAGAGACAGGGTTTCACTGTGTTAGCCAGGATGCTCTCGATCTCCTGACCTCGTGATCTGCCCGCCTCGGCCTCCCAAAGTGCTGGGATTACAGGCGTGAGCCACCGCGCCCGGCCAAGATCTCTTTATTATTATATAATGTCCCTCTTTGTCCCTAGTAATTTTCTTTCTCTGAACTTACTTTATCTGATACTAACATACTCAGTGCTGCTTTCTTAAAATTAGTGTTTGCATGATATACTACCTTTTATCCTTTAACTTTCAGCCTACCTGTCTCATTATGTTTGAAGGAACATATACTTGCAGACAGCAGATACAGACGGTCTCTGACTTACAATGGTTTGACTTAAATGAATTTATTTATTTATTTATTTATTTATTTTTTTGAGACGGAGTCTCACTCTGTCACCCAGGCTGGAGTGCAGTGGTGCGATCTCGGCTCACTGCAAGCTCCGCCTCCTGGGTTCACGCCATTCTCCTGCCTCAGCCTCCCCAGTAGCTGGGACTACAGGCGCCCGCCACCATGCCCAGCTAATTTTTTGTAGTTTTAGTAGAGACGGGGTTTCACCATGTTAGCCAGGATGGTCTCGATCTCCTGACCTTGTGATCTGCCCACCTCTGCCTCCCAAAGTGCTGGGATTAGAGGTGTGAGCCACCGTGCGCCCAGCATGATTTTTTTTTTTTAACCTTATGATGGTTCAAAAGCAATACACATTCAGTAGAAATCATACTTTAAGTACCCATACAACCATTTCTGTTGTTCACTTTCAGTACTGTATTCAACAGATAACATGACATATTCAATACTTTATTATAAAATAGGCTTTATGTTAGGTAATTTTGCCCAACTATAGGCTAATGTAAGTGTTCTGAGCACATTTAAGTTAGGCCTAGCTAAGCTATAATGTTTGACAGGTTAGATGTATTAAATGTATTTTTGACTTTGATGTTTTTCAACTTACCATGGATTTATTGGGAACATAACCTCATCATAAGTCAAGGAGCATCTGTACTTCTATTTCTATGTATTGTGTTGTTTCTTTCTTTCCCTCCCTCCTTCTTCCCTTCTCTTCCCTCCTCCTCCTCCTCCCCGCTCCCATCCCCTCCTCTCCCCTCCCCTCCCCTTCCTTTCCCTTCCTTCTACCTTCTTTCCCTTTCTTAGGTCCCAGACTCCTTCTGTTAATTTATTTCTGTTTGGAGAGCTTCCTTTAGCCATTCTTTAAGGGTAGGTATCAACAAACTGTTTCTCTTCATCTGAGAATGTCTTCATTTTTCCCTTTATTCCTGAAGGCTAGTTTCACCTGATAACAGGATTCAAGGTTGATGGTTTTGTTTTCAGCACTTGATAAGTGTTGGACCACTTCTAGATGGCCTCCATCATTTCTTTTACAGGTAGCACAAAAATACAGTTTGAATTAGCATTCCTTCCTGGTTGTTTCTCCCTGACTGTTTTAAAGATTTCTTTTTTCTTAATCTCCAGTTTTTAGAAGGTAAATTACAATGTGTCAGTATGGCTTTGGACTGTTTTCTCTATTTGGAGCTCAATCAACTTCTTGAATCTGTAGGTGTTTGTCTTCCACCGGATTTGGGAAGTTTTCAGCCATTATTTCTCGGAATACTTTTCAGTCTCACACTTTCTCCTTTCCTGCAAAGACTCTGATGATACAAATGTTAGTAGCTCTATCACGGGATCCTTAGGGTGTCACTTTGCCAGCCAGAAACCTCTGTGGCTAGTGGCACCTTCTGCCTGAGTATTGTTTGTGCACGCTGGGCTTGTTCCACCCACTCAGCCCAGCAGGCTGTGCTTGGCTCACACTACAGGCCCAGATCCCACACCTGCCAGAGGTGAGCCAGGCATGGAGTGGCGAGGTGTGTGTGGGCAAGTGAGCACAGGGTCTGGCCACTATGCACAGCCAGGCATGCTGGCTGCTGTGGTGGGGTGGGGAGCTCAGGTGCTGGCACAGGTGCCAGCTCCATGCAAGGCTGTGGCTGGACCAGATGTACTGCACACGGCTTCCACTGCAGGCATCCACGTCTGGATGAGGGGAACGCAGTGGCACCCGGAAGCTTGGAGACGCCAGAAATCGCAGAGCCCCAAAGAGGGTGTCACAGCCCTAGCTCAGGGAGCTGCAGCTCTTCTCTCCTTCTTGTCACCCACAACACGGAGAGCGGGGGTGGCGGCAGGGGGGTGTTTCAGCCCTATTTGTGTTACGGCTGTTTTAGCCCTGCCATTTGAAGAGGAGGAAAAAGTGATTCTATACCGTCTTGTTCTGAAACCATAAGCCTGGCATTTAAAGGAAGCAGTGGTTGGTGACTGTATTCAAAGGGCAAGAAAAATGGAGTAAGAAACTCATCAGTGGCTGGGCGCAGTGGCCCACACCTGTAATCCCAGCACTTTGGCAGGCCAAGGCAGGTGGATTGCTTGAGGTCAGGAGTTCAAGACCAGCCTGACCAACAGGGTGAAACCGCGTCTCTACTAAAAATAAAAAAATTAGCCAAGCATAGTGGTGGGTGCCTATAATCCTAGCTACTCAGGAGGCTGAGGCAGGAGAATCGCTTGAACCCGGGAGGCAGAGGTTGCAGTCAGATGAGATCATGCCATTGCACTCTAGCCTGGGCGACAGACACTCCCTCTCAAAAAAATAGAAAAAAAGAAAGAAATTGATCAATATTAACTCCACTAAATAGAGAAATGCTGCTCATTGGTTCTTAACTATCTGATTAAAAATGGGCTTTGTGCATATGCTGAACTCTGCAGTTATTAAAGAAATCATCAAGTGTTATCATTGTTCCGATGCATTGTCCTGTGATTGGTAGCATAAATGATGTGATACTGGATAAGCAGATACAAAATTTGGCCACATGTTTTAAAGCATGTATTTGAACATACAATTGGCTAATATATCTGAGCACTGCCTGTAAATGACAGATGGTTCTAACTTTCTTAAACCCATCTTCCACAGGGAGTGAAGTGGATAGCAGGAAAGGTTACAAATCAGTGGATTGAGAATGGCAAACAGGAATAACTCACTACTAATTCTGCCCAGCTGATACTGAACACTGTCCTGAAAGAGCCAAAAACATTACTAATTGATCACAGCACTCTCCTGTTGAGTTTAATTGATCACAATAAGAGTGCTGTGATCACAATAAGAGAGTGCTGTGATCAATTAGTAATGTCTTCCACAGGTGCAGGAATGGGTGTTGGCTGCACATATGCCACCTATTTAACACTTCTGACCTAGAAAATTCCTCTAGAGAGCACATCCTCTCTGACTGTAGATACAGGCAGCCAACTTATCTGTTTGAAGACCCAAGGATTAAAAAAGGTCCATCTTGAGGGGTTTGTAATAAGGAGATTTATTAGTGTTGGGCCCAGAGTGATGGATGGAGTTTTTCCAACATTTTGCCCAGGGGCTCAGAACATATGGACTGCTAGCTGAAATGGGGTTGGAATTACATTTACACACATTCCACCAATAAATATTTGAACACAGGTGCATTTTTTAACAATAGTTTTCTGCATGAACTGCAAAAATGCCTTCCAAATGACCTCTGTCTCTGGGGTCCTACCCTTCCTACTCCCATAAATCTGGTAGCTAACAAACAGCTGTAGACACAGCTTGTCTTGGGGATTAGGGGCTGCCTTGACAGGAAATAAAGCAAGGATCACTTTTTATTTTTATTTTTTTGAGACAGGGTCTCACTCTGTTGCTCAGGCTGGAGTGCAGTGGTGCAATCAGAGATCACTGCAGCCTCCATCTACCTGGGCTCAAGCTATTCTCCCACCTCAGCTTCCTGAGTAGCTGGGACCACAGGGGCATACCACCATGCCCAGCTAATTTTTTTTTTATACTTTAAGTTCTAGGGTACATGTGCACAACGTGTAGGTTTGTTACATACGTATACATGTGTCATATTGGTGTGCTGCACCCGTTAACTCGTCATTTACATTAGGTTTATCTTCTAATGCTATCCCTCCTCCCTCCCCCCACCCCACGACAGGCCCTGGTGTGTGATGTTCCCCACCCTGTGTCCAAGTGTTCTCATTGTTCAATTCCCACCTATGAGTGAGAACGTGCGGTGTTTGGTTTTCTGTCATTGCGATAGTTTGCTCAGAATGATGGTTTCCAGCTTCATCCATTTCCCTACAAAGGACATGAACTCATCCTTTTTTATGGCTGCATAGTATTCCATGGTGTAAATGTGTCACATTTTCTTAATCCAGTCTATCATTGATGGACATTTGGGTTGTTCCAAGTCTTTGCTACTGTGAATAGTGCCGCAATAAACATACGTGTGCATATGTCTTTATAGCAGCATGATTTATAATCCTTTGGGTATATGCCCAGTAATGGGATGGCTGGGTCAAATGGTATTTCTAGTTCTAGATCCTTGAGGAATCACCACACTGTCTTCCACAATGGTGGAACTAGTTTACAGTCCCACCAACAGTGTAAAAGCATTCCTATTTCTCCACATCCTCTCCAGCACCTGTTGTTTCCTGACTTTTTAATGATCGTCATTTTAACTGGTGTGAGATGGTATCTCATTGTGGTTTTGATTTGCATTTCTCTGATGGCCAGTGATGATGAGCATTTTTTCATGTGTCTGTTGGCTGCATAAATGTCTTCTTCTGAGAAGGGTCTGTTTATATCCTTTGCCCACTTTTTGATGGGGTTGTTTGGTTTTTTTCTTGTAAATTTAAGTTCTTTGTAGATTTTGGATATTAGCCCTTTGTCAGATGAGTAGATTGCAAAAATTTTCTCCCATTCTGTAGGTTGCCTGTTCACTCAGATGGTAGTTTCTTTTGCTGCGCAGAAGCTCTTTAGTTTAATTAGATCCCATTTGTCAATTTTGGCTTTTGTTGTCATTGCTTTTGGTGTTTTAGTCATGAAGTCCTCGCCCATGCCTATGGCCTGAATGGTATTGCCTAGGTTTTCTTCTAGGGTTTTTGTCATTTTAGGTCTAACATTTAAGTCTTTAATCCATCTTGAATTAATTTTTGTATAAGATATAAGGAAGGGATCCAGTTTCAGCTTTCTACATATGGCTAGCCAGTTTTCCCAGCACCATTTATTAAATAGGGAATCCTTTCCCCATTTCTTGTTTTTGTCAGGTTTGTCAAAGATCAGATGGTTGTAGGTGTGTGATATTATTTCGGGGGGCTCTATTCTGTTCCATTGGTCTATATCCCTTTGCTAGGAAAGGGAATTCCCTGACCTCTTGCACTTCCAGGGTGAGGCGATGCCCCGCCCTGCTCTGTGGGCTGCAGCCACTGTCTGACAAGCCCCAGTGAGATGAACCCGGTACCTCAGTTGGAAATGCAGAAATCACCCATCTTCTGCATCCCTCATGCTGGCAGCTGCAGACTGGAGCTAGCTGTTCCTATTTGGCCATCTTGGAACCTCCCCCCCAACTAATTTTTAAATTTTTATTTTTATTTTATTGTATTTATTTATTTATTTAAGACACAGTCTTGCTCTGTTGCCCAGGCTGGAGTGCAGTGGCATGATCTTGGCTCACTGCAACCTCTGCCTCCCAGGTTCAAGCAATTCTTGTGCCTCAGCCTCTCGAGTAGCTGGGATTATAGGCGTGTGCCACCACGCCTGGCTAATTTTTGTATTTTTAGTAGAGAAAGGGTTTCACCATATTGGCCAGACTGGTCTCAAACTCCTGGCCTCAAGTGATCTGCCTGCTTCAGCCTCTCAAAGTGCTGGGATTACAGGCGTGAGCCAATGCTGCTGGCTCTAATTTTATGTTTAATAGAGACAAGGTCTCATTATGTTGCCCAGGCTGGTCTTGAACTCCTGAGCCCAAGTGATCCTCCTGCCTCGGCCTCCCAAAGTGCTGGGATTACAGGCGTGAGTCACCACACTTGGCTAAGAATCACTTTTTAATACTCTGCTTCATAATACATGTAAAGAGAATTACCATCATTTAATGTGACAGTTGTGTAAAAATATTATGTAAGCAGCAGAAAATGCCTGTGGAGTGGTATAAAATGCAGAAAGAACGTCATCAGGTGCCCAACCACTGTGTTCCCACACTGGAGGGAAAACCACCTACTGGGACTTTGAGACTTGATTAGGATGTCCACCATGGTGCCTCCCGAGGGGATCTTCAAAAGTAATTTTTAACATATGTGGGTTTGTTTTGTTTTTGCCTGTGAGTAGACTTCAGATCTCAGCCCTCCTGCATAAGAACTTTTTTTTTTTTTGAGACAGAGTCTCACTTGTCACCCAGGCTGGAGTGCAGTGGCGCGATCTCGGCTTACTGCAACCTCTGCCTCCCAGGTTTAAGTGATTCTCCTGCCTCAGCCTCCCAAGTAGCTGGGATTACAGGTGCCCGCCACCACACCCAGCTATTATTTTTTTTTTATTTTTATTTTTTTAGTAGAGACGGGGTTTCACTATTTTGGCCAGGCTGGTCTCAAACTCCTGACCTCAAGTGATCCACTGCCTCAGCCTCCCAAAGTGCTAGGATTACAGGCATTATCCTGCATAACAACTTTGCATGTGCTAGTCACACTTCAGGGGCAGCTGCCCTCCCTGGCCTGGCTCTCTGTGGATCAGCTCAAGACCAATTTCACTTGATAAGAATCCAGTACTCTCCAAGTGCAAAGAAGTCTCCATCTTTTTACTAGAAAGTTCTGAAGAATGTGATCCTCTTACGTGGACCTACCAGGTTCATGAGCTAGAGAGTTGCAAAGGTATCCTTGTGTAGAAGGTAAAATGGAAATTTCTAAATGGGTGGCAAACCTTCTCCCTGGTGCTTCACCTTCAACTTGGCCTCCTTTTCCTTTCATGAGTAAAAGAAGTTGAAAACGTACACATGTGTATGTAGCCTCCTTTCAGCCTTAGAAGTTATGGCCACACTTCACATTATAAATTCTAGCTGTAAACACATTCATCACTTATAAGTGAATTATATTAGTGAGTAGCCATGATTATGGGACCACAAAAGAATGAGGCAGTATAGTATAGTGGTTAACGATCATCTCTGGTATTTGGGCAATTTAGGCTCAAATACCATAGCTCTGCATTTTTTTATTTTTTATTTTTTTGAGACGGAGTCTTGCTGTGTCACCCAGGCTGGAGTGCAGTGGCGCAATCTTGGCTCACTTCAAGCTCCGCCTCCCGGGTTCACGCCATTCTCCTGCCTCAGCCTCTCCGAGTAGCTGGGACTACAGGCGCCCGCCACCACGCCCGGCTAATATTTTTGTATTTGTAGTAGAGACGGCGTTTCACTTTGGTCTCGATCTCCTGACCTCGTGATTCGCCCGCCTCGGCCTCCCAAAGTGCTGGGATTACAAGCGTGAGCCACCGCGCCCGGCCTGCATTTTTTTATTTTTTATTTTTTAAATTTTTTTGAGGCAGGGTCTCACTCTGTCACCCAGACTGGAGTGAAGTGGCGCAATCATGGCTCACTGCAGCCTCGACGTCCTCGTTCATCCCACCTCAGCCTCCTGAGTAGCTGGGACTACAGGCACACACCACCATGCCTGGCTAGTTTTTGTATTTTCTGTAGAAATGGGGTTTCGACACGTTGCCCAGAGTGGTCTCGAACTCCTGAGCTCAAGCAATCCACCCACCTCGGCCTCCCAAAGTGCTAGGATTACAGGCATGCGCTACAGTGCCTGGCCTGCAATTTTTTTTTTAATCTGTGCAAGCCTGGGCACATTATTTAAACTAAGCTTTATTTTTTTTCTCATTTGTACAATGAGATGATAAGAATCCTACCTTACTGGCTTGGTGTATTTATCAGGGTAATGTATGTAAAGGCCTTAGCATAGCATCCAGCACAGAATAAAGACTGTTGTTGGCTATTAATAATAATAAAAAAAATTCTCTGAGCACCTAAGGTACATCATGAATCCTGGGTGATAATCATTTTTACTCAGAGACAACCCATTAGGCCCACACTCTGGGTCTACATACTTTTATTCTTGACAGAAATGGTTTACAGTGACGTAGCCATAGTTTTGACAGGGAGAGTCATCTGGTTTCCCAAGACCTAGCACAATAGGAACCCCTGTGATCTCATGGCAGGGACTGGCTAGGACCAAGGCAACTGTCAGTAACAAAAGGGACAATGGATGGAATAGAACAAATCAAACAAAGCAAGGGCTCGATGTTAGGAATCTGAGGGTATTTAGAAAGGGGAAAGGCAACCTTACATTCCTCGAGTCCCTGAAGGCACCAATGCAGTATAGGATAGTACAGTAATTCATGTTGATGGTGAAGTGTGCCTTAGCCTTCCAGAGAAAATTTACGTATATTCGCTATTTTAAAATAGGCAGAGAACCAGTTTTCTATTACCAGGCAAGCACTTCAAAAAAAGGTTAAGATCAACATTTTAGTGCTTGAAGACAGGAGAACTTCAGTTACATGTAAAACCTCCTCGGATAAAACAAGTTAGCTTCCAAAAAAACTACTAAGCGTCACTATGTTTAAAAAGCTTAAACATTCTGCAAATCAGTACTGTATAAATTAACCACTACCACCCACAAAAGACAGTGGCTACTTAACTTTGGTACAAAGAATCAGGGTCAGCTTGCCTGTGATACTTTAATAAACGAAATGTGTTGTTTTCTGATATGCCCCTTTCAAATCATGATCCAAAGAGGTGCAGTGAAAAACAACAGACAAAAACCAACAACAAACAAGACTTCCCACTTATACTCTTCTCGATGATGGAATTTGTGGAGAATTCTCCCCCTCTCTGCACTCGAGATTCCTTGATGGTAAAATGAGGGAGTCTGGACTAGATGATCTTCAAGGTCCCATCCAGCTTGGATGTTCTGGGATAAAGTTACCTGATCCAACTAACAGGTACCCAGTGAGTGTCCTTGCTCAGCTTCTCTAAGACCACTTTGAGCTGGCTGTAGGCACCCTGGAGATCCTCCTTCACCAGCACGGTGTCCACCAGGTGCCCATAATGCTGGTCTATGAAGGCGGCAGAAGCGGCCATCTCTTGTTGCTGCTCATCCTGCAAGGAAAGGGGTGGTAAAAGGAGCAACTGGGTTGCTCTCCTATAACAAACCTATAGCCTTTGTCTTGAGCAATATTCCAACCTTTAACTTTTAAGTTATGAGTGGATGACTAGGTCTCACTGATAACCAACCGTGTACACAAGAACAGAGCGTAGGGACAACATCATGTCAAACTTCAAAGAAAGTTAATGGGCAGTAGACACAATCACCATTCAGTCATTCGCTCACAGAATACCTCCTGAGGACCTATGAACTCAAAGCCATGACAGGAAGTGCATTGGGGATGCTGATTCTATATCTGTGTATATATGTCAATATCACACTTCCTGCCTCAGAAGTACTTCCGAAGAAGTAGTAGTATTGTGCTGCATGACATTTAGTACACAGGCTAAATAATTATAAGAACGAACTATAAATAATAACTATATAAAAACAGAGCAAACATTTCTGCAATCAACTGGCGGAAGAAGAAGAAATCATTCTAATGCCCTCCTGAAGACTCCTAAATTCACAGTGTAGAACTCAATCTTTTCATTTCCTCACACAGAGCCAAACACTAGCACAGCGAGGTGGAGTTATTTAAGAAAGCACTGGACAATTCTAATCAAATTCCCCATTTCCTTAGGGCAGCTGATCCCTTTAATCAGATTGCTTTTCTGACACCTAACATTAAGGTATAGGCAACAACTCCATCTTACCCAGTGTGGGCACTGTTTACATCTTCATTCAAAAGAACCTCTAGTAAGTATTATTTCGGGTAAGTAGTTGTCTGACAATTAGTCTGGTTTTGGAAAACAGGAAAGTGGCAGGCCCATTCTAAGTAAAATTACAAAATGAAATTTGTCGCTGGCTTTCACTCACTGCCCTTTTTAGTCCTCTGTTGCTGTCGCCCCTCTGCTTCTAGGGGCTCAGTGTTTTCATGCTGCCACAGGGAAAGGGTGAGTTCTGTTCTCTCCCAAAGAGACCTACATTCCAAAATATTCCCCCCTCTTCTCTCTGTCACCAGTCAAAACCCGATTCCTACTTTAGTGAGAACATCTGAAATTTCAGGATTCGAGTCCTCGAGATCCAGGAAAAGGGTCTGGCATGCTACTTCAAAGACAGTAGAAATGTAAGAGAAGGCTGAGATAATTTCTTCTCCTTTTCTCCTCCAGGAGGGAAAAAATTCGATTAAATTGGGAGACACTTCTGAATTCTATATTCTATATAGAATATTCTCGCAGGGCTACTTTCATACTCAGAAGCCCCATCCCATAACTGCCCCCTGGATCTTCAACCCCACCTTCCCCAGTCCCTGACACACACCCATCCTGTAGACCTGTCTGCTGCTTCCAGTTTCCCCTCATCCAGGCACCCACACGGTTCATCCTGGAAGCATTTGGCTATTTGAGAAATTATAGAAGGGAAATTTTTGCCACAAAGAACTACAATCTTCCTAATAAATATCTGCATCTGGAAAGAACTTAAGTAAATCTCTAACGGAGTAAAAACGTGTGACATTTGCTTAGCAGTCATAAATCCCCTGAACCCCTTTCCTGGCCTGTAACGATGGAACTCGCCCACCTTTGTCTTCAGCAAGAGTCACAGTCCTGAAGATCACATAGGAAAGATTCCCCCATGCTGTCCATCACCCCCAGGTTGGATCAGCTTTGCCGGGTCAGAAGCCAGAAGCCCCATTAACTTGTGGTCAGCAAGGAAACAGAGGATGTTTGGGGTCCCCTACCAGGAACTCGGGTGCCAGACAATAGGCAGATATTTAATGTTACACAAAACCCATGCCTTTGTGAGGAATTTCTCCAAATGTCATCTGGGGTCCGCCAACATACATCGAAACCACATGAAAGGCTGTGTGTTAAAAATGGAGTGCCTGGGGCCCACTCCAAACCCCCTAGGTCAGAATCTCTGGGAGTAGAACCGGGGACTCTGTGTTGAACAGCCTCACTGTGACTTTGCTGCCTACTCACAGCTGCAGGGTGGTGGAGCACGAACGGGCCAGCTGCATTTCATCATCAGCCCACCTGCTTGGAATGCAGCATTCTGGTGGGCAATAAAGGAGACGGGATAGATGACAAAACCGGCCGGGCTGGAAGGACACTGGGAATAGAATGCAGCTGCTTCTCTTGAAATAACAACCATGGGCCAGGGAGGGTTCTGACTCCTAGAAAGCTGGCACTGCCTGTGGACCTGATGATTTGGCAGAACTTTCCTTGAGTCCTAGGAAGCTGCCTCTTATTCTCCCAATGACTTCTTGATTCTTTGAAAAATGAGCCATTTCCCCCTGCTTATTCAATCCTGAAATATTTGCAAAACAAAACAAAGCTAATATAGTAAAACAAATGGGCAGATTGATCCTAAAATTCATATGGAAATGCAAAGGACCCAGAATAGCCAAAACAAGCTTGAAAAACCTGACTTCAAAACTTACTACAAAGCTAGTAATCAAAGTAAGACAGTGTGGTGCTGGCCTAAGAATAGACATGTAGACCAATGGAATGGGACTGAGACTCCAGAAAGAAACCCTTACTTTTCGTGCCAATTGATTCTAGACAAGGGTGTTAAGATAATTAAATGAGAAAATAGTCTTTTCAACCAGTGATGCTGGGGTAACTGGCTATCCACATGCAAAGAATGAAGTTGGACCCCTACTTCACACAATCCACAGAAAATAACACAAAATAGATGACAGATCCAAATGTAACTGCTACAACTATAAATATCTTAAAAGAAAACTAAGGAGGAAATCTTTATGACCTTGGATTCAACAATGATTTCTTAGATATGATACCAAAAATATAAACGACAAAAGAAAAAATAGATACATTGGACTTTATCACATTTTAAAATGTTATGCCTCAAAGGACGTTATCAAGAAAGTAAGGGCCAGGCGTGGTGCCTCCCAGCACTTTGGGAGCCAAAGCAGGCGGATCACCCAAGGTCAGGAGTTTGAGACCAGCCTGGCCAACATGGTGAAACCCCATCTCTACTAAAAATACAAAAAAAATTAGCTGAGCGTGATGGCATGCGCCTGTAATCCCAGCTACTTGGAGGTTGAGGCAGGAGAATCACTCGAACCTGGGAGGTGGAGGTTGCAGTGAGCCAACACCGCACCATTGCACTTCAGCCTGGGCAACAAGAACAAAACTCTGTCTCAAAAAAAAAAAAAAAAAAAAGAGAAAAGACAACTCAGAATGGGAAAAAATATTTGCAAATCATGCATCTGACAAAGGACTTGTATCCAAATAGATACAGAATTCTTATAACTCAATAATAAAAAATGGACATTTAAAAATGGACAAAGTATTTGAATAGACATTTCTCCAAGAAAGATATAAAAATGGCCAATAAACACATGAAAAGATGCTCAACTTCACTGATGATTAAAGAAATGCAAATTAAAACCACAATGAGATACCACTTCACACCTACTAGTAGTGCTATGATTAAAAAGACAGACAATAACAAGGGCTGGTGAGGATGTGGAGAAATGGGAACTCTTGAACACTGCTGCTGGGAATGTAAAATGGTACAGCAGCCAAGGTAGAGTTAAACATAGAGCTACCCTATGACCCAGCAATTCCATACCAAGGTATACACCCAAGAGAAATGAAAACATATGTTCACACACAAACTTGTATATGAACATTCATAACATGATTCATAATAGCTGAAAAGGTAGAAACAATCTAAATGTCCATTAATTGATAAATGGGTAAACAAAATGTGGTACTCTATACAATGGAATATTATTCAGCCATAAAAAAAGAATGAAGTATTGATACATGAATAAACCTTAAAAACATTATATTAAGTGAAAAAAGCCAGATACAAAAGGTCTTACATTGCATGAATCCATTTATATGAAATGTTTAGAATAGACAAATTCATAGTGACGTAGATTAGCAGTTGCCTGTGGCTAGGAAGGGGCTGGAGGAAAACAGATAATGGGAAATTCTAATGGGCTCAAGGTTTCTTTTTGAAGTGATGAAAATACTCTTAAATTGACTGTGGTAGTTGCAACAACTCTGTGAATACATCATTGAATTGTATGCTCTAAATAGGTGAATTGTACAGTATGTAAATTTTATCTCAATAAAGCTGTTAACTCCCCCTCCAAAAAAATACACAGAAAACAAAATTTAGTCATGAGTCCACTATTCAGGGAGAATTGCCTTTAGCATTTTAGTGTATTTCGTGTGTAATACAAAATTAGAATCCTGATTTTTTATTTTCTGATTTTTTCTTGTATTTATCTATGTCATCAAATATTCCTCCAACACATGGCTTTTATTTATTTATTTATTTTTATTTTTATTTTTTTTTTAGACAGAGTCTTGCTCTGTCACCCAGGCTGAAGTACAGTGCTGCAATCTCAGCTCACTGAAAACTCTGCCTCCTGGGTTCAAGTGATTTTCCTGCCTCAGCCTCCCAAGTAGCTGGGATTACAGATGCCTGCTACCACGCCCAGCTAATTTTTGTATTTTTAGTAGAGACGGGGTTTCACCATGTTGGCCAGGCTGATCTTGAACTCCTGACCTCTGGTAATCCACCCACCTCGGCCTCCCCAAGTGCTGGGATTACAGGCATAAGCCACCACTCCCAGCCCCAACATATGGCTTTTAACTGGCTACAATAATATTTCAATACATCCTATAAGTGTCACATAATGGAGTCTATTGAACTGAGTCCTGATAGTGAACATTTAGGTTGTCTCTGATTTTTTTGTTATGTGATGGGCATACTGTACGTTTCTTTTGTTTTTGAGATGGAGTTTTGCTTTTATTGCCCAGGCTATAGTGCAATGGTGCAATCTCGATGTTGCGGGAAGTCAGGGACCCCAGAGGGACTGGCTGAAGCCATGGCAGAAGAATGTAGATTGTGAAGATTTTATGGACATTTATTAGTTCCCCAAATTAATACTTTTATAGTTTCTTATGCCTGTCTTTACTGCAATCTCTAAACATAAATCGTAAAGATTTCATGGACACTTATCACTTCCCCAGTCAATACCCTTGTGCTTTCCTATGCCTGTCTTTACTTTAATCTCTTAATCCTGTCAGCTGAGGAGGATGTATGTCGCTTCAGGACCATGTGATAATTGCGTTAACTGCACAAATTGTAGAGCATGTGTGTTGAGCAATATGAAATCTGAGCATCTTGAAAAAAGAACAGGATAAGAGCAATTGTTCAGGGAATAAGAGAGATAACCTTAAACTCTGACCACTGGTAAGCCGGGAAGAACAGAGCCATATTTCTCTTCTTTCAAAAGCAAATGGGAGAAATATCGCTGAATTCTTTTTCTCAGCATGGAACGTCCCTGAGAAAGAGAATACACGCCTGGAGGTATCAGCTTATAAACAGCCCCCCTGGGCGTGGACTGTCTCTTATGGTCAAGTCTGCAGAGATGAAATAAACCCCAGTCTCCCATAGCGCTCCCAGGCTTATTAGGAAGAGGAAATTCCCACCTAATAAATTTTGGTCAGACCAGTTGGTCTCAAAACTCTGTCGCCTGATAAGATGTTATCAATGACAGTGGTGCCCGAAACTTCATTAGCAATTTTAATTTCACCTCGGTCCTGTGATCTCACCCTGCCTCCACTTGCCTTGTGATATTCTATTACCCTGTTAAGTACTTGATGTCTGTCACCCACACCTATTCGCACACTCCCTCCCCTTTTGAAAATCCCTAATAAAAACTTGCTGGTTTTTGTGGCTTGTGGGGCATCACGGATCCTACCAACGTGTGATGTCTCGACTGGACGCCCAGCTTTAAAATTTCTCTCTTTTGTACTCTGTCCGTTTATTTCTCAAGCCAGCCGACGCTTAGGGAAACTACAAAAGAACCTACATGATTATTGGGGCAGGTCCCCTGATATCTTGGCTCATTGCAACCTCCACCTCCAAGTTCAAGCAATTCTCCTGCCTCAGCCTCCCAAATAGCTGGGAATACAGGCGCATGCCACCACACCCAGCTAATTTTTTGTATTTAGTAGAGATGGGGTTTCACCATGTTGGTCAGGTTGGTCTCGAACTCCTGACCTCAGGTGATCCACCTGCCTTGGCCCTCCAAAGTGTTGGGATTACAGGTGTGAGCCACTGCACCCAGCCAATATTGTATGTTTCTAAATGATTCTAGACTTAAGTTGATATTCCCCTATTCCCCTTAAGAGTTTCTTGTGTTGTTTTTTTTTTTAGATGGAGTCTTGCTCTGTCGCCCAGGCTAGAGGGCAGTGGCGTGATTTTGGCTCACTGCAGCTTCTGCCTCCTGGGTTCAAGTGTTTCTCCTGTCTCAGCCTCCCAAGTAGCTAGGATTACAGGCATGCACCACAACTGGCTAATTTTTGTATTTTTAGTATGAGACGGGGTTTCACCACGTTGGCCTGGCTGGTCTCGAACTCCTGACCTCAGGTGATCCGCCTGCCTCGGCCTCCCAAAGTGCTGGGATTATAGGCGTGAGCCACCATGCCAGCCTCCCCCTTAGAGTTTCTAAAGGAGAAAATTTCTTTTTTTCTATTTTTTTTTCTTTTTTTTTTTTTGAGACAGAGTCTCACTCTGTCACGCAGGCTGGAATGCAGTGGCATGGTCATGGCTCACTGCAGCCTTGACCTATTAGGCTCAAGTGATCCTCCCACTCCCACCTCAGTCTCCCAAGTAGCTAGAACTATAGGTGTGTGCCACCACACCTGGCTAATTTTTGTAATTTTTTTGTAGAGATGGGGTTTCACCAAGTTGCCCAGGCTGGTCTTGAATTCCTGGGCTCAAGCAATCTGCCCGCCTCAGCCTCCCAAAGTGCTGAGATACAGGCGTGAGCCACCGTACCTGGCCAAGGAAAGAATTTCTAATGTTCCTTGTATGTATGCCATTCTAAATAATTTATTGAGACCAGGTACAGTGGCTCACCCCTGTAATCCCAACACTTTGGGAAGCTGAGGCAGGAGGATCACTTGAGGCCAGGGGTTTGAGACTGGCCTGGGCAACACAGAGACACCTTGTCTCTATAAAAAATTTTTTTTTAATTGGCTGGGCGTTGGTGGTACATGCCTGTAGTCCCAGCTACCTAGGAAGCTGAGGAAGGAAGACTGCTTGAGCCCAGGAGTTCAAGGCTGCAGTGAGCCATGATTATACCACTGCACTCCAGTCTGGGCAATACAGCAATATCCTGTCCCAAAAAAAATAAAAGGCTGGGCACAGTGGCTTACACCTGTAATCCCAGCACTTTGGGAGGCCAAGGTGGGAGGATCACTTGAGCCCAGGAGTTCAATACCAGCCTGGACAACATAGTGAGTCCCTGTCTTTAAAAAATAATAATAAAATAAAAAGTGTATCAATGTGGACAGTTAAAACTGAGAATTAGTATGAACTAGGATTGTATCAAAATCTTGACTCAGAGAGAGCTTTCTGACCAAGGGGAAGGATCCGAGAAGGCCTCCTTCAGATGAAACCAGCTATATAGGACAGCAAGCAAAGTCTATTCTGGGACTCAGTTGCTTCTGACTGCCCCCACTACCCATAACAACTTCCAACTCATTCTGCTAACTGACCCTGTTAAGAACCAAAAAACATGAGTCACCAAGCCCATATCTCCTGGAAGAACTCTGTCAAATATTTAGGTTTTGGGTGAGGGTCTTGCCATCCTGACATAGACTGGGCTGAACAAAGAATCTATGACAGTGAAACAGAAGTTCATTTAGGACACATCAGATGATCTCATCCACTAGTTTTAGAAATCCCTTCATTCACTGATGATTCAAACTGATTTGACAGCAGTGATAATGACCTTGTTAGTTGGGGTTTCAATTTAAAATACTTGGATTTGGCCTAGGAGTATAGTTTGATGAGTATAGTCTGTCACACTCAGATGAGGTTCCTGACAGGTGTCACATTTTGGGGGAGGGTGCTTATATGAGGGAGTGGAGGGGCGTGAGCCCAGGCAAAGCCACCTGCCTGGTTTGGGAGGCACTTCCAGCTGTTCACCTTGAGCCTTCTGGCCATGTAATCATCTCTTGAGTTTTTCAATAGGCAAAATGGACAGACAATCACATGTAGAAGGTGTGTCCCGCATCCCTCCTCAGCTGCAAGCACGCTTATGCAGCTAGAAGCATTCCTATAATAGCCTCCCTTAGGCCTTCAGAAAAGAAACAATCAACTTTAAACTTACAAATGGGGCTGCCGTGTCCTCACAAGCTGGGGACATAGGTGGCGTTTTTCTTTTTTCCTGAATTGCAGGCTTTACAAATATAATATAGGGTTTAAATTCTGAGGTCCTCAGTTGTTTCAGTGCCTGAGAAAGAAAGTTCAGGAATATTATATACTTTTGAAGTGTTTTGTTGTGAAATATACTTTTGAAAGCTCAATAATCGTGTGCTTCAATCTCATAACCTCAACAGCAAAGGTCCTGGTTACATGCGTCCCATGACAATGGACTTCAACCGGGCAGACCAACTGCTCCTTTTCTCGTCCTTCACTTTGACATTGAACTCAGCGGGGCCCTGAAGTCACACTCACTGCCAATAGAAGGTTCCTAAGTCTCAGCTCAGAGACAGTTGCTGTCTCTCTTAGCTCTGACCCCTTTGGCTATAATTAACCTTCTTAGGCTCCTCTCCACCTTCCATTTCCCATGGGTGAGGAAGCAGGAGTCAGTGTGTATCTATTTAGTCAAATGTCATCAATTGGACTACACTATTACAAAATTTGTGCTATTACATGTCCTCTTGGTATTCAAAGAAAAGGTTTGCAAAGCAAATGAGATTACCGAACAGATCACTTAAATTGTAGACTGTAGAAATTGCACTCTTGGGCCAGGCGCGGTGGCTCACGCCTGTAATCCCAGCATTTTGGGAGGCCAAGGTGGGTGGATCACGAGGTCAGGAGATCGAGACCATCCTGGCTAACACGGTGAAACCCCATCTCTACAAAAAATATAAAAAATGGCGTGGTGGCAGGCGCCTGTAGTCCCAGCTACTCGGGAGACTGAGGCAGGAGAATGGCGTGAACCCAGGAGGCAGAGCTTGCAGTGAGCCGAGATCGCACCACTGCACTCCAGCCTGGGTGACAGAGCAAGAATTGTCTCAAAAAAAAAAAAAGAAAAAGAAATTGTACTCTTGATTAAAGCATTCTATCTAGAATTAAGGGCTCCACTTGGAAACACTAGTATTAAACTGCTATATGCATTATCTGCACCCTTGATCAATAAACTGATCAATAAAAATCACTTTTCAAAGAAAATTTTGAAACTTAGACTTTTAATTTTGATCACTAACTCCCTGTAAGTCCAAATGAGTGAGTGTTTTCCTTTATAGGCATAACATGCTTTTTGGAATATGTTTCAAGTAAACTTCTTTAAAATAAAGCCTACAGTTTATACCATAAAATCAGAGATCTGTTTCTATAGAGGGGAAAAAAAATCCCCAGATTGAGTTCAAAGCTTGGAAGTTTTTCTAAAGGACAAGGTTAAAAAGATGGTTGAGCCCCTGCTGAGCCCACAGCATGCTGGGTGTGCAGGAGTGGAAATGTTTTTGAAGCACTTCACAGGGCCATGTCTCCCTCTCTCTTTTTCCCCTTAAACGGCTCTCCTCATTGCCTCCCTGAGTGGTTCTCTAAGCCACTGACTCCACCTGCCCTGGTTGGGGAGGGGGGCCTGGCACCTAGAGCTCCGCCCCAGCTTCACCTGGGTACTGACATCTAATTCTCTGGCACACTGCAATGGCCACTCAGCACCACCAACAATTGCATGATCTGTTCCATGCAGGGGTTACTAGCCTGGGTCTGTGGGCCACCAGAGTGTCCACAAGCTCCCTACAATTAATGCAGCATTTGTAGATAGAGGGGCATGTTTTGGGGTACAAGGCTTCCATTTGATTCTCAAAGGAAGACCCAAACAAATTGAACAGCCAGTGTTCTAGACTAAAAATTCCTTAGACTGAGGTTAAGTGTTGTGTAAAATGTACAATCCCCTAGTTATAAATTCCGTTAACCACAAATGGCCAGCAGGCCCAGCAACTCACTTCCGGCTCCACATCCACCAAACAAACTTTGTTTTTGGCCATAACAGCCTGAATGGCCTCCAGGCTGGTTCCATAGAGATTTTCCTTATATTCACCATGTTCCAGGAACCTAAAACACCACCAAAGGGGAAAAGGCCTTTAGTTCCTCAGCTTTCCTAAATTAGCAAAGCAAAGGGGACCTCCCAACATGACTTCTCTCTTGCTTCCCCCATCCTTTCCGGGAGCCCTCCCAGGAGCTCCAGTGGAATACAGGGCAGATACAAAAACACACGGCTACCTGGAGGGCCAACGGGCCCATCAAGCAACGTACTTGTTGTGATGTAAGTCGGCCTCAAATGCTTGCTTAGACACAAAGTGATATTCCACTCCTTCCTTCTCATGGCTCTTTCGGGGCCTGGTGGTATCTTTTAAAGAAAGAAGGAAAGCTGGGCAAAGAGATGTCACATCACAGCACGCGGGGAGAGCAGCAGGCTTAGGCACTCATTTGGGAGTTCACTGCTGCTGTGTCTAAGCCATGCACTTCCACCTCATCGCATGTCCCTGTATCAGGCACTGTGCCTTTCCAGGCAGGCGTATCACTGATTCACACAACTCTTTGATGTAGGCAAAAGGAGGCTTTTCCTTTTGCAGCTGAGAAAACTGAGGCACAGAGAGGTTCAGCACTGTGCACAGTGACCCACAACCAGTAGAGAGCACAGCCAGAATCAGTCTCTCTGCCAAATGCCCAGTTTATACCCTTAACCACTCTGCTAACTGACTCCCTGATGCTGTGGGTTTTTTTTTGTTTGTTTGTTTGTTTGTTTTGAGACGGAGTTTTGCTCGTTCCCCAGGCTACAGTGCAATGGCATGATTTCGGCTCACCGCAACCTCTGCTTTCCCAGTTCAAGCGATCCTGCCTCAGCCTCTCGAGTAGCTGGGATTACAGGCATGTACCACCACACCCGGCTAATTTTGTATTTTTAGTAGAGATGGGGTTTCTCCATGTTGGTCAGGCTGGTCTCGAACTCCCAACCTCAGGTGATGCACCTGCCTCAGCCTCCCAAAGTGCTGGGATTACAGATGTGAGCCACCGCACCCAGCAGATGCTGTGGCTTTTAAAGAATCATTTAAGGGACCCCTAGTCCTAACTTTTGATTCTTCATTGTTTTTTATTTTTTGAGAGCAAAGGAGCCACACATACACTTGACCCTGATGTATGCTTTTAATTCTTTAGTCAATTAGTTCTCATCTCCAGAAAAAGGAGACAGGAAGACAGACCGTCCCTGTATGGATTGGATGTGTTTCCACAAGGCTGGCTCTCAAACAAAACCGTTACAACATATGGTTTTCTCATTGATTTCCATAACAGAATTGGGATGCACACTTCTGAGGAAAATCAGGTCTTCCACAGAACAAAGGCACACACAAAGCCACACACAGTATTTTCCAAAAGGTAAAATGGGGTCTTGAGGCACTGTGTCTTCTGGCTCATGGGAACCACCCAGGGGATGCCCTGTGTTCTTTCTGTGGCATCTTAGTCCAACCTCCGGTAGAGGTGCTAGGGTCACTTTTCCAACCATGTCATCCCCCTGCTTAAAAAGTTTTATTTATCTATGGGTTACATTCTAAACACCCTAGCTGAGTATATGAGACCTGCGTGATCTGCCCAGCCTCTCAGCTCTATTTTCCAGCACATCATCCACACTAACCTCCCCAGTCCCTAACACTGCTCCGTCCCTTTGCACATGTTGTTTCCTTTGTACAGAGAACTATTCCTTTCTCTTCTGCCTGGAAAACTCCTATTTACTCTTCAAAACCCAGCATAAAAGTCACTGCCTCTGGGAAGCCTTCCCTGACTCCCCCAGTTTCTAAAACAAAGGAGGAAAGTCTCCTATCTGTGGAGTGCCTAGAAGCAGGTGGGCCTGACCATCCAGGTACCTCTTCCCCAGGAGATGGATCCAGGGGGTTCTGAACGATCAGTGTGTGAGCAACCTCTGCATGTCCTGTTTCAGTCCACCTGAAACTTGGAAGGCTGTGGCTCCCTGAAGCCCTCCAGGTCCATCACGGGTGTGCTGCCAGAATGGCCTCCCCAGGGCCACCACCTTCCCCACATTCCTGCTGCTTCAGATTGGGCTCTGGAAGACAGCTCTGACAACGCACAGACTAGATGCTGGGCCCAGGGGCCCAGGGAGAGCTGTGTGATCCAATCAAGGCTTTGTGGTTGCTCTGCCCCAGAACACTCTGAGGAGGCCCCATTACTGCCACCACAGCACCCCTCTCAGTAGCCACCACGCATTCACACTGCATCCCTCTGAGGCCAGGGGGACTGAGAGTGAGTCCCAGAAAGGAAAGGGGCAGCCAAGGGCACGAAGTGGGAGGCGGCAGGTGAGAAGCCATTGTGCATCCTCATTAAGAACATGACTGGGGCAGGCTGCCTGGGTTTGAATCTTGGCCCCACCACTTACCAACTGTGTGATATTGGACGAGTTACTTAACCTCTCTGACCCTCACTGTCTTCCTCTGCCACACAAGATGATAACAATCTCTCTTCTCAGGAGTACTGGGAGGGCTGACCCAGGGCACTACACATAAAAGCTCTTGGTGTATTACCTGGCACCTTCATTCTCCTCCTCCTCATCCTCCTTATCACATTCAGAACCAGGATCCTCTGCCCACTGGAGCTTGACATCCCAGGGTGCCCCTGGCAGCAGTAAGCCCCAAGAATTGGCAGGGGAGGCATCACCCAGGAATGTACCCAGCCACCCTGACAAACTGGAATCTGGCTATAAGGGAGTGCCGAGAAATACCACTCACAGGGCTCTGTGGCTTCTCTGACCTGCCCTCTCATCCAAGTAGAGGGCAGGGGCCATAGGAGTCAAAATTCACTGTGATGAGGAGGAATGCCCCCTACTGTGGGGGCCCCTTGGTGTCAGGTTGAGGCTGCCACTTTGCCTACAATGTGCTCTGGACTCACCTCCCACCCCAGGCAGGAACCAAGCAAGTGGTCCTCCAACTTCTGCCTCAGATGGTCTCAGAGGACCACTGAGAGTGGATTTCTTCCCATCATGCCTTTGTCCCACAATTTGCCAATAGCAGGCAACGCCTGGTGATCCTTTAAACCCAAAGTAAGGATTTGGATGAATCTGGGGAGTTAAGTCCCCATGAAATATTTGTGTGTGTGCAGACACACACACACTCCCACATGGGCCCTCTTACGTGGAACAGCGACGCCAAAGTGCCGTGGGTTCTCGGCCACCACCTTTTGCTTCAGCTCATGCAGTCGGGCTCCCAGAGACCCTGGGAAACAAGAGGAAGGCTGACCAGGGTCCCTGCTGAGCTCCCTCCCCACCTGCTCCAGGGAGGAAACCAGATCACTTCCTGGAAACCCAGGATGGCACCTACCGATCAGAACCACCAGGCGGGGCCGCTCTCCAGGCTGGTGTTGGTACCTGGCCACCTCCTCGTAAGTCAGCAGCTCCGGAGACTCAGCTCCAGAGGACATCTTTCCTTCCTGCGAGCCACCCAGTCTCTCCCTACAGCCCAGCCGGAAGCTCCTCCGAAGACCAGCTTGGGAGGAGGGGCAGAGGGACACCACGGCATTTGTCCCAGGATCTCCCATAGAGACTTTTCCCACTTGGCCAGACCTGGAGATGGGACTGAGTCCCACTGACTTCTCCCAACCTCCTCCTGCTACTGGAAGAGGTTGTTCGGGAAATACAGTAATAAGATGAAAGGGTGACCCCTGCCTTCACAAACTAGGGCTTAAGGTCACTGTTTTACTTGGCATGTGGCTGACCTTGGACAAGTCCCTTCATCTCTCTGAGCCTCAATTTCCTTATCTGTGAAATGAGGATATGAATCTACAAACACTTTGTGTGGTCCTAGATTAGATCCTGGACCAAGGGAAAATGCCATAAAGGACATGATGGGGACAATTGTTAACATTTAAATAACAGCATATAATAGATTTGGATACATTTTAAATTCTCAGAATTTGATCATTGCCCTGAGAAAGTCCTTGGCCTTGGGAAATACATACTGAGAGATTTAGGGTTAAAGGGACACGATGTCTACAATTAAGTCTCATATGACTCATGAAAAAAATGCAGAGATGTGGGAAAGGAAATTGAGCAAACATGGCAAAGGAGCACCAACTGGTGAATCTGGGTGTAGAGTATATGGGAGTTCTTTGTATAATTCTTACACCTTTTCAGTAAGTTTGAAATTACTTCAAAACAAAAGTTAAGGGGCTGGGTGCAGTGGCTCATGTCTGTATCCCAGCACTTTGGTAGGCCAAGGCAGGCGGATCACTTGATCTCAGGAGTTCAAGACCAGCTGGGCAACATGGTGAAACCCTGTCTCTACAAAAAATACAAAAATTAGCCAGGTATAGTGGCATGCACCTGTAGTCCCAGCTACTAGGGAGGCTGAGATGGAAGGATCGCTTGAGCCTGGGAGGCTGAGGCTGCAGTGATTTGTGATCACACCACTGCACTCCAGTGTGGGTAACAGAGCAAGACCATGTCTCAAAAAATAATTTTAAAAAAAGTTTAAAAACTTTTTAGAAAGGAGGATTGCTTGAAGCCAGGAGCTTGAAACCAGCTGGGCAACATAGCGAGACCCCATCTCTACAAAAAAAATTTTTTTAATCAGCTGGGCATGGTGTTAGGTGCCTGCAGTCCCAGCTACTCAGGAGGCTGAGGTTTGAGCCTAGGATGTTGAGGCTGCTGCAAAAGCTGCAATGTCACACACTACTGCACTCCAGCATGAGTGACAGAGCAAGACCCTGTCTCTAAAAAATAACCAAAAAACAAAAAAAAACTTTTTGCCTTATCTCTAAGACCTTTGAAAAAACTGACCAAAACAAAAGAAGTGAAAAGGGGCTCTGGAGAGCCACAAACACCCCTCACTGCGTGGTAGTGGTGTTAATATTGAATAAACTCCAGTTGCGATGATGGTGATAATAGAATTGGTATTAATGTAGGGGTGTGTGTGCCTTTCCCGCCAGGGCAGTGTGCCCCATGGCTGGGTAAAAGCTGGGTGGGGGCCCAACGCCTGGGCAGGCTCAGCTCCTGCTTGGGTTGAGAGGAAAGACTGAGGAGAGACAGGGGTCCCACAGGCTCCGCTGCTCCAGAAGGACTCCTGGGGCTCGGATCACCCTGCTTTGACCTCTCCCTGACTCTGGGGCCTGGGGTGGGGCAGGTGGTGCATATGGGTGTCAGGTGGAGCTACTTACCCACATAGTGCCCTTTGAGGTAGCCCTCACAGTCACAGGTCTCTGGGAAGCAAACAGAGGGAGGGAAGCCAGTGAGTCCCACCAGACACATCTGGCCCAGGGCACCCAGCCCCTGGATGGCCGGGCAGGAAGAGGCCCCTGGGATGGTGTCTCGTGGGGAGCTCAGGGGAAATCCCATGTCCTGGACAGCCCAAGAAAGCAACGTCTTCTGTTTCACTCAGTTCTCCATGCTTAGGCCCCTAACAGCCTTTCCAGGCCCTGAGGGGGATTCTAGGCCAGCAGGCCTCCCCAGTCCCTGAGTGTGAGCAGTGTGAACAGGGAGGGATTCACTCCAGCCTGCCCTGCCCTCTCACCCCTTGTCTCCTATCCAGCCCCATCACAGCACAGCCAAGTCCTGGAAAGGCTAGGCCCCGCGTGTCAGGAGGGCAGGGAGGTGCCCCTAAGGCCTTGAACCCTGTCCCCACCAGCTCTGCCTGCCTCAAGGAACAGCCCAGTCCAGCTGGCAGAGCAGGAAGAGGTGTGCAGACAGTGGGAGGGGCACAGCTGCCCAGATAGGGAAAGAACATGAGCCCCTCAGGCCCCAGACGTTCCATGGAAAAGGGGCCACACCTGTGGACAGTGGATAGATACTGGGCCTACCTTTGTCACAAGGCTGATCATCTGCGGTTTGCACAAAAGACAGATGGAACAGCGTTAGTGGAGGGAAGTGGGGACCCTGCGGCTGAGGGCAGCCACGGCCCGAGTGCCTGAGGAGCCCGCCATCTGGCCTCTCTGCCTTTCCTCCAACGAACCTGTGATCTGAGCTGTGGTACGTTATTAAACCCCAAGACCTGCTCTAATTAGTCTCCTTGTGTGTGTCTCATTAGCAGCCCAGAGAAAGCCAGCTCATCAGTGGCGCAGCAGCCTCTCAAGGCCACTGCACTCAGGGGCCCTTCTAACCTGACAGCAAGTCTGGAAAAGTGGCCATTGTCAGGGGCCCTGGGAGCAGCTTACTCTAGGATCCTGCAGTGGGAATAGGACCCACTCTCTCTTTTCTGGGGTTGGAGTCCGGCCCTGGAAAACGCAGATGCCTGAGGATGGAGCAGGGTGGAGCAGAGCTGCAGGCCATCTGTGTTCCCGTCACCTGGAACCTGCTCAGGCTGCTCACTCGGTTAAAAAAGTCTGCCCTCTAGTACCAGAGAGATCATGCCCTGGAAAAGTTTCCTCTCTACACAGGGACCTACCCTGGGGCTCTGATCACAGGCCTTCAGAAAACGTGACCCCACCTCGGTTCACTTAACCTTGTGACCCTACATATTCTCAGCTTAGAAAAGATACCTGACTCTACCGACTTCACAGGGTTCCAAGAAGTAGGTGGACGTGTTTTCTAAAGTGTAAAGTGCTACATGGTGTAGAGTTGCCAGCTAAAATGCAGGACACCCACTTAAACTTGAATTTCAAATAAACAACAAGTAAGTTCTTAGTGTAAGTATGTCTCAAATACTGCACAGGACATACTTATACTATAATAAAAACTAAATAAAAACATACTTACACTAGAAACCAATCTGTCATCTATCTGAAATTCAAGCTTCAACTGGGCATCCTTTATTTGTATTTGCCCAGTCTGGCAATCTGGCAGCCCTACCAGAGGCACCGGGTCACACACGGCCTTCTCCATTCCCTTCAAACACCAGTGCTTCTTCCATTTTCAGGGTCAGAGAGCCCTTGGGAATCTAACGAAAGCTGTGGATCCTCACACGCACATGCACATGTGTGTGAACACACACACATCTGCACATCATTTTGGGAAAGCTGTTAACATGCCCCCCAGCATCATCCATGGACTCCAAATATACAAGCTCCTCTCCAGGGACTAGCTGCCCCCCACCTCCTACTTCCCACCCCCTCCTGCCTCTGGAGTCCATGAGCTCAGACAAGACCCCTGATGCCCCCTCCAGCCCACTGCCTGCATCTTCCCAGCCTGAATCCTCCCTCGTCCTAACCCGGGCCCTCCCTGGAGTGCCATCCCTGACAATCTACTCACAGGGGGGCTTCTTGAGGCTCTGGGGGCTCGGCAGGGTGCCCGCGGCTTTCCGGTAGCTTAGTCGTCTGCAGGGACACAAGGGGATGGGCGGGCCCGTGAGCTGGGCCAGAGAACCACTTGAAAGGAACCTTCTGGAAAACTTGGGAAGCCAAGGCCTGGATCCCACAGGTGGGTACACACTGGACGCTCTGAGGGCCTCCTGCTTCGCACTAAATTCCAACGAAGGGAACACTTTCACACGGCTCACTGGCTCACCAGGAGGAAGAAACTGAGTCTCTTGCTCCAGAAATAGCTCATCCAGCTCAAGATGGCCACACCGGGGTCCAGCCCGGTGTACGATCCTCAGCTGGTCATTACTCTCCTATGGCCAATTTCCAAGGAGAGGCAGCCCCTTCTCTACTCCCCAGCTTCCCCATCTCCGAGGGAGCTGGGAAATAGCAGAATGACTCCCAGGAGAGGCCGAGGACAGAAGTGACCCTAATTTAACACCCTCCCCTCAGCGGAAGGGTGGGCCCTGGCAGACTGTCCAATGTGGCTATGAGTGGAGAGGTGGGGCTCTCAGAGTTGTCTAGATTTCCACATTTAAATGCAGCTGAAGGGCCGGGCGTGGTGGCTCACACCTGTAATCCCAGCACTTTAGGAGGCCAAGGTGGGAGGATCACTTGAGGTCAGGAGTTCGAGACCAGCCTGGCCAACATGGTGAAACCCCGTCTCTACTAAAAAATACAAAAACTAGCTGGGCATGGTGGTGCACATCCGTAATCCCAGCTACTCGGGAGGCTGAGGCAGAAGAATCCAGGAGAATCGCTTGAACCCGGGAGGCGGAGGTTGCAGTGAGCTGAGATAGCACCACTACACTCCAGCCTGGGCAACAGAGTGAAACCATGTCTCAAAAAAAAAAAAAAAAAAAAAAAAAAAAATGCAGCTGAAGAGCTCTCCCCCACATCCTCTGGTAAGATGTTGCCAAGACCTGGGAACCCTAAAATGGAGATGGGTCTGGGGTTCCCGAGAAAAAAGAGCTTCGTTCTCAGACTTCGGCATCTCAGAATCGCCTGGAACATTTGTTAGAATGTGAGTTTCTGGGCGGGACCCAGGGATCTGCATTTCTAACAAGTCCCCAGGTGACGCTGAAGCCCCTGGCCAGGGGGCCACATCTTGAGGGCCACTGAAATGGGTGAACCCTGAGGTTCTGTCCTTACCACAGTCCACACACCAAAAGATGTGAGGGCTACAACCCACAGTGGAAGTCACAATTGCCACCCTCTGACCCAAGACTGACCTTCTTGGAAGTCTAAAGAAATAATTTGAAACATGAGGAACAGTCTATGTGCAAAGTAAGTACCGCAGCCTTATAAAAGTGAAGAATTGGGAACAACCTAATAGAAGTGCAGCCACAGGAAAGCTGTGAAATCACTTAGCTAGTTCCTCTGAGAAGCCTTCCCTGCATTCCTGGATGACGGCGCAGCCTCCTAACATGAACTCACACAGCACCATGTCCTCCTCCCTTGCACCCATCATGTTTATATAAACTGCGTGTTTGAAGAGTGTCTGGCTTTTCCACTGAACTATAAGCTCCTCCAGGGCAGAAACCCTGGGTTCACAGCAGCCCGCAAGATGCCGGCACGAGGCCAGCTCAATTCATCCTAAATACCTGCCGCCTAGGAATGAATGGCACAGCTCCTGATGAGTTAGTATACAGCCACTAAAATCACACTACAAAAACGATGCTATAGTATGGAAACTACTCATGCCAAAAATGTTTAAAAAAAAAAAAAGCAAGACCCCAAATTCTGTATGCAACACTCACATAAAAAGCACAGTAAGGAAATAAACTATGCAGTTTAGATAGGGGTGAGACGTGGGGAATTTCATAGTCCTCCTGTTCTGTTTTTTTCTGGTTTTTTTTTTTTTTTGAGTCAGGGTCTCGCTGTTACTCAGGCTGGAGTGCAGTGGTGTGATAACAGCTCACTGAAGCCTTGACCTTCTTGGGCTCAACTGATCCTCCCACTCCAGCCTCCCGAGTAGCTGGGACTACAGGTGTGTGCCACCACGCCCAGCTAATTTTTTACTTTTTGTAGAGACAAGGTCTTACTATGTTGCCTAGGCTGGTCTCAAACTCCTGGGCCCAAGGGAACCTTCTGCCTTGGCTTCCCAAAGTGCTGGGATTACAGGCGTGAGCCACCACCATGCCCAGCCTCTCTTCTGTATTTTTATATTTTATTTCTCAGCATTCTCTAAGCATGCATTATAAAATATACGTTAACTTAGGCTGGACCCAGTGGCTCATGCCTGTAATCCCAGCACTTTGGGAGGTCAAGGCAGGTGGATCACTTGAGGCCAGGAGTTTGAGACCAGCCTGGCCAACATGGCGAAACCCTGTCTCTACTAAAAATACAAAAATTAGCCAGGCATGGTGGTACATGCCTGTAATCTCAGCTACTTGGGAGGCTGAGGCAGGAGAATTGCTTGAACCTGGGAGGTGGAGGTTGCAGTGAGCTAAGATTCACCACTGCACTCCAGCCTGGGTGACAGAGTGAGACTCTGTCTCAAAAAAAAAAAAATACACACACACACACACACACACACACACACACACACGCATTAACTTAATAACATAAATTTCCATAGATTCCTTTAAATCTCAAATAACCATCATCACTAGTTATGGGAAAAGACCAAACACAAGTGCAACTGGTACTTACCTTGGGGGAACAATGCTCAGCAGGCCCCTCTGGCTGTGAGGACAGAGACTTGGGGGTCTGCCATGTACCTGTGCCTCCGCCACTCTGGAACCAGCCCTTCAGAACACACCCCAAACCCACCTCTCCTGGAACCGCTTGGAGGGGATGAGGCCGGCTCGAAGGTTGGTGTCCCCGACTCGCTTGGCCTGCCACCACGTGGGGTCGTCCTGGCTCACCACCTCCAGGACCTGCCTGCGCTGGAAAGGCAGACCCGCCTCCTGGCAAGGGATGGCCCGGTCCTCCCGAGGGTTGTAGTGGAAGAGGGCGCGCATGAACACCTGCACAAGGAGGGCTCTGGTGAGGCGGCCCTTCCCCAAGTGAGCACAGACAGATCACTGTCACATCAAAGGCCACATGACAATGACCATCCACACTTAGGAGGACCAAGTGGCCTTTCGAATAGAAAGCTACTTGGAAATACACTGCACGTACATTCTTAACTGTTCTTCAACAATTTGGGATACTATAGTCAGGAAGTCCATCAAGAATCAGAAAATTAATAGACCCCATGACTGAATTTCCCACCTAAATATTTCCTTATTTACTTGACCAGCTGTCCTCATAACAGCCTCTTAGCATACACACAGCAACAACTAATCCTGGGAACAAAAAGTAAAGACAAGCACAATTTCTAACTCAAGTGTTATTTTTGATACGCCAACTGCGCTGACGGAAGGCAGCAGCCATCTGTTATATAAGTAATCTAGATGTTTGGGTAAGAACACAAATATCAACAAAACTACTGTTACTGACTCCTCACCATCACTTTTCAGTGGGTAATTGACACCCACAGCTCTTATGGCTCAATCCTGCCTCATCTGCCATAGACTCAGCCAAGCCCTAATTCCCCCCTCTACTCTGGAGTCACCCTCTCTGGAGAAGATGGTGTGAGGACACAGCATTTTTCACACTTCCTTGTTCTCTTCTATAATTTAGTGGCATTGGTTAATTTTATTTATTTCTATTTTCAGACCATTAGGGCCCAGTCACTTCAGCGGCAAACAGGAAAAAAAAAAAAGCAATCAGGGGTCTTCCTCAGACAGATACAAACTGTATTCCTTTATATGCCACCAGAAAAGATTCCACTGGACAATAGTAAGAACTTTCTGGCATATGTTGTGGGGACAGATGCCCTTAACCAGCCACAGATGTTACCAGGGTCCTAAGCACTCAGAAGAGTGTAATCTTAAGTGGCCAGCCCAAATCAACCATCTGGATCAAGAAGAAATATTCAAGAAGGATGGGCTGGGGGACAGGCTACTCATTTTGTCCTTTAGGAAAACCAAGTTCTCTTCCTCAAAGAGGGTTCCTCAAGTCAGAACCCTCAAAGTTGCATACAGGGACCACATTCGCTTGTCCCAGGAAGAATCACTTTCCACCAGATAAGAGGAAATATTATGCCCTGGGATTTAACCAAAGAGCACAAATAAGAAACAGCTATATAAAGATTATTTCTTCACTTGCTGTAAAAAACTGTCATTGAAGACGTAGTCCATTACAAATCCACATTCTTCAAAATATCGACTGACTTCTCCTCTGTGCTAGATGCTGTAATGTCTCTTCTTTCATGCATTAAGTACTGAGAGGCAGGTATGGGAATCATTGAAAAACTGGCATGCTTCCTTCCATTCTCTGCTCAACAGTATGTAATTCATTATGCTCTCCTTTTTGCCTTGGCTGCCAGGAAACTCATATCCAAATGTACTGTGAAATCAAAGTGATGCCTTCCTCTCTATCTCATCAACCACCATCTCACAGTTCAGGTCTTAATAATGTCTCACCTGGGCTTTTACAAGAGCCTTCTACCAGGCCTCCCTGCCTGCAACCTCTACCCACTCCACCCTTCTCCCCGTGGCTGCCTCAGGGAGCTTTCTAAAACACAAATACAACTGCACCACTCCCATCCTTAAAAAAAAAAAAAAAAAAAAAAAGAGCTTATTAGAACCTATGGGATTATCTCTTGGGCTGTGGGATGCCCTCCCATATGCCCCAGGGCTGGACCATTCAGTGCAGCCTGGGCTGACTTCCAGCTGCCAGCACCTGCATCTCTTTGCCTAAGGACTTACTTTCTCTGGCCACTGGAACCTACTCTTCTCTAGTCCAGCAGGCAGAAGTTGCTAGGAATTAATCCCCCAGGTGCAGCCTGGCAGGAGTTGGTATATAGATCGCCCAGCTCCCAGGGCCCCTGGGTGGGATGATGGAGGCGTGTGTTCTACAGGGGAAGAAGTAGTTCCCCAAGTTCCCAGCAAGACTAAGCTCCAGCTGCCCATAGTGGTAACCTGCTTGATAACACACCCTTAGTCAGATCGGCTGTCTTCCTTTTCCCAGTCCTGTACTGGTATTTCCTGGGGTCACTTCCCAAATAAACCATTTGCATTCAATCCTTGTCTCAGGGTCAGCTTCTAAGGGGCCCCAAACTAAGCAAAAATTATGCCAAAACCCTTAACAAGGCATTCGAGGCCATTCAGAACATAGGCTTAACCCACCTCCCCAGCAAAACCCACCACCATCCTCCCGCCAAAGCCCCACCACATTGCCCTTAACATGCTCCTCTCCAGAATGCCAGGGAGCCTCTGTATGGGCAGACCCCAAGGTCCTACTCGCCTTTATCTCCTTCAGGCCTCAGTTCCAACATCCCCATTCTGTGACACCCTCTAGGGTGACTGTAACTCTTTGTACAGAATCTTGGCAAAGCACTTATCACATAGCAATGAAAGACTTGCTGCCCTTCTGCACCAGGAAGCCTTGAAGCTACCAAGAGTCCCTGTCTCCAGCTTCTGGCAGAGTGCCTGGCACAGAGGAGGTGACCAAATAAGGCAGGCTCAGCAACAATTAAACAAATGGCAGTTACTTAATTGGTTCAGAATTCAGCACACTTGGTACCTTCT
The DNA here is from genome assembly GCF_006542625.1 of Nomascus leucogenys. NCBI lineage: Eukaryota > Metazoa > Chordata > Mammalia > Primates > Hylobatidae > Nomascus > Nomascus leucogenys. The sequence continues at coordinate 32,331,321 of NC_044399.1, read as the reverse complement.
CCTCCTCTTCATGGCCCTGAGTTTCTATTTCAATTAAAATAACCTTGTCTTTTATTAGTAAGTCACGTCAAATCCTGTTTAGAAACAGGCAGGATACAAACACATGAATCACTTTGTGACGGAATTAAAGTCCTCCACTGGGCACAAATTACTAGGATCAGATCTATGATCTGTTCCCAAATGACTGTTACAAGAGACTGGACTGGATCCAGCCCCCAGCCAGCGAGCTGCATCTCTCAAGCTGAGAGAGGGCACGGCAGACCCACCTCCCCATACCTTGCTCTCCTTTAAGCGATCTTCCTCCTGGATGGCTGGGATGATTTTTAGGGTGATGGATCCCTGGGACTGGGCCTGAAACGAGAGAGAACAGAAGCTTCTCGCCTACCAGGTCTAACCCTCCAAGAGTTTAACTCTTACTTCTCAGGCCTAAAAACTGATGTTCAGAAAGTCAGACTTGCAGCCTCCCCTGAGGCCCACCCTTCTAGGATGGTGCCCTGGTTGAATGAACTAAAACAAAACTCAGTAACCAAGTAACTGTACATTTTTGTATTTTTTAGTATTTTTATTATTTTTAAGCCAGTTCAAATTTAGCAGTGGGGGGTTGGTAACTGTATTTTCAAAAGACAAAGGGACGGAAGACTTTCCATGAGAACCCAAGGACACTACGTGTTGAATTCCAATTCTCCATCCCTCTTGACCACTAGGGCCCCAGAGGGCTCCCTTCCTTGCTTTTCTTTTGGGTCATCTGAACAACCCATCTCAGTTTCCTTTGCCTCTTTCCTGCCTGATTTGGGGCTGGTCTCTGATTAATACTTCCCTCTTTGCTTCCATCTCCCCAATCTCAGGCCATGCCCAGCTTTCTAGGAGCTCCCTTCACTCCCATCTACAGAGACCCTGCAGCCCAATGCCGGGGGCCCAACAAGGAAGAATGCAGTCGGACCAGGACAGCAGGGCCCAAAAGATCACCTCCTGGCCTCTCCACTACCCAGAAAGCCCAGACCCTTGCTCTGGAGCACAAGAAGGTTGGCACCCAAAGCCACAAAAAAGCAAGCTTGGGCAAAAGTATTGAAGGGCCTGCCTGCAATCTGCATCCTCTACAGAGGGGGCTTTATTTTGTTGTTGTTTTTTTGGTTTTTGAGATGGAGTTTTGCTCTCATTGCCCAGGCTGGAATGCAGTAGCACAATCTCGACTCCCTGCAACCTCCGTCTCCCGGGTTCAAGCAATTCTCCTGCCTCAGCCTCCCAAGCAGCTGGGATTACAAGGGCCCACAACCACGCCCAGCTAATTTTTTGTATTTTTAGTAGAGATGGGGTTTCACCATGTTGCCCAGGCTGGTCTCAAACTTCTGACCTCAGGTGATCCACCTGCCTCGGCCTTCCAAAGTGCTGGGATTACAGGTGTGAACCACTGAGCCCAGCCCAGAGAGGGCTTTAAACAGTGGGCCTCCTCTTTTCAGATCTCATCCTGTTTCTGCCTCCAAAACCATCAGAAGTTAGCAGAGTGTCAGGTCAGGGGAGGAATCCTGATGATAAAGGGGACCCAGCTATGATTGGGGCTTTTCACAATTTCAGTTTTGACTTCAACTCCCCAGAATGGACCATGGAGGTTGTTTTCAGCCAAGCATTTAATACCTTAAAATCCCCTTACACTTCTGAAGGGCTTTACCCTTTTCCAGATGTTGGCATCCCAATGATAACCACACATTGGTTGAGAAAGAATTTCTATCCCAACGTTAAAGGAAAGGAAATGGAAACTCAGATGATCGGATGGCTTGTCCAAGGTTGCACAGCTGGAAGGAGGCAGAGCCAGGATTCACATCCAGGACCCAGGACCCAGGAGGGGCCTTGTGAAAGGGAGCCAGGGGAAGGAAGGAAGTCTGTGCTGAGGAGAGGGTCTAAGAGAGGCAGATGGAAGGGAAGTTCCCCTCCTCTTGCCGCCACCCCATACCCCGGGCACTCTGTTAGGGGCACACCATAAGGCCACTTTGCCTGCCACCTCCTCAGAACAACAGCAAGGCTAAGCCAGAATCTGTCCTGGCTCCAGGAAGTGCCCTGCTCTGGGTGTCTGAAGACCCAGCACATCCCTAGCAGGCTTGTAGCACGGACCAGAATCTGGCTGATCTCGTCGGGCCGCTTGTGCAGGACTGCGATCCCGTTCACTTCTCGGAGCTCATCTCCAACGTGGACCAGGCCTAGGAGACACAGGGACTGACCATCAGCACAGGAGGAGGACCTGAGCACCCCTCGCTCAGAGCTCCAAGCACCACAGGGGCCGGCCTGAGGAGCCCATTGCAGGGCCAACTTGAGGTTTAAAGTTGATGGGTGGGACTGGGGCAAACTAAGCCCCGCTGAGTGCTGGGCTCCTCACTCGGCATGGAGGGCTCAAATCACCCAGTAAAATCTCCAATTTATAAGTTGGCACCTGAGACCCAGGAAGATTAAGCAGCTTGCCTAAGGCCACATTGCTAAGAAATAATGAAGCCAGTATTCAAACACAGTTATTCTGATGTAGAAAGCCTGTGTTCTTTTTGCTATAACCTCTGCTTCTTTAAAATTATCATTAACTCTTCACCTTCCTAGGTTTACAGATATATTCCTAGAATGGCGTTCTTAAGTCTTAACAAGGAAAGACAAAGGCACCAATGAAGACATCATTAAGAGTGTAAACACACTGTGAGCCTCTGCCTGAATGACTAATGTCTCTGCATATTAGGCCCCTATTTGCTACTCAAAGTGGGCACTGGCCCGGCTGCATCAGCATCACCTGGAGGCAGGTTAAAAGTGCAGAATCTTCAGCCTAGCTCAGACCTGCTGAATCAGTCTGCATTTTAACAAGATGCTCAGGGAATTCGTGTATTCGTTAATGTTTGCAAAGTGCTGGTCTAGGATTCTCTGCAACGACGACCCCCCCAGACTTTGGGGGTAACATCCCCCTATAACAGGAAGTTTGTCTCCCAGCTTAGTAGCTCTTCCACACACCAGTGACTCTCAACCTTTCTACCCAAACGAATCTGGGGCACAAACTCTTTGTAATAGCAGCTTGACAAGACCTGGGGTGGGGGAAGGGTGTCATCCCTGTCCCACAGTTAGTAATCCCGCAAGCCCATGCTATATTCTTAACTGTCACAGTCCTTGGACTAAATCAACGCATGAGCTTTTTCTCAATCACCCCAAAGTACTCCATGACTATTTTATATATATATATATGTGTGTGTATGTATATATATATACGTATATATACACATATATACGTATATACATATATATACACACACATATATATACGTGTATATATATATATATATATATATTTTTTTTTTTTTTTTTTTTTTTTTTGAGACAGTCTCACTACGTCGCCCACGCTAGAGCGTAGTGGTGTAATCATGGCTCACTGCAACCTCAAACTCCTGGGCTCAAACAGTCTTCCTGCCTGGGCCTCCCGAATAGCTAGGACTACAGGTGTGGGCCACCCGTGCATGGCCTATATTTTCTTTTTCTTTTTTTTTTTTTTTTTTTTTTTGAGACAGACTTTCACTCTTGTTGCCCAGGCGGGAATGCAATGGCGCAATCTCGGCTCACCGCAACCTTCATCTCCCAGATTCAAGCGATTCTCCTGCCTCAGCCTTCCCAAGTAGCTGTGATTATAGGCATGTGCCACCAAGCCCGGCTATTTTTATATTTTTAGTAGAGATGGGGTTTCTCCATGTGGGTCAGGCTGGTCTCGAACTCCTGACCTCAGGTGATCCGCTCACCTCGGCCTCCCAAAATGCTGGGATTACAGGCGTGAGCCACCGTGCCCGGCTTTTTTTTTTTTAAGACAGAGTCTCACTCTGTTGCCCAGGCTAGAGTGCAGTGGCATGATCTTGGCTCACTGCAACCTCCGCCTCCCAGGTTTGTGTGTTTAGTAGAAATGGGGTTTCGCCATGTTGGCCAGGCTGGTCTCGAACTCCTGGCCTCAAGTGATCCATCCACCTCGGCCTCTTAAAGTGCTGGGATTACAGGTGTGAGCCACCATGCCCAGCTGGCTTATATTTTCTATTAAAATTTCTACTGACTTGGGAAGGAGATGAGAATTCCAGCCACAACCCCAGAAAGCAAAGCAAATCCCAAACAGGTGACCTGATAGGAGGGAGGTAAGGGGACCTATAAGCAAAGGTGGAGGGCTCTGGAACAATGGCCATGATCGGGGCTGGGCCAGCTGTGCACTGCCGCCACTCACCACTCCTGTCTGCTGCGCCTCCTCGCATGATCCTGGCCACCACAACAGCCCCTGAGTGCTCGTCCCGCCGGATGGTGGCACCCTGAACCCGAGACAGAAGAGACAGGTTCTTAAGCAGCAGCTCCAAACCTCAGACCCCTACTCTCTGGCCCCAACACAGCCTCCCCAGTCCCTCCCTCCGACAGTCCAGAGAGATCAGTGGGGACCTTCCCAATGCTGAAGACAAAACAAAACCAACATCCCCCATTAATATAGCCCTGCACTTTACAGTTTACAAGGCACAATAATGCTGCAACATTTTAGATGAGGGACTGGGGCTCAAAGTTAAATATCCTCAAGGTCACCCAGCTGGTAAAGGGGAAAGCTTTTTGTGATGCCAAATCCAGTACGTTCTCCATCACATCTCTGTCATATCACGGTTCCTACCACTTGCAAAGACATTTAATAATGAGGATGATATGTGCCAGCTAATTCTCACCCTGCCTCTACCCAATCACAGGGTTACCGGGCCTTCTGTTGCTGCTGAGGGAAACCAATTATGCACGCCAGCCAGGGCTTCGGGACCAGGACTTGGCCCTTGAAGCACAGCAGAGATGACACTTAGGATGAGAAAGGCACTAATAAGCCCTCAATTTCCTGCACCACACAGGCCGGACTGCAGCAGGACAGCAGAAAGCTTAAAAGCTAAGCTCTAGGGCTGGACAGCCTTGGGTGTGAACACAGTTCTGCCGTTTACAAAAAGCATGTGGCCTTAGCAGGGAAATCTCTTATCCTCTCCAAGCCTGTTTCCTGCGAGATGTGGAACAGCATTTAACTCACAGTGTTGTTGCAAGGATTCCACACAAGACACTTAGTACACAGTAAGCACTCAACATATGTTAACCACTTATTAGTGGCTGTAACTGCAAACACATTTGCACACTTATTGTTAACATCATCTGTGCCGTCTATTTGAAGTACATAAGATAATTATTGCTAGAAAGAGAGGCCATCAACTAAGAACCCCAGGACTTCTAGCCCCCAAGACCTGAGAACTTTCCAGCATCGCTCCATCATTTATTCAGCTCTGAACTGCCAGCACCCAATACAGAGCCTGGATAGGAGGGCTCACAATGTGTGTGCTAAATCAATGGATGGCTGCTCCATTTTACAGGTGAGGAAACAGAGGCAGAGGAGAGATCCTCGTCTGTTTGCAGAAGAGGCTCGTCGGAGGTCATGTGGGGAAAGGTGGAAACAGAGAATGCCAGCTGTGGGATCCTCTAGAGCCAGTCTCAGTTCTCTGGGCTTCCACCACTTCCATGCATCCCATAAACAACGCTGTCCCTCTGCTCAGTAAATCGATGCTGAACCAGGACCAAAGTGATTGCAATCTGTCTTCTGAGGAGAGGAATGCCCTGTGCTTCCTCAACATTCAGAGCAGGCATTGTCACACGTTTTCTGTAAGGGGCCACATGTAAATATTTTAGGCTGGCCACATAGTCTCTGTCACAACGACTCAACTCTGCCATCGCACGATAAAGGCAGCCGCAGCCAATCTGTAAGTGAATGGGCCTGGTTGTGCTCCAAAAAAAGCTTTATTTTAAAAAATAAGCTGTGGGTTGGGTTTGGCCCTTGGGCTGTAGTTTGTCCATTTCTGGCTTAAAGCATGATCAGGGTCACCCTGTACAATTGTGCAGGTTATTAACTACACAAAGGGGGTTGGCCACAGTTGAGAGGGGCTGTATCCACCTAGAGAAAGGGGTGCCCTGCACACAGAGGCACCACAGGGATGAGCAGCAGCCCCGGCAAAGCTGCCGTCACTCACTCTGAAGACTTCAGGGAGGGTCTTGTCCAGTGTTCTGAGTAGGGGTGAGAGGCAGGGGAAGAGTGGGTTAGAGAGAGGCAGGCAGCAGCACCTACCAGGGGTTCCTTGTTCTTCACCAAGCGGACGATCTTCACCGATTCCTCATCAAAATCCTCATCGATATTGTCAGGCAGAGGCGGGAGAACGGGGTCAAAATTCTTCTGGGCAACCGTGTCATGTACCATGAGCACAGCCTGCCGGGAAAGCCGGAGAAAAGGAGGGCTGGCCCGCCGCTCACAGGGTCAGCAGGCCACGGCTGGGCGGTGGTCTGGAGGGTGGCAGACGCCATGCCAGAGAGACAACTGCCCAGACACTAGTGCTGAGGATCACTCCCTCAGAAGTCTCCACTCCTCAGCTTCACGAGGAGCGCTCCCTCCGCCCCCATCCCAGGAGACACAGAGGCATGGTTGGGCAGGGGCTCTGCATGACTACCCTCAGGTGCGGGGTGGACAGCAGCTGGAGCAGCTCCCTCTCATCACTGTGCACGGAGGCGGCCTGCAACTCCTCCATCACCTGCAGAGAATGAGACAGGCGCTACTGATGGCTGGAGGTGCCCCTGCCCCACATCTGCTGGGTCCTTCCTCTTTGGGCCATAGGCCCAAGGGCCCACTCAGCTGCAGCCCCCGGGGCACACCAGACCCTCAGCCACCTGACGACGATGATCCTGGGAACATCACACCAGGGGTCAGGAGCAGCTTTATGGGGCCATCCTCCAAGGAGCCACCGTTTTAAGCCCTACGTGCTTTCTGCTTTATGTGGATGTTTTCACTGAACCCTCGCAACCCACTTGATGCAGAGGGTCTTGTTACTTTGCCACTTTGCCATTTTACAGATGAGAATCCTGAGACTCAAAGAGATTAAACATTTTGCCCGAAATCACAGAGCTCATATACAGCACAGCTAGGATTTGAACCTGGGCTTACCTGGCTCTCAGATGCTATTTTATGAATGAGGAAATGGGAGCTCAGAGAGGCTGAGTGGCCTACTTAACATCACAGAGCTGGTGGGACAGGCAGCGCTGAGCCTGGGAGCCAGGCAATCTAATGTGCCCCTAATCACATTCCACAGTGGAGAAGGGCCCAGGGCTCCGCACCCACAGGCTGCACTCATCCCTCCCCAGGCCATCTCCTGGGGTTAGGTGAGTTTATTCAGGAACTGATCTTAGTAATCAACCAGAATGGGTTTTCCCCAACCACGCAACACAGACGACTAGGTCCACAAGAAATTAAGAAGTGTTCCTTTAAAAAAAAATGAGAAGCCTGAGCCAGTATGCGGGGACACACTGTAGGTCCCTTGACTTCAGGAAAGCACAGATGTCTTATTGACCTATTCAAATCACTCAGGGCAGTTTGGGAACTGCTGAGCCAATCCAATGCTCTCGTTTACAGCAGAGGAAACAGACTTGCTAAAGAACACACAGTAAGTGGGCAGCTCCATGTCACAGTGTCTCCCAGCCCAGTCCAAGGCTCACGGGTTCCTCCCTACCTTTCAGGGAACCCAGAGAGAGGAAGAGGAGGAGGAGGACAAGGGAAGAAGACCCCTCTTCACCTTTGGGCTCCTGATTCCCGGTGTCCCCACACTAAGCAAACGAGGCAAGATGAAGGAGCCCTACAGGGTGGGGAGTGGGGCGGACACTGTAAGGAGAAACCTGGGGCTTACGTCCTCAGCGAGGGCCACAGCGCTGTGCAGAACTGGGGTTGGACTTTGCCTTTCATAATAGCGAAGCTTCTCATGAATCTGCAACGACAGAGTATTTCAGATGCACCCTGGACACCACACATCCCACACACGGTTGTGGGGACATTTGGGGCAGCAGACTGGGCCACTGACAGGGCACCATAAGAGAAAGTCCTGTGTAGTGGGCAAGTGAAGGCCTTCCTGGGGCAGGGAGATGACTAGGATGACCTCAGACGGCCACAGACAGCTAGAAAGACCTCTAGACACCCTTCCAGGCAGGATGACGTGGGACTTCACCTTCATTAAGTAACTGAGGCTTTTTTCACTGAAAACATCCCTCAGGAAGCCCATCTCCTCCTTGTGGTTGGAGTCAGGTCTAAGCTGGGAGGTCAGCAGGGCCAGGGTTTCATGCAAACCTGGGGAGAGGTGAGAAAAACAAAGGAGAGCAAACGCAGTGGGTGCTCCCTGCCCCCGAGGAGCCCGAGTGGGGCCTCAAACAGCACTTTGGTCCTGCGTGAGGACATTCTCTCCCCAGGCTCTCACTGCCAGGGCCTGGAGGCTGCCAGGCAGGCTCTTGTCTTCAGGGCTGTGGCAGGTCCAGCCCGGGGGAGGTACTTACCAGAGTCCTCCGATAGCACTGGCATGCTGGCGTTGTCACCTCCCGACCTCTCCCTGCAGATTCTGGGAGAAGGGGGTGGGGGTGGGTATTGAAGCTCCATCAAGCGTATTTATTCAATAAACTGACTACACATCTACTGTGTTCTCTGAGACCAAGCTGTGGACAGAGAGGATGGGAACAAATAACTCTGCTTACTTTTTTCAGAGAGGAAGGAAATAAAGCTAAGAAGTGCTGAGTGTCTTCAATGTGCCAAGCATTGTGTGGGGTGATTTCTATGATAAACTTTTTGTCTGCACAAAGTCCTGAGAAATGACTGCGAATGTTCCCATTTTATTGATGAAGAAACAGCGGCGTGGAAGGGTTCAGTAAGTTGTGGGTCAAAATCCATATTCAAGCAGGCTCTTCCATCCTGGCCTTGGAGGTGCCAAGTGACCCTGCCTGACAGTGTCTGCTGTCCTCCGCAGCGCGCCCCCTCCCACTATAACCTTGTAAGAGCCCTGGCTCAAGTCTCCTGCTGGGACACACCTTCCACAACTACCTGGCTGGGCCTACAAGCCCCCTCTCCCCGACCCCCCAAGACCCAACCCAAAGGGAGCCTCCAGACTGGAGTGCAGAGAGGAGGGGGAGAAATGGGAGTCGGGCTTCCACTATGCAGGAGGGGGGACCCCTATCTCAGGAGGCCCTCCAAAGGTGCTCTGCAGCACGTGGACCTCAAAAAGTCCTCCTTAGGAAGAGGAGAAGGAGAGTCATGATTAATTCATTCCGCAAACATGGAGCCAGCCCGCAGCGCCGAGCCCCGGTGCCACTAAGAGGCGTACGAGCGGCCCCGGGCCCTCCAGCCTCCGCCCCGCCCCGCCCCGCCACGCCACGCCGGACTCACCCTGGGGCTGCTCCCCGCAGGAGGCCGAGCACCGACTCCCGCTCGCTCTCCGAAGGAACCTGTGGGAGAACAAGGAGCGCACTGGGCGCAGGAGCAGCGACCCTGGGGGACCTCGGAGGGCGGTCCCGGAGGACGCGGAGCAGCAGGGAGCTGGGGGCGCGCGGCGGGGCGGACGCGGGAAGAGGGAGGCGGGGGCCGAGGGGCGGGGCTGAGACTCCCGCGGTGGGCTCGGTGGGCCGCGAGGCTGCCGGGGAGCACGACAGGAGGGTCTCGGTCCGGCCTCCCGCCCCTCCCACCGCGGCGCCCACCTCCCTCGTCCGTTCCCCTCGCCGCCGCCTACCTCGTCGCGCCGGGATGTGTGCTCCGCGAACGGGAGCCGCGCGGGTGCCCCGAGCCTGGGCCGCCGTTGGCTCCGCCTTCCCGGACCCCTCCCTGCGGCTGCCGCGCCGGGCGGGGGCGGCGGAGCCTGAGGAGGCGCGGCGCGGGCAGGAGGCGCGGCGCGGGGAGGAGGCGCGGCGCGGGGAGGAGGCGCGGCGCGGGGAGGAGGCGCGGGGCGGGGAGGAGGCGCGGGGCGGGGAGGAGGCGCGGGGCGGGGAGGAGGCGCGGGGCGGGGAGGAGCGGAGGCCGCCCTCCGCGTCTGGCACCGCCGCACCCCCTGGGCTGGGCTCCGCTAGCCGTCGTCGTACCCCCTCCCGCTCTCCCGCTCCCTGAGCCCCCTGCCTGTGTCCCCCCAACCCTGGCACACAGCCGGCCTTCCCTTCCGCCCGCACAACCCATCCTCCGCGAGTGGAGGGGTGGACACCTGCTCAACAGAGAATTCGATTTTGCAAACATTTATTGAGTGCCCTCCAGGTGCCAGGCGCTGTGCCAGGGGCCCGGGCTTCAAAGACGACCAAGGCAGAGATCCTGGGTTTGAAGATCTCCCGAGCTGGGGCGGGGGGCCGGTCGGATGCGAGGGCAACACGCTTTAACAATGCAACGCGCTGGGAAAGATTTATCGGTGCACGCTGCCCTGGGGGCGTGGAGCAGAGGAGGAGAAGTCAGGCTGGAGAGAAGGGGGACTCCATTCTGCCCGGCTGCGGGGGAGTGAGGCTACATAGCAGAGGCGACCAGCATCCAGGGGCTTTACTGGAAAAAGAGCTCTGAAATGGCCATGACGATAACTGACTTCTATTGTGCTGTTTCCATGCCCAGGTACTCCTCAGATCACTTCCCTTCACAGTAGTTCCTGATATCAAGACCATCCTTATTTTGGTTCTGCAATTGAGGAAACTGAGGTTCCGGGTGAAAGAATGTGTATAGGGGAGAGCATAGGAACTGCTGGGCGAGTGAGCAGGTGGTTGTGGATATTAAAAGGTGAGGAGTGGGTGAGTGAGTGGGCCCCCTTCCCTCAATCCCAGCAGCAAAGGACAGCACAGCACATGTCAGGAGAGGTGGACCCAGAGGTTAAGTCTGGAAGTAAATCTAGCCCTGCACAGGAACCAGGGAAAATGGGTTGGCAGGCCCCACAGGCTGTAGTGCATGGGGAGGCTGTGAGAGGCAGCAAATGTCATGATGATGTTTCCCCTCATTCCTCAAAAATTATCCTCATTCCTCAAAAAATATCTACACTATTGCTCCTCAAAATGTAACGTGCCTGAGACTCACTAGGGGGTTGTGTAATGCTGGAGTGGTGCCAGATTCTGAATTTCTAACAAGCTCCCAAGTGATGTGATGCCACTGATCTGCAGACCACACTTTTTGAGTGGAGACCGCATGAGACACATTTTTAGCTGCAATGCTTACTGTTGGAAAGATAATGAGAACCATCTGATATGGGGTCAAATGATTTTGGACAAGAACACCAGGAAGTGGTGTTGGAACAAGTAGATATTTATGTGCCTGAAGGGACCCAATCCCTACCTCACACCATATTCAAAACACAATTTAAGAGAGATCATTGGCCTAAACATAAAGCAAATTGATAAAGCTACTAGAAGAAAACAGGAGGGTATCTTTTAAATCTTGGGGTATGCAAAGATTTCCTAGAAAGGATACAAAAAAGCCAGGCACGGTGGCATGAGCCTGTATCCCACATACTCAGGAGGCTGAGGCAGGAGAATTGCTTGAGCCCAGGAGTTCAAGGCTGCAGTGAACTATGATCGGTCCACTGCACTTCAGTTTGGGTGACAAAGAGACACCATCTCTAAAAAAAGAAAAAAAAAAAAAAGCATGGACCCTGAAAACAATTGATAAACGGACCTCATCAAAATTTAAAACTCCTGCTCATCAAAAAACACTATTGGCCAGGTGCAGTGGCTCATGCCTGTAATCCCAGCACTTTGGGAGGCCAAGGCGGGTGGATCACCTGAAGTCAGGACATTGAGACCATCCTGGCTAACACAGTGAAACCCCATCTCTACTAAAAATACAAAAAACTAGCCAGGCATGGTGGCACATGCCTGTAGTTCCAGCTACTCAGGAGGCTGAGGCAGGAGAATTGCTTGAACCCGGGAGGCAGAGGTTGCAGTGAGCCAAGATCAGGCCACTGCACTCCAGCCTGGGTGACACAGTGAGACTCCATCTCAAAAAAAAAAAAAAAAGACCAGGCGCGGTGGCTCACATCTGTAATCCTAGCACTTGGGAGGCCAAGGCGGGCAGATCACGAGGTCAGGAGATGGAGACCATTCTGGCCAACATGGTTAAACCCCGTCTCTACTAAAAATACAAAAAATTAGCCGGGCGTGGTGGCAGAGGTTGCAGGGAGTGGAGATCGCGCCACTGCACTCCAGCCTGGGCGACAGGGTGAGACTCTGTCTCAAAAAAAAGAAACAAAAAACACTATTAAGAAAATAGGACCAGGGACCAGGTGCAGTGGCCCACACCTGTAATCCCTTCAAGCACTTTAAGAGTTCAAGGTGGGTGAATGGCTTGAGCCTAGGAGTTTGAGACCAGCCTGGGCAACACGGCAAAACCCAGTCAGTATCTACTAAAATTACAAAAACTAGCCAGGTGTGTTGGCTTGTGCCAGTAGTCCCAGCTGCTCAGGAAACTGAGGCAGGAGGATCACTTGAGCCTGGGAAGCAGAGGTTACAGTGAGCCATGATTGCCATGATTGTGCACTGTCACAGGCTGGGTGACAGAGTAAGACCTTGTCTCAAAAGGAAAGGAAAGGAAAAGAAAAGAGGCAAGCCACAGACTGGGAGACTAGGAAGAAATATATCTGACAAAGAAATTGTATCCAGAATAAAGAACTCCTGTAACTCAATAAAAAGACAAACAACCCAATCGAAAAACAGGCAAAAGATATGAACATGCACTTCACAAAAGAAGATATACAAATAACCAATAAGCATATGAGAAAGCACACATCCAACATCATTTGTCATCAGGGAAATGCAAATTAAAACCTGTCATAGTCAGCTCCTGCTGCTATAACAAAATACCACAGTAACTTATAAGTAATAGAAATTTATTGCTTACAGTTCTAGAGGCCAGAAAGTCCAAGTTCAAGGGGCCAGCCGGTTCAGTGTCTGGTGAGGGCCTGTTCCTCACTGATGGCATTGGATAGGTATCCTCACATGGTGGAAGAGAAAGACAGGCATAGGCCGGGTGCGGTGGCTCACACCTGTAATCCCAGCACCTTGGGAGGCCGAGGCGGGTGGATCACGAGGTCAAGAGATCGAGACCATCCTGGCCAACATGGTGAAACCCCGTCTCTACTAAAAATACAAAAAATAGCTGGGCGTGGTGGCGGGCGCCTGTAATCCCAGCTACTCGGGAGGCTGAGGCAGGAGAATGGCATGAACCCAGAAGGCGGAGCTTGCAGTGAGCTGAGATCGCGCCACTGCACTCCAGCCTGGGTGACAGAGCAAGACTCTGTCTCAAAAAAAAGAAAAAAGAAAGAAAGATGGGCATAAAGGGATGAACGCTGTGTCCTCATGTGGCAGTAGGGGCCAAAGGGACTAGGGTGCTCCCTTCAAGTTCTCTTATAAGGGCATTAATCCCATTCAAGTGTCCATCAACAAGTGAATGGATAAATATTCATTCACTTGTGGTATATCCATACAATGATATATTTACTCGCCAATAAAAAGAAACAAATTACAACTCAAAGACTATCCTACCATGCAACAACATGGATGAACGTCAAAATAGATTGACTAGGCCAGGCACAGTGGCTCACGCCTGTTATCCCAGCACTTTGGGAGGCTGAGCCGGGCAGATCACTTGAGTTTAGAAGTTCAAGACCAGCCTGGCCTGGCCAACATGTTGAAACCCCATTTCTAGTAAAAAAAAAAAATAGAAAAATTAGCCAGGTGTGGTGGTGGGCACCTGTAATTCCAGCTACTCAGGAAGCTGAGACAAGAGAATCACTTGAACCTGGGAGGCGGAGGTTGCAGTGAGCCGAGATCACACCACAGCACTCCAGCCTGGGCGGCAGAACAAGACTCCATCTCAAAAATTAGATAGATAGATAGATAGATAGATAGATAGATAGATAGATAGACAGACAGACAGACAGACTGAATGAATGAAAGAAGGCAAACACAAAAAAAGTACATACTGTATGATTACTGGGGTGTTGTGATCTTGATGCCATGAGTGAGGTCAGAGGCCTTCATTAGGTCAGAAACCCACTTTATTATTATAAAAAATTACCAAAACTACTTCAAAAGAAAGATAAAATATTAATAGATCAATGTTAATAGAGTAGAACTGTCAACTGCTCCCTCAAAAAGCACTGAGTCCTGCTAGTTCTGCAGGATAACTTCACCAAACATTTAAGAAAGAAACACTTATTTTAATTCTTCTAGAAGATAGAAATAGAAAGAAATCTTCAAAATTCTTTTTATAATAGCATTGATACTAAAACTTGTCAAAAAAGGCCAAAAAAAAAAAAAAAACAACCTGCAAATGAGTCACATTTAGAAATATTGGTGCAAAAATCCTAAAAACTGTATCAGCTAACAAATTCACCAGAACCTAAAAAGAATAACACCCCATGAATAAGTAGAGTGTATTCTAAAAATGATTTAATATTTGGAAATTTTTTTTTAATATTTGGAAAGCTATTACTATAACTCCATGTAAGACAATCTATTAATAGGATAAAAAGTTAGGTGGGGCACAATGACTCACGCCTGTAATCCCAACACTTTGGGAGGCAGAGGCAAGCGGATCACTTGAGGTCAGGAGTTTGAGACCAGCCTGGCCAACATGGTGAAACCCCATCTGTACTAAAAATACAAAAATTATCTGGGTATGGTGGCACACAGCACCACAGCTACTTAGAAGGCTGAGGCAAAAGAATTGCTTGAACCTGGGAGGTGGAGGTTGCAGTGAGTAGAGATCATGCCACTGTACTCCAATCTGGGCAACAGAGCAAGACTCTGTCTCAAAAAAACAAATTGTTCTTATTAAAAGTAAATGGTCTAGACCAGGTGCAGTGGTTCACACATGTAAATTCCAGCACTTCAGGAGGCCAAGGCAGGAGGATCACCTGAGATCAGGAGTTCCAGCCTGGGCAATATCGTGAGACCTCATCTCTAAAAAAAATAGTAATAATAAATAAAACTAACCAGGTGTGGTGGCACTCATCTGTGGTCCCAGCTACTCAGGAGGCTGAGGTGGGAGGATTGCTTGAGCCCTGGAGATGGAGGCTGCAATAAGCCATGATCATGCCACTGCACTCCAGCCTGGGCATCAGAGTGAGACCTCATCTCTAAAAAACAAAACCAAAACGAAAGAAAATGGTCTAAATCCTCCAATTATAAGGCAAGGATTGTCAGACTAGATTAAAAAGCAAGACTTAATGTGCTTTCTAGAATAAACTCACTTGAAAAATAGACACAGATATCCTAAAAGAAAATGAATTAAAAAAAGATTTACCATGGAAACACTAATTAATAAGTTGGAATGACTACATTAATATAAGGCA
Source organism: Nomascus leucogenys (assembly GCF_006542625.1). Classification (NCBI taxonomy): domain Eukaryota; kingdom Metazoa; phylum Chordata; class Mammalia; order Primates; family Hylobatidae; genus Nomascus; species Nomascus leucogenys. The sequence goes on along the minus strand of NC_044399.1, from coordinate 32,316,163 downwards.
AAGCAAGCCGGGGACGGTGGCTCATGCCTGTAATCCCAGCACTTTGGGAGGCCGAGGCAGGTGGATCACAAAGTCACGAGTTTGAGACCAGCCTGACCAAAGTGGTGAAACCTCACCTTTACTAAAAATAGAAAAATTAGCCAGGTGTGGTGGCATGCGCCTGTACTCCCAGCTACTTGGGAGGCTGAGTCAGGAGAATCGCTTGAACCTGGGAGGTGGAGGTTGTGGTGAGCCGAGATTGCGCCATTGCACTCCAGCCTGGGCGACAGAGCAAGACTCCATCTCAAGAAAAAAAAAAAAAAAAGAAAAAATATATATGGCAAAGTAGACCTCAAAACAAGGAATATTACCAGGGATAAAGGGGAATATTTCATAATGATAAGCGATCAGTTGATCAAGAGGACATAGCTTATGTGTATGAACCCAATATGAATCCCTAAGTGGGTATGAATCTAATAAGCCTCAAAGTGCCTACCAATATAAATCATTTAATATCACTCTGAATGTCGGCCAATATCAGCAGATGAGAAAAAGAAACAATAGACATAGATATTAGAAAAAAGGAGGCAGTACAGGTGATACACAGGTATACCTAGAAACTCAAAGAAATTCACTGAAAAGCTAGTAGAAATGATGAAAAATTTAAGATGGCAGAGTATACAATTGATATTAAAAGTTTATGACTTTCTGGCCAGGCACGGTGGCTCACACTTGTAATCCCAGCACTTTGGGAGGCCGAGGCGGGTGGATTACAAGGTCAGGAGATTGAGACCATCCTGGCCAACATAGTGAAACTCCGTCTCTACTAAAAATACAAAAATTAGCTGGGCTTGGTGGCGGGCGCCTGTAATCTCAGCTACTCAGGAGGCTGAGGCAGGAGAATAGCTTGAACCAGGGAGTCAGAGGTTGCAGTGAGCCGAGATCACACCACTGCACTCCAGCCTGGTGACAGAGCGAGACTCTGTCTTAAAAAAAAAAAAAAAAATGACTTTCCTATGAACAAAAATAACTATAAAGTATAATGAAAGAAAAAATCCAAACTAAGATATCAAGAAAGATTAAATACCGATTTATAAATTTAATAGGAAAAATGAAAGACCTATTGATATTTGGGGGAAAAAAACTTTAAAATTCTAGTGAAGGACATAAAAGATAAAATGTACCTCAAATGGCTAGGGAAAGAACAGTTCAATAGTGCAATTATATTAATTCATTCTGAAACAATCTTTATACCCAATGCAATTCCAATTAAAATATAAGAAGTATTTTTCACAGAGAATTTATTAAATGCTACCACAATTCATCAGGAAAAATAAATATTGGTGAATAATAGGAAAGTTCTGAGAAAAAAAGAGTTATGGGACCAGGGGAAGTGGGATTTAAAAATATTAAAACAATTTTTAAAGTTTAGTACTGAGGCTATAGTCCCAGGACTCTGGGAGGCCGAAGCAGGTAGTCACTTGAGCCCAGGAGTTCAAGACCAGCCTGGGCAACATGGCAAAACCCCATCTCTACAAAAAATGCAAAAATTATCTGGGTGTAGTGGTGCTCATCTGTAGTCCCAGATGCTCAGGAGGTTGAAGTAGAATTGCTTGAACCCAGGAGGTCCAGGCTGCAGTGAGCCATGACCACGCCACTGCACTTAAGCCTGGGTGACACAGCAAGACCCTGTCTCAAAAAAAAATGAATTAATAAAGTTTAGTAGTAAAGAGGCAATCAACAGCTAGACAAATAGAACCCAATTGAAAGAACAGAAATAGTCCTCATGTATACTGTATTTTAATATTTGAGAAAGGTGACATTTAAGTGGAAGGAGAGGAATTTTTTTTTTTTTTTTTAATGTGGGGACAGGCCAGGTGCAGTGGCTCACACCTGTAATCACAGCACTTTGGGAGGCTGAGGCGGGAGGATCTCTTGAGCCCAGGAATTCAAGACCAGCTTGGGCAACATAGCAAGACCTCATCTCTACTAAAAATAAAAAAAATTTAAAAAAAATTGATGCATGTGCAAGTAGACCCAGCTACTCAGGAGGCTAAGGTGGGAGGATCGCTTGAGCTCAGGAGATAAAGGTTGCAGTGAGCCGTGATCATGCCACTGCACTCCAGCTCAGGCATCAGAGGAAGACCCTGTCTCAAAATAAAATAAAATATGGCGACAATTACAACTAGCTACTCTTTATGAAAAAAAAAAAGAGAGGAAAAAGGCTGGGCGCAGTGGTTCATGCCTGTAATCCCACCACTTTGGGAGGTGGAGGTGGGCAGATCTCCTGCCCTCCTCTGCAAGATTATAAAAATAAATCTACTGAGAAAATATTTTAATGTGAGAAGTGAGGTAGGGATACAGCTTTCTTTCACTTCTGTTTTGAGACGGGGTCTTGCTCTGTCGCCAGAAGGGAGTGCCGTGGCGAGATCTCGTCTCACTGCAAGCTCCGCCTCCCGGGTTCAAGTGATTCTCCTGCCTCAGCCTCCTGAGTAGCTGGGATTACAGGCGCCCGCCACCATGCCCAGCTAATTTTGTTGTTGTTGTTTGAGACGGAGTCTCGCTCTGTCACCCAGGCTGCAGTGCAGTGGTGCGATCTCGGCTCACTGCAAGCTCCGCCTCCCGGGTCCATTCTCCTGCCTTAGCCTCTCGAGTAGCTGGGACTACAGGTGCCCGCCACCACGCCTGGCTAATTTTTTGTATTTTTAGTAGAGACGGGGTTTCAGCGTGTTAGCCAGGATGGTCTCGATCTCTTGACCTCGTGATCTGCCCGCTTTGGCCTCCCAAAGTGCTGGGATTACAGGCGTGAGCCACTGTGCCCGGCCGCAGTGAGGGAAACATTTCTAAGTAAATTCCAAATCCAAATCTATAAAGGAAAAGGTGGATATGTGTGACTAAAAAAAGGGTAAACATTTTTATAGGTAAAAATATTATTTGCAACATATGATATTATATGCAATATGATAAAGTTAAATTCCTCAATTTAAAAGAGTTTACATAAATAAATGAGAAAAGATGAAAAAATTTAAAACGGTCAAAGAAAATAGTCTAACATAAAAAATATATAGCAAATAAACACAGAAAACTGATGCTAGATCTCCCATTAAAGAAAAAAAAAAAAAGGAAAAAAAACATCCAAAAGATGCACAACCTCACTCATAATCAAAGAATTCTAAGCCAAAATAGGAGGTGATGTCCCTTGTTAAGACAAAAATGTTTAAGTCTGTTGACATCCAGTGCTGTCAAGGATGTGGGGAAAAAAACACATTTACACATTTGGAAGGAATATTATTTGGTGCAAACTTTCTGGAACACGATCTGGTAATATTTGTTCAAATATTATATGTACATGTCCTTTAGTCCAGAGGATATTTGGGCAAGCAGAATGGAAGAAAAGAGAAGCAGAGAGAGATGTTTGGGTGGATGAGAGCTTGGAGCAGGAGTGCTGGGAGAGGCTGCATCCTAGGACAGGGCAGGTGCAGTGAGGGCAGAGTTGGCCCAGATGGCCGGAAGCTCAGGGCAGGAGTCACCTCACCCAGCCAGAGCTCGGTCAAGGTGCTCGTTTAGAGCAGTTGCAGAGGGAACAGGAAGATGAGCTCAATGCCAGAGGAATGAATGACTTCGGGCCCATCTGGACAGGGAGAAGAGAGTTTACCAAGCACGCTCTGGAAAAAAAGAGAATGCCAACAATCCTTGAAAAGGTGACAGAGAGAATCTGCTTCAGGCTACAGGTGTGCATTGTCATTGCATTTGGCATTCAGCCCAGACACCATAGGGAACCAGAAATAATTCCAAAAGGAGCAATGGGCTGGTGCCCAGGCATGCAGCAAGAGGGCAAGTCAGAAGCGGGTGGAGAAAGGGCACGCTCAGCTCCATTTACTTCTCAATGAGAAGAGAAATTACTGTACTGGGGTTTTGGTTTTGTTTTTGTTTTGTTTTTTGAGATTTCTGGTAACTTTTCCTATTGTTTGTGGCTTTTGTTACCTATTTCTCTTATTTTTATTTTTATTTTATTTTTTTGAGACAGAGTCTTGCTGTGTCACCCAGGCTGGAATGCAATGGTGTGATCTCGGCTCATTGCAACCTCCGCCTCCTGGGTTCAAGTGATCCTCCAGCCTCAGCCTCCCAAGTTGCTGGGATTACAGGCATGCGCCACCATTCCCAGCCAGTCCTAGAATTCTTATGTTGTTCTTTTTTCAAATCTGCTGTCACTTTTTGTTCTTTTCAGTTCCCTGCCAAAAATGTCAAGCTTGACTTTTACTTCCTTGAGCACAGTAAGAATAGTTGTGTTAAGGCTGATCCTGCTATTTACAGTATATGGAGTCCCCACGGGTCTGTTTTGTTGTTTCTGCATATTCTTGCTTATTGAGTCTTCTCATAGATTTGGTTATCTTTGATTATATATTAGATGGTATTTGAAAAAACTGCTTGTAAAAATAATCAGCTTAGGCTGATGCTATTTTCCTCCAGAAAGGATTTTTCACTGATATCTTTAAGGTACCTGAGGGAAGGGATGGGGAAGGTGCTGCCAGACAACAGCCACTTTTAATTCAAGTTCAAAGCTTGAAGTTTCCTGGGACACCTAAATGACAGAAAGCTGGGTGGAAGTCCACGGTGGCCTGGTTTGTACAGGCTTTTGGGGTCCCAGCCTAATGTGACCAAAAATATGCCACATTCCATTCCCTGCCCCCAGAGGGCCCTAGACTCCTAGTTCATTCTCTTAGCTGCTGCTTTGGAATCAGTAAATGCCCACAGGGAAAACAAGCACATACACTGAGCTTATCTTTCTGGCTTCCTGTCTACTTGCATGCAGACTTATGCCTGGGAACCCCCATGCTCTTTTTAGCTTTTCACTGCTTTTTTTTTTTTTTTTTTTTTTTTTTGAGACAGTCTTGCTCTGTCACCCAGGCTGGAGTGCGGTGACATGCTCACGGCTGACTGCAGCCTCGACCTCTCAGGCTCAAGTGATCCTCCCACCTCAGCCTCCCCAGTATACTTTCTTTTTTCTTAATAAACTTTATATTTTGGAATAATTTTAGATTTACAGAAAAGTTGCAAAGATAGTACAGAGAGTTCCTGAACACCCTTCCCCCTGTTTTCTCTAATGTTAACATCTTACATAATCATGATACATTTGTCAAAACTAAGACATGAACATTGGAATGTTATTATTAAGGAAATTCCAGACTTTATTAATCTTTCACTAGTTTTTCCACTAATATCTATCCTTTCTCTGTTCTGGGATCCAGTCCAAGATAACACATTGCAGTTAGCCTTCAAAGTTTCTGAGAAGATTTGAAATTTACCTATCAGTAAACATGGGCATTTACTGATTCAGCTTCCGAGGCATGACCAGTCTCCCATTACTGCCCTCCTCCATCATTTTCTGTCATTGCCAGAAGTAATTAGTCAACATAAAAAATTTGAAAGGGGCTGGGTGCGGTGGCTCACACCTGTAATCCCAACACTTGGGGAGACCGAAGCAGGCAGATCAATTTGAGATCAGGAGTTTGAGTCCAGCTTGGCCAACACGGTGAAGCCCTGCCTCTACTAAAAATACCAGAAAATAAGCTGGGCATGGTGGCGGGCGCCTGTAATCCCAGCTACTCAGGAGACTGAGGCACGAGAATCGCTTGGACCCAGGAGGCGGAGGTTGCAGTGAGCCAAGATGGCGCCACTGCACTCCAACCTGGGTGACAGAGTGAGACCCTGCTGTCTCAAAAAAAAAAAAAAAGAAATTAAAAGGGAGTTTTCAGATTTGTTTGATGGAGAAAGTTGAAAAATCGAGTTTGCAACCAGCTAGGGTAGGGAAGCTGCGAGGAGACTAGAGGATGAATGTATGACAGAAAACAAAAAGCGTGGTGGTGGTCTACACCGTGCTGCAGCAACGAGCAAACTGCAAGATCTCCGCGGCTAAACACAGAAAAGTCTATCTCTTGCTCACTCCAAGTCTGCCGCACGCTTGGTGGCTGTCCAGGGCAGCTGTCTTCCAAGTGGTAGCTCAGGAATCCAAATCTTCCTGTCTTGTGGCTCATTTGTCTTTGCCGGGGACATGTCCTTCCCACTCCTGATGTTTCCTTCCATGAGCAGAGAACCCCACTGGCATAAAACTCTTAGTCTCCCTCCACGCCTCTCTCTACGCCTCTCCACGCCTCTCTCCACGCCTCTCTCTATGCCTCTCCACGCCTCTTCCATGCCTCTCTCTACGCCCTCTCCACGCCTCTCTCCACGCCTCTCCACGCCTCTCTCCACGCCTCTCCACGCCTCCTCCACGCTCTCCACGCCTCTCTCCACGCCTCTCCACGCCTCTCCACGCCTCTCCACGCCTCTCTCCACGCCTCTCTCCACGCCTCTCTCCACGCCTCTCCACGCCTCTCTCCACGCCTCTCCACGCCTCTCTCCACGCCTCTCCACGCCTCTCTCCACGCTCTCCACGCCTCTCCACGCCTCTCTCCACGCCTCTCCACGCCTCTCTCCACGCTCTCCACGCCTCTCTCCACGCCTCTCCACGCCTCTCACGCCTCTCTCCACGCCTCTCCACGCCTCTCTCTACGCCTCTCCACGCCTCTCCACGCCTCTCTCCACGCCTCTCACGCCTCTCTCCACGCCTCTCCACGCCTCTCCACGCCTCTCCACGCCTCTCCACGCCTCTCTCCACGCCTCTCTCCACGCCTCTCCACGCCTCTCTCCACGCCTCTCCCCCCCCCCCCTCCACGCCCTCCACGCCTCTCCACGCCTCTCTCCACGCCTCTCCACGCCTCTCTCCACGCCTCTCCACGCCTCTCTCCACGCCTCTCCACGCCTCTCCCCCCCCCCCCCCCCCCCCCCCTCTCCACGCCTCTCCCCCCTCTCCACGCCTCTCTCCACGCCTCTCCACGCCTCTCTCCACGCCTCTCCACGCCTCTCTCCACGCCTCTCCACGCCTCTCTCCACGCCTCTCCACCCTCTCCACCCTCTCCCCCTCCACGCCTCTCTCCACGCCTCTCCACGCCTCTCCACGCCTCTCTCCACGCCTCTCCACGCCTCTCTCCACGCCTCTCCACGCCTCTCCACGCCTCTCCCCCTCCACGCCTCTCCAGCCTCTCCACGCCTCTCCACCCTCTCCACGCCTCTCCACGCCTCTCTCCACGCCTCTCCACGCCTCTCTCCACGCCTCTCCACGCCTCTCCACGCCTCTCCCCCCCCCCCTCTCCACGCCTCTCCACGCCTCTCTCCAGCCCTCCACGCCTCTCTCCCCTACGCCTCTCTATGCCTCTCTCCACGCCTCTCCATGCCTCTCTCCACGCCTCTCCACGCCTCTCTCCACGCCTCTCCACGCCTCTCCATGCCTCTCCACGCCTCTCCACGCCTCTCTCCTACGCCTCTCCACGCCTCTCTAGCCTCTCCATGCCTCTCCACGCCTCTCTCACGCCTCTCCTCTCCCACGCCTCTCTCTACGCCTCTCCATGCCTCTCCACGCCTCTTTTCTACGCCTCTCCATGCCTCTCTCTACGCCTCTCCACTCCTCTCTACGCCTCTCCACGTCTCTCTCCACGCCTCTCCACGCCTCTCTCCACGCCTCTCCACGCCTCTCTCCATGCCTTTCCACGCCTCTCTCCACGTCTCTCCACTTCTCTCTCCACGCCTCTCCACGCCTCTCTCCACGCCACTCTCCATGCCTCTCCACGCCTCTCCACGCCTCTCCACGTCTGTCTCCACGCCTCCCCACGCCTGTCTACGCCTCTCTCTATGCCTCTCCATGCCTTTCTCCATGCCTCTGCTGATTTGATTGATGAATGTTGAAGGAGGAACAAGGCGTGTGTAACCCGGCCCTCTTCTTCCTTTTCTCTGGTGAGCTGGCCCACCTGCAAAAATGTGTGTTCTAAACTGATACACCACACCTCACCCTGAGTACTACGAGGATGGCCCAGCTCCACTGAGGGAAGAGGGATGAAGTTTTACCTAATTCTGGGGTTCAGCATTAGGTTCTGCCCACTGTCCTGTTTCCAAAACTTTGTTACTATGCCTACATCAAGCTTATCCACCAGCAGCCCCCGGGCTGCATGCAGCCCAGCATGGCTTTAAATGCAGCCCAAAACAAACTCGTAAGCTTTCTTAAAACATTGAGTTTTTTTTTAACTCATCAGCTATCATTGGTGATACTGTATTTTATGTGTGGTCCAAGGCAATTCTTCTTCTTCCAATGTGGCCCAGGGAAGCCAAAAGATAGAACACCCTGACCTACATAAATAATAAACATAACTGACACAAAAGTGCACTTATTTGTTCCACAGAGTTATTCATCATCTAAGACAGCAGTTCTCAACCCAGGGTATTTTTGCCTCTCAGTGGGATGTTTGACGATGCCTGGAGGCTTTTTTTTTTCCTTTTTTTTGAGACGGAGTCTTGCTCTGTCACCCAGGCTGGAGTGCAGTGGCACGATCTCGGCTCACTGCAAGCTCTGCCTCCCGGGTTCACGCCATTCTCCTGCCTCAGCCTCCCGAGTAGCTGGGACTACAGGTGCCTGCCACCATGCCCGGCTAATTTTTTTTTGTATTTTTTTTTTAGAGACGGGGTTTCACCGTGTTAGCCAGGATGGTGTCGATCTCCTGACCTTGTGATCCGCCCACCTCGGCCTCCCAAAGTGCTGGGATTACAGGTATGAGCCACCACGCCCGGCCTTTTTTTTTTTTTTTTTTTTTTTTTTTTTTTTTTTTTTTTTTTTTGAGACAAGGTCTCACTCCTATCGCCCAGGCTGGAGTGCAGTGGTAGGATCTCGACTCACTACAGCCTCGACCTCCCAGGCTCAGGTGATTCTGTCACCTCAGCCTCCTGAGTAGCTGGGACCACAGGTACACACTGCCATGCCTGGCTAATTTTCTGTATTTTTTGCAGAGACGGGGTTTTGTCATGTTGCTGGTCTCAAACTCCTGGGCTCAAGTGATCCACTCACCTTGGCCTCCCAAAGTGCTGGGATTATAAGCATGAGCCACCTCACCCAGCCTGGAGACATTCTTGATTGTCACAGCTGGGAAGGGACTACTGGCATCTAGGGGGTACAGCTGGAGATGCTGCTAAATATCCTATAATTCACAGGACAGTCTCCCACAACAAAGAATTATCTAACCCAAAATGTCAACAGTACTGAGATTAGGGAAACCTTGATCTAAGAGGAGCAAGTGACCCTCTTGGAGCAGCTGAAGTGATTTAGTCCAAGTCTAAACCGAGAGGAATTGGACCAGGGTGGCCATCGAAGACCAAGCAGCTCAGTCCCCTCATCCCTGTCACTGCACCTCTTGGGCACACAGAGCCCTTCCTGAGGATGCGATGAGGCTGCCACGAGCCCAGTGATCTGTCCAGGAGCCCTTGTGCCCCGTTGCCTCTCCCAGGTGCGGTGATGGTGGGGCACCTCCCCGTGCTTCTGGTGGGAAGCAGGACAAAAGTGTCCTCTCTTCTTAGATCCCCAGCCCACCACGGAGGTCTGTCTGTTGGCCCCATGTACCCCAGAGTGTGGCCTAAGGGTAGAACTAGGTGCGAGGTTCATGCCAGCACCTCACTTTCACCCTTCTCCCCAGCTCCTGCTCCACTTCCCAGTCTGGTGAATCTGTTTCTAATGGAGTTCTCGAGCCAGCCTTCTGGGCTAGGTGTGGGGCTGGGAAATGGAGGGGAAGGACCTTCAAATATGCAGGAAGAGGGTAGGGACCCACTCAACACCCTCTTTATATAAATAAACATTTGATAACACCTCGCTTACTCTCCTAAAATGGCAATCATAAATAATATGCCTTCTCATGCACTTACTTCTTTAAAATCACACTATAGTGCCTGAGCTATACTAGGGAGAAAAAATAAAAGGAAAGCAATTTATAACCAAATAACACATATTTCCATCTGTCAGTGCTCAGGTCCCATGACACTAGAAAGCATAATGAAGTGTCAGATGCTTCTCCTTGCATATAATAAATAAGTCTGAGTTTAAGAAATGTAGAGGATCAGAAATTATTCTGTGTAACGACAAAAATAAATAAAAGAGCAAAGATACACTATCAAATGCTAGAATAAGTATTATTTTAAGGCCAGGCATGGTGGCTCGTGCCTGTAATCCCAGCACTTTGGGAGGCCAACATGGGAGGATCGCATGAAGCCAGGAGTTTGAGAAAAGCTTGGACAACATAACAAGACCCTATCTCTACTAAAAATAAAAAATTAGCCAGGCATGGTGGTGCACGCCTGTAGTGCCAGCTACCTGGGAGGCTGAGGTGGGAGGATCACTTGAGCCTGGGAGTTCGAGGCTGCAGTGAGCTGTGATGACGCCACTGCACTCCAGTTTGGGCAACAAGAGTGAGACCTGTCTCAAAAATAAGTAAATAAACAAATATTTTTTTTTTCTTTTTTTAGATGGAGTTTCGCTCTCGTTGCCTAGGCTGGAGTGCAATGGCGTGATCTCAGCTCACCGCAACCTCCACCTTCTGGGTTCAAGCGATTCTCCTGCCTCAGCCTCCCTGAGTAGCTGGAATTACAAGCATGTGCCACCACACCTGGCTAATTTTATATTTTTAGTAGAGACTGGGTTTCTCCATGTTGGTCAGGCTGGTCTTGAACTCCCGACTTCAGGTGATCCACCCGCCTCGGCCTCCCAAAGTGCTGGGATGACAGGCGTGAGCCACCGTGCTGGGCCATAAATATTTTTAATCTGTGTTTTTTTTAAACTGCAAAAACAGATCACCTTTTGTAGTCTGTACATGTAAAAGGGAATCAGGGGCTGAGATCATGGTAATACAGTTTTCACCAACGTGAACAGCTGTCCCTGCCCACTAAATGGCAGCAGTGCTTCGCAGTCACTGTGAAATTAAAACACTTCTCCCCACGTTACTAGATTCCCACACACCTAATCTCCCCTCCCAGAACCACTGAGTTAATGCTTCAAATATTAACCTGACAAGTCAGTAAAATTCCAGCTGAACATTTGGAAGGATATATGCCAAAATATTAATGGTGCTTTTCTAAAGCAGAAGGGGAATTACAAGAAGCACTCCCTTTTTTCTTTCTTTCCTTTTTACGTTCTGTATTGTGTAAAATTTCCTTACAACTTGTATGAACTTTGCAACCAGACAAAAAAAAAAGAGTCATTTTTGAAGCCAATGTGTCAGGGCTCCCAATAGTGTGCATGTTTGTTTTGGTCCTTTCAAGGAGTATGCAAGTCTGCGATGGAGAAACCACCAATTCACTTTTTCAAACGCCAAAACAACTCCGCAGGCGCGGAGGAGACCTATCTTGCAGCGCGGCCGGCCCAAGGCGCCAGGGAATCCGGCTCAGCTCAGCCCTACGGCTTTGCTCAGCCTCGTCTGCACCGCCGCCCCGTGGCCAAGGACAGTACTGCGCCCTCCAAAAGGCAAGGGCGGAGGAGGGGCCAGGGGCCTTGCCCCAGGGGCAAGCTTCTTTCTGTCCCGCTGTCCACACGGCAGTCTAGGGAAGTTTATGGACCCCTCTCTCAGTATAATGGCGGGTAAATATGTAAATAAAATACATATGCTGGAAAGAAAACTAATACTGGTGAGATGATTCTTAAAACTCTTTATAAATGTGTAATATAATAATAGCCGTTTCATTGTTGTAAATAACCAGCTCTAGGGGCAGGTCCAGGAACTCATTATTTTCCAAGCAGTGAGGGGTATACACGACGTTTCGAGATATCCACAACCTGATGTGCCAGTGTCTGTGATTGTAATTCGTAACAAAGTTGCAGGTACTGCTAACAGTACACTCTTAATAAGAGGAAAAACTAAATATTAGAAGTTGATGAAAGTCAATATGTAACTTTTTCCCATGTGAATTCGACTTACAGACCCCTTAGGGCGCACGGACCACAGGTTAAGGCCCCCTTGAAGGGGCACGAGTTTAGGAGAAGCTCCGTTGTGGGTTTTCAGTCCTGAAGGTGAGCCGCGGGGTAGGCACGCATGGGCGCTCAGAAAAGGGAAGACAGAGGCGCCTCCCCGGCTGCGCCTGCGGAGGGATGACCCACACTCCCCTCCCCTGACTTCTTTGGCCTGGTTTCACGCGACTAGAGGAAGTTAAAGACCCGTGTGACTGAAGAGGAGCTCACAGTTCCCAGCGTCTGCTCCCGCGGTGTCCAGCGCCCAGAATGCAGCTTCTGGTCCTGCTATGGGGTTGCCTGCTGCTCCCAGGTGAGATGGGGAGGGGCTCTTGGGAGGGATGTGGGGCTGCTCACCCTTGGGGTCTGCAGGGAAAGGACCTCCTGACTGCCTGATAGCCCCACCCCACCTATCCTCAGCCTCCTCAGCCCTAGGGGAGCGGGGCGGGGTGGGGGTGGGGGGAGGTGGGGGCGGCGCTGGGGCCGCACTTGCTGTTTCTGGAACCTACAGCCAGGTTTTCTCCAGACCTGCGGGTTTCCCCTCATGGCAACTGGCTGTAAGAGTTGCTTTGCCTCTCTAATCTTAATTTTTCTACCCTGTGCCAAGCCTGGAGGCGAACAAGACACCCCGTCTGGTTGCCCTGTTGAACTCAGCAAATATTTGTTGAATCTCGGCTATGCCTCTCCCCACAACCCTGAGAGATGAGAATTAATCACGTTTCATCAATTCTTTTGCTTTCTTTTTCTTTACCTTCTAACACTTAAAATCAGGATGCATCCTACAACTGATGTCAGTTGTTTAGTTGGCGATAGTGAGACCCCATCTCTACAAACAAACAAATAAAAAAATTAGCCAGGCATGGTGGTGCACACCTGTAGTCCTAGCTAGTGGGAGGCTAAGGTGGGAGGATCCCCAGAGGTCAAGGCTACAGTGAGCCATGAGCACCACTGCCCTCCAGCCTGGGCAACAGAGTGAGATCCTGTCTAAAAACAAAACAAAGCCAGGCGCGGTGGCTCACGCCTGTAATCCCAGCTCTTTGGGAGGCTGAGGCGGGCAGATCACAAGGTCAGGAGATCAAGACCATCCTGGCTAACACGGTGAAACCCCATCTCTACTAAAAATACAAAAAATTAGCCAGGCATGGTAGCACGTGGCTGTAGTCCCAGCTACTCAAGAGGCTGAGGCAGGAGAATCACTTGATCCCGGGAGGCAGAAGTTTCAGTGAGCAGACATCAGGCCACTGCACTCCAGCCTAGGTGGCAAAGTGAGACTCCATCTCAAAAACAAACAAACAAAACAAAACACCCAGAAACCCTGCTGGCTATCTGGCTGTCAGATTCTATCTGAATCTAGAACGCCAACCCCCCACCCCAGTTCCTCAATGGGCCAGGGTTAGGGAAACAGCAACAGCCCTGCCCCAAGTTCCCCCAGAGTCGGAGGGAAGTAATGGCTCTTCCAAGGCTGTCCCCAGAAGGGATGACTGAGAAAAGCCTTCCTTCCTCCTCCTAAAATGGAAGCTCTGGCCTTGACCTTGATACATGGAGCCTGGTTATTCCAACCTCCACTCCTGCTCTGATTTTAGGTTATGAAGCCTTGGAGGGCCCAAAGGAAATCAGCGGGTTCGAAGGGGACACTGTGTCCCTGCAGTGCATCTACAGGGAAGAGCTGAGGGACCACCGGAAGTACTGGTGCAGGAAGGGTGGGATCCTGTTCGCTCGCTGCTCTGGCACCATCTATGCAGGAGAGGAAGGCCAGGAGACAACGGAGGGCAGGGTGTCCATCCGTGACAGCCGCCAGGAGCTCTCGCTCATTGTGACCCTGTGGAATCTCACCCTGCAAGACGCTGGGAAGTACTGGTGTGGGGTCGAAAAACGGGGCCCCGATGAGTCTTTACTGATCTCTCTGTTCGTCTTTCCAGGTAACAAATATCTCCTCCTTCCCCAGGCTGGGGCCAGTAGCTGCAGAGGGAAGAGGGAGGGGTGGTGGGGCGTAATCCTGGTACCAACCTTATGGGCACTAAGTCCTCAGGGAGATCTTGCACGTCAAGCGCTGAGCAAGGCTTGGGGCACAGAAGGAGCCGTGTGAGCCTTGGCCCTTGTTTCACTCTTGCTGCCCAAGGTCACACCAGTAGTAGATGTCAGAGCAGGACTGGACCCAGATCTGTCCAGGGCTGGGCTCGGCGCCTTTCCTTTCTGCCCGGGTGTGCTGGAGGGAGATTTCCATAGGCTGGGTACAAGATAGACATATCAGGGGATAAAGAAGACTCCTCGCCTGGTGTCAGAGATATTCCTGAGGCCTCCCGAGGCTGGGCCGACCATTGCTGCATTCCAGACCCAGCCCACAGCATCACCTGAGCCCTGGCCATGCTGGCCTCACCTTGCTTGTGCCCTCAACTCTCCCCTCCTGGCCTCCACCTCCCCAGATATTGAAGTCCAGCCACAGGTGCTAGAGTGCCTGGGAACCGGTCTCTGGATAGGGTGCCTGAAGGAGGGATCGTTAAATGCAGGGACACTAGGGGGCCGGGGCTGGAGCTATGGGGCCTGGGTAGGGGATAGAGCACCTCTCTGGGAGCCCAGAACCCCAAGTGGACCTGCTGAGCTAAGGAGAAAGAAGCCAGAGAGGGCCCAGGGGAGTGAGAGCCTTGGTCTGCTGGCCAGTGTGGGTGAGGTACGTCTTTGTATCCCCCATTTCACAGATGAGGGACTGAGGCTCCAAGAGACTAAGTGATTTGCCCAAGATCTCACGGCAGGAAGTGGTGGAACTGGGATTCAAACCCAAGTCGTTTCCAGCTTTGATGTCTGCTTTAATTCCTCTCCTAGCCCCATAGCTGGGACGTATCCCAATCCCAGGCCCATCCCTACCACCATAGCCCCTATTTTTTTTTTTATTCCTTTATCCACGGATCTTTAATTTGGGGAAATAAAGTTAAACTTGCCAAATAGCAGCAGCATCGAACCACATTGAATCTGTTCTTCATTATTTACAAGATTCTCTTATCTCTTCCAATTCTTATCCGTGTTCACATGTCATTTCTACCAGTTATGATCAAGTTCGCTGTGTTTTAGATTTACCCTCATTTGTAATTCTTTATTTGCGTATGACACGTGTATTGCTATATTATCCTCCTATATCAGACTCTGTTGGCCTCTCTCTGATGGCAGTTGGGATGTTGAAATGAAGAAGACTCACGACAGTGGTGTGCTGGTAAATGTTTAACAGGCTGGGGATGCTCTCATTCTGTGGTGTTTTCCAGTTTCTGTGGTGTCCATTTCTGTGGTCCAATTCCCATGGCCAATTTCCAGCCATCGACAGTTCAACAACAATCTCACCAACTCCTGAAAAGTTAACAGTGAGCTCTTGTGAGCCAGTGCGCGCCATCTCCAGCACACCATTGAGTATGGTGAACCATGAGAAAAATTTCTAAGAAAGTCAGAAAGAGACAAATGTACCCACTATCATTTCTTTTCTTTTTATTTATTTATTATTCATTCATTCATTTTTCTGAGATGCGGTCTCACTCTGTCATCCAGACTGGAGTACAGTGACACAATCTTGGCTCATTACAACCTCTGCCTCCCAGGCTCAAGTAATCCTCCCACTTCAGCCTCCAGAGTAGCTGGGACCACAGGCACAAGTCACTATGCCTAGCTACATTTTGTTTTTTTGGTTTTTTTAGATGTGGTTTTGCCATATTGGCCTGTCTGGTCTCAAACTCCTGGACTCAAGCCATCTGCCCACCTCAGCCTCTCAAAGTGCTGAGACTACTGGCATAAGCCACTGTGCCCAGCAAGCCTACTATCATTTTCTTTTATTCATATTTGCCTGAAGGCCCTAGGCAATGAAATATGTAAGATTAAGAAGTATAAGGCCAGGCGTGGTGGCTCACGCCTGTAATCCCAACATTTTGGGAGGTCAAGGCGGGTGGATCACGAGGTCAGGAGTTCAAGACCAGCCTGGCCAAAATGGTGAAACCCTGTCTCTACTAAAAATACAAAAATTAGCCAGGTGTAGTGGCAGGTGCATGTAATCCCAGCTACTCAGGAGGCTGAGGCAGAGAATTGCTTGAACCTGGGAGGCGGAATTTGCAGTGAGCCAAGATCGTGCCACTGCACTCCAGCCTGGTTGACAGAGCGAGACTCAGTCTCAAAAAAAAAAAAAAAAAAAAAAAAAAAGAAGAAGAAGAAGTATAAATGTTGGAAAGGAAAAGATAAATACTCTGTATTTGCAAAAGATTTGATCATCTACTTAGAAAAATCCAAGAATAAACTGACCTAGTGTTACAGATTGAGTATTCCTAACCCAAAAATGCAAAATACTCCAAAGTTCGAAATTTTTTGTGTGCCAGCATCACACACACAAAGGAAATGCTCATTGGGGCATTTTGGATTTCAGATTTCTGGATTAGGGATGCTGAATCAGCAGATATAATGCAAATATTCTGAAATCTGAATTCTGTTCCCAAGCATTTTGGATAGTGGATACTCAATCTGTAGAAGAGAAAGTGGTGGAGAAAGAGGGAGAGTCCAGGATGGCACACAGTCAGCAAGGACTGGGGAGGTGACAGATGGACTTGGGGAAGTGGGGACCGGAGTAGCTCCTGGGGGGTTGGTTGCATCAGGCTCCTGCCCACTGTGCTGGGCACAGAGGATAGGCTTTTTTTTTTTTTTTTTTGAGACGGAGTTTTGCTCTGTCGCCCAGACTGGAGTGCAGTGGTGCGATCTTGGCTAATTTTTTGTATTTTTAGTAGGGACGGGGTTTCACCATGTTAGCCAGGATGGTCTTGATCTCCTGACCTCGTGATCCACCTGCCTTGGCCTCCCAATAGGATAGGCATCTTGCCCTTAAGGAATCTCAGCCTAGCAGGGAGACCCAGTACACAAGAAATTGCAGTGTAAGTGAGCATTAGCACAACTGGAGGCACGCACAGGGGACTGTGAGTGCACAGAGGAAAAAGAGATTCACTGCTTCCGGGGAAGACATTACAGAGGAGTTGACCTTGAGCTTGTGCTGAAGGACAGAAAGAAGTGCTTTAGGCAGAGATGGAAAGGAAATGCATCGCACACAGAGGTACAGCATGTCCAAGGCACGGAGGTGGGCAGGAGGCTGGCTTAGTCGGGAATAGAGGATGACTGTATGGCTGGAGCACCGAACAGGGAAAGAGGCGAGGCTGACAAGGTGGTTCAAAGCCTCAAAGCCTGAGTTTTGTTCTTTGCTTTTTTTTTTTTTTTTTTTTAGAGACGAAGTTTTGCTCTTGTTGCCCAGGCTGGAGTGCAGTGGTGCAATCTTGGCTCACTGCAACTTCTCCCTCCTGGGTTCAAGCAATCCTCCTGCCTCAGCCTCCCAAGTAGCTGGGGTTGCAGGCATACACCACCATCTCCAGCTAATTTTGTATTTTTAGTAGAGAGGGGGTTTCACCATGTTGGCCAGGCTGGTCTCGAACTCCTGACCTCAGGTGATCCACCAGCCTTGGCCTCCCAAAATGCTGAGATTATGTGTGAGCCACCAGGCCCAGCCTGAAGCCTGAGTTTAAGAGGCCTCAAAAGGCATACTAAAAAGTTTGAGCTTTGGCTTTTAGGCAATGGAGAGCCACTGACTGTTCTAAGGCAGAGAGGGATGGGATCCAACACAGACTTTTGAGACAAAACTGGAGTAGTGTGAAGGATGGCAGGGAAGAAGCAGGCAGAGAGGCAGGTGGGGAAGCTGAGGGTCTGAGCTAGGCGGGAGGCCAGGGGGCTGCAGAAGGAGAAGACCAGAGATCTGCTGGAACCCGCCACGTGGCTCCTGGTTGGCCGAGGTGAAAGATGGCAGTGCTCTGTGCTGAGGTGGGGGGTAGGAAAGCTGCCAGCTGCTCCTTAGGAAGGAAAAGGGGTTCAGAGCAGTGCCGCCCCTGAAAGCAGCCTCTTCCTTTCCTCTAGGACCCTGCTGTCCTCCCTCCCCTTCTCCCACCTTCCAGCCTCTGGCTACAACACGCCTGCAGCCCAAGGCAAAAGCTCAGCAAGCCCAGCCCCCAGGATTGAGTGAGTGAATGGTGATTCTGCCCCATCCCTTGCCACCCTTCTTACAGAAGCAGCCAGTGAGTGCCTGCCTGGTACCAGACACGATAGTTTATGGCCACCTAGGTGTCCCACAAGCCTGGGAGCTGGGTTGTCCAGCTGTGGAAGTGGAGGCTCAGCATGGTTAGGTCACTCGCTTAGGGTCACGCAGGAAGTGCCAGAGGCCGGACGTGGTCACAGCCTGATCCCAAAGCTCGTATTCTGTCTGTGCCATCAAGAGTCTCAGGGGCAAGCCAGAAAGGCCAGGCCTTGGGCCCTGACCTCTGGACTCATCTCTGCCACCCTGCCCTTCCTGGTCTCATGGCTGCAGAAGGAAGTCAAGGCCTTACTGAGGTGGCACGGGTGGTTAGGGAGGGGCACATGGTGGTGAGGGGAGGACCTGTCCTTCTGGTGAGGAAAGAGGTGACAATTGACTGGCACTGTAGGGGGAGGGCAGGAGGGTGTCCACTGAATGGTCACTGGTAAGGGTCATGGAAGCAGGGAAGGGGAGTGCTTATACCTCCTCACAGAGGGAACAGGCTATGGGCACAGAAAGAGACTGAACATCATGCACAGCTGTGGGGTGTGCCTGATCTACGGTCTCCTTCCTCAAAATGCCTTCATCTAGATCTGTTTGCTTACTGGAGTATCCTTTAGCTGGGGATGTTCTGAGAAATGGGTCCCAGGGAGGCTAGGGTTCAGGGGTCAAGGGTCAGAAGTCAGGGATGCTGGGATGCAAGGGTCAGGAAGGATGCTGAGGCATTGCTTTTGGACTTGTAGCTTCTCCTGGGCTCTACCCGGCCATCACCACAGCCAAGCAGGGGAAGACAGGGGCTGAGGCCACTCCATTCTCAGGGACGTCCCAGTATGGGCACGAAAGGACTTCTCAGTACACAGGAACCTCTCCTCAGGCAGCGACCTCTCCTCCTGCAGGGAGCTCCCGCCCCCCCATGCAGCTGGACTCCACATCAGCAGAGGACGCCAGTCCAGCTCTCAGCAGTGGCAGCTCTAAGCCCAGGTGAGCCCCAGGTGACCAACATCCCCTTTCAGGCCATCACTAAACCATAGGGTGCCTTTGAGAAAATAGGAACTCAACGCTCTTTCCTCTACGCGGACACATCCTCTTGTCATGGCCACAGCCTGCAGCACAGAGGGTCCCTCACAGGGGCCCTTGAGCAGTGGACAGCTTGTACTATAGGAGCCAGCAGCTCTGCTGCCTGTCCAGTGTGAAGGGTCCACCAGGGTCCCAGTCCCGACCTCTCTCGCTGCCCCAGCCTCAGGGATGGCCACGCCAGTTCTGGGGCTTTTGCCTGTATACTTTGCACTAAGCCCTGTGCCAAGCATGACAATTCAGAATCCAAAAGAAAACAATTTTTTTCCTTACAACTGGAGTCCCAGCCTGAAGGATTGGTTCTTGGGGGTTGTAAATGTACTTGGCTACCGACATCCAGGCAGCTGCTGGCAGGTTCAGGCCCTGCTGAAAGTGAATCCTGGGTTGGCAATGGGGGCAGGGATCCCTTCCACACCAGACAGGGCTGATGGGACATCGTGGTCCCTAGTGCCCTCTGATCTCCTTGGGAGAGAGAAAGGACATAGCTCACAGTAAGAATGCCAGGATGCCCCACATGCCTGTGCCAGTGACACCAGCCCAGATACAGGCCACCGAGAACTTCCCCGCACACCACTGTGTGACCTAGCGAGTCGCTCATTGCTTCAGGTGTCAGTTTCTCCTGTGTGAAATTGGGCCACTCCTACCTAGTTACACAGGGATTGTGGAATTTAACAGCTAACATTGATATGGTGCCTGGCATGTGTGTCTGGCACTGAATTATGCGCTTTACACATCCTGACCCATTTGATCCTCACCACAGCCATTTTACAAAGGAGGAAATTGACACCCTGGGTGGTTTAGTCACTTATCCAAGGTATAGAAAGGTGGTGGAGCTTGAGTTTGAACCCAGACAGCCTGGCTTCAGGGTCTGCACTAATTAAGTAATGTTTGTCAAGAGCCAATAGCACTAAATACCACCCCCTGGCACCACAACCCACTACAAGTCTCTGCTGCATTGAATTGGATTCCACACTAGGGATTGGCTTTCTCAGCCTGTGCCTGGGACCCCCAAAGGACATAGACTCTGGCTTATCTGGTAACAGCCACTAGGCTCCTTGCGTCTTGTCTCCAGGGTGTCCATCCCAACGGTCCGCATACTGGCCCCAGTCCTGGTGCTGCTGAGCCTTCTGTCAGCCGCAGGCCTGATCGCCTTCGGCAGCCACCTGCTCCTGTGGAGAAAGGAAGGTGAGCAAATGTGGATGGCAGGAAGGCGGGAGGCTCACTGGGCCAGGGACCTCACTGAGACCTGCAGCTCCCCATCCAGCCCTGGAAAGACCCTGTGGGTCTCAGCGTGTCTGTCTGAGGTATGAGCATCAGGAGCTGTGGCCTCCCTTCTGAAGGAGCCACGAGGTAGTCAACATTAGGAAAGCAATTCACAAGGGGAAATGGGAGAATGAAGGGTTCTCAGCTTCTTCCTGCCTGTCTGAACTGATCAAGCACCTCTCTACCTATTGATCCCAGGGAATTCATTGCCAGCTCCTTGTGCGGGAACCAACTGCCAGAGGCAATGCAGGACCAAGCACTTGAATTTGAGCAGGACACACATTGTAACCCCACTCCTGCCACTGGGTCTCTAGAGCTGCTCAGCCCCTTCCATAGGCTGGGGCTCAAATCCCAGCTCTGCCACTTTTTAGCTGTGTGACCTCAGGCAAGTCACCTAACTGCCCTAAGCCTCATTTACCTCCAATCACAGATATACATCAAACAGAAATAGAATACAAGCCACCAATGTAATTTAAAACTTTTGAATAGCCACATGAAAAAAAGTAAAAAGAAATGAGTGCAGTTAAGTGTATTTTATTTTATTTTAATTACTTATTTTTTAGAGATAGGGTCTCACTCTCTATCTCTAAAAGGCTGGAGTGCAGTGGTGTGATCATGGCTCACTGCAGCCTCGAACTCCAGGGCTCAAGCGATCCTCCTGCCTCAGCCTCCCAAGTAACCAGGACTACAGGCATGAGCCACTACACCTAATCTAGTGAAGTTAATTTTAATAATATACTTTATTTAACCCAATATATCCAAAACGTTATCATTTTGATATGGAATCAATATGAAAATATCAATGATACATATTCTACTTTCATGTTTTTCATATTGAGCCATCAAAACCCAGTCTAACGTGAAGTAGTCACATTTCAGTGCCTGATGGCCATGTGCAGCTCCCGGCTCCTGTGCTGGGTAGCAAAGACTAAAAGGATTAACCAAAATCTCAGTAATAAGAGCTACCATGTGCCAGCCACCATCCCCAGCTTATCTTGCTTATCCCCTTTAATCTCCTCCGCACTGTGGAGTACACCCATTTTCCAGGGGGAGAAACTGAGGCACAGAGTGGTTAAGCAGCTTGCCCTTTGTTTGCATAGCTAAGCAGTGGTGGAGCCAGGAAGATAATCACAATGTCGTCCCCATGGAGGCGGCCACGGGGGAACCCTGGGCCCGCTTTCTGTCTCTTCCATGTGTGGCTCCTAGGAGGAAATGTGGGCTTTGTCCGGGTCCCCTCTGAAGAAGCCAGGGTGGGAGCATTCCTGGTCACAACCTCAAAGCCACTTAGCACCTTGCCTCTCAAACTTTGATTGCCAGCTAGCAGCGGTGGCAACCCTTGGTAGTCTGTTAGAAATGCAGACCCTCAGACCCTCACCCCAGCCTACTGAATTAGACTCTGCACTGTACAAAAACGTCCAGGGGGTCCTATGTGCACACTAAGGCTTAAGTAGCAGTGACCTTAGCACACAGATTTATTTTCCCAGCCAGTTTCTGACCCTCATGAGATAATTTCCATGCACTGATCTCAGAAGACCGGGTCATTCCCAAGGGGCTAAGCTGGAAGGGGCTCCTCTGCCCATCTGGCTGCCTCCTCCCTCTGGGAAGCCCCTGGTCCCGTGTGCAAGGGGGCCAGTCCACCTTTCTGGGAGCAGCTACAGGCCATTCCCGGCTACTCCTGGCTTCAAGGGGCTCCTCCTTCTACATCTCTTTCAGCTCAACAGGCCACGGAGACACAGAGGAACGAGAAGGTCTGCCTCTCACACTTGGTAAGGACAGAGGCATATGGAAGCCCAAGCTCGGATCCCCTTGGGGCTGGAAGTCAAGATTCCTGGGCTTTGCCTCTGTTACTTCCTACCTGGTCCTCCTTGCCTGACCTAGAGGCAGCACTTGCTCCCCACCTTGAAGGAATCTGTGTGAGCCCCAAGATCAGCCCTGCAGGGTGTGAGCCAGACAGACTGCCCATGGGGGACTCACAGGTGGGAACCTGATTTCCCGCCAGGTGCCAGGCAGGTGGGCTCCAGGAGCCATGTGAGCATCTTCTCCAGGCACCTTTTTTCCATCCCCCCTTTTAGAATCACAGAACATCAGAGCTGCATCCAGATGAAGCCTTTGAGATCTCTAGCCTGACTTTTATCTCAGTTTGAAGCAAATCGCCTTTCAGAACGCCCAGGGGTCAGGGAGCTGTTAGAGATGCACTCTCCAGGGCCCCAGACCCAGCTGAACCCTCCAGGGGTGGGGTCCAGGGACTCTGGCAGTGCTACAAACTCTAGTGTACTTTTACAAAAGATGAAACTGAGGCCCAGAGAGGGGAAAGGTCTTGCCCATGGTCACACAGCAGGTGGTGGCCCAAATAGAGAACAGGACCCAGATTTCTTGACTCCCTGCTCTTCTCTTTCCAGAACTCCCTGATGTTTTCTCTGAGGCTTCCTTGGCTCTGAGACCAAGGTGGCATGGCTGCCTAGGACCCAGGCTGAGGGTGGTGCTCTGGGGACCAGGGGCAAGAGAATAAGTGTCCCTGTGCCCATTGTCTGGAGCAGGGAACCTGCCCCAAGGCTACTGCTGCAAGAGGAGACTGTGCCCTCCGAGGCCAGCACTCCAATGGAGGGGGCTGCAGCATCGCCCTTCAGGAAACAGAAGCCCTCCTGGCCCCTCCTCCCTCCGCTGTTTACTGAGATGCCTCCACTCCATTCCTTTAAACACAAGGGCAGGAAAGCAGGGCTACCATTGCCTTCTTTCCTGGCGCCAGTGAGGACAAAAGACTCAGGCCTGGTCACCCCAAGGAGAGTCTGGGGTGGAAATGGGACTTTGGGTTGTGGCTTAGGAAGCAGCTGTTGTTGTCTCAGGAAGCTCAACAGGGCCAAAGGTAGCGGAGGAGAGTAAGGGAAAAGTCATGGAGACACATGGATGGATGGACGGTGGGTGCCACTGGCCGCCTCCAAGCCCGGCCTCCTGGCTCTGCAGGCTGGGGCCTGGGTCTCACCCCACCTAGCTCCAGGAGAGGGGCTGGGGTCCAAGGAGGCTGAGAGCGCCGGTACCAGCCACAGCTCCCGTGCTACTGCCTTCTGGCAACCCTGGAAGGGCTGCTTTGGGCTTTTTCCTGCCTGAGGCACCTGACCCTGGCTCTGCTGAAGAGGGAGGGGACAGGAAGGGGCACAGGGCCAGCAGGCAGAGGGGCTCTAGGGGGTGGCCCCTTGTTGAGGGAAAGATGGAACAGGGCCTCCCAAGAGGGTCACAGGCAAGAACCCTGTAAACACGATCAGGTGGGTGCTTCTGCTTTTCCTTGATTATTTCCCTTGTGGCTTCTCCATAGGTTTTAGCAGAGTCTGCAGATGGAATTGAAGGGGTTTGGGGCTTTCTTTGCCCACATTCAGGTCAAAGGGGGAGGGGGATGCATTACTTATACTTTGAGAGAGCCTTACAGGGGTGTAAAAACCCTGAGGGAAGTGTTAGGGGTCAGACCAGCATTTTCTTTCCCAAAGAGATCTTGCTAGAAGGATTGCCATCCATCCATTCATCTGCCTCATCTTTTATTGAACACCTACTACATGTCAGGGGCTTTATATATCATTGAATCCTCATCATTCCCACACGAGGTAAAGTTTAGTATCCCCTTCATTTTGCAGATGAAAAAATACAGGCTCAGAGAGAAAAGGGAAATTGCCCAGTGACCCAGCCTGAAAGAGGCAGAACTGGGGAGGCTGACAGGTCTATGGGGCCGGCTGCAGAGCCCTCTGCGTCCTCCACCCCGCTGCACTGAAGTACAAGGGGTTTGAGGAATGGAGCCAAGACTCCTCCCCCAGACTCAGGAGAAAGACCCTGGGACAGCTGCAGACCCTCACTCCTGGAAACGAATAGCCTGCTAAGCTCCGATCAGAACTCAGCCCTGGCTTCCCAAGACTTCCCTCTTTCTTTACTACGTTTATTACTAGTACCTAGAAGCAGGGGCTCTGATACATATCCTGCATATTTAGCAACCCAGAAAATGCCTCCATGCTTGCCGGAACAGGGCCGATCGTCCACAGTGGAGGCAGAGAGGCAGGGGAGAGGTTGCAAATCACACCAGACTTGCAGTAGCGGGCCTGGCTGCTGCCTGGGTGTGCGATTTGGCTTCTGCACTGCAAGGCTCTTTCCTCAAACTCGGTCACCCTGGAACAGGTGACACTTCTGCAGCTGCTGGTGGTCCAGGGCCAGCAGTGGCTGGGTTATAACCAAATTGCAAAGCTGTAAATATGGACTCATGGGTCCGATGTCAGGAGTCCTCTGGGGTAGCCCCAGGTCTGCCCTGCACCAAGGCCCCCTCTGTCCTCACCATGGGCAGGGCTAGGAGGGACAAGGGCCCTGAGTGGCAGCATTTGGGAATTGCCTTACCCCTCCCAGTGCCCTCATCCACCACCCACACTTCCCCCAAGGAATTCTGCTCTAATTCCTACCTTGTCCCCAGAAGGCTGAAGATGTCATCCCTGTGCTTCTTTTCTTTGGTATATATTTTATCTTTTTAATTTAAGGTTTTAGAGAAACGGGGTCTCACTGTGTTGCCCAGGTTGGTCTCAAATTGCTGGGCTCAAGTGGTCCTCTAGCCTCAGCCTCCCAAAGTGTTGGGATTACAGGCAAGAGCCACCACACCCAGGCTTCATCTTAGCATTTCTAACAAGAGATGGCTTAAACATCTACCTCTGCCCCCATCCACAGCAGCCAGGTATTGAGAGAAGTTGGGGCCCGGTTGGTAGACCATGGACATCGAGCCCAAGAGGAATGTGTCACACGCCCTGCCAGGATGGCAGCAGGGTATAGGGAGAGAGTTTGGGTCTGCGGTCAGACAGTCTCCAGTATGCATCCCAGCTCAGCCATTTGCCAGCTGTGTGATGTCAAGCAGGTTGCATCACCTCTCTGAGCCCCTGTTGCCGTAGCTCACATGGTTGTAAATAGGAAAGAGTGAGATGATATACCCCATAGATGCCCAGAAAGTGGGAGCTTCTTTCTCTGGCATCAGTGCCCATTTGACAATGGGATTCATTGTCCAGGAAACCTTAGGGCAGCCTGTGGCCTTGGGAATCTTGGCTGGGGACCCTGGGTGGCTCCAGCCTCTGCTCTGCCCACCTGCTAGGGCAAGGCCTGAGATGGATGGGCCTGGCGTTCCTCTTCTGAGGACCCATGGGAGCAGCCAGGCCCAGGTCAGAATATGGGCTTCCCGACTGACTCTGGACTACCTGCTGTCTTCCCTGGGCCGTGGTCTCCTCATCTGATGGATAATGGATTGCTCAGACCCATCATCTCAAGAATTTTTCATGTGTCCCTTGTTATTCGATGAATCTTTGGCGTGTCCAGCTTTGCTTTCTCTTGGCCTGTTACAAAGAACCTGCAGCCTGCATGATCTTTCTGCTTTAAAGGATAGAAAATAATGAAAGCAAATCAGTCATTCCAGAAGTTCTCATTGGTTGAGTGGTAGGATGCTATTATGAATATTATGATCCCAAAGGACAAATTTTTACCTAGTTTTACAGCTGAGGAAACTGAGCTTCAGAGAGGTGAGACAGCTTGTCCTTCCTTGGACAAGGCAGGAAAGAAGGAAGTGACAGAGGTATCCAGGAGCTTAGTATTCTCCCCTCCTGGCACCTCCCTGCCTTGCCCACCCCTCCCACATTTCCCTCCTCTTGCTTGGGCTTGGCTGGGCTCGCAGACCATCCCCGCTGCCAAGAACAGGCTGTTCTGACCAAGTCTCTGTTATAGCCGCTGGGGAATGGCCGGGACCCAGAGGACGCCGTGATCAACCTTGCAGGGCCCATGGGGTCTCTCACCATCCCCGAGCCCTCTCCCAGCCTCGACACAGACATCCAGTATCTAAGCCAGGTATGGGCAGAAGGGCCCTGGGAGGGGAGGGGCTGCAGAGCCACTTTGCCTGCCTCCGCTCTGACAATTAGAGGAAGTGGAAGAAGGCCTTTTCCTCAGCATCTGCTCCCCAAACCCCACACCCCCGCATCTACCTACCTTCCCCATCACAGCCATAGGCCTAGCCCATTTCACCCGGGAAGCCAGAGCTTTTGACCTCATATCCTCTTTTTTTCCAGTCCAGAAAATTCCTGAATAGCTTGTTGGGAGTCACGGCTGACAGTGCTGTGGGCTGGCAGGAGGCCACAACTGCGCCAGAACCCAGCCTGGGGCCTTGAGGGCACCCTGGGGGAGGGATAGATTGGGGTCATGAGAGGCCATGAATCAAAGCCTGGGAGTTCTGGGAGGAGAAGTTGTTAGGTCCTGTGCCCCTGCAGATGGATGGAGGGCTGGAACTTGTGGAAAAGGCTGGGTGGACACAGCAGCTACCTGGGGACCACCCCTCACACCCCCCACCCCTTCATTTGGGTTCTGCTCTCCAAACCCCACTGTTGTCTTTACAGACTACAGAGGAAAAGGAAGCCCCTTCCCAGGCCCCTGAGGGGGACGTGATCTCGATGCCTCCCCTCCACACATCTGAGGAGGAGCTGGGCTTCTCGAAGTTTGTCTCAGTGTAGGGCAGGAGGCCCTCCTGGCCAGGCCAGCCGTGAAGCAGTGTGGCTGGCTGGATCAGCACCGATTCCCGAAAGCTTTCCACCTCAGCCTCACAGTCCAGCTGCCCGGACTCCAGGGCTCTCCCCACCCTCCCCAGGCTCTCCTCCTGCGTGTTCCAGCCTGACCTAGAAGCGTTTGTCAGCCCTGAAGCCCAGAGCGGTGGCCTTGCCCTTCCGGCTGGAGACTGGGACATCCCTGATAGGTTCACATCCCTGGGCAGGGTACCAGGCTGCTGACCCTCAGCAGGGCCAGGCAAGGCTCAGTGGATCTGGTCTGAGTTTCTATCTGCCAGGAACTCTCCTGGGCCTCATGCCCAGTGTCGGACCCTGCCTTCCTCCCGCTCCAGACCCCACCTTGTCCTCCCTCCCTGGCGTCCTCAGACTCAGTCCCACGGTCTCCTGCATCAGCTGGTGATGAAGAGGAGCATGCTGGGGTGAGACTGGGATTCCGGCTTCTCTTTGAGCCACCTGCATCCCAGCCCTTCAGGAAGCCTGTGAAAAATGTGATTCCTGGGCCCCACCAAGACCCACCAAAACCATCTCTGGGGCTTGGTGCAGGACTCTGAATTTCTAACAATGCCCAGTGACTGTTGCACTTGAGTTTGAGGGCCGGTGGGCCTGATGAACGCGCAGACCCCTCCAGCTTGGAGTCTGCATTTGGGCTGTGACGTCTCCCACCTACCCCCATGAGATCTGCTCTGTCCACGACACCACGACCCAGCTGGGGACTCCCCTGAGGCCTGCCTAAGTCCAGGCCTGGGTCAGGTCAGGTGCACATTGCAGGGATAAGCCCAGGACTGGCAGAGAGTGGTTGCCTTTCCATTTGCCCTCCCTGGCCATGCCTTCTTCCCTTTGGAAAAATGATGAAGAAAACCTTGGCTCCTTCCTTGTCTGGAAAGGGTTACTTGCCTATGGGTTCTGGTGGCTAGAGAGAGGAGTAGAAAACCAGAGTGCACGTGGGTGTCTAACACGGAGGAGTGTAGGAACAGGGCAGATACCTGAAGGTGACTCCGAGTCCAGCCCCCTGGAGAAGGGGTCGGAGGTGGGGGTAAAGTAGCACAACTACTATTTTTTTCTTTTTCTATTATTATTGTTTTTTAAGACAGAATCTCACGCTGCCACCCAGGCTGGAGTGCAGTGGCACGATCTGCAAACTCCGCCTCCTGGGTTCAAGCGATTCTCCTGCCTCAGCCTCCCGAGTAGCTGGGATTACAGGCACGCACCACTACACCTGGCCGATTTTTGTATTTTTAGTAGAGACGGGGTTTCACCATGTTGGCCAGGCTGGTCCCGAACTCCTGACCTCAAATGATCCTCCTGCTTCCGTCTCCCAAATTGCCGGGATTACAGGCATGAGCCACCGCGCCTAGCCCTATTTCCTTTAAAAAGTGAAATTAAGAGTTGTTCAGTATGCAAAACTTGGAAAGATGGAGGGGAAAAAGAAAAGGAAGAAAAAATGTCGCCCATAGTCTCACCAGAGACTATCATTATTTCGTTTTGTTGTACTTCCTTCCACTCTTTTCTTCTCCACATAATTTGCCGGTGTTCTTTTTACAGAGCAATTATCTTGTATATACAACTTTGTATCCTGCCTTTTCAACTTTATCGTTCCATCACTTTATTCCAGCACTTCTCTGTGTTTTACAGAACTTTTTATAAATAAAATGTTCATCAGCTGCATATTCCATCCTATCAGTGTGTCTCAATTTATTTAACCAATTGTCTATCACTCGATATTTAATTTGCTTCCATTTTTGCTATTGTAGATAAGTGTGTGTGAATCTTTGCCTGGGGGGTTATCTGCATTGGGAGATTTCTTTTCCTTTTTCTTTTTTTTTTTTTTTTTTCTTGGAGACAGAGTCTTGCTCTGTCGCCCAGGTTGGAGTTGAGTGACACAATCTCAACTCACTGCAACCTCCACCTCCCTGACTCAAGCCATTCTCCTGCCTCAACCTCCCAAGTAGCTGAGACCACAGGCATCTGCCGCCAAGCCCCGCTAATTTTCGAATTTTTAGTAGAGCCGGGATTTCACCATGTTGGCCAGGTCTTGAACTCCTGACCTCAAGTGATCCACCTGCCTCAGCCTCCCAAAGTGCTGGGATTACAGGCATGAGCCACTGCACCTGGCCGGGAGATTTCTTAAAGAAGGATTTGCATGCATAGAAGTGCCAGGTCATAGGGAGTGAACATTTTTGAAATTACTGATGCCTCTTGCTAAACAGCTTTCTGGAGTGGCAGCACCAATTTCACTCCCGCCAGACCCTTGCAATCAATGTTTCTTGAAGTCCTCTGCACCTGTCCCTGCTGGAAAGGCAGGAGAAACAGTTCAATAATGGCCCTGTGGTCAGAACCTCGAGGGCCTGGCGGGACTGGGAGGAACTGGTCTGATGAAGCTAGAGCAGCTCACCAGAAGGTGCAGCCTGTGCCCAAGGCCCCTGGGCTGGGGTTGCACCAAGTACCTTCTCCAGGTGGAGCGTGAGCTCCCAGGCCTGAGCTCTGTGTGCTGCACCCAGGCTCCAGGCACTGTGTGTGCCAAGGTGTTTGGGACATAGGGAGCAGCAAGTTTCAGATGGTCCCAAATCTTCTGCTGGGACCTGGGCACACACACTGTCAGAATGCACCCGAGAAGTGCATCAAAAGCAGGCTTCCCCCCTGAAAAATCCCTTGGCTGGAGTTTCCCTGGAAGGAAAGAACCCTCCTGTGCTCTGAATCTCTCCTCAACTACTGGAGCCGGGGCTTCCTGGGAACCAGGAGGCGGTCAGCTCGGCCATCCCACTCCCATCCCTTGCCCATTCGCAGACTAGGCTAAATAAGTTGGCATATTTTGAGAGGCAGAGCTCTCTCCCAGGCAACCTAGGATTGGCATCCATGGAATTCCAAGTTTCAGTGCATTTATGAGACATGCAAATATTACGCAGAGACACTCTCTTATTCCCACAGTACCACCAAAAGGGCCCAGCTCCCTCCTGACAGGTAGGGGAGAAAGACCACTCCCTTACCAGTTGCCACTTTGCAATCCCCCATTTTGATACACCTTGGTTTTTTGTTTGTACTTGAATACTCAGATCTGCAGTCTTTGGTGTTTACGTGAGATTTTATTCAATCCCCTTAAACAAAAAGAAGCAACAAGTCACTGCTCACCTATCCTGAGAATGAGGGACTTTTGCTGGGAGGTAAAACTTCAGAAACAATTGAAGGAACATCGAAGAATTGCAAACATTTAGTTTTGCCAAATTAGGACAGTAAATATAACAAAAATAACAAACTGTCACTTACCAGTCCAGCTATTTCCTTAAAAGAAACTTCTTTTTTTTTTTTTTTTGAGATGGAGTTTTTGCTCTGTCGCCCAGGCTAGGGTACAATGGCACAATCTCGCTCACTGCAACCTCCGCCTCCCGGGTTCAAGCGATTCTCTTGCCTCCCAAGTAGCTGGGTCTACAGGTGCACACCACTACGCCCGGCTAATTTTTGTATTTTTAGTAGAGACGAGGTTTCACCATGTTGACCAGGCTGGTCTCAAACTCTTGACATCAGGTGATCCACCCCCTACAGCCTCCCAGAGTGCTGGGATTACAGGTGTGAGCCACCATGCGGGCGGCCAAAAAGAAACATTTTAACACCAAAATGGATTATTTAAGGCCTCTCTTCCCCACCTTACTCTTGAGAAAGAATTGGAGATTATGATTCTAATCCATTGAGGTCTATTGATGAGAAATTTGTAAATTCATCCAGGAAGTGGGTAAGGGAGGGGCATATAGGGGAAAGAAAACAGAAACAGAGAAGGTGGAAAGTGCCTAAGACATGCAAGAGGCTGTGATGTGCTTTGGGGGAGTCTTCCCAGGAGCAGGGAAGAGCTCTCCACCAGTATCACTTCAAGGTGTGGCAAGCAAGCACCGGGGGCTGACAGCTGGGATGGCACCATGGGGCTGGATGTGAGTGCTGAGGCCCTGAGTCTGATGCAAAGCAGCAGATCTGCCCATCTGCAATCACACATGGGCTGGGACAGAAGGGACAAAACCAGTGGCCCTTTCCTTGTTGTCTTTCTGGCCTTTTTTTGGATTGACTAAGTTCTATTTTTGTTTTCTTATGCCATTCTTTTTCCTTCTACAGTATGGAGGTTATATCCTCTATTTTGAATCTTGAACTTTGTATTATACATAGATTTTCAACAAAGACTACAGTTAATATCCTCACAATCCTTAATTTTTCCTTGAATAATATAGGATCCCCAAACCCTTTAACTCCCATCACTCGCTCCTATCTTGCAGACCATTTTCTTCTAGTTTTTAATTCTGTCCTTTCTCTCTCTCTCTCTTTTTTTTTTTCCAACAAACTGGACATCATTGTTAATTACTATTTTTAACAGCTTTATTAAGGTATAACTGGGGACAGGCACATTGAGTCATGCCTGTAATCCCAGCACTTTGGGAGGCTGAGGCTGGCGGATCACCTGAGGTCAGGAGTTTGAGACCAGCCTGACCAGTATGGTGAAACCCTGTCTCCACCAAAAATACAAACTTAGCCGGGCATGGTGGCGCGTGCCTGTAATCCCAGCTACTCAGGAGGCTGAGGCAGGAGAATTGCTTGAAACCGGGAGGTGGAGGCTGCAGTGAGCCAAGCTCACACCATTGCACTCCAGCCTGGGCAACAAGAGTGAAACTCTGTCTCAAAAAAAAAAAAAAAGTATAGTTGGCATTCAATAAATTGCACGTGTTTAGAGTATACTATTGGATAAGTTTTGTATTATGTATATACCTGTGAAACAGTCACCACAATCAAGATAATGAATATATCCATCACCCCCAAAAGTTTTCTTCTGCCCCTTTGTAATCCTGCCTCACTCCCATCCTCATTCACCAGTCGATGGGTATTTGGGTTCTTTCCAGTCTGGGGCTATTACAAATTGAGCTGCTATGAATATTCATGTACAAGTCTTTGCGTGCTATCACTTCTCTTGGGTAAATACCTCGGAGTGGAACATCTGGGCCATATGGTAGGTATATGCTCATGTTTTCCAAAGTGGTCATAACATTTTGCATTCCCACCAGCCATGTAGGAGAATTCCAGTTCCTCCACTGACACTTGCTGCTATCAGCCTTTTTCATTTTAACCATTCTAATAATTGTATAAACTGCACCAAAATTGTAGCTTTAATTTGTATCTCCCTGATAACTAATGACTTTGAGCATCTTTTTGTGTGCTAATTTGCCATCCATTTATCTTCTTGGGTGAAATTTCTGTTCAAATATTTCATCTATTTTTATTGAGTTTAGAGAGCTCTTCATATATTCTAGAAATAAATCCTTCATCAAATATGTGATTTACAGTTATCTTCTCCCAGTGTGTGACTTGTCTTTTCATTCTCTTAAAAAGGTCTTCTTAGCTTGCTGCACTGAAAAAGGGAAAAAAAGAAGTTTTTCACAGAGCAGAAGTTTGACATTTTGATGAAGTTCAGTGTGTCAACTTTTTCTTTTATGGACCATGCTTTTTGGTGTTGTATCTAAAAAATCTTTGCCTAACCCAGGGTCACAAGGATTTTCTCCTGTGTTTTCTTCCAGAAGTGTTATAGTTTTAGGGTTTACATTCAGACTTATGATATGATTGAACTTGAGTTAATTTTCATATATGTGTGAGTAAGAGTTAAACAACTTTTCTTCCTCTTCCTCTTCTTCTTCCTCTTCCTCTTCCTCTTCTTCTTCTTCTTCTGCTTCTGCTTCCTCTTCTTCTTCCTCTTCCTCTTCCTCTTCTTCTTCTTCTTCTGCTTCTGCTTCCTCTTCTTCTTCTTCTTCTTCTCTCCTCCTCCTCCTCCTTTCTTACTTCATCTTCTTCCTTTTTTTGTGTATGGATATATCCAACTATTCCAGCACCATTTGTTGAAAAGGCTACCTTGTCCTTTCTCTACTGCATTGACATTGCACTATGTTGAAATCAGTTAAATATATTTGTGTGGGTCTGTTTCTGGCCTTTTCTGTTCTACTGACCTATTTATCTATCTTTATGCCAATACCACACTGTCTTAATTGCTGTAGCTTTATAATATGTCTCAAAATCAAGTAGTATAAATTCTCCAACTTTGTTCTTTATCAAAGTTGTTTTTGCTCTTTTAGATTTCTAGTATTTGCATGTGGATTTTAGCAGCAGCTTATCAATTTATACCAAAAAAAGCTTGCTGGGATTTTGATTGGGATTACATTGATTACATAGATCAATTTGGGGAGAATTGACCCCTGAACAACATTGATTCCAACCCATGAGTATAGTATAACTCTATTTATTTAGGTCTTTATCTTAATTTGGGCTGCTATAACAAAGTGTCATAGTGTTGGTGGCTTCTCAACAACAGAAATCGATTTCTCACAGTTCTGTAGGTCAGGGTGCCAGCATGATCAGGTTTTGGTGAAAGCCCTCTTTTGGTGTAGTGAATTCTTATAATTTTATGTTGCCTTGGCATCCATTTTACATATAAGCTGGACTTTCTCATATCAGAAGCAGGGCTTACTCACCCTTCCAGCCACAGTTTCCAGTTCTCACAGTTCCTCAATATGGTCGATCCCATTTCCTGCTTCATACAACCACTTCTTGGTGACCACCTCTCTATGAGACAGCTAGATACGACCTGACTTCCCCTACTAACCCTCTTACACAGGGACTGTGCAAATATGCCACAGTGACTACCTCACAGTCACAGCATGACTCCATGGAACTCGTGCCTGCTTGCTCTAAACCCATCAATTAGAACTCTCTACGGGAAACTCGCTTGGGTAAACCCTTGGACTCTGATAAAGGCTTTGGCCCAAGGTCCGTCACCCTCTCTCTCCTGCTCCCACCCACTGGTTGAGCTCCTTTCCACCTCCAGACTTCCCATTGGCAACCGGTAGATGCCCCTAATGTCTCTGGGACCTGTAAGTAATAAATTTCTTCTGTTTCATGCATTTGGGTTTCACTTTCTCATTGGGTCTCACCTGACCTACACACTGTAACTTAACTTTCCCCTGATTGGGGCTCTCCTAGAAAATTGCTATCTCAGACTGGGTGCAGTAGCTCACACCTGTAATGCCAGCACTCTGGGAGGCTGAATCCAGTGGATCACTTGAGGCCAGGAATTTGAGACTAGCCTGGCCAATATGGTGAAACCCCGTCTCTACTAAAAATATAAAATTAGCCGGGCATGGTGGTACATGCCTGTAATCCCAGCTACTCAGGAGGCTGAGGCAGGAGAATCACTTGAACCCAGGAGGTGGAGGCTGCAGTGAGTTGAAATCACACCACTGCACTCTAGCCTGGGTGACAGAGCAAGACTCGGTCTCAAAAAAAAAAAAAAAAAAGATAAGAAAAGGAAGAAAGAAAATTGCTGTCTCAGGTTATGGCCACTGTCAAGAGAGACCTCAAGACCAAATTAAAAGAAACCATGGGCCAGGCGTGATGGC
The DNA here is from genome assembly GCF_006542625.1 of Nomascus leucogenys. NCBI lineage: Eukaryota > Metazoa > Chordata > Mammalia > Primates > Hylobatidae > Nomascus > Nomascus leucogenys. The sequence goes on along the minus strand of NC_044399.1, from coordinate 32,281,960 downwards.
TGATGCCTGTAATCCCAGAGCTTTGGGAGGCCAAGGCGGGAGAACTGTTTGAGCTCAAGGTTCGAAACCAGCCTGGGAAGCAAAGAAGACCCCAACTCTGCAAAAAATAAAAAAATTAGCCAGGCGCAGTGGCATGCACCTGTAGTCCCAACTACTCAAGTGGCTGAGGCAGGAGGTTTGCTTGAGTCAGGGAGGTTGAGGCTGCAGTGAGCCATGATTGCACCACTGCACTCCAGCCTGGGTGACAGAGCAAAGACCCTATCTCAAAAAAAAAACAAAAAACTATCTTCCTCTTCAATGACACCTATGGAGTCCACTCATTAAAGATAAAGTGTTGGCTGGGCGCAGTGGCTCACGCTTGCAATCTCAGCACTTTGAGCACTTTGGGAGGCTGAGGCGGGCAGATCACGAGGTCAGGAGTTCGAGACCAGCCTGGCTGGCATGGTGAAACCCCGTCTCTACTAAAAATACAAAAAATTAGTCAGGCATGGTGGTGCACGCCTATAGTCCCAGCTACTCGGGAGGCTGAAGCAGCAGAATTGCTTGAACCCGGCAGGCGGAGGTTGCAGTGAGCTAAGATTGTGCCACTGCACTCCAGCCTGGGCAACAGAGTGAGACTCCATCTCAAAAAAAAAAAAAAAAAATGAAGTCACAAGATGGAAAGAGGCTAGATCCCTGAATCAATGCTAGTAGCACTACTCAACATACATGAGATGTCATGTGAGCAAGAAATGAGTAACAAAGTTATTAAGTTGCTGAGATGTGGTGGTTGTTACAAGGGTTGGCCCCTCCTGAACTTCTGATCTAATTGACCTGGAGAAGGGCCTGGACAATTGTTTTTTTAACCCCCCAGGTGATCCTAACGGGCAGCCAGAATTGAGAACCACTGGATTGGGACAGAAATACAAGTGCAGAGTTGCTTAGTAGAGAAATACTGAGTTTCCAGGAATGCCCCAGGAAATGGGAAGAAAGTTCTCCAGAAATGAGAGAAAAAAAAGAGCGGACAGAGAGGACCCAGCAACATGGTGGAGGCAAGGGACCAAAAGAGAAGAAGTTTACCAGAAAGACATTCTTTGTGCTAGGAATGGTCAGAGGCTCTTTGGAATAGAGATGTTTAATAATCAATGGCAAATTCCCATCAGAACTATGAGGTGATATGAACCCCCATGGATGCTTTGGGGAAATCAAAGGAAGGGTGGTTGCTCATCTGGCCATTGCAGGGAGAAGGGAACCGCCAAAGCTCCTGAGAATCCTCAATGATCCCGAAGGAGTGGCACACAGCTCCGCTGAATAACTCAGGTAGGAAGAAAGATGATCCCTTAACCCTGAAGGATTTGCCAAACATTGCCCTTGGGTGGTCTTTTGATGTCACATATGGCCCCTGTTTTTGAGCATCTGGAAGCAATCCTAGTGTTACCACTGGGAGGGCCCATGACACTTTTACAGAAGATGAACCTGAAGCCCAGAGAGGTAGAGGGATCTGCTGGGGGCTACACAAGTTCCAGGTGGAGCTAAGTGGATTAGCCACAGCATGTCTGAGTCCTCTAGCCCCATGAATGCTCGCAGACACCTGGGTGCAGGCATTTTTTTTTTTAATTTTAGATTTTTAGGGGGTACACGTGCAGGTTTGTTACATAGGCATATTGTGTGATGCTGAGGTTTGGGTTTCTATTGAACCTGTCACCCAAATAGTGTACAGAGAACCCAATATGTCGTCAATATGTAGTTTTTCTTTTCTTTTCTTTTCTTTTTGAGACAGAGTCTTGCTGTGTCCCCCAGGCTGGAGTGCAATGGCACGATCTTGGCTCACTGCAATCTCCACCTTCCAGGTTCAAGTGATTGTCCTGCCTCAGCCTCCCAAGTAGATGGGATTACAGGTGCGTGCCACCACACCTGGCTAATTTTTGTATTTTTAGTAGAGACAGGGTTTCACCATGTTGGCCAGGCTGGTCTTGAACTCCTGACCTCAGGTGATCCGCCTGCCTCTGCCTCCCAAAGTGCTGGGATTATAGGCGTGAGCCACTGTGCCCGGCCAATATGTCATTTTTCAACCCTTGTCTCCCTCCTTCCCTCCCTCCCTCCCTCCTCTCATCGTCCTCAGTGTCTATTGTTGCCATCTTTATGTCCATGTGTACCCAATGTTTAGCTCCCGCTTATAAGTGAAGACATATGGTATTTGATTTTCTGTTTCTATGTTAATTTGCTTAAGATAATGGCCTCCAACTGTATTCGTGTTACTGCAAAGGACATGTTTTGTTTTTTGTTTTTTGAGACAGAGTCTCACTCTGTCACCCAGGCTGGAGTGCAGTGGCATGATCTTGGCTCACTGTAACCTCTGCCTCCCAGGTTGCAATACAAGCAATTCTCCTGCCTCAGCCTCCTGAGTAGCTGGGACTACAGGCGCGCACCACCATGCCTGGCTAATTTTTGTATTTTTGGTAGACGCAGGGTTTCACTATGTTGGCCAGCCTGGTCTCCAACTCCTGACCTCAGGTGATCCACCCGCCTTTGCCTCCCAAAGTGCTGGGAGTACAGAAGTGAGCCACCATGCCCAGCCGATTTCATTATTTTTATGGCTGCATTATATCCCATGGTGTACATGTACCATATTTTCTTTATCCAATCCACCACTGATGGACACCTAAGTTGATTCCATATCTTTGCTATGGTGAATAGTGCTACGATAAGCATACAAGTGTGTTGGAGGCCAAAAGAATGAGGGTCGTGACCAACTCAGTATACCACTGGAGGCTATATGATCAAACAGCAAACTGTTCTCATAAATGCAGAATGTTGGCAAACTGACAAACTGCATCTGCCACCCAGAAGGAATGCTGAAGGCAGTCACGCCCCAGGCACAGTGTTTGTGATTATCTACAGGCACACCTGAAGCCTGTTAGCAATTATGTGAACCTGTGATAAATCAAGCAGCTGACCAATGGTTACCTGCTCTTCCCTACTCTTTCTACCCAATAAATATGAAGGGCTGTGGAAGCTTAGGGCCCTTGCTCACTAGAAGCAAAGAGCCCCCTGACCCCTTCTTTAAAACAGATTCTTTTGTCTTAAGTTTTCATTTCTGCGTTCGTCCTCTTTTGTTCAGTCCCGTAGTAACTGTCACAAGCGGTGCCCAAACAGGGAAGAACAGGGACAGGGACAGACAGGGACAGACAGAGATAAGCAGGGACTTGCAGGGACTAGTAGAGACTAGCAGAGACAGACAGGGACATGAACGAGGAAGGTCTGCTGGAGCAGAGAAAGTGAAACTGACCAGACGAACGAGAAACCCCGGAACCAGTCTGCTGGCAGTGGATATAAGGTCAGTGCCCTAAAGAAGTACTGGGATATAATGTCAGCGCCCTAAAGAGGTACTGGGAGCGGGAAGTTTCTGAATCAGGGTAACATGGGGCAGAATTTGTCCATTTTTTCTGTTTGGAGTTTGGTCCGTACTGTCCTTTTGTCATTATTTCAAAATTTGAAAGAATTTTTTGCCCCACCCACAGCACCTATCAAGGGTGGTGAACACGAGAGGGAGGGTGAAGATTGGCCTGTACCGTCTTCTTTTGTGGCTGCAGAAATACTAACTTTGACTTTGGCTTGGATTGCAAACGTGCACTGGCACCTGTGAGATGTACAAGAAGCTTACGAAATTTTCTCAGAGCTTGTCAAGATGTGTGAATTGAGCTTCATCGCTCTGCAATGTTGGCTCAAGCAATAGCTAATTTAGTAGTTGATAAACCTAAAAGGAGCCAAGGTTCAAACCCTAAAGTGGGAAAATGTTATAATTGTGGAAAAATTGGACATTTCAAAAAAGAATGCCGTCAGATCTCTGGAAAGAAGGGATCTTATAATACCGTTCCCTCCCCCACAATGGAAAAAACACCAGGACTTTGCCCTCCTTGCAATAAAGGAAATCATTGGGCTAATCAATGCCATTCAGAATTTCAACAAAACAGCACCCCCCTGTGGGGAAATGAGAAGGGGGCCTGGACCCGGGCACCTCAAACAATGACGGCATTCCCAGTTCAGGCCACAACTCATTTAGGGGCGGGTTTCCGGAGGCACATTGATTCCCTCTCCCCAGGAACACCTGGAAGCACAGGATTGGGTCTCCCAGTCAGCGAATGGGTTACGTTAGTTGGAGGAGACAAATCCACCAAGATTCCCACTGGTATTTGTGGACCTTTGCCAACAGGATACATGGGATTAATTTTAGGCAAAAGCTGTCTTAACTTACAGGACATTACTGTAGTCCCAGGAGTTGTTGACTCGGATTATGAAGGAGAAATTCAAGTAGTGGTAATGTTACAAGATCTTTGGGTTTTGAACTGGGAGAATATATTGCTCAACTGTTGCTTATCCCCTGCAAATTACACCCTTCTCCACGAAAGAAGAAACAAGGGAATCAAGGATTTGGAAGTACAACTCAGAGGGACATTTATCTATCACAACCAATAGCATCTAGTAGACCCACTTGTGCAGTGCAAATTAAAAGTTTTGTGGGCTTATGGATACGGGAGCAAGAGACTGGCCTCTGGCAGTAATGGATCTTGGAGATTTTTTTTACTATACCCTTACACGAGAAGGATAAGCCTCGATTTGTTTTCTGTGCCTTCTGTTGATTGGAGAAAGCCTGTTTCTCATTATCAATGGAAAGTTTTACCTCAAGGCATGCTCAGCAGTCCTACGTTATGTCAGCATTTTGTAGGAAAAGCATTAAGGAACCTCAGAATATGTTTCCCACTGCCTATAGATTTACTAACGTGGGGATGAGGGTATGCTTATGTTTTTATAGGAGATGGACAAACCGTGTGGGTGCCCTCAAGGTGTGTGCAAACATGGAACAGGAGACTGGAGGGACCCATGGATCCCAACCATGGGCCTGGTTCCCCTGGTATGAGCCATGAGCCAGTTGAACCTGAGTGCAAAGACAGAATGAGGACTGACCAGAGTCACACTGACATCAACCCCCATAACATGACAGATTTTGTTCAATTAATGTAAAAACAAAAAGGGGGAGATATTGGAGGCCAAAAGAATGAGGGTCAGGATCAACTCAGTATACCACTGGAGGCTATATGAGCAAACAGCAAACTGTTTTCATAAATGCAGAATGTTGGCAAACTGACAAACTGCGTCTGCCACCCAGAAGGAATGCTGAGGGCAGTCACACCCCAGGTGCAGTGTTTGTGATTATCTACAGGCACACCTGAAGCCTGTCAGCAATTATGTGAACCTGTGATAAATCAAGCAGCTGACCAAAGGTTACCTGCTCCTCCCTGCTCTTTCTACCCAATAAATATGGAGGGCTGTGGAAGCTCAAGGCCCTTGCTCACTAGAAGCAAAAGCAAGGACCCCTTCTTTAAAGTAGATTCTTTTGTCTTAAGTTTTCATTTCTGAGTTCGTCCTCTTTTGTTCAGTCCCGTAGTAACTGTCACAAGTGGCGTTCGTCCTCCTTCGTTCAGTCCCGTAGTGACAGTCACACAAGTGCAGGTATCTTTTTGGTGGAATGATTTCTTCTCCTTTGGGTAGATGCCCAGTGATGGGATTGCTGGAATGAATGGTAGTTCTATGAGAACTCCCCAAACAGCTTTCCACGGGGGCTGAACTAATGTACGTTCCCACCAATAGTGTATAAGCACTCCCTCTTGTCTGCAACTTCACCAGCATCTCTTATTTTTTGACTTTTTAATAATAGCCATTCTGACTGGTGTAAGATGGTAACTCATGGTGGTTTTGGTTTGCATTTCTCTGATGATTAGTGACATAAAGCACTTTTTCATACATTGTCACTTGTATGTCTTCTGAGAAATGTCTGTTCATGTCCTTGGGTACAAGCACTTAGAAGGAGCATCTTCTGGGGATGGGGGAGTGTGCAGGGGCAAGACAGAGGAAAGGAAGACATCGCAGAAAACAAGATATGTCGCTCTGACTTCCATTCTAGAGTCATCTGTGCTGTGCTCCCCAGCTCTCACTCTCTCCCAAAGCCATCCACCCAACCCCAACCAAAGACAAGTAGAGCCAGAAGCCTTTGCTTTCACATTTAATCCAAGGAAAAAGAAAGAAAACCAATCAGTGAGAAAACTCAAGAATTGGATGGCTGAGGCAGGCGACAGAGGAAGGGCACTGGGGCTGGGACTGAATATGGACAGTGGATGGTAGGGTCCTCACTCTCTTGAGGTCCCTCAAATACAAGAGTCCACAGTGGCAGGGAGGGAGAACACAGTCATTGAGCTAATGTGGTGGGCACACACACCTGTTCCAACCCAGCCCCGTCCTGGGTGAGCCAAGGACTGACAGCCTCTGCTCCCACCTGATAGGTACCTGGGAAGAGCTGTGGAGTGAGGCTCAGGCAGGGGAGGTAGGAGGCTGTTCAGAGAGGAAAGACTGAGAAGAGACAGGAGGGAAGGGCCCAGGCCTGCCCCTTGGGCATCACTAGCAGTAAAGGTGCCATGAGGGCCAGGTACCTAACCCATCTCCATCAGAGATGATGGTCACTTGGACCAAGGAGACAGAGGCAGCTATAACAACAGATCTTCCCCTGCCTCTACCCTTAAATCCCCCAGGGAAGGTAGGAAATGGCAAGTGACCCCATAGCGTTAGGTCAGCAAGAAAACACCCCATTTCCTTCCCACTCCCTTAGGCTGAGGGTGATGCAAGGGAGAGCTGAATCAGGATGAAAGGACACTGACTAAGGGAAAAGAGGAGCAGGAGGATGAGTGTGTAGTATACGCAGAGCCACACCGAGATGGGGGCAGGCCTGGCCTTCCCACCTCATGTGTATACTCTATACAAATGCAAATGAGATTCCTAGTATAAGAAATATATTCTAACATTTGTAATAAATATTCTGTTTATTCTCCTTCCCCTTCCCTAGGAAATGGGCACACAGTGGTTCAGGGGCCAGCTTTGGCTGACACTGCAGCGAAGACTAGTTAGACACTCGGAAGAACTGGGAGGCACAGGGGTTTGGACTCGGGGTGTCACAGGTTGTCCCCTCTGAGGACAGGCTCACCCTGGAAGGAATGCAGAGAACAATGAAGGATGAGATGCCCAAGTACATCTAGGACAGCATTCTTTCTTAAAGGGAGTCTCCTATTTTACAAAACTGGCCTCCTCAAGTTACGGCTGGGGGGCATTTAGGGTAGGGGGACAATAGGACAAGGGAGGAGACATCAGGAAAGGACCAGGGCTTTGGAGTCCGGGATCAGGGTATTATAAGAAATGAGGGCTGATGGGGAACCCCCAGAAAGGGGCCCCAAAGAGTGACCTCCAAAACAAAACAACCCTTTGCTTCCTCCCCAAACTAAACCTGACACACACACGCGCGCGCACACGCACACACACATACACCCCAGTGCCAGAGGCATAGACAGGTGCTGAGCATGCACGTGGAACCACAGGCTGTGCAGACTACCGTGTAAATGGCACCTCTGGAGTTGTGTGTGAGGAACCTCCTGGAGGACAACTGTCCTTCAAGCCCAGGCTCCCAAGGTCCCCTCTGCACTCCTCCTTAGCCCTTCCACCCCGGCAGCCCTGATGCAAGTGGGCTACCTGGACCTGGCTAGAGAGAAAACCAAAATGGACCAAGGTCAAGGACATAGAGCTCAGACCTGTGCCTGCTGTGGGCCATGGAGAGCTTGGGGCTCTTCAGTTGGTAGCAGCAGGTTCTCACAGGGCTCAGCCCTCCATCCCGCCCTTACCTGGGCTGAGCCCACTGGCCCCTGCTAGCCTGGCCTTGTGGGGAGCAGGGCTGACCTGTCAGGACGCATTGGAGAAATATGGAGAAACTCGGGCAGTGAGAAGCTGTGGATGAGGGAAGGACCGAGCTGCATCTGCCCTGCGACCCTGTCCCTTTCCGAGGGAGCTGGGAGCTGCAGTGCTCTGCAGCTGTGGCCACTGGCTCTCACTCTGACTCCTCCAGCCTTCAAGATGGCACCAGGATGGCACAACCACCCAGGCCTGCCTGGCTGCCAGCGGGCCACACATTCCCCTGACCACACAGAAACAGCCCAAGGCCTGTTCCTGCGACACAGGGGTGAGAGGTGGGAGGCGTCCAGGAATGGGGTGGGTGTGACCAGTCCAGAGGAGAACTGGCAACTGGGGAGGGGTGGCAGGGGGCAGTATGCCTACTGACCATGTGGTCCCAAAGCAGCTTTTATCTTCTCTATACTGACCATTATATGGAGGTGACTCTGACACATTCCTGGGCATAGCTTGGCCCTCAGAGATATCTGGTGGCCAATGGGCATTGGGAGTGGGCAGCACCTGGGCACAGGGTACCCCATGAATGCCCACCTCCCTGGCAGTGCACGCCTCTGTGCTGAAGCCAGACTTAGGGCCTGCTGGGAGCTGTTACCCAAGGAGAGCCAGATATGGGGGCTAAGGATTGTGGCAGGGGATCACAGGTCAGGAAGGAGATGGATTCAGGTTGTGGGTTTCAACACAGAGTGGGCCAAGGACCAGGTGAACAGGCTCAGTACACCCAGCTGACAGGCACCCACTGGGGCTCTGTCCGTAGCTTCTCCATGGCTGCCTGGAGCTCGCGGAAGGTCCTCTCCAGGTTGCTATTGACCAGGCAGAGGTCAAAGTAGTGCCCGTAGCCCCTCTGGATGCGGCTGCTCTCCTCCACTGTCCGTCTCAGGTCCGCCTCCTGCCCAGGCACAAGGGGACCTCCCTACAGTCAGTGCCCACAACTCACCCCCACTGTCAGAAGGAGCTACAGCTGCCCCCACTCCCCCTCCCCAAAGCCCAACCCTGGCGTGGACTCCCTGGCTAGGGAGGCAGGGGCCCCTCTCTGCGTGCCTCAAAGTGGCTCACCATCAACCACAAACAGATGGTGAGTGAAAGGGAGGAAATAAGCTTTAATAACTGCCAATCACATCCCTAAATGCTTTGCATGCCACATAATCTTCACTACAGCTCTGCAAGGTAGGATTAATTCTTTCCCATTTATAACAGAGAAAATGAAGATACAAAAAGGTCACATAGCCAGTCAGTGGCTAAACAGGGTCTGCCTGACTCTCAAGCCAGTGCTCCCTCAAGTCTGACTAGGCTGCCTTACCTATGCAGCTAGACAGGCTGGTACCAGGGCAATCCACAAGTATCCAGGACAACCCCACCCTCGACCCAGTGGAAGCTGGATGGGCAGGGGTGGGGAAGGGTACTTAACAACTGACTTAAATAAGCGGAAGCTAGCCGCATCCCAACAGCTCCAGTTGGCCACACCTGTTGCCAAGGAGGAGGTGCCCAGAATGGGGATCAGGCAAAGGTCCAGAGCTCCTTAAGGCGGTCATTGGCAGAAGGGTGCCAGCCTAGACAGCCCCTCCTGGGCCCCAGGCACGCTCTGACCTGGGGCCTGAGTGCTGCAGCACCAGGCATGGCCAGCAGAGGGACCCCTGCACTCAGAGCGCCGCAAACTCTCCACCTCCTGGGAAGGCGCAGCAAGACATAGGGAGGAAGGCGGATGGGGCTGGAGTCCTGCAATGCGGCCTTGAAGCCTCTCCTCCAGGCGCTGCCTGCTCCCTGACGCTGACTCAGCCCTCCAGCCAGCCTTCCCGCCTCTGGCTTTCTCCTACCCTTCAGCTTTCCCCCAGCTGTAAGCAACCCAAGCTCACCGGGCCCACCTCCTGCCCACCTCTCCCAGTGGCCCTCTGGAACTCTCTCTGGCCAGCACTCTGTCTCTGCAGAGTGGGCTGAGCCGGGGGCCTGGAGTCAGAAGCACATGTATCCCAGGCTAGGTGTGTGCCTGGCTCACTCTGAGACTTTGGACTTCCTCTCTCAGACCTCCCCTTCCACATCTATGCAGGGGGGACCACGTCCTACCTCACTGATAACTGGAGCAGGCCCCTGTCCCTCCCCAACACCACCTCCTTCTCTCTGTCAGCTCAGGCCTGTCCCCCACCACGATAGGCAGCTATCAGACCCCTCCCCCACACCTCAGAGCCCTCACCGTGAGCTGCTTGGTGGATACTCCACTCTCCAGCGCAGCCCTGTTCATGGCCCGCAGGGTCTCGAAGTCCGGGGCCTCAATGAACACCACGTAAGGGACAAACTCAGCCGTTCGTAGCACCTTCACCGCCTGCAGAAGGAGAAGGCAGGGTAGGGAGCATATCCCCATGTCTGTCCTAGGAACCAGAGAAAGGCTGTGAGGGTGACCGGGGTTGGGATGGGCACTTGGGAGTAGATGAGAAAAGGGGGCCTGGGGGTCTGGGACATGAGTCCTGGGACAAATGACAAACAGCTGGCAGGTGGCTGGGGTGACTGGAGGAGACTAGAGGAGGAGTGGGGGCTCTGGAAGGCTGAGAAAGGTTCCAGGTGGGCTGGGTTTCTAGCAGTAGTTGAGGGCAAAGGGGGTACATGGGCGTGCTCAGGTGACAGGTGTCTGGAACTATATGGGAGAGCACTGAGGCAGCAGAGAGGACACATGGCGGGCTGGGAAGGAGCAGAGTGGTGGTACCTGGGGGTTGACATCCAGCACGCACACCTTCCCAGCAGCGACCACGCCCCGGATGGAGTCAATACGTGTGCCATACAGGTTGCTCTCGTATTCGCCATGTTCCAGGTAGCGCCCAGCACGGATGTCAGCCTCCATCTCCCCACGGGACACAAAGCTGTAACCCTGACCTTCCCGCTCTGAGTCTTTGGGCCGCCGGGAGGTGTCTAGGGGGATGGGGGTAGGTTGGACCGAATGGGCATGGGCAGGTCACAGTGCCTCAGACACATATATGCACCCCTACCCAGGCCCCCGTTTCCCAGCCTTGGGGGTGCAGTCTGCTCCCCATCATGCCAGCACTGCTGCCTTTGTACACACCTGCCCCCCACTCTCCCCAGTGCGCACACACAGACATGAGGTGGTAATCATGGTCCAACCCAGAGCCCACAGATGAGAGGCTGAGGTCCAGAAAGGGCAATGTACAGCCCAAAGCCACACAGCAAGGGCCAAGCAGACCAGGGCAGTGCTCTTAGTCCTGCCTCTGGCAGCCAGGAGTTTCCACCACCCCCGCTGGTTCTGCCACTAAGAAGCCCTGTCTTCCACAAGGCTACACATAGGCAGCTCATAGCCTGTTTCACCCGGGTGCACGGCTGGGCACTCACTTTCTTCATGGCTTTTAGCAAGTGAAACAAGAGAAGGAAAGGGGACGCCAGCCCAGCCCACTAGGCCACCTGTTGGCTGGACACCTCCCTCACCCTTCCTGAGCCTGAAGTTCCCCTACTCACCCACAGAGGGCGTGCACCCCAACCCGTGTACCCAAAGGTACCACCTGGCCTCGTGCCCATGAAGATGCCCATTCGGTGGGCCCAGCCCTGGCCCCAAGGGGAGCCCTGCTCCCTGTCCCTGACTCAGCAGGGCCCAGCTCCCACTCACAGGGCACCGTGGTGCCATAGCGATCTGGATCCCACATGATGAGCTTGTTCTTCAGGCTGCGCCGTCCCACGCCCTGAGCCCCAATCAGTACCAGGGTTTTCCGGCGGAACGGGGGCATGCGGGCCACCTCCTCATAAATGAGCAGCTCATGACGGTCAAACTCTGGACACAGGGAGATGGCGCTGCTCACCAGGCTGCACGGTGAGGGAGGGGCGGAGCTCTCAGGGAGGCTGAGGGCAAGAGGGCTTGGAACAGGGGAGCAGGAGGGAGTCGGGCAGGGCCTAGGGACACGGCTGGCAGCATCTGAGCCAGGCACGCATCTTCACAGGTGATGGGTGGGGACAGGGAAAGGCATGCCATGTTAGAGAAGGGCAAGGGAGGGGGTGCTCTGATACCCACCTGCATTCTTGGTGGTCAAATACATCATTCGCTTCTTTTTCTTTCCTGAAAGGCTGCCGCACAGGGTCCCTGGCCATAGGGAGATGGGTGAGTGAGGCAGACAGGGCCCTGTCGGATCTCAGATTGGAGGTGTGGGGTAGGAGGGACCTCCTACCTGAGTTTGGTGTCAGCTCCAGGTCCCTCTTGACAAATGCTTTCCGCTTCTCCTCCAGCAGCTGGCTGGGGATGAGCCCAGCACTGCCCCCTTCGACATGGCATGCCTGAAACGGACATGAGACCAAGATCTGCCTGAGCAAGAAGACCCCTCCCTGTGCCCTCGCCCTCCCATGCACCATACCTGGAGAGATGCAGGGGTGCCCGCAGCTCACCTGCCACCAGTTGGCATCATCCTGGTTTACGATCTGGAGCAAGTCCCCTGCGTTGAAGCGCAGGCCTGCTTCCTTGCAGGGGATGAGGCTGTCTCGGGCCGGGTCATAGTCAAAGTGACATTTCACAAATACCTGGGCCCAGGAATCAGCAAAGGGTTGGGGGAAGGGTCAGCAGAAGGCTGCAGGTGGAGGTCTACCCCATGCCCCCTCTTTTCACAAAGACGTAAGAGGCAATGGAACTGTCCCCCTGCAGGAGTGATGCCTCCAGGCCTGCCCATGCACCTCCCTGGTGCCAACCTCTCTTCGCATCTAGTACTACAGGATTCAGATCTCAGGACCAAGGATGTGGGACCACCAAGTAGGGGACAGGACCCTGGCACCTAATCCTGGATCCCTCCATCCACTCACTCTCTCCCCTTGGAGAAGGGCTCTGGTGGAGGGCAAGAGAGCCAATAGGATAGGTAGACAGAGCAGCCAGACCCCCAGAATTGACCAACCAGGAGACAGCTGTCCAGGACATATGACCACCCCACCCTGTGCACGCGCACAAACGTGAAGAACGCTGACCACGATGCAGGCACTCTCTCATACACTCTGGTACCCCAGGCTGTGGCTGCGTGCATAATGCCGGCCAATGTGGGAGCACATGCAGGTGCAGCAGAGGCAGAGGCCTGTCCACGGCTGCGGTCAGCTGCCTCTGGGCTGCACGTCCCACCCCCATCTTCCCTGGAGGAAACCAGTAGGAGAGGAGGGCCTCAGTGAGACCTGCAACCCTGACAGCCAGGAGGCTCAGCCATCCCTTGGGCCTTGTGCTGGGTGAGGGGCCCACCTGGCGGGGCAGATGGGGCTCCTGGTAGCTGGGCAGGATCTTGAGGATGACACTGCCACTGGCGTTGCGCAGGAGCTCCTGCAGTGCACGGGGGTCACTGCCCACTGGCTGCCCGTTCACCTCCTTGATGATGTCACCCACATGCAGCAGGCCTTGCTGAGCCACCATGCCCCCATGCAGAATGCGCGCGATCACCAGCTCGCCGCCCTCCACGCGGAACGTTACACCCTGGAGGTCAGAGGGAGTGTAAGTTGAGGCCACAATTGCTCCAAGTCAGAATCTTCAAATAGTCTCCTAATAGCTCCTCCATTCCTGTCCCTACCCACCCACCCCCACCCTCACAAAGTCCTCCTCCATCCTTCTGCCTAAATTCTTCACTTACAGCGGGTACTAATGGGGGGGGGGGGGAGCAGGCAGACTGGAGAGGTGTGGACACAGGTGCGTGTGCAGTGTCTATGGTCTCCTGGGTCTTCCCCGACCCTTTGCTGCATGGCCCTTCCCTGCACAAAGCTGGCCCCATCTTCATCTTCAGACCACGCTTGGCCTTTTTTGTCCGCTCATTGGTTATTCTCAATCCCCCACCCTCACCAGCCCCGCCTCTGGCCCTGCCCAGTCCTCACCAGATGTTCTCCGGCTGTCTTGCGGATGCCCACCATGCGCACGGCATCAGGAGGTACAGGCTGGTTGCTGAATGTAGGGTCCAGGCCAGGGCTGGGGGGTGGTGTCTCATAGGTCTTTGAGGCCACAGAGTCATGCGTCTCCAGGAGGGACTGGGGGGGTGGGAAGAGAAGGGACAATGGGGCAGTGCCCTGGGTCTCTTCCCATCCCAGCTCCAACTTCCTGCTGGGCCCTCCAACAGCAGTATGCCCCCGTCCACCCGCCTCCTGCTCCCTCAACCCCAGCCCCAGCAGCCAGGAACCTGGAAGTGGGGCTCCTGGAGGATGTGGGCCAGCTCGGCGGCTGTGCTGCTCTGCTCAGCCAGCTGCGCCAGGTCCCGCAGGATCTCCTGCACCAGCTCCAGGTTGTTGTCTCTCACGGCCTCCAGCTTCGTCTCCTCCAGCCTCTCATGGGCCTGGGGGTGGAAGCAGAACAGGTGGGGCTAGGAGCTTCCCCAGGAGCCCTGGGACACCAAGCAGGGTCCTCCCTCAGCCCCCAGGCATTTTCCCCACCCCAACCCCGGCCCCCAGCTTCAGCTCCTCACTCACTGACACACAATCACACCCACACGTGCGCATGCATTCCTTGCTGTCTCCTTTCTTCCCCAAAATGACAAGGACCTAGTTTAGGGAAGGAAGAAACCAAAGGACAAACCTTCCTTTCCATCCCCTTGCCACAGAAGGTCATTAGAAGTTACCAAATTGTCTCCAGCTCCCAGGACCCTATACACATTGGCATTCAAAGACAGCTTCTTCCACCGGACATTATGGTTGGGTGGGGCCTTGAAGACCCTGAAGCCCAGGATGAGGAAATTAGGGAGGTAGAATAACTTTCCCAGGGTCAATGGGACTTGAACTTGCATCTCCAGGCCCTCAACTCCGTGTTCCCAGTGAATGAGGGGACAGGAAATCAGCGCATGGTGCCAGGAGCAGGCCCTGCACCTATTTGTTGCTCTGCTGGCTCTGGGCTCCATACCAAGGTGCGCTGAAAACGGAAAAGGAATCCTTTGCCAGTGACCAGCCCAGTGGGGAGGGTTAGGTTAGATGGGTCAGGAAGAAAGGAATTCCATTTCAAGAATATGTATGAAGACCTTTTTTCCCCTCTGAATCTTTGAAAGATCATTGCAGACAACACAAGCCACTTTACCCCAAAGTATTTCAACATGTATTTCATAGGAACAAAGACATTCTGCTGCATAAACCACAATACCATTATCACCTGCAAGAAATTTAACATCGATTCATTAATATATTATGTAAGACAGTCCACATTCAAATGTTCACTCTTGTCCCAAAAGTATCCTTTATAATTTTATATTTTTTCTGATTCAGGATCTAATTGATGATCATATGTTGTATTTGGTTGACACATCTTTTTATTCTCTTCTAATCTAGAACAGATCCCAATAACTTTTAGATTTTCAGAACATTTGTTGTTTTGTTTTTTTTGTTTCTGTTTTTGTTTTGTAGGGACAGGGTCTCACTATGTTGCCCAGGCTAGTCTCAAACTCTTGGCTTCAAGCGATCCTCCCGCTTCAGGCTCCCAAAGCCTGGGATTACAGGCATGAGCCACTGCACCCAGCCTAGACATTTTTAGACTCCAGGCCAGTAGTTTTTAGGATGCTCTACCACTAGATTTAGTTGACTGTTTCCTCATGATTAGACTTACGTTAATCCTTTTGACAAGAGTTCTACATAGCTGATCTTGTGTCTTTGTGTCTTTCCCATACTTTGAGACTATGTGACTATTCTGTTCCCCCAAAATCCTTCACCAATGGATTTAGTGTCAATTTATGACCCTTGCCTAAATGAATTATTATACTGGAGGTTGCAAAACAGTGATTACCTAATTCCCATCATTCCTTCTACATTTATTGGCATTCTACTGTAAGAATGAGCTTTTCAGCCAGGCACAGTGGCTCACGCCTGTAATCCCTGCACTTTGGGAGGCCAAGGCAGGTGGATCACCTGAGGTCAGGAGTTTGCAAAACAGCCTGGCCAACATGGTGAAACCCCGTTTCTACTACAAATATAAAAAATTAGCCTGGCCGTGAACCCGGGAGGCGGAGCTTGCAGTGAGCCGAGATCGCGCCACTGCACTCCAGCCTGGGTGACAGAGCGAGACTCCGTCTCAAAAAAAAAAAAAAAAAATTAGCCTGGCATAGTGGTGGGCGCCTGTAATCCCAGCTACTCAGGAGGCTGAGGCAGGAGAATCGCTTGAACCTGGGAGGTGGAGGTTGCAATGAGCCGAGATCATGCCATTGCACTCCAGCCCGGGCAACAGGAGCGAAACTCCGTCTCAAAAAAAAAAAAAAAAAAAAAAAAGAATGAGCTCTTCTTTTCTCCCTACCACCTTACTCCTCTTTCTCTCCTTCTCTCTCTCATGATATCACTATGAATTTTTTTTTATTCCGTGTGTTCTAATCCATTACGATCACTATCTTCGTTGACCCAGTTTATCCCAAATTTGTCCAGTGGGAGCCCCATTCACATCTCTGTCCTGTTGACATTTTCCCATCAGTCCTTGAGCATCTTCTTCCCTTCTGGCACAGGCTCATCTGATGCGTTCCCTACCCCAGGTCTGGAATCAGCAATTTCTCCAAGGAACCCTGATTTCTTTTAGCAGGAGATAGTATTTAGAAACCAAGATGTGGGCACTCAGTACCCATTGTTTCTGGGCATCATTTCTTTGGCAGTCATTAGTAGATACTCTAAAGGACTCTAAACTCTAAAGGATTTTTCTCATCTTCCCCCATTCCATATTTGTGTCTCCCTTCTCCTTCAGTGAGAACTTATTTCCCAATAACATCAATATATTTACTTATTTGTTCTGTCCTTCAATAGTCAAAGCAGTTTCAGAATTGCTATACAACTGCTACTACCTATCACAAATCTATTAAGTAAAAATCAGCGGGAAAGGGTAGTAGGGGCTTAAGGGATAAAAGACTACACACTGGGTACAGTGTACACTGCTTGGGTGATGGGTGCATCAAAATCTCAGAAATCACCACCAAAGGCCAGATGAGGTGGTTCACGCCTGTAATCCCGCACTTTGGGAAGCCGAGGCAGGAGGATCACCTGAGGTCAGGAGTTCGAGACCAGCCTGACCAACATGGTGAAACCCCATCTCTACCAAAAATACAAAATTAGCTGGGCATGGTGGCACACGCCTGTAATCCCAGCTACTCAGGAGGCTGAGACATGAGAATCACTTGGACCCAGGAGGCAGAGTTTGCAGGGAGCTGAGATCACGCCACTGCACTCCAGCCTGGGCAACAGAGCAAGACTCTGTTTCAAAAAAAATGAATTAAATAAATATATTGCCCTTCCTTACATAAAACATAGAACACTGTATATACCCTTTGATACTCTAGGGCTTTTATTTAACTGGTTTGGTTTGTTTTCTGGCTTTTTATTTAAAAATAGGTCATAGAAATCACTCTATGAAACTGCATGGAGATCTTCCTTTATTAATTATTATTATTAGTTTGTTTGAGATGGAGTCTTGCTGTGTCACCCAGGATGGAGTGCAGTGGCGTGATCTCGGCTCACTGCAACCTCTGCCTCCCTAGGTTGGGATTACAGGCATGAACCACCATGCCCATCTTATTATTTTAATTACTGCATTTGACTCCATTGCAGGACTGGATTCCTGTAATTTATTCAACCAGTCTCCATGGGTATTTAGTTTGTTTCTAATACTTTGCTATTGCAAATAATGTTACAGTAAATGACTCTGGCATAGTATTCTATATCTGTGGAGAAGATCTTCCATGTAAATTCCTAGAAATCTTGCTGGGTCAAGCAGCAAATACATACGTAATTTTCTTAGATATTGACAAATTTCCCTCCATGGGACTTTGGCCAGTTTGCCCTCCTGCTAGCACTGTATGAGGGATTTTCTTTAAGCTCACCACCAGAGTGTTGATCAAACATTTGCATGTCTGCCAATCACATGGAGGAGAAATGATCTCTCAGTGGGGCTTACTTTGCATTTTGCTTATTATGAGTAACGTCAAACATCTCTCCATATGTTTAAGGGCCATCTGTATATCTTTTTCTGTGAATTGTCTACTCATGTCTTTCCCAATTTTTCTGTCAGCTCTTGGTTTTTATTCTTTTCCCTATTTTAAAAAATGTTTTCTCGCTATTGGGAAAATTAGCCCTTTGTGATATCTCTTGCAAATAATTTCCCCCAGTTTGCCACTTGTCTTTTGACTCTGCTTGTGGTGTTTTTGCATGCAAAAAAAAAAAATTAGGTCAGGTGCAGTGTGGTTCACACCTGCAATCCCAACACTTTAGGAGGTCGAGGAGGGAAGACTGCTTGAGCCCAGGAGTTCAAGACCAGCCTGGGTAAGACGGCAAGCCCCTGTTGCTACAAAATATTTTTAAGATGCACCTGAGCATTTTTAATGCTCATTTTAATGCATGGTGACATGCACCTGAGGTCCCTGCTACTCTTACTTGGGAGGCTGAGGTGGAAGGATCGCTTGAACCCAGGAGATTGAGGCTGCAGTGAGCACTGTTTGCACCACTGCACTCCAGCCTGAGTGACAGAGCAAGACCCTGGCTCAAAAAACAATTTTTTTTTAATGTGGGTGAATTTAATAATCTTTCATGCATTTGAATTTTGAGGCATAGTTTTTTGTTTTTTTGTTTTTTTTAAGGGAGGGCTTTTCCCATATACAGAGCCTTGTTTTCTTCTAGGACGTGTATGATTTATATTCTCACATAGAGATCTCTGATCCACTTGGAGTTCATTCTGATATATGATGTGAGGAATAAATATACTTTGATATATTTCAAAATGACTATCCAGATGTTCCAATACCATTTATTAAAAATTCATGGCAGGGCACAATGGCTCACACCTGTAATCCCAGCACTTTGGGAGGCCAAGGCAGGAGGATCACTCAAGCCCAGGAGTTCAAGACAGCAAGACCCCATCTCTATTTTTAAAAATTTTTTTAATTAAAAAAATTCAAAAGAAAACTATTGTTCGATTTTTTTAGATGTGAGAATAGTAGTGTAACTTTAAAGAATCCTTTTCAGTTGAGCCCAGGAGTTTATATACACAATGAAACACTTGCAGATACATCTATTATGGCTGAGATGTACTCCAAAACAATGAGGAGAGAGGGAAGTGGGTAAAGGTGTGAATGAAACAAGATTATGCATGACTATTGAATGTTGAAGTGGGGTGCTAGGTGATGGAGGTTCAGGATATATTTTTAAATGTTTTCATAATAGAAAATTTGTTTAGCCATGAGATGGTGAGATTTGAGTAATACCTCATAGGACTGCTGTGAGGATTTGGTGAGATGGACACAGTGCCTGGCAGACAGCAGGTGCTCAATAAAGGCTAGATGCTTTCTGCCTTCTCTTTTCCCAAACAGGCCAGGGAACAGCACCCCACATGGCCCCACAGCCTCCTAAACCATCCTTTGCCAGGTGGGCAGCATTTTAGACTGACACCCACAACCTACTGGGGAAACAGACAGCTGATGGGGCAAAGGAGTAGCATCTGGGGAAACGAACAAGCCCCAGAGGGTTGGTCTTCCACAGAGCCCTATGTGATTTTCAGTCATTTAGCTCGGCCCAGCCTATGGAGCCCCAGAGTGAAGGAGGCGTCCCAGCTCTGGCTCTATTACCCTATGCTTAGGACAATGTTGGGAATCAAAGCCCTAATAACTGAGTGTCAAGAATAAACAAAGGCACTCAGGCAGCAATAATCTCACCATGGCAACTCTTGCATGGCTCTTTTGGGTTAACAGGAGCCAGCTCTGGCACAGGTGTCCTGATGTGAGCATTAGAAAGGTCACTCATTTTGACTTTAGCACTATCTGGTCCACGCATGGAGGACAAGTTTTCCGAGGAGATGTGCTTGACCAAGGGGGAAGCCAGGGTGCCTCCTAAGCTGCTTACCTCCTATCTTTGACTTAATGACATTCCCACCATGGGCTAATCCATTCCTCCTCCTGTGGCCACCCCTGGACGTTTTATACTCACAGATATGAAAGCACAGCTCTCCAAGCTCAACCTCACAGCCCAAAGGAAACTAAACATTTAATCATTCAAATACAAAACCAACAACTCAGTGGGCTGAACTAAACAAATAATTTTTTTTTTTTAGATGGAGTCTCACTCTGTAGCCCAAATTGGAAGGCAGTGGCACAATCTTGGCTCACTGCAACCTCCACTTCCCGGGCTCAAGCAATTCTTGCGCTTCAGGCTCCCGAGTAGCTGGGACTACAGGCATGCGCCACCACCCCTGGCTAACTTTTTATATTTTAGTAGAGACGAGGTTTCACCATGTTGCCCAGGATAGTCACAAACTCCTGAGCTCAGGTGATCTGCCTGCCTCGGCCTCCCAAAGTGCTGGGATTACAGGCGTGAGCCACCACACCTGGCCTAAATTAGATTTTTTAAACGATATAACAAGGATCTAAGAGAACCCACCACCCAAACTAAAAAACAAAGCTCTTGTCAATATCCTACATCTAACCACATGCCCCACTCACCCTTCCCACTTGCAGAAATCACCATCTTTTTTTTTTTTTTTTTTTTTTAGACAGAGTCTCGCTCTATCGCCCAGGCTGGAGTGCAATGGCACAATCTCGGCTCACTGCAACCTACACCTCCCAGGTTCAAGCGATTCTCCTGCCTCAGCCTCTCGAGTAGCTGGGATTACAGCATGCACCAACACACCCAGCTAATTTTGTATTTTTAGTAGAGATGGGGTTTCTCCATGTTGGTCAGGCTGGCCTTGAACTCCCGACCTCAGGTGATCTGCCCGGCTCAGCCTCCCAAAGTGCTGGGATTACAGGCATGAGCCACCATGCCCAGCTGAAAGCACCATCTTGATTTAGTGTGTTTGTCATTCCCTGGCTTCCCAGTTAAAGAGTTTTAATGTGTCTGTATGTATTCTACATACTTCTGAAATGAATATAGTTAATAAAAAGGGAATCGTGTCTGTCCAAATGCATTTATTTATTTTTTTATTTTTTGAGATGGCGTCTCGCTCTGTTGCCCAGGCTGGAGTGCAGTGGCGCAATCTTGGCTCACTGCAACCTCCGTCTCCCGGGTTCACGCCATTCTCCTGCCTCAGCCTCCCGAGTAGCTGGGACTACAGGCGTGCACCACCACGCCCGGCTAATTGTTTGTATTTTTAGTAGACACGGGGTTTCACCGTGTTAGCCAGGATGGTCTTGATCTGACCTGGTGGTCCACCCACCTCAGCATGCCAAAGTGCTGGGATTACAGGTGTGAGCCACCGCGCCCGGCCATATTTTCTATGACATAAAAAAGGGGGAAATCATGACTTTATCCATCCCTGGGGTCTGATTTTTTTTCACTTAACATTAAGTGTACAATTATTTCCCTTACTTTTTTACTCACTATTATTTTGCTAAGACTTATTCTTCTTTTTCATGTTAAGTGACACATGGCCCAGAACTAGAAGAGTGATTTGAATTTCTGTGGTAGCCATTCATTTCATTCTGCTCTGAAAATCATCCTCAGCAAAGCAGGGGGCTCAAGCTCATGGTAAACCAGAAGCTTGGGTGGGAGACACAGCTAGCTCGTAGTGGGGCCAGCCTGCACTCTGTTCTGTTTGCTCCCAATCCAGAGCTGTAGCAGGCTGCAAATGCAAACACTACACAGTCATTTCACTGAAAAGTTTTCCCTCTGCCCTCCATTCCAACCCCCCGATCATGGCAAAAGACAGGGAATTCCTATTTGAAGCCCTGGTTCATAATTAAATAGTGAAATTAAAAGCTGAAAGATGTCCCAGAGAGTAGTGTGTCAGAAAGTAAAGGAACTCTTTAATCTGGGTTTGACAGATGTGACTTGCTTTAGCCAATGGGCCATTATCAAATGTGAGCAGAGGCTTAGAAAGTGCTCGTGACTGGGGGCTTGTCCTTCCTTGCTTGTGAGACCACCACGTGAAGGTGGCTGAGGATGAGAGACCCTCCTAGAGGATGAGAGACCCTCCTAGAGGATGACAGACCACATGGGAAGGGGTCTGGCCATCCCAGACATTGCAGTTTTCCCAGCTAAGACACCAGATATGTGAGTGAGGCCATCCCGGACCACCCAGCCCCAGCTAAGCAAGAACAACCAGGCCAGAAGAACAACCCAACCAACCCACAAAATCGGGGAATTAAATCACAGTTGTTTTAAGCCATGACACAGCAGGATGGTTTGTTACACAGCAAAAGTGAACTGATACACTGGCCTCACCACTATACCCTCTGCTTGTCATGTCCCCTTGTCAGAGCCCCCATCTTAGTGACCTCCCTAGACCTTTATTCTTCTAGGGCCCTGTCTTGCTTTCCCAGGTCTTCCACCCTAGCCTCCCCACAGAACAAGAGGCCTCCCTGTGAACTCCAGTCTGAAGCTAAGATTATAACAACTCTTTCTGATTCAAAAAGCACTTCTGGCCGGGTGTGGTGGCTCACGCCTGTAATCCCTGCACTTTGGGAGGCCGAGGCGGGTGGATCACCTGAGGTCAGGAGTTCGAGGCCAGCCTGGCCAACATGGTGAAACCCTGTCTCTACTAAAAATACACAAATTAGCTGGGGATGATGGGCCTGTAATCCCAGCTACCCGGGAGGCTGAGGCAGGAGAATCGCTTGAACCTGGGAGGTGGAGGTTGCAGTGAGCCGAGATTGCACCATTGCACTCCAGCCTGGGAAACAGAGCAAGACTCTGTCTCAAAAAAAAAAAAAGCACCTCCACTTCCATAACCTCCACCTAGCCCCACCACGACTCTGAGGGATAGGTATCATTCTCCCCACTTCTCAAAAGAAATAACTGGGCTGGGCATGGTGGCTCACGCCTATAATCCTAGCACTTTAGGAAGCCAAGGTGGGAAGATCACTTGAGCTCAGGAGTTCAAGACCAGCCTGGGCAACATAGTGAGACCTCACCTTTCTTTTAAAATAAATACATAAATAAATATTAATTTTTAAAAAATTCCCCCATAAGAAATAACTGAAGTTCAGAGAGGTTGACAGATACACCAAACTCACAAAGCCAGTCAGTGGAATCTTCTGACTCCAAGCCCTGTGTTCTTTCTTCTTCATCTCATGTGAATTAGTTCACACCAGCCTTCACATGCTTCTCAGGCTGTCCCCATTAATAACAATTTTTCTGAATTTCTGAATGTTCCCTGCCTTGGATTCCTCACCTTGGCCTTGTCTGCAGCTGGAACACCTGCTGCTGGATCCATGTCAGCCCTCCCAGATGCCAGCCACCTGCCGGGGCCACCACTTGCTGTGTGCAGCCAACCGCCTGGACTTCTGATCTCTCTGCCAGACTTGACTTCCCTTAGGGCCTTTAACCCTCTGGGTTTGTATCCTCAGGCCCTGCCCCTCCCTGGTCCCAGATCTACCTAGCCTGGCCCCTCCCACACTGTCTGCCACATCCCCAGAGAGTGTCAAGCCCAGCTCCACAGCGTAAGGGTGGGAGGCCAACAGCTACCACATGTGGCTCCAATCTGATTTCATTCCTGTGGGTTTCTGGGCCACTTCACCAAGTTTTTGCAGCTGGATCTTTGATCACAGTGCTTTGTCTATTAGGTTAGAAATTTGTCTGTGTATACATAATGATTAAAATTGGTGAGAAGGAGGAAGTAGGTCCCATTGTCCAATGCAGGGAGCTCTGAGAGACATGTCTTTGATGAGAGGAGTGGCAAATTTACATTGCAAAGGATCACCCATACAAGGACAGAAGAAATGTATGGCTTTTTTTTTTTTCAATGAGCTCAGGCTCCTTTATGGAGATTCACTTCCTGTTTGTTTCACAACTACAGGGAGAGAGAAGTCACTGGATTGCCTTAGCCCATTAGCCTCGTACTGGGGGTCTCAGAGGGGAAGAAACGTCCATACTCTCTTCTATTGTGCTCTATGAATCCGGAACCATACCAGGAATTTCTTGGAAAAAATCCTGACCAGCTTCTCGCCAAAAACGTTTCTAGAGAAGGGAGTTTACTTACAATGTGACACAGCACATTGGTTCATTCTCAATTAGGCTTTACTGTGAGGTCCCAGGACTGGGGCATTGTGGGGTCCAGTGAAAGGAAGACAGACTTGGGCTTCATCAGGAAAACAAACTATCTGGCAGTTCACTGCCATAACCCCAGCACTGTGCCTGCTATGTGGTGAGTGCAAAATAGATATTTGTTGGATGGATGGATGGATGGATGGATGGATGGATGGATGGATGGACGGACGAATGAGTGAATGACATAGCCAGCCAGCCAGCAAACCCATCATTAGAGAGCTGTCAAGCAGACTGTCGAGTGGACTGGACCAGAGAGGAATGCTATCAAGGGGGACCCTGCTTTGAAGGGTATTGGCAAGAGGGCTGTCTCACTCTGAGAATCTGCCATCCCAAAGCAGAGTCTCACTGTCTCACTGTGGAGACAATAGCTAAAGTACCCAGAGGTGATATGGGCTCATAAACCCAACTCTGAAATGAATTTTGGAAAGTTACAGATGTTGAGGTTCAAAACTGCACATATTCATCAATTTCACTGCCAAGTGTCCATTCTAGAGAAACCCCCACATGCGTGCAGAAGCAGATGGATATGAGGATGTTCACTGCAGCACTGTTTTTAAGAGAGCAAAATCAGCAGTGACATACACCTCTCTCAGGAGGGGAACCAATAAACAAACAGCTCTATTCATATATTAGAACAGGAGTTCCCAACCCCCAGGCCATGGACCAGTACTGGTCCGTGGCCTGTTAGGAAGTAGGTGAACAGCAGGAGGTGAGCAAGCATTACTGCCTGAGCTCCACCTCCTGTCAGATCAGTGGTGGCATTAGATTCTCATAGGGGTGCCAACCCTACAGTGAACTGCACATGCCAGGGATCTAGGTTGTGTTCTCCTTATGAGAAGTCTAACGAATGCCTGATGATCTGAGTGGAACAGTTGCATACCAAAACCACCCCCCTCACCCTGATCCGTGGAAAAATTGTCTTCCACAAAACTGGTCCCTGGTGCCAAAAAGGTTGGGAACTGCTGTATCCGAACACCACACCACAGTTCAAATGAATCTCCCTAACTCTATCTATATCTATACTTAGGTCGATAGCTGTACTACTTGTATGAAATAGAAATCTCAAGAACAGAAGCATCTTACACTATCATTTCATTTATATAAAATTTAAAAGCACACGTAATGGCCAGGCATGGTGGCTCACGCCTGTAATCCCAGCACTTTGGGAGGCTTGGAGGCAGGCGAATCATGGGGTCAGGAGTTCGAGACCAGCCTGGCCAATATGGGAAACCCTGTCTCTACTAAAAAAATACAAAAATGGCCGGGTGAGGTGGCTCACGCCTATAATCCCAGCACTTTGGGAGGCCGAGGCAGGCGGATCTCTTGACCATCCTGAGATTGAGACCATCCTGGCCAACATGGTAAAACCCCATCTCTAATAAAAATACAAAAATTAGCTGGGCATGGTAGCGAGTGCCTGTAGGCATAGCTACTTGGGAGGCTAAGGCAGGAGAATCACTTGAACCCAGGAGGCGGAGGTTGCAGCGAGCTGAGATTGTGCCACTGCACTCCAGCCTGGTGACAAAGTGAGACTCCATCTCAAAAAAAAAAAAATTACAAAAATTAGCCAGGCATGGTGGTGCATGCCTGTAGTCCCAGCTACTCGGGAGGCTGAGGCAGAAGAATTGCTTCAACTTGGGAGGCGGAGGTTGCAGTGAGCTGAGATTGCGCCACTGCACTCTAGCCTGGGCAACAGAGTGAGACTCCAGAGGAAAAAAAAAAGCACACATAACAAAGGTAGAGCCAGGCATGGTGGCTCATGCCTATGATCCCAGTGCTTTGGGAGGCTGAGAGGATCACTTGAGGCCAGGAGTTTGAGACTAGCCTGGACAACATAGCAAGACCCTGCCTCCACAAAAAAAATTACAAATTAGCCAGGCATGGTAGTACATCTTTGTAGTCCCAGTTACTCAGGAGGCTAAGGCAGGAGGATCATTTGAGCCCAGGAGTTCCAGGCTGCAGTGAGCTATAATTGTTCCACTGTACTCCAACCTGGGAGACAGAAAAAAAAAATTCCCACAAAGGTATATTGTTTACAGCTAAACACATATGTAGGCAACATAAGCCAACATTCAATGAAATGACATCAATCTCTAGGCAGTGGTTACCTGTGGGAAGGGAATGCAGTGAAAATGAGGAAGGCGAGAGGCATTAACTGTGTCAAACTTTTTATTTATTTATTATTATTTTTTGAGACAGTGTCTCACTCTCACCCAGGCTGGACTGCAGTGGCGTGATCATGGCTCATTGCAGCCTCGACCTACCCAGCTCAAGCAACTCTCCCGCCTCAGCCTCTTGAGTAGTTGGGACTACAGGTGAATGCCACCATGCTTGGCTAATTCTATTTTTTTATGGAGACAGGATTTCACCACGTTCATCAGGCTGGTCTTGAAATCCTGAGCTCAAGTGATCCACCCACCTTGGTCTCCCAAAGTGCTGGGACTAAAGCTGTAAGACACACCGTGCTGTGTGCCTCATACTTTTTATTTCTTAAGAAATGGCAAGAGTCAAAACAAACATTATTAACATTTTGGAGATGGGTACTCAGGAGTTTGTTATGTTATTTTTTTATACTCTTTTGTATTTATTCATTCAACAAATATTCAGTGAGCACCTACTATGTGTCAGGCATTCTGTAGGCTCTGGGGATACTGCAGTGAATCAAAAAGACAAACATTCCTGCCTTCATGGAACGTCTCTATGTCTGAAATGTGTATAATTCCTTGTGATTATTTATTTACTTATTTATCGAAGACAAGCTCTCACTATGTTACACGAACTGCACTTGAACTTCTTGGCCTCAAGCAATGCTCTCACCTCAGCCTCCAGAGTAGCTGGGACTACAGGTGTGTGCCCCTACTCCTGGCTTCTTGTCTTTATTTTTAGTAAATGAGTAGGATCTTCTATTGCTGAATGAAAAGCACCCTGCCATTCTCCAATCTCCTCCATTCTGCTCAGTTTTCTCTTCCCCAGAACTTCCCACTATTAAACCTCTGCAACTTTTCATCTTTCGCTGTTAACAATCTTCCCAAGTCTTCAACCATTTCACAGATAACGTGAACAGGCTACATCCCAAGGACACGGTGTCCCCTGCAGCAGCAATCCCCACTCCAGTGGGACGTGGTCCTCCACATCCCATGCCAGGGCCGGCCATAGCCAGCCTGTGACAGAGTCCCCGCTCTATAGAAAACCCACCACCTGGCTATACCTTCTTTCTCCCCACCCTTGATGTCATTGCCGACTTCCTGGTCACCTCCACCACCATGCACTGAAAACCCTGGGGACTGCCTCAGTCTTCTCCCCATCTTGATGCCTTGCCATAGCCCTACATGCCAATGGGTGTGTGTACAAGCCCATCCCATTCCTGAGCCTTCCATTTCTGAGTGTCTTCAACACTGATGACCTACCTGTCCACTGCAGCCCCATCCTACATTATCATGGCATCCCTAGAACTGTCCTCCTTGGAAAACTTTCACCTCCTACCTCCCTTCCTCTGACCTTGGTCTTTTTCTCTTCCATCTATATCCCCACCATCACCCCTCAAATACTCTGTGACCTCAGAGAGCCACCGAGCCTTCACCTCCATTTTCTCCCTGTTCTGCCTCTTTCCAGCCTGGGCCTTTTTTCTCCGAGCCTCTCTCACCAGCTCCCTTCACAATTCCCTGCATCCGACTTCCACAGCCCCAGGCCAGTACACGCCCTGGACCAAAGCCCCCGCTCCTTTCTCTTCCTCTCTGGATAGAGTCACCCCCACCCTGGGAAATCGGGCACCTGACATGGACAGTCGAGGTCCCCATCCATTTAATTCCTTCTCCCCTTCAGTGACCAGTTAAACCTTCCCTTCTGAATCTTCCTGCTCCATCTCTGATCCCTAATTCCCAGGAGAGGACTGCTCCACCTTCACCAAGAAATCTGAGCAATTAGGTCTGATTTCCCACAGCTCCCAGCCTTGCCTCCAACGCAGCCATGGGCACCATCACCACCTCCCCTCCTCAGGACAGGGGGCATCCTTCCACACTCCCTCAGGCAGGATCCCAGGTGCATTGCTGTCCCCTAGCCCTCACTGCCAAACACCAAGTTCCACCAGTTTACCCTAAGGTCTGGGACCACAGCTCCAGTTCAGGCTCTTAGCATCGTATACTCAACCCACTACAGAGCCGCTAACTGGCCTCTCCAACTTCAGATATAACACCCCAACAGTCCTCCACATGGCTGCCAAAACACCCACATTTGGCCATCATATCCCTGCTTAGATACTGTAAAGCCTGCCAGGCACGGAGGCTCATGCCTGTAATCCCAGCACTTTGGGAGGCTGAGGCAGGCAGATCACCTGAGGTCGGGAATTCGAGACCAGCCTGACCAACATGGAGAAACCCCATCTCTACTAAAACTACAAAATTAGCTGGGCGTGGTGGCACATGCCTGTAATCCCAGGTACTCGGGAGGCTGAGGCAGAAGAATCACTTGAACTCAGGAGGTGGAGGTTGCAGTGAGCCAAGATCACGCCATTGTACTCCAGCCTGGGCAACAAGAGCAAAACTCC
Source organism: Nomascus leucogenys (assembly GCF_006542625.1). Lineage (NCBI taxonomy): Eukaryota > Metazoa > Chordata > Mammalia > Primates > Hylobatidae > Nomascus > Nomascus leucogenys. Next base: position 32,253,735 of record NC_044399.1, on the reverse strand, counting down.
TTCTCAAAACAAAACAAAACAAACAAACAAAAAAAACCATAAAGCCTCCCTGATACTCACAGAAGGACGCCCAAGCACCCACACACAGCCCCCAGTGCCCTCCAGACCTGCCAACCTTTGCACAGCTCGCATTGTCTCACACTTGAGGCTCAGCCTCACACCAGCACTTCCAATCCCCTGCACACTCCTGACTCTTTCTTACCTCTGTGCTTCTGCTCAAGCTCTTCTGTGGCCCAGAATGCCCTCCCCCTCTTCCTCATTCTTCCACTCAGCTCAAGTGGTCCTTCCTCCAGGAAGCCCTCCTCGCCCACCCCAGGCTGGGTTAGGCACCTGTCCTTTATGCTCCCAAAATGCCTAGTGTATCTACCTCTATCACTGTCATTACCAAATTGTCCTATAATTTTCTTTTAGTGAATCTCTCCCCAACCTGATACATGGCAGGTGACCTTAGAAAGACATGCACACAAAATGCCCAAAGGCAGAAGGACAGGCAAGATGAATTCTAGAGATTCTCCAACATGTGCATGCTGGGCCACACCAATCACACACTCCACAAGCTGGCAGTCACTAAACATCCACCCACGCACTCACCAGACAGGTGTGGGGGCAGCCCCCTCTACCTGCAGCCACTCAGGTCATCATCTGGGCATGATTTTCTTCTACAGTCCCCTTCAGGGGGGCCTCTTGTGCCACATGTCCCATTCCCAGGGCCCTCTGTAGCTAATACCCCATCCCCTACTGTGCCTCCCCAAGCACAGTGCCCTTGTGCCCACCTCCCTGGAGCACTGTACCTTGGCCAGGGATCTTACTATGGGACTTTCCATAATGCCTCGAAGGAAGATCAGGTCCAGCTCTGCAGCCCCCGTGGCATTGGGGAGGGATCCCAAGTTGTCCAGGACTTGCTGCATGGCTGGGGGAAGGTATGGGCAGTGAGATATACAGGTACCAGCTGGGTACAGAAGACCAAATCACACCACAATACTTGCAACTTCCCCACCCCCATGTCCCACAGAAGACAGCCCCTCCCTGGCAACATTCCCCTCCCTGCCCAGCACAGGCACCCCAGGCCCTTGAATGCCTGGGACAGGGATCCTGGAGGAAGGGGACAGTTTCCTTGGCCTGTTCTCTCCACCCTAGGTAATGCCAGCCTGAGCAGGTGGGAGGCTCCAGGCAGCTGGAAGAGACTCTGAGGTGGAGAGAAGGGAGAAAGGGAAGCAGGTGTCAGGTTCCAGGTCCTGCCCTGTACCAGAAAACCACAAGCTGTTGGGTGGATCACTTGAGGCCAGGAGTTCGAGACCAGCCTGGGCAACAAGGCAAAACCCCATCTCTACTAAAAATACCAAAATTAGCCAGGCATAGTGGTGTAGGTCTGTAATTCTAGCTACTCAGGAGGCTGAGGCAGGAGAACTGCTTGAACCTGTGAGGCAGAGATTGCAGTGAGCTGAAATCACACCACTGCACTCCAGCCTGGGTAGCAGAGCAAGACTGTCTCTGGCCGGGCGCGGTGGCTCACACCTGTAATCCCAGCACTTTGGGAGGCCGAGGCGGGTAGATTGCCTGAGGTCAAGAGTTTGAGACCAGCCTAGCCAACATAGGGAAACCCCATCTCTACTAAAAATACAAAAAGTTAGCTGGGCATAGTGGCAGGCGCCTGTAATCCCAGCTACTCGGGAGGCTGAGGCAGGAAAATCGCTTGAACCCAGGAGGCGGAGGTTGCAGTAAGCTGAGATCCTGCCATTGCACTCCAGCCTGGGCGACAGAGCAAGACTCTGTCTCAAAAAAAAAAAAAAAAGAAAGAAAAGAAAAGAAAGCCACAAGCTCCTCACTCAACCTCTAGATGGGCTGAAGCCCAGGGCTCAGCCACCTGTACCTGGCAGGCTCAAGGATGAGACAGACAGTACTTGGAGCAAGTCCCTGAGTACAGGCCCAGAGTCAAGCAAGTAGCCACACAGGCGCCAGGGCCTGCAGAGCCTCCAGTCTAAGCACCACTAATTCAGTGTGACATTGTACAAGTCACTGTCCCTCACTGGCCTCAGTCTTTCCTGCCTGTAAAATGGATGGATTGGGCTAGATGATGTCTACAGGCCTTCAGCTCTGAGTGACAATGATCTGTAATCACTGAGAAATTAACATAGATGATAGGAAGTCAAAGCTGAGGCCTGGAATGCTGGCAGGAGCTAGGGAAACAGGCACTGGAGGCTTTGGTGTGACCCAAAGGCCGAGGTCACACCAAGTCATCACAGGGATAAGCAAACTCTCAGCCCGGAATGGAACATAACGGAGGACACGATGACACCTGCAGCTGGGCCGCAACAACACCCCTGAGACCTGAGGTGGGGGCTGCCTTCACTCACTGGCAGAGGTGGGAGTTCCAGGCTGTGGCAAGTTCCGGGGAAAGGAAGTGAGAAGCAGAATGTGCCCAGCTGGGGGCAGAGATGGGTGAGGGGTATCATTACTCTGCCACCATGCCGCCCATGCCTACATCTGCATAACAGCACCCAGGCCACGGAGGACGGGGGAGGATGCACCCCTGGCGCCTCTCAATGCTCTTGTCAGTGTCCCCTCCTCCAGGAAGGAACAGGAGTGGGGAGGAGGGGGCACTGGAACTGGAGCTGGCAGAGATGGTTCAGGGACTCCTGCACTCCCATCTCCTTCCTCCTCCTGCTCCCTGCCTTCTCCAGAAAAAAAATCCAAGCTTGCCCTTCAGACCCCTCTTGCTCAGGCCAGGGCTGGGCATTGGTCAGAGACCTGCGAGGCCCTCAGTGGGCTCTGAAAGAGGCCAGGGCAGGGACCCTTCCCTTCCTGCCAGGGTATGCCAGATTCCCTCCGTCAGTTATCTGGGGGAGGACTGAGCCAAGGGAGTTGGTGCCCTCTGCCCAGGACAGCTCTCCTGAAGGTGCCCTCAGATGACCTCTCCCAGGCCACCCTCCCCAGATGCCCCGACTCTGCTGGAGGAAGGTAGGCTAAGGGGCCAGCTGCCCCGCCCCTATCTGGCCCGCCCTTCCCTACCTTCCCTCTGGAGCTCCGCTTCCTCAGAAGACTCCAGGGATATACCCTCCAAGGAGACCCCGCTGCCTGGGCTGCCTGCCATGGCGGCCCCCAGACTCTGGGACTCCGCGAGCGTCCTATACGCCGCAGTCTGCCACCTCCCCAGCCAGAGCCTGGCGGGGCTGGGGAAGGCGGGAGTCGGGGAGCGCCCTCTGAGGAACCAGCCAATGGCAAGGCTCAGCCGCCGTGACCGCCTTGCTGATTGGCTAAAGCCCCGACTGGCGCTGCGCCGTGCAGAGCAGGCGGTAACCCGGTGGGAGAAGGGTGTTAGGCGGGAGCCCTAGTCCCACAGATTGCCCGATCCCCAGCATGTCAGTGTCGGTGGGGATGGGGAAGAGGGGGCTAACAGGAGGTTTGGGGGAGGGGGTAGGCATGCTGCCCCTTCAAGACTGGCGCGGTACCCCGAGACCCTCCCCTCACAGCCAACTTCAGGAGACCCGAGGGAGAAAAGTCTTAGCCCATCTTGTCCCTGTACCCTCTTCTCTAGAAGCCCCTCCTCTAATACACCCCATGCCACCTCCTCCCTATGCCCTCTGACCTCTGCTCTCAGTCCCCTCTCCAGGCCCTGTTTCCTTTACAGTGGTCCCTCAGTCGAAGGAAGTCCCCAAGAACGACTCAGCCCTCCACCGGAAGGCAGCCTCACTTGGGCATGGGGCAAATACCTCAAGCCTCAGACGCCTCCCCCTACCCGCCCTTGGTCAGCCACTGGGAGGCAGGGTACGTGGGGGAGATGGCATCGCTGTGGGTAGGGACGGTGCCCCAGCCCTGCTTACCCCTCGCCTCACAGCAGCTTCTTCCCCTCCCCCATCTCTGATGAGCTCTTCCCTTTGATGAAGGGGGTGATGCCCAGGAAGCAAGTCAGGCATCTTGGAACTCAGTTCCCCAGAAAGGAAAAGTGAGGGCACATTTGCACACAGGGAAAAGTGTGGGCAGAAGGGAGGGACTCAGCTCCGCCCTGGTGACCCCATTCCTCTGAGATCCTGTGCCCAAGAGGCCACCATCAGGGTACTGCAGCCTCCACTCAGCCATTCCCTGAGGAGTGGCACCAGGTCGCATTGCACCCCTGGTTGCCATGGCAGTAGAATTACACACCAGGACAGTAACCCAGGGATGGAGAAGAGATTTAAAGGGACAGCTCCACCTGAAAGCAGCAACATATCCCAGCCTTGATCCAAAAAGGGAGGGAATCTGGTGACAGGGGAAGAGGGAGCAAGGCTGCAGGTCAGGAGATGCCAGGTTCAGGATCTCTAAGTTCTCAGCCCAGTGCCACTGCCCATTTATCTCCCAACTCTCAGGAAAAGGGCCCCTGACTTTACCCAAAGTAGATATGGGGTCTCCCTGCAAGAGGAATACACCCATACCCTTTCCCTCCCTTCAACCATACTGACCGTTGGGAAAGGGCGGAAAAAGGACCTTGTTAGCTTTGCACTTTGCAGAGTCCAAGGCAGGGATCTGCCAGGGAAGGAGGAGGGAAGGGGAGCCTGAACTCAGAGGCAGGGACACAGCTGTTTCTCTATCCTGTGGGAAGTATAATGACCACCAGATAATAAGGGGCAGAACCCACTATTAGATTTTTGAAGCTGGGAGCTAATGTAGCTCGGGATAGGACAGAGGCTGCCTGAAGGAAGAGAAACACTTTGTACTTCTTCCTTTGAATATGAGAAGCCAGGAGCAGCCCCTCGAACAACATGAAGGGGAGCAGGAGCCCCAGGAGTCCTTTGAGGAAGCAGAACCCACCGCCACATCCCAAGGCTCTACTCCCTGTCCCCCATCCTCCCTCACCATGCCCCCATCAAGTGGTCTGCAACAAGGAAGCCAAATTGCTGGGCTTCCTCCTCCTCCTACGCCCCAGTCAGGTACTATTGATGGGTTTACTGGACAGCCCCGGATGGAGAGGCCATTAAGCACAGGCTCAGGAGTGGATTTAATTAATGCCTAAGCAGCTTACAGTGGGGCCTAGGCAGGCTGAAAGAGGCGGGGAGACCCCAGGGAGCCCAGCAGGCTGGACAGGAGATGGGGGACTGAGCCCTCCAATGCTGCAGAAGCTGGGGACATTAGTGCCATCCCTCCACTGCAAGGAGAAGAGGCCTTTCCTGGACAAGTGTACCACAGTTTAGGCCCTGGCTCACTCCCTTCACTTTCTCAGAGAGGAGGGACAGAGGAATCATTCTACCCAAAGTGGCAGCCCTGGAACCTCTGGCAGAGGCAGTAGCGGGGCCTAGAGTAAGGGAAGGAGCTGCATAGGAGGGAGGCATCCAGGCACGGGGAAGTTCAGACAACTCAGAGCAGAACCATAGCAGTTCCCAGCTGCCTGGGCCTCTGAGGGCCTCTAGCACAGGGAACTTAACTTTCTGGGGTACTGCGTGCACTACGGGAATCCATGAGCCCCTAGAGTGGAATGTACCTTTTGTGCATGGATATATATGTCTACGATGAGGGCTCACTGCTGTCACCAGATTCTAAGTGACTCAGGACCAATAAAAGTTAAGAACAGGCCAGGTGTGGTGGCTCATGCCTGTAATCCCAGCACTTTGGGAGGCCAAGGCGGGTGGATCACCTGAGGTCAGGACAGCCTGGCCAACATGGTGAAACCCAGTCTCTACAAAAATACAAAAATTAGCCGGGCATGATAGCAGGTGCCTGTAATCCCAGCTACTTGGGAGGCTGAGGCAGGAGAATCACTTGAACCTGGGAGGTGAAGGTTGCAGTGAGCCGAGATCCCACCACTGCCCTCCAGCCTGGGCAACAGAGTGAGACTCCATCTCAAAAAAAAAAGAAAAAAAAGAAAAAGAAAAAAGTTAAGAACACTGATCTTGTCCCATCATCTCATCTTAGGGAAATCTCAGGTCTTCAAAGGGAGGTGACTGTTTCAAGGACACAGGGTTAATGCCAAAATAACAACTCAGGCCAGGCACAGTGGCTCACACCTGTAATCCCAGTACTTTGGGAGGTCGAGGCAGGTGGAGCGCTTGAGCTCAGGAGTTTGAGACCAGCATGGGCAACATTTTTGTCTTTACAAAAAATACAAAAATTAGCTGGCCATGGTGATGCACACCTGTAGTCCCAGCTACTCGGGAGGCTGAGGTGGGAGAATGGCTTGAAGCTGGTAGGCAGAGGTTGCAGTGAGCCAAGCTTGCACCACTGCACTCCAGCCTAGGCTAAAGAGCCAGAACTTGTCTCAAAAACAACAACAACAACTTGGTGGCAGCGGCAGCAACAGCAGCATAATAATTATGACTATTCCTAAAAGTAATGTGCTCTCCCATTATAGCCTTTGCGTCTCACAGCAGCCTCTTTACAGAAGAAATGCGAGCTCCAAGAGGTTAAGCAGTTTGCCACTGAGGCTTTGCTAGTTTGTCTGAGTGGCCCACTCCCTTGTCCTAATGCCTCCTACAGAGCCACGTCCAGGTATCCTGACCTGGTATTCTCGTTCCTTCACTCACAGCTTCCTGACCCCCAGTACCCCCTGTCCACCTCTGGCATATGCTGGCCTAGTGGGCAGCGATTATGGACTTCTCAGCCCCAGGCTGTGCTGCTGTAATCCCTCCACCCCCAAGCCATTCTCCAAGGCCCAGCTCCAGGGCCACCACCTGAAGGCCTGGTCCTATGTCACTGCCCTCCAGCAATAGTATGGGTCACCTCTGGAGCATGCATCTCCTGCCCTCCATGGAGGTGAGTTGTGCTCCAGCCCTACACTGGAGCAGGTATGGGTCTTATTCCTTCTCTTCTCCGTTCCAGCACAGGAACCCACACAGAGGAGATGGTCACAGCAGCTGCCAGAAGGAATGGCTGAGTGGTAGGGTGGACAGCAGTGGAGCCAGTTGGTTCTTATCTGGAGCTGTGCAAGTGCCCACCCCTCAGTCCTCCCCTGGCACCCTCTGAACCACTGAAATAAGCTAACGTCCTCACCCCCTTCTTACCAGACTCAGAGTTGGTGGCGGCAACCGGCATGGTGAAGGAGGCAAGGTCTCTGAAACGTCTCTCCTGGAGAGGGGAGAGAGGAGGATGAGCGGATACAAGGGCAAAGCAATGGGGAAGGGAATAGGAAGAGCCTCCCCTTCAGGACCAGCCAGAAAGGTAGGGGAGAAGGTGCTGCCCAGACAGTGGGGGTTGGAGAACAACAATGATTCCAACAGTCCTGGGAAGCAGGAAGAGCAGGTATTACTTGCCTATTTCTCTGAGGAGGAGGAGACCAGGGAGGATAAGGGAGGTTAACTGATTTGCCCAAGATCACAAAGCTAATAAGGAGTGCTAAAATGAAAATCCAGGTTTTATGATTCAAAAATAAGTATATAAATAAAGTGTTTCTTCCTGCTGTCTTTTTTGTTTTTTTTTTGAAGAGGAAACAGGTAGAATTTATAGATGTAAGAACACAATTTGGCTGAGCAAGGTAGCTCACACCTATAATCCCAGCACTTTAGGAGGCTGAGGCAGGAGAGTCACCTGAGCCCAGGAGTTTGCGACCCACCTGGGCAACATGGTGAGACCCCCATCTCTACAAAAAATTAAAAATTATCCGGGTGTGGTGGTGCGTGCCTATGATCCCAGCTACTTGTGGGGCTGAGGCAGGGGGATCTCTTGAGCCCAGGAGGTAGAGGCTATGGTGAGCCATGATTGCACCACTGCACTCCAGCCTGGGCAACAGAGCAAGAACCTGTCTTTAAAAAAAAAAAAAAAGTCATTTTAAAAATAATAAAAGAGTCCATAATTTGAGCCAAAGTAGAAAACATGAGTACTCCCAGACTCCCTGAGAGCCAGAATCACATTGATTTTATTTGCTTCTGGAACCTAGGCCTACCAAAGCGTCGATGTTCCACAGACATTTATCTGGGGGGCTGACAGAAGTGATATCTACCTCTCCATGGCCCCTCTGGCTTGCTCTCTCTCCTCTCTCCCTTTCTTAGCTCAGAGCTGGCACAAGGAGACCAAGTGCTCTGGGCAGAACCAAGCATGGAGTCTACAGCCCCAGTTTCCATTCCAGGGCCTCCCCAGGCTAGGAGTGGCTCCCTCATTCTCCCAGGAGAGGGCAGGGGGTTACCCCCCACCCTTCTTCCCTTTGCCTTCCTGGGCATGTGCTGCTGGATAAAACCCTAATTCCCAGTTGCCATGACAACAGGAGGCAGTGGCTCACAGCAGGGGTGGGGAGTTGGGGGAAGCATCTGGCAGTGCCCACTTTAGGACTGAATGCCTGCTGAGTCCTGGGGATGGGGGAACCACAGCAACTCCACCTCCCTCCAAAGAAGATTCTTCCCGGAGGACTAGTACCTGATTTCAATAAAACCCTCTCTGCTCCCATTCCCTTCTCAGGCCTGAGCCGGTCACCTGAGCTCAGATGACAGAAATTACAAAAGTGAGGGGGATGGATCCCTTTCCTCCCAGCTCTGTCCCTAAGGACATGGAAGAAAGGTGCTTTCAGGGAGAGGAAGGACACCCCTATTCAGGCTACACCCAGGCTGGAAGAAATGCCCAGGATCCACTGTGCTGGCCTGTGCCCCTGGTGCCAATCTCTACTCCCAGAGAGCAGGGAGGAGGGATCCCTTCCCTCCCGCTCCCAGGCCTTGATGACCTGGAGCCTTCTCTTGGCTGGCGCTGCTCTCCCTCATAGGGTCAGAGAAGAGACTCCAGAAGTCCTCCTTCCCTAGAGCGTGGAGGGTGGGAAAAGGCAGGGAGGATCCTGTATGAAATCCCTGCGCTCAGAAGTCTTGCCCAGCCTGCCTGGGTTTTCTCCCGGGGAGTCGGTTCCCACGACATCGGCTGGCTTTGCTCCCCCACGCCCGTCCAAGCCTCTGAGAGGGCGGGGCCTGGCTGTGCCCACAGGAGAACGGCAGTGCCAGGCAAGCTAGCCTGGCTCCGTGCCAACGTCCTGCACCCAGACATCTGGGAACCTGCACCTTGGCTTCCAAAAGCCTGGGCCCAGATGTCCTCTCAGCTTTGCCTCCGAGATATCCACATCACCCAAAGTGTCCGTAGGCGAGCGGACCAACAGCAAAAGGGAGAGGTTTCTTCCAACCTCCCACCCATCCCTCCATCCATACACATACAAAGAGGTGCGGAGAAGAAAGGTCTGACAAAGGCGCTTTGGAGAGCGAGAGGTCGCGGGGAGGTCTGGACAGAACTGAGGGCCAGAGGATGGGGTCGAAAGGCCAGGAGGACGTGCATGCTTGGACAGTCAGATCACCCCTGCCCTAACGGACCCAGCCCTAACACCCTGGACGCTAGGACCTGGGGGAGAGGGGCGTGTTGTGAGCCATCAAAGAAGGCTCTCTGCTTGCGCGCCCGCCGGAGACCAGGGATGAGGTCACTAAATGACTGCCCCGGCCACCAACCCCCACCCCGTCTTTATCCGCAGCCTCCCCCCCACTTAATTGACCTAACTTTCTAACCCTGGCTCTTCGCTTCTGGCACCGGTCCCCTCCCAAGTCTCCAGACCCTAACCCTGGCTCCCGACCCGCCCCGCTACAGCCTGGGAAGCGGGAGAAGCAGCGCGCCCCTTTCTGCGGACCCCCTCCCAGGGAAAATTGTGGTGTTGGCTGCCTACGGGGACCAGGGGGCTACCGGGACCCAGCGCAACCTCTGTCTCGCTCCCCAACCCCCGGAAGCGCTAACAGCACGGTTCTTACGTAATGCCGGGCTTCTAAGTCCCCCCAACCCGCACAGCCCCCGGGGAGGCCGCGCGCATACCCGGGCCCCTCACAGCTCACCACCTTGGTGCCTGAAGCCACTTTGGAGCCCCTACCGCAGGGGCGGGGACCAGTGTCAATGGGCGGCGGGGCTTGGTTCTCCCAACCAGCACCCCAGAAAGAGGGCCCAGGGGCGGGTGGAGAGGGAGGGAACGGGCCTGGGTGAAAGGGGCCTGTGGAGTTTAAACCCAGTGAATAGGGTCCTAAGTGCCGTGCCAGGACGAAAAGGAGGCGGAGGTCTTGGGGTGGGTGCTGGCCCGGGGGCCGGGGGACGCCTACCTGCGCCCCGGGGAGCCCCTAGCTCCGGGCGGCTCCAGCGCAGCCGGGCGCTCAGCGTTTATTGCTTGTCAATCGCTAGCCCGGCTCTTAAAGCGGCGAGGCCTCTCCGCGAGGGGGCGGAGGCCCGGAGGAGAGGGGAGGGGAGGAGAAAGCGGAGGCCGGCACAACTCGGAGGAAGTAGTCTTTCCCAGCAGCTGGTGGTGGGGGGGGCAGCCAGGTAGTGGTTTGGGAGACACCGCACAGAACACGACGCCCTGCTGGCGTCCCACTGGGAAGGGTTAGGGAGGCAGGACTGGTACCAGTACCTGCTGGTGTCCCTCGGCTCTCAAGGATCCCTTAAAAGGGCGATGGTAAAAGTGCCTAATGAGACCGGCTTGATTACTCCGCCCACCCCTCTTGGCTTAGACCCGCGTTCTAGTTCCAGGCGTGCCTCACTTTTCCTCGTTATCCTGCTTCCATTTTGAGAAAAGGAATAGGAGGACTTTAGAGAGACTCCCAGGAAGCAGGATACCAGCCCCAGAAGGCCTCGGGATCGGGGCAGCTTTTTAAGGACTCGGAGGGTGGATATCTGGATTCCAGACTTTCCAGAAATTTTGCAAAAAAGAGGAAATGTCTTCCTGAAAGGATTCAAGAGCCTATTTTAGGTCTGGGTGAGGGAGGCCTGGTCCATTTCCCTGTCTATGGAATAAAGAAGTAACTGGTTAGCCTTCCTCAGAGTCCCAGCCAAAAAAGTAAATAAAGGGTTAAACCCACTGGCCCGCCTTCGCCCAGCCTCCGGCTCCACCCCAGATCTGCTAGTAAAAGATACTGGGCCTCCAAATACGGGAGGCTCTGTGCAGTGCGACTAGCATTTGGGGCTAGCTACGCTACTTCTCCGACCTCGGCGTTCCGTCACCCAGTACAGTTGCTCTTAGCAAAATGTGGGAGTCATCCCTCTTCCTTGCTAACTGGATTCCTAAGATCATAAACAGACTCCATCTTTGGCTGAGCTTGGTGGCTCACTCCTGTAATCCCAACACTTTGGGAGTCAGAGGCGGGAGCATCGGTTGAGCCTAGGAGTTCGAGACTAGCCCAAGCAACATAGTGAAACCCCATCGCTACAAAAAATAAAATAAACAAAATTAGCTGGGCGTGGTAGCGCGCGCCTGTAGTCCCAGCTACTTGGGAAGCTGAGGCTGCAGTGAGCCGAGATTGCAACACCGCACCCCAGCCTGGGCAACAGAATGAGACCCTGTCTCAAAAGAAACAAAGAAAAGAAATGGATTACACCCTGGAAACTTGCTTGGAAATCTCAGAAATTGGCATCTATCCCAAAAGCAGGGGACTGGTCCCTGGGTCCCAAGACTCAGCTCTCCCCTGAGTTCCAAGGGTATAAGTTTGGATATAGGCAAAAGCCACAGAGGCGGCCAAACTGCTGAAAACCACATTGTTTAGGTGACCCAGGCTTTTATTGAGAGAAGAAAGTCATCGAACCCAGATAGCTTTGACAGGAATTGCAGGCTTTGGTCTCTAAACAAAGAGGGTTCCTGGAGCGCATTGCTTGCATCTCTCCTCTATCTGCGAGAAGGATTTTCTAATCCTTCTTCTTTTTTTTTTTTTTATTTTTTGAGACGGAGTTTCACTCTTGTTGCCCAGGCTCGCGTGCAATGGCACGATCTCAGCTCACCACAACATCTGCCTCTCGGGTTCAAGCGATTCTACTGCCTCAGCTTCCCACGTAGCTGGGATTACAGGCATGTGCCACCATGCCTGGCTAATTTTGTATTTTTAGTAGAGACAGGGTTTCTCCATGTTGGTCAGGCTGGTCTCGAACTCCTGACCTCAGGTGATCTGCCCACCTCAGCCTCCCAAAGTGCTGGGATTGCAGGCATGAGCCACTGCACCTGGCCTAGAAAATCCTTCTAATTGAATTCAGGAAGAGTTCCCCTTTCCATTATAAAGGCTACCCTCCACTCTCACCTGTCCACCTCTGGGCTGGAAATCACTCAGCTATTTGTATTTTGGAAGAGGAAGGCTCTTGAATCTCTACAAGATATTAATTACTTCTCAGTCAAGCAATTATTACCTCCATAGCAACCCACATCAAACCTTCCATTCCATTTAGGATCCTCAGGACAGGCTGGGATCTCAGATTCCGGCCCACCTGGGGAGGTGGAGCCCAACTCATTATTCTTAGCAGCTGCCCTGCTGCATTCTTCGGTCAACAAGTATCTCTCTAATAAAGGCCTTGCAGAATGCCAGCCTCTCACATCTGTTCAGGACCTTACAATTGACAAATTGTTTCATTCTCACAACAGCCTTGTGCAATTACAGAATGAGAAGAAACATTTCTTGATGCAGAATAGGATGCTCCTCTTCTGTGCCAGGCAAGGTACCACTTTCTGTGATACTGAGATAGATAAGGGCCCTGACCTCCTAGAGTTCACAGTCTGGGGTTGAAGTTGGGAAGGAGTGTGTTACATAGATACAAAAAGCGCTTCTTGGTAGCACAGTTAAATGCCATAATAAAGGTGCAGTGTGTCCTAAGCTGTTCCCCAAAGGAATAGAGGTGCTAATTGTTGGCAATGGAGTAGCTGGGAAGGCAAGCAGGTTTGAGGGTCGGCAATGCATCCCCTAGCTGTTAAGGGCTGCCCCCTACCTCAAGAGGGGAATGAGTCCTCCTTCTCTGAGGTCTGTAATTAGCTCTGCCTTCCTCCCTGCCTCAGCCTCAGAGGTCATAAGGGCGCAGGTAGTATCTCTCCTTCCCCCAAAATCAAGGTATTCCTATGGTGGTGTTCAGCCCAGAGTTTTGGGAGTCAAGGCACAGAGAAAAATAAAACTCAAGAGTGTTAACAAATTTCCAGCAGATAAGGCTTTGCACTGAGTGATGTTGCACTTCCTATAATGACCAGCAGGGGCCACCAACAGCTATTCCCAGTCTATCTACACCCACCCTCTGAGGTGCTTCGCCTCCACACCTATGACTGGCCAGTGCGTAGTTCTGGAAACCTTATTTATGGACTATACTTTAAAAAAAAAAAAAAAAAACTTGGGGGAGGTGCCATGGCTCACACCTGTAATCCCAACACTTTGGGAGGCCGAGGTGGGCAGATCATGTGAGGTCAGGAGTTCAAGACCAGCCTGGCCAATATGATGAAACCCTGTCTCTACTAAAAATACAAAAATTAGCCGGGTGTGGCGGCGGGCTCCTGTAATCCCAGCTACTTGGGAGGCTGAGGCAGGAGAATCGCTTGAACCCGGGAGGCAGAGGTTGCAGTGAGCCATGACTGCACCAGTGCACTCCAGCCTGGGTGACAGAGCGAGACTCCGTATAAAAAAAAAAAAATTTAGAGCCTTCAATGGACTATATAAAATTATATAAATATTTGCCTATAAACTATATTTGTGTTATTCAACTAATTAGTATGCATATTAGAAATCACACACATAGGGATGAATTTTTATTTTCATTTATTTATAAATAAATAAACATGTTTTTCTTTTTTTTTCCTTTTTCTTTTTTTATTAATTTTTTTTGCACACAAAAACAATAAACATTTTCTAAAAATACATACAAACAAAAAGATGCGTATCAAACATATTAGGAAGGTTACACATGGGAAGTCGGGGAATAGAAATGGGGGGTGGGAGTTAAAATAAGGTAGAGAGGGACTTTATGTGGATCAGTGATAATAACTCAATCCTCTATTTGACAAAGAAGAGGGAGAAGGAAGAGGAAGAAAAAGAAAGTGGGATAAAGGATCAGAAAGGGAGGAAAATAGAAAAAATTAGAGTATGACTCCAGGGTAGACCTGTTTTGTTGTCACTGAGTTGGTTGGTTGGTTTGTCTGTTGTATTTTTCATGTTTCGCCAAGTTGGCCAGACTGGTCTCGAACTCCTAGCCCGAAGTGATCAACCCGCCTCGTCCCCCAGAGTGCCGGGACCACAGGTGTGAGCCACCACGTCCAGCCCCCACATTGCTTCTGGCCTCCATGGTAGACCTCCCAGACGGAGCGGCCGGGCAGAGGCGCTCCTCACTTCTTCCCAGACATGGGGCGGCCGGGCAGAGGCGCTCCTCACTTCCCAGACGGGACGGCCAGGCAGAGACGCTCCTCACTTCTTCCCAGACGATAGGTGGCCGGGCAGAGGCGCCCCTCACTTCCCAGACAATGGGTGGCCGGGCAGAGGCGCTCCTCACTTCCCAGACGGGGCGGCCGGGCCGAGGCGCTCCTCACTTCCCAGACGGGGCGGCCGGGCAGAGGCGCTCCTCACTTCTTCCCGGACGGGGCGGCCGGGCAGAGGCGCTCCTCACTCCAGGCGGGGCGGCCGGGCAGAGGCGCTCCTCACTTCCCGACGGGCGGCCGGCAGAGGCGCTCCTCACTTCTTCCCGGACGGCCGGCAGAGGCGCTCCTCACTTCCCCGGCGGCCGGGCAGAGGCGCTCCTCACTTCCCAGACGGGGCGGCTGGGCAGAGGCGCTCCTCACTTCTTCCCAGACGGGGCGGCCGGGCAGAGGCGCTCCTCACTTCCCGGACGGGGGCCGGGCAGAGGCGCTCCTCATTTCCCAGACGGTGGGTGGCTGGGCAGAGGCACTCCTCATTTCCCAGACGGGCGGCCGGGCAGAGGCCTCCTCACTTCCCAGACGGGGTGGCCGGGCAGAGGCACTCCTCACTTCCCAGACGGTGGGTGGCCGGGCACAGGCGCTCCTCACTTCCCAGACGGTGGGTGGCCGGGCAGAGGCGCTCCTCACTTCCCAGACGGGGCGGCGGCAGAGGCGCTCCTCACTTCCCGACGGGGCGGCGGGCAGAGGTGCTCCTCACTTCCCAGACGGGGCGGCCGGGCAGAGGCGCTCCTCACTTCTCCAGACGGGGCGCCAGGCAGAGGCGCTCCTCACTTCCCAGACGGTGGGTGGCCGGACAGAGGCGCTCCTCACTTCCCAGACGGTGGGTGGCCGGGCAGAGGCGCTCCTCACTTCCCAGACGGTGGGTGGCCGGGCAGAGGCGCTCCTCACTTCCCAGACGGTGGGTGGCCGGGCAGAGGGCTCTCACTTCCGGACGGGGCGGCCGGGCAGAGGCGCTCCTCACTTCTTCCCGGACGGGGCGGCCGGGCAGAGGCGCTCCTCACTTCCTCTCGGACGGGGCGCCCGGGCAGAGGCGCTCCTCACTTCCTCCCGGACGGGGCGGCCGGGCAGAGGCGCTCCTCACTTCCTCCCAGACGGGGCGGCCGGGCAGAGGCGCTCCTCACTTCCTCCCGGGCGGGGCGGCCGGGCAGAGGCGCTCCTCACCTCCCAGACGATAGGTGGCAGGCAGAGGCGCTCCTCACTTCCCAGACGGGGCGGCCGGGCAGAGGCGCTCCTCACTTCCCAGACGATGGGTGGCCGGGCAGAGGCGCTCCTCACTTCCCAGGCGGGGCGGCCGGGCAGAGGCGCTCCTCACTTCCCAGACGATGGGTGGCCGGGCAGAGGTGCTCCTCACTTCCCAGACGGGGCGGCCGGGCAGAGGTACCCCTCACCTCTTCCCAGACGGGGCGGCCGGGCAGAGGCGCTCCTCACTTCTTCCCGGACGGGGCGGCCGGGCAGAGGCGCTCCTCATTTCTTCCCGGACGGGGCGCCCGGGCAGAGGCGCTCCTCACTTCCCAGATGGGGCAGCCGGGCAGAGGCGCTCCTCACTTCCCAGATGGGGCAGCCGGGCAGAGGCGCTCCTCACTTCTTCCCGGACAGGGCGCCGGGCAGAGGCACTCCTCACTTCCCAGATGGGGCAGCCGGGCAGAGGCGCTCCTCACTTCCCAGCGGGGTGGCCGGGCAGAGGCGCTCCTCACTTCCCAGACGGGGCGGCCGGGCAGAGGCGCTCCTCACTTCCCAGACGATGGGTGCCTGGGCAGAGGCGCTCCTCACTTCCCAGACGGGGCGGCCGGGCAGAGGGGCTCCTCCCTTCTTCCCGGACAGGGCAGCCGGGCAGAGGTGCTCCTCACTTCTTCCTGGACGGGGCGGCCGGGCAGAGGCACTCCTCACTTCCCAGACGGGGCGGCCGGGCAGAGGCGCTCCTCACTTCTTCCCAGACGGGGTGGCCAGGCAGAGGCGCTCCTCACTTCCCAGACGGTGGGTGGCCGGGCAGAGGCGCTCCTCACTTCCCAGACGGTGGGTGGCCGGGCAGAGGCGCTCCTCACTTCCCAGACGGGACGGCCGGGCAGAGGCGCTCCTCACTTCCCAGACGATGGGTGGCCGGGCAGAAGCACTCCTCACTTCCCAGACGGGGCGGCCAGGCAGAGGCGCTCCTCACTTCCCAGACGGGGTGGCCGGGCAGAGGCGCTCCTCACTTCCCAGACGGGGCGGCCGGGCAGAGGCGCTCCTCACTTCTTCCCGGATGGGGCGGCCGGGCAGAGGTGCTCCTCACTTCCCAGACGGGGCGGCCGGGCAGAGGCACTCCTCATTTCTTCCCGGACGGGGTGGCCGGGCAGAGGCGCTCCTCACTTCTTCCCGGACGGGGCGGCCGATAAATAAACATGTTTTGAGACAGGGTCTTACTCTGTTGCCCAGGCTGGAATGCAGTAGCATGATCATAGCTCACTGTAGGCTGGACCTCCCAGGCTCAAGCCATCCTCCTGCCTCAGCCTCTAGAGTAGCTGGGACCATAGCTGCATGCCACCACACCTGGATAATTTTTTTAAAATTTTTTGTAGAGCTAGAGTCTTGCCATGTTGCCCAGGCTGGCCTTAAACTCCTGGGCTCAAGTGATCCACTTGCCTCAGCCTCCCAACGTGCTGAGATTACAGGTGTGAGTCACTGCACCAGGCCAGGATTAATTTTTTAACTATAAATAGAAATTCCAATTTTGTCTTCCCACACCCAAAAGGATCATCTTGCACGCCCCTAGGTGCACACCCACTTTGGAAACCACTGTTCTAAAGGAAAAGCTATGCCATCCTCCCTAGTCCCCGCCTCAACAGGGCATCCAGACAGGAATGGATCCAGGCAGCTTTGCCTTCCCACCAGGACTAAACCAAGGCCTCCGTGAAGAACCAAGTTTCCTGGCCTCTTGCTCGTCACACAACCTCAAGACAGAAATTGAAGCCCCCTCTGCCACTACCACTACCATTACCACCAGCCTGGCCTGCGTTCATGTCAGATTGCCTTTCTAGAGGGCAGAGCCCCAAAACCTCCCTTGGAAGCAGCATCTGTTTCTCCACCTGGCCCAACAATTGCACTTTCCTTTGCCTCCTGATTTTAGTCTGCCCACCTCCCTATTGGGGTGGGAAGTTCTGGAAAAAGACAATTTTGTGTTGAAATCCTGGCTCAGCCACTTCGTGTGTGTGTCTTAAGCCAGTTAAATAACCTTGCCAAGCCTCAATTTCCTCATCTGTACAATGGGGATAACAACTTTGGGAGAGGACGAAGGTAGAGTGGCTGCCACGTGCCAGGCACACAGAAGGTGTTCCATAAACGCAGTTCCCTTCTGGGAGTAGGTCTAGGCAGGTTCTAGCTAGGTGCCAGCGGGCCATGGGTGGTTAGTCCTTATCTCTGGCTGTCTGCTGTGTCCTGGCTGACCTCAGGTTCTCCTGCGGAAGGCAGGATCCACCCCAGGGCTTCTGGAGCCCCAGGTATCTGTTACAGATAGCATGTCCTCTTCTCGCTGCCCACACACTCTTTACTGGCACCTTGCCCACATCCATTTGTGCCATCCACTTCTCTTTTCCTCCTCTCCCTCCAGTGCCTCCACTGAAGTGCCAAGGGCTTTGATATGGGCATCATGTGAGGGGCCAGTAACAGATGGCCCATCGCCAAAGTGGGGAAGAGTTTGCAAAAGTCAGTGCATCGGGGTGTGGGGTACATGCCTGTAGTCCCAGCTACTCAGGAGGCTGAGGCAGGAGGACCCCTTAAGCTCAGGAGTTCAAGACCAGCCTGGGCAACATAGTGATACCCCAATCTCTCATAATAGTAATAGTAGTAATAATAATAATTTTTAAAAGTCAGTGGAAACCCTGGGAGTAGGGAGAGTCCTGCTAACCACCCCAATGACCCAATGTCTATTGCTGGAGCCCCCCCTACAAGCCAACCATAATTTGAAGTGTCCCTGTAGACCCTGGACAGGACAGAGATTGATGAGGGAGTGGGTGAGGGAGTGCAGGAAGCTTCTGGACAGTAGGAGTTGAAGAGGGGATCAAAGCAGAAAGCAGACGCAGTTAGACGCCCTGGGGACCACACGAGGCACTTGAGTTGCTCTTTGGAGACAGATCAGAGGAGTGTCCCCGCTTGAACTAGTGACCTGGAGGAGAGCTGTACATATACATACACCATGCATGCGTGCACACACTCACATATACAGACACACACACTCACATACACTCACTCTCACATATATGCACACACTCACCCTACACACAATCACACACACACTCAGATACACTCAAATACACACACATACACCACCGCACACACTCACATATACACACACATACATATCCCTACACACACTCACATACACACAGAGACACAGGCACTCAGACACACTCAAATACACACATACACACACACTCATATACATACACTACACGCATACTAAGGCACACATACATATACACTCACACACTCACATAAACACGTACACACATACGCCTACACACATACACAGACACACTCAGACACACACACTCAAATACATATATAACACTCATACACTCACATTTACCCATTCATGTACACACACACACAGATACACACACACACTTATATGTACACACATACATACACGCATACACTGACATACACATACACATACACTCACAGACACTCTTGGACACGCAGACACTCTTGGACACACACATACACTCACAAACACAGACACACACTCAAATACACACTCATACACACACACTCATAGACACACACACTCTCACATACACATACTCACACATACATTCATGTACGCACACATCCTATGCTGCTTCCCTCCCTGCTTGTCCTGGACCACCGCAGTGCTTACCGAGTAGATTGGAGCCCAGACAGAAGAGGTGGCCGGGGCTGTGGAGAACACTGGGTGGCCTCAGGCAAGCCATTTGTCCTGGGCTTTCCCTGCTGTTAAGTGGGCAGGATAATATCCACCTCGCAGGCTCTGTGACCACTGCGTGGCCTGACAAAAATGCGTTGTGAGCCATGATGGGGGAGCCCTGGGCACCCAGGCCGTGCCCTGGTGCCATATCCCTTCCTAGGAATGCAGGACAGCCCGTCCCAGAGCTATTCTCTGCCCCTCCCCTGCCTTGACCACCCAGCGACTCTGTCCCCAGCCCTGCTTGGCACCAACTGCCCAGGTCCAGCCTCCCCCAAGCCCCACAGGGATCTTCTTGTTGCCCTCCTCATTGGGGTTTACCCACCCTGGGCTCACCCTGTGCACCTCTCCTCTCTGAGGTGCCTGGGGACAGAGCATGGGACCTCCTGCCTATTCCCTGCCACCCCATAGGGGCTTCAAGCCCTCTGGCACCTCTACTTCCAGCTCGCTTCCCTGAGGTACTGGTGTGGGGAGATGTGGAGCCCTGGGAAGGGGAGAAGCTGCCATCTAACCCTCCCCCAAAATTGCCTTTTTCCAGGTCAGAGCCATTGTGGGGGACTGTCCCCACCCTCAACAGTACAGACTGTAGGAGCACCCGCCATCACCCAAGGCAGACTGGGAATCTGCAGGTTCTTGGCAGCAGACCTCAGATAAAGAAACAAGCAAAGAGGTCAAATAATTTGTCCAAAGGCATCACACGGGTCAGTGTGGAGCTGGGGTTTGACTCCAGGCAGTTGGCCTCAGGCTCCACTGCAGATGTTGCACCTCGCTTTGCAGGTACTATCATTACCTTCATTTCATAGATGAAGAAGCTGAAGGTCAGAAGAGTTCAATGACTTGCCCAGGATCACACAGAAAGTGAGTGGTGGAGGCACGCTTAGTGGGTAAGCTTAGAAAAAAGCTTAGTAAAGAGATTGACTTAGTTTTCCATCAATTATTTTTCAATTGACAAAACTGTGATAACTCACAAAAACAGCTGAACATAAACAACACTTTGACTTAAGACTATACATATAGGCCAGGCGCGGTGGCTCACGCCTGTAATCCCAGCACTTTGGGAGGCCGAGGCGGGCGGATCACGAGGTCAGGAGATCGAGACCATCCTGGCTAACACGGTGAAACCCCATCTCTACAAAAAATACAAAAAATTAGCTGGGTGTGGTGGTGGGCACCTGTAGTCCCAGCTACTCGGGAGACTGAGGCAGGAGAATGGCGTGAACCCCGGGGGGCAGAGCCTGCAGTGAGCCGAGATCGCACCACTGCACTCCAGCCTGGGCGACAGCGAGACTCTGTCTCAAAAAAAAAAAAAAAAAAAAAAAAAAAGACTATACATATAATCAGTGTTTAAAGAAATAAATTCCTGGAAACAATTTGTAATCTTTCTTACTAATCCTTAGCTGCTCATCATGGCTGAGTCTAATCTCGAAGGCATCTAGACTTGATTAAGATACCTTTACTAATGCACCCTAAATCTGTTATTAGCTTGACATCAGACACAGGACTTGAGGACAGCTTAGCAGCTCTTGACAGCAGCTGGCAGGAATGCTGTAATGTGAGAGTCTTCTGGCTTTCAGAGACCACTTTCCTCCTCCAGGGCAGAAAACTCAGCTGTTTGGCCTTGGTTTTTGCATCTGTAAAATGGGAGTTTGGGGGATAGGAACTAGATTACTAAATTCCCTTTCAAATCCATCCATCTAAAGAGACAACTTTGCACTCTGCTCATAAAAAAGATAAAAATCTTCTTTCCAACAGGGATTTCCAAGAAGTGGCCTCTTGGTAGATATTTCTTGAAATATTATTCCATTCAATAAATATCTATTCCCACCTGACTGAAGTTCTTCGAGGACAATTATATCTTAGTGATCACTGTAACTCCAGCACGTAGTTCAGTGCTGGCCATCAAGTAGGTGCTCAGTATTTTTTAATTAATTAATTTTGAGATGGGGTCTCAATAGGTTCCCCAGGCTTAATCTTGAACTCCTGGTCTCAGGGGATCCTCCCACCTCAGCTTCCTGAGTAGCTGGGACTACAGGTGTGCATCACCACACCTGGCTCTAGGTGCTCAGTTAATACAAGGTGCAGAATCTCTGGGGGGCAGGGCAACACAACAGTGGTTTGTAACATTCCCCAGGTGATTCCCATGTACGGCCAGGCGAGGCCTGCTCGGCAACTCCATGCAGAGAGGACCCCCGAGGCCTCTTTCCTCAGAAGGTAGCTGTGGTTGTGGAGGGCACTCAGGGTGGCAAGGCCTGCTCCTGAAAAAGCCGTGAAAACCCAGAGGAGATGGAAGAGAAGAGGCCACCAACAAGGGATGGCCCCAACAATGCTTCCCAGTGCCCACCCTGCAAAAGGGGCTTCTGTTTAGTACTAAGGACCTGGAGTTCAGAGAGGCTGATCACTGGCCCCTGACCACACCCAGCCAGCAGCTCCATGGTCTCTGGTCCTCACAGTCCCTGGCATTGCATCTGAGAGTAGGGGCAGAGCTAATGCCATCAGTAGGAGTCACTTTTGTCCCCTAACTTAGGGGAGACTGTCCTGTCCTTACAAAGGAATGTGTAAGCACAGCTGATAAACATCTGCATAAGGAAAGATGTTTCTTTATGCATTTCTGGCTCCACCGAGGCTCATGACTCAACCAGTCCTGTGGCTGCCAACCAGAAGCAGACTCAGCACTCAAGGACCATTTTCCATACCCCTATATCTGCATGCCCAACCAATCAGCAGCGCCTCTACCCTACCCTAGGCCCTGCCCACCAAACTGTCTTTGAAAAACTAATCTTCAAGTTTTGGGGGAGACCAATTTGAGTAATAACTATTTCCTGTGTGGCCGGTCTTGTGTCAATTACTCTTTCTTTACTGCAATGCCATGGTCTCAGTGGATTGGTTTTGTCTGTGCAGCAGGCAGGAAGAACCCATCAGGTGATTACCCCAACTTGCTTTGGGAAGAATCCAGCCAAAAAACTTGAGGCCTGCAGCCTCAGGGTGAGAACAAGACAAAAGGGGGATGGAGGGAGATTGACTCGCTGTGTCTCAGCTCCAGAGCAGCACCCTCAGCCTCCCAAGGGTTTATGCAAATCATCAAAGGGATTCCTTGAGGCAAAAGGTTTGAGTCTGCAGTTCTGAGACCCCCAAGGATGTGAGGAGAGACCCAGGACTATCTCCTTTGGGAGGGGCCCCAAACTTGGGGGAAGGGGTACTGGATGCCATCTGAAACCCAAACATAAAATTCTAAGCTCACCCAACCATCTGAATGGACTCCTCCTCTCCTCTTAGCAAAGGGCATTCCAAAGTTAACCTGAAAACTAGTTCAGGCCATGATGGGAAGGGGAGCCCAGCCATGCCTGATTATACCATCCCTCATTTTGGACTTACTGATAGAACAGACTCTTTAAGTCTGATATGAAACATTTACAGTCTATTCTCTCTGATGCCTGCCACCTGGAGGCTTCACCTGAATGATAAAACCTTGGTCTCCACAATCCCTTATCTTAACCCAAACATTCCTTTCTGTTGATTTTAAGTCTTTAGACAATAATTTAACTCTTTCCACCAATTGCCAATCAAAATCTTTGATCTACTTATGACCTGGAAGTCCTCCACTTCCCCAACCCCATTCCAGTTGTCCAGCCTTTCCAGACCAAACCACTGTACATGTCGCATATATTATTGATGTCCTATGTCTCCCTGAAACACATAAAACTGAGTTGTGGCCTGATCACCTTGGGCACATGTTCTCAGGATCTCCTGAAGGCTGTCATAGGCCATTGGTCATGCATAGCAGGCTCAAAATAAATCCCTTCAAATATTTTACAGAGTTTGACTCTTTTGGTTGACACACCAAGCTCAAGCAGGAAGAACCCGGCTCAAGAACTGTCTCTCTCCTTTCTCTCTGTTAGGCATGGTGGGGGAAGGGAGTGTTGTGTTAGGCATGAGGGGGAAGGGAACAGGGTTGTGTGCAGAGGAAGATGCAACTATTACTTTGTCAGGGTCCCTGACCTGATGACGACCCGTGGCGGAGTCTTCACAGCGACAGATACCACTGCAAGGGCAGACCCAGACTGTGCAATCCCCAAAGCAGGTCTCGTCACTCACCGGGATAGATAGAACTATCGGCCCCAATTCCTCAGCTCTACCTGCACCCACTGCTTGCCATGGTTTCCTTGTGGGTGGAGGGTACTTCCCCACCACCGCCCCCCGGCTTCTGGCTTTTCCACGTGGCTTGCTCTGGCCATGGAATGAAGCAGAAACGAAAGGCTGCCAGTTCCGAGCCCACGTCTGAAGTTGCCTTAGGTGGTTCCGCGGGCCCCGTGCGCTTCCACCTTCACCCAGAAGGCCTTCTCTGGTGCAGCCGCTGCTTCTTCAGCCTCGGCCCAGAAGGAGCGGAGCCCCTGGCCGATCCGCAGGCCTGCAGGGAGCCACAGAGCGCAGCGGCCGGCCCAGCGTTCAAGCCCAAGCACAGGCCTGCGAGAACCTTGTTCCAGCCGCCGTTTAGGATGGTTGATTAGGACGCGTTGCCGTGGCGGTAGCTCACCAATCCAATGCGTGCACCCGCTCCTTTATTAGGCTATAGGGCCAGTGGCTCCCACAGGGACCTGATACAACCGTGCGTTAAATAAGGAGCTTATTGAGCTCTCATGTCGTAAGCCGGTGGAGAAGTCCAGGGCTAGTGTGGGGGCTCCGGCGGGGGCTGTGGCCCCCATCCACATGGAGCCTCCCCACGGTTCGCACGTCGCGGTCTTCGGAGCCTTCAGCCCTGAGAGCCCCAACAGTCCACAGGGCGGCGCCAGACCCTCTTCCCAACGCCACCCTCTAAAGCCTGGGCTCCGACCGGTTCCACTTCTGCTTCAGGTTCAGGATTTTCACTCTTCTCGAATGGGGGTGGCCCTCCCCTGATCTTCTGAATCGCAACAGCATCTCCCTCCCTCCAGGACCTCAGAGCCAGAGCTGGGCGAGAGACCCTGACCTCTGGGGTAGGGGTGGCAGCGTCCCTGTGAAGGTGCGGTCCTGACTCCCATCCCCAGGCGCCCGGCCTCTCCCACCCTCAGCACCTTGCTCACCTCCAGCTGAAGATGCCAGGGCACCTCTGCTTCCTCCCTGTCCTCTCTGCAGTACCGCAGAGTGAGCATAAAAGGGCTTAATACAGGCTTCGCCAGTCGTGGTGGCTTGCGCCTGTAAACTCAGTAACTTGGGAGGCCAAGGCCAGAGGATCACTTGAGGCCAGGAGTTCAAAACCAGCCTGGGCAACAAGGTGAGGCCTGTCTCTAAAAAAAAAAAAAAAAAAAAAAAAGTGAATACAATAGGTTCCTTTTTCTGGGAGATTGATGTAGGGGAGTGAGCATGTGAGTTGGAAGGGAGGCATTGAGGATCAGCCATTTAAAGCAGCGTATAAGGATGTTCAAGGCTAGAGATCCACAGAAACTGAATTTCCTGGCCAGGTGTGGTGGCTCATGCCCGTAATCCCAGCACTTTGGGAGGCCAAGGCAGGAGGATCACTTGAGGTCAGGACCAGCCTGGCCAACATGGTGAAATTCTGTTTCAACAAAAAATAAAAATCAGCCAGGTGTGGTGGTGGGTAACTGTAATCCAAGCTACTTGGGAGGCTACGGCAGGAGAATCACTTGAACCTGGAAGGTGGAGGTTGAGATCACACTACTGCACTCCAGCCTGGGTGACAGAGTGAGACTGTCTCCAGAAAAAACCCCAGAACAAACAAACAAAACCCCTGAGTTTCCCTGTGGACACCTTGTCTTTGGCAGCCTTTTTGAATGAGGGCTATGTTTTCTCCAATACTATATGGCCTACGGACTGCTCAGCTTTCATTCCAGTGAAAACATTACAGAACAAACTCCGGGTCAATCCCAGATGTTTCTCCAATCAACTTGGGATGATTGTGTGTCACCTGCTGCCCAGCTAGAATGACACCTCTCCAGGCCTCTGACTTAGCTAGGTCTCAACCATGTGACTCCACCATAGACTCCCTGCCTTCTTCTTTTGCAAAGCCTCGGACACCCAAACACCTACCAATTTCAGCCCCTTCTGTGCAGGTGCCAGAAGCCCAGGAAGCACATATCAAGGCTCCCTTGCCAGCGGGGTGCTGCCAATAGAATGTAGTCACATGGAATTTGGGATGTGGAAAGGAGGTAGAAGTCATCCTTTCCTCCCCCGTACCAGCAGGCATGCAGGCTCTGGTGGTCAGCTGGACTCCATACTCCCCCACCAGTCACCAGCCTGGGGACCGTGGGGACTGCAAGGACCTCAGCAGCGGTTTCCCAAGTTTCCTGACTTCTTCCGTCCTCTGGAAATCAGCTGTGGTAAAGTAGCCTGAAAGCCAGTGGTGCAACCCCCTCCCCCCCAACCTTCACCACCTCTAGCCCCTCCAATGATAAGCACTAATTGCCTATATACAACCCCTTTTTGTTTGAAATATCTCGAGTAATTTCTGTTTTCCCATCTGGGGTAGTGGAACATAAGAAGAAATATACATTTGGTCTCTGCCCCCAGTTCCTAACACAAAGCTCCTAAAACCCTTGGAAACTCCTGAATGATGGGGGTGCTGGGAGCATTGTCTTCTTTTTTTTTTTAATTTATCATTTTTCTTTTTTTCCAGATTTCTTTCCTTTTTTTTTTTAACTTAGGGTATACATGGGCACATTTAACTTTTTTTTTTTTTTTTGAGATGGAGTCTTGCTCTGTTGTCCAGGCTGGAGTGCAGTGGCACAATCTCCGCTCACTGCAAGCTCCGCCTCCCGGGTTCACACCATTCTCCTGCCTCAGCCTCCCGAGTAGCTGGGATTACAGGTGCCCGCCACCACACCTGACTAATTTTTTTTGTATTCTTTTAGTAGAGACGGAGTTTCACTGTGTTAGTCAGGATGGTCTCGATCTCCTGACCTCATGATCCACCCACCTCGGCCTCCCAAAGTGCTGGGATTATAGGCATGAGCCACCGTGCCCGGCCGGGTTGCAATTTTAAATAGGGGTGTCAGGGTAGGACCCATTTAAAAGGTGGATTTTGAGCTAATGCTTACAAGGGGAGACAGAGCTGGCCATGAGGATGCCTGGAGGAAGTCTTTTGCGGGAACAGCAGGGAGAAAGGAGGGGGATAAGAAAGGAGTTTGCGGGAGAGAGGTCGGTGCGGTTAGGGAGCTGATTTTCAATGGCTTAGGGAGCTGATTTTCAATGGCTTTATGCCGTTCTCATGCAACCACCTTAGGGTGTGTCTCCCTGTTCCTTTTTTTTTCTTTTTCTTTCTCTTTTTTTTTTTTTTTTTTTTTTTTTTGAGAGGAAGTCTGGCTCTGTTGGGCAGGGTGGAGTACAGTGGCGCAATTTCGGCTCACTAAAACCTCCACCTCCCGGGTTCCAGCAATTCTCCGGCCTCGGCCCCCAGAGTAGCTGGGATTACAGGCGCCCACCACCACCACGCGAGGCTAATTTTTATATTTTTAGTACAGACGGGGTTTCACCACGTTGGCCAGGCTGCTCTTGAACTCCTGACCTCAGGTGATCCGCCCGCCTCGCCTTCCCAAAGTGCTGGGATTACAGGCGTGAGCCACCGCGCCTCGATGCTCTGCCTGCATCACCGGGCATGTCCAGGTGTGCACCATTCCTCCGAGCACCAGGATGTCCCTTACGGCGTCCGTGCACTGTGAGTGTCCCAGAAATAGACACCTCCCTCGGTCTCAGCGCCCCTACACCCCAGCCTGCCCACGGCGCGGAACACCTGCAAGCTCCAGTCCGGGCGCGCGCTGACCCCAGCCCCGGCATCACGTGACCGCCCGCGGCTGTCTGCCCCGCCCCCTCCAGACGCCTGCTCTGCGCTGCGCATTCGCTCTGGCAATAGCTGGCCTCGTGTTGCTGCTGCTGCAGCCCGAGGGCGCCCTGGGCGAGGAGCTGCAAGTGCAGCAGCCCGAGGGCGCCCTGGGCGAGGAGCTGCAAGTGCAGCAGCCCAGGGCCGCCAGTTGGCTGAACTTAGGCTCCATCAAGAAGTACGTGGGGAAGCTCTTCAACAGCAGGTGGGCCGGCGGAGGGCGTGAGGAAGGGAGGGAGAGAAGGAGGAAAGCGGGGGGGTGAGGGGGCCCGGGGGGCGACACGGACGCCCCCAGGCACCCCCACGCAACTCGCGGCCCGAGCTGGGCTCGGGGAGCGGCCTCATGACTGCAAAGACTTGTTCCCAGCGCCAAGAAATCTAAAAACCGCAAGAAAACTGTGAATGCCACGAACACCTCCCCATCGAAAGCCACGAAACCCCCTCCGTGGACCACCACGAACCCCCAGTGGCTGAACACCTCGGAACCCCGACCACCGACCTCCTCCTGGGGCCCCAGGTAGGACAGCCTGGACGCTGGGCACCGAGCCGGGGGCCTCGGGGCCGGGGGCAGCTTGGGTGGTAGCCAGAGGAAGCTCCTGGGGGCCGGCATGTCGGGAGACACAGCACCCCTGTGGGGGGGCTTCTTTCTCCAGGCTGGTCCTTGGCCTCCAGACGCCTCTCCGCCCACCAACCCCTTTATATTGAGAGGGCCCTGGACCCCTCCTCATCCCCTCAATGAAAACAATAAAGACAAATTTCTGTTGCTTCAGTAACTTCTGTGGGCCTCGGGACAGGGAGGGACCAGTCCATCGAAGGGGAAGGGGGACCCTGGAGTTTCTGCTGTGGGAGAAAAAGACCTCAGCTGTTGGGGGTCCTCCCCTGCCTCCCCTGGCAACCCATCCACCTTCCCCCACGCCACCCACACATGGCCTTGTGGGTCTGGCCCTCCACCCCGTGGTAGAGACACAGATACGGGTCCTGGAGAAGACACTTATTGCCCCTGTAGTCCTGCACAGACGGAACCAGTGTAGGGGGCTCTAATCCAGAGGGAGAGCAGAGGTGAGAGAAGAAACCTCAAAGGAGGGGCTTCAGCTAGACACACCCCAACTCCCACCTGGCTCAAGTTTCTACCAAACAGCCCAGCTTGGACTGTCAGAGTTGGCACAGGAACAAGAAGAGGTGCCTTTGCCCCTCAGCATGCAGAGTATAGGGGGCCGCCTTTGCCTCCTGGACTTCTAAGCCCTTCTTGGGTGAGCAGAGCAGGAGTAAGGGTGGAGCCTGGCCAGGGCCTGTCCCTGAGAAGCTGGGTGTGAGGGTGGCTCCCTCTTCTGGGGGCTCCTATGGCCGTCAGAGAGACCTGGTTGGGGAAGAGCCCCCTGCTCTGATCCTACCCTCACATCCAGGGTGCGAACTCCTGGCCCTAAGAAGTATCCACTCCTCTCCCCATTCACCGCCCATCCCCTTAAGCTGCCAGAGAAAATGCTGGGACTTCAGGCTCCCTCTCCCAGACTCAAACCGTTCTCTTACGAAACCATCTCTCTATCCAGACATCCCTTGGATTTAAGAATCAACCTGAGGCCGGGCACAGTGGCTCACACCTGTAATCCCAGCATTTTGGGAGGCCGAGGTGAGCAGATCGCTTAAGCCCAGGAGTTTGAGACCACGCTGGGCAAGATAGCAAGACCCTGTCTCTAAAAAATAAAAAAATTTGCTGGGTGTGGTGGCATGTGCCTGTGGTTCCAGCTATTTGGGAGGCTGAGGCAGGAGGATCGCTTGAGCCCAGGAGGTCAAAGCTATGGTGAGCTGTGATCATGCCACTGTACTCCAGCCTGGGTGACAGAGCAAGACCTTCTCCAAAAACAAACAAAAAATCAATCTGAGCCAAGCAGCTGCATCCTCTAGAAGCTCTTTGCCTTTTAGGACCTGGTTCTACTTCCAGGTCATTTGCACACACCAGATGGAGTAGGACTTGAGGGGAAACACAATTGTGGTGTCATTTCCATTTCTGTGCAAGGTGCTGAGCCCAGGAAAGTGGACCCCTCATCCTCCAAACCCATAACCCCATCCCTTCAGGCCAAGCATGTGGGGGAGGCAGGAGAAGCCTTTCTAGGAACTGGAAACATTCTAGTTCCCTCACTTCTCCCCTGTACACACGCACGTACACACGCATTCACGCGCGCACTGTCCCCACCTATTCAGGGTGCCTGAGAAGGGCCAGGAAAAGATGGGTTCTCTGGGAATCTGGGAAGTCCTCCCTGGGGCAGGATCCAGGTCCTTGTCCTCCCAGGGCTGGAGTATGCAGTCTACAGATTCGACTCATGGTGGCTGGAACTCTCAGCTAATCTAGCCTCCTCCCCTTCCACAGCAGCTTGAATACCTCCTGTGCCCAGGACTTCACTACCTCTCAGGGCAGCCCATTCTCTCCAAATTTCTGGACGGCAGCTCAGGCCCTTGGATGCAGCCATGACTGCTGTAGCACCAGAATCGTTCTTCCAGGCTGGGCTGTGCCCCTGCCCCCATGCCAAGGACGCTTTAGTATAAATTTGGGTGATTCTGCTGCCTAGGCTGCAGTAAGGCACTGGTGAGGGGTGCACTTGGGGAAGGGTTGTCATCGGGCTGTGTCGGGAAGGTCTACGGGTGCTGAACTGGGAAGATTCAAGACTGCTGCTTCACAGACTTGCTGAAGGACCATGAAGGACCATCTGCTCAGAGGAGTCCCTGCCTTCCTCTGGCCACCACTTGTCCCTCTGTGGAGGGGAGAGGATGAGCTGAGTGACTCTGATGACCCCTCCAACGTTCTGGATGATCCCTTTTTCCTCTGCCCTGTCCTCCCCTTTCTCTCCCATGCATTTGGTGCTTCCTGCTGCCCCCACCAGGGGTCCACAGAGACACAGGACAGGCTGTGGCTTTGACTTGCTTTATTGAGCCTGTGTGGGAGCAGGGAGCAAGCTTTGGCCAGAGCCAAGGGTGCGGAGGGGAGAACTGGGCTGGCACGGCTCATGGAGTCGTAGGAGACAGAAGGTGGCATTACAAGTCCAGCGGGCTGAGCTCCCTGTGAGGATAGGGCAGAACATGGCAGTGTAGGGGGTAGGCCTCGTGCCCTCAGGAAGCCTCAGGCTGGCCCTGGGCTCCTGTTCTCCCTCTTCCACCCCCCACTACACCTTTCCAAGCCCTGATTCAGTCCCACCACCCCCATTTCAGCCCCAAGGAGCTTGACAGACAGGGCAGGGAGTCAAACTCACCTGGGGACAGCAGCATGCGGGGACCCCCACTCTGAGAAGGCCAGCGTGTCGTCTTTGTGTCTTTTCCCATACCTGGGAGGGAAGAGGCAGCAGGGGCAAGCACTGTGCCCAGGTGCCAGCCCACCTGTTTCATATCTGCCTGTAGGCACCATCTTGCCCAGGGCACATTGGTCTAGGCCTGTTCAGCACAGATGCCCTGTTTTCCCAAGAGCAGGCCTGGAAGGGGCTGGGGCTGGGCATAGGGTGTGGCCAGGAATGTGGAGTGGGCCCAGGGTCCCAGGGGCTGGGATCTCTCTCCCCGACTGTGGCACACACCTAGGCCTGGTCAGCATGTTGATGTATCTACGGAGATCAGCTGCATACTGGGCCATCTGCTCTGGCGTGGCATTGTCCCCTGGGTACACTGGCTCCAGCGGGGCTCCCTGGGCACCCAGCAGTGGCTGTAGTAACAGAGCCACACAGGTGGACAGGAGCAGCAGGGAGAGGCAGAGGCGTGCGGCAGCCATCTGAGGAGCAAGCAGAGGGGAGGTGGTGAGCCCGGGTTGCAGATTTTCCCGTGCCCAGGAAGCTGGGCCCATCTACCCAGCCCCTTAGCCCATCATCCATTTCTCCAAGCCTGGGGACAAGGGGGCAGAGCAAAGGGCCACTCCAAGCTGACCACTCCACCTCCTAGACACTGCTCTGAAGGCACGGACAGCCTGTCCTGTGAGCAGCCCAGCAAGCCAGGGCCTCACAGGTTAGAAAAGTATAGCAGAGAAAATGGGGACATGAGTCCTGGAGACACGGGACTCATGACATCCAGGGCCTCATGGCTCCGAGGAGGCAGCAGCTAGTGGGAATAAGGGCATGCCAGGTCACCCACAGGGTGGGGGGCACAGAATGAACTCGGGAAGCCAAGGACAGAAATCCATAGCCTTGTGGGTCTGGCGCTCCACCCTGCGATAGAGACACAGATACGGGTCCTGGAAAAGACGCTATTGTCCATGTCGTCCTGCACAGACCGGCAAAGGCACGCACACAGGGACCCCAGTCACTCACAAGGTCACAGTCACACATTCCAGTTCACAGCCATGCACACAAGTGTGCACACACATGTGCAGTCAGCAGACAGCTCTTCTAGCGTGACAGGTCTGTCCAGATGCAGAAAGCAAGACCCAAGCAGGACCTTAGGCCTCCCAAGGCCCCTGGCCCTGCAAAGCACCAACTCCTCTCCATCCCAGGCCCCAGCCTGGGGGAGGCCCCCAGAGCCCCAGGCAGGCTGAGCCCACTTACCTGGAGTCCAGAGTAAACGGGCACTAGACCAAGCAAGCACCTGCCTCAGGCCGGATGGGCCTCTGCCCTCGGCTGGGCCGCTTTATAGTCCTCAGCCCCCCAGAATCCCCGCCTCCTGTCAGCCTCTCTCGCTCCGAAGCCCTCGCCCCTCCTCTCACTGTCTCCTAATACTGGCAACGCCAGTACTGAGGCCAGAGACGGGAGGCGGACAGGGCAGTGCTGTGGGTGCCAGACCAGCAGCATAACAGATAAAACTGGACCACAGTAAAAGTCTCCTGTGGGCCCCCATCACTGACATCCCTTCCCTTTGGGCACCAGAGCAGGCTTGGTTCAAGAAAGATGGGGTTCTAGGACTTGAGAGTGACTGAAAGGTTTTGGTCACAGGCCTTGGAACTAGCTCTCCTGCCTCCCAAAGATCAACTCAAATCATCCAATGGATTCTCTTGGGGCAGAAGACTGAGGCTGTAGCTGGAAGATTGAGGCTACAGCCAGAGCCTCCAGGGTGAAGAATGGAAAGTCAGGCCATCCTCTGCAGCTTGCAACTAGAACAAGGTGGGAAGAGGGAAGGGGCCTCAGGTCCTCAGGCAAGGTGGAAAGGAGTGGGGTGCCAGGCTTGGAGAAACCCATCTGGTGGGTGCATAGGATGCAGAATGAGAACTCATGTGCCTGGGTTCAGGGGAAAGGTTGAGGGGGTGCCAGTTTCCAGTAGCCACTTCCCTCCCCATCTCAGAGCCCCCATTCCAGGGAAGTGCTAAAAACCAGCTTCATTTGTAAAGCCTCACATTTTCCAAAGTGCTGCCAGCTCAGTCACCTCACTAAATCCCCACAACAACCCATTTTACAGATTCAGGATCTGAAATCTGCTCAGATGTCAAATCACTGGCCCCAAACCACACAGCCAGTCAGTGGACGATCCAGGGTTTGAAACAAAATCTAACTCCAAAATTTAACTCCAAACCTGGACTGTTTTTTTTTTCCCAAGTGGGGCTGTCAAAGTATTGGTATAATTTCCCACTTTTTGGCTGAGAAGCCTGAGGCTCACACAGGTAAAGACGCTGGCTCAAGATCTCATAGCTACCGAGGTTCCGAATTCTGGCTTAGATTCTCAACCCCACTAATCCATCCCCACCAGAATCCGCTGAGTCTCCCCCGCCCAGCGTCTCTTCCCAACCCCCAGTCTCCCTCCCCAGCTTAGGCCAAGGAGTGGTAACTGGCTGTGTCTGAATGGCATGGTGACACCTAGTATGGAGCTAAGGACTTCTGACTGCTGACGTTCTGCTGTCCCAGATCAGTATACCAAGAAGTTGGGGTTGGGGGGGACTATTGGGGAAGAGGGGACTGGAGGTGAAACTCCAGGGATCTGGCAGGGTGGACTTAGAGTCAGACAGACCTGGGTCCAAATCCTGGCTCTGCCGTTGGCTGGCTGTGTGAGGCTGGGAAAGCAATTTCTTTTTTTTTTTTTTTTTTTTGAGACGAAGTCTCTCTCTGTTGCCCAGGCTGGAGTGCAGTGGCGCAATCTCGGCTCACTGCAAGCTCCGCCTCCCGGGTTCACGCCATTCTCCTGCCTCAGCCTCTCCGAGTAGCTGGGACTACAGGCTCCCACCACCACGCCCAGCTAATTTTTTTTTGTATTTTTAGTAGAGACGGGGTTTCACCGTGGTCTCGATCTCCTGACCTCATGCCACCCGCCTCGGCCTCCCAAAGTGCTGGGATTACAAGCGTGAGCCACCGCGCCCGGCTGGAAAGTAATTTCTTTAGCCTCTCTGAGCTTCACTTTTCCTCTCTGTAAAATGGGCTCATCACGCGCATCTCAAGATAGGGAGAATAAAGGAAGGCTCAGCAAACATCAGTGTTCTGCCTTGACCCTCTCAATTTTGATTTTTGTTAACAAGAAGAGCAATAACACTTCACCAGACAACTTACATTCCACAAGGCAAATATGAAAGTCGTTGTATCTCAGCAAGCCCGGGCCTTTCTCTGAACTGAGGCTTTCCACTTGCAAAACAAGGGTGTGAACTGGTGGCTGATCTCAGCCTGACCTTGGGTTTGGCGGGTAGAGGTTGCAGCTCGCCGCCAGAGGGCGCCAGGCTCTAACCCTAGTTAAAAGGATCTGCGCTCCCACAGGACCATGGCCTTGGAGGGACCTGTTCTGGCTGCTACTCATGTGGGGACCCAGCCCCACCCGACAGACAGTGGATCTAGGGATTGACTCAGATGCCAGGGCCACTTATAGTTCTATCCTGTAGCAGAGGTAAACCTATGTGCCTAAGAAATGACAAGTACTCCACAAATGTCAACCAAACTGTAGCTTTCATTTTTCTCCTTTGCAAACAACAGATTCCTCTTCTGGGTCCTCTCAGGGATGTGGTGACAATCCAGGAGGAAGTGGTAGTAGATGTGCTTTCTACACTGCATGGCCATGTGTATTAGTTCGTTTTCATACTGCTTTGAAAAGAACTGCCCGAGGCCAGGCGCAGTGGCTCACACCTGTAATCCCAGCACTTTGGGAGGCTGAGGCGGGCGGATCACCTGAGGTCAGGAGTTCAAGACCAGCCTGGCCAACATTGTGAAACCCCATCACTACTAAAAATACAAAAATTAGCCAGGCATGGTGGCACATGCCTGCAATCCCAGCTACTTGGGAGGCTGAGGCAGGAGAATCACTTGAACAGGGGATATGGAGGTTGCAGTGAACCAAGATCGCGCCACTACACTCCAGCCTGGGCAACAGAGTGAGACTCCGTCTCAAAAAACACACAAAAAACAAAAAGGACTACCTGAGACTGGGTAATTTATAAAGGAAAGAGGTTTAATTGACTCACAGTTCAGCATGGCTGGGGAGGCCTCAGGAAACTTACAATCATGGCAGAAGGCGTAGGGGAAGCAAGGCACCTTTCTCACAAGGCAGCAGGAAGGAGAAGTGCTGATCAAAGGAGAGAAGAGCAACTTACAAAATCATCAGCTCTCGTGACAACTCACTCGCTATCACGAGAACAGCATGGGGAAAACTGCCCCCATGATTCAATGACCTCCACCTGGTCTCTCCCTTGACACATGAGGACTATGGGGATTACAATTCAAGATGAGATTTGGTGGGGATGCAAAGCCTAACTACATCACTATGTCTAGAACACAGCAATGGTTCTCACTCATCTTCATGTGTTCCTGTCAGAGGCATTTGAACCAGAGCGACTCCATCTTGAACAGGGGCTGGGTAAAATGAGACTGCGACCTGCTGGGCTGCATTCCCAGGAGGTTAGGCATTTTTAGTCACAGGACCATATAGGAGGCTGGCACAAGATACAGGTCACAAGACTCTGCTGATAGAATGAGGTAAAGAAGCTGGTAAGAACACGCAAAAACCAAGAGGGTGATGAAAGTGACCGCTGATTGCCCTCACTGATTTTTCTTTTTTTCTTTTTCAGCAGAGATGGCGTTCCACCATGTTGGTGAGGCTGGTCTCAAACTCCTGACCTCAAATGATCTGCCCCCATCAGCCTCCCAAAGTGCTGGGATTATAGGCGTGAGCCACCGCACCTGGCCTCGCTGATCATTATACACTAATTATAATGCATTAGCATGCTAAGAGATGCTCCCACCAACGTCAGACAGTTTACAAATGCCATGGCAACATCTGGAAGTTACCCTCCATGGTCTAAAAGGAGGCGGAACCCTCAGTTCTGGGAAATCCCCATCCCTTTTCTGGAAAACTCATGAATAATCCACCCCTTGTTTATTAGTATACGATCAAGACATAACCATAAAAATAGCCAAACAGCAGCCCTGGGGGCTGCTCTGCCTATGGAGTAGCCATAGGCTTTTATTTATTGATTGATTTTGTAGAGATGGAGGCTCACTTTTTTGCCCAAGCTCAAACGATCCTCCTGACTTGGCCTCCCAAAATGCTGGGATTACAGGCATGAGCCACCACACCTGGCCCTTGTTTCCTTACTTATCTAATAAACTTACTTTGACTCTACTCTGCGGAATCACCCTGAATTCTTTCTTGCGTGAGCCCCAAGAACCCTCTTTTGGGGTCTGGGGCAGGACCTCTTTTCAGTAATATTCCCATAGTGCTTGCCACAGAGCCCTGCTTAAAGAAAGCACCAATTCCTGGCCTGCAGACCCACTAAATGAAGATGAAAGTGGTACCTCTTCCCCTGCCAACACCATGCCCTCTGGCACAAGGCAGATGGCCACTGGCAGTGATGGGGATGGAGTAAGTGCTATGAGACTAGGAGAGGAACACCCCAGAAACACCTGAGGTCACAGAGTGAATGAAGGCAGATAAAGGAGCAAAGGGAATGGGGGCCCCCACATACATGACCCCACGGCAGCAGCTTGGCACGCACCGAGTCCTCCATCACACACACTCCCCCGCCCCACCCCCCATCCTGGCTGTCTAACTGCAATCCCTGCTGCCTTCAGTTAATCAACCAATGAGTGGTCATTCATCGCACATCTGTTCTGGGCCTCATGGGGGCAGTGGGAGGTGATGAAGAAGCAAGGGTTCTACAAAGAGGTCAAAGCTGCATGAGGAGCCAGGGAATGGCTTGCTTTTTTTTTTTTTTTTTTAGACGGGCTCTCACTCTGTCACCCAGGCTGGAGTGCAGAGGCATGATCATTGCTCACTACAGCGATGTCTCCTGGGCTCAAGGGATCCTCCCATCTCAGCTTCCCAAGCAGCTGGGACCACAGGTGTGTGCCACCATGGCCTGCTATTTTTTTTTTTTTTTTTTTTTTTGGAGAGATGGGCTCAAGTATCTACCCACCTTATAGCTGTGAGCCATTGCACCTGGCCAGAATGGCTTTTTTTGAAAGTGAGGACATGAAAGTTCAGAAAGGGGAAGAAACTGGCTGTGGCCCTGCAGCAAGCTGGCAGCCATCCCTCACCTAGCCCTGAGCTTCAGAACCTTACTCACAGATCATCTTACAAATGCCTCTTTGCTACCTTGTGAGGGAAGCAGAAATTACTTCTCGCCCTTATCAGATGAGAAAACCGAGGCCCAGTGAGGTAGCTGAGGCCGTCTAAGGTCACAGGGGAGTCAGGAAGGGTCAAGACTAAACCCAGGTCCACATGGTTCCAGCCTGGCTTCATCCCTGTTTGCAGACCCCCCCACTCCCAACCCACCACTGGCCAGAGCCTGGCCCAGCTCTTAGGCCAATGTCTTATTCCAAAATTAAATGGCAGCAGCAGAGGAAGGGATAGATTGGGGGGTAACTGCCCCCAGATGCCAGGACCTATGCCCTGGAGAAACCCTTGGGCTGGGGATAGCTGTGACATGCACACACATACCTTGAGCCCCTTGTCTCACCCACTCTGAGCCAACTCAGGACCCGGTGGGGGCTCACTCCACTAATTTGGAGCCTGGGCTCTGCCTCCACTTCTCTCTGCCCTGGGAACTCCATCTGCCTCCAGGGCCTCCTGAAGACACACAGGGAGAGTTCAGCATTTCTCTCTTTCTGTCTCCAGTGTCTGCAACAGCAAATCCTATCATTGCCGCTCCAAATTTTTCTCAAAGAGGAAGGCTTCTTTCTTACTGAAATAGAAACTAAACCAAGCTACATAATACAGTTTGAGAACAGTCTGGCCAACATGATGAAACCCCGTCTCTACTGAAAATACAAAAAATTAGCCGGGCATGGTGGTAGGTGCCTGTAATCCCAGCTACTCAGGAGACTGAGGCAGGAGAATTGCTTGAACCTGGGAGGCAGATGTTGCAGTGAGCCGAGATGGCACCATTGCACTCCAGCCTGGGTGACGAGAGCAAGACTCCGTCTCAAAAAAAACAAAACAAAACAGTGTTGGGGAGGTAAACAGGGAGGGCAGGGCAGGAAGATTCCTGGAGGAAATGAGGCCTAAGTGGCCTTGAAGGCTGGGGGCAGGGGGAAATGCTATTTCATAGAAGCAGGGCTCTGTGGCAGTGAGGCTGAGCACTTTAGGGGCACACACTGAGAAACTGCAGGAAATGCCACCACAGGAGGAAGGGGTGTTACGAAAAGCCTGAGTTTCTGGCAGAGAGTTCAGATTTCACGTTTAGTAGAAACAGAACTGCTTCAGGGTGAGATATCTTACCTCTGTCCCTCACTCTACGGCCTCCTGAAAGCCTCTCTCCCTGTCCGCCTTGGGATTCCCATTGCTTCAATGAAGAGATAGGCCCAAATGATTTCTAGATGACATTCAAAGGACATCATGTTCCTAGCAGATAATGTCAGGTGCCCAAATATCCACATTCTCCTTTCATCATCAAAGACCTTGAGATGGTACATATGTAGGTTAGTTATATAACAAAAAGATAATCTGGCTGGGAGCGGTGGCTCACACCTGTAATCCCAGCACTTTGGGCGGCCGAAGCGGGTGGATCACCTGAGGTCAAAAGTTCAAGACCAGCCAGCCCAACATGGTGAAACCCTGTCTCTACTAAAAATACAAAATTAGCTGGGCCATGGTGGTGTGCACCTGTAATCCAACCTCCTCGGGAGGCTGAGGCAGGAGAATCACTTGAACCTAGGACGGGGAGGTTGCAGTGAGCCGAGATCATGCCATTACACTCCAGCCTGGGCAACAAGAGCAAAACTCTGTCTCAAAAAAAAAAAAGATAATCCATTTATAAATTTAAAAAAATTTTAAAAACAAAGAGCTTGAGATGGGCACACAGCCACTCAGCTAAAGACATCTCATAGGTTGTCTTTGCAGCTAAGTGGGGCCATGAGACTAGGCTTTAGCCAATGGACTGAGAGTTAAAGTGATTTTTGCCATTCCGTTTTTAGGAATGGATATGCCTGACTATGGCAGATTATATTTTTCAAAGATGACACAAAAGTATCTCCTATCTCATGTGTGATTCTACAGTGGGGTCTGTGTCCCCTCTTCTTGAATGTGAGTGCACTTGTGACTGCTTTGACCAACAGAATATGGGATATGATGCCATATCTTCTGAGGCTGAGTCACAAAAATGATTGTCATGACTTAAATTGTGTCCCTGCTGAAATTCATATGTTGAAGTCCTAACTCCCAGTACTTCAGAATGTGACCTTATTTAGAAATGGGGTCATTGCAGATGTAATTAGTTAAGATGAGGTTGCCAGGCACGGTGGCTCATGCCTGAAATCCCAGCACTTTGGGAGGCCAAGGCAGGTGGTTCACAAGGTCAGGAGTTTGAGACCACCCTGGCCAACATGGCGAAACCCCATCTCTACTAAAAATACAAAAATTAGCCGGGTGTGGTGGCACGTGCCTGTAGTCTCAGCTACTCCGGAGCTTGAGGCAGAATCACTTGAACCTGCAAGGCGGAGGTTGTGGTGAGCCTAGATCATGCCACTGCACTCCAGCCTGAGAAACAGAGCGAGACTCCATCTAAAAAAAAAAAAAAAAAAAAAAAAGATGAGGTCATACTACAGTATGTGAGCCCCTAATCCTGTAGGACTGGTCTCCTTTGAAAGGGGGAAATTTGGACACAGAAACAGACATGCAAAGACGGAAGATGATATGAAGAGGCACAGCTCAGACACCCATCTTCAAGGCAAGGAGAGAGAGGCCTGGAACAGATCAGAAGGAATCAACCTGCCAACTCCTTCATATCAGACTGCTAGCCACAAGAACTGTTGTTTAAACCACCCAGTCTGTGGTTCTTTGTTATGGCAGCCCTAGCAAACTAACCAGCAATGCCACCTTCATCTGATTCTCTTGAAATACTCCAAGCAGGAGACCAGTTACCATGTAAGTCCAACTACCCCAAGAATATCAGGCTGGAGAGGCCACATGTAGGTACAATGGTCAACAGCCCCGGCTGAACTCAACAGCCGGCACTAGCATGCGAATGAGCCTTCTCAGGCATCAGCCCAGTGGATCCTTAACCACAACACTGCCAACCTCTGGTAGTATCCCCATGTGAGACTCAAAGCAAGAACTGCCAGGGGGAGCACTTCCTGATCCTGACCCACAAAATCCTGAGTGATGTACAATGGTTGCTTGAAGCTGCCAAGTTTTAGGGTAACTTATTATACAACATAGTAACCAGAGTGCCTGCCTTCCCCTTCCCTCTCTTGCCACTGGCTGGAACACAGATGAGGCCATGGTGGGCTATCTTCAGTCCTGTAAATGACATAGATGAGGGCATGGGGAAGCCACAAAAGAGGAGCCTGGGCTCTTGGATGCCCTCATGGAGCACAACTGCCAACTCCCCAGGTGCCACTCACATTTCATGCAAGAGAAATAAATTTCTGTCTTGTTTAAGCCACTGTTAATTCCACCTGTTTTTTTTTAAGCCAAATCAATATCCTAGTAACATGATATATGTAAAACAAACAACTCAGTGTCTAGCACAAAAATAAGTGCTTTTTGAAAAAGGTAATTATTACTATTGTCATTATTATTATACTAATAATTATTATTAATAATATTATTACCCTAAACTGCTCAACACTCCTCAAAATGAACATGAGGTGGACCCATGTCACTGATGGTCAATGAGACCTGTCAAGCTGGGCAGAAATTGTCTGTGGCCATGCCTAATTCATACCAGGTCTCTCTTCCATCTGCCTTAAACTGACTATAGCTCTCCCAGGCAGACCAATAGACAGGGGATCATGGACACCAACACACAGACATGTCCTCCCACTCCCCACCCACACAATGAACCAAAACTCCGGGCAGCCACTGTATGCTCTCGTCCCACCTGTCCTGTTGCAGGAGAGAAGACAGGAGGCAAAATAGGATGGAAAGTGAGTCTAAGATAATGAGTGGGGAAAGGGAGTCAAAGAAACTAACCCCATCCCCAAGAAATCAGGCGAGGCTTCTGGGAGGAGGTGACCACTATCCTGAGAGTATCTTCCAAGCTTAAGAGAGGGAAAGGGCTCTGCAAGGAGGTAGAGTGGCCTGGGCAAAGGCGCAGAGCATCGGAATCCACATAGCCAGTGACCTCCACCTGCCTCCTCTGCCTCACCCTTTCAGCTGTACCTCCAGGGAGGCTGGAGGGCAGCACAGGGGAGGGTGGGTGTCAGAGCCCTGTGGCCCCCAAGGGCCCTGTGTCCAAGCAGGGAACTTCTCTGCAGCTATGGCAGAGTCAGCTTTAGAGTCTTCTCTCCTTCCAGAACCATTGAACTGCAAATAGTCCTTAAAAACCCTGATCCAGGCTGGGCACAGTGGCTCACGCCTGTAATCCCAGCACTTTGGGAGGCTGAGGCAGGCAGATCATGAGGTCAGGAGATCGAGACCATCCTGGCCAACATGGTGAAACCCCGTGTCTACTAAAAATACAAAAATTAGCTAGGTATGGTGGCAAGCACCTGTAGTCCCAGCTATTCGGGAGGCTGAGGCAGGAGAATCACTTGGACCCAGGAAGTGGAGGTTGCAGTGAATCAAGATCGCACCACTGCACTCCAGCCTGAGCGACAAAAGCAAAAACTCCATCTCTAAAACAAAACACAAAAACAAAACAAAACAAAAAATACCCTGATCCGCTGCAAGGATGCCCCCAGCCTTCCTGTCGTTTTTCCTCTCTCTGGGTCACAGGCTTTGACCTCAACCTGATTTCCCCCCTCATCTCCTCGCGCCCTGCTTCAGATTTGGGCAGGTCTTGCTGAACTGGAGTCCCAGAAGAGAGCCCACAGATACAGGAGGCTGTGTCCCAGGAAGGAGACATAGGCCCTTCCTTCTTGAGGCCCCAGGAGGGAGACAGGACACAGAGACGTAGACAGAACTCTCAGTGAACAGAGCAGAGGCCCTGAGAGCTGGGCAGCCAGAGAGGGCAGGAAGAGTGCAATTGGGCAATCAAGGCAAGCTTCTTGGAGGAAAGGGGCAGGGAAGGGTGGATGTCAGGGGAGATCAGTCTGCAGGCAGGCTCTGGAATAGGTGCAGAGTGGTGAGGGATTCGAGTTGGATTCCAGTTTAAACATCCACAGAGCCTTTAGGCTTCAGCAGCTAGTCCAAGGGAGGGGGGTACATGGAGGGTGTCCCTGTGGCATTGTCACTAAGAAAGAACAGTTCGTGACTTATCCACTGAGTGTGAATTCAGCAAGATGGGGAAGGGCGGTTTCTTGGGGATAGGGCAGCCTCCACACTCCCATTGCTCCTCTACTCAGGGAAAGGGGGACGGTAGAAATGGCCTGTCTCTCCGGCCAGCACACATACAGTCATCTCACCCCCACATGGCTCTTCCTCCACAGCCCCATTTTGGATTACACTTCACCTCCAGCCACTCCAGCCCTGGGCGCTAGTAATGCAGCTCCTGGGGAAACGCCCAGGTGTTGGTGCCCGACTCGTCCCCCAGCCGTCTTTGGCTTCACGGGGTGGGGGAGGGACAGCCCTGACCCCATCTGCTCTCCTAGACTGCCTAGTAGGCTCCTGTCGCCCTCCCCGCCCCACCTCCTAGAGCTCCATCCGCCCCTGCACCCACTCGACCAGAGTTCCTTCCACAGCAGTTCCTTGTCTGGGCGCTGTCCAGCTCCAGGCTGGGTGGTCGAGTCTTCCCTGGGCTCCGAGCAGAGGGAACCCCGCAGCCTGCCCCAGCCTTGTCCTGAGGCGCCTCTGTCCAAGTCGGTTTTCTCTTCCCTGGCCCCCACGCCTCCACCCTCCACCTCCACGGGACGCCACCTCCACGGGACGCCACCTCCACGAAGGAGAAAGGAAAGGAAATACAAAGGGACACATTCCGTTTCTGTGGAATTTGCCTTTATTTTGGGACCAGGGAAGGACCACACACAGCCCTCCAGCCCAGGGGGCGGGGGCACCGAGACGCAGGCGGAGGGCCGCACCCGAACCCTGCCCAGACGCCGCCGTCGGGAGGCGGAATCTGGGTTTCTGGAGTCTGGAGTGCGTATGCAAATGACGTGGGCGTGGTTGGCAGATGTCCCAGGAGGCCTCAGGGATCCTCACCACAGGTCTGGGCCCTCCGACCTGCGGAAGCGAAGGGGAAGAAATTGGATCTGGGGAGGCGAGCCTGGGAGACGCCGTTAAGTGATGTTGCCAGGGTGGGGCCAGGCCGCGCTCTCGGAGGCAGGATGTGTGGTGACGGGGGCTTTTACCGCGACCTGACGGGGCGGTCCTCGCCGTCGGGGAAGAACGTTTTGGAAAGAAGCGTGTCCGGGCCGTCTCTTTTCCCATACCTGGGGGCGGGGACGGGAAGAGCGTGGTCAGATCTGGCCACGCCCCCAGGTGGAGCGGGACCGCAGGATGACAGCCCCAGGGGTCCCGCTCCGCTCCTGCGCTCACCGCTGCCGGGTGATCAGGTTGAGGTAGTGGCGCAGGGAGGCGTAGTAGCGGC
This sequence comes from Nomascus leucogenys, assembly GCF_006542625.1. Taxonomy (NCBI): domain Eukaryota; kingdom Metazoa; phylum Chordata; class Mammalia; order Primates; family Hylobatidae; genus Nomascus; species Nomascus leucogenys. The sequence continues at coordinate 32,211,125 of NC_044399.1, read as the reverse complement.
TCAGCTCCTCCGGGGAGGCGTCTTCGCCGGGAGCCTCGGGTTTGATGGGATAGGCGTCGACCAACGCGCCCAGGCAGACGAGCAGGGCCAGAAGCACTGTGGCCAAGGCGGGCCACGGCCTGCGCACGAACACCATCTGGGAAGGCGACATTGGGACGTGGGTCATTCCAAGCCTCGACCCTCCACGGCGGGAGGCTGCGGCTGCCGTCGGGGCCGCGCTCCGACGCTCTCCCTGGGGCTGGTACTGGACCAAGGCTCAGCCACCGGGCTTGCCGTGTGTTCTCGGGCACTGCACCGACTCCTGACTCAGTTTCCTCATCTGTCAGAGGGGCATAAGCCCTGCCTGCCTCCCCACCCCCACCCCCGCTGCTGCCCAGAGAGTTGCTGGCAACAGGACCCCCGGGCATCCTTCCCACCTCCGATGGCCCCCTCCAATCCAGTTTCCTACCACTCACCCCCAACTTCCACCATCCCAGCCTCAGTTTCCCCACAAAACAGCCTGGGTTTCCCGGTAGCAGACCATGCTTGAGCCCCCAGCCACTCACAGCGATAGCTTGTGAAGCAGATGAGCAGGAGGTGGAAGGCGAGGGAAGTCCCAAGGGCTGCACTGCGGCAGGTCAAGCTGAGGCCTCCTCTGCTCAGCGCTTTCCTTGTAGGGCTTATATCCCCGCCTGGAAAGGGAGGGGGAGTCCCAGGGGGAGGGGGAGCCAGCAGGGGGTGGGCCCTTCTTCCTCCCTCCTTCCACCCTCGCCAGATCGCTGAGCTTATACCCAGCCAGTGCGTGGTGTCTCCACCTCGCAGGAGCTGAGGGGGCAGCTCCCATGCTCAGATTCGGGGTCTCACTGGACGGAGTACCCAGTCTGAACCCCATGTTCACCCCACAGCCGCCCAGTGGCAGGTCTAGCCTCCTGAGGAAGTGAAGCGGTTGGATCTGGACTTCTGGGGCAGCCCCTAGGACCAGGGTTGAGATTCTATCTTCCCTAGCCTGTCTGTGGGTGGGAGTTGGGGGTGGGAGGGTGGACACATTCCCTCCAGTCCGTGGGATCTGTGACCACTCTTTCCAAAAGACAACCCTTTTCAGCCTCTGCTCAGTAATACCTTGGAGAAGGGCTGAGGAATGACAGGACCTCTTGGGGAAAGTCTTTCTCCTGGAGGCAGGGTGGGAGCACCTGACCTTGGCTCCTGACCTGCAGTTTATGGTGTCTTGGGGGAGAGGCCTCTCTGAATGCTCCATTATGTCCTCTCTCTATTAAAGAGTTGGAAAAGAGGCAGGAGGAGGCAGAAACCAATCCCCCCACCAGAAGCAGCTGAGTCGGCCACCTGTGTATCCAGACTGGCACACACAGACCCCACTCCAGCCATGTGTGGCATACAGCCCCCTCCCAAGGCAGAGTGTCTCCACCCCATGCAGGTGTCATTCAGGGCACTGGTGTCTTCTGGGCCTGAGTGATGCCAAGGCTTCCCAGGCACATGCCACTGTCCCCAGCCCACAGCATTCTCCACTGGGCTCTAAGCCCAGATCCTTTGAAGGAAAGGACTCGTGTTTATTAAGCACCTACTGTGCACCAGGTAGTGCATAATTTCAGGCATCACAAGACGATGAGCTGAGTTTATCTCCATTTTCCAGATGAGCAAACTGAAGCCCTGGGAGATGATAGAGCAGCCAGGCTACCCACGATTCAAACACAAAAAGCAGGGTGAGGTAGACCCCAGGAAGAGGACCTCTCAATTGTGAGGGGCAGAAAGGCTCAGCACCTGGAGTAGCCATTGGGGCGCCAGAGGCAGGCCTAGGAGCAGGGACCCGAAGACTAATTCTGGGGTCCACACCCACTCTGAGAGGCCGAGTAGGGGAAGGGCCTTCAGACTGCCAACCCCCTCAAACCCACCTGCCCAGGAGGGGAAAGGGCTGTGGGAAGGTCTCCCCATAAAGCCCTTCCAGCTTTCTCTCCCTGGCCTGGCCAGACCTCCAGTACTTCCAGATGTCCCATCAGCCCATAGGGACTGACAGGGCCAACTTGTCCAGGCCCTTGGTTCTGAGCCAGCCCCTCCAGCCCCAGGACAGATGGCTGTGGGTGCTATTTTTAGAGCTCTCCTGAGATGGGGAGTTCAGGGCTCTCTGTCACCATTTTATGGGTTCAATCAGCTGCATTCTCCGGAAATGGCTCCTTATCAGCCAGTCAGGCCCCATGGGACTCCACATCCCAGGAAACACCAGGGTGCCCTGCTGAGCATGGGGTTGGAAGAGGACACCAGGACAAGGGGACATAGATCCTGCCCTTGGAGGGAGGAGAAAAATCATTCTTCTTAGGGAGCCCTCATCCAGGGGGCAAGACACACCCCTGTCCTTCAAGAACCCCAGTCTCAAAGGAGAGACATGGCCATGTCATAGGGGAGCCCCAGTCTGAACGGTTCCCAGAACAGATACAGAGAGACAGAGACAGCCTTTGTCCTGTTTGGAGGGGAGACAGCGGAAATCAAAGAATTCCATTCCTCGATGGAAAGACAAAAGACAGTTGCTCACCCTAGGATGGAGGGGGCAGTGGGGGCTGGTTAGGACATCTGTGATCCCAGGGATCAGGGCCTAGAGAAGGACCCTGCAGGCTAACGGGGGCAAGGATACCAGAGGGTAGGGGGCTATTTGCTCTTCTGACCCTGCGGCTGCACTAACCATGGTGCTGGTAGGGGGTTTCTAGTGCACCGATTCCGGACAGAGATGAAGGAACATGTGAGATGGCCACAGGGAATCTGACATCCCTGGAACCCTGTCATGTCTTGGGGAGTGTGGGGTCCAAGGACAGATAGGAAGAGAGGAGTGACACTGTAGAAGCTAGAGGGCATGGGTTGGCCTGAATTTGGGCTACAACCTCTGAAGAAGTCACTTCCTCATTTATAGCCAAAGTAAATGGGCCCCTAGGTGGTCTCAGTGTGGACCAGGAGCCAGCCGCACATCCCCACAAACCCTCTCTATCCATCAGACCCCCACCCTCCAATTTCACTCCCCAACTGTGGGGCAAGCTGATTGGTTCATTGATCACCACCTCCTCATGGAAAAGCTTATTAACTTGTCGATTAGCGGGGAAGCTGTCTCAGCCCTCGATCAATGGGCTCAGCCACCCACTCATCCACACACCCACACCCATCACTGCTGCATGACTCAGTGGCCAAGAGACATGTCTAGGGTGTAAGGGGGGAAACTTCAGAAACAATTGTTTTTGTGGAAGTGAGACCAGGACCTTCCTCCAGTTTGTCCTTGAAGGGTAGGGGACAGAATCAAAGGGGAGGGGACAGAATCAAAGGGCTCCTTTGGTCCCCATTCTGAGAGCACCTGTCAGGGCCACCCCAAGTCAGGGAGACCATGGACCTGGACCCCAGCCAACAATTTTCCTTGTCCAGTGGGCTCAAGGGCCACTCATCAAGATGGTGTGGCCTCTGCCATTCATCTCCAGAGGCTTAGAATTCTGTACCCCATCACCCACCTGCCTATACCCACTCCCCACACACAAGGCCTCTCTTTGATCACCATGCACTGTGCAGCACTGCTCCACTGCTTTCCATCCTCAGGCATTTCCTCATGCCCAGGGTCCTACAGACAGGAGGTTGTCATACAGCAAGTGTAATTCAGGCCAGGCGTGGTGGCTCATGCCTGTAATCCCAGCACTTTGGGAGGCAGAGGTGAGTGGATCACGAGGTCAGGAGTTCAAGACCAGCCTGGCCAACATGGTGAAACCCCATCTGTACTACAAATACAAAAATTAGCCAGGCGTTGTGGCGCGCGCCTGTCATCCCAGCTACTCTGGAGGCTGAAGCAGGAGAATTGCTTGAATCCCGGAAGCAGAGGTTGCAGTGAGCCAAGATTGCGCCACTGCACTCCAGCCTGGGTGACAGAGTGAAACTGTCTCAAAAAAAAAAAAAAAGAGTAATTCAATCCTCATTCAACAAGCACTTATTAAGTCCCTGCTGTGTGCCAGGCACTGATCTAGGCACTGGGATAGAGCAGTGAACAAATAAGCAAAATCCTTCCCCTTATAGAGCTCACATTCTAGTGACAGGAAATGGAAAATAAATAAATAAGCATGGAGGCTGGGTGTGTTGGCTCACGCCTGTAATCCCAGCACTTTGAGAGGCCGAGGCAGGTGGATCATCTGAGGCCAGGAGTTCAAGACCAGCCTGGTCAACATGGTGAAACCCCGTCTCTACTAAAACTACAAAAATTAGCCAAGCGTGGTGGAAGGCACCTGTAATCCAGCTACTCAGGAGGCTGAGGCATGAGAATCACTTGAATCCAGGAGGCGGAGGTTGCAGTGAGCCAAGATGGTGCCACTGCACTCCAGCCTTGGTGACAGAGTGAGAATCTGTCTCAAATAAATGAATAAATACATAAATAAATAAATAAGCATGGAATATGCCTGATAAGTGCTATAGACAAAAATCAGAGCCGGGTGTAGTGGCTCATGTCTGTAATGCCAGTGCGCTGGGAGACCACGCTGGAGGATCACTTGAGCCCAGGAAGGAAGTGAGGAGGCAAACCATGAAGCTACCTTGGGAAGAGCGGGGGGTGGGTTTAGGAAACAGCGATGCCAAGAAGAAAGGGATTTTCACTTTTTATGGTAGGAGCTCTCCTAGGAGCCCTCCCTCTTACCTGAAGTTTCTGCAAAACACAGTAACAGATACCTGTGGTGTGGTGCACACCCAAGGCTCGGGCTTCGCTCTAGAACAGAGGTAGGCAAACTCTGTAAAGGACCAGACAGTAAATATTTTAGGCTTTGTGGTCCATACAGCTTCTGTTGACACCCTTAGGTTCATCCACTGTCGCTTGAAAGCAGCCACTGAATACACCAAAAAAAAAAAAGAATGGGCATGGTAGTGCTTCAGTAAATCTTTACTTACAGACATTAAAGTTTGAATTTTATATAATTTTCGTGTCATAAAATTTTTTTAGTTTATTTCAACTGCTTACAGATTCAACCACTTTAAAAGCCATTCTTTTTATTATTATTGAGCTCAAGGGATCCTTGGGCCTCAGCCACCCAAAATGCTGAGATTATAGGCGTGAGTCACTGTGCCTGGCCTAAAAGGCATTTTTTTTTTTTTTTGAGACAGAGTCTTGCTGTGTCACCCAGGCTAGAGTGCAGTGGCATGATCTCAGCTCACTGCAACCTCTGCCTCCCGGGTTCAAGAGATTCTCCTGCCTCAACCTCCCAAGTAGCTGGAATTACAGGCACATATCACCACGCCCAGCTAATTTTTGTATTTTTAGTAGAGATGGGGTTTCACCATATTGGCCAGGCTGGTCTCGAACTCCCAACCTCAAGTGATCCACCTGCCTTGGCCTCCCGAAGTGCTGGGATTACGGGTGTGAGCCACCACACCTGGCCCCTAAAAGGCATTTTAACCCGTAGAATGTACAAAAACGGCCCACAGGGCCATAGTTTGCTGACCCCTGGTCTAGAAAAGCAAGAACTCAGCTACCTCTGGGTTGAGTTGCCTTTTGGTTGGATGTGTCCCTAGCCTGTTTATGCCTGTATTTGTGTCCCTAGCCTGTTTATGCCTGTATTTGTCATTATAATCATATAATTGAATTAAATCTTATATAAACTGATGAAATATGAGTGCATAGACAATTGTTTCCTTGCAAACTATGTTAAATGCTTCGGAAGTAATACACAAAGAGATTTGCTGACATGTTGAATTAGATGTGAAAGACAAACTATTAAGGGAAAATCCTAAAAATCTAGAAGTGTGCTACATCAGACTGCTTCACAAGCGTCTTTAAGTTTAAAGAAATTGGAAATAACAGGTGACAAATTATAGGATTGTGGGTGTGATTTATGCAAGAAAGTCAAAGGGTGATTTGAGTCAAGATACCCAAAGAAAAATTCATGCCTGAATGTGAATTTTGTGTTTGAAATCAAAACAAAGTGACTAAGACCTGTATGTGTCTTTATGATTGCCCACTTAAACTTTTTCAAAACACTGGTCAATTACTCAGACCTGTTTATATCAAAACAAGGGCTTCTCCAGTACTTTATATATTTCCAATATAGTTTGAATGTTTAAAGGGTATTTCTATTTAATGGCTTAAATAACAACCAAAGAATTTTTTAAAAACAATAAAAATAGGCTGGGTGCAGTGGCTCCTGCCTGTAATCCCCGCACTTTGGGAGACCAAGGCGGGTGGATCACCTGAAGCCAGGAGTTTGAGACCAGCCTGGCCATGTCGAAACCCTGTCTGTACTAAAAATACAAAAATTAGCTGGGTATGGTGGTGCATGCCTATAATCCCAGCTACTTGGGAGACTGAGGCAGGAGAATCACTTGAACCTGGGAGGTGGAGATTGCAATGAGCCAAGATCTCTCCACAGCACTCCAGCCTGGGTGACAGAGCGAGACTACGTCTCAAAAAAGAAAAAAAATAAAAATAAAAATAAAAATAAAATGCTGGTGTGTGTTGCGAAGCCTGAAATTAGATACTGTGAGGGTCCCTGGGCTCCAGCCCTTGTGAGTTCTGTGCACGTCCCTTCCACATGAGTGCTCTTGTTCTCAGATGAGCTCCTGTTTGAATCCAAAACTTTTTTAAGGGCCCAACAGTCTCAAGAGGGCTGTGCTGCAGGTGCAGAAACTCAAGTCCTGAAAGAGGTATGGATTCAGGGAGAAAATGTTCTGACCTATGTCAGACACAGTCAGCTCCCTGATTCACCAGGCCCTTGTGGACTTGTGTCTTTGTGGCTCCTGGCATCTGATGTGATACTGGCACGTGTGTGCTCCTAGGTTATTGAATCAGTCAGTCAACATGTGAACATATTAGCTAAGATATTCGTGCACTTGCCTTAATAGATACCAAATAGCGGTAGCTTAAATATCATAGATGTTTATTTCTCTCTCATGTAAGAGACCAAGCTGGTAGCCAGGGGATAGGGTGCCTCTGATCTACAAGGAGCCCAAGCACCGTCTGTCTTGTTACTCCAAGATTATGCACCCATCTACATGGTTTAAGAATGTTTGGCCGGGCGCGATAGCTCACACCTGTAATCCCAGCACTTTGGGAGGCTGAGGTGGGTGGGTCACCTGAGGTCAGGAGTTCTAGACCAGCATGGCCAACATGGCAAAACCCCATCTCTACTAAAAATACAAAAATTAGCCAGGCATGATGGCAGACGCCTGTAATCCCAGCTACGCGGGTGGGCTGAGGCAGGAGAATCACTTGAACTGGGAGGCGGAGGTTGCAGTGAGCTGAGGTCACGCCATTGCACTCCAGCCTGGGGGACGAGAGTGAGACTTTGACTCAAAAAAAAAAAAAAAGACTGTTCATTAGGCCAGACGCGGTGGCTCACGCCTGTAATCCCAGCACTTTGGGAGGCCAAGGTGGTGGATCACCTGAGGTCAGGAGCTGGAGACCAGCCTGGCCAACATGGTGAAACCCCGTCTCTACTAAAAATACAAAAAAATTAGTCAGGCATGGTGGCGGGTGCCTGTAATCCCAGCTACTCAGGAGACTGAGGCAGCAGAATTGCTTGAACCCAGGAGGCGGAGGTTGCAGTGAGCTGAGATCATGCCACTGCACTCCAGCCTGGGCGACAGAGCAAGACTCCGTCTCAAAAAAAAAAAAAAAAAAAGACGGTGTTCATTACCCCACATTCACATTCCAGGCCACAGGGATGAGAAACAAGGAAGTAGAGGGCAAGCATTTTGCCCTTTAAGAGTTGGGTGTGGTAGAGGTCAGGTTCCTGGCCCACACCTGTAATCTCAGCACTTTGGAAGGCTGAGGCAGGAGGACACTTGAGCCCAGGAATTTGAGACCAGCCTGGGCAACATAACAGGATCCTGTCTCTACCCAAACAATAAAAAATAAATTAGCCTGGTATGGTGGTGCGTGCCTGTAGTCACAGCTACTTGGGAGGCTGAGGTGGGAGGATCACTTGAGCCTGAGGAGGCAGGGCTGCAGTGAGTTGTGATTGCTCCACTGCACTCCAGCCTGGGCAACAGAGCAAAACCCCATCTCAAAAAAAAAACAAACAAGCAAACCAAAAAAGCGAAATTGGGGAGGAGGGAAAGTATCAGGAAGAACAGCTAATGGCTGCTGGGCTTAATACCTAGGTGATGGGATGATTTGTGCAGCAAACCACCATGGCACATATTTACCTATGTAACAAACCTGCACATCCTGTACATGTACCCCTGAACTTAAAAGTTGGAAATAAAGAGTATGATGAGGAAGCTGCATTGCTTCTTGTGCTCCTGTCCCATTGGCCAGAACTTAGTTATGTGGTCATGCCTAGCCAGAAGGCCCTTGGCCTCTGTTTTGCTCCATTTTCTTTTTCTTTTTACTTTTTTTGAGACGGAGTCTCGCTCTGTCACCCAAGCTGGAGTGCAGTGGCACAATCTCAGCTCACTGCAACCTCCGCCTCCTGGGTTCAAGTGATTCTTGTGCCTCAGCCTCCCGAGTAGCTGGGATTACAGGCTCTTGCCACCGCACCCGGCTAAGTTTTGCATTTTTAGTAGAGACAGGGTTTCCCCATATTGGCCAGGCTGGTCTTGAACTCCTGACCTCAGCCTCCCAAAGTGCTGAGATTATAGGCGTAAGCCACCATATCTGACCTGTTTTGTTCCATTTTCCCCAACCCTCATGTCAGCCCAATTTCTGTCTTCTCTCCCTCCAAACTCAGCTATCTCTTACCACAATGAAAGTGGCCTTCACCTCAGCATGCATCCTCCTCCTCCCTCAACTCCCTGCCTGGAAGTGGGACCCTGTCATCCTACCTCACCCATCTTTTCCTTTCACTCTTTCCCATCAGTCTTAGTGAAAGAGACCATGAGTTGTTCCCCAGTACCTATTTTCCCCTTCTTCCCTTACAATAGAGTTTAGCTGAGCATATGTCTTCCCAGCTAATAACTACACTTCCCAGTCTCCCTTGCAGCCAAGTGACTTCTTGTGACTAAGTTCCGGCCAATGGATGTGAGCAAGAGTGATGTGTGCCACTCTCAAAATGTGCTATTAGAAGGAATGGGGGTACCCTTTCACTCCTCTATTTCCCCTCTTCCATAACCCTTAATGCAATGCCAAATGGAAATGTAAAAATGAGCCATTTTTCAGCTTTATTGAGGTATCATTAACCAATAAAATTGTATATACTTAAAGTGTACAGTGTGATGATTTGATATATGTATACATTGTAAAATGATTACTACAACCAGATTAACACATCCATCACCTCACATTGTTACTTTTTCTTATGTGAGAATGCTTAAGATCTACACTCTATAGTACAGTATTATTAACTATTAACTATAGTCACCATGCTCTACAAAAAATGAGCCATTCTTGACCATGTGAATGAAGGAATCTTTTAGTCACAGGAGTACCCTCAGACTGCCGGGACCAATTTGCCTGCATCACATTGGAAGTGCCTGAGGCTTCCCCATTCCCCAGGGCCAGGTTTAACCAATGACTGATGAATGTAGGGGCATAAACACTTCAGTTTGCCTCTGATTTGTATGACTTGAGATGTAGTCAACAGGTGTTACCTGGAAAGTGCAATGGGCATTTTTTGGGGCGGCGGCACACAGCTGCTGAAACAGCCATCACAGTAGCAGGCGAGGGCAAGGGCACCAATGCCCTCGTTCAAGTCTAAAGGGCCTGGAGAAGTTCTTGTCCCCTGAGCTCTCAGCACTGACCCGCCAGGGCTCCCTTATGGTACTGAACCCACAGTGGGGATAAGCCACTAAGAGCAGGATCAAAATTAAGCAGCACAGAGACAAGAAAACGGGGGAAGAGAGATCCAGATAAAAAGGGGAGAGAGGACCAGAGCCAGAAAAAGCTCAGACCAAAGCCACCGTCATTTTCACATTACATGAAAACAGTCAAAGGAAGAGATTTGTGAAGTTAGAAAAACTCTCTGGTGAAGCCTCCTTCTGAAAATTCAGGAAAATTAGTTTCACATAAAAATCAGCAATGTAAAAGTATAAAGATCAAATCCCATACAAAACTATTATTAGAAAAATAGCCCTGAGCTGGGCACGGTGGTTCATCCCTGTAATCCCAGCAATTTGGGATGCTGAGGCAGGCGGATCACTTGAATTCAGGAGTTCTAGACTACTCTGGCCAACATGGTGAAACTTCGTCTCTACTAAAAATACAAAACTTATCCAGGCGTGGTAGCACACACCTGTAATCCCAGCTACTCGGGAGGCTGAGACAGGAGAATTGCTTGAACCCAGGAGGCGGAGGTTACAGTGAACTGAGATCATGCCATTGCACTCCAGCCTGGGCAGCAGAGTGAGACTCCATCTCAAAAAAAAAAGAAAGAAGGAAGGGAAGGAAGGGAAGGAAGGCAAGGAAGGAAGGAAGAAAGAAAGAAAGAGAAAGAGAGAGAGAAAGAAAGAAAGAGAGAGAGAGAAAAAAAGAAAGAAAGAAAGAGAAAGAAAGAAAGGAAAGAAAGAAGAAAGAAAGAAAGAAAGAAAGAAAGAAAGAAAGAAAGAAAGAAAGAAAGAAAGAAAGAGCAGAGAAAAGAAAGAAAAAGAGAAAAATAGCCCTGGCCAGGTGCGGTGGCTCACGCCTGTAATCCCAACACTTTGGGAAGCCGAGGTGGGTGGATCGCTTGAGCCCAGGAGTTCGAGACTAGACTGGGCAACATAGAGAGACCCTATTTCTACCAAAAATACAATAAAAAATTCTGACATGGATGGTCAAAATAGGAAAAAAATATAAAAAATAGCTGAATGTGATGGCATGCACTTGTAGTCCCACTACTCAGAAGGCTGTGGAGGGAGGATTGCTTGGGCTGAGATCAAGGCTGCAGTGAGCTGTGAACGTGCCACTGCACTCCAGCCTGGTGACAGAGAGAGACCCTGTCTCTACAAAGAAAGTTATGTTATATTACAATCACTTTTCTTTCTTTTTTGGTGGGGGGTGTGAGGGGACAGGGTCTTGCTCTGTCATCCAGGCTGGAGTGCAGTGGTGCAATCAGCGTTCTGAGCAGCTGGGACTACAGGTGCATACCACCACATCTAGCTAATTTTAATAGTGTTTTATTCTTTTATTTTTGTAGAAATAGAGTCTCACTATGTTGCCCAGGCTGGTCTAAAGTTCTTGGGCTCAAGCAATCCTCTCACCCCTACCTCCCAGCTATTCTGACCTTCAAATGCATAATCAAACTATTATCAACATGCAAGACCTCGGGGAATATTATGCCCATGAGCTTTTCCTGAGGAATCTACTAGAGAATAAACTTCAGACAACAAAAATGACTAGAAAGACATTGACATAAGGCCTGGTGATGAGCATTAAGTTCAGTTATGTAGAACTAATGCTGGCTGGACGCAGTGGCTCACGCCTGTAATCCCAGCACTTTGGGAGGCCAAGGCAGGCGGATCACCTGAGGTCGGGAGTTTGAGACCAGCCTGACCAACATGGAGAAACCCCGTCTCTACTAAAAATACAAAATTAGCTGGGCATGGTGGCACATGCCTATAATCCCAGCTACTCGAGAGGCTGAGGCAGGAGAATCGCTTGAATCCAGGAGATGGAGGTTGCTGTGAGCCGAGATTGCGCCATTGCACTCCAGCCTGGGCAACAAGAGTGAAATTCCATCTCAAAAGAAAAAAAAAATCAACTGTTTTCCGTAATAACTGGTGGTGCCAGTCAGTATTTATTCTGAGACTTCTGTGTAATATAGATCAAACAAATGCTATTCTAAAATAAATGGGATTTTTAATGCTATCATCTCCTGTGTCCTTGAGAACAAGAATTTACAACGTGGAAGAAAGAGGACACAGATGTCACATAGAAGAGGCTCAATAAACACCCGTCAGTCCTGAATTTGATTTGGAAATCTCTGTTTACAGAAAAGGGCTAGAAACAATGCTGAAACCAACAGCAGTGAACATCCCTAGCATCCAGACTAGTCTTTTTTTTCTTTCCTTTTCTTTTTTTTTTTCTTCCAGCTTTATTCTGGAATAATGGACAAATAAAAATTGTATATATGGTCGGGCATAGTGGCTTACACCTGTAATCCCAGCACTTTGGGAAGCCGAGGAGGGTGGATCACTTGAGGTCAGGAGTTCAAGACCAGCATGGCCAACATGGTGAAACCCTGTCTCTACTAAAAATACAAAGATTAGCTGAGCGTGGTGACAGGCGCCTGTAATCCCAGCTACTCGGGAGGCCAAGACAGCAGAATCATTTGAACCCAGGAAGCAGAGGTTGCAGTGAGCTGAGATCATGCCATTGCACTCCAGCCTGGGCGACAGAGTGAGACTCCGCATAAAAAAAAAAAAAAAAAAAAGTATATATTTGGCCACGCATGGTGACTCACGCCTGTAATCTCAGCACTTTGGGAGGCTGAGGCAGGCGGATCCCTTGAGGTCAGGAGTTCGAGACCAGCCTGGCCAACACGGTGAAACTCCGTCTGTACCCAAAATACAAAAAGTAGCCAGGCGTGGTGGTGTGCGCCTGTAATCCCAGCTACTTGGAAGGTTGAGACAGGAGAATTCCTTGAACCCCGGAGGCGGAGGTTTCAGTGAGCCGACATCATGCCACCGCACTCCAGCCTGGGCGACACAGTGAGACTCCATCACAAAAAAAAAAAAAAAAAAGAAATGAGAAACAAGTAAAATTACATTTTTTTTCTAGCCATTGTAACTACAAAACAAAAAATGCTTCTTTCCTGGCATTTCCTGTTTCTGCCCATTGACATTGGTGCTCCCCAAGATGAGATCCTTGGCTCTCTTTTCTTTTTTCTTCTTCACTGTGGGGTTGTCATCTACCCCCCAGATTTTAATCACCCCCAAAATCTCTGTCATTTGCTCCTCTGCTGAGTTCCCTATCCACATAGTCCACTGTTTCTAGACATATCCCCGTGGATATATCTCAGTCAGCTTAAAGTCAGTGTAGCCTAAATAGCAAAAATAATAAATCAGTCTTTCTCAAGTGCCTACACTGTGCCAAGTACTATGCCAGGTACGTCTCACATATTATTTTAGTCTTCACAACACATAATGTACCATCATTAGCCTGGTTTTACAGAATATGAAACCGACGCAGAGAGAGGTCAAGTCAGTAGCTCACCCTTATCTTAGCTTGTTATCTGAATTCCCAAATCTCCAGGGACCTCCAGCTCCATGAATGGTATCTCCATCTCTTCAGGTGACTGAGTTGGAAATCTTGACTTCACTCCACCAATGACCTGAGTCATTCTTAGAAAGTCTGAAGAAGGAGCATGCAGTTCTGAGGATGGCAGCAGGTCCAGGAATTGGAATGGGACCACAGGGGAATTCCTCATAAAGGGCTGAACTTGCCTGAATGAGTTTCCCCTGGAATACAAAGAAGTCATATGAAATCGCAGTTTAGGCAGTGCATTCAAGAGTACATGGTAGACATCGTTTCGTGTTAATAACTATATCCTGCCCTTTACCCCAACACTCCCAATCCTCCTTATCTGCCCTGTTTATTCCCCGGCACTTACCGCTTTCTAGCATTCTATGTAATTGACTTATTTGTATGTTTGTTGTCTGACTATAGAATGGAGGCTCCAGGAGAGCAGAGGTTTTTGTCTGTTTCTTCACTGATGTATCCCCAGTGACTAGAATAATGTGTGATACATGGTGGTGGCTCAAGTATACTTGCTGAATGAATGGATCCACATCCTCACTGTTCACGGCTGCATGGTTTACACACAGGCACATATATAAGCATGTATACACACATACACACACATGCACATACATGCATATGTCTTGAAGACAGAAGGCTATTCCTACCCCACCACAGTCCAGATCCTCATCAAAGAAGAAAGCAAAAGGCCAGATGCGGTGGCTCACACCTCTAATCCTAGCACTTTGGGAGGCCAAGGTGGTGGATCACCTGAGGTCCAGAGTTCGAGACCAGCCTGGCTAACATGGTGAAAATCTGTCTCTACTGAAAATACAAAAATTAGCTGGGTGTGGTGGCACGTGCCTGTAATCCCAGCTACTCGGGAGGCTGAGGCAGGAGAATCACCGGAACCTGGGAGGCGGAGGCTGCAATGAGCTGAGATCACGCCACTGCACTCCAGCCTGGACGACAGAGTGAGACACTGTCTAAAAAAAGAAGAAAAGAAGAAGAAGAAAGCAATTCCCTAAACACTACGCACTCTCCCTTCGCACACCGTGCAGGTTAGAGGGAGTGAGATATCAGGGCCTGTCCACAGCAGGCGAGCCCCATACCTCACCCCACAGAGCTGTCACGTTCAGCTCCCTCTGAAGATGTGGAACTTGCAGCTCAGGTCATAAACTCGGGCTAGGATGACTGGGTTGGCCACTGACTAGCTGTGTGATCTTGGGAAAATTACTTAACCTCTAAGGGCCTCAGTTTTGTCATCGGCCACATGTATATAACAACAGCATCTACTTCATATGGTTGTGACGGTTTAAAAAGCTATTAGGTTCCAGATGAGATGGAGTAAGCAGTCTCCACCCTGTCTCTCCTGCTGAATGCTGCCGTGAAACATGGACAGACACGCACGGGGCAGCTCTCTGAAGACTGTGAAATTAAACACAGCGGGGAAACGGGGGAAGAAAGCCAGAATTCAACGTTCCACTGAGCTGAAATAAGTTTCTCATTTTTCCTCTGATATTCCCCAGCCTCGATACAAGACAGCGCCAAATCCAGAATGGGCACTGGGGCTACGAGAAGGATCAACAGGAGAAATGCTGGTTCTGCCTCGAGGAGTGGAAAGGGAAGGTCTAGCACTGAGAGAGAGAAGAGGAACTCCATTTTTCTCTTCTTCATTCTCCCGTGCCCCAGCCCCCAGACAATTCCATGGGAGTGGCAGCGGTGACAGTAGTATCAGTGGCTGCAGGGTCCACAGACAACCAAATCTTTCCCTCTCCAGTCAAGAGCTGTGGGCCAGGGGCTGTGGATCATGTCTGTAATCTCCGCACTATGGGAGGCCGAGGTGTGTGTGTGTGGGCACGTATGTGTGTGTGTTTATTTTTAAAAAGAGTTGTAGTCCCAAGAAGGAGAACCCCGATAGCTTTCTTCTCTCTGTGTCCTCCTGCCACCTGGCCCTGAACACGGACACAATCATAGGAAGTGTGCAGTAGAGCGGGATAACTAAAGAAGAAGAAATAACACTGATTTTACACAATCTCTTCCAGAAAACAGAACAAGAGAAAATACTCCTTCGTTCATTTTATGAGGACAACATTACCCTGAGACCAAAATGAAAAAAAGATATTGTAAGAAAAAAAAACTACAGATCAATATCTCTCATGAACATATATGTAAAAATCTTCCACAAAATATTAGCTGGCCGGGCTACAATCCCAGCACTTTGGGAGACTGAGGCTGATGGATCACTTGAGGTCAGGAGTTCGAGACCAGCCTGGCCAATGTGGTGAAACTCTGTCTGTACTAAAAATACAAAAATTAGCCAGGCATGGTAGTGTGCATCTGTGGTCCCAGCTACTCGGGAGGCTGAGGCAGGAGAATCACTTGAACCCAGGAGGCAGACGTTGCAGTGAGCCAAGATTGTGCCACTGCACTCCAGCCTGGGCAGCGGAGTGTGACTCCATCTCTAAATAAATAAATAAATAAATAAATAAATAAATAAATAAGCCGAGCTCAGTGGCTCAAGCCTATAATCCCAGCACTTTGGGAGGCTGAGGCGGGTGGATCACCTGAGGTCAGGAGTTTGAGATCAGCTTGACCAATATGGTGAAACCCTGTCTCTACTAAAAATACAAAAATTAGCCAGGCATGGGGGCGTGCACCTGTAGTCCCAGCTAGTCGGGAGGCTGAGACAGGAAAATGCCTTGAACCCAGGAGGCAGAGGCTGCATTGAGCCGAGATCGTGCCACTGCACTCCAGTCACAGGGTGTGACTGCATCTCAAAAAGAAAAAAATATTAGCCAACTGAACTCAGGAATATATAACAAAAAAAATGTATATGCTACAATCAGGTGGGATTTATCATGACAATGCAGGTCTGGTTCAATATTCAAAAATCAATCACTTGGCCAGGTGCAGTGGCTCACGCCTGTAATCCCAGCACTTTGGGAGGCCGAGGCGGGTGGATCACTTGAGGTCAGGAGTTCTATGTGTTTGTTTTTTTTTTTTAAGTGTGTTGTTGGTTTTCTTATTGTTGAGTTTGAAGGGTTCTTTATATATTCTGGATACAAGTCTTTTGTTTGTGATTTGCAACTATTTTCTTTCAGTCCGTAGCTGGTTTTTTCATTTTCTTAACCCTGTCTTTCATAGAACAAAAGTTTTTATTTATGATGAAGTCCAATTTATCAATTGTTTTCTTTTGTGACTCATGCTTTTGGGTGTCCAGTCTAAGAACTATTTGCCTAAACTGAGATCATGAAGATTTTCCCCTACTTTTCTCTAAAAGTTTTATTATTTTACATTGCTTTCCCTTTTGAGCTAATTTTTGTATAAGGTATGAGGTTTCGGTTGAAGTTCTCTTTTTGTATATGAATGTTCATTGTTCAGACACCATTGTTGGGTCTAGGAATCTATACATGTGTTAAAGCTCATAAAGCTGTACACCAACAAAATGGTCAATTTTATTTTATGTTACTTTATTTATTTATTTATTTTATTTTTGAGAGAGGGAGTCTCATTTTGTCACCCAGGCTGGAGTCCAGTGGTGCGATCTTGGCCTGCTGCAACCTCCACCTCCAAGGTTCAAGTGATCTCCTGTCTTAGCCTCCTGAATAGCTAGGACTATAGGTGTGTATCACCACGCCTGGCTAATTTTGTATTTTTTTTAGTAGAGATGGGATTTCACCATGTTGGGCCAGGCTGGTCTCAAACTCCTGACCTCAGGTGATCTGCCCGCCTCAGCCTCCCAAAGCACTGGGATTACAGGCGTGAGCCGCCACACCCAGCCTACTTTATGTTACTTTAAAGAACATTTTTTTTTTTGAGACAGGATCTCAATCACCAAGGCTGGAATGCAGTGGCACAGTCATAGCTCACTGTAACCTTGAACTCCTGAGCTCAAACGATCATCCCACCTCAGCCTTCCTAGTTGCTAGGAAAACAGGCATGCACCATTATACCCGGCTAATTTGTATTAGTATTTATTTTTGGTTTTGTTTTGTTTTTTTGAGATGGAGTCTCACTCTGTCGCTAGGCTGGAGTGCAGTGGCGTGATCTCGGTTCACTGCAACCTCCGCCTCCTGGGTTCAAGCGATTCTCCTGCCTTAGCCTCCCAAGTAGCTGGGATTACAGGCGTGCCACCAAGCCCACCTAATTTTTGTATTTTTAGTAGAGACGGGGTTTCACCATGTTGGCCAGGATGGTCTTGACCTCTTGACCTCGTGATCCGCCTGCCTCAGCCTCCCAAAGTCCTGGGATTACAGGCGTGAGCCACCGCACCCAGCCTGTTTTTGTTGAGACAGGATCTCACTATTTTGCCCAGGCTGGTCTCAAACTCCTGGCCTCAAGTGATCCTCCTGCTTCAGCCTCCCAAAGTGCTGGATTACAGATGTGGGCCACAGCACTCTGCCAAAAAAGTCATTTAAAAAAAAAAGTTATTTCTAAAGTGCTTAGAACAGAATCTGAAAAATAGTAAGTTTTTAAAAAGTGTTTGTCACTTAAAGATAAATTCCTGGCTTCTTAGGCAAGCCACCCTCCTACTGTAAGCACCCATGGGTGGCTACTGACAGATCAGGAGAGTCTCTGGGGTTTGTGCCTGGTGTGGGATCACATCCTAGGTCGTTGTGGAGGAAAAGTTAAATATTAAATCTGAGCTCAATTGAACATGGACACAAACAATGGTCACCAAGTACCAGAAGGGGCTGTGTGAGCCCCTTGAGGCATTCAACCAGCCATCCTGTTTTGGAGAAATCTCTATTTCAATCCATTCCTATACATTAATGAAAAACAAGGCTGGGCGTGCTTGCTCACATCTGTAATCCCAGCACTTTGGGAGGCCAAGGTGGGTGGATCACCTGAAGTCCAGGAGTTCGAGATCAGCCTGGCCAACTTGGTGAAACCCCATCTCTACTAAAAATACAAAAATTAGCCAGGCATGGTGGCGGGCACCTGTAATCCCAGCTATTTGGGAGGCTGAGGCAGGAGAATCACTTCAACCAGGAAGGCAGAGATTGCAGTGAGCCGAGATCGTGCCACTGCACTCCAGCCTAGGTGACAAAGCAAGACTCTGTCTCAAAAAATAAATAAATATATATATAAGAAAAACAACAGACAATCGCAAAAACAAGTTGACCTTTTTGTGTTCCTTGAGCCTGGTCACGAAGGGCCCTCGTGCCTGGACCTCATGCCAAACAACTCGTTACAAAAGAGCCAGGGTCTTAGATTGTGCCGAAGCTTCATGAGACCTCTCCTCGTCTGTGCACGGACGAGTGGCCGACTCTGGAGCTCACCCAGGCTGTTGCTTCCCAGCCTAGTGGTGAATCCTCCATAGTCTGGTGAGTGTGAATATCTTTTCCCTTCTCCCCTTCTCATTGCAATTTGCTTATTATTATATCATTTGCTTATTATATCTGCATTGCCGTTTACATGGGATAAAGGTTGTTTACCCTTAAAGGTATCGTGTGTGTTTCTTTTCTTCTCCCCTCGTGCATTTCCCGCACATAACATTTGTGTCTCCAGATGCTACTGTGCAAGCAGAAGAGAAGCAACAGGGAGACTCAGACCGTCCTGCACAAACAGCTCCCTTTACTAGTAGAGGGCGGGGTGGAAGGGCAGGCAGCCGGGGATGGGTCCAGGTGAACATGTGGGCATCTTTGGAGCGAGGGGTCCCATGGTCGCTCAAAGCTCCACTGTAGAATTCGACAAAACCTGCTTCAAACCCTGCCTCAATTGTTCACCCAGTCTCTGTGGCGTGAGCAGATCATTTCATCTCTGAGCTTTGGTTTTGTCATCTGTGGAAAATAGGTCATAAAAGTGCCCGTAAAGGGTTAGGAGGATTGAATGAAATAATGGCTGTCAGAAGCGCAGGACCGTTGCCAGCTCACTGTAAGCACCCCATAACGTGCTACATTTTCTTGCTATTGTTTGCAATAAACAGACTGGCAGGATGCGCCCTCGGTGTGAACAGTGGGTTATCTTTTGTTGTGGGAATTCGGGTCCTAACATTGTATTCTAAAAATGTTCAGAGTTACAGCAAATTGAAAAAGGCTGTTCAGCAAGTGGTGCTGGTGAGGATTAGGATGCTTTTTCTTTCTTTTGGCTTAGCTATGGTTTATATTCTCCTACAGCAGACATATATTATTTCGATCATTAGAAATAAATACGGGGGGGGAGGATAAGGAAAAAAAAAGTTCAACGGAGCAGGACCAAGGACAGAGCCTTGTGGTGCAAAGCCGCCACCTCCCACTTTCAGCCATGGATTGCCTTTAGAAACAGCCTCTCATCTAATTAGAAATTCTTCTAGCCGTTGAGCCATTTCGCCCACACGTCACCTCATGTCTGCAGGATGTCAGGAGAGATTTTGCTGTGTGCTCTGCTGAAGTCCAGACACGAGGAGCTTGTGGCACTCCTATCCCCAATCAAATAATTCCATCAACTGGGAAAATCAGATCAACCCAGAACCATCTGTTCTTAATGGTTTCTGATCATGTCTTTCCTTTCCACATACTTACAAACCTAGGGGTGGTGGAAAGGGTATGGATTCTGGAGTCAGATGTTCTGGGTTTGAATCCCACTCGCATTTCTTAACTGTGTGACTTTGGGAGAGTTTGCTTGGCCTCTCTGAGCCTCACTGTAAAAAGAGAATAGTAAAGCTCATGTCACAGGCTTCTTTTGACAATTAAACAGTGAGTAGGTGGGGCACAGTGGCTCATGCCTGTAATCCCAGCACTTTGAGAGGCCAAGGTGGGCGGATTGCTTGAGCTCAGGAGTTCAAGACCAGCCTGGGAAACATAGCGAAATCTTGTCCTACTAAAAATAAAAATAAAATAAAATAAAATAAAATAGCTGAGTATTGCAGCATGTGCCTGTTGTCCCATCTACTTAGGAGGCTGAGGCAGGAGGATCACCTGAGCCCAGAAAGTCAAGGCTGCAGTGAGCCGAGGTCACACCACTGCACTCCAGCCTGGGTGACAGGAGTAGACCCTGAAAAAAAAAAAAAAAAAAAAAAAAAAAAAAAAATAATATATATATATATATATATATATATGCTGGCCAGGCATGGTGGCTCATGTCTGTAATCCCAGCACTTTGGGAGGCTGAGGCGGCTGGATCACCTGAGGTCAGGAGTTCAAGACCAGCCTGGCCAACACGGTGAAACTCTATCTCTACTAAAAATACAAAAATTAGCTGGGCATGGTGGCGCACGCCTTTAGTTCCAGCTACTCAGGAGGCTGAGGCAGGAGAATCACTTGAACCTGGGAGGTCAAGGTTGCAGTGAGCCAAGATCATGCCACTGCACTCCAGCCTCAGAGACAGAGCAAGACTCCATCTCAAACCAAAAACATAAACAAAAACAAAAACAAAAACCAACCAGTGACTACCTCTGCATGCTTCTCTATCCCCTACCAAACTGTGGTTTCCTCAAGGACAAGGCAAGGGCTTCTGATCTTTGTGCCCCAGTGCCTGGCACAGAAGGGGACCATCACTCCACCTCACCCCACCGTACCCAATACATATCCCTTCTCCTTCTTGCTCACGTCTTTGCCACCGGCCTCTACCCACATTTCTCCACAATTCTCACCAACTCCCTCTCCATATATGCTTCTCCCCAGTGTTTACCTCCACCCTCTCATGTCCCCCGACCCTGCCTTCCTGGACTAGAGTGACAGGCTCCATCCTTCATCCCCCATTCTGTGTCTCCAGTGGCCTCGAGCTGCTGTGCAGCCCGTGGCCTTCAGCGGGGCAGGGAGAGGGAGGTAGGGGCAGCAATTCATTTACCCAGGCACTTGTTAGCAGCTTCATTAGTTCCAAGGGCTCCGCAGAAAGCCACTAGCTGCAACTCAGTCTGTGCCATCCATCAGAGAGGAGGGTGGAAGATGACAGCAGAGAGAAAAGAAAACAAGAATTGACCCACTCCCACCTTTCTGCCCCTCCCAGGGAGAACAAGGCCCAAGTCAGTGACCTGGAAACTAGAGTTCCAGGGGCCGCTCCTGGATGCCCCTTGCACCAGGACTCATGCAAGGAGTCCTGCCCCAGCTGGGAACACGCTACAGGTGTTCCGGCGCCTGCCCGCCCAACACTGGCACTGCTGACCTGCAGTTCCTTGGCAGGTGCACTCCTGACTCTCCCTACTCTATGCCCCTTTGTCCCTCTGTCCACTTTCTCCTGCTTACATTCACCCTACTCTCTGTCCTCAGCCCAGTTCTGGGGTCCCTTGAAACTGCAGCACCACCTCAGAGCCACCTATGCCACTGCCACAGGGGTCTTCCCACTTACAGTCCCCACTTTGGAGTTGGGGCCATTCAGGAAAACCTCCTGAAACTTCTGTCCCAGAGCCTGGGGCTCCTAAAACCACTGCTGAGATGGAGATTTCCTCTACAACAAGGATTCTTAAACGGGGTTCCTCAGTGAGCCTCAGGGGCCTGTGAACCCCTTGAGGTTGCATAGTAAAACATGTATCAAAGTGAATCTTGGCCGGGCACAGTGGCTTACACCTGTAATCCCAGCACCTTGGGAGGCTGAGGCAGGCGGATTGCTTGAGCCCAGGAGTTCAAGACCAGCCTGGGCAACAGGGGGAGACCCATCTCTACAAAAAAATAAATTAGCCAGGCATGGTGGCACACACCTGTAATCTACACTACTTGGGAGGCTGAGGTGGGAGGATCACTTGAGCTCAGGAGATCAAGGCTGCAGTGAGCCATGATTATGCCACCAGACATAAGGGTGACAGAGCAAGACCCTGAATGAAAGAAGAAAGGAAAGAAGGAACGAAAGAAAGAAAGAAAGAGAGAGAGAAAGAGAGAGAGAAAGAAAGAAAGAAAGAAAGGAAAGGAAGGAAAAGAGAGAGAAGTGAACTGTATTTTGGCTGGGTATGATAGCTCACACCTGTAACCCCAGCACTTTGGGAGGCTAAGACAGGAGGATCATTTGAGCCCAGGCGTTAAAGACCAGTCTGGACAACATAGTGAGACTCTGTCTCTAAGAAAAGAAAAGAAAGTGCATCTTTCTGGGGAAAAGCATTTTTCATGGCTTCCATCAATACTTAAAGACCCCCCTTTCCAGCCTCTCTCCCAGATCATATCTCCTGCAGGCAAGGCTCAGTGTAATTCCCAAAACAATCTATTACGCTCCCACCCCAGTTTGGGTCTCTACCTCAGAAAGAAAAACAAGGAACTTCTCTATAGGACTTGCCACTTGTAAATCACAGTCACATCCATTTTTAAAATGTAACCTTCGCAACAACACTAAAGGTAGACAGGAATTGCTATTTGTAGAGGTCACCTCCCACTCCCGCCCCCTGGCTGGGTTGGGGCCCCTCCCTGTGCTCCCAGCAGCATAGCCCTCCATACTCTGCCTCAGAAGGGCTGAGGCATTGGTCCGTCTGACCCTTAAACTGTGGGCACCCCCTGTAAAGTGCCCTTATCCATAAATGTCTGTTTTTCTTCTGCCCCTTCCTCTTTCCTGTCTGCTGGAATAAATCTCTAATGGCTGGAGGTCAAGCAGTCATTTTGGGCCATGCGATGAGTGTCACACCTTAGGCAGCCAAAGCAAAAAGCTTGAAGGATCTCTGAATCACCAAAAGGCCCCCAGGCTTTTTACATGAGGGAAAAAAACTTGATGTGTTTCCAGCAGTTGTTCTCCAAGGGTGGTTTCCAGATTGGCAGCAGCAGCAGCATCACTTGGCAGCTAATTAGAAACATGCATTTTCAGGCCCCATCCCGGACCTACTGAGTCAGACTCCCTGGGCATGGGCCCCAGCAGTTGGAGTCTTACCAAGCCCTCCAAGTGATTCTGCTGCACGCTTAAATTTGAGAATCCCTGATTTAAGTCCTTGTTATTTTGAAATTGCTCTTCACTCACAGCTGAGCCTAATCTCAAACCGATAAAACATCAGGGAAGGCAGGGCTTCTAGACAACGGCTGCACCTGCCTATACAGCAGTTTTGTGGGAAAAAAATTTAAAGGACTTCTTTCTCTAACAAAAATGTGCTTATGGATGACATAGTGAGACCTCTTCTCTAATAAAGATGAAAAAAAAAAAGCTGTAGTCCCAGCTACTCAGGAGACTGAGACAGGAGAGTCACTTAATGCTGGGAGATGAAGGCTATGGTGAGCTATGATGGCACCGCTGCACTCCAGCCTGGGTGACAGTGAGGCTCTGTCTCAAAAAACAGAAAAAAAAAATTTATATATATATATATGGTTGCATATCCTGCGCAATCAGAAGCAGACCAGCGGTGGGGGGAGAAATGGGTGTGTGGGTAGCTAGGTGAGGCCCAGTAATAGAAGAGGGGGAAGAGTAGGGGAGGGAACAACAGGGCCAAGAGAGTTTAATCAGTGACACACAGCTTCAATTTACCCAAACGCTAGCTCCATAAATGTCAAAACACATTTTCAACTTTTTATTGAAGACTAGCACACCTAAAGTGCACAGATTGTAAATGTTCAGCTCAATGGCTTTTCACAAACGAAGCGCATCAGTGCAACCAGCACCCAGCTTAAGAAACAGAACATTACAAGACCCTAGGAAGTCCTCCCAGTGTCCCCTAACTTTCTATCCCTTCCCTGCTGAGGGTAACCATTTTTCCTGATTTCTAACACATAAGTTATGTGGAATCACATAGTATTCTTTTATTTTCTTTTTTTTTTTTTTTTTTTCTGGTATTTTCTCTTTATCTTCATTTCTCTTCTTGATTGTTACAGGATGTCCACTGCTTTTTTTTTTTTTTAGAGATGTTCACCTGTTGCCAGGCTGGTCGAATCCTGCCTCAGATGATCCCCCTCGGCCTCCAATGCTGGATTACAATGGCCATCTTTTTTTTTTTTTTTTTTTTTTGGGACAGGTCTCACTCTGTCACCCAGGCTGGAGGTAAGCACGATCTCGGCTCACTGCAACCTCTGCCTCCCAGGTTCAAGCAATTCTCTGCCTTAGCCTCCCGAGTAGCTGGGATTACAGGTGCCCACCACCATGCTCAGCTAATTTTTGTATTTTTAATAGAGACAGGATTTCACCATATTGGCCAGGCTGTTCTTGAACTCCTGACCTCTTGATCCACCCTCCTCTGCCTCCCAAAGTGCTGGGATTACAGGTGTGACCCACTGCGCCTGGCCGCATAGTATTCTTTCAGGTTCAGTTTCTTCTGCTCAATATTATGTTTGTGAAATAAATAAATTCATCCATGTTGTTGTGTGTACAGTTTGTTCATTCTTATCTCTATATAATATTCTGTTGTGTGAACATATCATTATTTATTTATTTATTTGTTGTAGTATTTACAGGCATTTGGATAGTTACAGGTTTGGAAATATGATCACTGTGGCTATGAACATTTCTTTTTTAAGCGTGCCCATCTGAGACAGCAGAACTTTTTTTTTTTTTTTTTTTTTTTAGTAGAGATAAGATCTTGCTATTGCTATGTTGCCCAGGCTGGTCTCAGACTCCTGGCCTCAAGCAATCCTCCTGCCTCAGCCTCCAAAAGTGCTGAGATTACAAGCATGAGACCACGCCTGGCAGAGCAGAACATTCTCGGAAGTGTCTTTTGGAGAACATATATACACACGTCTGTTGAGTATATACACCTAGGAGTTGAATTGCTGGGTTATAGGGTGTGTATGTGTTGCATTTAGCAGATATGGCCAGTTTCCTGAAGTGGTTGTACCAATGTACACTCCCATCAGCACAGTATGAGACCTGGTTATACCACATCCTCACCAATACTTGGCATCATGTTTGTCTTTTCGTTTTAGTCATTCTGGTGGATGGGTGGTGGTATCTCACTGTGGCTTCAATTTGCATTTTCCCGATGATTGATTAAAAGAGCGTCTTTTCATGGTTTTTTTTTTTTTTTTTTTGGTTTTTTTTTTTTGACAGAGTCTCACTCTGTCGCCCAGGGTGGAGTGTAATGGCGTGATCTCAGCTCACTGCAACCTCTGCCTCCCAGGTTCAAGCAATTCTCCTACCTCAGCCTCCTGAGTAGCTGAGATCACGGGTGCATGCCACCATGCCCAGCTAATTTTTGTATTTTTACTAGAGACGGGGTTTCACCATGTTGGCCAGGTTGGTCTCAAACTCCTGACCTTGTGATCCGCCCACCTCGGCCTCCCAAAGTGCTGGCATTATAGGCTTGAGCCCCTGCACGGGGCCCTTTTCATATGTTTACTAACCATTTGGTTATCCTCTGTTGTGAATTGCCTGATCAAGCCTTTTGCCCATTTTTCTTTTGAATTGTCTACCTTTTCTTACTGATTTGTAAACATTCTATTTATTTTTTGGAAATAAGTCCCTTACAAATATCTTCTCCCACCCTGCAGCTTGCCTTTCCATTCTCTTAATGATATGATCAATATAGTCCAATGTATCACTTTCCATAAACATTTTAAATCAGTAGCCAGAACATATGCATTCTCCTAGCAATTAGATCAAATTGCCTCTTCATGGACAACTTCTTAGCTCTGCCCAGCTCTGCCCAGGGGAGGCTGGCAGGAGAAGCCACCTCAGAAGTCTGGAGTGAGGCTAGGATGGGGCAAAACCACTTGTATATGTGTGAGTCTGTGAGTGTGTTTCTTCATGCATGGCGCTGAATGCCTGTGTGCATTTTTGTAAGAGGAGTCTCCCCTACTGATTCAGGAAGGACAGTGCACACTCACATACAACACTTAGCTACAGTGTGAACCATGCCCCTAGATGTGATGCTCTTGTGCAGTGCACAAACTGAACACTTGTACTTGGCAGGCTTGCTTACAGGCAGAGTCAGGCAAAAGCCAGAGAAGAGTTTAGTCAAGGTTGTGGTAGAAGCAGGGGGACTAGCAGGGGCGGGGGGAAAGCAGGTTAAGGCACATGGCAGGAACCGGCATGACTGGACAGAACCCAACAGGACTGGACAAAATCTTTCAAGCTCATGAAATGTCATCAAGACTTGTGCCTGAAGATGGGCCAGGCTGGATTCTGTGCTCAACTGGGTGCCTGAGCCTGATGCCTGTGTTCAGTCTGTGTTCAACGGGCTGCTCCAGGCTGGGGGCAGCTGCTCATTTTGTCCTGGCTAAGAGGGTTTCCTCTTCGGATGACCTTTGGTAAGGGGTGTTCTAAGGAGAAGGAGGAAAGTGGTGGCCCCAAGTCTGTAGCCTCCAGCAGCCAATTGGGGTGCTAAAGGCAGCTGGAGGCCAGGCGTGGTGGCTCACGCCTGTAATCCCAACACTTTGGGAAGCCAAGGTGGGCGAATCGCCTGAGGTTGGGAGTTCAAGACCAGCCTGGCCAACATGGTGAAACCCCGTCTCTACTAAAAATATAAAAATGAGCCGGGTGTGGTGGTGCACGCCTGTAATCCCAGCTACTTGGGTGGCTGAGGCACGAGAATCACGTGAACCCAGGAGGCAGAGGTTGCAGTGGGCCAAGATCATGCCATTGCACTCCAGCCTGGGTGACAGCGAGACGCTGTCTTAAAAACAAACAAACAAACAAAAAACAACAACAACAAAAACGCAGCTGGAGTAGGAGACAGGGACAAGGAGGGTTTTGGGGGTGGGGCTGATGCCCCGAGATAAGGGAAGCAGTAAAGGGGTGCTGGGTGGCCCTCCAGTGGCTCTCCTACCGGGCCCTGCCTGATGGAGCCCCAGCTCTGGGGCCTGCTTAGTGCCCCAAAGACCCAGTCTTGCTGAGAACGGGAAGCTTGAGCCTCTTCTGGGAACTCACGGATCTGGGTGCCTGTTCCCAAGGGGAGGAGAATGAGAACCGTTAGGCAGCAGCCTGCCTACAGGGGGCACTGCAGGGATGAGGACCATGCCCTGGGGGCTCCCTCAAGGCCCCCCAAGCACACATATCATAGGCATAGCCCCTCAGATACCACTAGTTCACCCACTGCCCTCATTCAACAAGCTCAGACACCCAACGCTCCCCGCTGCCGGGCCTTAGGGGCACATCGGCTCGCGGTGCACGTCCACTCTCCTGTAGGCTCGTGCCCTTGACATACTCGGGGCTGTCACAGTTCCATGCCCCCACCCTGACCCCGCGCGAGTCTGGCCGATGACGTCGCTGTCGCACCCCACCGGCCTCCCGGGGTCCTCCCCAGGCACGCGCAGGGGCCGCGTGTCCGGTGCCGGCCCGGCTGAGTGTCCTGAAGCGAGCGGCTGCTGTTTGCGCAGCTAAGTGGCGTCTGTGTACCCAGCGGGGCGCAGCGGCCGCGCGCTTATCTCCCGCAAACACCGCGCCCGGATCCGCCGGAACCACTGCCGCGCCGCCCCATTTGCACGCCCCGGCCGCCGGAGGCCCTTATCGCCGGCGTTTATCGGGCCATCGCTGATAAGGACCCGAGGGAGCGGCGGGGCGGCCCCTCCCCTTGGATCCAAGAAGCGATGGGGTCGCTGTTAGGGGGGCGCCAGCCCCGGGGATGCCGGGAGCCTTCGCAGCCTCCGGGTGAGCCCTGCTCCTTTCCCCTCTGCGCGGCCGGGATGTGGCCTTGGCCTGGCCGACCCCGGTGCCCTGTCGGTCCTGGCCTCCTTTTCCTTGTGGCCCTCTACACAGCCAGGGCCCCACCTCTTGACCTGGATTCACAGCGGGTGGGAGCAGGAGGCTCGTCGGGAAATCCTAAACACAGCTACCATCAACACCACCCATAATAACAAATAATTATAATAATATCTAACTGAACTGGGGCGCGGGCCTGCCTGAGAAGCATGACTGCCATCTGATTTCATTTTCCCAACTATTCCGTGAGGGACACAGTTTCTGCCATTTCGCAGAGGTGGAAAGCGCTTACTTAGAGAGGCTGGAAACCTTAGGGCTTGCAGCTGGCCAGCGGCCGGGTAGGGATTTGAAACTGGGTCTGTCTGAACCCAGAGTCTGCACTTGCCTCCTAAGTCACCAGCGTGTTAGTCCCACCTCCTCCTTTACAGGCAAAGAAAGGGGGGCAGCCTGGAAGGCCTATACCAGGCAGTCCTCTCCACTGCCACATCCATGCCCTGCCCAATGCATCTGGGTGTCAGGCACCAGTCAGCGCTGAGGTTATTGAAATTGATCATCTAAATCTACACCAAGGCTTGAGCGGCTGATTAAATCTCGATTTTGCTCTTAATTAAATCCTGCCTGGTTGCATGAGATAGTGGAACTGGGCATGACTTTGTTTCTCTTCTAAAGTTGTAGAAAAGTTGTTATATGACTTTTATAATGAAAAAGGAAAGGCTCTTCTAAATATACAAACAAACAAAAGAAATATAAAGGAAAGGTTTATAAATTTGATGACATTAAAATGTAATACTTCTCTGTATAATAAAAAACTAAATTAAAAGGCAACTCTCAAAATTAAGAAAACATATTCACAACGTATACAACCAAAGAAGCACTAAGATCTGGAATATATGAAGAGTACCTACAAATAATAAGAAAATGACAGACTCCCACTTATTTTTTTTTTATTTTTTTATTTGTAAATACATGAAACAAGATCTTGCTCTGTCACCCAAGCTGAAGTGCAGTGGCATGATCATAGTTCATTGCAACCTCAATTTCCTAGGCTCAAGCAATCCTCCCACCTCAGCCTCCTGAGTATCTGGGACTACAGGTGCATACCACACCACCCAGCTATTTTTTAATTTTTGTAGATACGGGGTCTCACTATACTCATAGACCAAGCTGGTCTGGAACTCCTGTCCTCAAGAGATCCTCGGCCTCAGCCTCCCAAAGTGTAGCCACAAAGATGTTTTTAAATGACAATGCCCAAGGCTGCCTGGGCCATGGTGAGTTCCCTCACAACACAGTAACACCCTCACTGGTGAGACTGTAACAGGCCTCACAGGAGGCTGGGTTAGGGTAAATGTACCTATCCTTCAATCCAAGGCTTCTATGTTTGTGAATGTAACCAATGGATATATCCAGAGATAGCACAAGGCTATTCATCAATGTGATTAACAGTAGAACACACACAAAATAGGAAACAGCACAAATTTCCAAATGTCCATGAACAAATTATAGTATAAATGAGGTGTAATATTCCAATGGAATCATTAAAAATCACGTTTTGGAAAAATGTTAAATAACATGGAAATATTTATGAAATACGGTTTTATGGGGGAAAGCAGAATACAAAAAATACCTATATATAATAATTCCAATTTCGTAAAATATATGTCTACACACAGGAAGAAAAGTCTGTAGGGGTATTCTACATATGAAAATGTTGGCCGGGCGTGGTGGCTCACACCTGTAATCCCAGCACTTTGGGAGGTGGAGGTGGGTGGATCACCTGAGGGACTAGCCTGACCAACATGGTGAAACCCCGTCTCTACTATAAATACCAAATTAGTCGGATGTAGTGGTGCATGCCTGTAATCTCAGCTACCTGGGAGGCTGAGGCAGGAGAATTGCTTAAACCCGGGAGGCGGGGGTTGCAGTGAGCCGAGATCATGCCATTGCACTCCAGCCTGGGCAACAAGAGCAAAACTCTGTCTCGAAAAAAAAAAAAGAAAAGAAAAGAAAAGAGAGAGAGGGTGAGCGTCTAGGTCTTTCTTTCCTGAACACGTCATGCCCATATGTGTGTTCAAGACAGATGGCATGGAGTGTGCCTGAGAGGTCAATGCCCATTGCTCTCCATGGTTCACCCCAAGACTGGGTCACGTGGCTTCCTGTGCACCCCAAGCTTCTGTAGCCTTGCAGCTTAAAGGAAAGGAGTTTGAATATTGTGGCACCAGACAAGCCTGAACTGAAATTCCAGCTCTACAGCCCACTGATTTTCAGCAAGCCACTTTGCCTTCCCAATCCCTGGTTTCCTCATCTGTAAATGGAAAGAACAATAATAGCCTTGCGAGGTCATGTAAGGACGACAGATATCGAGGAAAAACACAGAGCGGGGGTTCATTATACCCTTCCCAGGGCTGCTGTCTGCCTCAGGACTCAGAAACCAGGAGCCACCGTCAGGGCAGCCTGCGTGTTCCTGCCCTCTGCCGACACACCTGCTGACACGTGGATTCTCAGCACCAGCTGTCACAAACTATTTTTGGGATCCCAACTCTATCTATCATCACAGTTTTGTTGCATGATAAGCACACTGCTAAGCATTTTACATTTAATCCCACAGCAATCCTATGAGGTTCACGTTATTAGCTCCACATTACTCATAGGGAAACTGAGGCTCAGAGAGGTTATGCGACCTGCCCAAGTTCCTACAGCAAGTCAACAGCAACACCAGGGCTCAGCTCAGGCCGGTCTGGCCCTGGCCTCATGCAGCCAGATGCTAACACATTCCTCAGGCCCCTGTGTCCACCTGTCCTCTGGTGGTCAGCACAGACATGGTGACTGTGGCCCTGAAGTCATGTCTCTATTACCAATATCACCAGACTGGGCAGAGCTCTCCCCTCCCTTGCCCTTATTAATTGCACCTGGAGACTCCTGAGAAAATGGGGCTTCCCTCTCTCCCCGCCGCTGCTCTCTGACTTAATTACTTCTCCTCCTGGCTGTAATGAATGTTTCTGAGCCCCTGAGACTGAGCTTCATCAGAAGCAGCCACCTCCAGGACTCCAGCCCTGTCTCCCCAGCCCTATTCCTCTGGGCCCAGCCCATCGCCTCTACCCTGAGACTTCAGCTACAAAAGGCATCTGGGCAGGGGAGACTCCCAGCTTCTCAGCCTCCCTGCTACTGATGGAATTCAGCCCAAAGAGCAGACCTTGAGAGGTTGACCCATACTGGGGATTCTGAATCCTCAGTCCCCCATCCAGCAATCTGTCTCCAGGTCTTGGAGCAGACAGCTCAGAATGACCACTCTTCCCAGCTTCCCCCACCACTCTGTGGGGCCGGCATGAAGAGGCCATTTGTTCCCTTTGTTCATCCAACCAACATTCACTGGGCCCCTCCTCTGTGCCAGTCCTTGCTCCAGGCACTGAGAGGAGGCCAGTGCCCATCGTTCTGAGCAAAACAGACATGGCATGTGCCCTCTAAGAGCTTACAGTCCAGCAGGGAACACAGCCCCAAACAAACAGATGAACAGAGAACTAAAATCAGCAATAGGGAGGGAGGAAAGCGGCAGGGATGGAGAGTGAGCGCTTCGGTAGCAGGGAAGGGCAGAGAGTGGTGGGACATACGCCTCCATCCGTCCTGTCCAGTCCCCACGCCGGAAGTCCTCACAGCCGTCTGCTCCGCATCCCTCCTACTTCAGACCAACATGGTCTACTGGACCATCGCCTCCTATCACCCAGGGCCACAGCCACACACCATCCCACTCATCCATCACTGAAACGACCACAGGGAGGGGAGAAGGTGACCGGTGGGAGCCCCAGAGCCACCAAGTCAGGAAGAAGGGCAGCAGAATGAAGACACTTCCTCCTGTTTCTGCCTCTTCATCCTCCCACCAGGGTCTCATCCCACTACCAATCATCAAAATAATTTCCAGGTAGATTAAAGAGTTAAATATAAAAATAAATTGAACTATGGAAAAACAGGATGAAATGGAATCATCAGACCTCTTGCGGAAAGGGAGCTTTACGAGCATAAAAGCTCTGGAAGAAATCACAAAAAGAAAGGTCAACAGCCTTGCCCGCACAAGCGTTAAACAGTGTGCATGTCATAAAAGCGTAACTGAAATCACAGATCGGACCACCTCGTTTTGCCAGGCTAACTTTAATTTATCCCCAATTCAGCTCCCCGGGGATGCTTCCCTGACCACTTCACCTGCCCCGGGTTGACTGCCACCCCGAGCACTCCAGGGCACTCAATCCTCTCTCAGAGCAGAGTGGAAACCACGTTGTGATGATTTCTTTATATTTCCATCCCCATGGACCATGGGCACCTTGACATTTTATTGTTTTGATCATCTCCATGGCCAGCACACAGAGATATTTAACACAAAGTAGAACTCAGTAACATCTTTTTCTTTTTTTAGTGGATGCTATAGTTTCTGGTTCTCTAGCTTTTTTTTTCTTTTTCTTTTTTCTTTCCTTTTTTTTTTTTTTTTTTTTTTTTTTTTTGAGACGTAGTATCACTCTGTCACCCCAGGCTGGAGTGCAATGGCACAATCTCGGCTCATTGCAACCTCCACCTCCTGGGTTCAAGTGATTCTCCCACCTCAGCCTCTAGAATAGCTGGGATTACAGGCATGCACCAACACACTGGCTAACGTTTGTATTTTTAGTAGACATGGGGTTTTGCCATGTTGGCAAGGCTGGTTTTGAACTCCTGACTTCAAGTGATCTGCCCGCCTCGGCCTCCCAAAGTGCTGAGATTACAAGTGTGAGCCACCACACCCGGCCCCAGCATTTTCTTAATTTTAAAAAACACATAACGGGCTGGGCGTGGTGGCTCACGCCTGTAATCCCAGCACTTTGGGAGGCAGAGGTGGGCGGATTACGAGGTCAGGAGATCGAGACCATCCTGGCTAACACGGTGAAACCCCGTCTCTACTAAAAATACAAAAGATTAGCCAGGCGTGATGGCGGGTGCCTGTAGTCCCAGCTACTTGGGATGCCGAGGCAGGAGAATGGCATGAACCCGGGAGGCACAGTTTGC
This sequence comes from Nomascus leucogenys, assembly GCF_006542625.1. Classification (NCBI taxonomy): domain Eukaryota; kingdom Metazoa; phylum Chordata; class Mammalia; order Primates; family Hylobatidae; genus Nomascus; species Nomascus leucogenys. Next base: position 32,178,559 of record NC_044399.1, on the reverse strand, counting down.
AGTGGGCTGAGATCATGCCACTGCACTCCAGCCTGGGTGACAGAGCAAGACTCCGTCTCAAAAAAAAAAAAAAAAAAAAAAAAAAAAAAACACATAACATAAAATTTGCCATCTTAATTTTTGGAGGAACTGCCATACTGCTTCCATAGCAGCCACACCATTTCACATTCCCACCCAGAGTACACTAGGATTCCAATTTCTCCACATCCTCATCAACGCTTGTTATTAGCCATCCTGATGTGTGTGAAGCAGTTTTAATTTGCATTTCTCAATAACTGTTTTTTAAATGAAGGAATCAATAGACTAAGAAAAATTCAGATGGCAAATATGACAAAGGGTTAATACAAGGCCAGCATGGTGGCTCCACACCTATAATCCCAGCACTTTGGGAGGCTGAGGCGGGCAGATCACTTGAAGTCAGGAGTTCGAGACAAGCCTGGCCAACATGGTGAAACCCTGTCCCTACTAAAAATACAAAAAATTAGCCAGGCGCAGTGGCACACACCTGTAATCCAAGCTACTCGGGAGGCTAAGGCATGAGAATTGCTTGAACCCAGGAGGCGGAGGTTGTAGTGAGCCGAGATCGCACCATTGCACTCCAACCTGGGTGGCAGAGTGAGACTCTGTCTCAAAAAAAAAAAAAAGAAAGAAAGAAAAGCAACTTCTCAAGACTCAAGAGCATTAAAAATATTCATGCACTCTAACCCAGAAATTCAGCTTCTGGGCACTTGCTGAAATATGACTTCTAATGGCAAAAACCACAATTACTTTTGCACCAACCTAATACATGCAATCCAGAGATACAAGGCACAAAATGTATACCACAGTTCATTTATAATAGCAAAAACTTGGAAGCATCATAAATCTCTAATAACAGCATATGTGATATAAAATTGTGAAACATTCCTACAATATAACATTATGCAGTCACCTAAAAGATGATTACAAAATTTATGATATGAGAAACTAGGATTTAATGTTATGCGGGAAAGACAGGATACAAAATGTCACCTGCAATAAGATCTCAACTGGGGCCAGGCACAGTGGCTCATGCCTGTAATCCCAGCACTTTGGGAGGCTGAGGCAGGTAGATCACCTGAGGTCAGGAGTTCGAGACCACCCTGGCCAACATGGTGAAACCCTGTCTCTGCTAATAATACAAAAAATTAGCCGGGCATTGTGGCAGGCACCTGTAATCCCAGCTACTTGGGAAGCTGAGGCAGGAGAAACACTTGAACCCAGGAGGTAGAGGTTGCAGTGAGCTGAGATCTTGTCATTGCACTCCAGCCTGGGCAAAAAGAGTGAAACTCCGTCTCAAATAAATAAATAAATAAATAAGATCTTAACTGGGAAAAAAAATAAGGGTAGTAAGTCTATATAAAACTATATGGTCAGGCTGGTGGATGCTGCCTCTGGCTGATGGACTGTAGCAAATGCTTTTTTTCTTCCTTTTGCTTCTCCATGCTTCCTCTCCCCACAACATACCTCTTCCTGAACCAGTAATGTCATTAAAATATTTTGTGCAGCCTGGACAACATGGTGAAACTCCATCTCTACAAAAAATTGGCTGGGCATGGTGGCCCATGCCCGTAGTCCCAGCTACCTGGGAGGCTGAGGCTGGAGGATCACTAAGCCTGGTGGTCGAGGCTGCAGTGAGCTGTGATTGTGCTACTGCACTCTAGCCTGGGCAACACAGTGAGACTTCGTCTCAAAAGAAAAAAAAAAGGCAGGGCATGGTGGCTCACGCCTGTAATCCCAGCACTTTGGGAGGCCGAGGCAGGCGGATCACGAGGTCAGGAGATCGAGACCATCCTGGCTAACATGGTGAAACCCCATCTCTACTAAAAAAGTACAAAAAATTAGCCAGGCGTGGTGGCAGGTGCCTGTAGTCCCAGCTATTCGGCAGGCTGAGGCAGGAGAATGGCATGAACCCAGGAGGCGGAGCGTGCAGTGAGCCAAGATTGCGCCACTGCACTCCAGCCTGGGCAACAGTGCAAGACTCTGTCTCAAAAAAAAAAAAAGGTAAACCTTTACCAGATATTCCCTCTTCTGAATATTTATCCTTCAAAAAAATATTTCAACAATATAAGGGAACGCTTTATGCACAAAAGTGCTCATTACAGCATCATTTATAACCATATATAAATTGGATGATTATCAAGTGCTTAATAATAGGAAACTGAGGCCAGGCACGGTGGCTCATGCCTGTAATCTTAGAACTTTGGGAGGCCGAGGCAGATGGATCACTTGAGGTCGGGAGCTCGAGACCAGCTTGGCCAACATGGTGAAACCCCATCTCTACTAAAAATACAAGGCCGGGCACGGTGGCTCACGCCTGTAATTCCAGCACTTTGGGAGGCCGAGGAGGGCGGATCACCTGAGGTCAGAAGCTCGAGACCAGCCTCAACATGAAGACACCCCGTCTCTACTAAAAATATAAAATTAGCCGGGCGTGGTGGTGCATGCCTGTAATCCCAGCTACTCGGGAGGCTGAGGCAGGAGAATTGCTTGAACCTGGGAGGTGGAGGTTGTGGTGAGCCGAGATCGCGCCATTGCACTCCAGCCTGGGCAACAAGAATGAAACTCCGTCTCAAAAAAAAAAAAAAAAAAATTAAAAATACAAAATTAGCCGGGCATGGTAGCAGGTGCCTGTAATCCCATCTATTAGGGAGGCTGAGGCACGAGAATCACTTGATGGCCATGTGACCACAGAAGCAGATTGGAGTGATGTAGCCACAAGCCAAGGGCTGCCCGCAACCACACAGGCTAGAATAGGGGGAGGATTGTCGCCTGCAGGTTTCAGAGGAAGCATGTCTGCCTTCCAGCCTCCACACAGTGAAAGGACACACTTCTGTTGTTTAAGCCACCCAATTTGTGGTGCTTTGTTATGGTAGCCTTAGGAAATGAATACAGAAAGTAATATGAAAAATGCTGGGCCGGGCGCTGCGACGCATACCTGTAATCCCAGCACTTCAGGAGGCCAAGGAGGGTGGAATGCTTGAGCTCAGAAGTTTGAGACCAACCTGGTCAACGTGGCAAAACCCTATCTCTACAAAAAAATACAAAAATTAGCCAGGCATGGGCCGGGTGCGGTGGCTCACGCCTGTAATCCCAGCACTTTGGGAGGCCGAGGCGGGCAGATCACGAGGTCAGGAGATTGAGGCCAACCTGGCTAACATGGTGAAACCCCGTCTCTACTACAAATACAAAAAATTAGCCGGGCGTGGTGGCAGTGCCTCTAGTCCCAGCTACTCGGGAGGCTGAGGCAGAAGAATAGCGTGAACCCGGGAGGCAGAGCTTGCAGTGAGCCAAGATTGCACCACTGCACTCCAGCCTGGGGGACAGAGCGAAACTGCATCTCAAAAAAAAAAAAAAAAATTAGCCAGGCATAGTGGGGCACACCTGTCATCCCAGCTACTCAGGAGGCTGAGGTGGAAGGATCATTTGAGCCTGGGAGGCAGAGGCTGCAATGAGCTGATATCATGCCACTGCACTCCTGCCTGGGCAACAGAGTGAGACTATGTCTTAAAAAAAAAAAAAATGCTGTGACATACTGATAAGTGAAAAATCAGAAAAATTAATTCTATATACACAATAATACAGCCATGTTTTTAAGTGTAAAAAGAGCTTGAAAAAAAATAGACCAAAAGCAAACTGCAGCTGTATTTGTGGGCCAGGCAGATTTTGTTTATCCAATTTTCAACATTTTTGGTAACTTTTCTAAATTATTTTTATTTTTGGAAATTATTTATTAATTATTATTATTACTTTGAGACAGGGTCCTGCTCTGTTGCCCAGGCTGGGGTGCAGTGGCACAATCTCTGGTCACTGCAGCCTCCACCACCTGGATTCAAGTGATCCTCCCACCTCAGCCTGCCGAGTAGCTGGGACTACAGGCATGCGACACCAGGCCTGGCTAATTTTTTAATTACTTGTAGAGATGAGGTCTCGCTACATTACCCGGGCTTGTCTCAGACTCTTGGGCTCAAGTGATCCTCCTGCCTCAGCCTCCCAAAGTGCTGGGATTACAGGCATGAGCCACTACACCCAGCCTGAAAAAAAAAATGTATTTAAAAAAAATAACAAGTATACTCTGCTGTAACCATCAGCCCCCTCTGTCTGTTCCCACTGCCAGGCCCCCCTCTCTCTGCCTGGGAGGTGTTCTTATCTCCCAAGTGCTCAACGGAAATCAAGGCACTCCCTTCCTCAAAACCCTGCAGCGGCTCCCCAGGTCTCCTTAACCTACACCCCACCCCTGGCCTCAAGCTACCGTGGGCTTTACCCTTCCCCTGCCCCACTCACGGTAACAGTCAAGTCAGCGAACATTGCCACTTTCTTGGGTTTCTCTGTTTGAGCCGCAGCCACCGTGTAAGGTAGGGAGAGAAGCTTTCTCCCTACTGAGAAGATGGAAGGATCCCCAGAGTGGGAGTAAAAGTCCTGCACAAAGTCAGCCCGAATCCAGTGATTGAGGATGGGACTCGAACCTCGCGTTTTGATCCAGGGTGCGGCAAGGGCGCCCCATTAACGTGTCCCGCCCGGGGATGCCTGAGCCCCCTCCTCCGTGGCTCAGCCTGAGGGGAGAACTCCCCACCTTCGTCCCGAATAAAACCTCCTGCTCCTCTCAACGCCTTTGCCCCTGATTCCCCCGTTAGGCTGCACCCTCACTCCCCACCCACGAGCTGCGTTTTCCCGGAAGAGGGTTGGGGTCTCAGGATCCGAGACAGAGCCCTGCCTGGGCCCAACGAACGGGAGGGCGCTGGCTGGGGCCGGGGGTGGCCAGGGCCCCCGGGGAAAGGCGGTAAGCATGAGCACGAGGGGACCAGGAGTCGCCCCAGCCTCACCGCCCCAGGGCGGTTCCCACTAGCCCCTCGGGAGGATCCCTTCACTCCGCGGGTCCCCGCAGGGCAGGCGGACCCTACGCGGCCAGTCCAGGACTACCCCGGACTACCCGGGACTTCGCATCGCGTGGCCGGGCCGGCATCGCCCCTTGGTGGCAATTGTTTGTCATTACAACCTGGGGCGCAAAGTGGAATCCGTGTCCTCTATCCACCGAGGACCCCGGGGGTATTTTGGCGGCTGGACCTGCGCCCTAAATTCTGAGTCCAGGAGGCTCAATATTCATCCTTAGGACATTTTCCTGAACCCCGATACCCCACAATCTCCTATCCACACATTAACTTTACCTTGGGACATGCAAATATTAAGTAGAACCCTGTGAAATTTACATTAGTTAACCGTTTTTGTTGTTTTGTTTTGTTTGTTTTATGTTTGAGACAGAGTCTCACTCTGTCACCCAGGCTGGAGGCTATCTCTGCTCACTGCAACCTCCGCCTCCCGGCTTCAAGCGATTCTCCTGCCTCAGCCTCCCGATTAGCTGGGACCACAGATGGTTATAACAATACCTGCCATCCCACATGCCCTTCCACAAAGAGGCCCTGACATCTCCCATCAAGAAATGCAGACGGACCGGGCGCGGTGGCTCACGCCTGTAATCCCAGTGCTTTGGGAGGCCGAGGTGGGTGGATCACTTGAGGTCAGGAGTTCAAGACCAGCCTGGCCAACATGGTGAAACCCTGTCTCTACTAAAAATACAAAAATTAGCCGGGTGTGGTGGCAGGCGCCTGTAGTCCCAGCTACTTGGGAGGCTGAGGCAAGAGGATCACTTGAATCCAGGAGGCAGAGATTGCGGTGAGCTGAGATCTGGCCACTGCACTCCAGCCTGGGTGACAGAGCAAGACTCCATCTCAATGAAAAAAAAAAAAAAAGAAAAGAAATGCAGGCTGCGACGGTGGCTCACGCCTGTAATCCCAGCACTTGGGGAGGCCAAGGCAGTTGGATTGCTTGAGCTCAGGAGTTTAAGACCAGCTGGGCAACACAGCAAAACTCTGTCTCTACAAAAAAAGAAAGAAAAAAATTATATATATATATAAAAGAAATGCAGCCCATGACCCCTTCCCTTGAGTCTGGTGGGCTTGTGACACACTTATAACCAATAGGATGGGGCAGAAGTAATGGCACAGGACTGCTAAGGTTGAACTATAAAAGACAATGCAGCAGCCACCTTTTCTGCTGGACCAGGTGGGCTTGAAGGCTCCAGCTGCCCTGTAAGCAGCCCAACTGCCCCGCGGCTGCTCCAAATCAGCCTGCCCAGAGAGACCACTCTGAGGCTACGTGGAGAGAGAGAGAGATGCTTGTCCAGTCCCCAGCTGGACCCAGGCCCCACCCTTGCTGTCCCAGCTCCAGCCATCATCTGACTGCAACCACATGAGAAACTCTGAACTAGAACCACCAGGTAAGCCCTTCCTGAATTCCTCATGGACAGCATCCATGAGCAAATAAAATGGTTCTTTCAAGCCATGGGGTTTTGGGGTAATTTTCTTTTTTTGAGACAGGGTCTCACTCTGTCACACAGGCTGGAGTGCAGTGGTGTAATCTCAGCCCACTGCAACCTCTACCTCCTGGGTTCAGGTGATCCTCCTACCTCAGCCCCCCAAGCAGCTGGGACCACATGTGTCCACCACCAGACCTGGCTAATTTCTTATTTTTTATTTTTACTTTATGCTGGGTTTTTTGTTTTTGTTGGTTTGTTTATTTGTTTGTTTTGAGACAGGGTCTTGCTCTGTTTCCCAAGCTGGAGTGCAGTGGCGCAATCTCAGCTCACCGCAACCTCCACCTCCTAGGCTTAGGCCATCCTCCCACCTCAGCCACCCGAGTAGCTGGAACTACAGGCACACACCACCACGCCCAGCTAATTTTTGTATTTTTTTCTAGAGACAAGGTTTTGCCATGTTGCCCAGGCTGGTCTCAAATTCCTGAGCTCAAGCAATGTACCTGCCTCAGCCTCCCAAAGTGCTGGGATTACAGGTATGAGCCACTGCACGTGGCCTAATTTTTTATAGTTTCTTTTTTTGGGGTGTTGTTGTTGTTGTTTGGTTGATTTTTTGTTTTTTGTTTTTTGTTTTTTTTGAGACGGAGTCTGTCTCTGTCGCCAGGCTGGAGTGCAGTGGCACGATCTCGACTCACTACAACCTCTGCCTCCCAGGTTCAAGCGATTCCCCTGCCTCAGCCTCCTGAGTAGCTGGGATTACAGGCATGCGCCACCACGCCTGGCTAACTTTTTTGTATTTTTATTTTATTTATTTATTTATTTTTATTTTTTTATTTTTTTTTGAGACGGAGTCTTGCTCTGTCGCCCAGGCTGGAGTGCAGTGGCGTGATCTCGGCTCACTGCAAGCTCCATCTCCTGGGTTCACGCCATTCTCCTGCCCCAGCCTCCTGAGTGGCTGGGACTACAGGCACCCGCCACCACACCCGACTAATTTTTTTGTATTTTTAGTAGAGACAAGGTTTCACCGGATTAGCCAGGACGGTCTCGATCTCCTGACCTCGTGATCCGCCCGCCTCGGCCTCCCAAAGTGCTGGGATTACAGGCTTGAGCCACCACGCCCGGCCAGTATTTTTAGTAGAGACAAGATTTCACCATACTGGCCAGGCTGGTCTAGAACTCCTGACCTTGTGATCCACCCGCCTTGGCCTCCCAAAGTGCTGAGATTACAGGCATGAGCCACTGCGCCTGGCCGGGTGTTCCAATTTTAAACAGGGTGGTAACATTTGAGCAAACCCTGATGGAGGTTACCATGGGGATACCTGCAGAAAATGTCCCAAGTAGAGGACACAGCCAGCGCCAAGGCAAAAGCAATTGTACCTGACATGCTTAAGCTATGTGAAGAGGTCCTCATGGCTGGTGAGGAGTGAGCTGGCTGGAGGGGCAGGGGCAGTAGGAAATAAGGTCAGACAAGTACCTGGCAACCACAAGGACTTCGACTTTTACTCTCAGTGAGATGGAAGCCATGAGAGTTCAGAACACAGGAATGACACCATGGGACTCACCTTTCAAAAATCACTGAGGCAGCTGTGTTGAGAATAGACTCTTGCAGGCAAAAATGGAAGAAGAAGGCCATCTAGGAAGCTATTTCTTCAACTCAGGGTGGTATCCTGGAGGAGGTGGGAAAACATTGGATACTGGATATATTTTATGGGTAGAATATATACTGACTAATTGGACATAGGGCATGAAAAAAAAATCAAGAATGACCATAGATTGGTTTTTTTGTTTTTGTTTCTTGAGACAGAGTCTCACTCTGTCGCCCAGGCTGGAGTACAGTGGCAAGATTCTGTCTCACTGGAACCTCCACCTCCCGGGTTCAAGCCATTCTCCTGCCTTAGCCTCCTGAGTAGCTGGGATTACAGGCGCCCACCACCACATCTGGCTAATTTTTGTATTTTTAGTACAGAGAGAGTTTCACCATGTTGGCCAGGCTGGTCTCAAACTCCTGACCTAAGGTGATCTGCCCACTTTGGCCTCCCAAATTGTTGGGATTACAGGCATGAGGCACCACGCTTGAACCCATAGATTTTTTTTTTTTTTTTTTAAAGAAACAGCGTTTCGGCCAGGCACAGTGGCTCACACTTGTAATCCTAGCACTTTGGGAGGCCAAGACAGGTGGATTTCATGAGCTCAGGAGTTTGAGACCAGCCTGGGCAACACGGTGAAACCCTGTCTCTACTAAAATGCAAAAAATTAGCCGGGCATGGCAGCATGCACCTGTAGTCCCAGCTACTTGGGAGGTTGAGGCAGGAAAATTGCTTGAACCTGGGAGGTGGAGGTTGCAGTGAGCTGAGATCAAGTCACTGCACTTCAGTCTGGGTGACAGAGTGAGACTCCGTTTCAAAAAAAAAAAAGAAAAAATAAAAAAGAAACAGGTTTCACTGTGTTGTCCAGGCTGCAGTACAGTGGTGCATTCATAGCTCACTGCAGCCTCAACCTCCCTGGCTCAAGAGATCCTCCTGCCTCAGCCTCCTGAGTAGCCAGGATTACAGGCATGAGTCACCATGCCCAGCTGATCATAGATTTTCGGCTCTGAGAAAAGAGGAAACTGAGCTGCCATCAACTGAGATGGGAAGATGTGAGTAAAGTAGATTTGGCCACAGCATGGGGGAATGGCGCTCTGATTTAGATGCCTGGAATGTGAGATGCCTACTACCTGTCTATTATATTTGGTCCAAGGGGTCGAGTAGGTAGTTAGAGACACAGATCTGCAGTTCAGAAGAATGGTCTGGGCTGAAATTAAAAACATGACAGTCATCAGCTTAGAGATGGTATTTAAGTCATAAAACTGCACAGGATCCCGAGAGAGAGAAAGTAGAGAAAAGGACCAAGGCCTGAGCCATGTGGTTCTCCATCAGGAAGAGAGCAGGAGAAAGAGGAGGACCGGGAAGGGAGTGTGAGGAGGAGCAGCCTGAAGCCAGGTGAAGGGGGTATCGAGGAGGAGGGAGGAAGGCAAAGGTGGCCAATACGCTTAGTGGGAGGAGGGCTGAGAATTGACCCTTAGATTTAGCAATGCAGTGGTCACCAGTGACCTTGACAGTGATTCTGGTAGGGGTGGGGGCGATGGCCTAAGTGGATTGCGCCTAAGGGAGAATGAGAGGGAGGTCCTGGAGACGGCAACTTTGTTCGCTTTTTCCAGGAATTTTGAAGGTAAAAGGAGCAAAGAATTGGGGCAACAGTTAGTTGATCCCAGAGTGGGGTTGAGGGGTGGCGGGGGAGGTGAAGTCAGAAGTTTTGTTAGGGGCCGGGCGCGGTCGCTCACACCTGGAATCCCAGCACTTTGGGAGGCTGAGGTGGGCAGATCACCTAAGGTCAGGAGTTCGAGACCAGCCTGGCTAACATGGTGAAACCCCGTTTCTACTAAAAATACAAAAAATTAGCCAGGCGTGGTGGCGCGCGCCTGTAATCCCAGCTACTCAGGAGGATGAGGCAGAAGAATTGCTTGAACCCAGGAGGCAGAGGTTGCAGTGAGCTGAGATCACGCCATTGCACTCCAGCTTGGGCAACAAGAGTAAAACTCCGTCTCAAAAAAAAAAAAAAGAAAAGAAGTTTTGTTAAGATGGAAAATAACTGTGTTTATATGCTGGTGGGAATTTTGATGATGGAGCAGCAGAGGGAAGACTTCCTGGAGCAACGCTCAGGAGGAAGGAAGGGATGGGGCCTGTGCATCAGGGCAGGAACTGGCTTTAGATGACAACTGTGCTGTCCATCTACACTAACAGGTGGAGAGCAGAGACATGGGTGCCTATGTTTTCCGAGAGCTTCCCTTTTCTTTTATTTTTTTATTTTTGAGACAGGGCCTCACTCTGTTGCCCAGGCTGGAGCACAGTGGCATGGTCATAGCTTACTGCAGCCTCAACCTCCCAGGCTCAAGCAATCCTCCCACCTCCGCCTCCTGAGTAGCTGGAACTACACGTGCACACCATTATGCCCAGCTTGTGGTTGTAAATTTAAAGTGAGACCAGGCGTCGAGGTTGTATGTCTTTCTCTAGCCATCACGCACGTTCAGCTGTGTAGTGCAGGCACAGGATAGATGGAAGGTGGATTTGATCAGGGTTTCTGTCACATGAGCATGACAAAGCCAGAGGACTGCCCTGCGTCTGCCTTTGGTTGGGCCTGGGTATATCTGTGTGCCTTTGTAGATAAGGGCAGATGGCACTGTCAGGAGGTCTGTGCTACTCTGGGTGTGTCAAAGTGTCCTGTAGCTGTCAATGGCCACGGCTGGGTGTATTTTTGTGTGTTCTTGGTGTCTTTCCACGTCTATGTCTGTGTGTTCCTATATGACACAGTCGCTGAGAATGCCTGAGAATGCCTAAGTGTGCACATTTTTTTTTTTTTTTGAGACTGAGTCTTGCTCTGTCACACAGGCTGGAGTGCAGTGGCGTGATCTTTGCTCACCACAACCTCCACCTCCCAGGTTCAGCCTCCCGTGTAGCTGGGATTACAGGTGCCAGCCACCACACCTGGCTAATTTTTGTATTTTTTTTTTTTTAGCAGGGACAGGGCTTTGCTACATTGGCCAGGCTGGTCTCAAACTCCTGACCTCAAGTGATCTGCCCGCCTCGGCCTCCCAAAGTGCTGGGATTATAGGTATGAGCCACCATGCCCGGCCTATGTGAGTGCACAATTCTGTATCCAAACGTGTGTGAGTGGATCTGTGTACCTCTGTACACCTGTATGGTGTACAGGGGCATCCCTCTACGTACAGATGAGTGTCTGTGTGACTGTGGCTGGTGTGGGTCTCCAAGTTTGTCTACTGTGTCTCTTTGTACACCCGTGTGTCTACACATCGTTTATCTATTTGCATCTCAATGCTATGGGGCTCTATATTTGTGTACTGTGCATATTTGTGTGTGCCTCCCCTCAGGAGCTGTGATGTGGTACTGTCAAATGTCAACCCCAGCCCCTCACCCTGGCCGATTCCTGTCACATTCATGCCCTGCTGGGCTGAGTTGCGGCCAAGAAGGGCTGTATTGGGAGGGAAGGCCTTGGGCTTAAACCTGGCTCCTGTGCTCGGGGCCCAGGACCCTTCTGGGTGGAAGTTGTGTCTCTGCTCCCAGGATCTCCAAGACCCAAGCCCGGTGAGAAGCTGGGCACAATGACAACAGGCTCTGCTCTAACAAAATAACACCCAGCTTTAGAGGAAGAAAAATGTGAGCTGGACCCACACATCAACAATGATCCTGTAGGCCTTCAACTCAGAGGGGTGGGGCTGGGTAGGAGTGCTGACCGCAGACACTCACACTCTTCTCCTCCAGAAAGCAGGGCCAGTTCCCCAACCAGAGGAGAGGTGGAGGGGACACAGTGGCCCCAGGGTCAATGGGCCTGGAGTTAATCATCTACTCTGGTATCTCTGGGCCCCATTGGCTGCCTGGGGACACGGCCCTCTGGGATGAAGCCCAAAGGAGTCAGAAGCCGCTTCCCAGCCCATTTCCACCTCATAGGCTCAGGGGCAATGGAGCTGCTTCAGTCAGCAGGGACTGAATTGGGTGGGCCCCTAGGAAGCCCCCAGTCTGAGGGAGACACCAGTCCTGCCCTCAGGGAGCCCTAGTCTGAGTCAAAGAGGACAGAGACAAGAAGGAGGAATTCTGAGTGGAGAGGGGTCAGCAGGGCTGGCCTGCTGTGATGAAGAGCTGGCCTTGCAGCCTAGGGAAAGGGAAGCACATCTGGGTTGGAAGAGTTTGGAGAGGGAAAACTATTATGCCCCTGGAGGCTAAGACCTCCTCCTCCGGTAGATTCTGAGAAGTGTGTGTGTGGCTGGGCCTGAGAGTAAAAAGGGAAGAGAAAGAAGGCCCTGGAGGTGGCCCCACCAGGTAGGGGGTGCAGCCCCTCCATGCCATTGCTTCATGCTTTGCCTTGGAACCCAAGATTTCTAAGTGGGAAAACAAAAAACTCAATGAGGAGGTCCTATGTCAGCCCCTCCTTCCACTACAGAGTCTCCCCCTGGGACAGTGTGTCCAAGGGTTGGGGGACTGCGGGGAAGATCCCAGAAACGGGTAAGCACACTCACTCGGCCTCCCCTGGAGAATCCTCAGGAGGGAAGCAGCCCAAGCCCTGCTCCCCAAAAAGGCAGAGCCCCAGGTGTCAGGACTCCAGCATGGGGAGACAAAACTACGTGCAAGGAAGCGGGGAGGAGCAGGGCTAGGAACTGAGGGTGCTTAGGGTCTGGCCATGCCACTGATGAGCTGTGTGACCTTGGCCAGGTCACCTCCCCTCTACAACAACAGAGGGTCCTCTTTCCCCCTCTGTAACAACAGAGGGTCTGACTGGATCAGAGTGTATCCAAGGGCAGGATGTGTGCAGCTGACAGTGCCCAGCACATGGACACAGTATGAAGTAACATTGAATCATACCCTGTGAATGTTTTCCAGCCTTTCAAGTCCTTTCCAAAACTTGCTTAAGAGCATAGATCTGGAGCAGAACTGCTTCCACGGCTTGTGAGCTGAGTGATCCTGACCCTCACATATTTCTGTACCTCCATTTTCTCATCTGTAAAATGGGAATAATGATAATAGCTATCCTGGAGTCACTGAGAGGATTAAATGAATGACTATTTGTGAAGTCCTTTGCATAGTGCTTGGCATTTGACATGTGTTAGCTATTCCTCTACCACAAAGAAGGCTTTGCTTGGTGCTAGGGTATCTTTAACACATGGCACCTGCTAACCTTCCATGTTACCAAGAAAGCAGGCAAGCTATGCAGCTGGAATGTAATGGAAGGTAATAACATTGTTTTCCTCTCACTTGATTCTTTTTTAATTTTAATTTTTATTTTTTTTTGAGACAGAGTCTCATTCCGTTGCCCAGACGGGAGTGCAGTGGCACAATCTCGGTTCGTCGCAATCTCCTTCTCCCAGGCTCAAGTGATTCTCTGGTCTCAGCCTCCTGAGTAGCTGGGATTACAGGAACATGCCACTACTGCCTGGCTAATTTTTATACTTTTAGTAGAGACGGGGTTTCACCATGTTGGCCAGGCTGGTCTTGAACTTCTGACCTCAAATGACCCACCCGCCTCCTCACTTGATTCTTAAGGCTTATGGCAAGTGATACTGGCCTAGTTACAGACCTAACATGGATAAACTTTTAGTTTAAAAAGGTTAAAGAGGGCCAGGCGTGGTGGCTCACGCCTGTAATTTAGGAGGCCGAGGCAGGTGGATCACAAGGTCAGGAGTTTGAGACCATCCTGGCCAACATGGTGAAACCCTGTCTCTACTAAAAATACAAAGATTAGCCGGGTGTGGTGGTGTCTGCCTGTAATTCCTGCTGCTCAGGAGGCTGAGGCAGGAGAATCGCTTGAACCCGGAAGGCGGGGATTACGGTGAGCCAAGATCACGACACTGCACTCCAGCCTGGGCAATAGGGTGGGACTCCGTCTCAAACAAACAAACAAAAAGGTTAAAGAGATCGAGTGAAGTAGCTCACACCTGTAATCCCAGCACCTTGGGAGGCAGAAGTGGGAGGACTGCTTGAACTCAGGAGTTAAAGAACAGCCTGGGCAACATGGTGAAAACCCATGTCTTAAAAAAAAAATTTTTTTTTTTTTAATTAGCTGGGCATGGTGGTGTGCATTTGTGGTCCCAGCTACTCAGGAGGCTGAGGCAGGAGGATCATTTGAACCTGGGAGGTGGAGGCTGCAGTGAGCTATGATTGCACCACTGTACTCCAGCCTGGGCAACAGAGTGAGACCCTATCTCAAAAAACAAAATGAAAAACTCTATTTTATTTTATTTTTACCAGATGTGATATTTGATAAGGAAAAGCTTTAACACTGAAGTATTATAAATTTTCAGGGGTGTTTTGAGGATATCACAGAATTCCTCAAGCTGGTACCCAGTGACAGGAGTTTGGCAAACCCTGGTAACCTCATGGTCATTCATTAGGTTCTTCTTTGAGCTCAGGCAACAGGACAGATAAGGCCAGCACCACCCGCCTCCCTCCCTCCCACTGCCCCCCTTCTTCTACTCTTTCCAGCTCCCTCCTTCCAGCTCCCTGCCCAGCCCTGTGCTCAAAGCCACCTGCAGTCCCTTCTTCTCTGGTCAGAATGCCAATCATCCAAGACCCTGCAGACTCCCAAAGCCGCCCCTGGAACCTACCTTGGCAGCAGATTAAAGACAACCCGCCACATTTAGTCTCGGCCCCATGACCGATAGTGGGTTCAGTTCCTCCAGGGGCGGGGGAGCCTAGTGGCCCCGCCCCCTGACTCATGGCCTGACTCTCCTCAAACGCACCCAGAGGAGACTCCTGGTCCCCTGTCCGGACCCCGCCCCGACCAGGTTCAGCCCCGCCCAACGGCAAGTTAAGAGCCCCCCAGTGCCGGACGCTCCAGACAGACTGCCACTCTTGGGGGGCAAGAGTTGGTTGTCGTCATGGCGACGGCGCTGATGGCTGCGGTTCTGCGGGCAGCTGCTGTGGCCCCGAGGTTGAGAGGCCGGGGAGGCACTGGGGGCGCCCGAAGGCTGAGCTGTGGCGCGCGGCGGCGGGCGGCGAGGGGCACCAGCCCGGGGCGCCGGCTCAGCACCGCCTGGTCGCAGCCCCAGGCCCCACCGGAGGAGTACGCGGGCGCGGACGACGTCTCCCCGTCACCCGTCGCCGAGAAGCCGTCGTGGGTGCCAAGTCCCATGCCCCCGGTGCCCCACGAGACCCCAGAGCCTCCCTCGGGCCGTTCGCTGGTGCAGCGGGACATCCAGGCCTTCCTGAACCAGTGCGGGGCCAGCCCCGGGGAGGCGCGCCACTGGCTCACGCAGTTCCAGACCTGCCACCACTCCGCGGACAAGCCCTTCGCCGTCATCGAGGTGAGCGGAGCCCGGCGTGGGCCGTGACACAGCGAGGGGATGGGGTTGTGTGGCCACCTGTCCTCAGGCATGGCAGGATACGCTGCGGGCTCTGCGCAGCGGAAGCGGGAAGGAGCCCGGCAGAGCCCAGACCAGCGCCGCCGGGAATGGGAGAGGCCGTAAGCTCCTCCGGAAGCCTCACGCCCAGCCGGAGTGAGGATCCTGGGGGCTCCCACCCGCCAGGTGTGATGCTCCGAAGAAGGCCCCCAACATGGGCGTACTTAGGGGTTCAGAAGGACCTGGACGGGAGACGCTTGCACTGCCCCTCCCCCAAAGGTGTCCCGGAGTCCAAGGTCGCAGGGAGGAGGGCGGGAGGTACCCCAGCGTGAGACAAGGGAGTGGCAAGACCCAACGGGGCAAAGGGCGGAGCAGGTGGGCACCGGTGGCCAGAAGTGGGTCCTGACAGCTTCTGGAAGGGTAGGGTCACCGAGACGGCCCTGCAGGCCAGGCTGTGGGAGCCAGCGGCTCAGGCCCGTGTCACGCTCCTTGAAAGCCCACTCCTCCGCAGGTGGACGAGGAGGTGCTCAAATGCCAGCAGGGCGTATCCAGTCTGGCCTTTGCCCTGGCCTTCTTGCAGCGCATGGACATGAAGCCGCTGGTGGTCCTGGGGCTGCCGGCCCCTACGGCGCCCTCGGGCTGTCTTTCCTTCTGGGAGGCCAAGGCGCAGCTGGCCAAGAGCTGCAAGGTGCTGGTGGACGCGCTTCGACACAACGCCGCCACTGCTGTGCCTTTTTTTGGCGGCGGGTCGGTGCTACGCGCTGCCGAGCCCGCTCCCCATGCCAGGTTAGTGCCCGCCCTGCCCGCCCAGGCGTCCTCAGAGCGCGCTACTCCGCCCGCCCTGCCCCGTCCAGCAGGCCTGGAGGGGGCCCTCTCGAGCACCACGTCTGGCCCACAGCTACGGCGGCATCGTCTCGGTGGAGACAGACCTGCTGCAGTGGTGCCTGGAGTCGGGCAGCATCCCCATCCTGTGCCCCATCGGGGAGACGGCCGCGCGCCGCTCCGTGCTTCTCGACTCCCTGGAGGTGACCGCGTCGCTGGCCAAGGCGCTGCGGCCCACCAAAATCATCTTCCTCAATAACACAGGCGGCCTGCGGGACAGCAGTCAGAAGGTGCGGCCCTTTCTTTCCCCTCCCCGCACACCGGCGATCCGGGCCTTCTCTTGCGCCCCTCCCACTTCTCCCCGACGGGCCGCAGACTCACTAGCAAGCCGGGTGGGTAGAAAAGCCTAAGGGAGTATAGGGGAGGAGTTCAGCCCTGGGTGCCCAGATCTGCGCCCTCCCCGGCCAAGGACTCCGGGCGTAAAGATAAAGGGGTCAGAGAAAAGAGAGGTCCGTGGGGGGCAGGGGCGCAGTCCGTGCCGGCTGTGGGCCAGGCTCACCCACTGGCTCCGGACACAGGTCCTGAGTAACGTGAACCTGCCCGCCGACCTGGACCTGGTGTGCAACGCCAAGTGGGTGAGCACAAAAGAACGGCAGCAGATGCGGCTCATCGTGGACGTGCTCAGCCGCCTGCCCCACCACTCCTCCGCCGTCATCACCGCCGCTAGCACGCTGCTCACTGAGCTCTTTAGCAACAAGGGTGAGGGCGGTGGGCGGGCCGGGGACTGGGTCCCGGGAGTGAGCACTGGCCGGGGCTGGGTGTCTGCGGTCAGGAGAAGCGGCTTCTCCTCCTGTCCAGGAGCCGTAGCGGGGGCGGGGGGTGTCACAGCAATGGCTCCTGCTGCTGCTGAAACCCGGGGGAGGTGAGATAGGAGGAGACACTGCGTACTAGAAGGGAACTCCGAAGGAATTAAAGGAATGGGCGGGACTAGGGGAGAGAAGGAGGGGCCCCGGTGGGCGAGGCCACGGGCGGGACCACAAGGGAGGGGTTCGACCATGAGAGATGGGCGGGGCTTAGGTGGGTGGACCAGGTCAGCGGCGGGAGACAGACTTCAAGGAGAGAGGCAGGACTAACGGAAGTGGGTGGGGCTCCAGGAGGAGCTTGGGGCACAATCTCTGCCTGGGAAAAGCATCTCCTTGAATGAAAATCACAGACAAATCTATGCAGACCACTGAAATCATTTCACTGTGGAGGTCTCCCAAAGACGGAAATTGTCCCACCAGCCCCTGTCCTACCTGCAGTCCCCACTAGGCTGCGCAAACGACTCTCCAGCCAGACTATCCTCTCCCCATCCTCCTCCAGGGTCCGGGACCCTGTTCAAGAACGCCGAGCGAATGCTACGGGTCCGCAGCCTGGACAAGCTGGACCAGGGCCGTCTAGTGGACCTGGTCAATGCCAGCTTCGGCAAGAAGCTCAGGGACGACTACCTGGCCTCGCTGCGCCCACGGCTGCACTCCATCTACGTCTCCGAGGGGTGAGCCTGCGGACCCCAGAGGGCAGGGTCTGGGGGGCAGTCGGGCAGCTTCTGACCAAGGAGAGGTCCCAGCCTGCCGCTCTCCCGCTGCGCCAGGTACAACGCCGCCGCCATTCTGACCATGGAGCCCGTCCTGGGGGGCACCCCGTATCTGGACAAATTTGTGGTGAGCTCCAGCCGCCAGGGCCAAGGCTCCGGCCAGATGCTGTGGGAGTGCCTGCGGCGGGACCTTCAGACACTTTTCTGGCGCTCCCGGGTCACCAACCCCATCAATCCCTGGTAGGTCCCGCCACTCCCAGCTCTGGGCTGGGCCCCGACTTTCCTCCCCTCTCCCGCCCTTGCCAACCATGCCAAGAAGGCTGGGCTTCCTCTTCTTCCACTGGTCTCCCTTTCACTACCTCCCAGGGGCAGACCTCACAGAAAGCCTGAGATTTCCCGAGTTAAAGCACGCTTAACACTCCTTTCCTGGAAGCAAGTGACACCTCCTAACCCCCACGCAGCCCGCCTCTCACAGGGGCCTGAGGAATCCTAACCCTTCTGTGTCTATTGGAGGCCTGTGGCGCCTCCAGTGGAACACCCCTCCTCTCTCCTTCAGTAACTATCCCCTCACCCCTACACCCTGCTCTGTGAGCACTAGGAAGTGAGCAAGAACCCTCCTCTTTGCTGCACAGCCCAGGCAGTGTGGAGAGCAAGGCACCCGCTCCCTTCCTGTGTGCGCCTGGCAAGGTACCTAACTTCTCTGAGCCTTAGCTGCTTCTCTGTGAGCTGAGCATCACAATGCCAGGCTCAGGCCTCTGCTGTGAGGACAAAATGAGATAACACACAGCAGGACCAAGCTGGGTGCCCAGCATGCAGTAGGTCCTCAATTAATGTTCTTTGAAGACAGAACCAGTGAGTAATGAACACTGGCCTTGCCCTAAAAACTTTTTCCTACATCACCTCCCCACACCCAGGTACTTCAAACACAGTGATGGCAGCTTCTCCAACAAGCAGTGGATCTTCTTCTGGTTTGGCCTGGCTGATATCCGGGACTCCTATGAGTTGGTCAACCATGCCAAGGGACTGCCAGACTCCTTTCGCAAGCCAGCTTCTGACCCAGGCAGCTGACCCTCACCATGGACGCTACAGGCCCTGGAATGGCCAGGGTGGACCAAAAGCCATGCCAGCTGGGCATGACCCCAGGCAGCCAGCCACAGGCTGGAGGGGGCTTGTTGGCTGAGTGATCTGCAGAGGAGAAAGCAGCCCCAGCTCTGCCCAGAGGAGGCGCTGAAGTGGGACAAGCACAGGAAAGAGGGGGACCAGTCTAGGACCCCAACTCGACTCACTCTAAAGCCACAACCAAATGGCCTTCGATTTTCAACCTGGGGATTAGGGGAGGGGAGGGTGCCTTCCAGGGCTCTACTCAGGACTAACCCTAAGGGTGGGCTAGTTTCTGTGCCTCTGTGCTATGTTTTGAGGCTCCCTTACCCAAAATAACACCCCTACCCACACGATATTCTACCATTCATTTTAATTCCTTTAGGTCTTGCAGTTTTTCAGGAGGCCTTGATTAAAATGCAAATATTTGTCTGAGAGTCAGCTTACACTTGAAAGAAAATTAGAAGTGACCCCATGGGAGCAAGATTTTTTTTTTTTTTAAGACAGGGTCTTGCTCTGTTACCAAGGCTAGAGTACAGTGGTGCAATCACAGCTCACTGCAGCCTCGACCTCCCAGGCTCAAGCAATCCTCCCACGTCAGCCTCCTAAATAAGCTGGTACCACAGGCATGCACTGCCACACCTGGCTTTTTTTTTTTTTTTTTTGGTAGAGACAAGGTCTCACTATGTTGCCAAGGCTGCTCTCAAACTCCTGGGCTCAAGCAATTCTCCCTGCTTGGCCTCCCAAAGTGCTAGGATTACAGGCTGAGAGCAAAATCTTGAGGGTTAGGGAATCAGGGGACTCCTGGAGGGAGTAGAAAACTTCTATGATGAATGCTGCCACCATCTCCCTCCCAGAGGTTAGGAAGCATCCTCCCTTCCACAGACCAGGCCACAGCAGCCCCAGCTCCCCTTCCCTGTGAGTGCCTCCACCCACAGCTCCCTTTCTAGGCTGGGCTCACAGCCAGACCCAGGCATCAGTGGCGGACCGTTTACCTGCAAAAGCCCAGAGAAGTTAAAAGATGGCTTTGGCTTAAAAGCTCAAACTTGGACTTTTCCCCTAGGCCCTACTAGTGGTTGTGTCGTCTCTACAGGACTCGATGGGCAGAAATCCAAAGCCCAGGAGTTTCATTTGACATCTTTTTTTTTTGGGGGGGGACAGAGTTTCACTCTCACCCAGGCTGGAGTGCAGTGGCGCAATCTCGGCTCACTGCAAGCTCCGCCTCCCGGGTTCACGCCATTCTCCTGCCTCAGCCTCTCCGAGTAGCTGGGACTACAGGCGCCCGACAACACGCCCGGCTAATTTTTTTTTTGTATTTTTAGTAGAGACGGGGTTTCACCGTGGTCTCGATCTCCTGACCTCGTGATCCGCCCGCCTCTGCCTCCCAAAGCGCTGGGATTACAAGCGTGAGCCACCGCGCCCGGCCTCATTTGACATTTTTTGAAGCTCCATGATGTACCAGGCACCATTACCGGCTGCTGCTGGGGTGACTTTCTGGCAGACACGCATAGACAAGAAGGGAGAAGGTCACCGGATGCAGTGGCTCACGCCTGTAATCCCAGCACTTTAGGAGGCCGAGGCGGGCGGATCTCGAGGTGAGGAGATTGAGACCATCTTGGCTAACACAGTGAAACCCCGTCTCTACTAAAAATACAAAAAATTAGCTGGGCGTGGTGGCGGGCACCTGTAGTCCCAGCTACTTGGGAGGCTGAGGCAGGAGAATCACTTGAACCCGGGAGGCGGAGGAAAAAAAACTGTAGTCCCAGCTACTCGGGGGGCTGAGGCAGGAGAATGGTGTGAACCCGGGAAGTGGAGCTTGCAGTGAGCAGAGATCGCACCACAGCACTCCAGCCTGGGTGGCAGAGCAAGACTCCGTCTCAAAAAAAAAAAAAAAGGGAGGTCAACAAGGAGACCATCGTGGTACAGTAGGGGCTGGAATACAGCAGCCTCTGTCTCCCCTCAGGAGATGGGTCACAGTGAGTACATATCTGGACTTCGCCATTAGCCAGACCTGACCAGAGCTGGATTTGCTCTGTGGCTTGACTGAAACTGCTTATCCTCTCTGAGCCTCCATTTCCTTCCTGTGTAAAGTGTAAAATATTCCACTTCACAGTGGACACTTCACAGTTCTCTCCCTCTAGCTGCTCTCACCAAAGATGTCTTCATAAGAACCAGCTCCAAATGGGCAGAAAAAGACAACCTACAACAAGAGGGATTGAGGTGAGGGATAGAAAGCATATAGTACAGTGAGGATTTTGAGATTCTTGAAAAAGCCACTGGGCACAGTGGCTCACACCTGTAGTCCCAGCACTTTGGGAGGCTGAGGCTGAGGCTGGAGAATCACTTGAGCCAAAGAGTCTGAAACCAGCCTGGACAACAAAGTGAAACCTCGTCTCTAAAAAATAAAGAAGTGAAAAATTAAAAAAAAAAAAAGAGAGAGAGAGAGAGCCAAAGAACTGTGGGAAATCTTGGAACAGGGGAAAGATCGGGGAGGCCCAAGGTGGGGCTTGACCAGATCTAGTGTTTCAAGAAACCCAAGATCAATCCAATGGCAGAGTGCCCTGTTGGGGAGAAGAGAAAAGCAAAACCAAATGTCTATATAAAATGTTTATTTTTGGAGGACTGTGTGGTCTAGTGTTTGGGAGGGAACTCCACCCCCACCAGGCCAACCATGGAGCTAGAAACAGAGACAGCAGGAAGGGCAAAGCTGGCCACTGCCTGCTCCACCCCTTCACAGCCCAGAGCAGACCACGGCCTGCTCCACTCTCAAGGTGAGTGACAGAGAGTTGGTACTGTTTCTGCCCCTGGCATACCCTGAGAACCCATGTGACTTCTGTAGTGCTCAGCCCCTGTGCCCCTCCTGGGCCTGATCCACATGTGCCAACACACACACTCACTCTCACAGTCTCCGAACAGCACTGCAGAGCCTAGCTGCATCTGCCAGGTTCAAAGAGGAATTTTTCACATTTGCTCACTTCCAATCTCCATCTTCCTTCCTCTGTCTCCCACTCTCCCACTCTCAGGAGCCGCATCCCAGCCCTGCCATACTCCCTTCTCAGGGACAGGAGACTCAGGGGGCAGCTGGCCTCAGCTCTCCTAACAGGAAAAAAACCTGTACAGCATTAGTGCCAGGGCTCCTGCCCTCCCAAGCGCTGAGCCCAGAAATTTGGACAAATGAGCTGCCTCTTAACTGCAAAAAACAATTTTAAAAAAGCAAAAGATCAAACACACAGACCAAAAAGCATAAATAAACAGCAACTGGGCCAGCAAGGAGGAAGGCAGGGTGACCCTCAGTGGCTCCCTGTGCCCATCTCAGCCTCTTGCCATAAAACTCAGCCATCAGTGGCCAGGATGACAGCAGTTCCGAAGATGCCCACACTCTCTCCAAGGAGCTTCATCTGGTTCCAGAACTCAACACGCCGCGTGTTGTGCCAGTAAGCAACATTGCCATCAATGAGCAGCATGACAGGGGGCAGCAGTACAGCCAGGATCTGGGCAGCGAGGGTCACGTAGTAGCCTGACAGAAAGGCCAGGGCCAGGACGCCATATAGCACGAAGAACAGCTGGATCATCAGCTCCCCTCCTGGGAGATGGTTCAGATACGCCAGCCGGTCCTCCTTGCTGTGCTGCAGTGAGTAGGCCTGGAGACATACCATCCTCTAAGACTCTCCAACAGGCTCAGAAGCCTGTCTGGGGAAAACCACCCCTGAGATGGCACCTGCAAATGAGCCCCTGCAGATGGGCTTCTGACTCCCCTCTTGGATGGGGGAACCTCTGAAAGTAGGGCCTTTGTCTCCCCCTCAGACTATGGAGCCCCAGGAGATTAGGGCCTATGTCTCCCCTCAGCCTAGGGGCTATGAAGGAAGTGTATTTCCACAGTCAGACTAGAGCTCCCACCTCTGAATATGGGAGCCCACACAGAGAGCTGTACATGAGATATACTCGGTAATTAAGATGAGACCTAATGGCCTGGGGCCTGTCCATGTCCCCAGTCACCGTGGCCTCCCCTAGCACCAGGGAGAACCGTAAGTGGCTACCCTAGAGCTCTCATCAGCTCTAGGGGGCAGAGTCCCAACTGGGGCCTGACCCCCACCAAACCTCTCCTTTATCCCCTTCTAGTCCTTTGGGGGCTGGAGCCATGAGAGAATCACCCCATCTTGTTCTCCTGGCTCTCAGGGTTGGAATTTAATTGCCAGTCTACCTCGTGGCAACACTTTTGGAGGAAGGGCCTCTCAACAGGCATTTGGAGGGCCTCTGAGGCCTAGAAGCTAGCCGGGGCAATTCCCAGAGAGCCAGGCCATCAGGAACTGCACTCAAGGCCTCATTCTGTGTCTATCTTCCTGGGGTTCTGCCATGGCTGGACTCACAGTTCACTCCCAGCCAGGCACCTCCAACCAACAGTCCCCCAACATACCACACAGATGAGGTAGATACCCAGGAACACCTGGCCGGTGGACTGCAGGGAGCGGCTGCGAGGTTTCCGGCGGTACAGCTCCCCAGCACCGCTGGCCAACACAAGAAAGCCGCCGATGATGGCAACTGTGCGAGAGTACATACGGACCTAGGCCGGGGTAAGGGGACCCCAGTCAAGAACTGCAGCTGCCACATCTTTCCTGGCTTCCCAGAGTGTAGAACCACCCCACTCTACACATCCCATTCCATCTGATGAACCCTCTTACATTTCCAAGCTTGGTGGGCAGATGCAACAGACAGATCATTTTATATATATATATATATATATATATATATAGAAACTGAGGCCCAGAGGGTTAAGAAAACTGTCAGGTCTGGCCAGGCGCAGTGGCTCACGCCTGTAATCCCAGCACTTTGGGAGGCCGAGGCAGGTGAATCACCTTGAAGTCAGGAGTTTGAGACCAGCCTGGCCAAAATGAGGAAACCCTGTCTACTAAAAATACAAAAATTAGTCGGGCATGGTGAAGGGCGCCTGTAATCCCAACTACTTGGGAGACTGAGGCAGGAGAATCGTTTGAACCTGGAAGGCGGAGGTTGCAATGAGCTGAGATAGCGTCACTGCACTCCAGCCTGGGCGACGGAGCGAGACTCTTTCAAAAAACAACAAAAAAGAAAACTGGCAGGTCCTACCTGCCAGTAAGTGGCAGAACCCAGACACAATGTGTTTCTCCCTTCCCCACTCTCAGATCTGTAGACTCTAATCTTGGTGTTCTTTATTCTACGTGGCATGGGATCTATGCCACAAAAACATTGATCTTGCTGCCCTATAGCTGTTCACACATCTTCCCCCCCTAAGGGTCTGACAGTCTCTTCCTCAAGGACAGTGCCTTTGTCCAACGTTATCTCCAAGCCTGCAGGGCCTGGCACAGGTTCTGGCTTAAATGCTATACTAATTACATTTTCATAAAATTATTTTATGAAAACTAGATACTCTCCAAGGTCCTTTGTACCCCATGAGTCTGAGATTACTAAACTAACAGTTTAAAAGATTCTGGGAACCAGGTGACCGGGGTTCTGGAGTATCCTAACTGTGTTGTGGCTTTGGGAAAGTGTTTCCCATCTCTAGACCTCAGTTTCCACACTTTGAAGAGGAAATTTGTGTGGTCTCTAAGATCCATTTCTGCGCTCTGTAATCTCCATAAGCCTAGGGGTTCGAACCTCCCAGGCTTCACACTGTGCACCTGGCCAGCACCATTCATCGCCCACCAACAGCCCTGGGCATTGGCCTCTGATTCCCCGTCACCCAGAGGGAAGCCCCTTTTGGGGCCAAGGCGCTCACCTTCAGCCAGTCCCCGTAGTGGACGTAGCCCCCGACGTAGGCGGCGTAGGTGCTAATGGCCAATTGGAGTGCGGCCCCCAGCGCGAACCAGCGCCGCTTCACGCCAAAGGACATGAAACTAGCGCACAGCACGGCCGCCCCCATGTCGAAATACAGGTAAGGCACTGGGATGTCGGGCTTCCTGCGAGCCGGGAGTGGGGAAGCAACGAGGACAGAATGAAGCGGTGGGGGAAGAAGATTGAGACCCCTTGAGTTCCCACAGGCTCCACTGCTCCCCAAAACCAGACTCCCCTCCCATGGGCAGGACCGCCCTACCAGATTTGGTACGACACCCAGACCAGAACCCCTCCCAGGGAGGTCCCAATTCCTCCCAGTCCAAGGGTCCCGACTTCTAACCCCCAATTTCTTGCCCACATCACCGCCCCCTGCCGCGTTTAGCGGCTGCGTAGGCCTGCTCACCGGCGTGCCTCAGCCCTCTCAGCGTACAGCATGAGCTGGCTGAAGCAGCCCCAAAAGGGGCAGCGTGTGAGCAGCACCGAACCCAACTGCATGATCAGCTGCAACATCCACCGTCTGGAACCTATCTTCGACGCCATCTTGGGAAAGGGCAGTCCGCTGCGGCCTCACCCCAGTCAGAGAAGCAGGCGCAGGGATGGGATACGCAGCTTCCGGGTCAAGCGCTTTTTCTTCTTTTTCCTTCCGGAAACAACGTGTCGCTCTCTAGTTCCGGATCTAAGGAACTAAGGGATATCTCAAGTCAGTCCATTTCTCCAGCTGCCATGCTCCCGCTGTAGCCCAAATTGTCATATTTTGTCAGTTTAATTGCAGCGGACATCCAGGTGGTCTCTGCATTCCCCTCCAGTGTGTTCTCAGCCCCTTCTCCCACCCCCCTACCCGTTTATATGTTCTCCTAACATCAGCTACCTTCCTTTGAATCACTTTGAATCCTTTGAATCCAGTTGCGAAGTCCAGCCTTCTCGTCTGCTCATGGAGCCTTCAGGGCCCATCTTTGTCCCTGCAAATTTGAAAACTAGACTAGAGGAAGGAACAGTGGGTTCAGGATAGCAGAAGTCTTGGACCATAGTGTGATGTATTGAAGCAAACTGGTCTTTGAATGCAGCCCGATCAGGGCCCTAATCCTAATTCCAACCCTGTGTGATTTTGGGCACATCACCTAAACTTTATGAGACTCATCATGAAATGGGGATAATGACACCTACCTCAGAGTTGTGAACTTTGTTTTTCTTTTTTTTGTTTTGTTTTGTTTTTGAAACGGAGTCTCACTCTGTCGCCTAGGCTAGAGTGCAATGGCACGATCTTGGCTCACTGTAACCTCCGCAACCCGGATTCAACCGATTCTCCTGCCTCAACCTCCTGAGTAGCTGAGACTACAGGCGCTCGTCACCATGCCTGGCTAATTTTTTGTATTTTTAGTAGAGACGGAATTTCACTGTGTTAGCCAGGATGGTCTCGATTTCCTGACTTCATGATCCGCCTGCCTCGGCCTCCCAAAGTGCTGGGATTACAGGCATGAGCCACCGCGCCTGGCCAGAGTTGTGAACTTTAAATGTGACAAGGTCGGTCCTAGTACATAGTAGTGGTTCAATAAATGGTACACATAACGCACCAGAGGAAACCCCCATTTCTGTTAAGTTCAAAGTAAGGGGTCCTCCTGGCTCAAAGTCACCTCTTTGGGTTTTGCCTTTTGCCTGTCCCCTGAGAGAAAAGGGAGATCTGAACATCTGGGACATCTCAAGTCAGTCCATTTCTCCAGCTGCCATGCTCCCGCTGTAGCCCAAATTGTCATATTTTGTCAGTTTAATTGCAGTGGACATCCAGGTGGTCTTTGCATTCCCCTCCAGTGTGTTCTCAGCCCCTTCTCCCACCCCCCTACCCGTTTATATGTTCTCATAACACCAGCTACCTTCCTTTGAATCACTTGGCACGATGGCAATTATATAGATAGATAGATACATAGATAGATAGATAGATAGATAGATAGATAAATAGATATAGATATACACACACACACACACACACATATATCTGCTTTATATATATATGCTTTTTTTTTTTTATTTTTGAGACAGGGTCTCACTGTGTCACCCAAGCTGGAGTGCAGTGGTGCAATCTTGGCTCACTACAGCCTACACCTCCCAGGTTCAAGCGATTCTCCTGCCTCAGCTTCCCAAGTAGCTGGGATTACTGGTGCCTGCCACCACACCTGGCTAATTTTTATTTTTAGTGGAGACAGGGTTTCACCATGTTGGCCAGGCTGCTCTCGAACTCCTAACCTCAAGCGATCCACCTGCCTTGGCCTCCCAAGGCGCTGGGATTACAGGCGTGAGCCACCGCACCCAGCCAATATATTTGTGATTATTTTATTGACAATCTTCCCCCACTAGATTGTGAGCTCCCTAAGCACAAACACGGTGCGTGGGTTTCTGTTTACTGTTTACAGATGCACCTTGACTTGTGATGGAGTTATAGCCTGATAAACCCATCATAGGTTGAAAATACTGTAAGTTGAAAATGTGTGGCTGACTGGAAGCTGTGGCTTGCTGACACTGCCCAGCATTGTAAGAGAAATACAGTTTCCACTGAATGCAGATCTGCTTTCGCACCAATGTAAAGTTGAAAACTCCAATGCTGGGAACCATCTGTAATATACAGGATGCCCTCAGGAAATATGTGCTGTACAGATAAATGAAAAGGTGTTGGGCTGGGTGGGGTGGCTCCCGCCTGTGATCCCAGCACTTTAGGAGGCCGAGGCAGGTGGATCACGAGGTCAGAAGTTCAAGACGAGCCTGGCCAAGATGGTGAAACCCCGTCTCTACTAAAAATACAAAAATTAGCCAGATGTGATGGCTGTAATCCCAGCTACTCTGGGCACCTGTAGTCCCAGCTACTCAGGAGGCCGAGGCAGGAGAATGGCATGAACCTGGGCGGCGGACCTTGCAGTGAGCCAAGGTCACACCACTGCACTCTAGCCTCGGCGACAGATCGAGACTCTGTCTCAAAAAAAAAAAAAATTCCCACCAGGCCAGCTGTGGTGGCTCACGCCTATTATCCTAGCACTTTGGGAGGCGAAGTTGGGGGGTGGATCACCTGAGGTCAGGGGTTCGAGACCAGCGTGGCCAACGTGGTGAAAACCCATCTCTACTAAAGATACAAAAAATTAGGCTGGGCATGGTGGCTCATGCCTGTAATCCCAGCACTTTGGGAGGCCGAGGATCACGAGGTCCAGAGATCAAGACCATCCTGGTTAACACGGTGAAACCCCGTCTCTACTAAAAATACAAAAAAGTTAGCCGGGAGTGGTGGCAGGCGCCTGTAGTCCCAGCTACTCGGGAGGCTGAGGCAGGTGAATAGCGTGAACCCAGGAGGCAGAGCTTGCAGTGAGCCAAGATCGCGCCACTGCGCTCCAGCCTGGGCAACAAGGTGAGACAACGTCTCAAAAAAAAAAAAAAAAAAAAAAAGCTGGGCATGGTGGGAGGCACCTGTAATTCCAGCTACTTGGGAGGCTGAGGCAGGAGAATTGCTTGAATCTGGGAGACGGAGGTTGGAGTGAGCCAAGTTCACGCCATTGCACTGCAGCCTGGGCGACAAGAGCAAAATTCTTGTCTCAAAAAAAAAAAAAAAAAAAAAAAAAAATTCCCAACCAGCCAGTGAAAGGTGGACAATAAAACCCGTTTTCTGGCCGGGTGCGGTGGCTCAAGCCTGTAATCCCAGCACTTTGGGAGGCCAAGGCAGGCGGATCATGAGGTCAGGAGATCGAGACCATCCTGGCTAACACGGTGAAACCCCGTCTCTATGAAAAATTAGCCAGGCGTGGTGGCGGGTGCCTGTAGTCCCAGCTACTCAGGAGGCTGAGGCAGGAGAATGACATGAACCCAGGAGGCGGAGCTTGCAGTGAGCCGAGATCACGCCACTGCACTCCAGCCTGGGCGACAGAGCAAGACTCTGTCTCAAAAAAAAATAAAAAATAAAAAATAAACTCTTTTCACATTTCATTTTAAACCAGCCACTAGGGTTGGGCATGGTGGCTCACACCTGTAATCCCAGAACTTTGGGAGGCAGAGGCACGGGTGGATCACTTGAGGCCAGGAGTTCGAGACCAGCCTGGCCAACATGGCAAAACCCCATCTCTACTAAAAATTAGCTGTGCATGGTGGCAGGAGCCTGTGATCCCAACTATTCAGGAGGCTGAGGCAGAAGGATCACTTGAATCCGGAAGGAGGTGGTTGCAGTGAGTCGAGATCGCACCATTGCACTCCAGCCTGGATGACAGAGCAAGACTCTGTCTCATAAATAAACAAACACAGTCACTAGGATAAGGCCTGGGTAAATAGAAAGACCATGAGAAACCAGGCATGGTGGCTCGCATCTGTAATCCAGCTACTCAGGAGGCTGAGGCAAGAGGATTCCTCGAGGAGTTTGAGGCTGCAGTGAGCTATGATTGCACTATTGCACTCCACCCTGGGTGACAAAGCAAGACCCCATCTCTAAAAAGTAAAAAAACACGAGAGAGGAATATATAGATGCAAAGAACTAGGGAATGAGATTGTATACATGTATGTTGGAGGGTGGGGAGGTCTGTAGGCAAGGGGAATGAGAAAAAGTCTGGGTTAAAGGTAATTTTGTCTATCTCTGCCCATCAGTGACAACCACACAAAACAAATTTCCTTTACCACAATACAGACACATAGTACAGAATCAACTTTCCAGTTGGTTTTATTTTTCCAGTCTCCTCACCTCTCCCTGTTTCAAATGGCCAAAATGGCCGAGGTGTACAGCCCTAAAGTGTTGATGAGGACCAGAACCAGGATTGTGTACAACATGTCCATAAAATAGTCCTAGGAGTCTGCCTGGGTTGTCCCTACAGGCACAATGCCCCACCCTCCCACCATAACCTTAGCAAGCAGTTTCCAATCAAGTCTCCAGCAGCAGTGGCCAGGGATTTGTATGAGGGGGAGAGGAAGATAGGATTGAGGAAGCTTGCCTTGGTACTCACTGCGCCCCTTCTCGGGGCTGAAGTCCCTCTCTACCTTTTCCTGCTCTTTCCTCTTTCCCAGAGGGATACTGAGAAGGGAGGGACCTGGGGCCAAATCCTCATTTCTAGGGTTGGGACAGATGCTGGCATCCTATCAGGCCAGAAAAGGGGGATGGGTGGGTGGCCTGGCCCCTGAGAAATGAACACAACCATTTGCCCCTGTGGTCCCCCCACCCCCAGTTCCTCCTACCCCTGCCTGGTGTTCTGTGTGGGAGACGAGTGAGGGGAGAAGAAAAGGCACACATACAATACCTTTAAGGGTAAACAAGCTTTATCCCACATAAATGGCAATGCAGATATAATAAGCAAATGATATAATAAGCAAGTTGCAATGGGAAGGGGAGAAAGGAAAAGAGATATATATTTTTATACTCAGCAGACTATGGAGGATTCACCACCAGACTGGGAAGCAACAGCAACAGCCTGGGCTCGAGAGTCGGACACCGCACTCACCAGACTATACTTCACCACCAGACTGGGAAGCAACAACCTGGGCTCCAGAGTCGGCCACTCGTCCGTGCACAGACGAGGAGAGGTCTCATGAAGCTTCAGCACAATCTAACACCCTAGCTCTTTTGTAACGAGTTGTTTGGCATGAGGTCCAGGCACGAGGGCCCTTCGTGACCAGGCTCAAGGAACACAAAAAGGTCAACTTGTTTTTGCGATTATCTGTTGTTTTTCAATAACTAACATATAGGAATAGATTGAAATAGAGATTTATCTGAAACAGTGCTGGATGAATGCCTCAAGGGGCTCACACAACCCGTTCCGGGACTTGGTGACCATTGTTTGTGTCCATGTTCAATTTAGTTCAAATTTAATATTTAACTTTTCCTCCACATTTGGCCTCAATCTGATACTCAATTGTAGGAAAATACT
This sequence comes from Nomascus leucogenys, assembly GCF_006542625.1. Classification (NCBI taxonomy): domain Eukaryota; kingdom Metazoa; phylum Chordata; class Mammalia; order Primates; family Hylobatidae; genus Nomascus; species Nomascus leucogenys. Next base: position 32,148,167 of record NC_044399.1, on the reverse strand, counting down.
CTTACAGATACACAGGAAAGGCACAATTGATATAGATTACAGATACAGGGTAAGCACAGGAGAATTGGAAGCATAGTTAATAAAAACCACACCCCTCATGGCTTTGCAAGGAGATTCATATTGTGAGAATTGTCAGGGATATACACGTAACATTCAGGATGCAGTAAGGGGCAAACTTTTCCTTGGGCTGCGGTAAGCAAACCTAATGCCATTTGACTTTGCAACACAACAGTACACAGCTGAGCAAATTTATTTGATTACAACATAAGTTCCATGCTACTATCATTAAGAGCTTTTTCTACACGTAAGCTGAATGTTTTAATTTGTTGCTGAAGCAGGATTGTACCAGTGGCAGGGGAGAATACTGCGACAGGGTACCGTCACCAGGGAGTCTGGCGCATTCATAACCAGCAACGTTTGTAAGCATCTAGATTACTGGGGAGAGGAATATTATCCCGGATGGTGAATGGAATTAATGGCCACCCCCAAATGTGTCTCCCTGTCCAGTGTGGGAGCAGGTATTGCCACCCGTAGGATTCACATACCTAGAGGGCCCCCCAGGGAACAGGAAGAGTTCTATTATAATTGTATCGCTGTAATGTGTAATTTAAGTAACAAAGGTGCTGTGTTTTGTTTGGGCTTGGGCAAAAATAGACTGTTTGGTTAAAAGAAGTCCAGGTTGGATTACAACTGTTATCCCGGGCCGGGTGCGGTGGCTCACACCTGCAATCCCAGCACTTTGGGAGGCTGAGGAGGGCGGATCACCTGAGCTCAGGAGTTTGACACCAGCCTGGGCAAAACGGTGAAACCCCGTCTCTACTAAAAATACAAAAAATTAGCCAGGTGTGGCAGCGTGCACCTATAGTCCCAGCTACTTGGGAGGCTGAGGTAGGAGAGTCGCTTGAACCCAGGAGGCAGAGGTTGCACTGAGCCAAGATCATGCCACTGCACTCCAGCCTGGGCGACAGAGAGAGACTCTGGCTCAAAAAATCAAAACAAAACCAAGTGTTATCCCACTTCCATTGGTATTGGCATATCCATTCAGAAATGTTAGCAGGGACAATTCTCCAAGGTAGCCCATTCCCAGCCGCCTCTGGCAACTTGACACAGAGCCAGCACTGACTGCAGTTGGCTTCTATTGCAGCAGTGGCTACCCAGTTGATGAACTCATTCTCAGCCTCAGACATGGTGATCCAGGTGCTGATTACTAGCAGACAGGTTATTCTCTGTAATAACAAAAATGGAGGGGAACATGATACTGTTTTTCATCTTTAGGAAATTGTACTACTGTGCCTTCATATTCTGCTCCAATAGCTACAAGGTCAGCAGTCTTAGGGGCAGGATCTGATGGACACTGTACCCATATTTTAGCTCCAGGATTTAAGTTGCCCACTCTGGTGGACCTGAATGTTCCATTCTATATGTTGTTTCTGTTGGGGTAGAAATTTCCTCGGGAGTTGTTGACAAGATACCACTAACAGCTGAGCAACCTGCATCTGCTGTTTTATAGCAAAAGAATCTGGAGTGGTATTGTATAAAATGACCTTTAACTCTCCCCGGTAATCACTATCAATTATAGCACCATACATTATAATGCCTCTCATTGCAAGGCTTGACCGTGTTGTAATCCATTCATCTGCATTCAAGTTTGCACTTATGGTGGAAATTTTGGCCTGTTGATCTGCCTGCTGATTAGTCTGTCAAGAGAAAGCAGAGATGCATGAGCACCAACATGGCAAACAGAGATAATGGTAGTGTGCGCAAGGATTCAGATACCTTCCCAGTATTGTTTTCCCCAAACCTCTTTATTCCCAATTAACCATTTGTTTCGTAGCCATTGGGGCATCCTAGTAGTGAGACCGTTTGCTACTGACCAAAAGTTTTTATACAAGTGACAAATCCCTCTGGCCTCCTCCTGAAGAGCTTTGAGGACGGCTACCAATTCAGCCAGCTGGCTGCTCCCACCACTTCCTTCATCAGAACCGGTGAGTTTTGGGAGAACTCATGACCCAAGTCATAATCATAAAGACATCATGGTTGAAGCAGAGGTGCTCTGTTTCCAGCAAAGCCCAACAGCAAGCTAACAATTGCTTCTTGAAAGGGGTATAAGCTTTGCCGGCCTCTGGCAGCTTCCGGGTCCAAAACTCCAAAGATACCCTCTTCCCATCTTGTTTCTGCCTAAGGCTCCAATTAGCATGTTGATTTAGGACAGTTACTTGCAGTTCTACTGGGCCATCCCATATGGACCACAGATCTAGGGCCAGTTGCACTGCTTGCTTAGCTTGTTCAAAAGCCATGGTCTCTTTCTCTCCCCAGTGAAAGTCATAGCCTTTTCTAATGACTGCATGCAGAGGTTGTAAAATGTTACCCAAATGGGGAATATGACGTTTCCAGAATCCAAACAAGCCAATTTCTGGGCTTCCTTTTTAGTGGAAGGGGTTGCAAATTCTAGTATTTTAGCCTTAGCCTTTGGTAAAATGGATTATTTCCCTTATTCCGTAGGATGCCAAGGAATTTTACAGTTTGTGCAGGTCCTTGAATTTTACTAGGGTTAATTTCCCATCTTTGAGATAGGAGCTGGGTTTGTACCTGCTCAAAACCCTGGCTGACTACTTCTTCAGTACTTCTACTTCCAGTACATTGACTGGGCCACTCAAACAGATGCCTTTTTCATCAATAGGCTGATAGCTTTGAGCCTGATCAGTCAAGACATAGGCCTGGCATTGGGCCAGGACCAGTCTGAAAGTCAGATTAGCATTTTCCTTTTCCAGCTTACATTTATCCTGTAGCAACCAGTCCCTATCTTGACACATTAACTTATAAGCAATAAGCAAGCACCATCCATGCAGGGAAATTCCCTCAGCGTCCCCTTTACCAACTGGGATTCCCTGCAGCATTTCACGCACAAAGGTTCAAATTGCACTAATTTAGATTCCCAATTTTCACAAAGGCCAATTCCCTTGGACCACTCAATGGCCACGGGGAAGAACTGGGGGAGTTCCCATCCCTGGATATGGAAGTCTCCAAGCTCCCAGCCTAGTCCTTGAGGCCGAAAAATGGCATGCTTTTTCTTTCGAATTCTGTTTGTGACACCAAAAATGTTCTGCGTGAGAGACGCACGAGGGGAGAAGAAAAGGCGCACACACAAAATACCTTTAAGGGTAAACTAGCTTTATCCCATGTAAATGGCAATGCAGATATAATAAGCGAATGATATAAGCAAATTAATAAGCAAATGATACAATAAGCAAATTGCAATAGGAAGGGGAGAAGGGAAAAGAGATATATATATTCACACTCACCAGACTATGGAGGATTCACCACCAGTCTGGGAAGCAACAGCCTGGGCTCCAGAGTCGGCCACTCTGTGCACAGACGAGGAGAGGTCTCATGAAGCTTCGGCGCAGTCTGGGACCCTAGCTCTTCTGTAACAAGTTGTTTGGCATGAGGTCCAGGCACGAGGGCCCTTTGTGACCAGGCTTAAGGAACACAAAAAGGTCAACTTGTTTTTGCGAGTGTCTATTGTTTTTCAATAACTAACATATAGGAATAGATTGAAATAGAGATTTCTCCGAAACAGCGCTGGATGAATGCCTCAAGGGCTCACACAACCTGTTCTGGCACTTGGTGACCATTGTTTGTGTCCATGTTCAACTGAGTTCAAATTTAATATTTAACTTTTCCTCAGACAACTGAGGAAAAGTGTTTGCTCGACTTTTCCGCAGACAACTGAGCTCCACAGACTTCTGAGGAACTTCCCTTTTCCTCTCTCACACCTTCCTTGGCTCTCCCTCCTCCAGCTGCCTTGACCTTGCTCTGCAGCACCCCTCACCTCTCCAGAAAGCTCCCCAGCTCCCCGGCTTCTTCCAGGCCCTGCCTTCGCTTGTGCTCAGCCATCAGCACAGCCACAGCCACCGTGAGCAGCACGGTGCCTGTGCTGCCCAGCACAGTGGCAGTCTCAGCCAGGCAAAGCTGGGCCTCCACACCACTCAGCACTGCCCGACAGCCTTTCAGGCCCAGCGCAAGTCAGGTTGCCCAGGTCTACCACACGCAAGTGCCACAGGTGACCCAACTTTCCGACGGCTCGCTGAAGGTCACAGTCATGTGTCCAGGGGTTATCGAAAAACAGCAGCCGCGTGCCTGCTGTCCGGATGCCTGCCACTGCCTTGAACTCCAGGTGCTGCAGTCGGTTGCCCACGAGAGAGAGAAGGCCCAGTGCTCCTAAGGTTGCAAATGCCTCGGCCTCCAGCTCACTGATGTCATTCCCAGCTAGAGAGAGGACTTCCAAGCCCAGCACAGTGGTCAGGGCAGCACCCTCCACCTGCTGCAGCTGGTTCCCAGCCAGCGAGAGCCAGTGTAGGTGGACGAGGCCCCCAAAGACCCCTGCGGCCAGTTCAGCCAGCTGGTTGTGGCTCAGGTTGAGCTGCTCCAGGCCCCCCAGGCGCCACAGGCTGGTGGGGTCCAGGGAAGTGAGCAGGTTGTGAGAGAGGTCCAGGCAGAGCAGAGAGCCCAGGGTAGCCAAGAAGTCTGGCGGCAGATGGGCCAGCTGGTTGTGGCTGAGGTCCAGCTGCTCCGGGAAACTCAGGCCCCTAGGGCCCCATCAGACAGATCCTGCAGGATATTGTGAGAAAGCAGCAACACCCGCAGTCCCCAAAGGCCCTGGAAGGCGCCAGCCGGCAGATGGCTGAGATTATTGTGGCTCAGCTCCAGGAGCCAGACTCCATCAGGCAGCCTGGAAGGGAGACGGAGCAGGTGGAGGCCCCCACAGTCCACCACGCTGCCTGAGGTAGGGCAGGTGCATGGTACTGGGCATGCTGCCACCAGACTCCTGAGAAAGACGGATGCCACCACTGTGACTATAGCCATTGTGAGGGAGGTGTGGCCACACCCACCCCATCCTTGCTCCATGAAGGGCTGGGGTGAGGATGGCATCAAGCACTCATGGCTGCTGAGACCTTCAGGCCTCACTTCTCCGCCTGGGCCCCTGGCAAGCACAGTGATGCTAGGGGAGAAAAACACAAGTAGATGCCATTCAGGGGTCTCACCATTTGCTGGGTGCCCAAACATCATCTCAAACACACCCTGTCTCTATCTCCCATGATTTTAAGTGTTACCTAAGCTTCTGGCAAGAACCCTCTTGGCCTGAGACCCCAGCATTCGGATCCCCCTCCCTTAACCATCTCTCATTCCTTCTTCCTGCTGGATGAGGAGCAATCAGGGAAGATGGCCTGTAATCCTCTGCACCTCCTCCCACCCCACACTGCACACACAGCAGCTCACTGACTTTTTTTTTTTTTTTTTTTTGCGATGGAGTCTTGCTCTGTCCCCCAGGCTGGAGTGCGGTGGCGTGATCTCGGCTCACTGCAAGCTCCGCCTCCCGGGTTCACGCCATTCTCCTGCCTCAGCCTCCCGAGTAGCTGGGACTACAGGCGCCCGACAACACGCCCGGCTAATTTTTTTGTATTTTTAGAAGAGACGGGGTTTCACCGTGTTAGCTAGGATGGTCTCGATCTCCTGACCTCGTGATCCGCCCGCCTCGGCCTCCCAAAGTGCTGGGATTACAGGCTTGAGCCACCGCGCCGAGCCACAGCTCACTGACTTTCACCCCCACTCAGACTGTTCTCTCCCTCTTACTTTCCCGAAGGAAGAGGAGCAGGATCATCAATGGCACACGGCAGCTGCAGCAAAGCCACACCAACAGCCAGAGTCACGCTCAGGAGAGACTGCACCTCCTCATAGTTACCACTGCTCTGCATGTTCAGAGAAGCTTATCTCGTAACTACAGCAATGATCCCTGAGAGTACAGGCTTCTCACTTTCTAGAGGGACCCAGGAGAAACTCTGCCTTCCCCGGCCCCCAAACATGCACTCAATTGCTCTCATGCAGCCAACATTTGTGGAGCTCCCGTTCTGCCAGAGATCAGAGCATCAACTAGATCCTGGCCCTGTCTGGCCACTGAGGATAGGGCCTCAGGCTGTGAAAGTCCAATGCACTCACCTGTGTTCCTGGCAACACCTGCACCTGAGTGCACCTGAGTGCAGCCCCAGCCCAGGAATGGCAGTGGAAAGAATCTGGGCTCTAGTTTCCTGCCTATCTGGCCTCCTGCCAGAGCCCTGCCCTCATGAGCAGGACCAGCTCTCAGGGAAGCCGCAGCCCCAAAGGTGAGCATGTGGGACAGGGTTAGGAAATCCCCAGCCTTGTGGCCTTGCATCCAGGGGAGCAGGGCTCACCCCCAGCCTCTTTCCTCACTTCCTTCTGGAGACCCACAACCTTCTCTGTATCGTCAGAATGGCAGCTTGAGGCCCCTTGGGGCCCTCCCTCAGTTCGGGTAGGAGTCAGGTGTCTCCTCCTCCATTCTATACTGCCTGCCTGAGAAATGTGCCATCATCTATAATTCACCCAGGTCTTGTCTTAGGCACAAAGGAAGGGAATGCTTTTTCTTCTCACTAGGCCAAAGGTCAAAACACTTCATCCTGGCATTTGAGGGGTGCCCAGCATCTCCTGGAACACAGTATTTGTGCCTAGTACCTCTGCCTTGCTCTAGGAGCCCAAACGTCCTGTCCAGGTTTCCTAGTGTGCTCACTAGCCCTGCCCAGTGAACTCTTAAGAGAATAAAAACGGCCACACAGAAGGGCCAGACATCTCATTAAAGGCTTCATTTAATCCTCAACTGAGGAAAGGAACTCTTCTTTATTTTTTTTTTTTGAGACAAGATCTCACTCTGTCACCTAGGCTGAAGTGCAGTGGTGCGATCACGGGCCACCACAGCCTCAACCTCCCAGGCTCAGGTGATCCTCCCACCTCAGCCTCCTGAGTAGCTGGGACTACAGGTATGTGCCACCAAGCCCAGCTAATTTTTGTATTTTTTGTAGAGATGGGGTTTCGCTGTGTTGCCCAGGCTGGTCTCGAACTCCTGGACTCAAGCGATCCTCCCACCTCAACCTCCCAAAGTGCTGGGATTTACAGGCGTAAGCCACTGTGCCCAGCCAGGGACTCTGATTTTACAGATGAGGAAACCAGTGTTTGACAAAGCTAGTTAAGTTTCCAAGTCATACTACTAGTTAGGGGCAGAAGTAAAATCTGACATAACTCAGGCCTGACAGAATCTAGTCATGCTTGGCAGAGCATGGTGGCTCATGCCTGTAATCTGAGCACCTTGGGAAGCCAAGGTGGGCAGACCACCTGAGGTCAGGAGTTCAAGACTAGCCTGGCTAACATGGTGAAACGCTGTCTCCAAAAATACAAAAAAATTAGCCGGGCGTGGTGGTGTGCACCTGTAGTCCCAACTACTGGGGAGGCTGAGGCAGGAGAATCACTTCAACCCAGGAGGTGGAGGCTGCAGTGAGCTGAGATCACGCCATTGCACTCTAGCCTGGGCGACAGAGCAAGACTCGGTCTTAAAAAAAAAAAAACATTAGCTGGCACATGCCTGTAGTCCTGGCTACTTGGGAAGCTGGGGTGGCAAGATTGCTTGAGCCCAGGAGGTTGAGGCTGCAGTAAGCTGATCATGCCACAGCACTCCAGCCTGGGTGACAGAGGGAGACCTTGTCTTAAAAAAAAAAAAAAAAAAAAAGTCAAGGTCTACTAGACAAGAGCAAAGGGGTGAATAACATAGATTATCCCTAGAATGGGAAGAGTAGCAAAACTACTATCAACCTAGGGCATGAGTCTGAGCTTCTGGTTAATCTCAAGCCCCTCGGAATTAGTTCAAGTGATCTGGTACAAGCAGATTATACTGGAAAAAACTTGAGGAATCATTGTCAATAATCTTTAAGAAAACATTACCAACAGAAGTTTGCTAGAGCCTTGAGTTCAGCAAAATTTCCAATTTTCAAGTCACATAAGTATAACACTTCACGAAACTCAAAACGGGCTCATTTAACATATTATGTCTGAGCAATTTTCTAAAACATGAGGACCACTAGGTGCCCACGAGTTCACTAAAAATAAGTTTTACGGCCGGGCGTGGTGGCTCACGCCTGTAATCCTAGCACTTTGGGAGATCGAGACGGGCGGATTGCCTGAGCTCAGGAGTTCAAGACCAGCCTGGGCAACATGGTGAAACCCTGTCTCTACTAAAATACAAAAAAAAAAAAAATTAGCCAGGCGTGGTGGCGTGCACCTGTAGTCCCAGCTACTTGGGAGGCTGAGGGAGGAGAACTGCTTGAACCCGGGAGGCAGAGGTTGCAGTGAGTGATAATCGTGCCACTGCACTCCAGCCTGGTGACAGAGTGAGACTCCGTCTCAAAATAAATGAATAAATAAATTTTACTCAAACGACTTTATTTCCTTTTTTGATAGGGCTATCAGATGTCTACTGTAAACATCTGGATGTTATTAAAATCTCTCAGGATATCCCTTTGGATAAGATGAAAACACAGAAGACAGTTTATAAAAATTAAAAATAACAACATTGGGATGGACAACTAGTAGCCTGCGATATAGAATCAAGTTTTTTTTTAAAGCTCTTAATAGGTTAAAATTGTTGGTTAACATGGCAAAGCCTTGTCTTTACTGAAAAATACAAAAATTAGCCAGGTGTGGTGGCGCATGCCTGTAATCCCAGCTACTCGGGAGGCTGAGGTAGGAGAATCACTTGAACCCAGGAGGCGGAGGTTGCAGTGGGCCAAGATTGCACCCGTGCACTCCAGCTTGGGTGACAGAGTGATACTCCATCTCAAAAAAAAAAAAATAATAATAATAATAACAGCGATAAATGTAAAATTCAGTATTTAGGAATCTAAAATCTACTTACACAAGCTGGAGAAGAGTTGGCATAATACCTACTTCTGTGATGAAGTCTGGGCAGATTTTGCTGATCACATCAAACTGAATCAACAGTGTGATGTATCTGCCAAAAGAAGCTAGTTGCTATAGTGTCCAACATTGCAGTAAATGGTTGCAGGAAAGGTCCCAGTGTGCTAACAGACCATGCCCAGTGCTGGGACCACACTCAAGAACTAGGAAAGCATCCTTCAAAAGCCATCTGACTGGAGAAGATAGTTCTGAGTCACATTTGCCGATTTAGCAATGCCCGTGCCCCTCACCTGAAAGAGGGACTACCATGCAGGACACCTGAGCATTAGCCTTAGTTCTAATGGTGAGACGCCACTGGAGGTCAAGAAGGGCACGGACAGCTGCCACATGTTGCCTCCTTGAGTAATGAGCGCCCCATCAATGTAAGTTCAAGTAGAGGCAGTCTGCTGAGGACGCTATACAGGAGATATGTAAAGTGGGAGGCGGTACTATACTGTATAAACTCTAAGAGCCTGGCATCATTAAGTGCTAGGAAATCTGTTCTAAACTTCCGATACAAGCCCCAGCACAGGAAGCATCCTGTTTGCACTGTCAACACTGACTGCTGAGTTACATGGCTACATGTCCTGCCTGGAGCCAGTACGTAAGGGCAACAGCAAGACACTTTCAGAAAAGTCTCATCTGAACAAAACTGAAGTGTACATGATGACAGCACACATTTACAAGAGTGAAGGATCCCATATTATACTCACTCCCTTTCATAAATATCCTCAGCTCAACTCCCCTCTCCCTCCACAGTACAGACTGGACACATCTCTCAACCTGGCTGTACCCAAGTATTCACCTTCTGTGTGTCTGCACTAAGGACACTCGACATGATTGGCAGAGGCACACAATGGGTGCCTATTTACCCCCAAAATTCATGAGCACGCATCTCTAAAAGGGCACTCAACAGTCTTACCCTATTCCCCTTTCAGGTTAACTGGGCCACCAGACAGGAAGTCACTTACCCTCACCTCCCTCATAAATCTACAGACTCACCCCCTAGCACTGCCCTCTCAGGGAAGAAGGGCCCCTCCTATCTGAGGCAAATCTACCCACTGTGGCCAGAGATCCCAACCTCTAGTCTTTTCAGAGTTCACAGGTGATGTGACAGTCACTGAATGTCTAACTCCATCCCACACTTCTCTAAGCCCAGGCTTGTTATCCAGCTGCCCATTTGCCATCTGCTCTTCAGTGTTTCCTGGGCAAGACAAAATGGCAATTCAAAAATTCCAGATTCTTCCACAAACTTCCTCTCCTATTGTTTGCCACCTACCTAGAAGGCATCTTTCATTCCTCTCTGTCCCTCACTACTTTGCCCTCACATTCAGTGCATCAAGTCCTGTCGGCCCTGAAACCAATTCTCTGCCACCACTGTCTTCCACCCAGACTGCTGCACCGACCCCTAACCCAGCAGACTCCTTGCTTCCGCTGCCACCGTCTGATACTGGACCAAGTCCCGTGGCTGCCCATAGCGCCAAAGAACCCAGTCTCTAGGATAACTGTAAGGTTCTGCACCACCTGGCTCCACCTACTTCTCTATCGTGCTGCTCAGCAGGCTTCAGCCGCCTGTCTTCTGTCAGTTCCTGAACATCCCAAGCTCTTGTCAACCTGACTTTAGCACCTGCTGTTTTCTCTATCCAAACACTCTTAGCTAGCACCTTGTTCTTCAGATTTCAGCTGAAATCACATCTCAGTGGCCATATAAATATTCTCTCGAGACATACAGGCCCCTCCCTCCAGTAAGCATAAGCAACAACTTTAAGCTAGGAGACAGACCAGAATAAAAGGGGCCAGATCAGTAAAAGAATCCACCACTTGCTGGTCCCTCCACGAAAGACCTGTAAGAAGTTCTTGTCTAACACTGCAGGAGTCCGCACCAGAGGACCAAAGAAAAAGGAGAGGTTAGTTGATCAGTCACTGGAAATATGCCTTAGCCTCACCTTACCCAGCCAATTAAGAAACTTAGCTCCAATTTAGACTTTTCAACAAAACTGGAAATTATAGAAAAATGGGAGAGGCCAGATAGGAAGGGGGACTACAATCTGACCAGACTTGGTCCCAGCTGCCAGAGTCTGCTCTAGAGAAACCTGAGGTCGATTCCTGTTGCTTTCTGGTCTGGAACCAGGTGCATCTCTCTTTCTTCCCCTGTATCCTTTATTGGTCGTTTGTCCTCTTTCCAAACTTGAACTCTAAGCTTTCCTCAAAACCTACTCCTGGATCACTTTTCATATTGACTCAGGCAACATATCCAGTTATTATGCTGATGACTTTAAAAACTCTATTTTCCGTTCTGTCTCAACAACTGGGTATTAGCAAATACAAAATGAGTGAATAACTTTCCCTGCCTTGGAGCCTCAAGACACCCCAATAGACCACTAAAGATAAATCTAAACAAATACCCAAAAGGCAACTCATATAGGAATCAGTTTCCATTCCAATTGTCAAGAATGGCTTCACGGGTGGCCCTGAAGCAGGGTATTGTAGAGCAAGATAGAGATCACTGAGGTTGGAAGTAATCTTAGAGATCATCTAGCCCCTTACCTTATATATATGTATCACTTCTAAGATGCTAATAAATTGGAGTATACCATTGACTTAACTTTGTGGACTGGAACCAGTTGGCAAGTTTCTTTTGACATCATGCACTGCACTTTCAGAAACACAAGGGGCAAGGAACGGTGTCTAAAAATCTAGAAAACAACATTTGTATAGGAAAGAATGTGAAAGGATAAAAAAAGATGTTAACAATGTTTTAGGGGGTGGTAGATGAAAATGTCTGCCTTGTTTTCTAGTTTTTCTGTAATGAGCCACGTAAGGTTGTTTTTTGTTTGTTTTTGAGACAGAGTCTCGCTCTGTCGCCAGGCTGGAGTGCAGTGGTGTGATCTCAGCTCACTGCAACCTCCGCCTCCCAGGTTCAAGCAATTCTCCTGCCTCAGCCTCCGAAGTAGCTGGGACCACAGGTGCACATCATCACGCCCAGCTAATTTTTTGTATTTTTAGTAGAGATGGAGTTTCACCACGTTGGCCAGGCTGGTCTTGAACTCCTGACCTCAAGTGATCCACTCGCCTCGGCCTCCCAAAGTGTTGCGATTACAGGCGTGAGCCACCGCGTGAGCCACCGCGCCTGGCTGTGTAAAGTTTTTATAACATAAAATAACAAATTTGTTTTGAAACTATTACAGTCACACAATGTATCACCAGAGCATCTTTTTCAGATACTTCATACTGTTTATCTGATTATGTTAAACCCCTAAAATTTAGGCAATATATGCAGATGATTCCAAGTTTTTTGTTTTTGTTTTTGTTTTTTGAGGCGGAGTTGCACTCTGTCGCCCAGGCTGGAGTGCAGCGGCGTGATCTCGGCGCACTGCAAGCTCCACCTCCTGGGTTCAAGTGATTTTACTGCCTCAGCCTCCCGAGTAGCTGGGACTACAAGCATGTGCCACCACACCTGGCTAATATTTTTGTATTTTTAGTAGAGACAGGGTTTCACCTTGTTAGCCAGGATGGTCTCGATCTCCTGACCTCGTGATCGCCCGCCTCGGCCTCCCAAAGTGCTGGGATTACAGGTGTGAGCCACCACGCCCGGCGGATTCCAAGTTTCTTAAAGAGGAATTCTCTGGCACTGATGGCCTCCAGCAGTGAGAGGAAAGTAATCCTACCATGTAAATCTAACATCCTCCAACCAGGCAACCAGCTCCCTCCCACACTCTCACTTCTGCCACTGTCCTTACCACTCATCCTGTACATTTCAGCTTCCAGTACTACACATTCTCACCACAGTACCCTCCATGCTGTAGCCGCCATACCACGTAGGACAGCACACTCAATCTGTGTATGAATGAAATGCCTCTATTTCCTTTACCAGTATGTCTCAACAGGAGAACAGATTTTGAGACACATTCTTAGCTTCAAATATGTCAAGGGGCCTTTACCCTCCTCAATCAGTAGTTCACAGGCTGGAGCCACTGAACTCATATTGAAGTGCTTGAGCAATTTTCAAATTTTCAAAACACCAAACAGAAATCAGCAATGAGCTGCTCAGACTTGAATGGCACAGATTCAGTATCAACTCACTGTGGTAAGGCTGTTTATACAATAATTGGATGCTCTAAATAGCAGTAACTCCAAAGGCGTGTGCACGGTGGTGGCGAGATAATCAGGTGCTGGGTGTAGAGGTGTGCGTGTGTGTATATTTGGGGAGAAAGGAGAACACCCCAAAACAAAGCCAAGGAGACACTGCAAAACTACTGTCCATGCTGCATCATAGATGTAAGCTCTCTGCACCACGCTCTTCCATGGTTCAATATGCTTTCAATCTAGGTGACAATTTCTGCCATTCTCACTAATCTCCCGTGTTCCAGCCTCATTCTGGCAAACAAAAGTGAGCAGTACACATGCCATCACTTTGGAAAGTCCCAGTGCATTAGGAACCCATGAGTGTTAAGCCTCAGGCCTTCTTCTAGCTCTGCTACCACAAGCAGGTGGGGCACATCTAGACAAGTCACTTGGCCTCAGGGGAACTCATTCTCTATTCTGAAAAATACTTTTGAAAATTATAATCAAGGCCAGGTGCGGTGGCTCACGCCTGTAATCCCAGCACTATGGCAGGCCGAGACGGGTGGATCACCTGAGGTTGGGAGTTTGAGACCAGCCTGACCAACGTGGAGAAACCCTGTCTCTACTAAAAATACAAAATTAGCCAGGCATGGTGGCACGTGCCTGTAATCCCAGCTACTCAGGGGGCTGAGGCAGGAGAATCGGTTGAACCCAGGAGGCGGAGGTTGCAGTGAGCCGAGATCGCACCATTGCACTCCAGCCTGGGCGACAAGAGTAAAACTCCATCTCAAAAAAAAATTATAATCAAAAGCATTCCTTAGGCACTCCAAGGAAGGGTTAAGGGGTGAGATCTGTGAGACCGAGGGCAGGGCTCTGAGACCCCTACCCCTGCCTGAACCAGATCTGCCCAGGTGCTTTACATATTAGCCTCCCTTAAAATGCCATCTAAACAAAGCCTTTTTTTTTTTTTTTTTTTTAAAGAGACAGTATTTTGCTGTCACCAGGTTGGAGTGCATCCTAGAGTGCAGTGGTACAATCACAACTCACTGCAGCCTCAACCCCCCTGGCTCAAGTGATCCTCCCACCTCAGTCTCCCAAGTAGTTGGGACTACAGGCATGTACCATCGCATCTGCCTAATTTTTTTTAAACCTATTTTTTGTAGAGATGGGGGGTCTCACTATGCCATCCAGAATGGTCTTGAGCTCCTGCCTTGGCCTCGCAAAGTGCTGGGACTACAGGCATGAGCTAGTGCACCTGGTCTAAACTAAGGCTTCTAAAGCAAACATGGAACTTCTGGAAATCATCTACTCCAATCTCACCTCCAGATTTAACTATCCAAGGATCAAGCTAACATTTATACTAACATTTACAGAGCACTTTCTAAGTATTAGGCTTTTAAAATATCTTATTAACCCTTCATATCAATCCTAGGAGATGGATATTATTTCCACATTTACAGTTGGGAAATTTAAGGCTAAGAAAGATGAAATGACTTATCCAGGAACAACATGAAGAATGAAGTTATCAAAGCCCTTGTTCTTTCTTCCACACCTCACTGCCTGCCTTTCCAACCACACTAACTCCGCCTCCTGAACTGCTTAAAGTTCCACATCATTTTAGCAACTAAAACTAAGGAGTCAAAAGTGCTTCCTGCCAAACCCAGTTGGTACTCACTTCCCCCCCCCATTTACAGAATTAAGACTAATGGGGGGGGGGGGGGACAGGAAGATGCGGGACACATGATGAAGAGCTTCCTCCCAAGGCTTGCTGTTTCCCACTAATCACCTCCACTCGTTTCACTGTATCTCTTAGGCTTTCTAGATCTTACAAGGTCTCTTCCCTTCTCCCTCTCTCACCTTCTCTAAGTCTACATTCCCATGTAGGCTAAATCAAAGGCTCAATTCTTTAAATCAAGTTCTGACCAGTGGCAGGTGGATCTGAAAGTTTACTTCTCAGCTCGACGACCATTTGTGCCTCCAAACAGTCCTGTAACAAATGGTTCTATGTATGTGACTACAGCCTTTTTCCCACACTCCACCTACACACCACTCCAAACCCTGGACCCCCATCTTAAATTACACCCTGCATTATATTTCTGGATGAGTCCATGGGGGTGAAAAGAGAGGGTAAATAGTAGGAAGAAGAGACTCTAAAGGGAAAGGTCAAACCAGACAGATGTACCGTCTTAGGGTACCTTGGATCCTCTCCCCTGGGGCCTCTAAAGGACGCACAAACCTGAGACATGAGTGATGGTTAAAAAAATTTGGGTTTTATTGTTTTTGCTAAATAATACTAAAAAAAAAATTCATTTTGAAGGCAGGGCTTGAATTATTTAATTTTGATCCATTTATTTAATTAAAAAAAAAGGAAGGGGAAAGAGATCATGGCCAAAAAAAATAGTAGTTAACCCCCACCCCACCCCCAAAGCTCTAGCCAGTCATGTGAGCATCACCCACATCCCACTCAGTGCCTGATATTCGGATGGTGGCATACTCTGCCCCAGGAGACTGCCTGAAGGCACGGGGCAATGGGTACCAATTTTAGCTCTCAGCAGGTTAGTCAACCAGACAAACTGGTGGGCTGAAATTCTTTCCAGGTTTTCTGCTCATTGGCTGAGCACATACAAACTGTCATAAGCTTGTAAAATTTAAGGGGAGTTGAGGTGGGGCATAAGAGCAAGAGGGCAGCAGGAGAAGAGAAATTATGGGTCACCCAAGCTTTTTCCTGGGCTAGTGGCTCTGGATATAGATTTAAAGAGAGGTCAGAGTAAATGGACTCTAGGTTTCTTATCAAAGAAAATTATCCCTCAAAGAGGAGCTGAGATGTGCCATGCAAGAGAGTTCTTCCTGCAGAGGCACAGGAGAAAGGGCAGCTGACTCTCTCATGTGGAGAGAGTGGCGAGGAAGTTCTTCCAGTACCATGAAGTAAGACAGGCAGAGGGAGAATCCTGAGGTTTGGGCCAAATGTGAGACTGGTACACACACAGTTAAAGACTAAAAAGCCATCAGGAACCCTCAAAGCCAAATTCTATCTGCACACTGGCTCTACAAAGTTCGCAGCAAGAATCTCTTGCACCAAGTCAAGTTAGTGGCCTAGCTATGATGGATGGTGGGGAGGGCAATACATTTTTATTTTCAGAGGGGTGAGGTGGGAAGAACAGCCATGATCTAGTAAAAAGAGACCTGCAAGAAGCAGAAAATATTTAGAGAACATTTTAATATATATTTTCATATATATATTTAAAGTTAAGAAAAATAAAACTAATTCAAGCCATGCCCTTTGCAAAAAAAAAAAAAAAAAAAAAAAAAAGAAAAGAAAAAAAGGAAAAGAAAACAAAAATTTAAAGTGAGACGTTTGCTGCTCTGGTCTCAACTTAAGAATCACAGTCAGCTTGTTACTTTTATTTTGGAAGAAAAGATGTAAAAGTTTCTTTCAATCATTCAGAAGGCAAGTGTAGCCACTTATAAAAACAGAATGGCAGGAACAGACTAGGAAAAGAAAGTCAGAAGTAAAAGGGCAGAGTGGGAAAAGAATTTTCAAAAATAAAATTAACAAGGTGACTGTTCCAGAAGAGGGCTGTGAAAAGGACATGGTGGACCGAAGTCTGTTAGTCAAGTAATGATTCAACTTTTAAATTATTCTCTTGTTCTTTTTTGTTGGGTGTTTTGTTTGTTCAAGTCTAAGATTTGGAAATGCTGACCCTTTGTTAAGAGCCAACAGGACATATAGGATCCCTTCCCTCCCCCGGCCTGCCTCCGCTGAAGCCACCACCAGCGCCTCCTTGGCTGGATGCTGGAAGAGTCCTCCATGTGTACGGACTCAGGATGACAGGGCAGCCTCCTTCTGTGGTTGCTGGGCTTGTGAACGTTGCAGTATCTTTTGGCTTTCCACGTCTCTAAAATGTTTTTCAACCTGAAAAAGACCAGGCAACCCAGGTCAAAAAGGAGATGGGGAAGAAAGGTCTCCCAAACAATCCAACCCAGGTTTCCACAGCCCCATCCTGGCTGTCCAGCCCATGTAATAATATCCAGGCACCTTTGCCCTTGCTGTCTATTGGCCTTCCCAACCACAAGGTAGGCCAGGGCCTCCTGCTTCAGCCACATTTTTTTTTGCATTTTCCACTAAGATTGGCTAGAAGAAGGTGAATCTACAAACTAAACTATAAAATATAATAAGGGGAGATTATCATGACCTAAACTCCTCCTCTCTTCTATACACAAGTAAAAAATGAAAAGCTGGTGGAGGAATTACAGTCTTATCATACCTCCTACATCTACAATGTTGGTCTCCCAATGTTCCTCAGAGGAAAAAAAAAAGCAGGAGTGTTTTTTAAGTTTAACAAATGCTAAGTCCAGTGACATATGCAGGGTCAGAGACACCGACGGCAACTGATTTATACCAACTAGATCTTTCTAGAAGGGTATCTGCAGCTAAGAAAAACCCAAAATGGGGCCAGGCGTGGTGGCTCATACCTGCAATCCCAGCACTTTGGGAGGCCAAGGTGGGCAGATCACTTCAGGTCAGGAGTTCGAGACCAGCCTGGCCAACATGGTGAAACCCCATCTCTAGCCGGGTGTGGTGGCATATGCCTGTAGTCCCAGGTACTCGGGAGGCTGAGGCAGGAGAATCGCTTGAACCCGGGAGGCGAAGTTGCAGTGAGCTGAGATCGTGCCACTGCACTCCAGCATGGGCGACAGAGCGAGACTCTGTCTCTAAAAAAGAAAAACTCAATATGGGATGAGAGAAACTGCTCAGGCCCAATACCATGGAACAGTCTTGCTAATTCCAAAAAGCCAGCAAACGACGTAGGGTCACCCACTCACTTCATTCCATACCACCCAGTGGTTCCATTCCCACAGGAGTGGCCAAGCAACAGCTGCAGAGCCCCCACAGTACGGGGAAGGCAGGGAGCCCAGACAGGGCTGCTAGAGGAGGCAGAGACTGTAGCACAATGTCCTGGTCTGGTGCTAAAGACTGAAGGCCGGAGGAACCATCCTCTCTCCCCTAAAGTCTGAAGGCTCCTTTACTTACTATTTTGCGTACATGGCTCAGTGCACTCCCTTCTTTGCCTTTACAGTTTTCCACTTGATATGGGGGTGTAATAACAACTTCTTCCATGACTACGATGTTTTTTTCTTGCCATTTACAGTCTTTAATGCTGGAAGGAGAAGACAGCAGGCAAAATGTAACCTCTTGGGGGCATCCCACATCTCCTGTCTGATGAATAAATAACTCCAGAAGGCTGATCCCAAGTTCCCAGCTCACCACTCAGCCAACAACTAGATGCCAGCAGCCCATATAGTAGCCAAGAAACATTCCTTGGGTGCCACTGGCTAGAAAAGCAATGAAACTCATGCACATTTATTCTCGGTAGAGCCCAGAAATTGTTACTCTGAAGCATCAGAGACCTGGAGAATCATAAAAATGTGATGGTGGCCTCAAGAATCCAAACTAAGATAGCAGCCTAGGGCAGAGGCTGGCAAACTTTTTCTCTTAAGGGTCTCTTAACAAACATTTTAGGCTTTGCAGGCCATATCATCTGTTACAACTAGCACTGAGTTCTGCCATAGTTGTACAAAAGTAGCCATGGACAATAGGTAAAACAGATGAGCAGATGTGGCCTGCTGGCACAGTTTGCCAATCATTGGCCTAGGGAGAAATACCACCTTTAGAAAGACAGGAGAACAGGCCAGGCGTGGTGGCTCACATCTGTAATCCCCGTGCTTTGGGAGGCCGAGGCGGGTAGATGGCTTGAGTCCAGGAGTTGGAGACCAGCCTGGGCAATATGGCAAAAACTCGTCTCTACTAAAAATACATACAAAAAATTAGCCGGTAGTGGTGGCATGCGTCTGTAGTCCCAGTTACTCCGGAGGCTGAGGTGGGAGAATCACCTGAGCCGGGGAGATCGAGGCTACAGTAAGCTAAAATTGCACCACTGCACTCTAACCTAGGCAATAAAAGTGAGACCCTGTCTCAAAAAAAAAAAAAAAAAAAAAAAAGAAAGGCTGGGCGCGGTGGCTCACGCCTGTAATCCCAGTACTTTGGGAGGCCAAAGCGGGCGGATCATGAGGTCAGGAGATCAAGACCATCCTGGCCAACATGATGAAACCCTGTCTCTACTAAAAATACAAAAATTAGCTGGGCGTGGGACTGCGCGCCTGTAGTCCCAGTTACTCGGGAGGGTGAAGCAGGAGAATCACTTGAACCTGGGAGGCAGAGATTGCGGTGAGCCAAGATTGCACCATTGGACTCCAGCCTGGCAACAGAGTGAGACTCCGACTCAAAAAAAGAGAGAGAGAACAAACTCCCCATCTTACTATGATCTATACTCTGACCCTTATCACCCATAATGGGAGCTGCTTTTCAGACTGGCTCTTCTCAATTATCAGACAGTTGGGCACTTGCCAGACTGGGAAAACCCATTCCAGTTCACAACTGGGAAGCCCCAGGGCAGCTGATGCGACTGGGAGTTCCTTCACATACCTGTAAATGTTCAGATACTCACACCATGGCCTCAAACAGCTCTGGTGCCAGCTGCCATCTGTGCACCAGATCCAGGGTGGTTAAACAGAGTAACAGATGGCAGTGTGGGGCGGGGGGGAGGGGGGGTGGAGAGGGGTGTCAAATCTTCCAGTTTTTCAGCAGCTAGGGAAGCTAGTGGAGAGTCAAATGACTTCTGCTGTGACAAAATGTCTTTTTTTTTTTTTTTTTTTTTTTGAGACAGAGTTTTGCTCTTGTCACCCAGGCTGGAGAGCAATGCACAGTCTCGGCTCACCGCAACCTCCACCTCCAGGGTTCAAGCAAATCTCCTGCCTCAGCCTCCCAAGTAGCTGGGATTACAGGCATGCACCACCACGCCTGGCTAATTTTGTATTTTTAGTAGAGATGGGGGTTTCACCATGTTGGTCAGGCTGGTCTGGAACTCCCGACCTCAGGTGATCCGCCCACCTCGGCCTCCCAAAGTGCTGGGATTACAGGCTTGAGCCACCGCGCCCGACCAACAAAATGTCTTTTAAGAGGTGGTAAGAAGGTGGCCTGCTCTAACTCCCTGTGTTCATCCCAATCTACACTGGGAAAAGTGATACAGATATAACTTTCCCTTAATAAAAACTGCATCAGCTTTTAAAGAAAGGCATAAAACAACAAAATCAAAGAGAAGAAATCACTAGTTCTAAGTTATGGACTACTAGGTCTAGAAGGGACCGTTAGGGATAATCTAATCCAAAACTAAGTTTTACACACAAGAAACTAAAGACCAGAGAAGACAACTTGTCCATGATTACACTTCTGTGTGGAAAGGGGGCTACAGCACCTGCACCTCTGGATGCCGGTGTATTGCCAATATCCTACCCAGCTTCCCCAGTAGACTTTTAGGAAGACAATCACCCAAAAGCCTGCCACCAGACAGCACAACCAGGTAGCATTACCCCAGGACAAAGGACCTCTCTGATCCCCCAACTCACGTCTTGTGAATGGTCTGGAAGAGCTGCTGGCCCTCTAGAGAGACACCAGCACTGATTGCATAGGCCTGGCTCAGCTTCTCCTCCTTCTCTGTCCGTGCTTTGCTGGCAAGCTAGGGTGGAAGAGAGGAAAGAGACTCAGAATAGGATTCATCTTCATTCTTCCCAACAGTCAGGACCTAAGCTGAAAAAAGGAGGCCAGGAAAGACTTGTTTGGACAGATTCTGTTTTCTCAGAAGTGAAAAGTGAAACAAATTTTAAAAATCCACAACATACCTGAAGTTACTGGTATTCCAAGAAAACGTTCCTTCCTTCCTTCTAATATTTACTGCATACCTACCATGTGCCAGACATTCACTATGCTAGGCTAAATACAGCCTGAAGTGGGTGGGGGAGACAGACTATAAACAAGGAACTGAAATCAAGGTAATTTCAGACAGTGATAAGCACTAGGAAGAAAATAAAGCACTTTTAACATTATAGAGTGTGGCTGGAGGACTATGTGATGGCAAATGATGGTCAGAGATTTAAAAATATATACATTTCCCACCAGAGGTGGTGGCTCATGACTGTAATCCCAGCACTTTGGGAGGCCCAGGCAGGTGGATCACAAGGTCAGGAGGTCACGACCAGCCTGGCCAAGGTGGTTGAAACCCTGTTTCTACTAAAAACACACACACACAAAAATTAGCCAGGCGTGGTGGCGGGCTCCTGCAATCCCAGCTACTTGGGAGGCTGAGACAGAGAATTGCTTGAACCCAGGAGGAGCAGGGTGCAGGGAGCTGAGATCGCGCCACTGCACTCTAGCCTGGGTGACAGGGCAAGACTCCGTCTCAAAAAAACAAACAAAAAATACATATACACATACACATACACACATACCAACACACACACACACACACACACACACACACTTCTAACTGGGTGCATCATTGAGGTCGGGAGTTCGAGACCAGCCTGGCCAACATGGTGAAACCCCGTCTCTACTAAAATTACAAAAATTAGCCGGGCGTGGTGGTGCGCGCCTGTAATCCCAGCTACTCAGAAGGCTGAGGCAGCAGAATTACTTGAACCCAGCAGGCAGATGTTGCAGTGTGCCGAGATCATGCTACTGTACTCCAGCCTGGGCAAAGAAGCGAGACTCTGTCTCTTGAAAAAAAAAAAAAAAAAAAAAAAAAAATATATATATATATATACACACACACATACATACACATACACACACAGAATTTCCATTTCAAAGTGAAAATTAGGATTTATCAGCTGTTGTGCTAGAGCCTCCAGTTTAAAAATTAATACATACCACACCTTCACAGACCACAATTTGAGACTCTAAAAACTCTTATAGAACCATTATCTGTGCTCACACAGGGAGCCAGGACTCAAGTAAATTTAACCATAAATGGTGTCCACCTTTAACTTCAGCTAAAGGCAACACTGTCCTGCTTTTGAGAAAAATGAAGAGTCTGAATTCTACGTCATGTCTGTTCCTTCACTGCCCTCTGGTGGAACCATCCACAAACTGATCAAAAGAAAATCTAGTAAAATCTGGTAGTCTACTACAATCTTATAACTTCTACCCTGTCAATCCCTATCACCTCTCCAGCACATTTCTGATCCCCACCCCACACTACTGGTTGCTAGAGATTCCAGAGGTACAAATTTGTTTGAGTGTAAGGCAAAACAAATGTGCTAGACAAGGTAGTTAAAACAAATTAAGAGGCCAGGCGCGGTGGCTCACGCCTGTAATCCCAGCACTTTGGGAGGCCGAGGCGGGCAGATCACGAGGTCAGGAGATCGAGACCATGGTGAAACCCCGCCTCTACTAAAAATACAAAAAAAAAATTAGCCAGGCGCAGTGGCGGGCGCCTGTAGTCCCAGCTACTCAGGAGGCTGAGGCAGGAGAATGGCGTGAACCCGGGAGGCGGAGCTTGCAGTGAGCCAAGATCGCACCACTGCACTCCAGCCTGGGCGACACAGCGAGACTCCATCTCAAAAAAATAAATAAATAAATAAATAAAAAATAAAACAAATTAAAGGCAAACAATGCATCTTAAAAGTCCAACAAGTAATGTGGAGACTCTTCAGACCCATGAACATAAACAGCTGAGTCTAACAATGCTGCAGCCCATGTGCAAACACACGCGAGAACACATAATTTGTCGCCAAACATCAGTTCCTTAAATAAAAAGGGGCACTGGCTGGGCCCAGTGGCTCACGCCTATAAGCCCAGCACTTTGTGAGGCCGAGGTGGGCGGATCACCTGAGGTCAGGAGTTCGAGACCAACCTGGCCAACATGGTGAAACCCCGTCTCTACAAAAAATCAGATGGGTGTGGTGGTGCGCGCCTGTAATCCCAGCTACTCAGGAGGCTGAAACAGGAGAATCGCTTGAACCTAGGAGGCAGGGACTGCAGTGAGCCGAGATTGCGCCACTACACTCCAGCCTGGGCGACAGAGCAAGACTCCATCTCAAAAAAAAATAGGGAGACCATACCTACAGCATGTTCCAAAAGTACCTTGATGCTTGGAATCTTCAAACATTTATATTCTGCTTTTACAGTGATCCATCAAACCATAAACCAAGCATAGTTTTTTTTCTTAGGATTGAGTTTCACTCTTGTTGCCCAGGCTGGAGTGCAATGGCACGATCTCAGCTCACTGCAACCTCCGCCTCCCAGGTTCAAGCGATTCTCCTGTCTCAGCCTCCAGAGTAGCTGGGATTACAGTTGCCTGCCACCATCCCTAGCTAACTTTTTTTTTTTTCTGAGACAGAGTCTCGCTCTGTCACCCAAGCTGGAGTGCAGTGGCGCAAGCTCTGCTCACTGCAAGCTCTGCCTCCCGGGTTCACATCATTCTCCTGCCTCAGCCTCCCAGGTAGCTGGGACTACAGGCGCCTGCCACCACGCCCAGCTAATTTTTTTTGTAGTTTTTTAGTAGAGATGGGGTTTCATCGTGTTAGCCAGGATGGTCTCCATCTCCTGACCTCGTGATCCACCCACCTGGGCCTCTCTAAGTGCTAGGATTACAGGCATGAGCCACCACGCCTGGCCATTTTTTTGTATTTTTAGTAGAGACAGGATTTCACCATGTTGGCCAGGCCAGTCTCAAACTCCTGACCTCAGGTGATCCACCCGCCTCAGCCTCCCAAAGCGTTGGTATTACAGGCGTGAGCCACCACGCCAGGTTCCAAGCATAGTTTTATAGCAGAGGAAGTAAACCGAGTGACTTAATTCTTTGTTTATAAAATTAAGCACTTTGTCAAGGCTTAGGTTTGACTATGAAAAAGAAGGAGGCCTTCAATTGCCATGGGTATTCTTGTCCTTGCAAGTTTCAAAGACTGTCTTAGGAAGGAGGAGCGGGCGTGAGCACAGAAGGCCAGCTCATGCTGTCATTTCAGCCTCCCTGGGTAAGAGAGGGAAGAATGGCAAAACTCTGCAGTGATCTGAAGCCAGAGCTCCTTTTTCACAGGATCTCTAGGACATGGAGAGAGACAAATACAGCAGCAATATATATATATAATCTTTCAAGACTGGCTGCCATTCTGGCCCCACCAGGCTATAACTTTACAGACAAATAAACACACAGGCTGACAGCATTCCAAGCAGTGGCAATCCCAACTGTAATAAGAAAGCCTTGTAGTTTCTATGGAAAGAGCTGCTGATGATGTATTTTAAGCAGCAACAAGCAACACTTATTCAAGCACCAAAAAAACCCCGGTAACAAGGAGGGGTTTCCTTTTTTTTTTTTTTTTTTTTGAGACGGAGTCTTGCTCTGTGGCCCAGGCTGGTGCAGTGGCGCAATCTCAGCTCACTGCAGCCTAAAGAGGAGTTTCCTTGAATCTTGCTTTCCAAACAATGCCTTAAGAAAATCTGAAGTCGGCCAGCGCTGTGGCTCACGCCTGTAATCCCAGCATTTTGGGAGGCTGAGGCAGGAAGATCACTTGAGCCCAGCAGTTACAGACCAGCCTGGGTAACATAGTGGGACCCTGTCTCCATTTAAAAAAAAAAAAAATCTGAAGTCTTCAAGGAAAGAAGGAAAAACTGGAGGGTGGCAGAGCTCCTGGGAAGCATCTAGTGGTCAGGCTGGCATTTACCTTATAAGCAGGCTGGAAGATCTCACTTTGAAACCTCAATCCCCTTTAAAAACGTTTATTCCTGAAAATCCAAATCATCTCCGAATGCTGGGTCAGAGAAAGCTGCTTCTATAAAGCTTGTGTTGACTAGATAGTCTGAACGCTCAAAGAGTAAAATGTCGTCACCTACATAGCAGCTTAAAAACATAACATCACCCCATTTAGTAAGAGACAAGAGTTGGCTCAGGAAACCAGGCATCTATGCAGAATGTTTAAGAATGGAACTGACAAATTAAGCTAGAGAAGGGGAGAAAAAAAAGCTGGAAGAAGAGCCACTTGAATTTTTGCCAGAGAGAAAATAAAATGGATATAAATCTCAGCCAGAAGTGATTCTTTAGACAGGCTGAGTAACAATGACACACTGGTTATAGAACAATGATTTCAAAATACACCCCCTACCCCCGCCAAAATACCAGTTGTGCAAGTGCAATCTCCCCTAAAGGCTCCAAAAGCAAGGGAGAATGGACAATTCTCTATTTCAATTCTAATGCAAACATCCCAAATGCTAAATGATGTAAAGGGTCACTTGGAAAAGTCAGCAGAAATGACTGTAAGCTGACTGTATGTATTTTCAGTTTGCCCCCAATATACTCAACCTACAGTAATGCTTTAGGGATCTGGAATCAGCTACACGGATCTGCTTTTACCAGGAAGCTGTACAAATGGGATAAAATCTCCTAGAGAGAACCCCATCAATTAGGGGTCCCCATCAATGTGGGAGACCACTCTCAATAAAAGAAACTAGAAGTGTTTCCTTTTCTCAAAATTGGGGGTGGGGAGAGAGAGATTACCTTGCCCTTTTTTGTCATGAAAACTCACGCAGAACATGAATATGCCTTCTTTTGTAAAGCAAACGATTATCACTCTACCCTCAATTTAGCTGCTGTACAAATCTAAATTTTCCCACGTATTTTTGCAAATGACTATACACCTATAAATGGCCCAATTATTCCAAGTTAGTAAGTTTATGGTTTTTGCCAAACCACTGGAGAGAACCAATAAAAGCTGCCCTCAGTAGAGAAAGTGTAGAATGTGCCCTTTAGACTTGGGAGAGCCACCAAGATTACTTTTTAAAATCTATTTCTTTTTTTTTTTGAGACGAAGTCTTGCTCTGTCGCCCAGGCTGGAGTGCAGTGGTGCGATCTCGGTTCACTGCAACCTCCGCCTCCCAGGTTCAAGCGATTCTCCTGCCTCAGCCTCCCAAGTAGCTGGGATTACAGGTGCCCACCACCACACCCGGCTAATTTTTGTATTTTTAGTAGAGACAGGGTTTCACCATGTTGGCCAGGCTGGTCTCAAACTCCTGCCCACGTGATCTGCCCGCCTCAGCCTCCCAAGGTGCTGGGATTATAAGCATAAGCCATCACGCCTGGCCTTCAATCTATTTCTATAGTTTTTCCTTTACTAGATATTTCATATAAATGGAACCATATAATATGTTGATTTCTTTTTTTTTGAGACGGAGTCTTGCTCTGTCGCCCAGGCTGGAATGCAGTGGCGCAATCTCGGCTCACTGAAAGCTCCGCCTCCCGGGTTCACGCCATTCTCCTGCCTCAGCCTCTCTGAGTAGCTGGGACTACAGGCGCCCGCCACCACGCCCGGCTAATTTTTTGTATTTTTAGTAGAGACGGGTTTTCACCGTGGTCTCGATCTCCTGACCTCGTGATCCGCCCGCCTCGGCCTCCCAAAGTGCTGGGATTACAAGCGTGAGCCACCGCACCCGGCCTAATATGTTGATTTCTATAGTTTTTCCTTTACTAGATATTTCATATAAATGGAATGATACAATGTGTTGACTTATGTCTCTGGCTTCTTCCACTTAGCATATTTCTGAGGTTCATCCATTTCGTTTCATGTACCAATAGGTTTTTAAATTGCTAGGTAGCATTCCACTATGAGGATATAGTTCTACCTTTTATATATTCATTCACTAGTTGATGGACAGTTGATCAAAATCTGAATTGTTTCCAGTTTTGTTTTTTGTGTTTTCTGAAACAGAGTCTCACTCTATCACCCAGGCCAGAATGCAATGGCACAATCTCAGCTCACTGCAACCTCCACCCACTGGGCTCATGCAATCCTCCCACCTCAGCTTCCCAAGTAGCTGGGACCACAGACGCACACCACCACACCCGGCTAAGTTTGTGTATTTTTTTGTAGAGATGAGGTTTCACTGTGTTGCCCAGGATGGTCTTAAACTCCTGAGCTCAAACGATCCACCCACCTTGGCCTCCTAAACTGCTGGGATTACAGGTGTGAGCCACCCTACCCGGCTGTTTCCAGTTTTTGGCAGCAGTCACACACAAGTCTTTGTGTATGTAAAAGTAAAAACATTTTACTTTTTAAAAATAAATTACATTTTACTTTTTAAAAGTAAAAAGTCTCTGTGCGTGGGCATGTTTTTACTTTTTTGGGTAGATACCTAACAGTAGAATTTCTGGGTCATATGGTAAGTGTATGTTTAATTTTTAAAGTAATTGTTTTCCTGCTAGTGAAGTTTCCTTAAAAACAAAACAAAAGGGCCAGGTGCAGTGGCTCACGCCTGTAATCCTAGCACTTTGGGAGGCCGAAGCAGGTGGATCACGAGGTCAGGAGATCGAGACCATCCTGGCTAACATGGTGAAACCCCGTCTCTACTAAAAATGCAAAAAATCAGCCGGGCGTGGTGGCGGGAGCCTGTAGTCCTAGCTACTCGGGAGGCTGAGGCAGGAGAATGGCGTGAACTCGGGAGGCGGAGCTTGCAGTGAGCTGAGATAGCGCCAATGCACTCCAGCCTGGGTGACAAAGAGCCAGACTCCGTCTCAAAAAAAAAAAAAAAAAAAGGAACTGTCAAATTGTTTTCTTTTTTTTTTTTTTTTTTTTTTTTGCTGGAGTGCAATGGGGCCATCTCAGCTCACTGCAACCTCCGCCTCCAGGGTTCAAGTGATTCTCCTACCTCAGTCTCCCGAGTAGCTGGGATTACAGGTGCCCACCACCACGCCTGGCTAATTTTTTGTATTTTTAGTAGAGATGGGGTTTCACTATGTTGGCCAGGCTGGTCTTGAACTCCTGACCTCGTGATCCACCCGACTCGACCTCCCAAAGTGCTGGGATTACAGGTGTAAGCCACAGCGCCCGGCCCTAATGTTTGATAGTTCTAAATCGGCCACCTACTCACCAACACTGGGTACTGTTAGCCTTTCTGATCTCAGCCATTTTAGCAGAAGTATAGCAGTTTCACACTGTGGTTTTCACTTGTACTTCCCTTTATGTCTAATGATATCAAGCATCTTATGTGCTTATTTGTAATTACTGTATCTTCTCTGATACAGTATTCAAAGCTTTTGCCCATTTTTAATTGGACTGTCTTTTTTTTGAGATGGAGTCTTGCTCTGTCACCCAGACTGGAGTGTAGTGGCACCATCTCAGCTCACCACAACCTCTGCCTCCCAGGTTCAAGCAATTCTCCTGCCTCAGCCTCCAGAGTAGCTAGGACTACAGGCCCCCCGCCACCACGCCCAGTTAATTTTTGTATTTTTAGTAGAGACGGGGTTTCACCATGTTGGCCAGGCTGGTCTCGAACTCCTGACCTCAGGTAATTCACCTGCCTCGGCCTCCCAAAGTGCTGGGATTACAGGCATGAGCCACCATGCCCAGCCTGGATTGTCTTATTATCATTATTATTTTCTTTTTTGAGATAGGTCTTGCTCTGTTGCCCAGGCTGGAGTGTACTGGCACAATCATGGCTCACTGCAGCCTTGACCTCCTTGGCTAAAGCAATCCTCCCACCTCAGCCTCCCAAGCATCTGGAACCACAAGCAAGGACCACTAATGCCTGGCAGGTTTTTTTTTTTTTTTCTAATTTTATGTAGCGATGGGGTCTCCCTATGTTCCCTAGGCTAGTCTCAAAACTCCTGATCTCAAATCATCCTCCCACCTCAGCCTCCCAAAGTGCTGGAATTATAGGCATAAACCACCATGCCCAGGCTGCCTTATTAAGAGTTCTTGGCTGGGCGTGGTCACTCACACCTGTAATCCTAGCACTTTGGGAGGCTGAGGAAGGCAGATCACTTGAGCCAGGGGTTCGAGACCAGTGTGGACAACATAGACAGTGTCTGTATTAAATACACACACACACACACACACAAATATTCTGGACACAAGTGCTCTACAAGATACATGTTTTGCAAATTATTTCTCCCAGTCTATGGCTTGTCTTTTCATTTTCTTTATGCAGCAAAACATAGAAAAATTTTTTCCAGGCCAAGGGCAGTGGCTCATGCCTGTAATCCCAGCACTTTGGGAGGCCAAGGCAGGCACATCACTCGAGCCCAGGAGTTCGAGACCAGCCTGGTCAACATAGCGAAACCCGATCTCTACAAAAATTACAAACATTAGCCGGGCACAGTAACATGCACCTGTAGTCCCATCTACTTGAGAGGCTGAGGCAGAGGAATTGCTTGAACCCGGGAAGCGGAGGTTTCAGTTAGCCGAGCTTGCACCACTGCACTCTAGCCTGGGTGACAGACAGAGACTCCATCTCAAAAAAAAAAAAAAAAAGGTAACCATAAAAATTCAATGACTATCACCCATACTACACCCATTTTCAATGCAAACATGCTAGCTGCTGGCCTCACTACGAATCAGTTAGAAGCACTAACTGGTTAGCATCTCAAAGAATAAAAAGCACCAAGTTTAAGAACACACTGGGTTCAGGCAAACCAAGAAGCATAAACTTACAAATATTTGTTGTTAATGTGCATATGGCTTACTTGAAATCACTGCACATGACAATCTGTGCTTACCTGGCTCTCCTTTCTTTTTTTTTTTTTTTGAGACGGAGTCTCGCTCTGTCACCCAGGCTGGAGTGCAGTGGCGCAATCTCGGCTCACTGCAAGCTCCGCCTCCCGGGTTCACGCCATTCTCCTGCCTCAGCCTCTCCGAGTAACTGGGACTACAGGCACCCACCACCACGCCCGGCTAATTTTTTGTATTTTTAGTACAGACGGGGTTTCACCATGGTCTCGATCTCCTGACCTCGTGATCTGCCCGCCTCGGCCTCCCAAAGTGCTGGGATTACAAGCGTGAGCCACTGCGCCCGGCCTGGCTCTCCTTTCATTCTGCATGATTCCCAGTGAAAACACAGTCCTTGTATACTAACCAGTGCTTCCTCCTGTGCCCGTTTTATATATAGCACCTTGATGTGGGCAAAGGAGAAAAGTATATGCATTCGATATCAAAGCACATCAATATTAAAAGGCTTCTAGTCCAGGCGCAGTGGCTCATTCCTATACTCCCAGCACTTTGGGAAGCCAAGGCAGGAAGATCACTTGAGGCCAGGAGTTCAGGCCAGCCTGGCCAACTTTATGAAACCCCGTCTCTACTGGGTTAGAGCCACGCATGGTGGTGTGCACCTGCAGTCCCAGCTACTTGGGAGGCTAAGGCAGGAGAATCGCTTGAACCCGGGAGACGGAGGCTGCAGTGAGCTGAGCTTGTGCCACTGCACTCCAGCCTGTGTGACAGAGACTCTGCCTTAAAAAACAACAACAACAACAACAACAACAAAAACCAGCTTCTAATCATGACTGATGCTGGGTAACCCTTATTTTTGTTTGTTTGTTTGTTTGTTTTTAAGAGACAGGGTATCACTCTTCTGCCCAGGCTGGAGTGCAGGGGCATGATCCTAGCACAATGCAGCCACAAACTCCTGGGCTCAAGTGATCTTCCCACCTCAGCCTACTGAGTAGCTCAGACTATAGGCGTGCGCCACCACACCCAGCTACTTTTTTTTATTTTTGTAGAGACGGGGTCTTGCTATATTGCCCAGGCTGGTCTTGAACTTCTGGCCTCCAGCAATCCTCCCGCCTCAGCCTCCCAAAGTGCTGGGATTAAATGCATGAGCCACCACGTCCCACAAGTGAGTGATTTAATGAACACCAAGGACACACATCTCATCTGCACACAGTGACATGGAAGGAAAAGGGAGGAGCCAAAAGAACAAAATCCAAGCAATATGCACTTCATTTTGTTATTCAGTCACCAGCTGGGCCATCTTATTTCCACATGCCCAGACCAGGAAGGCACAGGTGCCGTGGGGAATCCAAAGGGATTCCTACTACAAGTATTTAACAGGCTGAGACAGCTGATACAACAAGGGAAACAGAGAAGCCAGAGAGGAGCCTGCTGGGTGTGACCTACTGACTCCAATGAGCCACTCTCAGTTTGTCTTCTCTGTGTATTTGGGTCTTCCAACCAGCTGCCCTCACAGAGGGCTTAGGAAACACTGCAGCTGCTGCCCGGAACTGCTTGTGATGCCTGCAAGCCTGGTGGGTGTCAAGGGATGGCAGACCAGAGTGGCTAAGAACAACTGTTATCGTAAGGGCCCTTGCATGTTCCCTATGTTTTGAATCTGGGGTAGGCTTTTGGAAAGCCTTCATTCTTTTTCTTTTTATTTTTTTGAGACGGAGTTTCTCTCTTGTTGCCCAGGCTGGAGTGCAATGGCGCGATCTCAGCTCACTGCAACCTCCACCTCCCAGCTTCAAGCGATTCTCCTGCCTCAGCCTCCCAAGTAGCTGGGGTTACAGACATGTGACACCATGCCCAGCTAATTTTTGTATTTTTTTTTTTTTTTAGTAGAGACGGGGTTTTGCCATGTTGACCAGGCTGGTCTCGAACTCCTGACCTCAGGCAATCCACCCGCCTCAGCCTCCCAAAGTGTTGGGGTTACAGGCATGAGCCACCGCACCCGGCCAAAGCCTTTATTCTTAGCTAGCAACAAACAGGCTCTCAAAAATATATCTTCTGAATATCAGCATCCCCAGGACAACTGTTCCTAGCTGAAAGCTTGTGCCTGAACATTTCTTTTTTCTTTTTTGTTTTTTTGAGATGGAGTCTCGCTCTGTTGCCCAGGCTGGAGTACAGTGGCGTGATCTAGGCTCACTGTAACCTCCACTTCCTGGGTTCAAGTGATTCTCCTGCCTCAGCCTCCAGAGTAGCTGGTATTACAGGCACATGCCACCACAACCAGCTAATTTTTGTAGTTTGAGAAGAGATGGGGGTTTCACCCTGTTGGCCAAGCTAGTCTCCAACTCCTGACCTCAAGTAATCTGCCTGCCTCAGCCTCCCAAAGTGCTGGAATTACAGGTGTGAGCCCCCGTGCCCAGTGTGTCTGAACATTTCTAATAAAATACTGTTCCTGGACAGGTGTGGTAGCTCACACCTATAACTCCAGCACTTTGGGAGACAGGTGGGTGGATACTTTGAGCTCAGGGGTTTGAGACCAGCCTGGGCAACATGGCAAAACCCTGTCTCTACAAAAAAATTTTTAACAAATTAGCTGGGGGGCTGGGCATAGTGGCTCACGCCTGTAATCCCAGCACTTTGGGAGGCTGAGGTGGGCAGATCACGAGGTCAAGAGATCGAGACCATCTTGACCAACATGGTGAAACCCCCTCTCTACTAAAAATACAAAAATTGGCTGGGAGTGGTGGCTCACGCCTGTAATCCCAGCACTTTGGGAGGCAGAGGAAGGCAGATCACGAGATCAGGAATTCGAGACCAGCCTGGCCAATATGGCAAAACCCCGTCTCTACTAAAAATACAAAAAGCCAGGCGTGGTGGCAGGCACCTGTAGTCCCAGCTACTGCTGAGGCAGGAGAATCGCTTGAACCTGGGAGGCGGAGGTTGCAGGGAGCCAAGATCGTGCCACTGCTCTTCAGCCTGGCGACACAGCGAGACTCCATCTCATAAAAAACAAACAAACAAACAAAAAAACACAAATTAGCTGGGTGTGATGGCACACTCCTATGGTCCCAGCTTCTTGGGAGCCTAGCTTGTGCCTGGGAGGAGGAGGAGGTGGCAGTGAGGTGAGATTGCACCACTGCACTTCAACCTGAGTGACACAGTTAAGACCTTGTCTCAGGCGAAAAAAAAAAAAAAATATATATATATATATATATACTGTTCCCTACAAATTGGACAGTTAGGAACTAAAAAAATACAGTACTCTACTTGAAGTTCTGTCCTAGAATACATAAGAGTAAATAAATAACAATGAATCAAAATATTGAATCAGGCCAGGATTGGTGGCTCATACCTGTAACCCTAACACTTTAGGAAGCCAAGACAGGAGGATGGCTGGAGTCCAGGGGTGCAAGACCAGACTGGGCAACATAGCAAGGCCCCTGACTCTACCAAAAAAAATGTTAGGCCAGGCACAGTGGTTCACACTTATAATCCCAGCACTTTGAGAGGCCGAGGTGGGTGGATCACTTGAGGTCAGGAGTTCAAGACCAGCCTGGCCAACATGGTGAAACCCCATCTCTACTAAAAATACAAAAATCAGCTGGGTGTGGTGGCATGTGCCTGTAATCTCAGCTACTTGGGAGGCTGAGGCAGGAGAATTGTTTGAACCGGGGAGGCGGAGGTAGCAGTGAGCCAAGATCGTGCTACTGCACTCCAGCCTGGGTGACAGCAAGACTCCATCTTACAAAAAATTTAAAAAGTTTAAATTAGCCAGGCACGGTGGTACATGCTTGAGCCAAGGAGGTCGAGGCTGCAGTGAGCTATGATCATGTCACTGCATCCCAGTCTGGGCAACAGAGCAAGTCCCTATGTCTAAATTAAAACAAACAAACAAACAAACAAACAAAAAAAAAACCTGAGCCCAGCCTGGGCTTAACAGTGAGACCCTGTTTCTACAAAAAATAAAATTTAAAAAAATCAGCCAGGTGTGTTGGCATGCACCCGTAGTCTCAGCTACCTGAAAGGCTGAAGTGGGAGGATCGCTTGAGCCCAGGATGTCAAGGCTGCTGCAAGCCGTGTTGGAACCACTGCACACTAGGCTGGACAACAGAGCGAGAACTTGTCTTTAAAGAAACAAACAGGCTGGGTGCGGTGGCTCACACTTGTAATCCCAGAACTTTGGGAGGCTGAGGCGGCGGATCATGTGAGGTCAGGAGTTCGAAACCAGCCTGCCCAACATGGTGAAACCCCATCTCTACTAAAATTACAAAAATTAGCTGGGCGTGGTGGCGGGTACCTGTAATCCCAGCTACTTGGGAGGCTGAGGCAGGAGAATCGCTTGAACCTGGGAGGTGGAGGTTGTAGTGAGCTGAGACCGTGCCATTGAACTCCAGGCTGGGCAACAAGAGCGAAACTCTGTCTTAAAAAATATATATATATATATTTATATAAATAAATAAATAATCTATTTATATTTTATATAAATATATATTTTTATATAAATTTATATAATAAATAAATAAATAAATCACCACTCCAGCCTGGACAAGAGCAAAACTGTCTTAAAAATATAAATAAATAAATAAATAAAGTGTTACATGCTGTCTGAAAAATAAATACTGTTCTTTAATAGTCTCTTCCCTCCTTTTTGAGAACTAACAACCTCCAGTTCAGCTCAACAGAAAAGCATCAAGTTCTAAATTGCAGAGGTGGACAAACTGAGCACTCCCAAATCAACTTGATCCCTTTTCTCTTCCTTCCCTTTCTCTGAATAATTGCCATTTATTTTTCAAGCCCCTCCTCCACATCTGAAGTGTCTTCCCTAAAATGCTCACTACTCTATACCAAGGGTTGGCAAACAGCCTCCTGTGGGCCAAATTCAGCCAACCACTTGTCTTAGATAAGTTTCATTGGAACACAGCTATGCCCATTTGTTTACACGTTGTCTAGGGCTGCTGTGCTACAAGGGCAAGGTCGAGTAGATGTGACCAAGACCATACGGCCAATACAGCCTAAAAGACTTACTATCTGGCCCTTTATAGAAAAAGTTTGCTCCTCCCTGCTCGATGCTGTCATGTACCTTGCACATATGACCACTAGTGCAGAGCGGGTCTCACCATATTGTTATCACTAAGTTAAATGCTGCTGTCCCTCACCACTCCCAACAAATGTGAGATTCTGGAGGGCAAGAGCAGTGTTTTAATCATCCTGGCATTTCCCAGCACCTTGAAGGGAGAGAGCGCAAGAGAGAAGACAGAAAAAAGGAGAAGAAACAATGACTATCAGAGATTCAGAGGACCAGTCACAAAACAGTTCCCAGAGGTCACACATTCATTAACAGCACAGTTGGAAAAACACTGCTGTCCTTCAAACTCCCTATATCTTATTCCACAATACTTTTAGCATAATGTGTAGATCCTTTAATTTTCCAGCTCAGGTAGAATTTGCTTCAATCTCCAGGGTAGTTTCTGATATTTACCTGAGCTAGTCTTAAAATTCCATTGCCAGAATTTGACTCTACCACTTGTTTGGTTCCCCTACCCCACCCCAAGCCCGTTCTCTGCCAGAAAAAGTTTTAGTTAGAATACCCTTCTCTTAATACTGGAGGAATTACCACCACTGACCCACCCTAATGTCCTTATTTTGAACTGTCTCCACTCAAGGGTAGGGTGCAGAGGTGGCTGCAACAACACACCTATGGCACAACTCTGCCAGACTCACCTGGGCTCAACAATTTATCTTTTCAGGAGGACAACTATTCCCCACTTCCATGTCCTATGAGGCCAAGAAGGTCCCCTTGGGAACTAAACTCTTGGCTTAACAAGAGCCCCACTGTGTCAGCAGACTGCCATGTGCTATAACCTGAACTGAGTCATGAGTTCTAGCCTGCAGCACTGTACCCCCATCATGATTCTGTCAGGTTGACCCCAAAGATTGAATGCCATTGAATCTGACTTCAAAAAGCCAATGGGTTTTGCTGTTGTTGTTGTTGTTGTTTTTAGACAGGGTCTCACTCTGTCACCCAGGCTGGAGTACAGTGGCATGACTGCAGCTCACTGCAGCCTTGACCTTCCCAGGTTCAAGTGATCCTCCCACCTCAGTCTCCAAAGTAGCTGGGACCACAGGCACACCACACACCTGGCTAATTTTGTATTTTTTGTACAGACAGGATCTATGTTGCCCAGGCTGGTCTTGACCTCCTGGCCTCAAGCAATCTACCCACCTCAACCTCCCAAAGTGCTGGGACTATAGGTGTGAGTCACCACACCCACCAAGTCGGTGATTTTTAAAATGGCAATAAATTATTCCACCTTTCTGACCCATTTGACACCACTCACTACTTAACATGCCCCTGCCACTCAGCAGTGATGGGATCTTCCTCTCCATCTCCCACCTGTATCTTCATGACGCTCCTATGATGAAACAGCTATCTGCTCAAAGCCAGGTGCAAGTTTTACCCACGGACTCTCACCAGGGACTGTGGCCTTGGCGACATTTTCTTTTTCTTTTTTTTTTTTTAATTTTGAGACAGAGTCTCACTCTGTCGCCCAGGCTGGAGTGCAGTGGTGCAATCTCGGCTCACTGCAACCTCTGCCTCCCGGGTTCAAGTGATTCTCCTGTCTCAGCCTCCCAAGCAGCTGGGACTACAGGCCTGTGCCACCATGCCCGGCTAATTTTTCATTTTTAGTAGAGTATTTTTCTATTTTTAGTATTTTCACCATATTGGCCAGACTGGTCTCAAACTCCTGACTTTGTGATCTGCCTGCCTCGGCCTCCCAAAGTGCTGGGATTACAGGTGTGAGCCACTGCATCCAGCCAGAAACATTTTCTAACCAAGTTAATCATGAGGTTACAGCCTCTAGAAGCCAGAAAAACTATCTGTAGTAAAAACTTGCTTGCCTTAGACAAGTGGTTCTTCCTTCCCACATTCACATACCTTCTTACTTCCTACTAAAGTATACATAGCTAAACATAGGCTGGCCAGGCCATCTCTGACTTCACTGGACACGTCCATACCTCAACATATTAGGGTCAAGATATGACCAAGGGTCAAGATATGACCAAGGGCCAGGCGCAGTGGCTCACGCCTGTAATACCAGCACTTTCGGAGGCTGAGGCAAGTGGATCATCTGAGCTCAGGAGTTCAAGACCAGCCTAGGCAACATGGTGAAGCCCCGTCTCTACCAAAAATACAAAAAAAAAAAAAAAAAAAAAATTAGCCGGGCATGGTGGCGCATGCCTGTAGTCCCAGCTACTCAGGAGGCTGAGGCAGGAGAATTACTTTAGCACAGGAGGTAGAGGCTGCAGTGAGCAGAGATCATACCACTGCACTCTAGCCTGGGTGAGAGTGAGACCCTGTCTGAAATATATATATATAATTTATATATATAAAGATATAACCAAGAGCCCTGCTAATAGGCTATGTCCACAAACATAGGCTACAATGCAATAATTATCATATCAACCCCAGGAATTTACTGATACTTGGGTTTAACCCTCAAATCACCAGAAAGCCACAGGGTTATACTGAATTTTAACTGTGAAACTGGTAGAATTCAAAATAAAAACGAATTCTTCCCTCAATGTGACATGATACCTAAAGGTACCCTGGGTAGGGCGTGGTGGCTCATGCCTGTAATCCCAGCACTTTGGGAGGCCGAGGTGAGTGGATCACCTGAGGTGGGGAGTTCGAGACCAGCCTGACCAACACGGAGAAACCCCATCTCTACTAAAAATACAAAAAAAATTAGCCAGGCATGGTGATGCATGCCTGTAATCCCAGCTACTCGGGAGGCTGAGGTAGGAGAATTGCTTGAAACCGGGAGGCGGAGGTTGTGGTGAGTCGAGATCGCGCCATTGCACTCCAGCCTGGGGAACAAGAGTAAAACTCTGTCTCAAAAAAAAAAAAAAAAAAAAAGCAAACTCTGGCTGGGCGCAGTAGCTCACTCCTGTAATCCCACCACTTTGGGAGGCTGAGGTGGGAGGATCACTTGAGGCCAGGAGTTTGAGACCAGCATTGGCAGTATAGTAAGACCATGTCTCTACTCCCCAACCGACAAAAAATTGTTTTTTTTAATTAGCTGGACGTGGTGGCACACACCTGTAGTCCCAGCAACTCAGGAGGGTAAGGCAGAAGGACTGCTTGAGATTGGGAGGCATGATGGTGCGCGCCTGTGGTCCCAGCTACTCAGGAGGCTGAGGCAGAAGAATTGCTTGAACCCGGGAGGCAGAGGTTGCAGTGAGCTGAGATTGCACCACTGCACTCCAGCCTTGGTGACAAAGGAAAACTCCTCTCCAAAAAAAGAAAAAAATATACAGCCTGGTACAGTGGCTCACACCTCTAATCCCAGCACTTTGGGAGGCCGAGGCGAATCACCTGAGGTCGGGAGTTCAAGAACAGTCTGACCAACAAGGAGAAACCCTGTCTCTACTAATAATACAAAATTAGCCAGGTGTGGTGGCACATGCCTGTAATCCCAGCTACTTGGGAGGCTGAGGCAGGAGAATCGCTTGAACCCGGGAGGCGGAGGTTGTGGTAAGCCGAAATCGTGCCGTTGCACTCCAGCTTGGGCAGCAAGACATAAAACACATAAAACACATAAAAAAATACGACAGATGTGCTGGGGCGCACCTGTACTCCCAGCTACTCGGGAGGCTGAGACAGGAGAACTGCTTTAGCACAGGAGGCGGAGGTTGCAGTAAGCTGAGATAGAGCCATGGCACTGCAGCCGGGGCAACAGTGAGACTTTTTTTTGTTGTTTTTTGAGACGGAGTCTCACTCTGTCTCCCAGGCTGGAGTGCAGTGGCGCACTCTTGGCTCACTGCAAGCTCCGCCTCCTGGGTTCACACCATTCTCCTGCCTCAGTCTCCCAAGTAGCTGGGACTACAGGCGCCCGCCACCACACCTGGCTAATTTTTGTATTTTTAGTAGAGACGGAGTTTCACCATGTTAGCCAGGGTGGTCTCGATCTCCTGACATCGTGATCCGCCCGCCTCGGCCTCCCAAAGTGCTGGGATTACAGGCGTGAGCCACCGTGCCCGGCCAAGACTTCGTCATAAAAAATAATAATAATAATAATGTGCCAGGCGCAGTGGCTCACGCCTGTAATCCCAGCACTTCGGGAGGCCGAGGTGGGTGGATCATGAGGTCAGGAGTTCAAGACCACCCTGGCCAAGATGGTGAAACCCCGTCTCTACTAAAAATACAAAAATTAGCCAGGTATGGTGGCCGATGCCTGGAATCCCAGCTACTCCGGAGGCTGAGGTAGAGAACTGCTTGAACCTGGCAGGCAGAGGTTGCAGTGAGCCGAGATAGCGCTACTGCACTCCAGCCTGGGAGACAGAGGGAGACTCTGTCTCAAAAAAAAAAAAAACCAAAATAATAATAATAATAATACATAAAGTCGAAGTTTCCAAGAACCTACCAACGATGTTAAGTGAGAGCCTAGTGTAATGGCATAAATATTCTATAGGCCCTTTGTCACACTGCCCTCCTTCCCTTGCCTTATCTCATTCTATAATTCAATGAGCATTAGTTAGCTACAATAAAAAAATCTGGGCCGGGCACGGTGGCTCACGCCTGTAATCCCGGCACTTTGGGAGGCCGAGACGGGCGGATCATGAGGTCAGGAGATCGAGACCATCCTGGCTAACATGGTGAAACCCTGTCCCTACTAAAAATACAAAAAAATTAGCCAGGCATAGTGGCAGGCGCCTGTAGTCCCAGCTACTCAGGAGGCTGAGGCAGGAGAATGGCGTGAACCCGGGAGGCGGAGCTTGCAGTGAGCCGAGATCGCGCCACTGCACTCCAGTCTGGGCGACTGAGCGAGACTCCGTCTCAAAAAAAAAAAATAAATAAATAATAATAATAATAATAATAATAACAACAATTTGGGAGACATTAACTAACATCTGCCAAGTCTAATGACTTTAAAGACTGATCTACTTGGTTCATTCCTAAGTCCATCTACTAGACTGCCCTGCCCCTGACCACAGAACATAGGTGTTTTTCTTTACTTAGGAACATTACCTAGGGGCTGGGCCAGTGGCTCATGCCTGTAATTCCAATACTTTGGGAAGCCGAGGAAGGAGGATTGCTTGAGCCCAGGAGTTAGAGACCATCCTGGGCCACATAGTAAGACCCTGTCTCTACAAAAAAAAACTAGGCCGGGTGCGGTGGCTCACGCCTGTAAACCCAGCACTTTGGGAGGCCAAGGCGGGCGGATCACGAGGTCAGGAGTTCGAGATCAGCCTCGTCAACATGGTGAAACCCCGTTTCTACTAAAGATACAAAAAATTAGCCAGGCATGGTGGTGCACGCCTGTAATCCCAGCTACTTGGGAGGCTGAGACAGGAGAATTGCTTGAACCTAGGAGGCAGAGGTTGCAGTGAGCCAAGATCACAGCACCATTGCACTCCAGCCTGGGCGACAGGGCGAGACTCCATCTCAAAAAAGAAAGAAAAATTAGCCAGGTGTGGTGGTTTGTGCCGGTAGTCCCAGCTACTTGGGAGGCGAGGTAGAAAGATCACTTGAGCGAATCCTGGAGGTTGAGGCTGCAGTGAGCTGTGACTGCATCATTCGCACTCCAGCCTGGGCACAGTGCGAGACTAACTAAAAAGAAACGAAACAACTACCCAGGTGTGGTGATGGGAGCTTGTAGTCGACTCCAGCTACTCAGGAAGCTAAGGTGGGCAGATCACTTGAGCCTATGAGCCAGAAGTTTGAAGTTGCAGTGAGTTATGATCATGCCACTGCACTCTAGCCTGGTCAACAGAACGAGAATATATCTCTAAAAAACAGAACAAATACACACATACACACACACACGAAACATAACTTAGCATTATACATTATTTAGGGTACTTCATGTCGCCAAACTATGAGTTCCTTGGGCTAAGCACAAAGTAATAGAAAAACAGGGGACTTGGTCAGGTGCAGTGGCTCACGCCTGTAATCCTAACACTTTAGGAGGCCGAGGCAGGTGGATTATCTGAGGTGAGGCGTTCAAGGCCAGCCTGGTCAACACGGCAAAACCCCGTCTCTACTGAAAATACAAAAATTAGCCGGGCATGGTGGCAGCGGGTGCCTGTAATCCCAGCTACTCAGGAGGCTGAGGCAGGAGGATCGCTTGAACCCAGGGGGCGGAGGTTGCAATGAGCCAAGATCACACCGGGCAATGGACTGAGACCCTGTCTCAAAAAAAAGAATTCCCCCTACTGCAACTCTACTGTCCTCTCCCAAGCTTCCTCTTACATGCTACTGCTGGAGATAGAAATAAAGACTTCTTAACCTGAAGTGAACTATCAGTTGAAAGCAAAACAGGTCAATTTCCAAGAAGTTGCTAGTTTATACCTTCCCTAGTTGGGCTATTATTAAGTATTTCCTGTATAAGCCCTTCTCTTCCATTTCCTCCTAGGTCAGAGTCAATAAATATCTGGTT
This sequence comes from Nomascus leucogenys, assembly GCF_006542625.1. Classification (NCBI taxonomy): domain Eukaryota; kingdom Metazoa; phylum Chordata; class Mammalia; order Primates; family Hylobatidae; genus Nomascus; species Nomascus leucogenys. Next base: position 32,107,548 of record NC_044399.1, on the reverse strand, counting down.
TTTATCAACAGGTTTAATTAAGCAGATCACTTACTATGTCAGCAAGATGAGCTAATATGTGATGATACCTTTCACTAAAGTTAGAGTAGACAAGTAGTGCTTCTCCAGACTGCAAGCATCTGAAACTTCAACAATTTTCTTCCAGACATCCCAGAGTACGTTAGTTCCCTTCCACATGCTTAAATGATCCTCCATCTTAAGAAAAACTCAAGTCCGTGCTCTTAAAAATGAGACAAACTTTTCACGTCATTCATGCAACATGTTAATAGCTGCCCAAAATAGCTGTTTTCAGCAATAGCCCAACAGGCTCTCTCTAATTCTAAGTCAATCTCCAAAGAGGAATCGCAAAGCATCCTAAAAGGTTGATTTCAAGGGAAAGCCAATATAGCTTACTCATAAACATCTCTGCAAACGGAAGAATGAATAAACGAAATCCAAAGATAACCCTACAACCTAATTTTAGTTTTTAGTTTCTGACTCCTCTTCCCAGCAAACCTTTTTCAAGATTTGGCAAGCAGGCCACAGAGTAAGAAAAGGAAAGATTTCTGGTGTTCCCCAAGCTATTACTTCCTGCTGCTTTCCTCAAAGAGTGGGTAATCAGCTAGTTTACAACAATGCTAGTAAACAAGGAAAACTGACCAGCAAAAAAGCAAAACCCTAAAGGCAAAGATAATCCACAAACTAACCAAGAGCTATTTCTACCTGAGGTCAAATATAAGAAGAGAACTGCTTCTTAACAGCTCCCACTTAACAGTCCCACCCACACTACCCCACCCCCTCTAAATGGTGGCACTTGATGGTCACAAGAGCCAACTTTCTAACTTCAGAAAATCATCTCTTTCAGATCTTTACTACTCACTAAAGATCTAGTGACAGACTTATCATACCCTATAAACACCAATAAATAACTCAGAGCCTATTTGGTTCTTTAACATACTAGGAATAATGCTGGGCACATGTGGGCAGCAAGCCACCCAGGCGCCGAGGCAAGAGACCGAGGACACGAGCTGTTCCAGTATAATAAAATATAAAACAAGAATAGTCATACCAGATATAGATCTTAGATATTATATATATCATTAATCATTAGTTGGTAGTAATTACTCTTTATCCCAATATTATAATAATCCCTGCTCTATAATCATAACCTAGGAAAAACCAGGCCATACAGAGATAGGAGCTGAGGGGACATAGTGAGGTGTGACCAGAAGACAGGAGTGCGAGCCTTCTGTTATGCCTGGACAGGGCCACCAGAGGGCTCCTTGGTCTAGCGGAGATGCCAGCATCTGGGAAGATGCCCATTGCCAGGTGGACCCTGGTCTAGCGGTAGCAAAAGGTGTCAAGGAACAACGCCTGCTACTTAGTAGACCGGGAAAGGGAGTCACCTTTTCCCAGGGGGATTTTAGAGAAGACTGCTCCTCCACCTCTTGTGGAGGGCCTGACACCAGTCAGGCTTTCCCGCAGTTATCCGGAGACCTAACCGTCTCCCTGTGATGCTGTGCTTCAGTGGTCACACTCTTAGTCCACCTTCATGTTCCATCCTATACACTTGGCTCTGCTTTCTAGACAGCAGTAGTAAATTAGTGAAAGTACTCAAAGTCTCTGATACGTAGAAATAATGGCGTAAGCTGTCTTTCTCTTTGTCTTCTCTCTCTCTGCCTCGGCTGCCAGGCAGGGAAGGGCCCCCTGTCCAGTGGACACGTGACCCACGTGACCTTACCTATCATTGGAGAAGACTCACATTCTTTACCCTGCCCCTTTTGCTTTGTATACAATAAATAACAGCGAAGCCAGACATTCGGGGCCACTACCGGTCTCCGCACATTGGTGGTAGTGGTCCCCCAGGCCCAGCTGCCTTTTCTTTCTTTTATCTGTCTTGTGTCTTTATTTCTACACTCTCTCATCGCCGCACATGGGGAGAGACCCACCAACCCTGTGGGGCTGGACCCTACAGGCACAGTGGCTCACGCCTGTAATCCCAGCACTTTGGGAGGCTGAGGCAGGTGGATCACCTCAGGTCGGGAGTCTAAGACCAGCCTGACCAACATGGAGAAACCCCGTCTCTACTAAAAATACAAAATTAGCTGGGTGTGGTTGTGCATGCCTGTAATCCCAGCTACTCGGGAGGCTGAGGCAGGAGAATCACTTGAACTCGGGAGGCGGAGGTTGCGGTGAGCCAAGGTTGCGCCATTGCACTCCAGCCTGGGCAACAAGAGTGAAACTCCATCTCAAAAAGAAAAAAAAAAAAAAAACCAAGGAATAAATTATTTCACAAGTCTTTTAAAATTTCATGAGCTTATAGAAGACACCCAAAGAGCTCCCATACTCTGGTAGAAGGTATATTACTAAGCCAGGGTTTCAAAAACCTATAAGCTTCAAAGAATGGGACATCCCATATAAGACAACACCCATATGAACTCAATAGCCTTCCAAATCTGTCCCTGGCCATCACTAAAAAATGTGTGGCATTTCCCTAGAATCTGACAAGATAGGAACTCCAGATCTGAGGTAACGACATTCACTAGCCTCAGCCTCAGTTACTCTCTATTATTTTAGTTGCCTAAGTGTTTCCTTGCTTTGCTGAACTGTACAGAACACACCACATTCCCAAGAGAGGCAAAGTAATACCATTATTGCAAGGCTCCTCTACAGGGAAAAACCTCCACCACATTAATTCAAGAGACTTAATGAAAGGCACCTGCTACGAAAATCAGAGGCATAACTTATTCATCCAACAAATATTTATTAAATACTCTGTGCAAGGCTCTGTATATTCAATAGTAAATAAAATAGGTATGGTTCCCATCCCTGCAGAATAAAGTTTAGTGAGACAGACACTAGACAAGTAAACAAATACATAATTACAAAAAAAGCTATGGCCAGGCGCGGTGGCTCATGCCTGTAATCCCAGCACTTTGGGAGGCCAAGGCGGGCGGATCACAAGGTCAGGAGATTGAGACCATCCTGGCTAACACAGTGAAACCCCATCTCTACTAAAAATACAAAAAAGTTAGCCGGGTGTGGTGTCGGGCGCCTGTAGTCCCAGCTACTAGGGAGGCTGAGGCAGGAGAATGGTGTGAACCCGGGAAGCGGAGCTTGCAGTGAGCCGAGATGGCGCCACTGCACTCCAGCCTGGGCGACAGAGGGAGACTCCGTCTCAAAAAAAAAAAAAAGAGCTATGAATAGGGTAACCTAATCTATACCTGTTGTCCCAGTGTACAATAAAAGCATTCCCCTTTACTCTCAAAAATGTCCCAGGTTTGGCCGGGTGCGGTGGCTCACGCTTGTAATCCCAGCACTTCGGGAGGCCGAGGCGGGTGGATCACGAGGTCAGGAGATTGAGACCATCTTGGCTAACGTGGTGAAACCCTGTCTCTACTAAAAATACAAAAAAGTAGCTGGGTGTGGTGGTGGGCGCCTGTAGTCCCAGCTGCTTGGGAGGCTGAGGCAGGAGAATGGCATGAACCTGGGAGGCGGAGGTTGCAGTGAGCCGAGATCGCGCCACTGCACTCCAGCCTGGGCGACAGAGCAAGACTCCGTCTCAAAAAAAAAAAAAAAATAAGTCCCAGGTTGGACTACAAATGATATGGTCACCTTAACTGTGAAGGACAAGGTACTATGAGAATAATGCAGGCAAATTATTTTGGCCTGGGTGATCAGAGAAGACTTCTTGGAAGACGTGCCATTTAACTGAGTCCTGATGGGTGGTAAGGCTCCAGTCATTCTGGAAGGAAAAATGTTCCAAGTACAGGGCACAGCACAGGCTATGACAGAGCTTGGGGCATTATTATCATCAACATCAATTTTGACTAAATAAATGGAACTGTCAAAAAAGTGACTTAGGGCCGGGCACGGTGGCTCACAGGTAATCCCAGCACTCTGGGAGGCCAAGGCAGGCAGATCACTTGAGGTCAGAAGTTCAAGACCAGCCTGGCCAGCATGGTGAAACCCCATCTCTACTAATAATACAATAATTGAGCCAGGAGCGGTGGCTCACACCTATAATCTTACCACTTTGGGAGGCCGAGGCAAGTGGATTGCCTGAGCTCAGGAGTTCAAGACCAGCCTGGGCAACACAGTGAAACCCCGTCTCTACTAAAATAAAACAAATTAGCCAGGTGTGACAGTGTGCGCCTGTCTCCAAAAAAAAAACATTTGACCAGGCATGGTGGCACACACCTGTAGTCCCAACTACTCCAGAGGCTGAGGCATGAGAATCACTTCACCCGGGAGGCGGATGCTACAGTGAGCCGAGATCGTGTCACTGCACTCCAGCCTGGGCGACAGAGAGAGACTCTGTCTCAAAAAAAAAGGCCGGGCACAGTGGCTCAAAAAAAAAGAAAGACTTGGGCAGGTGTGGTGACGCATGCATGTAATCCCAGCTACTCAGAAGGCTGAGGCAGTCACTTGAGCCCAGGTGTTCAAGTTCAACCTGGGCAACAAAGCGAGACCCTGTCTCACACATACACACACAAAGGTGACTTGGGGGTTCCCAGAGATCAACTTGTATGTGCAAGATTAAAATACGCTAAGCATGTAATTGTTAGAACTCAAAATTCAAACATAAAAACAAAAAAGAACCTTTAAGACAGTGGCTTTCAAACTTTTATAAGTCATGAAACCCTCCGAGAATCTGAAAAACACTTTAGATCTTCACGCAGAAAATGCATATATTCACGTATGCACACATCCACATATACACAATTTGAAGACGTTCATAGGTAACGCCACCACCCAAACCCCAGCAGCACCATTAGTTCGTCATGAACTCCAAGATTTAAAAAGTTCTCTTTCATAAAGGCAGAAGCAAGCTCTCAACTTATCTGGGAGTTAAGCTATTTCTTAAGATCTACTGATAACATCCACGAATAAAGAGAAAAACTAAACGTACATTTTTTAAAAAGGTATCAGAACAATTTTAACCCAATTAAAAAAAATGAAAAATAGACAACAATGTATCACCAAGACTCAATGAGACTCATCTTTCCCATCATTTTAGAGAGCCAGATCTGCCCTTGAGTCCTTACCTTACTAACATTGAGTGAAGCTAGGGGAGGAGGGGTTTCTGTTCGGTCATTAATTATTTCCACTTCTGAAACATACTGTAAGTTTATGAGCAAGATGTCTGCATGGTTGGGCTTTCCACTGGAAGAGGGACATTCTGGTGAGAAAAAAAAAGTTAAGGAAAAATAGGACAAGCAGAGGTACTGACACATCCCAAAAGGGGCATAGAAAACACAATTCACACAAGGCTTGTAAAAGGCAGGCCAGGAGCATGAGGGCCTTATAAGAATCACACTTCTCAGGAAATCTCTGCCTGTCACCTTCCTCCTGCCCAAATCCTTGGAAACTTCCAAAGGAGTTCTGTCACCTTCTCTCTACTAGCTTTATGGAGAGGCATAATGCAGATTTAATGCATTTGTCTTGACCTATGAGCCAGACAAAAGAGCTAGACCTTTCTGTTCTTCGTATAATACTCTCTGTGTCTGCACAGTATTCTTTCTACTCTTTCAGATGTGAGCTTTCCCATTTTGCAGAGGAGAAAACTACACATTGGAAAGGAAATTCACCCAAGGTGACCCAGCTAGTTAATCCATTCATTCATTCACACACTCATTCTCCAACCATTTAAGAGCCTACTGTATGTCAATTAAAAGTTGAGTAATTCAGCCAGGCGCTTACGCCTGTAATCTCAACACTTTGGGAGGCTGAGGCGGGCAGATTACTTGAGGTCAGGAGTTCGAGACCAGCCTAGCCAACATGGCAAAACCCCGTCACTACCAAAAAAACAAAAAAAAAATTAGCCGGGTGTGGTGGCACATGCCTGTAATCCCAGCTACTCTGGAGCCTGAGGCAGGAGAAACACTTGAACACGGGAGGCGGAGGTTGCAGTGAGTCGAGATGGTGCCACTGCACTCCAGCCTAGGTAACAGAGCGAGACTCCGTCTCAAAAAAAAAAAAAAGTAATTCCTAGTTCCAAGACCCTTCCAACTAAACCACTAATGTAAAAGGCTTATTTCTTCCAGGTGTAACCTCTTATTTTTTAAAAAAGCAACTATTCTTAGGCCAGGCGCGGTGGTTCACGCTGGTAATCCCAGCACTTTGGGAGGCCGAGGCGGGTGGATCACCAGGTCAGGAGATCAAGACCATCCTGGCTAACACGGAGAAACCCTGTCTCTACTAAAAATACAAAAAATTAGCCGAGCATGGTGGCGTATGCCTGTAATCCCAGCTACTCGGGAGGCTGAGGCAGGAGAATCGCTTGAACCCAGGAGGCGGAAGTTGCAGTAAGCCGAAATCACGCCACTGCACTCCAGCCTGGACAACAAGAGTGAAACTCTGTCTCAAAAAAAAAAAAAAAAAAAAAAAAAAAAAGCCAGGCGGTGGCTCAGGCTTGTGATTCCAGCACTTTGGGAGGCTGAGGCCAGATCACGAGGTCAGAAGTTCGAGACCATCCTGGCCAACATAGTGATACCCCATCTCTGTTTAAAAATATATATATACAAAAATTAGCTGGGCGTGGTGGCGCGTGCCTGTAATCCCAGCTACTCCGGGGGCTGAGACTGGAGAATCGCTTGAACCAGGGAGTCGGAGGTTGCAGTGAGCCGAGACTGCGCCACCGCACTCCAGCCTAGCGACAGAGCGAGACTCCATCTTAAAAAAAAAAAAGATGCCATAAAAAATTACTCCTCCAAAAAAAAAATTTCAATAAACCCACCTGTAGCTCACATAAAAAGGGAAGCCGTGGCACATTTATCCCAACAAGGAAGTGTTTCATTTCCAAGACTGAGTTTCCTGGAGTAATTCAGAAGTCATTTCCACCCCAAAGAAGCAGGCCAGCTTTTCCAATCAGTTTAACATTGCTACTTTCAAAAGGGAGGCTACTACTACGTAAAAGGACTCCATGTGCTGGACTGATCAAGGCAGCATGAGAACTTCACTCTTTCACCTGTAACTCACACATCCCCAACCCACATAAGCCCCTGGCAAGCCTTCTCTGGAACACGTTTCCAATGCAAACATCCCCTAAAGAGCAATTTCCAAATGACCGAGAAGCCTAAAAATCAGCACAGCTCCCCACCACCACACATACACACGCATCAGCGAAACAAGCCACTATCCCCAGTTCAGATACAAACTCTGCCCTGAACTTACTCTCCCCCAAAACAGGCAAGGACCAATTTGGTCACCATCCCACCGCCCTTCCTTGGACGAAATCTCATCAGTGCACATGCCCTCCTAAATTCCATACCTTTGCCCTACCAGCAGTTCCTTACCCTAAACACCCCTCCTCATAATATTTCGCCCGACCCTCCTTTCCATCCGGGCTCCAATCCACCAGCCCCCTCCCACCACCACCCCCTCTCCTAATCACTGTGTCCCCTCTCATAACGTTCCCCCCGAAAAGCCATCCCCGTGTCAAGCCCTCCTCCACCCACTGATCCTCGGTAAAGCCCCAGCTCCTTCAAGGGGAGACAGGATCCCCAAAGCTGACCGAAGGGCCCGCGGGAGGGGGAGGGGAGCTCAGGGCCGTGCGCATGCGCCCCGGGCGCCGCGGTAGCCGGTCGCCCCTAGGCCCGGAGAGAGCCCCAGCCGCCGCCGTCGTCCCCCACCCCCCGACCACCGCACCTACACGCCGGCCCGGACTCGGGCTTCACGCAGAGAAGGATACTTAAAGCCAGCATTTTGGATTGGTAGTCAAAGGCTACCACCTCGCCCTGCAGCCGCTGCTCCTGGCACGTCCGGCACGACACCTGGCTCCCAACGCTGAAGTACTCGCCCGGAGGAGCCGCCATCTTGGGAGTGCAGCCGCGGCCGGCGGCGGCGGCGGCAGCAGCGGGCGAAAGCCGGGCCCCCAGTGAGCGCCGCGACGCGACGCCGCGCACGGAGCGTGCTTGCGTCACACGCCGGGGCGTGGCCTGGCGCTGGGTGGGGCGGGAGCCTAGGTGGACTAGGAAAGAAGAGGAAATAAAGGGGAATCTGAAAAATATTTGTATAGCCGCATCCGCTCGGTTAAGTGCTTGTAGAGTCCATTTTAGAAGTTAAGGATAAATGACCTACGTGGAATGAAAAGGGGAAAGAGGAGGGAGGTGCAGTCTCCATTATATGCACACCTTCCACACAAGAGTTTAATGAATGAATTTTATAAAATATGTTAACCCCATTTTGCATATGAGGTATCAGAGCCTCAGAGGACTTAATGATACTTGGACAAGATGATTATAACGGCCGGGAGCGGTGGCTCACGCCTGTAATCCCAGCACTTTGGGAGGCCGAGACGGATGGATCACCTGAGGTCAGGGGTTCGAGACCAGCCTGGCCAACATGGCGAAACCCCATCTCTACTAAAAATACAAAAATTAGCCGGGTATGGTGGCGCGTGCCTGTAATCCCAGCTACTAGGGGGACTGAGGCTGGAGGATTTCTTGAACCTGGAAGGCGGAGGTTGCACTGAGCCAAGATTGTGCCACTGCACTCTAGCCTGGGCAACAGTGAGACTCTGTCTCAAAACAAACCAAAAAAGATGATTATAACTACAGAGTGATAGTGGAAAGAACATTGGTTGTGGAGTTAGATAAGCCAGAACCAGAATCCGAGGTCAGCGTCTTACTAAATCACCTGACCTTGAGCAAGCAAATTACCTGATTCTGTTTCTTCATAGGCATTTGTATTGTCACTTCTTGAGCATCTAACAGCCCTTTGAGGTAGGAATCAATGTCCTCCTTTTACATAAACTAAGTTTTAGACTAAACTTGTCCACGGTTCCACAACTAGCAAAAACAGTCTGCCTATTTCCAAGGACGGTGCTATTTACTGCTATACTCTGTTAGATAATAATACCTACCTCATAGTTAGGAGGTTTAAATGCGATAACGTGTATAAGTGCATGGCACGTACTAGGTCTTTAATAAATGGTAGTTCCCCCTTAGTCACCCATCACTCTTAGAAGTCAAGACACTTCCCCTTCTCCCTTTTTGCCCTCTCTCCCAGAAAGTCAGGCAAAAGGCAGGAATGAGGAGCAGAGGATAGTGACAAAAAGGGGCTTGGAGGAGGGGTTTTGCGCCCCTGCCCTTTAGTGTCCATCTGATATACAAAACAGTCGTTTTCTTAATCTTATGCAAAGGACTATGCGCGTGCATTTTCAAGCCCTACTACCGCCAATGGCTGTCGCTAACCCACCCACCCCTCACTATAGAAATTTTGGATCCTCGCTTCACGTATAAGAAACAGGTTGACCTTTCTGTAGTCCAGAGAGAGGCAAAGGGCCAGTCTTGGCGCGGCTTAACCTGAACAAAGTTCAAAAGTATTTCCTTGCCCTCCAAGAAACATAAACTTCCTGGTGTTGGAAGTATTGATACACTCATTATAATAGGAATAAAAATTCTGCTCCTTCATAGTGTGCTTTTTCAGAGAACTTTTTTTTTTTGAGATAGAGCCTTGTTCTGTCACCCAGACTGGAGTGCAGTGGTGCCATCTCGGCGCACTGCAACCTGCACCTCCCAGGTTCAAGTGATTCTCCTGCCTCAGCTTCCTGAGTAGCTGGGATTATAGGCGCAAGCCACCATGCCTGGCTAATTTTTGTACTTTTAGTAGAGATGGGGTTTCACCATGTTGGCCAGGCTGGTCTCAAACTCCTGGGCTCAAGCAATCTTCCCGCCTTGGCCGGCCTCTCAAAGTGCTGGGATTCCGGGCGTGAGCCATTGTGGCCGGCCTCAGAGAACTTTCATGCCTCTCATCCTTGTTCTGGCCCCCATAATAAATCATACATAATTGCCATTCCAGTTTTCCACTTTTTATATGGAATCGTGATTATAGGTTTTCATGTAAGACTTCTAGGAGCCATTAGGAAAGGCCTTCTTAGAGGAAGTGAAAAATCTCTACTGAGACCTGAAGGATTGGCAAGGAAAAAGAGTGGCCATGTTCCAGGCAGAGGGAACTGCATGGGCCAGGACCCCTAAGAGGAGAGAACTTGGTGATTTCAAGGAATGTATGGCTCAGAAATATTACAAAGCGGAGTGCGGGAGTAGGCTGCTGAAGGTTGAGGGCAAACTTTCAAAGACTCAGTAAACAATGTAGGCTTTCTCCTTGGGCAATTAAAAAACTTCCTAGTATTGTCTGGGCGCAGTGGCTCATGCCTGTAATCCCAGCACTTTGGGAGACCGAGGCAGGTGGATCACGAGGTCATGAGATCGAGACCATCCTGGCTAACATGGTGAAACCCCGTCTCTACTAAAAATACTAAAAATTAGTCAGGTGTGGTGGCGGGTGCCTGTAGTCCCAGCTACTTGGGAGGCTGAGGCAGGAGAATGGCGTGAACCCGGGAGGCAGAGGTTGCAGTGAGCTGAGATTGCACCACTGCACTCCAGCCTGGGGGACAGAGCAAGATTCTGTCTCAAAAAAAAAAGACTTCCTGGTGTTGGAGGTATTGGTATAATCATTGTAATAGGAATAAAAATTCTGTTCACTACAAAGGCAATAAACGAAGATTTATATCCAGCTTCCCTCCCTTACACCTTTTTTTTTTTTTTGAGACGGAATTTCGCTCTTGTTGCCCAAGCTGGAATGCAATGGTACAGTCTCGGCTCACCGCAACCTCCACATCCTGGGCTCAAGCGATTCACCTCCCTCAGCCTCCTGAGTAGCTGGGATTACAGGCATGTGCCACCACACCCAGCTAATTTTGTGTTTTTAGTAGAGACACAGTTTCTCCACGTTGGTCAGACTGGTCTCCAACTCCTGACCTCAGGTGATCCACCTGCCCTGGCCTCCCAAAGTGCTGGGATTACAGGGGTGAGCCACTGTGCCCAGCACCTTTTTTTTTTTTTTTTTGAGATAGAGTCTCGCCCTGTCGCCCAGGCTGGAGTGCAGTGGTGCCATCTCGGCTCACCGCAACCTCCACCTCCCGGGTTCAAGCGATTCTCCTGCTTCATCCTCCCTAGTAGTTGAGACTACAGGCGCGTGCCCCCACGCCCAGCTAATTTTTGTATTTTTAGTAGAGATGGGGTTTAACTATGTTGGCCAGGCTGGTCTGGAACTCCTGACCTTGTGATCAGACCGCCTCAGCCTCCCAAAGTTCTGGGATTACAGGTGTGAGTCACCGCGCCTGGCAAAAAATAAAATAAAATAAACTTTTCAAGAACAAAGTTGATTGAGGTAGGAAGAAACTAAGGAGACACTGTTCAACAGTCTTCTAGGCAGGACCTCGCCTAGAATAGCTGAGATTTCTATTTTCTATGTGAGTTCCCCCAGATGACTGTTTCAAACTCTGTCGCGGGTGTGTGCCAATCCTCTTCCCATACGAACACTGTTACTATCTCTTGGTTTCATCTGCCTAAGCAGGGTTTTGGATGGCAGGAGAATGGGGGTGGGGGAAGCAAGGGAAGAACTGGAAGGAAGTGTGACTTTGCGCTATATGTGAGAATTCGCCTTTTTAGGGAAGACCCCTCAAAATCAAGAGACTTATCTGTCAGCCTCCAAATTAATAGCAGGCGAATTAGAAAGGGGGAGTCTTGAGGTGGGGGAGGAAGGGGTGAACTGATTAGGGGTGTATGCAAATTTAGGATCCCGCTTCGGCTCCCAGGAGGAGGGCTGTCTGCAGCCTTTTCTTCAAAGGATCTCAGATTTTTTCTTTTTTTTTTTTTTTTTTGGTGGGTATTGGTACTGGAGAAGAGAGGTCCGGTCGGGAAAGAATCCCGGCCCTGGAGATTATATATCCGCCTTCGCATCAGCAGAGCAGGGACGCTAGGAGCGCGGGCGGCCCGCCGGTTAGTCCGTCCCCTGACCCGGAACCGCACTGGTGCCGCCACTAGCCGGCTGCCCACGTGCCGGCAACAGCGGCCACGTGGGGCCCCGAGGAAACGCCTTTACAAAGGTTTGTCCCCTACGCTGCCCAGTAGGGAGGAAAACCGGAGGAGAGCGCAGGAGGAAACAGTACCGGCTGGAGGCCGGTCTTGCAGGAGCCAGGGACTGCCGGGGGCGGGGGCGGGGCGGGGCCGGGGGCGGGGCTTGGTGGTGACCGCTGGCGGGGCGGGGCCTGGGACTAGAAGGGTGGGCTTTGGAGATCAGCGGGCCGACGCTGCTTCGTTGACTGGACTCTGGTTTCCGCCCTGGAGCAAGCCCTGGCCTGGTCGGCAGCTGGGCCGCCATGGAGTCCACGCTGGGCGCGGGCATCGTGATAGCCGAGGCGCTACAGAACCAGCTAGCCTGGCTGGAGAACGTGTGGCTCTGGATCACCTTTCTGGGCGATCCCAAGATCCTCTTTCTGTTCTACTTCCCCGCGGCCTACTACGCCTCCCGCCGTGTGGGCATCGCGGTGCTCTGGATCAGCCTCATCACCGAGTGGCTCAACCTCATCTTCAAGTGGTGAGACAGAGAAGCCCTCCGGCATCATGGTCCCCACCCCCGAGGGCCCTGAGTCATGTGTAAGCCCTGGTCTCTTTCAGCAACTGTCTCAAGGGCCTTCCCACCCCTACTCTGTAGTCCCTGATTTTTTTTTTCCCCTTGAGCATCTTTGTGCAGTTTGGACTCAAACCTCAGAGTCCAACCATCCTACTCATTAGACTAGTGTTCTTCAAACTGGTCTGATCGAAAAATCACCTAAGGGGCGTGTCTAAAATGTAAATATCCCATCCTCATCTCACACTAATTTAGAAACTCCAAGGGGTTGGGAATTTATTTTTTATTTTTTATTTTTGGTTTATGGGAATTCATATTTTAACAAATATCTATGGTGATTTAAGTAGTGGAGAGTCCTACCTCTCGACTCACTTTTTCATTCATCTATTCATTCATTTGCTATAATTTTTCAGAAGCATGCTTTGTGCTGGGCATCACAGTAGCTGCTAAGGGCAGAGACACCTTGCAGATTAAGGTGTGGTCCCTGGACCATGCCCAACGGCATAGGCAGCACTTGAAAACTAGCTAGAAATGCAGACTCTCAGGCCCTGGGCCAGAGCTACTGAATCAAAATCTGCATTATAACAAGGTTCCCAGGTGATTCCCTGTGCGTATGCAGTAAAGTTTGGGCTAAAGCACTGCTTTCCAGGGAACACTTTCTCTTCTTTCTCTTTCATTCACCAGTAGACTCTTCACACGGAGACTTAGAAGCCAGGAATCCCAGGGACATGGGTGGAGGCCCTGTGGCCCTTGGGGCTGGGCATGCAGCCACACCTCCCCTCACCTCAGCCTCTGTTGCCAGATCCTCAGCCTGGGGGAAGGAAGGGAGGCTTATAGTACGTATTTCAATGGGCTGGAATGACTTGCTGAAAAACAACGTAGAGTTCCCCTCCCTTCCACTCTTTTCCACGAGGGCCTCATCCTTATGTAAAGGGAACCACAGTGGTCTGTTCACTTCTTTCTTGCCTAATTGCCATTTGCTTTGTGCTCTCTCCTCCCTCAAAGTCTGTATAAGCCTCCCCCTCTAGTGCTTGTCCCCCAAAGATCACAATCTCCTTCAGACACTATTAATGTCCCCCAAGTGGCAAAGTCCCTATTCATTTTCATTTTCTTTTTCTTTTTTTTTTTTTTTTTGAGACGGAGTCTCGCTCAGTCACCCAGGCTGGAGTGCAGTGGCACGATCTCAGCTCACTGCAAGCTCCGCCTCCCGGGTTCATGCCATTCTCCTGCCTCAGCCTCCCAAGTAGCTGGGATTACAGGCGTGTGCCACCACACTTGGCTGATTTTTGTATTTTTAGTAGAGAAGGGGTTTTGCCTTGTTGGCCAGGCTGGTCTCAAACTCCTGACCTCAGGTGATCTGCGTGCTTCAGCCTCCCAAAGTGCTGGGATTATAGGCATGAGCAACCTGGCATTCTTTTTTTTTTTTTTTTTCTTTTTGAGATGGAGTCTTGCTCTGTTGCCCAGGCTGGAGTGCAATGGCATGATCTTGGCTCACTGCAACCTCTGTCTCTCAGGTTCAAGAGATTCTTCTGCCTCAGCCTCCCCAGTAGCTGGGATTATAGGCACCCACGACCACACCCGGCTAATTTTTGTATTTTTAGTAGAGACAGGGTTTCGCCTTGTTGGCCAGGCTGGTCGCGAACTCCTGGCCTCAAGTGATCCATCCTCCTCTGCCTCCCAAAGTGCTACGATTACAGGCGTGAGCCACCACACCTGGCACCCCCGTTCATTTTCTGTGTGAGCACTTGATGTATAGTAGGCTCGGTTTTCAGAGGGGAGAGGCAAGTGCCTTCTGTATCTCCCTTCCCAGCACGTGGCTTCCTGCCAGCATCTCTTTTGCTATCCCATCTTTTCTCTTTCTGGCCACAGCAGCCTCTTCATTGTGTGGTTCCCAGGGCCCAGCCAAGCACTTGCTAGACCAGAGGATTTTGACATTTTTTTGTCCTCCTTATTCTTTCTCAGCCTTCTCTGTCCATTTCCCACTCCCATTTTCAGACCTGAGAGGCTCACCTAAATAATTTAGATGTGGATAATTCAGGATGTAACTGGGGACATGGAGGCAGGGGTAGCAAGAGGGCTAATGAGGGCCTGGGGGAGAGAGCCAGGTCCTGGGCTCTCTGTGGATGATAAGAGCTGGCCCTGCAGTGAGAGGGGGTAGAGTGGGACAGCTGAGTATCTCAGAGCACACACACATGCTTACCACAATCTCTTGCCTCTGTATCAGTTTCATTTTTTATTTTATTTACTTTTTCTTTTTTTGAGACAGGATCTCACTCCATCACCAGGCTGGTGTACAATGGCACAATCACAGCTCACTGCAGCCTCAACCTCCTGGGCTCAAGTGATCCTACTTCAGCCTCTGGAGTAGCAGGGACTACAGGCGCACCCCACGATGCCTGGCTAATTTTTGTATTTTTTGTAGAGATGGAGTTTTGTCATGTTGCCCAGGCTATTCTCGAACTCCTGGGCTCATGTGATCTGCCCGTCCAACCTCCCAAGTAGCTGAGACTATAGGTGTGCACCACCACTTCCAGCTAATTTTTTGTTTTTGTTGAATCTGCGTCTTGCTATGTTGCCCAGGCTGGTCATGAACTCCTGGCTTCAAGTGATCCTCCAGCTAAGGCCTCCGAAAGTACTGGGATTACAGTCATGAGCCACTGCACCTGGCCCCAGACTAGTTTTTAAAAACAGTGTTTCCACAGGCTCTGAAGGTTAGGAAAAAAAAAGAAAAGAAACAGTGTGCTTTCTTTCTCCTGTTCTAAGATAGAAAACCATGGCAAGGTATCCATGGATACCTTGAGAGCAGTGGACAGAATCGTAGTCCCTTTTTGACTTCACCCTTCGGGTCCTCCAGAGTACTCCATGTCCTGCCCACCTCGTACCCCTCCAGCTGTGTGTGCATGTGGAAAGTCAACTTGCATCTGTTCTCTTCCAGGTTTCTTTTTGGAGACAGGCCCTTTTGGTGGGTCCATGAGTCTGGGTACTACAGCCAGGCTCCAGCCCAGGTTCACCAGTTCCCCTCTTCTTGTGAGACTGGTCCAGGTGGGAAGCCTCAAACATTCTCCCTTTCCCAATGTGGTTAGGGTACGGGTGAACATTTCAGAGTACTTTTCAGCCTGGGTGGGCCAACCAAAGGACCAGCCTCTCAATTACTGGCCCAGAGAACAAAGGAACCCCAGGGAGACCAAGCTGAGTTATGGGAGGAGGGCACTCATGCTATGTACCAGCTGCCCACCTTGTATAGAGTACAGCCAAGAGACACAGATCAGGACAGAAACCTGAGCGCAGTGACCTCAGGTGGCAGTAAAAAGGCCTCAGAGCAGAGCGAGTTATGGATCAGTGCTGGGGAAAAGCTCTCTTCTCAGCCAGGAGAGGCAGCTGTATTACTGAGGCATCACCAGAGGCCCCAGGGTTCTGCCTCCATCTTCTCACCATGAGCTTCTGGATTTGCTGGCAGGCAGCCCTTCTGGACACTGCATGATCACAGGAGCAGCCCTCTGGCCCATAATGACAGCCCTGTCTTCGCAGGTGGCCACTCGGGCCCGCAGGTATACCCTTAGCATTGCCCACCATTGGGAGCAGGGGTGATGGCACCCTGTACCTAAAAGACCCAGCAGCATGGCAGCCTGGGAGCTGGAGTTTTGGGGACGCTAGGTTGTGTGGTTCAACCATGGGGTACCTGGGTGCCGCAGGAGGCCAAGCTGTGTATGGACGCGCTCTGAGCTCCTTGCCTCTCTTCTTTCTAGCCGCTGGGTAAGGGTGATGCCTAGCCTGGCTTATTGCACCTTCCTTTTGGCGGTTGGCTTGTCGCGAATCTTCATCTTAGCACATTTCCCTCACCAGGTGCTGGCTGGCCTAATAACTGGTGAGCAACTGGGACAACGGGGTGGACTGAGAGGATGCCTTTGGCAGTGGGAGGATCAGTCTAGGATCTTCCCATCGCTCCCAGCTTCTGTAGAGCCCACCCCAGAGGCCCCCCGTTATGTCTCTGTTTGTTCTCTTGCCAAGCTGCACTGCAGCTGGGGGTCGGGGTGGGGAGGGTCATATCCCCAAACTCCTTGAAGCTGCCGTCACTCCACTCTCCTAGGCGCTGTCCTGGGCTGGCTGATGACTCCCCGAGTGCCTATGGAGCGGGAGCTAAGCTTCTATGGGTTGACTGCACTGGCCCTCATGCTAGGCACCAGCCTCATCTATTGGACCCTCTTTACACTGGGCCTGGATCTTTCTTGGTAAGTCTCGTTTTGAAGCCTGGGCAGGCTGGGCCCTGTCCTATCTCGCCTGCACCTAGCCTGGTGTGTCTCTGGTTCATTATGGCTAAAAAAAGGACACATTACCTATTCACATAGACCCTCACAGGCACAAAACAGAACATGGGAGTGGGCCCCAAGGGCAGATGGCCAAGAGCCAGTGGCCTTCTATGTTCCAGCCTCTCCTGGCAAGAACTCTTCTTTCCCACAGGTCCATCAGCCTAGCCTTCAAGTGGTGTGAACGGCCTGAGTGGATACACATGGATAGCCGGCCCTTTGCTTCCCTGAGCCGTGACTCAGGGGCTGCCCTGGGCCTGGGCATTGCCTTGCACTCTCCCTGCTATGCCCAGGTGCGTCGGGCACAGCTGGGAAATGGCCAGAAGATAGCCTGCCTCGTGCTGGCCATGGGGCTGCTAGGCTGCCTGGACTGGCTGGGCCACCCCCCTCAGATCAGCCTCTTCTACATTTTCAATTTCCTCAAGTACACCCTCTGGCCATGCCTAGTCCTGGCCCTCGTGCCCTGGGCAGTGCACATGTTCAGTGCCCAGGAAGCACCGCCCATCCACTCTTCCTGACTTCGTGTGCCTCCTTTCCTTTCCCTCCCACAAAGCCAGCGCTCTGTGACCACCACACTCCAGGAGGCAGCCCCAGCCCCTAAGTAGGCCCTCCCCTCCCTAAATCTGCTTCCCCACAACCTGGTCTTAGCCCCAAAGATGGGCCTTCTCTCTCCCAGATAAGCTGGTCCTCCCTCTGCCTTTCCTCTCAAGCCCCCAAAGAGCAAAGGCAACAGCAAGATCAGCGGGTTCCTGCAACACTGTGAGGGGCAGCCAAGGCGGCCCCAATAAAGCCCTTGAATACTTTGAGATTCCTTTCTTGCCTATGCGCACATCTCCACGGGCCTTGCCTGTGTGTGCACAAGTGGAACCTTTGCCAGGCTGCTCCAGTGGTCCCTGTGCCATATCCAGCCCTGTTTCCAGGGGCAGAGAGGCAGGAAAGGAGAGGGCTGTAAACTCAGGTGAGACCTCTCAGCCCTGGGTCCCCTGCCTCATCACTGCCTAGGCCACATGAGAGGTCCCATGAGATGCTGTGACTATATTCAGTGTAACCCTATCTTTCACTTACAGGACAGATCTTGCGCCCCAACCTCCAGTTTCCTAAATTGGCTTCTAGTCCAGGGGTTGGAGAAAAGCGTAGTGTTCTTGGCTAGGAAGGAGGATGAGAACCTCTACTCCATTTGGGAGCCCAGAGAATAGAGACATTGGCCCCAGAAGGCACTGCCAGAAACAAGTTTATTTACACAAGGACACACAGTGTAACGGGTTACAAAATACTTAACTGAAATCCATATCCAGGGAGACAAAGCAAGGAGTGGGTTTACATGAGAACCAGACCAGCCACAGGGAGAGAGTGGGTAAGGGCCCGGGAGCCTGGGGCTCAGCACAGAGAGGCCTAGTACACTGGGCCTAGCCCCATCCCCATCTCCCAGGAGGATCTAAAACAAACACACAAGCACACAATGAACCGATGATGCTGGGACTCTTGCCCCTCCCCTGGCTCCCTCAATCCTGCTCAGGCCCCCATAGGATAATAAATATGTAAACAGACTGGTGGGGCCCTGGGGATAGAAGGAGAGAAAGTATATGTGGTACTGGGGAGGAGGAAGAAGGAAGAGTCAGCCCCCTAGGAGCCACTTCCCATCTTTGGTTTCCTACAGGCTGGATGGCATTCCCTGGAAGCCTTGTAGGCCCACAGCCCCTGGCAGGGCTCCTGGGAAAGAGAAGGGACAGCGCCCAGCCCCCTCCTGGTCTTAGCTCCCTTGGGCTGGTGGTCAGCAAAGGGAGCCCAGGAGGTATGGAAGCTCCAGCTGAGAGCCAACTCCTGGATCCCTGGGTTCTGGCCTTACCCCTTCTAGAACCTCCATTCTCACCATCCCCAGGCTCCAAAGCAAAAGGCCCCAGGAGGGAGGTGAGCCCCTGCCCCTTCTCCCCGCAGCATGCTGGATGGCTGGGGAAATCTGGTCCTGACAGCAGGGGGGCTCTCACCAGCCTGGAGCCCCCCTGCAGGGACCACCTCCCCCTGCCCAGGCTGTGCCAGCAGAGGGGCAGGGAGGCCATCCGAGTAAGGTGGGGAGCAGACCTGGTTCTGTGGCTCCTCCTGGCCCCTAAGAACCCAGGAAACCAGTCCTCTCCTTCCCCACACACTTTCACCCTCTCAGCCCCAGGGAAGGGGAAGCAGGGTGTGAGGAGTGTGAGGCAAGACAGCCCTCCTCACAGACTGCAGGCCACACCTTGGGCACCAGCCTCCCATCAGTGCTGAGACCAAGAGGAAGGAGGAGGAGAGGGGTCTGTGCAGAGATGGTGAGGACGAAAGAAGGGGAAAGGGTGGAGAATCGCAGGGTGGGTGCCCACCTCCCCTCCACTCTGCATCTTAGACAGTAGTGGATCCTCCAGATCCTCCCCTGAGGCTGGAGAAGGGAGGAGGGTGAAATTAAGGCATTTCCCCCCAAGTCAGCTGAAACCAAGGCACCGACTTCGTGTTCCCTCCTCACTCAGGGGGGCCCCAGAACTGGAGAGTACTGTCTGGGCCCCCATGCCCACCTTGAGCTGGCCCAGGCTCCAAGGGGGAAAAGGACAGAATGCAGGAAAATGGGTGGAGGGACACATGGGACAGGGCTGGGAACACACCCCCACCCCCTGCAGAGGGAGCAGGCTTCTAGAGCTGAGGTGGAGGACACAGGGCTGGGGGCCTGAGGCAGCGTAGAGGAGCAGGAGGGGCAAGGCTGAGAGACCCACACGGCACACCTTGTTGAATGTGTGACTTTTTGTTTTTAATAGAAAAAATAAACAAAATCACAATGGTGAAGCCCAGAGGGATGGGGGCCGGGGCGTCACAGGGCAGGCTCCTGCTCCATGGGCTCCTCTGCCGGCCTGTGGGGCAAGCACAGGGGAGGGTATTGAGTGGGGTGCACCAGCAGGGGCGAGGGCAGAGAGGTGGTGCGGGTTGCTGCTTACCTGGGGCTGTGCTCCCGGGCTGCCGCAGCCTGGGCCTGCTCGGCCCCCACCGACAGCAAGGCCATGGCGCTCACAGTCTCGGCCTCCTCGGTCTCACCTGCTTGGGCCTCTCGCAGGGAACGGCCCAGACCAGCAGCAAACTTCTGCACACAGCTCCAGTGTTTGCCTGTGGACGAGAGACAGGCAAGGGGTCAGGGAGGGCAGAGGACACCCACATGAACAGTCCCAGTCCTGGTGCTCCCACAAGCTCCATGCCCCCTTAGCAGCCTGAGCCCCTCTACGTGTCCCCACGCACTCTGGATCTCGATGACTTTCTCTAGCGTGGCCACTGCGTTGATGTTGGGCTTTTGCTGCAAGACTGCCTCGTCCAAGGGCTGCAGCTGGCAGGGGAAAGAAGAGAAGGCTTAGGGTGGGGAGTAGGGTTGCCATGCATACCCCTCTAACTGCCCCACTCAGCCCCAGATATCCCTCACAACAGGGGCAAACACGGCCTTTTTGGACAAACCCATACTCAGAAAGCCTTCCCTGGCCATTAACTATTCCTTAGGACCACGGAAATGCTTCCTAAGGGGCTCGCAGTGCTGGCTGACCCCTTGCTGGCCCCTCAGCCCTCTGGCCTGTCACCTCCCAGCTCCTTCCCACCCCTTACCTCTACACTGAGCAGAGCCGAGACACAAGCCTCAGAGGCATCACAGATGGCGGTCAAGTCATGGCCTCCCTCCAGGGCCAGCACCACCCGGCCCCCTGCCAGGGTCATCAGCTGCCTGGTCAAGTGGCCAAAACCTTTGAGGATGGGTGAAAGGAGGAAGAAGAAATGGCGAAAGGTAATCAATTCAAGAGCCAGTAAGAGGAGGAGAGAAAAAAGGCCAGGCGCGGTGGCTCACGCCTGTAATCCCAACACTTTGGGAGGCCAAGGCGGGCAGATCACAAGGTCAGGAGTTCGAGACCAGCCTGACCAACATGGTGAAACCCTGTCTCTACTAAAAATACAATAATTAGCCGGGCATGGTGGCACGCGCCTGTAATCCCAGCTACTTGGGAGGCTGAGGCAGGAGAATGGCATGAACCCGGGAGGCAGAGGTTGCAGTAAGCCGAGATGATGCCATTGCACTCCAGCCTGGGCGACAGAATGAGACTCCACCTCAAAAAAAAAAAAAAAGAAAAGGAGAGAAAAAAAAACACAAGAGGTGGGACAAATAGCACAAAATATGATGGGAGATATAAACCCAAATATATCCATAATAAAATAGAGCATCAGTGGACTAAATGCCCTATCACAGCCAAAACATTAACAGACTGGCTAAAGACTCCAATGACAAAGAGCATCACTGAAACACCAGGGACCAACAAGCCCATCTCTACAGCTCTGGCAGGATACATCCTCTATCCTCTGCTACCCTACTTCCACCTCCTATCCCCTCAAGGCCAGGGTTGGCAGAGGACAAATTGGGGGAGTTACCAAGATGATTCCAAGTCTAGGCCCTGCCCCCTGCTTTCCCCATCCCCTGCAATATCAGTCTGTTCCCTGCCCCATGCCCCACTGGACTCGATATCCTCACTGTTTCACTTCCTCCCTCAATCCCCCAGCAGGCTTACATCTGGCGGTGACAGAGTAGCCACCCAGAGGAGACAGATGTCCTTCAACAGCATCAAACCCAGCAGAGACTAGGACCACGTCAGGTGAGAACTCGTGGGCAATGGGCATCACCACTGTCCTGCAAAGGGATGGCCCAAGCTGAGCCCGGCAGATGGCCAGGCCAGGCCTCGCCCCACTGTTACCCTCCCAGAGACAACCCCCTCTACCCACACTGAACTGAGTGCCTTCTGCCCCTCCCACTGCAGGGCCCAGAGGGGCTCCCCTTGACTACCATGGCGCTTTTCAGTCCCTACCTGAAGGCTGTAAGGTACTCCACGTCTCCAATGGGGGGGTCCACACCTCCTGTCCATGCCACGTTCACATTGTACCCCACACCTGGCCCTCCACCAACCTGGCACCAGAGTTGGGGAGAGGGCTATTCTCACCACCTGGGAATCCCAAACATTGCCCCTGCCCTCACCCCTGCCTCCAGATCTCACTCCACTGACCTCTGCTCTGCCTGGAGGGGCAGTCAGATCAGTGTGGTCCTCCCACTAGGAGCCCAGACTCCCCAGGTACCAACACCACCATGGGCCTCCGTGGCTCCCCGCCAGGTCCCATTGTGCCACCTCCCAGAGGGGCCAGGAGGGTCTGCATTTACGCCCAGGAGCTGTACCTCTTCAGCAGCCCCAGAGCCTGGAAAGAAGTTCCCGTTGTCATAGCGATGCAGAGAGATGTAGAGCACAGAGGGGTCGTTGTAGAACGCCTGCTGGGTGCCATTGCCATGGTGAATGTCCTATGAGAGGAGGTAGAAGCATCAGGAAAATGGCCCACGCTCTGACCCAATGGTCAAATTCCACCTGTCAGCCGAGCACTCTAGCTCACGCCTGTAATCCTAGCATTTTGGGAGGCTGAGGGCTGGGAGGATCGCTTGAGCCCAGGACTCCACCCTTGGCCACAGGGCATCCATATTCTGTTCACAATGGTACTACACACCCCACACTTCTCTAACTAGGTCTGAGCCTCTGTGGTGTGGCACTGTGTAGGTGATATTCAAAACCATGGGATAAATGTGGCATATCTCCCTACAGAACCCATTCCACTTCACAGTTTGGGGGAAAACATTAAGGCTAGTAGGGAATTTAAAACAAGCAGATAAGATTCTTTTTTTTTTTTTGAGACCGAGTTTCACTCTTGTTGTCCAGGCTGGAGTGCAGTGGCACGATCTTGGCTCACTGCAACTTCCACCTCCCGGGTTCAAGCGATTCTCCTGCCTCAGCCTCCCAAGTAGCTGGGATTACAGGCGCCCACCACCATGCCCGGCCAATTTTTTTTGTATTTTTAGTAGAGATGGGGTTTCACCATGCTGGCCAGGCTGGTCTCAAACTCCTGACCTCAGGTGACCCACCCACCTCGGCCTCCCAAAGTGCTGGGATTACAGGCATGAGTCACTGTACCCGGCCTTTTTTGTTTTCCTTTTTCTTTTTCTTTTTTTTTTTTTGAGACAGAGTCTCACTCTGTCATCGAGGCTGGAGTGCAGTGGCATAATCTTGGCTCACTGCAACCTCCACCTCCCGGGTTCAAGCAATTCTCCTGCCTCAGCCTCCCCAATAGCTGGGATTACAGGCTCCCACCACCACACCTAGCTAATTTTTTTGTATTTTCAGTGGAGACAGGGTTTCACCATGTTGGCCAGGCTGGTCTTGAACTCCTGACCCCAAGTGATTCACCCACCTTGGCCTCCCAAAGTGCTGGGATTACAGGCTTTGAGCCATTGTGCCCAACCACAAGCACATAAGATTCTGAAGGAGGATCCAACATTTACATAAATTTTTAAGCCAGAATTGGGCTTCCAAGAGATTTTGTCCTTCCTGAGGCTTGCTCCTGGCTGCTTCCCCAGCTCACAGAGAGTGGTGTGTGCCTCTGCCTCCACCATTAGGAGCAGGGTTTGGGAAGCACCCATGGTAGCAAGAGCAGAGTGCTGGGGCCAAAAGGCTTGGTCTGAAACCCAGTGCCGACATCCCCAGCTGAGTGGCCTTGGGTAAGTCACGCAACAACACCTTTGTTCACAGAAATGGACATCCTCGTTCTTACTACTCGAGGTGGCCATAAAGTACTCATTGGGTTCCTGGTATACAGTCTGCTCCTAATTGTAGGGGGTGGGAGGAAATATTGGCTACTAGCAATGGCGGCAGCGTCACTACCGTTCAAGGTAGGAAATCCCCTTCGTTGCTTGAAACTGCAATCTGAGGGCCAAGATGGAACAGGAGCTAAATGTCTTTCATAGTTGAGGAGGGAGCCCTGTTGGAATGTGACGTTAGTCATCCGGCAGGAGCCCCAGCACCCTTCCTTCTGCACCCGCACCCAGCACTGGAGGATAAGGACGACTGGGGTGCTTGGAGGTGGGGCTGGGGGAGGAGACTTCCTGAAGGCTGACCCTGGTCTCAGCTCTACCCGCCCGTGCCCAGCCCCACCAGCTCACTGCCTACCCAGTCCACGATGAGGACCTTGCCCACGTTCAACTTCTGCTGTAGGAGTTTTGCGGTGATGGCTACAGAGTTGAAGAAGCAGAATCCCCTGAGGAGGGGAGAAAAGGGCGGGAGGTCAGCCTCAGCATGACATTTGCAAGAGACAGGAAGGGGCGAGGGCAGAGCATCTAGGGCACTCACATGGCTGTGGATTCCTCGGCGTGGTGTCCTGGGGGCCGGATGATGGCAAATCCATTCTGAAGAGGTGCAGGCAGAGGTGAGGGACAAGATCCAGGCAGGAAGGCCGTGGAGGGGGTGGCACAGGACAGAAGCACAAGCCAGGCAGGGAAGTGAACACAAACCAGAAAAGCAGATCTATATGTTCAACGAACAGTTTTGTTGGGGTTCCTTTGTTTTTTTTATGGGTTTTTTTGGAGACAGAGTCTTGCTTTGTCACCCAGGCTGGAGTGTAGTGGCGCAATCATGGCTCACTACAACCTTGGCCTCCCAGGCTCAGACAATCCTTCCACCTCAGTCTCCTGAGTAGCTAGGACTACAAGCACACGCCGCCACACTTGGTTAATATTTTGTAGAGACAGCATTTCACTGTGTTGCCCAGGCTTGTCTCGAACTCCTGGGCTCAAGCTATCTGCCCACCTCGGCCTCCCAAAGTGTTGAGATTACAGGCGTGAGCCACTGTGCCCAGCCTCAACGGACCATTTTGAATGACAACCGTGAGGCTTGAGCAGGCAGACACTATTTCTGCCTCGAGACACTCACGAGAGCACTGGGCATTAGTGTCTTTTTGTTGGTCCCTCATAACCTGAATTCCCAGCTGGTAACTCCTTCCCACCCTGGTGCCTGAGAGTTAAGCTTGCAAAGGACAGTGCCTCACTGAAAGGATCCCAAGGCTGCCCCTGTCCTCTGCCTCTGAGGAGCAGGACCATGCCAAGGGGCACCGAGGTCACAAGCACACGCTCACCTTGAGCTCTCCTGCAGCCACCTTGAAGGCCAGCTCCAGCAGGCAGCCCACTGCCATGCGCACAGCACTGGAGGAGTGCATCTCATTCCACACGGTGTCACTGTCCACCTGCACGGCAGGAGAGCAGGTTTCAGCGTGCCCCCCGCAGGGGGAGGGCAAGAACAGGGGAGGGCACCTGGACAGTGGGCCAGCGGCTGTGGTAGGCAGGGAAGAGACAGACCTAGGAGAGCCGCCCGCCCACCCCCACTGCCGTACGCCCTACTCACCCCGATGCCCCCACAAGGCAGCACGGCATACATCTTCTGGCTGATGGGGCCTGCAGGGAAGAGGAATAGAGCTACTCTAGAAGTGGCCTCGGGCAGATCACCTGAGGTCAGGAGTTCGAGACCAGCCTGGACAACATGATGAAACCCCATCTCTACTAAAAATATAAAACTTAGCTGGGCATGGTGGCGCACGCCTGTAAACCCAGCTACTCAAGAGGCTGAGGCAAGAGAGTCGCTTGAGCCTGGGAGACGGAGGTTGCAGTGAGCCGAGATCGCACCACTGTACTCCAGCCTGGCCAACAGAGCAAGACTGTCTCAAAAAAAAAAAAAAAAAAAAAAAAAAAAAAAAAAAGGCGCCACAGGGCTACAGGCTTAGCCACCAAAAATAATGAGGGCTCAGACCCAAGTACAAGACAGGCCTCTGCAGCCCACACCAGTTGGGAGCTGTCAGTCCTCTGTCCTTGGGAACATCCTACCTCTGGGAGCAGGTGGCAGGGAGAGAGGAGCATGATAAGCCGGGGAGGGGGGGAGCAAAGCAGTCCCCCAAACCAAGCACTTCCATCCTCCTGCACCGCGCCCCACAGCATGCTCTATGTTAGTGGCGCCCTCTGGAGGTGTGTGACGTGATAATTGTGCCACCTCTGCCGCAGTAATGCCCTGTGCCCATGGGGACAACCCTCCTAGCCTGGCCAGGCGGTCCTCCTGAGAGCCCCCATCCCACCCTGACAATGGACATGCCCACCTGCCCGCCCATGTGCCAGCTCACCGAGCAACTTCTTGCTGTCTAGCTTCTGCCGGTTGAGGGGGCTGGTCCCATAGAGCAGGGTGTGGTATTCAGAGTGCACTGTCTGGATCTCATCTAGCGTGGCTTTGCGACCCCGGATCCGCTGCCAGGAGGATCAGTAAGAGGAGTCACACAAAGGTGCAGCTCTCTCAGACCCTCTCCGCCCCATAGCCAGGGCACACAGAGCCACTTCCTGGCCTCAGGAGATCCAAATATTTTTTAGAAAGTAGATCCTGGCTCCATCATGACCTTACTCCCGGCTCCTCCCCCACTCAGCTGGGGACCATTGGGGAAAACAGGCTGCAAGGGATGGAACAGGAGGTGGTGGGAGAACTGGCCCCGAAGTCTGGGGCTGAAGAGAGGATGATGAAGAAGCATGAAGAGAGGCTTATCTAATGAGGAAACAAAGGCTGGATTTAAGTTGAGAGCCAGAGCAAGGAGGGGCTCCCTTACCTCGCACTTGCTAAGCAGGCCTGTCTCCTGCAGCCGGGACCAGATGCTCTGGATCCGGCCAGCATGCTCAGGGTGCACGTGTGTGTTCCCGCACATGCACTGGTGCTTTAGCATGAACGTGTCGTAGACCACACCTAGGCCACAGACCTATGTGTCAGCCAGCACTGCTCTGGGCCCAGGGTCCCAGCCTGGCTACCATGATCCTCAGCAGGGCTCATGGAGCTGTCTCCAACCCCCAGGTCCAAACACCTCCCCCTGGCCACCGCAGCCACCCTGCCACACACCTGCCCCCTCTCCTCTCCAGCTTTTTTTTTTTTCTTTGAAACAGGGTCTCACTCTGTCACCTAGGCTGGAGTGGAGTGTGCAGTGGTGCTATCATGGCTCACTGCAGCCTCAACCACTGCCCCTACCACCCTGGGCTCAAGTGATCCTCCCACCTCAGCGTTCTGAGTAGCTTGGACTATAGGCGCTACCACACCTAGCTTTTTTTTTTTTTTTTTTTTTTTTTTGAGACAGAGTTTTGCTCTGTCGGCCAGGCTAGAGTCCAGTGGCACGATCTCGGCTCACTGCAACCTCCGCCTCCTGGGCTCAAGCAATTCTCCTGCCTCAGCCTCCCGAGTAGCTGGGATTACAGGCATGTGCCACCACGCCCAGCTAATTTTTGTATTTTTAGTAGAGACGGGGTTTTACCATGTTGACCAGGCTGGTCTCGAACTCCTGACCTCAGGTAATCCACCTACCTCGGCCTCCTGAAGTGCTGGGATTACAGGCGTGAGCCACCGCACCCAACCTATTTTTAATTTTTTTTTAAAGAGACGGGGTCTCACTATGTTGCTCACGTTGGTCTCAAACTCTTGGGCTCAAGTGATCCTCCCACCTTGGCCTCCCAAAATGCTGGGATTACAGGTGTGAGCCACTGCACCTGGCCTTTCCTTTCCAGCCTTTGCCCTCTCTTGACTCCTGAAATTCCTTTGCTCCATTATTGCCTGTCAGAAGCTTCCCTGCTCCTCAAGCCCCAGCAAGGCTGTCCTGGACACTCACGAGTCTGATCTCTGCCAGCTGTGCCTCCTCGGCTGCACCCTTCTCACGGCACCTCCTGCTTTCCCCCTCCTGCCAAACCCCTGTGTCTTACTCCCCACTGGTGATACAGGGCCATCCTCAGGCACGTCTGTGTCCCCCCAGAGCCCAGCCTGTGGCACCTTCATGGGGAAGAGGACTCTGGTTTCATCCCAGACCTCACAGGGAGAAGGAAGGGAAGGTAGAAGGTCAGGGCCCAACAGGGACAGCAGGCTCTCTCTACCCGGCACTTCAGGCTGTGGGGCAGTCCTTCCTTCAGCGGGGTGAGAAAGATGCTACCCACTCTCCCAGCTGAGGCAGAAGGCCCTGCCACTACCACGAACAGCTCTGGGGTACAGGGAGAGAACGAAGGCCTGTGTCCCCTCCTTTCAGGGTGCCTAAGGGGCCCCAGCAGCCTCTTTCCTCTGTGCCCATGGGGCAGACACCACACACAAGCCCTCTGGTGCCTGGTAGAAGGACATAACAGGTGGTAGGGGCTCACCTGTGGTGAAGAGGTGCTTGACAGGCTGGTCTGGGGGGCTCTTCATGCCCCCAGGGGCAGCAGGGGAGGACTGGGTGCGGCCCAGGGCCTGGTGGGGCACAGTGGCCAGGCTGAGGGGCGCCTGGTACACCTGCAGAGGCTGCAGCGGCTGGGCATCTGAGAACAGCTGGAGGAGAGGAGAGTGGGACGGGGCTTGGGTCAGACTCAGCCAGGACAGGGGTGAGGGCAGGCCCTGTCAGGGCCTCCAGTGGGGCCCCAATCCAACCCTTTTCTTCCAAGTCTCCTCCTTCCCCCACCTCCTCCCACTTGCTCCCTCCAGGGACAGGAGACACATCTCCTCTGAGATGGGGAGGGACGGGGGAGATGTGATGAGTCACATCAAAGAGTAGCATTGAGGTAAGAGGCTGGGAGGGGCGGGGGGGGGCGGGGTGGGGGCGGGATGAGTCAGGCCTGGAGGGCTCGGCTGTGTCCGCAATGAATGGAGTGCCAGCTAGGCGAGAGGCAGACAGTAGTAACAGCGGGGGCGTGTGTGTACACACACGCACAGGCACGCACAGGGACCAACGCACAGCCGGCCCTACGCAGGCAGAAATGCAGATACACACAGGACACGTGTGCACACGCGCACACCCGCGCATGCACTCACAGACATGCAAGCAGAGAGGCAGGCCAGTATCACAGACATAGGGAGGGAACTGGCAGCCTAGGGCAGACACAGCTCTGAGATCAACACAAAGAGCTCCCCCTTCTCCCCACTGGCCTCCTTCCCACTCCCCTTTTGCTCTCTACAGAAAGCTGCTCCTGCACAGCCTGGAAACTGCAGATGGGGGAGAGGGAAAGACAAGGGCAGAGGCAGGGGTGGGGAAGGACAGACGGGTGGTGACCAAAGACTGGGACCAAGGACGGGGCTCACTTTTTTGTAACCAGCACCAGGCTCCTCCAAGTCAGGCCCCTCCTCAGCACCACTCTCGCCCTCCTCATCCTTGACCTGGATGCAATCCTCCTCCTCCTCCCCATCCTCTTCCTCGTCCTCCTCCTCCAGGTCTTCCTGTGTGCTCTCACTCTCTGTGGAGCCCTCCCGGGGCATGGTCAGGGCTCCCTCCCCCAGCAAGGCCTCCTGCTGCTCCGTCAGCTCCTCCTCTGTCTCCTCAGGGTGGGTGGTGGGCTGCCTGGGCAGCTCCCCTGTCTTGGTGAGGATCTGGTAACAGAATATGGGGGCACATCAGCTGGGAGTTGGGGAGCAGCTATGCAGCCTATAACCCAGAACAGTCTATCCTTCCCTCCCTCCCTTCTTCCAGGCAGAGCTTCTATGTGAGTTAGAAAAAGGCAAGGTAGCTCCTCTTGAGAGGAGGACTTTTTCTTTTTCTTTTTTTTTTTTTTTTTGAGACAGTCTCCCTCTGTCGCCCAGCCTGGCATGCAGTGGCACGATCTCGGCTCACTGCAACCTCCACCTTCCAAATTCAAGAGATTCTCCTGCCTCAGCCTTCCCAGTGACTGGGATTCCAGGTGCATGCCACCACGCCCAGCTAATTTTTGTTTGTTTTTTTGAGACAGTCTTGCTCTTGTCACCCAGGCTGCAGTGCAATGGTGCGATCTGGGCTCAGTGCAACCTCCATCTCCCAGGTTTAAGCGATTCTCCTGCCTCAGCCTCCCGAGTAGCTGGGATTATAGGTGCCTACCACCACGGCTGGCTAATTTTTGTATTTTTAGTAGAGACGGGGTTTCACCATGTTGGCCAGGCTGGTCTCAAACTCCTGACCTCAGGCGATCTGCCCACCTCGGCCTCCCAATCAGGCGCAAGCCACCGTGTCTGGCCTGAAAGGAGGACTTTTCTGCCAGCCTGGTGCTCTCCTGTGTCCTGCCCCCAGCACAGCCCCAGGCCATTCACCTTTCCAGGCTCACCTTGCCCAGCTGTAGCTGCTGCTGCTTCTGCTTTTCCAGGAACTGCTGGTGCTGTTGTTGCATGACCAGCTGCTGCAGGGCCTGGGGACTCTGCGGCAGCGGTGAGGACTGAGTGCGGCTCAGGGGCCGATGCCGCGGGAGCTTGCCTACTGTCCGCATGCTGGTGGCCACACGTTCACCCGTCACTAGTGGGGACTGCCCGTGGAGTGGCACTATGGAGTTGGGGGTGATGACTAAGCACCATTGTCAGGGCACCTGACTGCCCCCACCACCGACCCTGAATCTTGCCCCCATAACCCCCTCTGGAATATCACCACCTACATACTCAGGAAAAACCCTGGGGGACCTGAAGCACCCTCCACCCAAACCTGAGCTCCATTCTTCCTCTTCCCCATGAATGAAGAGTTTCACAGCTGTAAGGTACTGCCTCCAGCAAGCCTTCCTGGATTCACCATATTTTCCCTTCGATTTCCTTAACTGAATAAACTGAGTATACATGTAGTCTTGAGCCCTCTGAGAGAACAATGACTTGTTCTCCCCAAGTGCAACAAGGCCTCCCTGATCATGGACCCCGTGGATCCCGCCAGGCTAGGAAGCCCTAGGACCAGGATCATGTATCTTTCAAGCAGAACCTCTTCTGGTGCCAACAGGTACTTAAGGGCTGTCTAAAGCTGTGCTGTCTAGTCCCATAGCTACTAGTTACATGTGACTGCTGAGCCCTTGAACACAGCCTGTCTAAACTGAAATGTGATATAAGTGTGAAGTATACACTAGATTTCAAAGACAGTATGAAACAAAAAGCAAAATATCTCATTGGTAACTGCATATTGGCCAGGCACAGTGGCTCACACCTGTAATCCCAGCACTTTGGGAGTCCAAGGCGGGGGGATGGCTTGAGCCCAAGAGTTCAAGACCAACGGAGGCAGCTGGGTACGGTGGCTCACACCCGTAATCCCAGCACTTTGGGAGGCTGAGGCAGGTGGATCACTTGAGGTCAGGAGTTCAAGACCAACTTGGCCAACATGGTAAAACCCCGTATCTACTAAAAATACAAAAATTAGGCCAGGCGCAGTGGCTCACACCTGTAATTCCAACACTTTCGGAGGCCAAGGTGGCTGGACCACCTGAGGTCAGGAGTTTGAGACCAGCCTGGCCAACATGGTGAAACTTCTTCTCTAATAAAAATATAAAAAATTAGCCGGGCATGGTGGCACATGCCTGTAATCTCAGCTACTTGGGAGGCTGAGACAGGAGAATCGCTTGAACTCGAGAGGCAGAGGCTGCAGTGAGCCAAGATCTTGCCACTGCACTCCAGCCTGGGCAACAAGAGTGAAACTTCGTCTCAAAAAAAAAAAAAAAAAAAATTAGCTGGGTGTGGTGGCACATGCCTGTAGTCCCAACTACTCAAGAGGCTGAAGCAAAATAACCGCTTGAACCCAGGAGGTAGAGGGTGCAGTGAGCAGAGATCCTGCCACTGCACTCCAGCCTAGGCGACAAAGTGAGATTCTGTCTCCAAAAAAAAAAAAAGATGGGCACGGTGGCTCACACCTGTAATCCCAGCACTTTGGGAGGCTGAGGCGAGCAGATCACCTGAGGTCAGGAGTTCGAGACCAACCTAGCCAAGATGGTGAAACCCCAGCTCTATTAAAAATACAAAAATTAGCCAGGCGCGGTGGCAGGTGCCTGTAAGCCCAGCTACTTGGGAGGCTGAGGCAGGAGAATTGCTTGAACTCGGGAGACAGAGGTTGCAGTGAGCCAAGATCACGCCACTGCACTCTAGCTTGGGCGACAGAGCGAGACTCAGTCTCGAAAAAAAGATCAGCCTGGGTAACATAGCAAGATCCTGTCTCTACAAAAATTAAAAAATAGAAAGAATAACTGCATATGTATTACAGAAATTATAATATTTTGGATATAATGAGTTAAATATATGTGGTGAAATTAATTCCACTTGCTTCTTTTTTTTTTGAGACGGAGTCTCACTCTGTTGCCCAGGCTCGAGTGCGATGGAGAGATCTCGGCTCACTGCAACCTCCGCCTCTTGGGTTCAAGCAATTTTCCTGCCTCAGCCTCCCAAGTAGCTGGGATTACAGGCGCCCACCACCACGCCCAGCTAATTTTTGTATTTTTAGTAGAGACGGGATTTCACCATGTTGGCCAGGCTGGTCTCAAGCTCCTGACCTCAAGTGATCCACCTGCCTTGGCCTCCAAAGTGCTGGGCTCACAGGCGTGAGCCACCATCTATGGCTCCACTTGCTTCTTTTAATTTTTTTATTTTTTTTAGACGGAGTCTCACGCTCTGTGCCCCAGGCTGGAGTGCAGTGGCACGATCTTGGCTCACTGCAAGCTCCGCCTCCTGGGTTCACGCCGTTCTCCTGCCTCAGCCTCCTGAGTAGCTGGGATGAGACTACAGGTGCCCACCACCACACTCAGCTAATTTTTTGTATATTTTTAGTAGAGACGGGGTTTCACTGTGTTAGCCAGAATGGTCTTGATCTCCTGACCTCGTGATCCACCCACCTCGGCCTCCCAAAGTGCTGAGATTTCAGGCGTGATCCACTGCGCCCGGCCTTCTTTTTACATTTTTTAATGTGGATGCTAGAAATTACGTATGTAGATTGTATTATGTTTCTACTGAACAACACTGCTCTGGGATGTGAACTCCAAGATGGCAGCAGATTTTGTCAAGAACAGTGCCTGGCATCCTGTAGGTAGCCCATGTTTCCAGAACGTGGAAGAAATCACTGATGCTGTTGATTCTGCTAAGGGGAACTGTGACAGGGCTGGAGAGTATCCCTGACAGTTGGTCCTGACCTTAGCCCCCTCCCTTGCACAGCTACCTGTCCACTCACCAGCAATGAGGGTGCTCTGCTGCCGGGCCTGCTCCAGCAACAGCACATGCTGCAGCAGGGAGGCATGCCCGTGGGGGCTCCCGTCGCCCTCCAGTGCCACGCCCAGCAGGCAGCCAGGGATAGAGGATGTGCTCATGAACTTGCCCGTCAGCGTGCCACCCTGCCGCAGGGACTGGAGGGCCTGCCTCTCGGCCTCCTGCTGTGTCGACAGCTTCGGGGAGGCCTGGGGGGTGAAGGGAGGGGCTTATACAGCCTCAGTCCTGCCAACTTTGGACTAGCATCCCCATCTACCCACTATCTACTCCCCAGCTCTGGGTAGGGCCAACAGATCTCCCTTAGGGCCTTGGAAGGGGAAAACCCCAGCCGGGGGCATGCAGGACCTGTGACCTCAACACCAGAGGGAAGACGGGGTATATGCCCTGTACTTACAGTGAGGTGTGAGTTGGTGACAGTGACCGTGGCCTGCAGCCCTAGGGAGATGTTGGGCAGAGAAGGAGACGTGTAGAGGCTGAACTGGTTGGGGGAGCTGTCCAGAGGGAGGGCTCGGTGCTGAGGGAGCATCTGGGGAGCAGTCAGAAGAGACAGGCATGAGAGTGTGCAAAGGGGAGGCAACAAGGGAGGGCAACCTGGGGCCGAGGCCAAGGTCTCTGAATGGTGCCCAGTTCCCTCTACCCTGAGCTCCCACTGAGGGAGACTGAGCCATCAGGGCTCTTCATAATCCTGTGGGACAAATTCCCCTTCAATGCAATTAAGTCCAAGCAAGGACTCTCCAGCCTATTCATGTGGGCAGAGAGGTCTCTGCTGGGCACTCAGGCAGACAGACTGGAAGGAGCTGCACTCTTTCTTCCATGGGAAGGAGTAACTCTGTCCCCACCCCACCAGCCCCCAGCCAGGCCTGTACCTCGGTGGGGATGTTGGGGACTGAGCCAGTAAAGCCATTCTCAGCGATGGTGCTGTGGGAGCTGTTGGGAGAGCTGGGGCCGGAGCCGGGTGCGCTGTTACACACGGACGATGCTATAGGAGAAGTGGCTGTCACCTGGGCCTGCTCTGAACTACCCCCCACCCCCGATTCCCAGACCCTCAGAACAGGTACATGAGAGCAGCCCTTACCCCCAGGCCCGGCACCTGTGATCTCAACAGCTCTCTTCTTAAAGGTGCTAATAACAGTCCCATCCTTGCGACGCAGGAGGGGACTGCTTCTCCGCTCGGCCACCTTCTGTTTTAGCCTTGAACGCACTTTCAAGTTGGGTTCAGAGGCTGGAGAGAAGGTAACCGAGGTTCAGATACGTGCACAGCAGCACACATCTGCAGTTGAGCCCACTGGGGTCAGGGCTGACACTGCCACAAGCCCACCTCTGCGTCCCAGGAGCCATATTCTGGGAGGCCAGGTGGGGGACTCACTCACCTGTTTTGCGGAGGGGGAAGTCGTCTCGACTGTCGTAGGGCCCAGGCAAAGGCAGTTTGTAGGAGGGAGGCGTCCCAGGGGGGCCGCTCTGGGGAGGGGAACTCTGGTCCAAAGAAGCATGGTGGGCTCCCCTGGGGTGGGGGGGGTGGGGATGGAAGCAGATCTAGGTTATCACCCAGTCTGCTGGACCTGCCACCTGGCAATCTACATTTATGAAAAATCGTTTGTATGTAGGAAGAGAACATGGATCTTGGGGAAGGAATGAGGAAATAAACCAGGGATGGGGGTCCTGTCTCTAAGGAGAGATTGCAGGGCCCATATATGGGCACGGGGAAGAAGCCCCTTGCCATCCTATAGCCAGGCAGCCCCTGAGTGGCTCACCTATGCCCACCCATGCCTGCCCAGGGCCATTACCAGCATTTGGGGTGCTGTGGGAGGGAATGGTTGAGGCCGCCTGGTGTGGGCTCCTTTGACTTCGACAAGAGGAATTCCTGGAGCCTCAGCTTTACCTCGGTGCTGGCAATGGCACCTGCAGGACAGGGCACAACTGACCTGGCTGCTTGGGGCCAGACCCCCCATGGCAGGGACAGGCGTCACGGGCGGGGGCCTAGGAGGTCCCAGGAGGCCCCGCCTCTCCCGCCTTACTCTCTTTGCTCTTCTCCTTGTTCCGCAGGATGAGCAGCTGCTGCTCCAGCCGCTGCTTCTCCAGCTCTTCCTGCCGCTGCTGCTCCCGCTGCCGCTGCTGCTCCAGCTCCTGCTGCCGCTTGGCTGCCAGCATCTCCTGCTGCTGCTTGGCTGCCAGCATCTCCTGCTGCTGCTGCAGGGGCATGGGGAAGGAGGCAGGAGTGAGCCAGGCCCGGGCGGGGGTCGGAGGTGTGGCCCCCCGCACCCCCCTCACTCACCTTGAGGTGCTTCTGCAGCTGGACCTCATGCTGCCTTGTCAGGTGGTCATGCTGTTTCTGGAACTCAGCGAACAGGAGCTGCTTCTGCAGCTGCTGCTGCTGCTTGAGCGCCAGGAGCTCCTGCTGCAGTTGCTGCTCCCGCAGTGTGGGGTCCACAGAGCCCACCAGAGCCCCCCGTAGCTCCACAGGGCTGGGGCTGCCTCCACCCCCACCCCCCATGGAACTGGGCATGGCTCTTGGCAGCACCGGCTTCACCTCCACTGCGGGCAGAAGAGACAGGAAGGAGTTAGTGGGCCCAGCCCCAGACTCCAGTCATGCCTTAGGCCCAAAGGCTACCTACCACGCAGGATTCTAGGAGACCCAAAGAGAACAGAGACAGAGGGGAAGTCAAATCCCTCTCCATGGATGCAACATTTTACCTTAATTAAATGAGGCTGAAGCCATGAACTTCAATAGGAAAATATAGGCCGAGCACGGTAGCTCACACCTGTAATCTCAGGTTACTTTGGGAGGCTGAGGCAGGCAGATCACCTAAGGCCAGGAGTTTGAGACCAGCCTGGCCAACATGGTGAAACCCCCTCTCTACTAAAAATACAAAAATTAGTTGGGTGTGATGGTGCACACCTGTAATCCCAGCCACTCAGGTGGCTGAGGCATGGGAATCTCTTGAACCCCGGGAGGCGGAGGTTGCAGTGAGCCAAGATCATGCAACTGCACTCTAGCCTGGGTGACAGAGCAAGACTCTGTCTCCAGAAAAAAAAAAAAAGGTGGGGGGGGGGCCCGGGCGCGGTGACTCTTGCCTGTAATCCCAGCACTTTGGGAGGCTGAGGCGGGCAGATCACGAGGTCAGGAGATCAAGACCATCCTGGCTAACACGGTGAAACCCTGTCTCTACTAAAAACAAAAAAAATTAGCTGGGCATGGTGGCACATGCCTGTAGTCCCAGCTACTCGGGAGGCTGAAGCAGGAGAATCACTTGAACCCTGGAGGTGGAGGTTGCAGTGAGCCAAGATTGCGCCACTGCACTCCAGCCTGGGCGACAGAGCGAGACTCCATCTCAAAAAAAAAAAAGAAAATGTGCATAAGCATGAAGCTGTACCTGACAGATTGTGAGTACTCGACACATTTTTTATGTGTGTGTGTATATATATGTGTGTGTGTGTGTGTATATATATATATATATACACACACACATATGTGTGTATATCTATCTCTCTACCTATATATCAGAGACAAGGTCTTATTCTGTCGCCCAGGCTGGAATGCAATGGCATGATCATGGCTCATGACAGCCTTGACCCCAAGCAACCCTCCCACCTCAGCTTCCCAAGTAGCTGGGACTACAAGAGCATGCCAATGCACCAGGCTAATTTTTAAATCTTTAGTAGAGACAGGGTCTCACTATGTTGCCCAGGCTGGCCTTAAAACTCCCAGGCTCAAGCGATCCTCCCACCTCAGCCTCCCAAAGTGCTGGGATTATAAGCGTGAGCCACTGCCCAGCCTTCAACACATAATATTGTCATTGATCTGCCAGAGATGCCCAGTCAACATCTCTGGGCATTTTACAAGAATGACTCATTTAAATGTCACAGTTACCTATGACTTAGATGCTATTATTACCCCATTTTACTGATGAGGAAACTGAGGTTTAGAGAAGTTTAAGTAGCAACCAGACACAGCTAGGTGATCCAATAACTAGAATATGAGTCCAAATCCTAGGCTTTTAACCACCGTGCCCCACGCAAAGCCTCATACTAGAAGAGAAATTGAGGCACAGAGGTTGGTTCTAGGACTGACAGTGCCCTTGGTAACGCCAGGAAAGGCTGGTGGAGACCTTCTGGATATCTCTACCCTCTGTCCCCTTCTTGTGCCTCATCCCTATCTGGGGCAGACTGGGCAGGAGGGAGAGGCTGTGGGAATGGGGGTAGGGTGGGAACAGGAGGCCTCGGGGAAAGGGGGTACAGGGCTGCACCAAGCCAGGGACAGGAGGGGGCTGGGAGTCAGACTCGCTTCCTTTGCTGGATTATCTCCTTTCAACAGTTTTATTGTAATTACCCTGAAAATGCCGCTATATATAGAGTGAGCCAAACAGCAGCTGTGCCTGGGGGGAGGGGGAATAAGAGGATGGGCGGGCAGGCAGCAGGGAGGAGGTGGGAGGAGGAGACAGGAAAGGAAAGGGAATCAGACAGGAAGAAGGGTAACAGCAGGGGGAGGGCGGGAGCTTCGGCAGAGATCTCAGAACTCTGGTTCTAGGGAGAACCGGCTGGGGAGAGGAAGGCTGCTGGGGAGAGGAAGACTGCTGGGGAGAGGAAGGCAGTGCAGGGCCTGCTGGGTTCCAAGACCTTGGGTCCAGGCCCCACATGGACAATGGGCCGAGTGGCTCAGGGAGTGCACGAGGTTCCAATGGGCTTATGGGAAGGCTAGCTCTCCACTTCTTTGTACCCAAACACGGTTCTCAGGTCACTGCATGTCACTCCCCACCACTGCCCTTTGGTTGCCAGGACAACTGGGCAAACACCACACTAGCAGGGAGCCCCAAGCCCAGCCCACACCCCACAAAGCCTCCAGCCAGGAAGGGGAAGGCAGGATACCACTGCCTGGGAAGGCGGAAGTGAGAGAGGCAGGGCCAACCCATTCCTGTTTCTCTTCTACTTCTTTCTCCAAAGAAAGCCCTCACTCTCCTCGCTACAGCCCAGGGAGGTCATGAGGGGCTGGGAAGACTCCTGTGGCAAAGTGGCCCACTCCAGCCCAGGCCTGGGAAGAAAGGACCCCCAAATCCTTCTGGCTACCAGTATCTTCTGCCCTCATGAGCTGGCCTCTCTCCAGACCACCCCCCAGCATTAAGAGGCGAGAGAAGGAAAAAAAAACCACAAGTTTGTTGTTGTTTTTTTTTTTTTTGAGACGGAGTTTCGCTCTTGTCATCCAGGCTGGACAGTGCAGTGGCACAATCTCGGCTCACTGCAACCTCTGCCTCCTGGGTTCAAGCAATTTTCCTGCCTCAGCCCCGCAAGTAGGTGGGATTACAGGCACCTGCCACCACGCTCAGCTATTTTTTTTGTATTTTTAGTAGACACGGGGTTTCACCATGTTGGCCAGGCTGGTCTCAAACTCTTGACCTCAGGTGATCTGCTCGCCTCGGCCTCCCAAAGTGCTGGGATTACAGGCATGAGTCACCGCGCCTGGCCTTTTTTTGTTTTGTTTTGTTTTTTTTTTAGATGGAGTCTCACTGCAACCTCCACCTCCTGGGTTCAAGCAATTCTCCTGCCTCAGCCTCCCAAGCAGCTGGGATTACAGGCGCCCACCACCAGGCCTAGCTAGTTTTTGTATTTTTAGTAGAAACGGGGTTTCACCATGTTGGTCAGGCTGGTCTCGAACTCCTGACCTCGGGTGATCCACCCGCCTCGGCCTCCCAAAGTGCTGGGATTACAGGCATCAGCGACCACACCCAGCCGAAAAATTTTTAAAGAGAGGGAGGTGGGAGGTAGGAGGTGGCAAAGGGTGGGCTAAGAGAGGCCCCCACACGTTTAGATGGGTCTGGATCTCTCCAGAGAACCTAGCACTGAATGGGTGTCACCAAGGCAGGAGCAAGGCCTGCTGGAGGCCAAGGCCATGCCACCCACATGCCTGGAGTATGGCCTCTGGAACCCCCTGCAGGCAGGGTGGGGTGGGAGAAGGTAAAGGCTGGGCATGATGTCACAGTCCCCACCAGCCTCTTCTCCCCCAAGCATGGTTGGGAACATTCCTCTGTGGTTTTCCCGCCAGCCGTACTGACGACTCTGTGGCCACAAGGCCAGAGCCACATGTGCAGAAGTGGCCAGATGTGACCAGAGGGTGGGGTTACACATACTCATCCTCATTCCCAACCCATGTCCTGCCCCAGCACCAGGAGGAAGGGTCCTTGGAAACTGCAGAAGGCCTTCCTGGAGGTAGCCAGCCACAGCCCACGATGGTGGCAAGGAAATGGCAGCCAGCTCAGGTCTCCCCAGCCCATGAAGTGCTCAGCAAGGCCCTGAGCTGGCCGGAGGGTTATCTGTTCTTAGTCAAGGCTGGCTTGGCCCGTGGCACTCTGATCACTCAGCCAAGCGATGGACAGGCGTCAACCTGCTGCTCCCGGCAATGCTGGGGTTGTAGGAGCCGGATGCCAGCCCGCCTGCCCAGGGAAGGGCAGGGGTCCAAGCACTCCTGGCTCCCAGCAGATAACCCTGCCTAGGGCTGGAACTGTCGCCAGCAGTACTGGCTTCCCTTGCAGGAGCCCTGCAGAGAGCACATGGGCTCAGGCAAGGGGAATCTCCCACCAGACTGTCACTGCCACTGCAGCAGCAGAGATGTTAGGCCCAGAGCTGCAGTGGGAGCCACAGTCCTATTGGTATGCAGGTGGCAGGGCAGGCAGAGGGCTCTGCCATGCAGCCTCGTTCCCATGCAAACAGGAAGCACAGGCGACTCCAGAATATTAATTTGCAGGGCCTGCAGGGACTGGGTGGCATGCAGCACCCCAGGGGTTTGCCAGGTAGCAACCTGCTCCACCCAAAGTGGAAGGGGCCATGGCTGCTGTGCCTGAGTCAGGGAAAGGAGGGGCATGGAGCCCCATGAATAGAGTCTGCCCAGGCACAGACCCTGGAGCCTGGAGGGCCTTGCACTCTCTCAAGGATCTGTGCCCTCTGCCTGCCTGGCATGAGCAGAGCAGGTGGCAGCAGCTGCCATCAGCACCAAGCACCTGGAAGGGGAAGTGGTTGTGTCATGATAGGAAGAGGCTCTTGGCCGCCTCCTGGTGGACTAGGAAGGCTGGGGAACCTCTGGGAAAAGAAGAGGATAGACAGACCTGGGGCGTGGTGGCCAGTTACCCAGGGCTGTCTCTTAAAAAAAGGGAACCTGGGCCGGGCGCATTGGCTCGCGCCTGTAATCCCAGCAGTTTGGGAGGCTGAGGCGGGCAGATCACCTGAGGTCAGGAGTTCAAGACCAGCCTGGCCAACGTGGCAAAACCCCATCTCTACTAAAAAATACAAAGATTAGCTGGGTGCGGTAGCGGGCACTTGTAATCCCAGCTACTCAGGAGGCAGGCAGAATTGTTTGAACCCAGGAGGCAGAGGTTGCAATGAGCCTAGATCATGCCACTGCACTCTAGCCTGGGTGATAGAGCAAGACTCTATTTCAAAAAAAAAAAAAAGAGGGTAGACGAAGGGGCACTGTTCCCTAAGAGGACAGGCCAAGAGCTCTGGCTAGCAAAGAGCCCCACTGAAAGGCCAGGGAGAGCCAGGCGCAATGGCTGTAATCCCAGCACTGTGGGAGTCCGAGGCGTGTGGATCACTTGAGGTCAGGAGTTCAAGACCAGCCTGGCCAACATGGAGAAACCCCATTTCTACTCAAATTACAAAATTAGCTGGGCGTGGTGATGCATGCCTGTAATCCCAGCTACTCGGGAGGCTGAGGCAGGAAAATCACTTGAACCCGGGAGGCAGAGGTTGCAGTGAGCCAAGATCGTGACATTGCACTCCAGCCTGGGCAACAAGAGTGAAACTCTGTCTCAAAAAGAAAAAAAAGAAAAGAAAAGAAAGCCAGGGAAAGGGTCACAGGGGAGGACAAGGCCCTGGGTCCTTCCCTCACCTGCCAGGATCTCACTCTGATGGGAATCGAGAGGCCAGTAGAGCCACCTCCTGCGGAGGTCAGAGGCAAGGCTCTGGGGGAAAGCCTTGGGCCCCCCCACCTGGCTCTATACTTTCCTCTTTCCTAGCACTGAGAACCTTCCTTCTCCTGGGAGTGGTGGCCTCAGTAACAAGCAGCAACACCATCTTGACCTCTGGTTTTCTGCAGGGCTGACCACCCTGCCTCCATGGGAAGTCCCAGCCTGGGTTGCTGAGTGGGTGGGGCTGTGTGTTTCTTTTTTTCTTTTTGTTTTTTGAGACGGAGTCTTGCTCTGTTGCCAAGACTGGAGTGCAGTGGCGCGATCTCGACTCACTGCAAGCTCCGCCTTCCGGGTTCATGCCATTCTCCTGCCTCAGCCTCCTGAGTAGCTGGGACTACAGGCGCCCGCCACCACGCCCAGCTAATTTTTTGTATTTTTAGTAGAGACGGGGTTTCACCGTGTTAGCCAGGATGGTCTCGATCTCCTGACCTCGTGATCTGCCCGCCTCAGCCTCCCAAAGTGCCAGGATTACCGGCGTGAGCCACCGCGCCTGGCCTTGGGGCTGTGTGTTTCTAGCCATGCGAGGGGCTAGGAAAATAGCAAGTTCTGCCTCAGGAGCTGCCCTGCCCAGCTCACGAGCACAAGTGGCCATGGGCAGTGCACCACCTGAGTGACACTTCTTTCCCATCCCGCTGGGTCTGCCTCCTCTTCAGGAACCCCATCCAGCCC
This sequence comes from Nomascus leucogenys, assembly GCF_006542625.1. Lineage (NCBI taxonomy): Eukaryota > Metazoa > Chordata > Mammalia > Primates > Hylobatidae > Nomascus > Nomascus leucogenys. The sequence continues at coordinate 32,066,397 of NC_044399.1, read as the reverse complement.
AGTGGAGACTTCTGTGGTAGATTATTCAGGCAACATGAGGGAGAGCCTGGTCCTCTGGGGGAGATGATATAGGTGCTCATGGGGCAACCCCTGAGACTACTGCCAGCACAGCCTTAGTCTAAAAAAACGGTGTCCAGGCAAAGAGACACTGCCTCCAAACAGACGAATGGCTCTGGGCCATGAGGCACAGGTTTTAGCAGTGCCTTGGGAACAAGAGTTAACAATAAAAAACAGATCTAGCTTCCCAAGAGCAAGGCCAAGCCTTCCGCCTGCTCTGAACACACCATGAGCTGCACCCCAGGTCCAAGCCTCCTCTCAGAGACAACATCTCCAACTCAAGAATCCCTGTGACAAGAACCCTGGTCAGCAAGGAAATGGGACCTTTCGTTCCCCCAGAGAAGCCCTGAGGGGGAGGGAGCTGGCACAGTGTGGACCTGCCTGGCAGACTCAAGAGGCTTAGCACTTGGCTCTAAAAGACCCTGCTCCATAAAATAAATATAAAAATAAGGCCAGGCGCAGTGGTTCATGCCTGTAATCCCAGCACTTTGAGAGGCCAAGGCGGGCGGATCACGAGGTCAGGAGTTTGAGACCAGCCTGGCCAACATAGTGAAACCCCCGTCTCTACTAAAGATACAAAAAAAAAAAAAAAAATTAGCTGGCATGGTGGCCCACACCTGTAATCCCAGCTACTCGGGCAGCTGAGGCAGAATCACTTCAACCCAGGAGGTGGAGGTTGCAGTGAGCTGAGATCGTGCCATTGCACTCCAGCCTGGGCAACAACAGGGCGAGACTCCGTCTCAAAATAAATAAATAAATAAATACATACACACATAATTTTTTTTTCTTTTTTTTTTTTGAGACGGAGTCTCACTGTCGCCAGGCTGGAGTGCCGTGGCGTGATCTCGGCTCACTGCAACCTCCGCCTTCCAGGTTCAAGCGATTCTCCTGTCTCAGCCTCCTGAGTAGCTGGGACTACAGGTGCGCACCACCACATCCACCTAATTTTTTCTATTTTTAGGTAGAGACGGGGTTTTACCATGTTGGTCAGGATGACCTCAATCTCTTGACCTCATGATCCACCCGCCTCAGCCTCCCAAAGTGCTGGGATTACAGGCGTGAGCCACTGCGCCCGGCCTAAAATAAAATTAATTTTTAAAAAGACCCTGCTCCAAGGCCGGGCGCGGTGGCTCACGCCTGTAATCCCAGCACTTTGGGAGGCCGAGGCGGGTGGATCATGAGGTCAGGAGATCGAGACCATGGTGAAACCTCGTCTCTACTAAAAATACAAAAAAAAAATTAGCTGGGCGCGGTGGCCGGCGCCTGTAGTCCCAGCTACTCCGGAGACTGAGGCGGGAGAATGGCGTGAACCCGGGAGGCGGAGCTTGCAGTGAGCCGAGATCGCGCCACTGCACTCCAGCCTGGGCGACAGCGAGATTCCGTCTCAAAAAAAATAAAATAAATAAATAAAAATAAATAAATAAAAATAAAAATAAAAAGACCCTGCTCCAGCCGGGCGCAGTGGCTCATGCCTGTAATCTCAGCACTTTGGGAGGCCGAGACAGGCAGATCACGAGGTCAGGAAATCGAGACCATCCTGGCTAACACGGTGAAACACCGTCTCTACTAAAAACACAAAAAATTAGCTGGGCGTGGTGGCAGGCACCTGTATTCTCAGCTACTTGGGAGGCTGAGGGGCTGAGGCAGGAGAATGGCATGAACCCAGGAGGTGGAGCTTGCAGTGAGCACCACTGCACTCCAGCCTTGGCGACAGAGCGAGACTCCGTCTCAAAAAAAAAAAAAAAAAAAAGACCCTGCTCCAGAAGCCACCAGTCCCAGAAAGCTAGGAGGAGGGGAGGGGACCCAAGGGGCGTAGAGTACAAGGCATGGGGCATTATTACGCTGTTTGGAATGTCTATACAGGACATAAATGAGGTCCGTGCAGATACTCCCTGGATCTGAGGAGCTGCCTTTACAAGAGGAGAGAGTGAAAAGGACCTTGGAGATCATCTGTTTCAATACCCTCAAGACACAGGTGAGGAAACCAAGCCTCTTAGAGAGGCTGCTCTGCAGATGATCCTACCAGCTAAGTAGCAGCAAAACAGGGATCTGGACCCAGGTGTCTTGACTCCTGGCACAGGCAGGTTCCCTCTGAACATACACGTGTGCAGTCTGGCTCCCATGTGGGGTGTCCTATGTGCTCAGTGTAAGCCAGCCCTGGGACAAGTGAGGGTCTCAATAAAGAGGAGATGAGGCAGGGGGAGGGGGGCAGGGGAGGATGTACGGGGGCTGGTGTTCAACTTTATTCCTGAGCCCCCTTCTCTCCTTGGGCTAAAATCCCCTCAGGGAGGAAGATCACAGACCAAGTGGTCCTCAGTATTTACAGAAAACAAAGCCTCCTCTCACAACCCCAGGAGGCCCCCGAGGCCAGAATGGTTCCTGTGCTCTAGGAGCACAAACTGTGAACTCGCACTGACAGGCCCAGCACATAAGGCTGTGTAGGATGCATATTGCACATGGGCTCTCATCTAAAGGGGTGAGTTGGGGCTGACATCTAGCCCAAGCTCCAATCGCCAGGCCATGCACACTGGCATGAGGATGTATCTACCCAGAAGAAGGGCCTTTTTAAAATCTGCACAAAAGAAGCTTTTATGTGGATTAGCAACGTTCCTACCCAGAGACCTGAGTTCAAATTCCAGCTCTCACTTACTCTGTGACCTTGGGCAGGTTCCCTTTTGCTTTTTTTCTGACAGAGTCTCGCTCTGTTGCTAGGCTGGAGTACTGCAGTGGTGCGATCTTGGCTCACTGCAACCTCCACCCCCCCGGGTTCCAGCGATTCTCCTGCCTCAGCCTCCTGAGTAGCTGCGACTACACGCACGTGCCACCACACCCAGCTAATTTTCGTATTTTTAGTAGAGACGGAGTTTCACCATGTTGGCCAGGATGGTCTCCATCTCGACCTCGTGATCCGCCTGCCTCGGCCTCCCAAAGTGCTGGGATTACAGGCGTGAGCCACCACGCCCGGCCAGGTTCTCTCTTTTTTTTTTTTTTTTTGGAGACAGTCTCTCTGTTGCCCAGGCTGGAGTGCAGTGGGGTGATCTCGGGTCACTGCAACCTCCGCCTCCTGGGTTGAGGTGATTCTCCTGCCTCAGCCTCCCAAGTAGCTGGGACTACAGGCACATGCCACCACACCTGGCTACTCGTTTGTATTTTTAGTAGAGACGGTTTCACCGTGTTAGCCAGGATGGTCTATCTCCCGACCTCAGCTGATCCACCCGCCTCAGCCTCCCAAAGTGCTGGGATTACAGGCTTGAGCTACCGCCCCCGGCCCAGGTTCCCTTTATTTAAGAGATAGCCCTGGGTAACTGGCCTACCCTAGAGGGCAGAATCTCCCACCAGCACCCAGGCCCTCAGGACCTCCCTCACCAGGCTGGGGAGTCAGCAGCTTCTAATTACCTTGTTCTGTCTCTTGGAGATTGGGGAAAGGCTCTTGTTCCTGTCCTGGCCTGAGGGAGTTTGGAAGGAGGCAGAGAACAGCATTTCACACCCTGAGCCCATGACGCTGTGACACCGATGACCCCTCCCCACCAAGGACAGTTTCCCATGATCTATTTCTGTGCTCTGTGTGACTAGTGAGGCCAATTTAGGCTCAACAGGTTCTACCACAATTCAGATACTATTTCCACATAGGCAAGCTGGGTCTGACTCTCACCTAGCAATTTTCACAATTCCTTAAGTAACACAAGTGAACACACATCACATAGTGGTTGAGAGCAAGGGCTCTGGAGTGAGAGGACGCTGGGGTTCAATTCAGGCACTCCCCCTCCTAGGGCAAGACACGGGGCACCACCCTGCACTCCATGCAGGCATCTGTAAACTGGGAGGCAGAACAGCACCCAACACCCAGGGTAGTTAGGCTCGGGAGAATGTATGCGGAGGAGCTTGGCACAGGGCCTGGGAAGATCAAGAGGTGCCAGGCAGGGCTATTATTAATGGCTCCTAATATTTTTTGTGTCCTGAACTCTTTTGGCAATCTAGTGAAGCCTGTGGACCACTTCTCAGAATGGTTCTTTTTTTTTTTTTTTTGAGATGTAGTTTCACTCTTGTTGCCCAGGCTGGAGTGCAATGGCACGATCTCGGCTCACTGCAACCTCCGCCTCCCAAGTTCAAGCAATTCTCCTGCCTCAGCCTCCCAAGTAGCTGGGATTACAGGCATGCGCCACCACGCCCGGCTAATTTTGTATTTTTAGTAGAGATGGGGTTTCACCACGTTGTCCAGGCTGGTTTCGAAACCCTGACCTCAGGTGATCCGCCTGCCTCGGCCTCCCAAAGTGCTGGAATTATAGGTGTGAGCCACCATGCCTGGCCTTCTCAGGATGTTTCTAAAGTGCATAAAATCGGACGGGTGCAGTGGCTCACACCTGTAATCCCAGCACTTTGGGACCCCGAGGTGGGCAGATCACTTGCAGTCAGGAGTTCAAGACCAGCCTGGCCAACGTGGTGAAACCCCGTCTCTACTAAAAATACAAAAATTACCCAGGCATGGTCTCACATACTTGGGAGACTGAGGCAGGAGAATCGCTTGAACCCAGAGGCGGAGGTTGCAGTGAGCTGAGATTGCACTACTGCACTCCGGCCTAGGCAACAGAGTGAGACTCTGTCTCAAAAAAAAAAAATTTTTTTTAAATCAATAAAGTGCATAAAATGAAATACTTAAAATTCCCAAATCTTTTAAGTGGGGCCAACTTCACAGACCACCTGGATTCTAAGGGTGCCAGCCTCAGACTCCCACCAGAGGGAAGTCTTAGCACTCATTTCAGATTGTCTGAATATCACTCTGTGGTCCTGTCACAAACAAAGCCCTTCTTGTGGGTCCCACACAACACAAACCAGTGTAGCCAGCGGCTGGGTGTCGATGCCAGAGGAGGAATCTCTGAGAGCAGCTTCCTTCCCACTCCCGCACTTCCAGGCCATCTCACCTGCCTCGCTACCTCCAGGAAGGGCCACTCTGTGCTCTGTGGCTCAGGCCACAGTTGTGGGATCCCTTTTGTCCCTCAAAAACATTACTTAGCACAGACGAGCACAAGTTTCGGGCCTTGCTCTCGGGGCCCCCAGCTGCAAGCAGTCCAAAATTCTTCCCTGGGCTCCAACCTCACTGAGCCCCACTGCAGGTGACACCTCTCTCCCCAGTTCTATTCCACATCCTCCTGGGTTGAGGACATGGGAGGCCCTAAGCCCCTTTTCCCACAAAGCAGACGCAATGTGAAACTGACCTCAGAGACCCTTAGTGTGTCAGGGAAGGAAGGGCCTGAAGATCAGCAACTCAATTCCCCCAGTTTTCAGAGGAGGAAAGTGAGGCCAGAGAAGGAAGAGACTTGTCCAAGGTCACCTGGAAAGGAGATGGAGGACCCAGGGCTTAATCCCAGCTCTTCTGGCTCTCTGTCTGCTCCCCACTAAAAAACAGAAGGGGAAACACTAAGGCCCAGTCTCAAACTGAATGAGAGATGCAACAAGGGGCCAAACTCTGTATTAAGGATCCAGAGGTCTAGACAAGGGCACCTGGTTGGTCCCCAGAACATCAGAGCCCAGGAGTGCAGGGGAGAATGGGATCAAGTGCAGGGAACCCCCAGAAACCTTGAGGCAGACTGTGACTCTGAAGGACCTTAAGCTCAGGATGCAGAGCCCTGATGGAAGGCACAACGCATCTCTCACTGGTACAGACAGAGTTAGCCGTTGATCTTGGGATGTTCTCTGGAGGAGAAGTAGACTCACATTTCCCAGTCCAGCCATTTCCGGCATATACCTGGGTACAAAGCTACAGGCAAGTAAAAGGCACACTAACCATTCAAAGTCTGCAGCTGTTGCTAGGACTGTTTGCTCCACACCTGGGGTGGAATGGCAGGGGCTCCAGAGCAGATCTGCCTCCACTCCCCAAGCACAGCACAGCTCTGGGTGTCCAGCAGGGCGCCCTGCCCACCTGGCTGCTTGCCATAATCCCCCATTCCACTGGGGTTTAGACACCTGCTCCCTGGAGGCTGGAAACATCCTCTCTCCTGACTGACAGGCAGCTGGGAGTTGGATTCACCTCTCTCTGGGGCGACAGCCTCCCTCCTGCTGTATAGACCCTTCTCCCAGGAGTCCCAAGACCCACCAAGGCCTTCCAGGGATGCTGATGACATCCACTGGCTGACTGCTGGGCCCTGTGACCCATGTCCACACAGCTCTTACTCCAAGGATGAGCTGACTCTACTCTCATCAGAATCACCTGAGACATGAGTTTAAATCATTGGTTCCTGGGCTGCCCTACAGAATCCAAACCTTTGTTGGGGGGCAGGGTGTCAAGGCCTGAGAATCTGCATTTTAATACATTCCCTTGGTAATTCTGATGCGACCAAAAGTTTGAGAACCACTGCCTCACAGTGTCCCTAGGCTGCCTGCTGCCAACCTGACAGCTGTTACAGCTGTGTGTGTGGACACAGTTAATCTGATTTCCTGTCTGGCAGCTGTGTGGCAGGGAAGGGACAGCTGAGGGTCTCAAAAACAAGAAGAAGGGATGAGGCAGGGGGAGGGAGACACAGGAGGTTGTATGGGGGCTGGTGTTCAACTTTATTCCTGAGCCCCCTTCTCTCCTTGGGCTAAAATCCCCTCAGGGAGGAAGATCACAGACCAAGTGGTCCTCAGTATTTACAGAAAACAAAGCCTCCTCTCACAACCCCAGGAGGCCCCCGAGGCCAGAATGGTTCCTGTGCTCTAGGAGCACAAACTGTGAACTCGCACTGACAGGCCCAGCACATAAGGCTGTGTAGGATGCATATTGCACATGGGCTCTCATCTAAAGGGATGAGTTGGGGCTGACATCTAGCCCAAGCTCCAATCGCCAGGCCATGCACACTGGCATGAGGACGTATCTACCCAGAAGAAGGGCCACCTTTTTAAAATCTGCACAAAAGAAGCTTTTTTTTTTTTTGAGGCGGAGTCTCGCTCTTGTTGCCCAGGCTGGAGTGCAATGGCGCAATCTCGGCTCACTGCAACCTCCGCCTCCCGGGTTCAAGCGATTCTCCTGCCTCAGCCTCCCAAGTAGCTAGGATTACAGGCATGCACCACCATGTCCGGCTAATTTTTTTGTATTTTTAGTAGAGACGGGGTTTCTCCATGTTGGTCAGGCTGGTCTCAAACTCCCTACCTCATGTGATCCGCCCGCCTCAGCCTCCCAAAGTGCTGGGATTCCAGTTGTGAGCCACCGAGCCTGGCCAAAAGCAGCTTTTATGTGGATTAGCAATGGTCCTACCCAGAGACCTGAGTTCAAATTCCAGCTCTCACTCTGTGACCTTGGGCAGGTTCCCTTTTTTTAAGAGATAGGGTCTTGTTATAGCGCCCAGGCTGGAATGCAGTGATCATGGCTCATTGCAGCCTCAAACTCTTGGGCTCAAGCAATCCTCCTGCCTCAGCCTCCTGAGTAGCTAGAACTACAGGTGCATGCTACCATGCCTGGTTAATTTTTTTTTTTTTTAACATTTTTTTGTAGAGACATGGTCTGGCTATGCTGCGCAGGCTGGTCTCAAACTCCTGGCCTGAAGTGATCTTCCTCCCTCAGGCTTCCAAAGTGCTGGGATTACAGGTATGAGCCACCATGCCCAGTAAGTTCCTTAACCTCTCTGAGCCTTCTCAATTGTTCACCACAGCTATCAATACTTTCCCAAAAGAGATATGGCAAGGGCCGGGCGTGGTGGCTCACGCCTGTAATCCCAACACTGTGGGGAGGCTGAGGCAGGTGGATCACGAGGACAGGAGTTCGAGACCAGCCTGGCTAACATAGTGAAAACCCGTCTCTACTACAAATACAAAAATTAGCCGGGCATGGTAGCATGTGCTTGTAGTCCCAGCTACTCGGAAGGCTGAGGCAGGAGAATCGCTTGAACCCAGGAGGTGGATGGAGGCTGTGGTAACCCCAGATCGTGCCACTGTACTCCAGCCTGGGCAAAAGAGGGCGACTCCATATCAAAAGACAAACAAACAAAAAAGGACAGAGAAAGTACCTGATAGCCTTGTCACTTAGAGCATTATAATAGTTCCACTCTCACCCCTGAGTCTTGCCCTTCCTACCCTCCCGGCACTACATACCTACACACACAGCCAAACCCAGAAAGACTGAAGAGCACGAACAAGAACATCCAGGGAAAGCCCTAAGACCAAACCTGGACCCCATGGCACTTCCCAGTGTCCATAGCATTCCTTCTAGCACAAGCAGGATTCACACCCTCCCTCCACGGGAAAAGCAGACTCCTCCTCCATGCCATCTCATAAAGTCCTGTGTATTGTCTGGGCATCAGCTCCACCCAGTATAGGACAAAGGGGAATCCAGGACCCACATAAGGGAAGCAGAGAATTCCCCACCTCTGTGTCCTTGAGAATCCCATACTAGGGTTCAAACTCCCAGGCTCCCCAAGCCAGAACCAAGCTTGGATGATGGTGGTGCCCACTGGGCACTGGGGGGCTGTGGTAGGGTGGCCAGGCAGAGACCCCATCCATCAAGGGAGACCTCTGATCGCTAAGAGCAGATGCTGAGATCTGCCCCGCTCTTTAAGCAAGAACAGCAGAGTGCCCCTGTCCTTCAGTAGGCTAAGGCTCTGTCTCACCCACTGGGGTGACTCACTAAAGCTGTCTCTATTCACCCAGAGGTCCAAGCCCCAGAATAGGGCCCAGGAATCCTGCCAGCAATTCTGGACTCCAGCCCTCCCCATGCGACATTCATTCATCCATGTGCCAGGCACTGTGATAGGTGCTGGGCAATGGCAACAACCAAGACAGCCCAGAGAGCAAAGGCTGTCCCTAAAATAGGGCTCCAAAGATGCTGCTGGAGGTGGCAGGCAGGCACCACCCTCGAAAGACCCTTGCCCCAACCCCTTGGGCTTGGGAGACCTGCACAACTCACACTGTCCAAAGAAGCTTCCCTGGACACCTGCTTTTTCAGCCATAGGATCTTGCATCCTGTCTGGAGACTGATCAAGAGATGGGGAGAGGGGGTGGGGAGGGAAACACCAGGCTGCCTGGGCCCTCATGGCCGTGTTTATCCGGGGTGGATTTTTTTTAACCCAAAGGTTAAAGTGTTTCTATTTGAAACATCTATTTACATTCCAGAGTCCAAAAAAAAAAAAAAAAAAAAAAACAACAAGGCTGCCGAGCTCCAGGCCTATATCTGTCCCTAGCCGCGTCACAGACACAGCATCAGAGCTGCGCAGGGGGAACATTCTTAGCCCTCTCCCCGAGCCGCTGAGGTGACTCACGCCTCCCTCCTGCCAGCATGGACCAAGCCACCACTCTGAAGGCCAGCCAGCATTGGGGGTGGAGTGGGGAGACAGGGATCTGGAGAGAGGGGCTGCCTGGGACCCCATGCAGGGGCAGCCAGGCTTAGGGAGGAGATGAGAGCAGGGTCCCAGCCTGCAAGGTTTCTGGGGTACAATCTGAAAGCAGGTGAATGAACAAGCTGAAGAGGAAACTTCCGGCCAACTGCTGGCTGCTGCTGGTAGCAAGGAACAGAGGGGACAGGGCAGGATGGGTGGACCTGATAAGCCAGATAGCGTGGAGCTGTCCCAAGCAGATGCTCTGTGATTATTCTGCCTTCCAAGAGACCACCTTGAGTCCCAGAGGCTATGGGCTAGGGGCCAGCAGGTAGGGTCTTTAGCTAGACCTGTGGACTCCAGACCAGGGTAAGAACCAGCCCTCTGGGTTTATTCCTCATCCCAGGGACCTGTGTAGGTGGCCCCCAGGCATATGCCCCTACCTCAGGGGACTACACGGGTATCTTGTAGAGCCGGTCCCCAAGGGTATGCCCCCATCCCCGCCCCAGGCTACAGGGCTGGCCCCGGGGTAATGCTCCTATCCCCGGGGCCTGCATGGATACCCTGCAGGGCTAGTCTTCAGGGTCATGCCCCTACATGAGAACACTGCATGGGCATCCCTGCCTGGGCAGAAGATAGGTCATGTTCCAAAGATTTTTTTGAATCTTCCCAAAACATTCATGCTCTGACACATCCAAGTCCCACTGCAACCTTATCCCTGGGCAGCTCAGAGCCAAATCACAGGCACCTGCAGAGGCATACAGTTCCCACTTTCCAATTTGAAGCTTGGGATGCACACCCACATATCCAGAGGCAAGGACTCCCCATTCACACGCACACACAGACACCCACACTTGAGTGCCAAGCCACTGCCAGGAGGGGCTGAGCAGGCATGAGTCCAGCAGGCCCCTCCCTGGAGGAAGCATCTTGTGGTGCCGGCCTGGTGGGGAGGCTGTGCCAGGAAGGCTTGATGCTGCCAACAGGTTCCTGGGAGTGAGGGAAGGAGTGGCCCAGCTCTGGGGGACCCCACCCCTAGTCAAGAGCCAAAAATGTTCCTGCTGAGAAGGTGGCAGGATTAGGGGGTCCCGAAGCCCATCTGAGCCAGAGTAACACCTCTTCATCCTCATGAGATGGGAATCAACCCAGACCTGGGGAGAGGAGCGCCATCGGGAGCCAGCTAGGGGCTAAGGCAGCCAAGCCCCTCAATATCCAAGCTGCCAGCCTCTGCCTAACTCACCAAGCCTCCCCAAGTGTCTGATTCTCAAGAGACTCCTGGCTGGGGACTTGCGGAAGTCACTGTACTCAATCCTGTAGCCCCGAGAACCAAGCCAGAGGAGCTGGGGTAACCTTTATTCTTGTGGACACCCAGCTACGCCTTCTTCCCTTGCCCAAACTTGGGGAGCGGGCAGCATGGAGGCAGGTCACTGACCCACTTCCTCCCCTCTGACCACAGTGCCAACTAGGCCAGGATCCTCCAGTAACCCCCAGCCCCCAGCAGCGGATGCCGACCCTGCCAGAGAATGAAGGGACTGGAAGAGATGCAGCAGAGTACAGCTGAGGGGCACAGGGGAGCAGCAGGATCTGGGCAGGGAGGGCAGGGGCCTCTCTGAGCAGGGATCCCCCAGCCCCGTGTATTCTCAACAAAACTCTCAAGACAGATTTATGCAGGATCCTATCTGTGCAAGGCTCAGGGCCAGATACTCAGCCCAGGGACAAGGATGCCCGATGACAGAGGGCAGGCAGGGACATCAAGGCACTTACCTGTCACAGGGATGCTGTGCAGAGAAGTCTGCGGCAGGATTTCCAAGGATGGTTCCCGGCCTGACATCCCATCTGCTGAGAAACAGGATTCTGTCTCATAGATGGTCTGCAGCATCTCCACGAGCCCCTGAGCCTTGGGCACCAGCAGCATGCCAGGGAGGGGGCCGCCAGAGGCGGGGAGCAGGCCGAAGGGAAGGTGGTCGGGCAGCCCGCACTGCACAGGTTCCCTCAGGCCACTGCCGATGGGACCCACACTGTGGGGAAGTGCCTCATCCGGCCTGGGCACTCCTGGCGGCAGGAGGGGCAGGGAGGCCCTAGAGCTGCAGGCCCAGCTCTGCTCTAGAGGGGCATCCGACCACCAGCCTCTCCCTGGTTCCTGGGAGCTGGGGTATGGCTGAGCACTTGGGACAGGAAGGGGAGCTCAGCGGGCAGGCGGGCTCTGTGTTCCCTCCCAACCCTGGGTGACAGCTCTGGGCCCGGCTCCCTGCTCCTCCTTCCCGAATGAGCCGCCGCCGGCAGCTGGCAGGAGACTGAAATAGCAGTTGGGGGAGGGCCCTGTCTATAAATAGGTGGAGCATGCTCAGGGAGCTGCGGGCCGGCTGCCAGGAGGCCCCATGGGGGGGGAGGCGGTTCTACCCCAGGAGGAAGCGCCAGGCGAGGGGGATGGGAACAGGGGAGGGCCTGCACTCAGGGCCAAGGCCACAGCGCTGGGTGGCCAGAGGCTGGGCTGGGGAAGGGCGCCGGCTGGGGTACCCATGCATCTGGGAGCGGCTCTGGCTGCTACTCTTGGCAAGCAAGCCAGGGGATGGAGACCAAGAAGCCAGACTCAAGCCTCCGTCTTTCTTCTTGCCTTCCAGAACAGGTAAAGGAATCAGAAGGGTCTAGGAGAGGCTGGCACACAGGCACCTTCCCTGGAGTTCTAATAGCCCCATGGAGGTTTGCTTAACTTCTGCCCTCCCACAGAGTTGAGAGGTGCCTCCCCACCCCACCCCTTCAACCAGCAGAGAGACCCCTAAACACCTGCTAAACGGCAGCTCCCTCCCGCTCATTCTAGAGTGTCGCCTCCAGAGGCTGCTCAGCCTCAGCCTCTTTCTAGGGTGTAGGGATACTCCTCCTGGGCAGACAGGTGTCCCCTGGTCCCCTTTCCTCACCCCAATCCAGGAAAGGGGACCACGGAACATCTGCTAATTCTCAGAGCACAGGTAGCTCCTCCATGGCAATGTGCCAGGTGAAGTGCTAAGAACATCATATACATCATCTCATTTATTCTGCATGGTGACCTTGGGAGAGAGGCACAGATGGGAAAACTGAGGCACAGGGACATGAAGTCACTCACCCTAGGTCATAAAGCTGTTTACATGGCAGGGCTGGGATGTCTGAGGCTCAGGTCTGAGCTCTAACCACCACACTCCACTGCCTCCCATTTCCCAGGGTTTCTATTAACAGGTACAATGACCCCTGTGCTCAAGTAGGAAGAGACTTGAGGTTGGAACCTCGCTAAGGAGAGTCAAGAGTTTTTCAGCATCCAGTCATTACCCACCAGCCAGCTTCAGGCCTGGCAGCACAGCCCCTGCTCCCTGGGTCCTGGGGCTGGTGCACCATGAGGACCAGTGCCACTCCCCCGCCCTCCCCACCGCTGGCCTGCCCCTGCTCCTCAGGTTGTGCCTCCCACTTGGCCCCCTGACCTCACTAGAGCCTTTTAATAGCCTGGTTATTCCTGTGTCTATATCCCCCTCCCCCTTCCTGATGTCACAGTTGCTATTTTGGAGCCCCCTCCTTGACCCCTACTCCAGGCATGGAGCCAGGGACACCTGTCCTCTCTCTGGACTGGATGACCTCACCCTCTTGTTGGGAGCCCAGGAGGAGCTGGCCAACCAAGGACACAGTGGCTGTGGCTCCGGGAGCCCAATTTCCCAGCCAGCTTCTGCCAGTCAGGGATGGCAAAGGGGTCTCCTGCCCTTAGGCTGGGAGTGGGAGGATTAGGGGGACCACACCTATAGGCAGAGGGAGGCTTTCCCAGGCCCTAGACTAGCAAGATGTATATGTTGCCGGGGGGTACCCAGTGGTGGACCAGGAAAGAAGCTGCAGCTTCTAAACCAGGACAGATTCTAGAAAAAGGGCAATGGAACAGTACTCCCTCAGAGGCCTAGCGCTGGTGGACATTCAGAGTATGGCTGGGGATCTCGTTCACCACCCCTTGCCCCAACCTCATCCTGGCCAACCAGGCCCTCTCAAGAGGAAGGGAAGGGAAGGTCTTCATCAGTGGGGTGATGGGCAGCAGATTCAAGGGAGCCCAGAAAGCCGAGAGCAGCAACCCCTCCCAGCCCAGAACTCCACCCACCCATGCTAGGAGTAACCAGAAGGGCTGGCTAGCCCTGTCCCAGCTCTCTCTGCCTGCCCCAGGCACAGGAGAGTGTGGCAGGAGAGTCCAGTTACCAGGACTCAAAAGCAGGGCCCCCAGAACCTGGAGCACCCAGACATCGAAGGAAAGAGGACTTCCTGCTTAGGGAAGATAGTAGCACCCAGGACAGGGACACCCAGAGGTGGCTGGAGCTGGGAGCTGGCACCATTACAGCCTCCAAGAAGTAGGAAGCAAAGTGTTGGACACAGTCAGAAAATCCTCAGTGCAATTCCCAGAACCCTCCAAGGCAGTAAGAGAGGAGGTTTGGGATGGGGACAAATGCCTTTTTTTTTTCTGAGATTCAGGTGATACAAGGTCCTCCTAATGTCTAACTTCAATCCTTCATGCTTTAGCCCCCCTCCTTGCAGTTCACTTCTCTTTTCCATTCTCTCCCATCCAGCACACCCATGTCTCATCCCACAAACCTTATGGAGCACCCACCAAGCATGGGGTACATGAGCTTCACCCAGAGCCAGGACTGTCTTCCCCAGACTCACTCTGCCCCTCCCTCAAAGGCTGTACTCTGACCTCCTAGCCCTCTGAATCTGAAGGAGGAAAGAACCTAACCCTGGCTCCAGGTTCCATTTCCTGAGCCCAAAGGCTGTGGGGATGGGGGGACCTTGACCAAAGGGAAGAAAGCAAGGTCTGCTTAGTGTGCAGTGAAAAAGCCAAGGGCTGGCCCAGGAGCACCCTGGATGAAGTGTGAGATGCCAGCTTCCCTGAGACCCAGACATCAGGCCTGCCCGCCCTCCTGTTCTTTCCTGCCCTTCGAGTCCAGTCGTGCTGGAGCCCATCAGCATGGCCTGGGAGCTGCCATGTGCCAGACTCCATGCTAGGTGTTGGCTGAACCCTCTCATTTGAAGCCAAGGCCAGGAAAAATGTGAACACCTACTTTGGCATCTTCTACTTCCCCTCAGGGTTGACCCTGCCTTCCCTGGCCATTCCATTCTAAGCCTTCAATCTCTTTGGAATGATAGAGCAGGGAAGAGGAGGGGAGAAGCAGGTCCCACTCTGCAGTGAGCACAGAAGTGTCCCACGCAGCATCTCAGTAGAGAAGGGAGGCCAGGAGTCTACTTCCCAGACCCCAGCCCCATGCCAGGATTGACCCACTTTCTCACTGCCTGCCTTCCCTGGGGGCTATGAAGGAGGCAGAGCCCAAGGCTGGAAGGCAGGACGCCGAGGTTCCTGACTCCACCCCACACCCATGTCCCAGTTTCTCTGGTCACCCAGAGAGCAAGGGTGGGGGGGCACTGCTGCCCTCCATCCTGGAAAAGGGAGAAAGAAAGTGTGAGGGTTCTGGGAGGCGCTGGGCAGGCAGGTGTTGTCATGAAGCTTGTCTCCCTCCCACACTGGGGAGAAGGATCCTGGCCGCCTCCTCCATGGCCCCACTGCCACCCAGACTGGCTTGCACAGCGGGCCTCACTCTTGCCTGCTCTTCTGGGCAATGGCACAGAGAAGAGGGTACAACCAGAGCTGGCCTTGGTCCCAGGCCCCTGGGCAGCTCCTCCAACCTAGTTGGGCCGAGTCTGAGCTGAGGGAAAATTCTGTCAGCCTTTCAGCCCCACTGAGGAGAACATGCAGAAGCAAACAGTTCCAGAAAAATAAAGAAAGCCTTAATCCTCAAGCCCTCTTTTGCCTGAAGAAAAGGCAGAGATCGGGGAATGGTCTCAGGGAAGCAGGCAACTCCATCAATAGCCTCCGCCTGTGATTCCAAGACTGCAAAAGAGGTAAATAAAGTCAAAGGCTGGTAGGCAGCCCAAGCCAGAGGGAAGTCATCAGCTCCCACCTCCCTGGGGGTGGGCCCCAGAAGGAAATCACTCACAGTCTCCACCTGCTGCCCCTCACCAAAACAGTCTCTCTTGCTAACATGTTCACTGTGAAGACCAGGGATGGCCCATCTCATATTTTCTTCTGTCTTCCACAGGCTGAGCCTGTTGGTGATACTCAGTGAGGACTTGCCAAACTGAAAAGCTCCTACGCTGAGAGGACTTGGGGGGAACCAGAAGCTCTGCCCCTTACCCAGCCTGCTGTTCTGTACTCTGGGGAAAGAGGAGCAAGTGTTCAGGGAAGTGAGGAGAAGGTGGGAGGCGCTCAGGGGCTGCAGCAGACCCTGGGGACTAACCATTTCCTTCCTTCCCACCTCTTATCTCCTGCCTCGTGGCCCATACCTTTCCTTCTTGGGGCTCTCTGCAGGGTGTCTACGGGGAAGTGGACACCCGCGTGCTCTGGCTACAATCGGTGGTTTCATTTTACTTCCGCCGAGTTCCAAGGCATGTGGTTTCCAGGCTTCTGCCAGGCGCTGGGCACCCCAGCCCTAGCCCAGATGCCAGCCCAAGCTCTGGGAATAGCAGACACTAGGCCCCTCAGAAAGGAAGAGCTGGGGGAAGGCTATCTCCCTGGCCCAGGGCAGCTGGAACCCCACAACTGGGAAAGCCAGTCCAGAACCCCAGGAACACTCTGCAGGAAGGGCCTCAAACAAACATCCCCAAGCAGTGGCCCCAGTTCCAAAGCCTCTCAACAATCCTAAAATGAGGTTCCCAATCCCTGGCCCCCTCCTTTTTTCCCTCTTTCCCCAACACAGAGAAGACAGCATCTCCCCCTGCTGGGGGGAGCTGGAAAGCCAGCCAGGAGGCGGGGCCCATTCCACAGGCCCACTCAGGATGCCCCTCCTGGCCAGGGCTCGGTAGTGGCTCTCAAGCTGCCGGCCTCCTGCGTTGGTGGACACGTCCAGCTCCTCCAACACTCCTGTCAGCTCCCGCAGAGGTAGCTGCAAGGGAAACTCAGACCACCAGCGTCTGGAAAGGTAACCCAATAACTTCATCTATCCTGGGTTATCACATTTCCCTGCAAGGGAAAGAAACCCCAAAGCTGGGAAAAATCCTTTCCAAGCCACCAACAGATGCCTCTAGGCAGCTTCAATTCCCTTGGCCAAGAGTTAGACCCCAGCCCCATGGGAAGCAGGTACTGCAGATGGCTCCTAGACAGGTCAGCATCACAACTCAGAGGAAAGAAGCAGCTGGCACTACTGCCCGACATGGCTGAGCTTGCTGGGGTAGTGTCCAGCCAAGATGCACGAAGGACAGATGAGGACCCAGGCCTCTCCTTTCCCTTCGCCATCCAGCCTCAGAGGGGCAAGCAAGAGGGCAGAGCTGGGGAGCCCACCCATCCCAGCCCCTAGGGGCTGAATGAGGGCAAGGGCAGAGGCAGGAATATCTGAAGGAGAACAGCAAACCCTGCAGAAAGGATGATGGGGAAGAAAATGTGGGGTGGTCTGGATTCCTCCCTGATGCTGTTTCTGTACAATCCTGCAAATGGGTATTCATCCTAGGCCCTAAGTGCCCTATCTCTAAAAGGAGAAATATCCACCCACCCCTACATAAAAAAGATGAGGAGTATGATGGGCGGCGGAGAGCTAAAGTTGAGCAAGATGGACCTTTAACACTGTACAGAAGGAGACAGCCTAGGAGGAGACGACAGCCACTACTCTGACCACACTGCCCCAGGACCCTCCTGGGAAACTGCTGAGGGTCCAGCTCAGGCCACTAGAACACAGCCTCACAGGCACACATCCAGACCCAGCTGCACATCAAGCTGCCTGGAGTCCCCCCAATAGACTATTTCTGGCAGCACTGGACAGGGTCCTAGGAACAGAGAGGAACAGGAAATCTCAGAGTAAAAGACCCCAGGTTAGCAATCTACCATATGAAGGGCCCAAGAGGAAGAGAGGCAGTCTACCTGGACTCAGAGGAGAGCCGAGACTCCTCTACACACGTCACCCCACTCCCACCCAATGCCACGCACCCACACACGGAGGTTAAGGCCCAGTGCCCTTGTAAACCTCCACTAAGAAAAAAGTATGGAACACAAACATTCCACTAAGTAAAGAAGCCACCACCACAAAGAGGAAGCTGAGCATTCTGCTACAGTAAAGAAATTCCTCCAACATCATCCCAGACTGCCCAGAGAGATTAAGAGATACACACTCCCCCCTCAGGCCCGCCTGTCTGGGCTAGCAGGGGAAGGCGGAGCTGGAGCTGAACACCCCTAAGTTGAGAGGGCAAGCATGGGGGGCAGAGTAGGACCCATTGCCTTCCCAGGACCAGACCGGACCATTGATCCCTCGATTCCCAGGTCTACCTCATGGGCCCTTTCTTGCAACACTTCTCCACTCCTTACCCTCTCATCCCCTTATAGCTCAGATAGTAAAGCTCAGCTGGCCTGGAAGGGATGGAAGGGAAACCCACACAGCCCACTGCATCCAAAGCTACCCCAGGGTGCTCTTCTCCAACCTCCCAGCTCTTACCCGACTCGTTGGGAGAGTTCATGCCGGCTCTGGGCCTGCAGAAAGCTGGCGTTGGGGGCTGGGACGGGAGGGGGTGGAGCTGCGGTGATGTCAAGAGAGACAGACGATAACAGACAGACGGGACGGGAGCCCGGGGCCGCCGTGCCTCTAATGCCCATCCGAGGCCATCCTTCGGGGCGAGGCAGTCAGGCACTCAGAACGGCATCCCTGGGGAGAGATGGAGCAGGGTTAGAGGCCCCTAACTCAGGAATCTGAGAGTCGAAGGAGACCTTGGAGCTCGTCAGTTTGTACCTGGGGATGAGGGATGAGAGGGAGGGATACCTGCCCACAGCCACAGTAGAAATCAGCAGAACTGGATAGACCCTGGTTTCTTATCTTACTAACTGATGAGGCTCCCAGAGCCCAAGGGATAGGAAATGGCTATGGTGGCCAAACACAACAGACCCCTTTTCAGGTGAGTGTCTACTGCCAGGTGGGGAGACCCTATAGACTCCCAACAGTGCCTGCCATGGGACTAGGTGTGCACCAAAGGAGAAAGTGCAGGGGGGGGCTTCTGATCTCTATCCATAGCAGTGGGGAGATGCAGGGCTGATCTACAGTCCCTGGCAGAAGTGAAGGCAGAAACTGGTATCCCAGCCTCCACAGCCTAAGCTGGGACTTCTAGGGGTCCTCTCCCGACTTTCTGATCCTTGTGCACCCAGCTCTGGAAATATGGATGTGCTTCTGTTTTGGCCTCCCCCAATTCAACAACAGACCAGGACAAGAGCTTCTCTTTCCAGGAATTGAGAAAGTCAGAGACCTCTCCATCCCAAATCTAGTACCCTTGGCCTGGCAGGCGCAGGGCCCAAGCCCAGCACTTTGTGTATATTGTACAGGTTGTGCTCTGTGTAAGGAGGTCTGGCCCAGGGAGATATGAAATCCAGCCTGTGCCCTGCCTGCCAAGCCATGGCCTGACATGCTGAGTCCACCCAAAACAAGGGACGATTTTTTCCCAGTTTGTACAAAAGCAACAAAAGGCCCAGCAGTAGCCCTGCTGAGGCCAGTATAGTAAAGGAGGAGGTATTACAGGACCACGGCTTTGCCAACCCATGCCCACTCCTCCAGTTCTCCCCCACAGTTAGTCCTCAAGCCTCAGACACTATGCATACAGCCACCTGGCCCATCCCTAAACAGCCCACGATCCACCCCAGACATGATCTCATTCATTTGCTTCCAAATGAAGGCAGGCCCTCCGATACCCAATGAAAGCGAGGTAGCAGGAAGCCATCAGAGGAGGCTGTGAGCTGCTGCGAGTTTAAGCCCTAACTCTGCTCCCCAAGCCTCGAACCAGCAATCAGCTCTGCCCCCCCCTTGACAGCCCCACCTCCTGGCAGGACTAATTCTCAGTAAGCCTTACATTCTCATCAGATTCCCAAGGGTGGGGTCCATTTGGAACCCAGAAGCCCAGAAGCCAGCTATGGCAGAAACACAAGAACGTGAACACACATGCGCACGCACGCACACATGCATACACGAGACCCTGAGGTCCCAGGCTTGCTGCTGGGACCACAGGGCTTGGACTCCATGGCTGGAGAAAGGTGCACTCAGATTGGGTGGCAGAGTTGAAGGGACTAAATTGCTCCTGACAGGCACAGGTATGGGATTAAGACAAAAAAGGCTGCGCAGGCAGGGCTGAGGCCAAGCTCAGGAATGTGGCAGGTAGGGCTGCTGGTGCTCTGGCAGGGCCCACGTGGGCAGGCAGTTCAGCCTGTGCCCACACCAAGGCTGGCACCCAGTCCTGCTCACACCCTTTCCCGTGGGCTGGGGAACACAGGTTCAGAAATTCCCACGATTCCCAGCAGGCCTGAGTAGCCCAGCCCATCTCCACAGCAAGGTGCTCAGAAGGGGCACAGCCCCAGTGGCACAGAAACCAGGTTAACCCACCCACTCTCTCTCTGGGTCTTAACGGTGCTGATTCTCACCCCTGAGGCAGAAGAGGAAGGGAGCAGCTCCTTGAACTCATGGTGGGCTCGGGACTCAGCTATGTCTGCTCCTCCCCATCCTAAAAAATTCAGCAGGATCCCTGGGCCCCTGGGCCCTGTCCACCTGTAAAGAGTGTCTGCCAACACCCGCATCAAGTCTCCCAAGTGAACCAGAGCCACAGGCTGAGCCTCCCTGAGAAACAAAGCAGTGTTCACGGTCTGATCGGGACAAGCACAGATTCCTGTCTGGGGTGAAGCATGAAGGGGAGAAGGGGAGCCTGATGTTTAAAACCTAAGCTGTTTGTTCCCACATCTGCCAGAGAAATCTGTTGGGTCTCAGTGGGCAGTCAGGGACCAGGAGCTGTGTCCCAGATGACCTAACACTTGGATGCCAAACCAGGGAGCGGCCCAACTTCCAAGACATCATAAGCAGGCAGACCCCCTGCCCACCCCACTACCTCACACCAACTCTTTCTTCCAGACAGACCCCTACCCCACTCCAGGATCCAAAACCACCTCCCACATCCAGCCAAGACAGCCGGACAAGGATGAATGAAGGAAATGGGCTGCATCTCATCCTACAAGCTCAGGGCTGAGCCTGGAGAAGTAGGGTGGAAACCCCAAACTCTGGCAAAGGGTGAGAGGAGGAGGGCAGACAAGTGAGGGGCACATGCTACAAAGCAATGCTCCAAAGGCCATAGGTTCACAATGTTACCCTGTAGAGATCTTGTTCTTCAAACAACTCCCTCAAAATTCCTGGGGAGTCAGGTGTCCCTTGAAGACCCACTCTGGAACCTGGAGTCCAGTACCACCATGCAACCCCCTCCCAACACACCTGCTCTGGCCCCAGGCCAGGGTACCCCCTAGGTCATAGGTGACAGGGTCAAGCAGTGTGAACCAAGTCTTGGGAGTCTGAGGTTGTTTCACTCTACCTCAACGGCTTCATCAAAAAGTTACAAACTGGCCAGGCGTGGTGGCTCACGCCTGTAATCCCAGCACTTTGTGAGGCCAAGGCGGGCGGATGACCTGAGGTCAGGAGTTCTAGACCAGCCTGATCAACATGGAGAAACCCTGTCTCTACTAAAAAAATACAAAATTGGCCGGGTGTGGTGGCGCATGCCTGTAATCACAGCTACTCAGGAGGCTGAGGCAGGAGAATCACTCGAACCCTGGAGACAGAGGTTGAGGTGAGCCAAGATTGTGCCATTGCACTCCAGCCTGGGCAGTAAGAGGGAATCTCCATCTCAAAAAAAAAAAAAAGTTACGAGCCAAGACATCCCACCCAAAGGTCAAAAGCACTAGGGACTTATCTTGACCCCTCCTGACCATGGCCACAGCCTACCACTTTCCTCAGCCTCTGAGAGCTTCTGTTGCCTAGTGCCTCCCCCAAGCTAGGCCAACAGAAGCCTGGAAGGATCAGAGTCATGAAGGGTGGCTGACTTGGATGTCCAGGCCCCAAACCAGGGAAAGGGGGAGGGTGACAGGGAAGGAAAAAAGGCACCAGGCTGACAAATTCATTTTTGCAATCGGCCCATTTCTGTTTGTCTGCTCAGACGCAGCTCCAGGCATCTGCACAAGCCAGATGGAGGAGGCTGCTATTTCTAGAAAAAAAAAAAAAAAAAGAGGGGGGGTGGTGAGAGGGGAGGAAGGGAGGAGGCGGAGGCAGAGGGCAGAAGACGGGGTCTGTTTGCCCTAAAACCTCAGGCAGAATGATACCCTCTTCCCAGCACTACCAGACAGGGTCCCCGTTCAAGAAAGGGCTGGGGCTGGGCATGGGGTGAGGTGGGATGGGGAAGAAGAAAGGCAGAGAAAGTTTAATTAGCTAAAGTCGGCTACAATAGGCCCCCTCACGGGCTACATCAGGTTTTCATTCATGAGCAAGCTACAGTGCTCCAAAAATGCCAAGAACCACCCCCCCTTGCTGTCTCCCCCTTCCCCCCCTACCGCCACCAACAGGAGTGCGTCCTCTAGCAGGCTGGCTGAGCCTAATGCTGTGTTGCAGACATCCCTCCTCAAAGGGATGTGAGTAGGAAGAATTAATTATTAAAGAGCAGCTGGTACTTCAGCACCGACTGCACTACCCCCAGCTCCTATAGCTGATCCCCCCTCCCCCACTATGCGGGAACACAAATGACCCCCGCCCAACATTCCCAGGCCCCATTTCTAAACACACAGTTAAGATGCCACCCCTAGGGAAGGGAAAGCAAACCTTTGTCTCTGCAGCTACTTGGGGTGGGTGGGGCATGTGAAACTGCTGCCCCCCTCCAAATTACATGATCTAGCCAAAGTAGGAGGATATATTGGAGAAGAAGGGGAGGCTGGCACAGAACTAACATTTCCTCCATCCTTGCCCCCAAGTAACCCACACCTGAGATCTGTCTCTCTGGTCTCTGGCATGCCCACATTCCCAGGACAGAGTGGAGATACTGGGGGCCCATTTCTCTAACTCAGAGAGACCCCTACTGCTTTGTCAAGAAAGCCCAGATCCAAGTTCAAGTGAAGAGAGGGCAAAGAGAGAAGTCAAGAAAAGACGAAGGAGACAAACCGAGATCTCCCCAAGCTTTGTGTTTACGGAGGGAGAGGAAGGAGGGAAGACTGGAATGAAGAAGGAGGCAGCCCCCAACATGGCTCATCCACCATCCAGCCCAGCCAGCCTAGCCCAGCCCAGCCCAGCCCAGCATCTCAACAGCCAGCATAGGCACAGGGTGCCTAGGACTGGGGAGACTGAAGACCATGTCTGCCTGCCTACATCCTCTGAACCTAAGAGGAAGCCGAAGGCAGGACCCAGACCCAGACTGCAATCCTGCAATCCTGCAAGGCATCTGTCTAGGGGTCCCTCTGACCAAGACTCCTGGATCTCACCCTCCCCGCCACCTCCTTTTGTTCCCATAATCTGGCTCCATCCTCCCCTCCCAGTTGGACACTGAACCCAATCACCACCACCTCCCCAAGTTCCAAATCTAATTCCAGATCCCAAAGGCATGGTGGTCACTGACAGAGTGATGGGTCCCCTTTGCACCCTCCTAAAAGCAACTGCAGCTGTTACCTTTCCTCTTTAGAGACACACCTCATCTCAGAAGAGGTATCTAGTCAGGGGTATCAAGTGGTCATCTCCTCTCCCAAAGGAAGCACCCAACCTCCCCATTTCAACAGCCCCCACCAGGCTCCCAGATTAATTACTTACACCCAGCCAGTTCTCATCTTCCCCAGGGACCCAGGGAAGGGTGGGGTGGAGAAGCTGACTCCCCCAAGTTAATAAGGCACTGGTAGTGCCCCCGCTTCCATGAGATACAGACCCGGGATGAAAAATGGGGGGCATCCACCCAAGACAAGAAGGAGTTGGCGGGGAGCTCCATTTCATCTCCTAGCTCTCGCATCCTGGCTCCAGGGTGTCAGACAGGAGAAGAGGGTGGGAACAAACGCAGTAACGCCTCACGGGAGACGGGGTGAGAATAATGGAAGAGAGAAGTAAGGTGGACTCCGCAGTCCCCCTCCTCATGCACGGAAGTCAAGGACATAAAATCAAGGATGCGTTCGTAGCTATGGGGAGAAGCGCTCTGGGTGGGCAGCACCCCTCACGTCACAGTACCAAGAAAGGGGTGTCCAGCGAAGAGGGGTCTGCAGAGAATCCGGGTGCAAGGCTCAAATGGCTCTGCAACGCAACATGCGCCGCCAGGGAAGGGGCAAATCAGACAACCCCGGCCGGTCTCCGAGCCATTTGGGGGCGCAGGGCGCAGGAAGGCGGGCCCCTCCCTTACCTGTAGGGAAGGCGCCCCTGTCTGGGAGGAACAGGGAGGGGCGCGCGCAGCAACCCCGATGCCCCGCTCACGGGCTGGCGATGCTCCCGGGGGGCGCCGGCTGGCTCCCAGGGCCAGGAGGAAGGAAGGGGGGCGCGGAGCGCGGCGCGCGCGCGGGGAGCCCGCGGACAGAGACAGCAGGAGGAGGGGGCGCCGCCTCGCGTCCCGGGGGCCGGGGAAGAGGGATCTGGGCCGGGGCGGCGCGCTCACCCGCTGCGGCTCGAGCTCCGGCTTCGCGGGCGGCGGCGGCAGCAGCGGCGGCGGCAGCGGCGGCAGCACCTCCTCGACGGCTCCTCCATCTTTGCGGCGGCTCCTCCGGCTCCGCTCGCCGCCGCCACCAACAACAACATTCGGAGACGTCACTCCCGTCACGTGACCCGACCCGGAGCTAAAAATAGACCCAGACCCCCCAGCCCTCCCGCCTTCCCCATGCCCGCAGCCACCACCAACCCCTCCCCTGCCTCTCGGCCCTCCCCGCCGGGCGGGGCCAGCGACGCCATCGTGACAGCTCCTTAAAGGGCCAGTGCCCAGCATAGGGTTGGGCCGAGACGGGGTGGAAGGGAAGGGATCGGAACCCAGCGAGTAGGAGTGGAAAGATCGTTGCAGGGGCCGAGTATGGATGCTGGGGCTCAACCTTTGGATTGTAAAAGTTTCCTCCTTGCGCTCCCAGGACTTCCTTTTCAAACCGTGGATGGTGCAATCGTCGCTTGCCTAAGCTGCTCCCCTGACGCGCCCTCCCGCGGTCGGGGAGGGGACGTGGGGATAGATTCCCAGGGGCTGGGAGGGCCACCGCAGCCTCTGCAGCGGGGCCTGGCTGGGGGTGGATGGTTCGGACAGGTCTCGAACTCGCCAGCTCTGACCGCACACACTGCATCCGTGCCAGGGAAAGAAAAGCCTGGGAAAGGCCAGGGTATGGCTGTAACAGTCCAAGGCCTTCAAAAGGGCAGACCAGCAGACCAGGAGCCGGAAAGACTTCCCTGACTTTGGTGCCATCCACGCTACATCTCCTCTTGGTACACAGTATGAACATGTTTAATTAGACCTAGACAATTTGTCAATGACCCAGCAATTCCACTAACAAAAATGTATTCCAAATAAATAACCGTTATGTTAAAAAATGAACATGAGATTGTAATGATGTGAAAAGTTGAAAACAACTTAAATATCCATCGATAGGGAATTGGCAAACAAAGCAGGAGACATTCATTCAGTAAAATATTATCCAGACATTAAAAGTTTTGGCCGGGCGCGGTGGCTCACGCTTGTAATCCCAGCACTTTGGGACGCCGAGGCGGGCGGATCACGAGGTCAGGAGATCGAGACCAGGATGAAACCCCGTCTCTACTAAAAATACAAAAAATTAGCCGGGCGTGGTGGCGGGCGCCTGTAGTCCCAGCTACTCGGAGAGGCTGAGACAGGAGAATGGCGTGAACCCGGGAGGCGGAGCTTGCAGTGAGCCGAGATTGCGCCACTGCACTCCAGCCTGGGCGACAGAGCTAGACTCCATCTCAAAAAAAAAAAAAAAAAAAAAAAGTTTTATAGGGGACCGGGCATGGTGGCTGCTCATGCCTGTAATCCCAGCACTTTGGGAGGCCGAGGCAGGCGGATCACCTGAGGTCAGGAGTTTGAGACCAGCCTGGCCAATATGGTAAAACCCCGTCTCTACTAAAAATACAAAAAATTAGCCGGGCGTGGTGGCAGGCGCCTGTATCCCACCTACCCAGGAGGCTAAGGCAGTAGAATCCCTTGAACCTGGGAGGCAGAGGTTGCAGTGAGCCAAGATCGTGCCATTGCACTCCAGCCTGGGCAACAAGAGTGAAACTCTGCCTCAAAAAAAAAAAAAAAAAAAAAGTTTTATAGGGGCCAGGCGCATTGGCTCATGCCTGTCATCAATCCCAGCACTTTGGAGGCCGAGGCAGGAGGATTGCTTGAGCCCAGTTCAAGACCAGTCTGGGTAATATGGCGAGACACTGTCTGTATTTTAAAAGAGAAGAGGCCGGGCGTGGGCCGAGCACGGTGGCTCACGCCTGTAATCCCAGCACTTTGGGAGGTCGAGGCAAGTGGATCACGAGGTCAGGATGTCGAGACCATCCTGGCTAACACAGTGAAACCCGTCTCTACTAAAAATACAAAAAATTAGCCGGGCGTGGTGGCAGGCGCCTGTAGTCCCAGCTACTTGGGTGGCTGAGGCAGGAGAATGGAGTGAACCCGGGAGGCAGAGCTTGCGGTGAGCAGAGATCGCACCACTGCACGCCAGCTTGGGGAACAAAGCGAGACTCCGTCTCAAAAAAACAAAAACAAAAACAAAAGAAGAAGAAGAGGCCAGGCGCGGTGGCTCACGCCTGTAATCCCAGCACTTTGGGAGGCCGAGGCGAGCTGATCACAAGGTCAGGAGATTGAGACCATCCTGGCTAACACGGAGAAACCCTCTCTACTAAAAATACAAAAAAAAAAAAAAAAAAAAAAAAAAATTAGCCAGGTGTAGTGGCGGGTGCCTGTAGTCCCAGCTACTCGGGAGGCTGAGGCAGGAGAATGGCGTGAACCCAGGAGGCAGAGGTTGCAGTGAGCCAAGATTGCACCACTGCACTCCAGCCTGGGCAATAGTGTGAGACTCCGGCTCAGGAAAAAAATAGCCGGGCGCGGTGGCTCATGCCTGTAATCCCAGCACTTTGGGAGGCTGAGGCGGGCGGATCACGAGGTCTGGAGTTCGAGATGAGCCTGACCAAAATGGTGAAACCCCGTCTTTACTAAAAATTCAAAAATTAGGCGGGCGTGGTGGTGCACGCCTGTAATCCCAGCTTCTCAGGAAGCTGAGGCAGAAGAATCACTTGAAACCGAGAGGCGGAGTTTGCAGTGAGCAGAGATGGGGCTATTGCACTCCAGTCTGGGAGGGTGACAGAGCGACATTCCGTCTCAAAAAAAATAAAAATAGGCCGGGCGCGGTGGCTCACGCCTGTAATCCCAGCACTTTGGGAGGCCGAGGTGGGCGGATCACGAGGTCAGGAGATCGAGACCATCCTGGCTAACATGGTGAAACCCCATCTCTACTAAAAATACAAAAAAAATTAGCCGGGCGTGGAGGCTGACCCTGTAGTCCCAGCTACTCGGGAGGCTGAGGCAGGACAATGGCGTGAACCTGGGAGGCAGAGGTTGCAGTGAGCTGCGATAGCGCCACTGCACTCCGGCCTGGGCGACAGAGCGAGACTCCGTCTCAAAAAATAAATAAATAAATAAACAAATAAGTAATAAAAAAGAAGAAAAAAAATTTTATAGGTCTATACTGACCTGAAAAGATGCCCGTGATATATTGTTTTCTTGAAAATCAGGACTCAAACAAGTATTACTGAATTATTCCATTATTATAAAAACAACAAACTAGATTCATATGCCTGAGTATATGTGTATATTAAAAAGCCTGGCCAAGGGCCAGACTTGTGCTCACGCTGGGGGGCTGAGGTGGGAGGACAGCTTTAGCCGGAGAGGCGAGCTAACTAAGAACACACCACTGCACCCAGCCTGGGTGACAAAGTGAGATCCTGTCTCAAAAAAAAAAAAAAAAAAAAAAAGCCTAACCAAGCATGGTGGAATGGTGGCACACACCTGTAGTCCTACCTACTTGGGAGGCTGAAAAGGGAGGATTCATTGACCCCAGGAGTTCAAGCCCAGCTTGGGCAACATAGAGAGACCCCATCTCTAAAAAAAAAAAAAAAAGGAGGAGGGCTGGGCGCGGTGGCTCACACCTGTAATCCTAGCACTTTGGGAGGCCGAGGCGGGCGGATCACAAGGTCAGGATATCGAGACCACCCTGGCTAATAGGGTGAAACCCCATCTGTACTAAAAATACAAAAAATTAGCCGCGCGTGGTGGCACATGCCTGTAGTCCCAGCTACTCGGGAGGCTGAGGCAGGAGAATCGCTTGAACCCAGGAGGTGGAGGTTGCAGTGAGCCGAGATCACACCACTTCACTCCAGCCTGGTGACAGAGAGAGACTCCGTCTAAAAAAAAAAAAAAACTGAAACAAAAAAAGCCTAGAAGAATAAATACCAGAATGTTTGTCTTTACTTTTTTGTCTTACTTATTTATTTATTTTGAGACAGAGCCTCATTGTATCTCCCAGGCTACAGTGCAGTGGCACGGTCATAGCTCCCTATAACCCTGAACTCCTGGGCTCAAGTGATCCTCCCAACTCAGCCTCCCAAGTAGCTAGCACTACAGGTATGCGCCACTACATCCAGCTAAATTTTTTTTTTTTTTTGCAGGGTCTTGCCATGTCACTAAGGCTGGAGTGCAGTGGCGCCATCACAGCTCACTGCAGCCTCAATTTCCCAGGCTCCAGCGATCCTCCTGCCTCAGCCTCCAAGTAGCTGGGACCACAGGTGGTGCATGCCACCACACTCAGCTAATTGTATTTTTTGTAGAGATGAGGTTTCCCTGTGTTGCCCAGGCTAGTCTTTTTTTTTTTTTTTTTTTTGAGACGCAGTCTCACTCTGTCACACAGGCTGGAGTGCAGTGGCATGACCGCGGCTCACTGCAACCTCTGCCTCCACGGTTCAAGCAGTTCTCCTGCCTCAGCCTCCAGAGTAGCTGGGATTACAGGTGCAGGCCAACACACCTGGCTAATTTTTGTATTTTTGGTAGAGACAGGGTTTCACCATGTTGGTCAGGCTGGTCTCAAACTCCTGACCTCGTGATCCGCCTGCCTCAGCCTCCCAAAGTGCTGGGATTACAGGCGTGAGCCACTGCACTCAGCCGCTCAGGCTAGTCTTTTTTTTTTTTTTTTTTTTTTGAGACAGAGTCTCACTCTGTTGCTTAGGCTGGAGTGCAGTGGTGCGATCCCAGCTCACTGCAAGCTCCGCCTCCCGGGTTCATGCCATTCTCCTGCCTCAGCCTCCCGAGTAGCTGGGACTACAGGCGCCCGCCCCCACACCCGGCTAATTTTTTTTGTATTTTTAGTAGAGACAAGGTTTCACCGTCTTAGCCAGGATGGTCTTGATCTCCTGACCTCGTGATCTGCCCACCTCGGCCTCCCAAAGTGCTGGGATTACAAGCGTGAGCCACCGTGCCCAGTTTTTTTTTTTTTTTTTTTTCTCACTCTCTTCCCCAGGCTGGAGTGCAATGGTGCAATCTCAGCTCACTGCAACCTCCGCCTCCCAGGTTCAAGCAATTCTCCTGCCTCAGCCTCCCGAGTAGCTGGGACTACAGGAGCGTGCCACCACACCCAGCTAATTTTTGTATTTTTTTGGTAGAGACGGGGTTTCACCATGTTGGCCAGGATGGTCTCGATCTCTTGACCTCATGATCCACCTGCCTCGACCTCCCAAAGTGCTGGGATTACAGGCATGAGCCACTGCGCCCGGCCTAGGCTAGTCTTATACTCCTGGGCTCAAGTGATCCGCCCATCTCAGCCTCTCAAAATGCTGGGATTACAGGAGTGAGCCAACACTCCCGGCCACTCCAGGGGATTTTACTGCAGCTGGTCCTTTCCTCATGTTTGGGGAAAAAAAAAAAGAAACACCCAAAGTTTCTACGTGATCTGATCCCTGCCCAGTCATCTCTTTTTGCTTAGCTTTCTGTACTCCCGCCATGTGACTTTCTCTCAAACGACGTGCTCTCTGCTCTTCAGGGCCTTTGCACAGGCTGTTTTTATCTTTCTAGAATGCCTCCCTCCCTTCTTCTCTTTGCCTGGCTAACTCCTACTCATTCATCAGAGCTCTTTTTTTTTTTTTTTTGAGCCAGGGTTTTGCTCTTGTTGCCCAGGATGGAGTACAATGCCGTGATCTCGGCTCACCGCAACCTCCATCTCCTGGGTTTAGCAATTCTCCTGCCTCAGCCTCCCAAGTAGCCGGGATTACAGGCACCTGCCACCATGCCCGGCTAATTTTGTGTTTTTAGTAGAGATGAGGTTTTTCCATGTTGGTCAGGCTGGTCTCAAACTCCCAACCTCAGGTTATCTGCCTGCCTCAGCCTCCCAAAGTGCTGGTATTACAGGCATGAGCCACCGCACCCGGCCATCAGAGCTCATTTAAATATCACTGAAAGAGGTCTTTCTTGGTCCTTTAATTAGAATAGATCCTCTTGTTATATATGCTTTCATCAACCCTGCTAATAATATGTAAATATATATTTATGGCATTATGGTTCATTGTCCGTCTTGTCCTCTAAATTACAAACTTCTTTATTATTATTATTATTTTTTTGAGACAGTCTTGCTCTGTCACCCAGGCTTGAATGCAGTGGCGCAATCGTGGCTCACTGCAACCTCTACATACCAGGTTTAAGCGATCCTTGTGCCTCCGCCACCAGAATAGCTGGGATTACGGGCATGTACCACCACGCCCAGCTAATTTTTGTATTTTTAGTAAAGACTGGGTTTCACCATGTTGGCCAGGCTGGTCTCGAACTCCTGACTTCAGGTGATCCACCCACCTCAGCCTCCCAAAGTGCTGGGATTACAGGGGTGAGCCATCATGCCCCACTTTAAACTATAATGAAATTGGCTGGGCGAGGTGGCTCACGCCTGTAATCCCAGCACTTTGGGAGGCCGAAGCAGGTGGATTACCTGAGGTCAGGAGTTCGAGACCAGCCTGGCCAACATGGTGAAACCCCATCTGTACTAAAATACAAAAATTAGCTGGGCATGGTGGTGCACATCTGTAATCCCAGCTACTCAGGAGGCTGAGGAGGGGGAATTGCTTGAACCAGGGAGGCGGAGGTTGCAGTGAGCCAAGAACATGATATTGCACTCCAGCCTGGGCAATAGAGTGAAACTCAGTCTCAAAAAAAAAAAAAATAATAATAATGAAGCTTTGCTCTTGTCACCCAGGCTGGAGTGCAATGATGCAATCTCAGCTCACTGCAACCTCCGCCTCCCAGGTTCAGGTGATTCTCCTGCCTCAGCCTCCCGAGTAGCTGGGATTACAGGCACCCACCATCATGCCTGGATAATTTTTGTATTTTTTTTTTTTTTTTTTTTTTTTTTTTGAGACGGAGTCTCGCTCTGTCACCCAGGCACCCAGGCTGGAGTGCAGTGGCGCGATCTCAGCTCACTGCAAGCTCCGCCTCCCGGGTTCACGCCATTCTCCTGCCTCAGCCTCTCCGAGTAGCTGGGACTACAGGCGCCCGCCACCACGCCGAGCTAATTTTTTGTATTTTTAGTAGAGACGGGGTTTCACCGTGGTCTCGATCTCCTGACCTCGTGATCCGCCCGCCTCGGCGTCCCAAAATGCTGGGATTACAAGCGTGAGCCACCGCGCCCGGCCAATTTTTGTATTTTTAGTAGAGACGGGGTTTCACCATGTTGGCCAGGCTGATCTCGAACTCCTGACCTCACGTGATCCACCCGCCTCCGCCTCTCAAAGTGCTGGAGTGGTGCTCCAGCGGTGGCATGCGGTGGCGTGAGCCACCGCACCCAGCCAACTATAAGCTTCTTGAACACAGAAACTATACATCTTCGCCCAGCACAGTGCCTGGAACAAAAAAAAGAATTAATGAGCATGTGTGGAATGAAATGAATGAGTGTTAAAAGATTAAACCAAGCTGCTCACCTTCCACCTGGACAATGGACTCTGTGCAGAAATGGCATCCCATGGAGTCACCCCACATCACTCCAAGATAGCGGTCCTCCTGCCTCCTTCCTGTAATGATAGCATTACCTATTTGTTTGTTTTGTTTTGTTTTGTTTGAGACAGAGTCTTGCTCTGTTGCCCAGGCTGGAGGGCTGTGGTGCAATCTTGGGTCACTGCAATCTCCGCCTCCCAAGTTCAAGCAATTCTCTGGCCTCAGCCTCCTGAGTAGCTGGGATTACAGGTGTGCACCACCATGCCTGGCTAATTTTTTTTTTTTTTTGAGACGGAGTCTCGCTCTGTCGCCCAGGCTGGAGTGCAGTGGCGCAATCTCGGCTCACTGCAAGCTCCACCTCCCGGGTTCACGCCATTCTCCTGCCTCAGCCTCTCCGAGTAGCTAGGACTACAGGTGCCCACCACTACGCCCGGCTAATTTTTTTGTATTTTTAGTAGAGACGGGGTTTCACCGTGGTCTTGATCTCCTGATCTCATGATCCGCCCGCCTCGGCCTCCCAAAGTGCTGGGATTACAAGCGTGAGCCACCGCGCCCCGCTGTATTTTTTTAGTAAAGACAGGCTTTCACCATCTTGGCCAGGCTGGTCTTGAACTCCTGACCTCATGATCTGCCCGCTTCAGCCTCCCGAAGTGCTGGGATTACAGGCGTGAGCCACCGTGCCTGGCTGGCATCACCTATTTGTTATTGCACTTGCACAGTCTTTCACCATCTTCTGGCAGTTAGGATGAGTTGGGTTGGGATTTTGCTTTCACAAGGCTTGTGCTTTGTCTCCCCAAATGGATTATGAGCCACTTGAGAAAAGAGATAAAATCATATGTCTTTTTGCCTTTCTAGCACCTAGCATATCACCTTGCACATAGTAGGTGTTCAGTAAAGGTTTGGGGACACTGGAAGATTCCAGAATTTTCTCTCTTGGGATCTCAGAACATGGGAAAAGAATCTCCC
Organism: Nomascus leucogenys; assembly: GCF_006542625.1. Taxonomy (NCBI): domain Eukaryota; kingdom Metazoa; phylum Chordata; class Mammalia; order Primates; family Hylobatidae; genus Nomascus; species Nomascus leucogenys. The sequence goes on along the minus strand of NC_044399.1, from coordinate 32,034,316 downwards.
CCTGTAATATGAGAAATGATGGTCAATAACTGCCTCTTGGAGCACATTGGCTTGGCACTTCCCATTTTACAGATGAGGAAACGGAGACTCAGGGAAGCTTAATAATTGCTTGCCCAAAGTCTGGATCACCTGAGGTCAGGAGTTAGAGACCAGCCTGGCCAACATGGCAAAACCCCATCTCTACTAAAAAAAAAAAAAAAAAAGTTAGCCGGGCATGGTGGCACACACCTGTAGTCCCAGCTATTTGGGGAGGCTGAGGCAGGAGAATTGCTTGAACCTGGGAGGCAGAGGTTGCAGTGAGCTGAGATCGCACCACTGCATCCAGCCTGGGCAACAGACAGAGACTCCGTCTAAAAATAATAAATAAATAAATAAATAAATAAATGTCCAAAGTTACAGAGTTTCTACAAGCAAGAACTGGGGATCAAACCCAGGTTTCAGTGGCCGGGCGTGGTGGCTCACGCCTGTAATCCCAGCACTTTGGGAGGCAGAGGCAGGCAGATCATGAGGTCAGGAGATCGAGACCATCCTGGCTAACATGGTGAAACCCTGACTCTACTAAAAATACAAAAAAATTAGCCAGGCGTGGTGGCAGGCACCTGTAGTCCCAGCTACTCGGGAGGCTGAGGCAGGAGAATGGCGTGAACCCGGGAGGCAGAGCTTGCAGTGAGCAGAGATCGCGCCACTGCACTCCAGCCTGGGTGACAGAGCGAGACTTGTCTCACGAAAAAAAAAAAAAAAAAAAAAGCCCAGGTTTCTGTGTTCCCTAACACAAGGAACAGGGGCTGATGAAGCTGGACTCCCAACCCCAGAGCTTTAGCCTTCTTCTCCGGAGGTCTCTGAGATTATCATGTCCATATCCCAGTGGCCGAATGTCCCAGAAGTTACAAAAATGTACCATATGGGGCCCTGATAAGTCTTCAGATTTCTTCTTCTCAGGTAAGTGGGGGCTAAATAATTCAGCATGCATTTGTCATGTTTCTTGAGTACCTGTGAGAGATGCTGAGGATATAGAGATGATTCTGCCTTTAGGGAGTCTCAAGTTCCTTACAGAAAACATAACTGTCTTTTGTCGTGAGTCCCTAGGGTGGGCAGATATCCTTGCCAGGACCATTCACCATGGAAACAGGGGTCACGGGACTGTCTCCTTCACCACCACCTCAGTTTCTCAATGTAGAGTGAGCCTGCAGATGGGATCTAGAAGCTGGCTGGAGAGCTTCTGACGCTGGGAACCAGTGGTGAATTTGGCCTCTTGGTAGAAGGAAATAAATCTCAGAGAAGAGCCAGATATTTAACCGATAGCCTGACAGATGGCAGCATGATTGGACTTTGGAAGGGGGCAAGAAGAGGAATGAGTGTGTTCAGCAATGCTGCTAGGCCATCCGGGAGTTGCTACTCCTATCTGGAATCATGAAAAAAGTCGTAGGCCAAGTGCAGTGTCTCACACCTGTAATCCCAGCACTTTGGGAGTCCAAGAGGGGGTGATCACTAGAGGCCAGGAGTTTGAGACCAACACGGTGAAACCTCGTCTCTACTAAAAAATACAAAAATTGGCTGGGCGTGGTGGCTCATACCTGTAATCCCAGCACTTTGGGAGGCCGAGGCGGGCGGATCACCTGAGGTTGGGAGTTCGAGACCAGCCTGTCCAACGTGGTGAAACCCCGTCTCTAATAAAATTACAAAAATTGGCTGGGTATGGCAGTGCACACCTGTAATCCCAGCTACTCAGGAGGCTGAGGCAGGAGAATCGCTTGAACCCAGGAGGCGGAGGTTGCGGTGAGCCAAGATCGCGCCATTCCACTCCAGCCTGGGTGACAAGAGCGAAACTCTGTCAAAAAAAACAAAACAAAACAACAACAACAAAAAAACACACACACACACACAAAAACAAAAGTTATGCCCGGCGTGGTGGCTAACACCTGTAATCCCAGCACTTTGGGAGGCTGAGGCGGGTGGATTACTTGAGGTCAGGAGTTCAAGACGAGCCTGGCCAACTGGGTGAAACCCCATCTCTACTAAAAATATAAAAATTAGCTGGGTGTGGGGCCGGGCGCGGTGGCTCACGCCTGTGGTCCCAGCACTTTGGGAGGCCAAGGCGGGCTGATCACGAGGTCAGGAGATCGAGACCATCCTGGCTAATACGGTGAAACATCATCTCTAAAAATAATAATAATAATAATCAGCTGGGTGTGGTGATGGGCACCTGTAATTCCAGCTACTTGGGAGGCTGAGGCAGGAGAATCGCTTGAACCCGGGAGGCAGAGGTTGCAGTGAGCCAAGATCACACCACTGCACTCCGGCCTGGGCAACAGAGCGAGACTCAGTCTCAAAAAAATAGATAAATAAATAAATAAAATACAAAAATTAGCTGGGAGTGATGGTTCAGGCCTGTGGTCTCAGCTACTTGGGAAACTGAGGTGGGAGGATTGCTTGAGCCCGAGAGGTGGAGGTTGCAGTGGGCCAAGATCAGGACACTGCACTCCAACTTTGGCAACAGAGTGAGACCTTGTCTCAATAAAAAAAGAAAGAAAGAAAAGTTATGAGGCCAACACAATGCTAGGTACTGTGGGGAAGGCAAAAAATAAAAACAAACAAAAACAACAGGACAGGAGGTAAGAAAATCTGGGTCTTAAGGATAGAGACAACTCTGTGCTGGAGTGCTGTTGGATGAGTCATTTGCCCATAGGGCCTTGGTCTTATCTGGAAAATAGGACTTGAACTTCTGTTCTCTGAGGTCCCTTTCAGTTCTGACACTTCATGAGTCCTAAATTAGATATGATGGCAGATATGACAATGTCCAGCATGGAGCTGGGTGGCAAAGTTTAAGCTGGACCTTCATTCCTCCAGGATATTCAAGGTCCAGTCCTGCCCTTGGGCTGTTTACAATGAACTCTGGAGACAGAAGAGAGTTAATTTCCTGGCAAACAATCCATGTGCCCTAGGCACAAAGTAAAGGCAATGTCATTGAGGATGACTTATGCAGAGTGCAGTGAAAACTGAAAATTGCCCCTAGGATGCCTGGGTTTGGCCCAGGTCTCCATGTGTGACCCTGGGCAAGTCCCTTCTCTCTGGGCCTCTGTTTCTTTTTCTTTTTCTTTTCTTTTCTTTTCTTTTTTTTTTTTTTTTGAGATGGAGTCTCGCTCTTGTTGCCCAGGCTGGAGTGCAATGGTGAGACCTCAGCTCACTGCAACCTTGGCCTCCTGGGTTCAAGCAATTCTCCTGCCTCAGCCTCCCGAGTAGCTGGGATTACAGGCACCTGCCACCACACCTGGCTAAGTTTTTATATTTTTAGTAGAGATGGGGTTTCACCATGGCGGCCAGGTTGATCTTGAACTCCTGACATCAGGGGATTCACCCACCTCAACCTCCCAAAGTGCTGGGATTACAGGCATGAGCCACCACGTCCGGCTTCTGGGCCCCTGTTTCTTTATGATTAGAGGGTTGGATTGAATTTCCTTCCTTCCAGCTGGAGACTTTTCTAGGTGGTTCAACAAGGTGAAGTTGAGAAGGAAGGATGGAACAACAACTTTTTCCTCCTTTCCCTCCTTCCCCTGACTCCTCTGGGCTTGAGGGAGAAGAAACCAGTTTCAGGCCAGCATCCACTGTGCAGTCTTGCCTGTTTGAGATGTTTAGGGGGAGAGCAACAGGCAGGGGCCTTGGCTAAGTCACCACTCATCTGAGCCTCAGTTTCCCTGTCTGTAAAAGGGCATGGTTGGATAGATGACATCTGAGGATTTTTCCAGCTCTGCCAGCTAACTCTAGAATTGGATCTCAAAACAAACAAACAAACAAACAAACAAACAAACAAAGGAGGACCTGGCTAGAGGTGACAGCCTCAGTCATTCCTCACCTGAGAGCCCTACCTAACCCTTGACACCTTCTGTCCCTTTTCAGGCCTCCCACCTCCTGCCTTCCTGGCCCAGAGATCAGGAGCAGGCCACTGTCTCTACACTCAGCCATGGCCAACCCTGAGGAAAGCCAGCAGAAACATGGCTCCTAGAACAAGCTGTGAATTTGTTTAAAAATAAAGACTATTATGGGTGCAGCTGCCACCGTTTGTCATGGCGCCTAAAAAAAATAAATGATTTTTTATATATGTAGGAAGAGAGAGCAAAGCAAAGCTGTCAGTCTGCTGGTCTGTAGATCCCATATCCACCAAGAGCTGCCATCAGTAGCCAGCCACCTGCTAGAAGACAGCAGATGACCAGGAGGCCTGGCACACAGTTGGGACTCCAGGACAGGCTTCTCAGCCCAGCTCCCTCCAGGTTCCTAGAGTGCCCCACAAGCCTTCTTACCCCTCCCAGCAGCAAAAAAAGCAGAAGTCCAAGGAGATGGCTGAGAAGGAAGCCTACCCTCTCTCCTACCTCCCTGCTGGGACGTGGAGCTGAGGCCCAGGATTTTCTGGACTCGACAGAGTTCCTGCCTGCCTGCTCAAGAGTCAAGGCCAATGGCCACAACAGTGCAAGTGGCAGTGGTGGTCGATCATGTCCCACATGTCTGCAGGTCATTCCAGAGTGCCCAGAGAATGTTGGGAGGGGACAGTGGGAGCCCATGTACCTGCCCTCGAGGAGCTTTCCATCCTGTGGAAGCAACGTGGCCACATGAAGCAGGGTGGAGCAGAGTAGGAGAGAGGGGGCCGGGAAGTTTAGGCAAATCACTTGCCCTCTCTGAGCCCCAGTTTCCCTTCTGTGATTAGAGAGGTGGACCCTGTGATTCTGGAAGACCTTCTGAGCCATAAGGTCATGAAACGATAGTGAACAATACACAGTGAACTTACAGGCTATGTGGAGAGGTATGGACTACTGGCACCCCAAAACTCACCCAAATGCCTTCCCTCCAGCCTGCAGTTTTGGGTTAACGTACATTTTGCACATCTTTTATTGTAATCATTTATTGAATGACTTCCTTTCAAAAGACTGTCACATATATTATCATTGTCATAACAACTCTGCAAGGTAGATATTATGTACTCCATTGTATGGATAAGGAGACGGAGGCTCAGGGAGCTTAAGCAGTCAATAAGTGACAGGACCCAGACTCTCTGGGTGTGTAGCCACATGGGGTCTCCCCCAAACAGGCAGAGACAGCCTGAGGACCCAGAACACCCTGGCAGGAAGTCCTGCATTGATGGTGTGTGGAAGGCACTTTCCATCATCCTCCAACAGCAGGATTTCTGGCCCATCCATGATGACATACTTCTGCCCAGCAGACACAGAAGCAGATATAATCCTCCCCAAAACTCCTCAGTGTGGCCATTATTATTATTATTATTGGTTTTGTTGTTAAGACAGGGTTTCCTGTTGCCCAGGCTGGAGTGCAGAAGCGTGATCACGGCTCACTGTAGCCTTGACCTCCTGGGCTCAAGTGATCTCCCTGCCTCAGCCTCCTGAATAGCTGGAACTACAGGCACATGCTTCCCCACCTGGCTAATTTTTATACTGTTTTTTTTTTTTTTTTTTTTTCCGACAGAGTCTTACTCTGTTGCCCAGGCTGGAGTGCAACGGCGCGATCTCGGCTCACTGCAACCTCCGCCTCCCGGGTTCAAGCGATTCTCCTGCCTCAGCCTCCCAAGTAGCTGGAATTACAGGCATGCGCTGCCACGCACAGCTAATTTTTATATTTTCAATAGAGACCAGGTTTCACCATGGTGGCCAGGCTGGTCTCAAACCTCTGACCTCATGTGATCTGCCCGCCTCGGCCTCCCAAAGTCCTGGGTTTACAGGCGTGAGCCATTGTGCCCGATGTTACACCTGATTTTTACAATTTCCTTATTTTTTGTTTTACAAACTTTTTTTTTTTTTTGAGCTGGAGTCTCGCTCTATCAGCCCAGGCTGGAGTGCAGTGGTGCAATCTCGGCTCACTGCAACCTCCGTCTCCTGGGTTTAAGTGATTCTCCTGCCTCAGCCTCCTGAATAGCTGGGATTACAGGCGTGCACCACCATGCCCGGCTAATTTTTATATTTTTAGTGGAGATGGGGTTTCACCATGTTGGCCAGGCTGGTCTCGAACTCCTAACCTCAAGTGATCCACCTGCCTTGGCCTCCCAGAGTGCTGGGATTACAAGCGTCAGCCACCGTACCTGGCTGTTTTTACAAACTTTTTAAAATGGAAAAATACAGAACACATCACAAATTTTTGTGTCATCCTTGTGCAGGGGCTACGGCATTCTTCTGTATATGGGTCCTATTTTAGTATACGTGCTGCCAAAGCAAGCACACCATCTGATTTTTGATGTAATATATCATGAAAATACTCCCATGGCATTAAATCTTCCACATCATTTTGTGTGGCTGCATAGTATTCCGTTGTATTGTTTTATCGTAGTTTCTTTGCTTTTTTTTTTTTTTTTTTTGAGACAGAGTCTTGCTTTGTCACCCAGGCTGGAGTGCAGTGACGCGATCTCGGCTCACTGCAAGCTCCGCCTCCCAGGTTCGCGCCATTCTCCTGTCCCAGCCTCCCAAGTAGCTGGGACTACAGGCACCTGCCGCCACACCCGGCTAATTTTTTGTATTTTTAGTAGAGACGGGGGTTTCACTGTGTTAGCCAGGATGGTCTCGATCTCCTGACCTCATGATCCACCTGCCTTGGCCTCCCAAAGTGCTGTGATTACAGGCGTGAGCCACCACGCCCAGCCGTAGTTTCTTTACTTGATGCTCTTTTGACGGATGCCTCAGTTGTTTCCAATTTTTCCATTTTAAATAATGCTGTGGGCTAGACGCAGTGGCTCACACCTGTAATCCCAGCACTTTGGGAGGCCGAGGCAGGCAGATCTCCTGAGGTCAGGAGTTTGAGACCAGCCTGACCAACGTGGAGAAACCCCGTCTCTCCAAAAAAAAAAAACACAAAATTATCCGGGTGTAGTGGCACACACCTGTAATCCCAGTTACTCGGGAGGCTGAGGCAGGAGAATTGCTTGAACCCAGGAGGCGGAGGTTGTGGTGAGCCGAGATCATGCCCATTGCACTCCAGCCTGGGCAACAAGAGTGAAACTCTGGAAAGAAAGAAAGAAAAAAAGGAAGGGAGGAAGGAAGGGAGGAAGGAAGGAAGGAAGGAAGGAAGGAAAGAAGGAAGGAAGGGAGGGAGGGACAAGCAAGTTGTGATGCACATTCTCTTTTTTTTTTGAGACGGAGTCTTGCTCTGTTGCCCAGGCTAGAGTGCAGTGACTCCATCTTGGCTCACTGCAACCTCTGCCTCCTGGGTTCAAGCAATTCTCCTGCCTCAGCCTCCCAAGTAGCTGGGATTACAGGTGTGCGCCCACCACGCCTGGCTAATTTTTGTATTTTTAGTAGAGATGGAGTTTTACCATGTTGGCCAGGCTGGTCTTGAACTCCCAAAGTGCTGAGATTACAGGTGTGAGCCACTGCGCCCGGCCCATGTGAGGCACATTCTTATAGGTAAATCTTGGCACACGTCAATGACTGTATTATTTTCTCAGGATGAATTCTCAGAAGTGGAGCTGCTTTGTCAAAGGGTCTACATAACTTCAAGGCTTTTAAGGGTATTTTCTGATCCAGTGAAGGACACCACTATGGGACCCAGTTGTCCAAGTCAGAAGCATCAGGTAATGTTAAGTCCAAGAGAATAAGGCTAATTGATGAAAGAATGGGCCACACAACCCATTCTCTACCAGGGGGTATGCAGAGGAGAGAAGTTACCAGGCCCTGAAGATTGTCAGCCACTGGGGAGATACTATGAGGGTCTTTCCTGGAAACCAGAGGAATACATTTGCCCCCTGCCTACCTGGTCCTCCCCAGAAGCCACAAGTGCTCCACGTAGCATCCCTGGGCAACTCCTTTCCTGCTGCCCAAGCAAGCAAGGTGCCAATTCCCCAGGATCCAGCCAGCTGCAACTGACCCTGAGCCAACTCCCACAGCCCTGAGTGGGTCAGCTTTGCTTATGAAGCAGGACCCTGGCACCTCACCAGGGGGTCCAGCTTCCCTTCCCCCAGCCCCCAGCCTTGAGAGAGAAGCAACTGGGATAGGCCTGGGGAGGTGGGTGTCGGATCGGGGGTGTAGAGGATAGAGGAGCTGAATGTCTCTGTCCTCAGGGAGATCTTGAGATGACTCACATGCCACTGGAGGGGAGAGAGAAGCTGAGGGATGAATGGATTGCAAACCAGAGGGAGGGGCCGAGCTTCCGTGCCTTGATTCGCCCACGTCAGTTGCTTCAACAACATCTGCAGTGCGTGGGGTTGAGCGATCCCACTGTGGGGGGCTGGGGTGGGTAGGGCTTCCAGGCTGGCTGACGTTTGCTTCCCGCCCGCTGGGCCAGCCTGGAGCAGTTCATGAATGACTCACCTCATTGTCAGGCTGATTCACTGCTCTGCTGGGGACTTGGGTAGGGGGGCGGCCCCCTAGGTACGGCTCACACCCGCACACACGCGTACATACACATGCACGAACACACCCAGGCGGGGCTCCACTGGGGTCGGACACGAGGGATGGGATTTCTGTGGTTAAGAGGCAGGGGCACGCACACTATCTAGTGTGTGAATAACCTTGAAGTTTCAGTCTGTGGTGTACCAGTGTTTATTCACATTTAAATTAATTAAAATTAAACACAATTAAAACTTCAGTTTCTTAGCTGCACTAGCGACATTTCAAGTGCTTAATAGCCACACATGGTTAGTGGCTACTCTGGTGGGCAGTGTGAATAGAAAACATTTCCATCAACACAGAAAGTTCTATTGGACAGCGCTGGTTTACATAGCTGCCTACACACCAACTCAGAATCCACAACCTTCGCACACAAAGCCACACAAACAGATCAGTCCTCCCCGCCCCCATAGGCAGCAAACAACACACATTTAATTCCATACACATATTCAGCAGGCAATACCCAATCACCTACACAAGATTCTCAGTGTGTTCACACACTTCCTATCCAAATATGCCACCGTCCATACCAAGGCAAATGTAAAGATAAACACATAAAAAAAAGTATGTCATCACACTGACTTGAATACAACTGTTTGTTCGATAAAAATACAAATTCGGGGCCAGCCGCAGTGGTTCACGCCTGTAATCCCAACATTTTGGGAGACCAAGGCAGGCAGATCACCTGAGGTTGGGAGGTTGAGATCAGCCTTGCTAACATGGTGAAACCCCGTTTCTACTAAATATACAAAATTAGCTGGGTGTGGTGGCCCACACCTGTAATCCCAGCTACTTGGGAGGCTGAGGCAGGAGAATCACTTGAATCCGGGAGGTGGAGGTTGCAGTGAACCGGGATCACACCACTGCACTCCAGCCTGGGCGACAGAGTGAGACTCCGTCTCCAAAAAAACAACAACAACAACAAAAAAATTAGGGTGAAGTGCATTTGCAAGTATACTGAAATAGATACAAAACCAAGCCATGTGGTTCCATAACAATTCCCAGCACATGTTTGCAAACTCAAGTAAGGGGGAAGGGAACCCACATTTGTTGAGGTCCTGTTAATAGGCCAGGCATGGCGTTAGCCATTTCAATGCATTAATTCATTTAATCTCACAACAACCTTGTGGGGAAGATGTATTTTTTTTTTTTTTTTTTTTTTTTTTTTTTTTTTTTTTTTAAGACGGAGTCTTGCTCTGTCTCCCAGGCTGGAGTGCAGCGGCGAGATCTCGGCTCACTGCAAGCTCCGCCTCCAGGGTTCAAGCGATTCTCCTGCCTCAGCCTCCCGAGTAGCTGGGACTACAGGCACCCGCCACCACGCCTGGCTAATTTTTTGTATTTTTAGTAGAGACAGGGTTTCACCGTGTTAGCCAGGATGGTCTCAATCTCCTGACCTCATGATCCACCTGCCTCCGCCCCACAAAGTGCTGGGATTACAGGCGTGAGCCACCGCGCCCGGCCGGAAGATGTATTATTCTTTATTTTTTTATTTTTTATTTTAAGACAGAATCTCACTTTGTTGCCCAGGCTGGAATGCAGTGGCATGATCCCAGCTCACTGCAACCTCTGCCTCCCAGGTTCAAGTGATTCTCCTGCCTCAGCCCCCAGAATAGCTGGGATTACAGGCGCCCGCCACCATGGCAGGCTAATTTCTTTTTTTTTTTTTTTTAGACGGAGTCTCACTCTGTTGCCCAGGCTGGAGTGCAGTGGCGCGATCTCGGCTCACTGCAAGCTCCACCTCCCGGGTTCACGCCATTCTCCTGCCTCAGCCTCCCAAGTAGCTGGGACTATAGGCGCCCGCCACCACACCCGGCTAATTTTTTTGTATTTTTAGTAGAGATGGGGTTTCACCATGTTAGCCAGGGTGGTCTCGATCTCCTGCCCTTGTGATCCGCCCGCCTCAGCCTCCCAAAGTGCTGGGATTACAGGCATGAGCCACCGTGCCCAGCTAATTTTTGTATTTTTAGTAGAGACAGGGTTTTACCATGTTGGCCAGGCTGGTCTCGAACTCCTGACCTCAGGTGATCTGCCCACCTCAGCTTCCCAAAGTGCTGAGATTACACGTGTGAGCCACTGTGCCCAGCTGTATTATTCTTTTTTCACAGATGAGGCAGCTAAGATTCAGAGAGGTAAAGTAACTCACTCAAGGTCACACAGCCAGTTAGCAACAGAGTCAAATATGAACCAAGATTTGTCTGACTCCGTAGTCACTGCAGCATGCTATCTCCAAACTTAAACACAGACACACACACACACACACACACTCGCCAGATCTGTCCTCCTTTGTACCTAAGAAGATGGGGCTCCTCACCTAGCAGCTGCAGGTATTTGTGGAAGTGAGCATTGAGTTGCCCAGCCATTCTCACTCCCTCCTGACAAATGGCATCAAGTTGTTCAGCAAACACTTGTTCAGCCTGGGCAACATAGGGAGCCTTCATCTCTACAAAAAATAAACATAAAAAAATTAGCTGGGCTTAGGCCAGGCGCAGTGGCTCACACCTATAATCCCAGCACTCCGGGAGGCCAAGGCAGGTGGATCACGAGGTCAGGCATTCGAGACCAGCCTGGGCAACATAGTGAAACCCTGTCTCTACTAAAAATACAAAAAATTAGCTGGGCGTGGCTGGGCGCAGGGGCTCACGTGTGTAATCCCAGCACTTTGGGAGGCAGAGGCAGGCAGATTACCTGAGGTCAGGTGTTCGAGACCAGCCTGGCCAACATGGTGAAACCCTGTCTCTACTAAAAATACAAAAATTAGCCAGGCATGATGGCACATGCCTGTTATCCCAGCTACTCGGGAGGCTGAGGTGGGAGAATTGCTTGAGCCTAGAAGGCAGAGGTTGCAGTGAGCCAAGATCGTGCCACTGCACTCCAGCCTGGCCTGTGGAGCGAGATTGTCTCAAAAAAAAAAAAAATTAGCCAGGCGTGGTGGCGGGCACCTGTAATCCCAGCTACTTGGTAGGCTGAAGCAGGAGAATCGCTTGAACCTGAGAGGCAGAGGTTGCAGTGAGCCAAGATCGTGCCACTGCACTCCAGCCCGGGCGACAGTGTGAGACTCCATCTCAAAAAAAAAAAAAAAAGTTAGCTGGGCTTGGTGGTGTGTGCCTGTGGTCCCAGCTACTCAGGAGGCTGAGGTGGGAGGACTGCTTGGGCCCAAGAGGTGGAGTCTGCAGTGAGCCATGACTGTGCCACTGCACTCCAGCCTGGGTAAGGGAGTAAAGTAAGTCTCAAAACAAAAACAAAAACAAACTCATTTTCTGAGTATCTTCAATGTGCCACATGCTGGTTCACAAAGGTGAAAAGCCACAGTCTTCCTCTGAAGGAGTATTAAGTCAAGCAGGGAGGCCGGGCGCCGTGGCTTACGCCTGTAATCCCAGCTACTTGGAAGGCTGAGGCAGGAGAATCGCTTGAATCCGGGAGGCGGAGGTTGCAGTGAGCCAGAGATCAAGCCATTGCGCTCCAGCCTGGGCAACAGCGAGACTCCGTCTCAAAACAACAACAAAAAAAGAGTGGGGTGGAAAAGGATTGGTGGAAAGAGATTGCTGCTGATTGGGAGGCTGATTGGTTGGAAGACCAGATAAAGCAGGGAGGCAGAGGCCAGAGCGCCGCAGGTTCTGGGGATTTTATATGTCATTCTCCAGTGACTAGGGAAGGATTGAAGAACTTTTCAGTGGAAAAATAGGATCCCATTTGTATGTTAGAAAGAAAGAACAGGCCGGGTGCGGTGGCTCAAGCCTGTAATCCCAGCACTTTGGGAGGCCGCGGCGGGTGGATCATTTGAAGTCAGGAGTTCGAGACCAGCCTGGCCAACATGGTGAAACCCCGTCTTTACTAAAAATACAAAAGTTAGCTGGGCGTGGTGGCGGGCGCCTGTAATCCCAGCTCCTCGGGAGTCTGAAGCAGGAGAATCACTTGAACCCAAGAGGCGGAGCTTGCAGTAAGCCGCGATCGTGCCACTGCACTCCAGCCTGGGCGACAGAGCGAGATGCGGCTTAAAAAAAAAAAAAAAGGAAAAGAAAGGAGCGGGGGCAGGATTAGGCATCGTGGGGCCGAGATGCTTTATCTCACCTGAACCAGGGCTGAACCAGCCGACTGGGACGAGGAGCCGCTTGGGGGCGACCGAGAGCCCATCCGTTTCCTCTTAAGACCAGAGCGGAAGACTAGAGCGAGAAGTACCTTTGCGTCGGCGGGAAAGAAATATGCCCGCCCCTTTAAGAAGGCGGAGACGCCCGAGTGGCGGCGTCTTCGAATGCGTACTGAGGCGCCTGCCCCCAGTCTCCCGGCGACTTTTCCTACGTCGCAGAGACTCATCCCTCTGACCCCACCCCGGGAGCACTGTCCCTCGGAGTCCGAGACTTCCACCTGGGTCGTGTCCGAGGCCCCGGCGACTCCCCGGACTCGGGGTGCCGGGCCAACCTCCCCGCCGAGGCCCACCCGCCGTCTCTATGGTAATGCCGCGCCCAGCTTGGGGGCTGGCGGGCCGCAGGGTCCCCCGGCCTCCGGAACTGCTCGTGGGGTTCCAGCCCCTCGCCCGCGCAAGCTGCAGGACCGGGGTCTGGGTGGGGGTTCGGCGGAGTCGGGAGACCTGGGCTCTCGTCAGGGCTTGTCATGGACGCGCTGGAGACCCTGAGAAAGCATTCTCCTCTCCCGGGCCTCAGTTTCCCTCCTTTTGCCTTCCTACCATCCTGGGAAACCCCCTTTTCCAGTGCGCTCAGACGTCACTACCGCTTGGGTCCATCCCTTTCCCCTCCCCGCCCCACCCTTTCCACTTTTTTTTTTTTTGGACGAAGTCCCGTTCTGTCGCCCAGGCTGGAGTGCGGTGGCGCGATCTCGTCTCACTGTAACCGCCGCCTCCCGCCCACCCCTTTCACTCTGACCCTTAGAGTCTTGGGAACTGTATCGCCAGCTGTAGCTCCTGCGGCTCTGGCATCTGGGTTTAGGCACCACCTCTGCTCTGAGTTTGACACTCATCTGGAGCTGGCTACAGCAGCCCCGCTGGCTAGAAAGAAGGAACCGTGAACTGGGGCATCCTACTTTCCTGGGACCCTAGTTTTTGGGCCTTGGATTAGGTAGGGAAACTACTGGCTTCATTTGCAAGAAACAATGCCACTGTGCGGACGTGTTTGGATTTATGGTAGTTTCTCTTATGTTTGACATAAGATTGGTCAGGCGAAACCTTTGGGATATTGCAAAATCCTTAGGCCCAAGCCAGGGGCCGTGGCTGACACCTGTTTTTGTTTGTTTGTTTGTTTGTTTTCTTGAGACAGAGTCTCACTCTGTGGCCCAGGCTGAAGTGCGATCTCCGCTCACTGCAACCTCCACCTCCCAGGTTCAAGCAATTCTCCTGCCTCGGGTCTCACTCTGTGGCCCAGGCTGAAATGCAGTGGTGCGATCTCCGCTCACTGCAACCTCCACTTCCCAGGTTCAAGCAATTCTGCTTTAGACTCCCAACAAGCTGGGATGACAGGCCGGCACCACCACCCCAGCTAATTTATTTCTATTTTTAGTAGAGATGGGGTTTCACTTTGTTGGCCAGGCTGTTCTTGGCCTCAGGTGGTCCACCCGCCTTGGCCTCTCAAAGTGCTGGGATTACAGGAGTGAGCCACCATGCCTGGCCTGTGGCTGACACCTATAATCCCAGCACTTTGGAGACCACAGTGGGAGGATCACTTGAGCCCAAGAGTTCAAGACTAGCCTGGGCAATGTAGTGAGGCCCCGTATCTACAAAAATTTAAAAATTAGGCTGGGCGCAGTGGCTCACGCCTGTAATCCCAGCACTTTGGGAGGCTGAGGCGGGCAGATCACAAGGTCAGGAGTTCAAGACCAGCCTGGCTAACATGGTGAAACCCTGTCTTAACTAAAAATACAAAAAAAATAGCCGGGCGTTGTGGCTTGGCCTGTAATCCCAGCTACTTGAGAGGCTAAGGCAGGAGAATTGCTTGAACCCGGAAGGTGGAGGTTGCAGTGAGCCAAGATAGTGCCGCTGGATTTCAGCCTGGGCAACAGAGCAAGACTCCGTCTCAGAAAGGAAAAAAAAAAAAAGGAAATAAATTAGCTAAGCATGGTGGTGCACACCTGTAGTCCCAGTTACTCAGGAGGTTGAGGTGGGAGGGTCACTTGAGCCTAGGAGATTGAGGCTGCAGTGAGCTATGATCTCACCACTGCACTCCAGCCTGGGCAATAGGGCAAGACCCTGTCTCAAAACAAAAGACAAAAACAAAATGTTTACACCCATGTGCACAGTCCTGGAGAACTGCCCTTGATCCCCTAGGCAGCCTTCCCTTGGCCCCCTTTCTTCCCTTCCAGGATTAGTGCAGATGGTTCTGAGTGGATTATGTTACAAGAAAGTTTTTTAATCTTTTTTTTTTTTTTTTTTTTTTAAGACAGAGTCTTGCTCTGTGGCCCAGGCTGGAGTTCAGTGGCACAATCTTGGCTCACTGCAACTTCTACCTCCCAGGTTCAGGCAATTCTCCTGCCTCAGCCTCCCAAGTAGCTGGGATCACAGGCATGCTCCACTAGGCCCGGCTAATTTTTTTTTTTTTTTTAAGACAGAGTCTTGCCCTGTCGCCCAGGCTGGAGTGCAATGGCACGATCTCGGCTCACTGCAACCTCCGCCTCCTGGGTTCAAGCGATTCTCCTGCCTCAGCCTCCTGAGTAGCTGGGATTACAGGTGCCCACCACCACGCCCAACTAATTTTTTGTATTTTTAGTAGAGACAGGGTTTCAATATGTTGGCCAGGCTGGTCTCGAACGCCTGACCTTGTGATCTGGCCCCACCTCAGCCTCCCAAAGTTCTGAGATTACAGGCGTGAGCCACCACGCCCGACCTAATTTTGTATTTTTAGTAGAGATGGGGTTTCACCATGTTGGTCAGGCTGGTCTTGAACTCCTGACCTCAGGTGATTCACCAGCCTTGGCCTTCCAAAGTGTAGGGATTATAGGCATGAGCCACCATGCCTGGCAGAAAGTGTTTTAATCTTTTTTTTTTTTTTTTAGAGGAGTCTTGCTCTGTCGCCCAGGCTGGAGTGCAGTGGCGCAATCTCGGCTCACTGCAAGCTCCGCCTCCCGGGTTCACGCCATTCTCCCGCCTCAGTCTCTCCGAGTAGCTGGGACTACAGGCGCCCGCCACCACGCCCGGCTAATTTTTTTGTATTTTTAGTAGAGACGGGGTTTCACCGTGGTCTCGATCTCCTGACCTCGTGATCCACCCGCCTCGGCCTCCCAAAGTGCTGGGATTACAAGCGTGAGCCACCGCGCCTGGCCATTTTAATCTTTTTCTAAGAGGCGGGTCTCACTATCTTGCCCAGCCTAGCCTCAAACTCCTGGGCTCTAGGGATCCACCCACCTCAGCCTCCCAAGAAGCTGGGACTGCAGGAATGAGCTGCTACACACAGCTAAGTAAGTTTTGTAGAACACTTAGGTCTTTTTTTTTGTTTTGTTTTGTTTTTGATACAGACTCTCACTCTGTCGCCCAGGCCGGAGTGCAACCTCTGCCTCCTGGGTTCAAGCGATTCTCCTGCCTCAGCCTCCCGAGTAGCTGGGATTACAGGCATGAGCCACCATGCCCAGCTAACTTTTGTATTTTTAGTAGAGACCAGGTTTCTCCATGTTGGCCAGGTCAGTCTCGAACTCCTGACCTCAGGAGATCCACCTGCCTCGGCCTCCCAAAGTGCTGGGATTACAGTCATGAGCCACCACGCCTGGCCCTAGATCGTTTAAGTCTTTAACGAAATCCCATTTCTTCTCATTCCTCAGTCCTTTCCCAGCCGTAGCAAAAACAAAAAACAATATACCTGATGGTATTGTTAGTGCTGAGAAGAAGCAGAGTGAGGACAGAATGTGCTTGCAAATGGTATTTCTCAACCCCAGTTGGTTTGTTTTCTTTTCAGGCGTGCAGTTTGCAGAAGCTGTTTGCTGTGGAAGAGGAGTTTGAAGATGAGGTAGGGAAGTGTTGATGATCAGAGGTGGCAGACAAGGTCTTAAAATGTAAACACTCAGGTTCAGAACATTTTGGATTAGCCTGCACCAGCCTCCTTTTAGTTGACATGTGTATGTTTTTGCCTGTGAGGTGCTGAGAAGTGATGAGAAATGTAAACAACCGACTTAACTGTCTTAGAAACAAAAAACCAGAGAGATGAATTGCCTAATTGTCATACCTTTAAATTATAAGGGCTCTTTCCTGGAAGCTGTGTCATCTAGCTGATTTAATTCACCTCTGTGATAACATACTTGTGGTGGGAAGGGCTGTGTTTGTAGAGCCAGAACCATGTAAGAGATAGCATAGTTACTGGATGGCAGGAGACCAGGGGTCAGCAATTGGCTATGTGAATCAGGGCAAGTTACTTTATTCTCTGGTCCTCTGTTTTCTCTTCTACAATATGAGGGACGCTCTTCTGGCTCAGATGTTCTTCCCTTCCCTCTCTCTAATCACAAGATGAGGGGTGAGACTAGATCCAAAGCTCGCACGTTAGAATTACCCTTGTCTAGGCCCTACCACACACCAATTAAATCAGAATTTCTGGGAATGGCCCAGCCAGGGATATTTCTTTTTTTTCTTTTCTTCAACATTTATTTTAAATTCAGGGGTACATGTGCAGGTTTGTTACATAGGTAAACATGTGCCATGGTGGTTTGCTGCACAGATCATCCCATCACCTAGGTAATAAGCCCAGCATGCATTAGCTATTCTTCCTGATGCTGTCCACCTCCCTGCCTCTGGCAGCCCCCAGTGTGTGAACTTCTTTCTTTTTTTGGAGACAGGATCTCTTTCCGTCACTCAGGCTGGAGTGCAGTGGCACAATCACGGCTCACTGCAACCTCGACCTCCCAGGCATAAGTGATCCTCCCACCTCAGCCTCCTCAGTACCTGGGCCTACAGGTGTGTGCCACCATGCCCAGCTAATTTTTCGTTTTTTTGTAGAGACAGGGTCTTACTCAGTTGCCCAAGCTGGTCTCAAATTCCTGGGCTCAAGTGATCCTTCTGCCTCGGCCTCCCAAAGTGCTGGGATTACAAGTGTGAGCCAGCGGGGCCCATCCTGATTTTTTTTTTTTTTTGAGATGGAGTTTCACTGTGTTGCCCAGGCTGGAGTGCAGTGGCACAATCTCGGCTCACTGCAAGCTCCGCCTCCCGGGTTCACGCCATTCTCTTGCCTCAGCCTCCCGAGTAGCTGGGATTACAGGCGCCTGCCACCGTGCCCGGCTAATTTTTTGTATTTTTAGTAGAGATGGGGTTTCACCGTGTCAGCCAGGATGGTCTCGATCTCTTGACCTCGTGATCCACCCGCCTCGGCCTCCCAAAGTGCTGGGATTACAGGCGTGAGCCACTGCGCCCGGCCTGATTTTTGTTTTTACAAATAATTCACAACTGCCAGTTTTGTCAAGGAGATGTGTCCTTGTCTTTGTCTTTGGAGATGTGTGATTACAGGCTGAAAAAGTGACTGTTAAAATGACCCTCTTGGGTCTTACAAGGTGATGATGGAACTGCTAGGCGAGTAATGGAATTAGAGTAAAGGAATCTGACAGCTGAAGTTTCTGTTCCCTGAAAATGGCAGATCAGTCCCTTCCCCCTTCCTAAAGCAGATGATGTCATGTCTGAGAGTGAGCTCTTTGGGAGAAAAAAGATCATCAACCTCCAGAGTCATCAGGATTTTATTACTGCTATAGTTCTGGTCATTATTATTATTGTTGAGTCCTGTGGTGGTCCTGCCTGAGTATGGGACTCACTTAATAATACACAAAGCAGGAAAAAGCCTTTCTCTAGCCCAGACAATCTAGTGCGGCAGCAGAGGGTGGGGGTGGTGGGGACCCTCCTGTCAGTTAAATCAGCAGTTCTGACTCAAAACCACCCTCAGAACAGGTCTGTTGCTCTTGAAGGTGTCAATCTCACCTTGCTTCCCAACTGGAATCCATACTTTATTTAACTTGCCTGAAAAGCTATATTTAACTTCTGCCTTTTTTTGCTGGCTCCAAGGCTTCTCTGGCTTACTGAAGGGTAGCTATCTCTGTGTAGAGTGTGTGTGTGTGTGTGTGTGTGTGTGTGTGTGTGTATGTGTGTGTGTGAGAGAGAGAGAAAGAGAGCACACGAGTGTGTATTGGGGATGAGGAGTGAGCTAAGGACAGGCAGCATGACCAGCTGGATAGATCCCTGTTTAGATAACAGGCCAGA
Source organism: Nomascus leucogenys (assembly GCF_006542625.1). NCBI lineage: Eukaryota > Metazoa > Chordata > Mammalia > Primates > Hylobatidae > Nomascus > Nomascus leucogenys. The sequence continues at coordinate 32,015,776 of NC_044399.1, read as the reverse complement.
CACCAGAAAGTGGTCTCCTTGAGATGGTTGTTGTGTGACCTAGGGTGATTTGTCTGACTTCTTGGTGCCCTGGAATGTTTGCTTTTCCTGCTGTCCTCCTCTAACTGCCCCTCTCCCCACCCATGAAGACTGAAGAAAGAGGTTACCTGAAGACTTAGGCTTAGATTGGAGTGTTTTTGATAGAGCCTTGTGTAGGCCCATGGGTGAGGTCAGAGGTGGTAAGAGACAGAGACACCACCATTGCCTTTCATGCTTTGGTTTCTTTTTCTTTTTCTTTCTTTTGTTTTTTTTTTTTTTTTTTTTTTTTTGAGACAGTCTCACTCTGTCACCCAGGCTGGAGTACAGTGGCACCATCTTGGCTCACTGCCAACCTCTGCCTCTCAGGTTTAAGTGATTCTCCTGCCTCAGCCTCCTGAGTAGCTGGAATTACAGGTGTGCACCCCCATGCCCAGCTAATTTTTTTATTTTTAGTAGAGACAGGGTTTCGCCATGTTGGCCAGGCACTCGAACTCCTGACCTCAAGTGATCCTCCTACTTTGGCCTCCCAAAGTGCTGGGATTACAGGCATGAGCCACTGTGCCTGACCCTCATGCTTTGGTTCCTTTCAAGTATCTACACACAAACATACATGCCATGTGACTGAACAGTAAAAGCAGAGGGGTTCTTGATTTCCAGGTGCCAAGACCTACCATCTCTGCTTCCTTGTAGGATTTCTTGTCTGCTGTGGAGGATGCAGAGAACCAGTTTGCTGGCTCACTGCCTGTGAATGCTGGGCGCCTGAGACCTGTCTCTTCTAGGGCACAGGAGACTGTGCAGGCACAGTCCTCCAGGCTGCTGCTGTTACACCCTACTGCTCCCTCAGAGGCTTTGGGCCTGCCAGACCTGGACCTCTGCCTCCCTACCTCCAGCATGCCCAGTGCCGACAGCTGTCCATCACGCATAGGAACAGCTCCCCTAAGGCCTGTCTCTACTTCCAGCAGCTGGATTGGCAATCAGCAGAGAAGAGTGACAGTGACAGAAGGGCTCAGAGAGCCAGCAAGACCTCAGTCCTCAGCCCTACACCCCCTACTCACCTTTGAGAGCCAACAGCAGCAAGTTGGTGGCTTTGAGGGGCCTGAACAAGACGAATTTGATAAAGTCCTGGCAAGCATGGAGTTGGAGGAGCCTGGCATGGAGCTGGAATGTGGAGTCAGCAGTGAGGCCACACCAATCCTGCCTGCCCAGCAGCGGGAGGGTTCAGTATTGGCTAAAAAGGCCCGGGTAGTTGATCTGAGTGGATCTTGCCAGAAGGGGCCCGTGCCTGCCACCCACAAAGCAGGTATCATGTCAGCCCAGGATGAGTCTCTAGATCCTGTCATCCAATGTAGGACTCCACGACCCCCCTTGAGACCTGGTGCTGCGGGTCACCTTCCTGTTCCAACTGCCTTAACAGTTCTCACTCAGCAATCCCACTGGGAAGTCTGTCCACAACGCTCCCCTGTTCAAGCACTTCAGCCTCTCCAAGCTGCTAGAGGGACCATTCAGAGCAGCCCTCAAAATTGTTTCCCTTGTCAGCCATTCCAGTCTCCAAGTTCCTGGTTAAGTGGCAAAGCTCATTTACCCAGACCTCGAACTCCCAACTCAAGCCGTTCTACTCCCTCAAGTACTAGCTCTGGATTATTTCCTCGGATACCCTTACAACCCCAAGCTCCAGTGTCTTCCATTGGGTCTCCTGTTGGTACCCCAAAAGGTCCCCATTCCTCCCTGGGTCCCCAGGGAGCTCTGCAGACACCCATAGTCACCAACCACCTGGTGCAGCTGGTCACTGCTGCCAGCCGGACACCCCAGCAGCCCACCCACCCCTCCACCCGAGCCAAAACTCGCCGTTTCCCCGGCCCAGCTGGAATCCTGCCTCACCAGGTGAGTGAGCTTGCTTTCTAGGATTTGGGGGGCAAGGGAGAGAAGCAGAGTTCCAGCACTGTCCAGCCCTAGCATATCTTCCCTCCTGCAGCGAAGGAAGGAAGGAAGTGCAGAGAGGCTTTTCAAAGCTGCAGGAGAAATAAAAGGGAAGAATTGAATGCTAGAAAATCCACTGTGAAAGAAGTGCTTAAGGCTCTGAGGACATCATAATTTTCTTTTTTCTTCTCCTTTTTTTTTTTTTTCTTTGAGATGGAGTCATGCTTCAACATCCAGGCTGGAGTGCAGCGGCACAATCTCAGCTCACTGAAACCTCTGCCGACCGGGTTTAAGCGATTCTCCTGCCTCAGCCTCTTGAGTAGCTGGGACTACAGGCCCCCGCCACCATGCCTAGCTAATTTTTGTATTTTTGGTAGAGACAGAGTTTCACCATATTGGCCAGGCTGGTCTCGAACTCCTTACCTCAAGTGATCCACCCGCCTCAGCCTCCCAAAGTGCTGGGATTACAGGCATGAGCCACCACGCCCGACCCTCTTTTCCTTTTTTTAAGAATTAGGCCAGGCGCGGTGGCTCACGCTTGTAATCCCAGCACTTTGGGAGGCCGAGGCGGGTGGATCACGAGGTCAGGAGATCGAGACCACGATGAAACCCCGTCTCTACTAAAAAATACAAAAAACTAGCCGGGCGTGGTGGCGGGCGCCTGTAGTCCCAGCTACTCCGAGAGGCTGAGGCAGGAGAATGGCGTGAACCCGGGAGGCGGAGCTTGCAGTGAGCCAAGATTGCGCCACTGCACTCCAGCCTGGGCGACAGAGCGAGACTCTGTCTCAAAAAAAAAAAAAAAAAAAAAAAAAAAAAAAAAGAGAGATTGGCTATGTTGCTCAGGCTGGTCCTGAACTGGGCTCAAGCCATTCTCCCGCCTTAGCCTCCCAAATAGTTGGGACTACAGGTGTGCACTAGGGCAGGAAGTCATTATGTGCATTTGTTAAGGACTTATGTGTTGGATAATTTGCTTGGAACTGAGAATACAGAGATTAAAAGAAATAGTTCCTGTCCTAAAGAGCTTACAGTGAAATGGAAGAAACAGATGCAAACAAACATGCACAAAGCACACAGTGTGAATAGGGGTCATTCCCTGGGTGCTGGGAAGACACTGGCTGTGCCTTAGGCTTGCCGAGTGGGCTTTGGATGGATGAGTAGGAGGTTAACAGGTGTGTGGCGGAGTGGGCGCTGTGCTCTGTGGATGTTCCAGCAGTGGGAAAGCAGGGAAGAGCGTGTGTAAGGGCACAGAGGCAGAAGAGCGAGGTGCTCTCAGATCCACAGAACAGTTCATTGTGGCAGGTGTGGGGAAGCTGGGGCTGAAAAGGAGACAGCCCTGGTGAGACTTGGATTTAACTAGTCTTGGATCAGATCCCAGATAATTGGACTCTGAGGATCTGGACTGGTTGTGATAGGTGTGCCCTCTTCCTCCCATTTTAAGGGTGTTTGAAACAATTTCTGCCTGTTACTTGCTCTCCCCTAGCACGTTAGCAGATATCCAAAGAGGCCGTCTATGTTCCTCCTGGGCTGGATCTCCCTGGAGGAAAGGGTTAGGACTTGGAGAAAGCTGCCCCTTTGCTCATCACAGGCCTCTCAATTTTTCTTTCTTTCTTTTTCTTTTTTTTTTTTTTGAGACAGAGTCTTGCTCTCTCGTCCAGGCTGGAGTGCAGTGGCACAATCTTGGCTCACTGCAACCTCCGCCTCCCGGCTTCAAGCAATTCTCCTGCCTCAGCCTCCCAAGTAGCTGGCATTACAGGCATGCGCCACCACGCCTGGCTAATTTTTGTATTTTTGGTAGAGATGGGGTTTCTCCATGCTGGCCAGGCTGGTCTCGAACTCCTGATCTCAGGTGATCCACCCCCCTCAGCCTCCCAAAGTGCTGGGATTACAGGCGTGAGCCGCCGTGCGCGGCAGGCCTCTCTATTTGTGTCATGCCACCTCCAGGCAGCCCTGGTTTTTGCACCTGGGCTAGCTCCGGCTTCCTCACATTTTCAAACCAATCCCCAAAGTATCTTTTTTGAGCTGCCAAAGAGGCTCCTGAGACTTTGTTAGGAGAGATGTAATATGTGTTAATTGTCCCTGATCATTTCCTGAACCCATTATGTAACCCAGACAATAAGCTGTACTTGTAAATAACAGCTGCTGAGCTTGCTCTCACCTTCTCCTTCCCTCCCCTGTTAGCAGAGTGGGAGAAGTCTGGAGGACATCATGGTTTCCACGCCCCAAACTCCGACCCATGGTGCTCTGGCTAAATTCCAGACAGAGGTAACTTATGCAAATGTTAACTTTCTGGGTGTGATTTGAGAGTGAGGGGCGTCCCCGTGTGTTTCAGGAGTTAAGAATCAAGAGCCGATGCTGCTAGGCCCGCTTGCTGGTGTCACACACTAAAAGGCATTTCAGGCAGGTAGTTGGGGGAGGCAGCAATTTTACTGGCATTAAGCGAGGCCTGTCCTGGTGCCAGGTAGGTATTATCTGATGCCATGGGTCCAGCCTTCTTTCCTATCTAAGAAATAAAGGCCCAGCTAGCTCCAGCTTCCCCCAGGGGAGGAGACTGTGATAAGTATTATGAGATTGTGTCTCAGGAGCCCTTCCTCTCAGGTTTCTGAGAACCGAGCTGGGAAGGATCTGCCTTCTCTTGCCTTTGCTGGGTTCCCTTTCGTGGGTGAGACCCTGCTTCCCTACTCCTTGGGGTTCTGGTTGACCTGCTCTTCCCTCAAACCCAGTTTTGCTTTTAATTCTCCCCAGTATTTTTTCTCTGCTGTAGCTCCGCAGATCCGCCAGTCCATTTCAGATCCAAAGCAGCAAATACTTTCTGGATTCAAAGCATGTATTAATGTAAGAAGGTTAATTGTTAAAGCTAGAAGCATCCCAAATAGAATATGACTGGTTTTAAAATGGCTAAGCCACTCTGGAAGCCTATAAATATATGTGGTGGATCCCTACCCCTAAGACTTTTTGAGTCTGTTACAAAAAATAAGCGCGGATAGCCTTCTGCTTCAATGCAGTTAAAGTCAGGAGCTGATTTTATTTTATTTTATTCTATTCTATTCTATTTTATTCTATTTTATTTTATTTTACTTTATTTTATTTTATTTTTGAGATGGATTCTCACTGTGTTGCCCAGGCTAGAGTGCAGTGGCGTGATCTTGGCTCACTGCAACCTCCACCTCCTGGGTTCAGGCTATTCTCCTGCCTCAGCCTCCCAAGTAGCTGGGACTACAGGCATGTGCCACCATGCCTGGCTAATTTTTGTATTTTTAGTAGAGACAGGGTTTCACCATGTTAGCCAGGATGGTCTCCATCTTCTGACCTCATGATCAGCGATTCTCCAGCCTCGGCTTCCCGAGTAGCTGGAATTACAGGCGTGTGCCACCAAGCCTGGCTAATTTTTGTATTTTCAGTAGAGATGGGGTTTCACCATGTTGGCCAGGTTGGTCTCGAACTCCTGACCTCAAGTGATCCGCCCGCCTCAGCCTCCCAAAGTGCTGGGATTACAGGCGTGACCCACCCTGCCTGACCTGTTTGTTTTTTGTTTTTTTTCTTGAGACAGAGTTTCACTCTTATTGCCTAGGCCTCCCAAAGTGCTGGGGTAACAGGTGTGAGCCACTGTGCCTGGCCAATTTTTGTATTTTTAGTAGAAACGAGGTTTCACCGTGTTGGCCAGGCTGGTCTCGAACTCTTGTCTTCAGGTGATCTACCCGCCTCGGCCTCCCAAAATGCTGGGGTAACAGGTGTGAGCCACTGCATCTGGCCCAGGAGCTGATTTTATTAAAAATTTGTTTTTCGTACCTAGTCCTGCAGACAGGACCTGATTTTAAAAAGAAAAAAAAAGAGTATCTGCTGAATGAAACCTGTGATATGCAACAAGATTTTCACATGCTTCCAATGCCAAAGCAATCAGAAAAAAAAGAAAAAGAAAAAAAAAAAGATTTCACATGCCATTTTCTGGCCTTGGAGATAAATGAGAGGAGAGACTGTGGCCATTGTACTACAGTTTTTGCGAGGGGATTTGCCTTTCCTCTCTCACCCTTCCACCCTGTTTCAATCAACAGTCTGTAGCAAGGTAGACCTATTCATACAGGCTCCCCCTCTGCTCTGTGGTACCAGATTGTTGCTAGTTCCCAGGCATCTGTGGAGGAGGATTTTGGGCGAGGGCCCTGGCTGACAATGAAATCTGCGCTAGGCCTGGATGAGAGAGACCCTAGCTGCTTCCTCTGTACCTACAGCATTGTCATGGTGCTGCGCAAGGTAAGGATTCTGGGTGCTGAGACCCAAAGGAAAGACCATTTTTCTCTCTCTCTGACCTACTGCCCTACTCCACCTTAGGAAGGGGCTGCTTGCTCCCTCGTACCCTATACAAGCAGCAGCACGAAGCCCCTTTGGTTGTATCTTCCACTTACCTAACTTTTCACTGTCATCCATAGGATTGTGCCCAGGTGGAAGGAGAGAGTGGGTTATGGCATGCCTCTGCACCTCCAGGCCCTGGATGGGCTGGGGTGAGCACACTGCCTCCCTCAAAGCTCCCTAGTGGTTAAAGGTTGTGTGCAGAGACATGCCAGTACATGTGCCAACATATCCCTGCCTGTGACTGCTATGATGGAACACTGTGTAAACACATATAAACAAAAGAAAGTGCTGGACACAGTGGCTTACACCTGTAATCCCAGCATTTTGGGAGGCTGAGGTGGAAGGATCACAAAGGTCAGGAGTTCGAGACCAGCCTGGGCAACAAAGCAAGGCCCTGTCGCTACAAAAAAATATGAAAAAAAAAAAAAAAATTAGCTGGATGTGGTGGCACATGCCTTATAGTCCCAGCTACTAGGGAGGCTGAGGCCAGAGGATCACTTGATCTTAGGAGGTTGAGGCTACAGTGAACTATGATCGTGCCACTGCACTCCAGCTGGGGCAATAGAGCGAGAACTTGTCTCCTTTAAAAAAAACCCAAGGCCGGGCGTGGTGGCTCACACTTATAATCTTGAGAGGTCAAGGCGGGCGGATCACCTGAGGTCGCAAGTTCAAGACCAGCCTGACCAACCTGGAGAAACCCTGTCTCTACTAAAAATACAAAATTAGCCGGGCGTGTTGGCACATGCCTGTAATTCTAGCTACTCAGGAGGCTGAGACAGGAGAATTGCTTGAACCTGGAAGGCAGAGGTTGCAGTGAGCCAAGATGTGCCATTGCACTCTAGCATGGGCAATAAGAGTGAAACTCTGTCTCAAGAAAAAAGACAAAAACCAAACAGGTCAGGCGGGGTGGGTCACGCCTATAATCCCAGCACTTTGGGAGGCTGAGGCGGGCGGATCACTTGAGGTCAGGAGTTCAAGACCAACCTGGCCAACATGGTGAAACCCCATCTCTACTGAAAATACAAAAATTAGCCAGGCTTGGTGGCACACGCCTGTAATTCCAGCTACTTGGGAAGCTGAGGCTGGAGAATTGCTTGAACCCAGAGGCGGAGGTTGCAATGAGCCAAGGTCGTGCCACGGTACTCCAGCCTAGGCGACAGAGCGAGACTCCATCTCAAAAATAAAAAAATAGGCCGGGCGCGGTGGCTCATGCCTGTAATCCCAGCACTTTGGGAGGCCGAGGCGGGTGGATCACGAGGTCAGGAGTTCAAGAGAAGCCTGGCCAACATGGTGAAACCCCGTCTCTACTAAAAATACAAAAATTAGCCGGGCATGGTGGCGGATGCCTGTAATCTCAGCTACTCGGGAGCCTGAGGCAGGAGAATCTCTTGAAACCAGAAGGCGGAGGTTGCAATGAGCCGAGATTGTGCCACTGCACTCCAGCCTGGGAGCGAAACTCCGTCTCAAAAACAATAAAAAAATAAAAAAAAAGAAAAAAGAAAAGAGGCAGGGGAGAGAAATGAAGGACCTCCCAGCGCTAGGTCTGCCAGAGAGATGGGATACCTCCTTGTCCTCCACAAGGAAGATCATCACTATAACTATACACTGACCCCTCATACTCCCGGTTGCCTTGGCACACTTGGAGACCTGGGAAGTCACAGGTGGGCCATGGAAGGCTCAGCATATGCCTCTCCTTGTAAGCAGGCAGCCCTGAAGCAGCTTCCTAGGAACAAGGTCCCCAACATGGCGGTGATGATCAAGTCCCTGACTCGGAGCACAATGGACGCCAGTGTGGTTTTCAAGGACCCCACGGGTAAGGAGTTAGGTCCTAGGTTGTCTGATGAGTGGGCTCCACTGAGGCCAGGAAATGAGGTGGAATCACCCTCTCCCTTTGCAGACAGGAAAACTGAGGCAGTGAGCAGCCCACTTCCCAGCCAGGGCCCATACCAGTCGCTGTGCTGCCCTTGACCCTGAGACTGATGGGCCATGTGGTATTTGCAGGAGAGATGCAGGGGACGGTGCACAGGTTGCTGCTGGAGACGCGCCAGAATGAGCTGAAGGCTGGCTCAGTGCTGCTGCTGAAGCAGGTATGGGGAGCAGCTCTCCACACCACTGCCCCCCAGATAGAGCCCTCAGTGTCTGTCTCCTTACCTGTCTGGCTGCCTTCCTCTACAACACCAGGCATGGAGTGGCTGAACCATTGCTAGGCCCTGGCTTGAGCTGAGGGAAGGCCTGTGGCCCTTGAGCTGGCCCTCATTCTTCAGGGTGGATAGGGATGGAGGGTTGTGTTAAGGGAAGATTGTGGCAAATGGTTCTCTTCTGGGAACAAGGCTAGGCAGAGGACACCAAGTGAAAGGCAGGTGGGAGCCAGGTGGCCATCTGGCAGTTCCCAGTGCTCCATCAGGACACTGACCTTCCCTTTCCTTGATTCCAGATTGGAGTGTTTTCTCCTTCACTTCGAAATCACTACCTCAACGTGACACCCAACAACCTGGTCCATATTTACAGCCCGGATTCTGGGGATGGGAGCTTCCTCAAGCCATCTCAGCCCTTCCCCAAGGTAAGAGGAGCAGGATGGAACGGGGGACTGGTAAGGCCCTCCTTCTGCCTGGATCTTCTGATTTCTTCCCCTCTTCCACCCGGGGGAGCAGAGGTCTGAAGAGGGCAGGTGCTCTGAGGTGAAAAGGTATCTTTGAGGACAGGACCATCTCCTATCCCTCATCCAGCCGCCTGGCAGATGGCTCAGTAACAGTACCTAGAGGAGCAGCTGGCTTCTTGGTGATCCCTGAGCATCTGATGGCAGGCTTGAACATCTGAGAGGATAGGAGTCACTTGAGAACTAACCAAGTGAAGGGCCCACCAGGGGGTGGTGGCAGTAAATGACCGAGGGTCAGATCTGCTACAGGTGGCAGTGTGGAGAACAGTGAGCTACAAATGGCCTGTCAGGTGAGCCAGCACCTGCTCTGTGTCTTCCCTCTTGGCGTCTGCCTCTGCTAAATTAGGGGGAAGCTGCACAGAACACTGGTGGGGACATCCTCTTTAGGAACCGAGACGAGCATTTGGCATTTATGGGAGGTAAGCATGGGCTTCCAGGCAGATCCACTCCAGGGTGAGAGTGCAGATCCTGGACTTGACATGCCCTGCCCCCACCACCTTCCTGGGATCTTGTGTACTGAAAACGTGTACTGTGACCTTGGGCAAGTCCTGTCGCCTCCCTTGCAACAGCTTCATCTATAGTACGTTTGACTTGATGACCTCTAGTCACCTTAGACAGAGGTTTTCATCTAAGCTCCAACTTTCCACTTCCATTTTCCTCATCTTTCCCCTGAGCCCCTCCACGTTCTCTCAAAATCACCCCACTTCTAAACCCTTTCTTTTTCTTTCTTTTCTTTTTTTTTTTTTTTTTTGAGACAGAGTTTTGCTCTGTCACCCAGGCCAGAGTGCAGTGGCGTGACCTTGGCTCACTGCAACCTCTGCCTTCCAGATTCAAGTGATTCTTCCACCTCAGCCTCCCGAACAGCTGGGACCATGCCCAGCTAAATTTTTTTGTATTTTTTAGTAGAGACAGAGTTTTGCCATATTGGCCAGGCTGGTCCCGAACTCCTGACCTCAGGTGATCGGCCTGTCTTGGCCTCCCAAAGTGCTGGGATTATAGGCATGAGCCACCGTGCTCAGCCTATTTTTCTTTTAAATTTCAAATTATCTATACTTATTGAAATAAATCAAAATAGCACAGAATAAGCAAAAAATGGATCCTACCCTTCCCCACTCCTATTTCCTAGGGCTAACCATGGTTAACCATTTAATTGTCAGTATTTATTTTTATTTATTTTTTTGAGATGGAGTCTCACTCTGTCACCCAGGCTGGAGTGCAGTGACATGTTCTCAGCTCACTGCAACTTCACCTCCCGGGTTCAAGTGAGTCTCCTGCCTCAGCCTCCTGAGTAGCTGGGATTACAGGTGTGTGCCACCACAGCCGGCTAATTTTTGTATTTTTAGTAGAGACGGGATTTCACCATGTTGGTCAGGCTGGTCTCGAACTCCTGACCTTGTGATCCGCCTGCCTCGGCCTCCCAAAGTGTTGGGATTACAGGCGTGAACTAGGCGTGCCCGGCCTAGTTTTTGTTTTGTTTATTATCTGCTGCTTTGGGTGTTTGGTGTTTCAGCTCCCTCCCTTCAGCATGGGCCTGGGTGGCTGGCGCCTGCCATACTCTTCCATCATGTTTTTTTTTTTTTTTTTTTTTTTTTTTGAGAGAGGGTCTCACTCTGTCACCCAGGCTGGAGTGCAGTGGCATGATACTGGCTCACTGCAACCTCTGCCTCCTGGGTTCAAGCGATTCTCATGCCTCAGCCTCCCAAGTAGCTAGGATTACAGGCGCGTGCCACCATGCCCGGCTCTGTTTTTGTATTTTTAGTAGAGATGTGGTTTCACCATGTTGGCCAGGCTGGTCTTGAACTCCTGACCTCAAATGATCCACCCACCTCGGCCTCCCAAAGTGCTGGGATTACAGGTGTGAGCCACCACACCTGGCCCCATCATGTTTCTTTCCTGAGCCCCACACTGTTCCTTTGAGGTTGTCTGGGTAGAGGTGGTGCCATCTGAAGGGATTTCAGGGACACAGGCATTGGTAACCAGATCCTCTGTCCCCAGGATTCAGGGAGCTTCCAGCATGATGTGGCTGCAAAGCCTGAGGAAGGCTTCAGAACAGCACAGAACCTAGTGGCAGAGGCGTCCCCTGAGGAAGAACTCCCAGAAGCAGGTAAGGCAGTCAGCCCGTCTGGGAGCAAGAGAGGTTTTATTTCCTGTTGAATAGCTGAACCAGAATCTTCCTGGCTATATCGTGTTCCTGTTTCCATGAATCTTTGGATCTTATATAATCTTACAGAAATCAGATACAGTGTCTTGTTTGGCAAGGCTGCAGGCCACAAACTCGTTAACAGTGTGATGGGGCCACGTAAAACAAAGTGTCATCCACAGGTTTCCCCCATTTTCAGGTTATGTGCCATCAGCCACAAGGAGGAAACATCACCATTCCCTGTCCAGATGGACGGGCGCTGTCTTTGTGCCACACTCGGAGTCCTCTGTGGGCTGACAAGTGGACCACAGAGGCAGATTTCCCATCCTGACTAAGCTTAGAGGAGTGCTGAGGAGTCAGACGTCCACTGGTTTTTGGGAGAACCAGGCTACAAACCAGAGAGGCCCAAATGCAGACTCCTTGTGGTTGGGCCAGCTGCTTCCTCAGGAGGCATCACCCAGGTGAAACTAACACCATTCAGGATCTAGTTTTAGCTTTTTTTATTTTAATTTTTATTTTTGAGACAGGGTCTCATTCTGTTGCCCAGGCTGGAGTGCAGTGTTATGAACATGGCTCACTGCAGCCTCGGCATCCCAGGCTCAAGTAGTCCTCCCACCTCAGCCTCCCGAGTAGCTGGGACTACAGGTATGTGCCACTATGCCCAGCAGTTTTTTTTTTTTTTTTTGAGACGGAGTCTCACTCTGTCGCCCAGGCTGGAGTGCAGTGGCGCCATCTCGGCTCACTGCAAGTTCTGCCTCCTGGGTTCACGCCATTCTCCTGCCTCAGCCTCCTGAGTAGCTGGGACTACAGGTGCCCGCCACCATGCCCGGCTAATTTTTTGTGTATTTTTGGTAGAGACGGGGTTTCACTGTGTTAGCCAGGATGGTCTTGATCTCCTGACCTCGTGATCTGCCCGCCTCAGCCTCCTAAAGTGCTGGGATTACAGGCGTGAGCCACCGCACCCGGCCATGCCCAGCAATTTTTAAATTTTTTGTAGAGACAGTTTTGCCATGTTGCCCAGGCTGGTCTTGAACTCCTGGGGCTCAAGCGATCCTTCTCTCTCTGCCTCCCAAAATAGTGGGATTAGAGACATGACCTACTGTGCCCAGCCTGGTCTTAGCTTTTTGATTCTAAAAATTCAATCCTGTCTGGCCCCAAAGTTCACAGGATTATATGTGGGCAGAAACCTACCCAGGTGCCGAGGCAAGAGACTGATACAGTCGAATACAGTCTAATACAGAAAATAGTTAGAATAAGAAAAGTTATACTAGAAATAGGATATAGAGATGATTATATATGGATCATCTCTAACTAAAATCATTAGTTTTTAGTACGAATCTCTGTATTATGATTATAACTGAGAAAAAAACCAGCCAGTATAGAGTCAAGAGCTGAAGAGACATTGTGAGAAGTGACCAGAAGACAAGAGTTGGGTGCCAGATGTAGGGTCCAGCCCTACTGGGCCTTGTGGGTTTTCTCTTCGTGTGCAGAGACGAGAGATTGTAGAAAAATAAGACACGAGACTAAGAGAAAGTAGGAAAGACAGCTGGGCCCAAGGGGCCACTACCACCAATGCGTGGAGTACGGTAGTGGCCCCAAATGCCTGGATGCGCTGCTATTTATTGTATACAAGGCAAGGGGGCAGGGTAAGGAGTGTGAGTCATCTCAAAAGATTGATAAGGCCAAGCAAGTCACGTGTCCACGTGACAGGGGCCTTTCCCTTTGTGGTAGCTGAAGCAGAGAGGGAGGACAGCATATGTCAGCGTTTTTTCTATGCACTTATCAGAGAGATCAAAGACTTTAATACTTTCACTAATTCACTACTGCTATCTTCCAAGAACTTAAAAGAAGAACCAGGTATACAGGCGGAACATGAAAGTGGACAAGGAGCGTGACCACTGAAGCACAACACCACAGGGAGACGTTTAAGCCTCCAGATGACTGCGGGCAGGCCTGGCTAATGTCAGGCCTCCCACAACAGCTGGTGGAGCAGTGTTCTCGAACTCCCCCAAGGAAGGGAAAACTCCCTTTCCCAGTCTGCTAAGTAACGGGTGCCTTCCCAGGCACTGGCGCTACTGCTAGACCAAGGTGTCCCCAAGCAGCCCTTATCAGGGCGTGACAGAGGACTTTCACTCTTCTGCTCACTTCTCACAGTGTCCCTTCAGTTCCTGACTCTGTACTGGCTGGTTTTTTTCTTGGTTATATTGATAATACAGAGATTAGTACTAAAAACTAATGATTGGTAATATCCATATATAGCTGGGCGTGGTGGCTCACGCCTGTAATCCCAGCACTTTGGGAGGCCGAGGTGGGCGGATCACGAGGTCAGGAGATCGAGACCATCCTGGCTAACATGGTGAAACCCCGTCTCTACTAAAAATACACAAAAAATTGGCCGGGTGTGGTGGCAGGCGCCTGTAGCCCAGCTACTCGGGAGGCTGAGGCAGGAGAAGGGCGTGAACCCGGGAGGTGGAGCTTGCAGTGAGCCGAGATGGCGCCACTGCACTCCAGCCTGGGCGACAGAGCGAGACTCGTCTCACACACACACAAAAATCCATATATAATCACCTCTATGTCCTATTTCTAGTATAACTTTTCTTATTCTGTTTTCTTCATTATACTGGAACAGTTTGTGCCTTCAGTCTCTTGCCCCAGCACCTGGGTAGGTTTCCACCCACAATTATGGATAGGTGTTCTCACACTACCTAATTCACAGTATACCAATGGATAAACCACAAAGGCCATGATATCTTGTGAAAAAGCATACGTCCCTTATCCTGGAATCTTACATTGCCTGGAAGCCTGCACTCTTTCTTTGTGAGACAAGCCAAGGCATCACCAGAAGGTTGCTGACAGAGAGTTGACTATAGAATATTAGGGCTGGTGGGCCGGGCGCGGTGGCTCATGCCTCTAATCCCAGCACTTTGGGAGGCCAAGGCGGGTGGATCATGAGGTCAAGAGATCGAGACCATCTTGGCTAACATGGTGAAACCCCCTCTCTACTAAAAATATAAAAAATTAGCCGGGCGTGGTGGTGGGCGCCTGTAGTCCCAGCTACTCTGGAGGCTGAGGCAGGAGAATGGTGTGAACCCGGGAGGCAGAGCTTGCAGTGAGCCGAGATCACACCACTGCACTCCAGCCGGGGTGAAAGAGAGCAACTCTGTCTCAAAAAAAAAAAAAAAAAAATTAGGGCTGGTATCACATCTTCAGTGTAGGGACAGACCTGCGAACAGGAAGCTACCAATGGTGGCCGGATATTGCTGGAGACAAATACTGATTCTTTTTTTTTTTTTTTTTTTTGAGACGGAGTCTTGCTCTGTTGCCCAGGCTGGAGTGCAGTGACACAATCTCAGATCACTGCAACCTCCGCCTCCCCAGTAAAAGCGATTCTTCTGCCTCAGCCTCCTGAGTAGCTAGGATTACAGGCATGTGCCCCTACACCTGGCTATTTTTGTATTTTTAGTAGAGATGGGGTTTCACCATGTTGGCCAGGCTGGTCTCGATCTCCTGACCTTGTGATCCGCCCGCCTCAGCCTCCCAAGTGCTGCGATTATAGGCATGAGCCACCGCACCCGGCCCAAATAACTGATTTTTGATTCTTACCCTGATTCCTAATTTCTTAGTTTCCTAGCCCATGCTGATTGCCATTCCCCTTCATTTCATACTGTGTTTCTCTAGACAGTCATGATGTAGTTAATGCAGGGGAACTTTTTTTGTTATAAGCAAATTCCAGTCCTACCTCCCTGGGTACAGTGCGAGTCACCATAATGAAATTGTGAATGCTCCCCAAACTAACTTCTGTCCTTCCTTCCAGCAGTGATATTTACTGAGTGCTCTTGCCAGATGCAGAGCTAGGCTCTTGGGTGTAGCTTACAGACAGTCTGAGTTACTCCCAGGGTTTCCTGATCCCATCCAGTAGGCAAGAGTTTTTTAGTTGGCAGCAGTGGTTCTGGTGTAGATGGAGCTTGAGTATGCTCACGTTGGGCAAGTTGTTTTACCTCTTAAAAGCTTGTTTTGTTGGACCGGGCGCGGTGGCTCACGCCTGTAATCCCAGCACTTTGGGAGGCCGAGGCGGGTGGATCACGAGGTCAGGAGATCGAGACCATCCTGGCTAACATGGTGAAACCCCGTCTCTACTAAAAAATACAAAAAATTAGCCGGGTGTGGCTGCAGGCACCTATAGTCATAGCTACTTGGGAGGCTGAGGCAGGAGAATGGCGTGAACCTGGGAGGTGGAGCTTGCAGTGAGCCGAGATCACGCCACTGCACTCCAGCCTGGGCGACAGAGTCAGACTCTGTCTCAAAAAAAAAAAAAAAAAAAAAGTTTGTTTCAGGTAAAATGGGGTTGATAAAACAGGAGCTACCTGGAGATGCCCTACCTATGAATGTTTATTGAGGCACAGAGCAAGCACTCAGTCAGTATTAGCTGCTGCTAGTAAATAATATTGCTAGGGATTATCGAGGTCAGCTGTGTCCAAGTTCTCGGACATAAGTACCACATCTGAGAACTGTAGTGTTACACAGGCACTTTGAGGAAGGGGGTGATATTTTCCACTGTCAGATGAGAAGCCAATTAAGGAACTGTGTAACTCTGAACACATCTAATGGCTTTTCCCAGCCCTCTTTCTCCCTCAGCCAATGAGAGTTGCACTAGGTGACCTCTGAAGCCTTCCTGTTTGGCACTATGACTGGATGGAAGGAGAGGAATCAGTGAGGCCCAGGGGAATCCTCTTCCTCGTCAGAATGGCCCAGGGATTACGCCCCTGCCTTTTGTCATGTATGGGTACAAGGGGAGCAGAGGGAAGATGGAAGTCAGGCCAGCCTCAGGCCCATTGGCATGGGTACTACTGTCTGGAGGAGCCACCTGCCTAGCAGCTATACAACCAGGCCCAGGCCCACCTGAAGGGCAGAAACTTTGGACCTGAGTCACATGGAACCCTGATGTTGTCACTAAGGCTACCCATCATTCTCCTCTCTGTAGATGACCTGGATGGACTCCTGAGTGAGCTTCCTGAGGACTTCTTCTGTGGGACCAGTAGTTGAGACTGCCCCAACACAGGACACCCACCATGAGCAGGCAGCTCTGGGCGTGTCTGGTCACATCCAAGGGGGAGAAGAAGGCCAGCATGATTGGAGAGTGGACACAGCGGGGGGCTTCTGTGGTTGCTTCCACCCTGGGTGTTTTCCCTGAGATCCCCCTCATCTCTGCGCTGCCCTCACTTTGGGCCTTCCTTTGCCATTGGCACCAGAATCCGGCCTAAGACTGGCTCTCCAGCCAACAGGAAAGGCCTGTCACCCTCGCCTTGGGTGTCCCTCTCCTGTCTCAGCTTAACTTTAGAGGATATTGGGCCTGGTTTTTTTGTCCCTTCATACCCTAGTCCCTGGACAGCTGACGAGATGAAAGGAGCCACACCACAGCAATGGCGGCCTGCCCCTCCACACAGGGGAGAAGCACGCTCAGGCTTCCTCTGCTTTGTCTCTTCAGACCTGTGGTTGCTCTGCTCATCCATGCCCAGGGTTCCCAGGTGCAGGACAGAGGTGTGGCCTATTGTACCTTGTTCTGAAATAAAGCAGCTCCTGCTTCTTCTGCCTCCCTTTCCTTTCCACCCCCTGCTGCTCCTGCCTAACTGCTCTGCCAGTGCTGTGTGGCCACAAAAGGGCTCAGGCAACTCTTTTTTTTTTTTCTTTTTTATATACTTTTAGACTTCTAAATTTGTTTTTTTTGAGACAGAGTCTTGCTCTGTCACCCAGGCTGGAGTGCAATGGTGCTATCTCAGCTCACTGTAAACTCAGCCTCCCGGGTTCACGCCATTCTCCTGCCTCATCCTCCCAAGTAGCTGGGACTACAGGCTCCTGCTACCATGCCCGGCTAATTTTTTGTATTTTTTTTTAGTAGAGACGGGGTTTCACCGTGTTAGCCAGGATAGTCTCAATCTCTTGACCTCATGATCCACCCGCCTTGGCCTCCCAAGGTGCTGGGATTACAGGTGTGAGCCACCGTGCCCGGCCTTAGACTTCTAAATTTATAGATTTATTTATTGCAAAGATAGTACAGAGAGTTCCCCCAAGGCGGGCAGATCACGAGGTCAAGAGGCTCGTACTAACTTCTGTCCTTCCTTCCAGCAGAAGGAAGGAAGTCACTGTGTGCAGCCCACATTTAAGAATTGGGGAATTATGTTCTACCTCCCTAAGGGCAGAATATCTACACAGGTTTGTTTGTTTGTTTGTTTTGAGACGGAGTCTCGCTCTGTTACCCAGGCTGGAGTGCAGTGGCACAATCTTGGCTCACTGAAAGCTAATACAAAAATTAGCTGAGTGTGGTGGTGTGTGCCTGTAGTTCCAGCTACTTGGGAGGCTGAGGCAGGATAATTGCTTGAACCCGGGAGGCAAATGTTGCAGTCAGCCGAGATCACGCCACTGTACTCCAGCGTGGGCGCTGGGTGACAGACTGAGACTCCGTCTCAAAAAAAAAAAAAGGTTCTCCTGCCTCAGCCTCCCGAAGCTGGGGATTACAGGCACATGCCACCATGCCAGCTAATTTTTTTTTTTTTTTGACATGGAGTTTCACTCTTGTCGCCCAGGCTGGAGTGCAATGGTGTGATCTCAGCTCACTGCAACCTCTGCTTCCTGGGTTCAAGCAATTCTCCTGCCTCAGCCTCCCAAATAGCTGGAATTACAGGTGCCTGCCACCATGCCCGGCTAATTTTTGTATTTTTTGTAGAGACAGGGTTTCACCATGTTGACCAGGCAGGGCTTGAATCCTGACCTCAGGTGATCCACCCGCCTCGGCCTCCCAAAATGCCAGGATTACAGACGTGAGCTACCACGCCCAGCCTAATTTTTTTATTTTTAGTAGAGATGAGGTTTTACTATGTTGGCCAGGCTGGTCTGAAACTCCTGACTTCAGGTGATCCCCCCACCTCAGCCTCCCAAAGTGCTGGGATTACAGGCGTGAGCCACCATGCCCAGCAATTTTTTTGAGACAGGGTCTCTGTCTGTCATCCAGGCTGGAGTGCAGTGGCACAGTCATAGCTCACTGCAGCCTCGATCTTCTGGGCTCAAGCAATCCTGCCTCAACCTCCCAAGTAGCTGGGACTACAGGCAGCACCACTATGGCTGGCTAATTTTTAAATTTTTTTTTTTTTTTTTTTTTGAGACAGAGTCTTGCTCTGTCACCCAGGCTGGAGTATAGTAGTGCGATCTTGGCTCACTGCCAGCTCCGCCTCCCAGGTTCATGCCATTCTCCTGCCTCAGCCTCCCAAGTAGCTGGGACTACAGGCACCCACCATCACGCCCAGCTAACTTTTTGTATTTAGTAGAGACGGGGTTTCACCATGTTAGCCAGGATGGTCTCGATCTCCTGACCTCGTGATCCGCCCGCCTCGGCCTCCCATAGTGCTGGGATTACAGGCGTGAGCCACTATGCCTGGCCTAATTTTTTAATTTTTCATAGAGACAAGGTCTCACTATTGTTGCCCAGGCTGGTCTCAAACTCATGTGATCCTCCTACCTCAGCCTCCCGAAGGGCTGGGATTACAGGTGTGGTCTCCCCTATTATTAACACCTTATGTTAGTATGGTACATTTGTCACAATTAATGAATCATTAACTCCATACTTTATTCAGATTTACTCAGTTTCCCCGTAATGTCCTTTTCCCCTCAGAATCCCATTTCACAATCATCCTGACTCTTGGATGTGATGGTTTCTCAGACCTTCCCTGTTTTTGATGACCTTACAGTTTTGGGGAGTACCAGGCAGGCATATGGTAGGATCCCCCTCCATCAGGATTTGTCTGATGTTTCCTTATGATTAGACTGGGGTTCTGGGTTTTGGAGAGGAAGACCAGAGGTCAGGTGCCATTCTTGCCACATCTTATCAAGGGTTCACGTTGACTTTGATCACCTGACTGAGGTAAGCTTTGCCAGATTTCTCCACTGTAAAGTTACTCTTTTTTCTTCTTTCTGTACTGGACTCTTTGGAAGGAAGTCACTGTGTGCAGCCCACATTTAAGAATTGGGGAATTATGTTCTACCTCCCTAAGGGCAGAATATCTACACAGGTTTGTTTATTTTTTTTTTTTTGAGACGGAGTCTCGCTCTGTTGCCCAGGCTGGAGTGCAGTGGCACAATCTTGGCTCACTGAAAGCTCTGCCTCCCGGGTTCACACAGTTCTCCTGCCTCAGCCTCCCAAGTAGCTGGGACTACAGGTGTCCACCACCAAGTCCAGCTAATTTTTGTATTTTTAGTAGAGACGGGGTTTCACCTTGTTAGCCAGGATGGTCTCGGACTCCTGACCTTGTGATCTGCCTGCCTTGGCCTCCCAAAGTGCTGGGATTACAGGCGTGAGCCACCGCGCCTGGCAGTTTATTTGGAATTCTTCTGTGTGGGAGATTTGCCTATTCTCCCTCATTTATTCATTCATCCATTTATATCAGCATGGACTTACAGGTATTTATTTTATACTTTGGGATATGATCTCAAACTACTTAATTTTGTTGCCAAGCGTGGCCGGGCGTGGTGGCTCACGCCTGTAATCCCAGCACTTTGGGAGCCCGAGGCAGGTGGATCACGAGGTCAGGTGATCGAGACCATCCTGGCTAACATGGTGAAACCTCGTCTCTATTAAAAATACAAAAAATTAGCCGGGCGCGGTGGCTCAAGCCTGTAATCCCAGCACTTTGGGAGGCCGAGGCGGGCGGATCACGAGGTCAGGAGATCGAGACCACGGTGAAACCCCGTCTCTACTAAAAATACAAAAAAATTAGCCGGGCGTGGTGGCGGGCGCCTGTAGTCCCAGCTACTCGGAGAGGCTGAGGCAGGAGAATGGCGTGAACCCGGGAGGCGGAGCTTGCAGTGAGCCAAGATTGCGCCACTGCACTCCAGCCTGGGCGACAGAGCGAGACTCCGTCTCAAAAAATAAAAAATAAAAATACAAAAAATTAGCCGGGCATGATGGCGGGTGCCTGTAGTCCCAGCTACTCGGGAGGCTGAGGCAGGAGAATGGCGTGAACCTGGGAGGCGGTTTGCAGTGAGCCGAGATCGCGCCACTGCCTCCAGCCTGGTGACAGAGTGAGACTCTGTCTCAAAAAAATAAAATAAAATTTTGTTGCCAAGCAACTCTTCATTGATGTGGCTTCGCTGTACCACTTTTCAGACTAGAGGTGGACAAGGGGCAGCATGGGTGGGGTGTAAAAGGTCTAATTATACCAAGTTGCCAACCTTGTTTTCCTTTCTGGAAGGAGAGTTGGGAAAACTCTCCCAACTCATGGGCAAGAGGAGGCAGGTTAAAGAGCCCGGTTTGGGCCAGGTGTGGAGGCTCATGCCTGTAATCCCAGCACTTTGGGAGGCCGAGGTGGGAGGATCGCTTGGGCCCAGGAGTTCAAGCCCAGCTTGGGCAAGGTGGTGAGATGCTGTCTCTTGAATAAGTAAATAAAATAATAAATAGCCCTGTTTGACTGCCAGCCCCTCCTGCCTTAGCCTCAGCCTGCACTAAGCAGCTAGGAGACAGAGGCCTTCCATGGGCATGGGCTTGGCACTCCTCTGGGGGGAAGCGTTAATCTCCTTTTCCCATGGATTCCAGTTTTTTTGTTGTTGTTTTAGAGACATGGTCTCACTCTGTCACCAAACTGGAGTGCAGTGCAGTGGTGTGATCATCGCTCACTGCAGCCTGGATCTCCTAGGCTCAAGCAGTCCTCCCATCTCAGCCTCCCAAGTAACAGACTACTGGTGCGTGCCACCACGCCTAGCTAATTAACATTTTTCTGTAGAGATGGAGTCTTGCTGTGTTCTCCAGACTGGTCTTGAACTCTCAGGCTCAAGTGATCCTTCCCACCTCAGCCTCCCAAGTGCTGGGATTACAGGTGTGAGCCACAGTGCCCCACTGGATCCCAGTCTTAAGGCTGAAGTAAGTGCTTTGAGAACTCTATGTTCACTTACCTGCTGATTACAGCGGGCCCTGTTCTAGAGGCTTTTGTGCCACAAGGCCAGGGCAAGAAGGGGCTAATTCCCCTGCACCCTGGTCCCTTCACATTCCCATTGGGTTTTTCTACCTGAACCTACCATGCACTTCCTTCTCTCCCACCTTCCACTCCCTGCTAACCCCCCATCTACACTGGGATCTGCCTGCACCTAAACCACCACAGCTGGGAGTGGCGGCATGCACCTGTAGTCCCAGCCACTTGGGAGGCTGAGGTGAGAGAATCACTTCAGCCTAGAAGGTTGAGACCAGCCTGGGCAACATAGGGAGATCTCGTCTCTAAAAAAATAAAAGCCCCTCTGTGCCCTGGGCCTATTCCCCATTCTTGACACCCATGAGCCCCAGTTCCCCTGCTCAGTCCTGATCAATCCCACACTCACATCCTGGCTTCTCGTGTGCTTCACTACCCCACAGGCTCTGAGCTCCCAGAAGGCAGGCTGGGCATCTGATCACCTGGCCCTGTTCCCTCCAGGTTGAAGTCAAGGCGTCCTTTCTCTGCCCTCAGGAAGCTAACTCTACAGACAAGGGAACTGAATACAGTGGTATCTTGGGACTGAGCTGTTAGGGTACCTAGCTCCTTCAGGTCTGTGTGGCAAGAAGGCAGGGAAGCGGCTAGGCTATGACTCTAGTGTGCCTCAGGGAGGAAGGGGACGCCCACCTGCCTTGGCCCCTGTTGGTCCCACCCAGCCTTGCCAGATTCTCAACCCTGGGAACCCAGCTGTGGGTGCCCAGCCAGGCCGTTGGTGGGGCAATTAACACACCAAATGGGTGCCAACAGGGTTAATCACGGCTGCATTTATAGAGGCGTCTTTCTCTGAGGACCTCCAGGCTTTGCTTTGTATGATCTAATTCCTCCTCTGGGATCCCCCACCCTGGACTGCCACCAGGAGGATGGGGCCAGGCAGAGAGTGGGTGAACAGCGGAGTAAGGGCAGTGCTGGAAAAAGCCCAGGCTGCTGCCACCCACTTGGGCGGGCGGGTGGATGGACGAGTGTTTGCTCTGGCAGAGAATAGGGACCTTCGTTCAATGCACTACACATAAGAGGCCCGCCTGCCATGAGCCAAGTGCTCTGACTGCCAAGGCCTGCTCTGGAGCCCACATCCAGCATGGCAGACCCACATCAACAGCATGGATAGGTGCTTTACAGTGTGCCCCTGAGTCCTTCGGGAGTGCAGACTGGGCAGTAGCTGAAACTATAGAAGTCGGGCAATGGGTTGCTGAAGAGACCTCTCAGAGCAGGTGACCTTAGGGGTAGATCCTCAGGAAGGGGTTGAGGGAATTCTGAGCTAAGGGAATGGCCTGACAGGGAACGGTTGTGGGGAGCTGTGCATGATGAGGATGCCTACCCTATGTGGGTGGCATGGGGCCAAACCAAGGAATTGGGGGCAGGCCGGGTGCAGTGGCTCACACCTGTAATCTCAGCAATTCGGGAGGCTGACTTGGGAGGACTGCTTGAGGCCAGGATTTGGAGCCCTATTTTAAAAATGAAAGGACAGGTATTGGAAGGCAGCAGAAGTTTTTAAGCAAGGGAATTAACCATTTTAGACAGATCATTCCGGCAGCGGAGCAGAAGGGATATGGCCAGAGGAAGAAACACCAGGTGAGAGGCTGAGTTGATCCAGTTTAAGGCATTGCATTGAGGGGCTGAACTTGAGACAGTCCCTGAAAATGTGAGAACGGGAGCTAGAACTTGCTTGTGGGAAGGGCCTACGGAGAGGAAGAAATAAAATATCACTGGGCAAGGCACTGCTGCAGGGCCAGGAGGCAGGACAGGCAGTGGGAGAAGGGCCAGGAGGAGCCCCAGATGCAGAGGGGACAGACCAGCCCTGCCTGCAGGCTGCTGTGCACTGAGTGAGCTCAGAGTGAGCAGAGCTTTTGAGGCAGTGCCCTCCCCTTCCCCAGCTTGGCAGGCACACCAGCTTGTGTGGTTTCACGGCTTCATTCCTCCCCCTAGAGGCTCCTAGAAGCACAGCTGCTTTCTCCTAAGAGTGAACAGGTCTGTGGCTGAAACATCTCAGGTCCATTCCCAGAGTTTCCAGCTCAACCCCTTGGCTCTCCTCAGGTCGGCCATGTGAGCCCCCTTGGCAGCTGGGTTAAAAAAATAAATCAAGAATGATTGAAGGGGCCGGGAGCTGTGGCTCACGCCTGTAATACCAACACTTTGGGAGGCTGAGGCGGGCAGATGGCCTGAGGTCAGGAATTTCAGACCAGCCTGGCCAACATGGCGAAACCTACTACTAAAAATACAAAAATCAGCTGGGCATGGTGGCATGCACCTATAATCCCAGCTACTCAGGCGGTTAAGGCAGGAGAATCGCTTGAACCCCAGGAAACGGAAGTTGCAGTGAGCCGAGATCACCGCACTGCACTCCAGCCTGGGTGACACCATGAGAAAAAAAAAAAAGATGAAGGCAGTTTCTAGAGACCAGTCTGTCCTGCTTGGAGAATGGGGGAGGCTGCCAGGTGGCTGCAGCAGCTGAAGCCAAAAAGTGCACCATCTTTTTTTTTTTTTTTCTAAAGAGATGGAGAGGCAGGGGTGGTGGCTCACGCCTATAATCCTAGCACTTTGGGAGGCCGAGGCGGGCAGACCATGAAGTCAGGAGTTTGAGACCAGCCTGGCCAACATGGTGAAACCCTAAATTAAATCTCTACTAAAAATACAAAATTTAGCTGGGCATGGTGGCGGGTGCCTATAATCCCAGCTACTCAGAAGGCTGAGGCAAGAGAATCGTTTGAGCCTGGGAGGCGGAGGTTGCAGTGAGCCAAGATTGCGCCATTGCACTCCAGCGTGGGGGACAGGGTGAGACTCTGTCTAAAAAAAAAAAAAAGATGTAGGTCTCACTGTGTTGCCTAGGATTGTCTCAAACTCCTAGGCTCAAGCAATCCGCCTGTCTTGACCTCCCAAAGTGCTAGGATTACAGGCATGAGCCACCATTCTTGGCCCAAAGCATACCATCTATGTGGGGTCTTGGCTCTGCCTCTCACAAACTGTGACCTTGAGCCAGTAGATTACTTTAAGCCTTAAATTCCTCATCTGTAAAACAGAGATAAGACCACCCATCTCAGAGGCATTCAACTGTGATAATTTCATTTATTGTCCAAACCAAGTTTACTAATTACTAGGTGGGCTGGGAAGTATGGTCCCCTGGGTGAAGGTGGATATGAATGTGATTTAAACACCGTGAAACTCTGGCATATGTAGTTATTGCTGTTACTGCAGATGCTGGGAAGAGCTGCTCACCTTCTCAGTAACTCTGCCTTGACCTCCCCTTACCTCCTGTGCTGAGGTCAGCCCTATCTCCTCCACGTGGGCCAGTGGTGGCTCCTGCCCTCTAGCCAACATCAGAGAGTCTGGAGGCACCTTGTCTTCCTCCCAGCCCCGCCCATCTCCATGACTGACCTTTTCGCGCACCCTGGACCTTGCCAACCCAAGATTCTCCCTCTAGAGATGAAGGTGGATGCAGATGCTGGGGTTCAGGGGTGGCCTCAGCTGAGGGCCTGCTGACCAACCAAAGGGTATCAGCAGGGGCAGGGGCTGGCCCTCACCTTGGGCTGGGGGTTGGGCCAGCAGCTTCTCAGCACCAGGATCATGACTCTGAGCAAACCATGTTTACCAGAGCAGCGAAGGACCTATTTATAGCCTCAGCTGCTGCTTTCTCTGGCTCACGGTGGTGGGGGCAGGGTGGCTCCTCAGAGCAAGGGAGGTAGTCAGGTCGAGGGAACCCGGCTCTGCCCAGGTGCCACTACCCAAACCCCTGGGCCCCATCCATGGCAAGAGAGACCTTCCCCTTCACCTCCTCCACACTGCGCTCTCTCCGCCTGCAGCGGGAGTGGCTGGAATGGGAGGACCGGCGGCGGGAGGCTGCCCAGCAGTGCCGGAGCCGCAGGTGCCCGTCAAGTCCCCGGGCCCGACTCACTAGGCCTCACCGTTCCTGCCAAGACCCAGCTGTCCACCATGCCCTCTTCTCCGGCAACCTGCAGCAGGTCCAAGCCCTGTTCCAAGATGAAGAGGCCGCCAACATGATTGTGGAGACTGTGAGCAACCAGCTGGCCTGGTCAGCTGAACAGGGTAAGGGGGCACCAGAAGAGGGCAGAAGAGGAGGGAGAAAGAAGATGGGTGGGTGGGGAGGGGGGAGAGTCTAGGCCTCCCCCTTCCCTGCAGACCACAGACTATAGCAGCCCTTTCCACCACCCATCCTAGCTCCCTCCTAAACAGAGATGAGGCAGAGTTAGCAGTCTGTATGTCTTTTAAGAATTAAAAGTTGGCCAGGCGCAGTGGCTCATGCCTGTAATCCCAGCACTTTGGGAGGCCAAGGCAGGTGAATCACGAGGTCAGGATTTCGAGACCAGCCTGGCCAACATGGTGAAACCTTGTCTCTACTAAAAATACAAAACATTAGCATGGTGGCGCACACCTGTAATCCCAGCTACTCAGGAGGCTGAGGCAGGAAAATCGCTTGAACTCCGGAGGTGGAGGTTGCAGTGAGCCAAGATCGTCCCACTGCACTCCAGCCCAAGCGACAGTGTGAGACTCTGTCTCAAAAAAAAAAAAAAAAAAGGAATTAAAAGTTATATTCTTGGCCTGGGCACAGTGGCTCACAGCTGTAATCCCAGCACTTTGAGAGGCCAAGACGGGACTACTGCTTTAGACCAGGAGTTCAAGACCATAGAATATATTCTGACTAGGCCAGGAGCAGTGGCTCATGCCTGTAATCCCAGCACTTTGGGAGGCTGAGGTGGACGGATCACGAGGTCAGGAGATCGAGACCATCCTAACATGGTGAAACCCCGACTCTACTAAAAATACAAAAACTAGCTGGGCGTGGTGGCGTGAGCCTCTAGTCCCAGCTACTTGGGAGGCTGGGGCAGGAGAATTGTTTGAACCTGGGAGGTGGAGGTTACAGTGAGCTGAGATCGCACCACGGCACTCCAGCCTGGAGACAGAGTGAGACTCTGTCTTAACAACAACAAAAAAGGGCCAGGTGCAGTGGCTCACACATGTAATCCCAGCACTTTGGGAGGCCAAGGCATGCAGATCAGGAGGTCAAGAGATCAAGACCATGCTGGCCAACATGGTGAAACCCCGTCTCTATTAAAAATACAAAAATTAGTTGGCCACGCCGGGCGTGGTGGCTCACGCCTGTAATCTCAGCACTTTGGGAGGCTGAGGTGGGCGGATCATGAGGTCAGGAGATCGAGACCATCCTGGCTAACACGGTGAAACCCCGTCTCTACTAAAAATACAAAAAAAAAAATTAGCTGGGCGTGGTGGCTGGTGCCTGTAGTCCCAGCTACTGGGGAGGCTGAGGCAGGAGAATGGCATGAATCTGGGAGGCGGAGCTTGCAGTGAGCCGAGATCGCGCCACCGCACTCCAGTCTGGGCGACAGAGCGAGACTCCGTCTCAAAAAAAAAAAAAAAAAAAAAGGAAAAAATTAGCTGGCCATGGCAGCACCTGTAGTCCCAGCTACTCAGGAGGCTGAGGCAGGAGAATCCTTTGAACCTGGGAGGCGGAGGTTGCAGTGAGCCAAGATCACGCCATTATACTCCAGCCTGGGAACAGAACGAGACTCTGTCTCAAAAAAAAAAAAAAAAAAAAAAAATACATATAGATATATATTTTCTGGCTAGCAGGTCTGTCCAGGTAAACTAAATACCTTAGCTGAGATCACCAAGATCTCAAGATTAACAGGAAATTGCTCAAACCCCACCCATGGATCTGGGGCTTGAATCCTTGGGAGAGCATGAGCTCCCTCGGTCACTACAGGTTCCAAATTCCTGCTTGGCTGTGACCCCACCAGGGCATCCTGGTCTTGTCCCGCAGCTTGTCCAGAATCCCCACGATGGAACTCAGCCTTAATTTCAAGTCTACTAGGAAACAAAACATGCTTTACACAAGATTTAGAAAAGCCAGGGACAGACTGTGCTGCCATGCAAACAACTTCTAGTTTGATACGAGGCATCTATGCCCTTTAAACAAGTCCCTGACCACTGCCACAATTCAAATCCAACACTAGTCCCACGATCACCCTCTCCTCATTCTTTTCCCATCCCCACCTCTTATTCTCCCCCACCACCCTTCCCCCTATTTCCATCCAACCCTCCTTGCCCCAGGAGTATCCCAGAACTCAGTACTGCTCTTCGGCCACTCCCAAACTCAGCTCCAGGCCTGCTTGTGTGTAATACCCACCCCCATTTTTGTTCACCCAAGAGCAAGGTGAACATGTTTTCTTTTTAATTTTTTTTTTTTTTTTTTTGAGGTGGAATCTCGCCCTGTTGCCCAGGCTGGAGTACAGTGGCACGATCTCGGCTCACTGCAACCTCTGCCTCCCGGGTTAAAGTGATTCTCCTGCCTCAGCCTCCTGAGTAGCTGGGACTACAAGCACTCGCCACCATGCCCGGCTAATTTTTTGTATCTTTAGTAGAGACAGGGTTTCACCATGTTGGCCAGGCTGGTCTCGAACTCCTGACCTTGTGATCCACCCACCTTGGCCTCCCAAAGTGCTGGGATTACAGGCGTGAGCCACCGTGCCCGGCCCTAAAATTTTTTTTTCTTTTTAAAATTTTTTTAAAAAATAGCTGGGCGCGGTGGCGCACACCTGTAATCCCAGCACTTTGGGAGGCTGAGGCGGGCGGATCACGAGGTCAGAAGTTTGAGACCAGCCTGACCAACATGGTGAAACCCCATCTCTACTAAAAATAGAGAAATGAGCCGGGCATGGTGGTGCGCACCTGTAATCCCAGCTACTCAGCAGGCTGAGGCAGAAGAATCACTTAAACCCGGGAGGCGGAGCTTGCAGTGAGCCGAGATAGCGCCACTGCATTCCAGCCTGGGGGACAGAGCAAGACCCTGCCTCAAAAAAAAAAAAAAAAATAGAGACAAGGTCTCATTATGAGCCACCACCCCAGGCCCCAAGGTGAACAAAAAAAGCCTTTGACACTATTAGCCATTCAAAGACGCTGAGATTTCCTTAATGGGAGTCACTCTACTTAGTTGGCCCTTGTGGTTTTATACAGCAATTAATTTTTTTGTGACACATACTATGTTTTGTTACAGATTGATAAGCTGTTCTAAAAGGCTGTTCCAATTTATTCTTCCAATTCAGGACTTGAATAAGCCCCTTTCCACCAGTACAGCCTGGCACAGTGTTTGTGCTCAGCAAACCATGCAGAGGGAAGGCCACTGTCAGCTGTCAGCTGGAACCAGCATCCCCACTCCCTGCCCTGCCCTGTCTTATGCACCACCTCCCAAAACTATTTGCTCTTCCCAGGGTTCTGGGTGCTGACCCCCAAGACCAAGCAGACGGCACCC
Organism: Nomascus leucogenys; assembly: GCF_006542625.1. Taxonomy (NCBI): domain Eukaryota; kingdom Metazoa; phylum Chordata; class Mammalia; order Primates; family Hylobatidae; genus Nomascus; species Nomascus leucogenys. The sequence goes on along the minus strand of NC_044399.1, from coordinate 31,987,415 downwards.
CTTGCCATCGCTACAGCCCGAGGCTACACAGACTGTGCTCGACACCTGATCCGGCAGGGAGCTGAGCTGGATGCCCGCGTCGGGGGTCGCGCTGCCTTGCATGAGTCCTGTGCCCGGGCCCAGCTTGACTGTGTGCGGCTGCTGCTGACCTTCGGAGCCAAGGCTAATGTGCTGACTGAGGAGGGCACGACTCCTTTGCACCTCTGCACGATCCCCGAGTCCTTGCAGTAGGTGCCCGGGGGCTGAGACAGTTTGGGGAGAAATTTGTGTGTGTCTCCAGCTCACAAGGCCAGAAGAGGGAACCTGACAACCACATGCAGCTTTGTGGTTCATAAAGCACCTCATATACACACCTTCACAATAAGCTGGAGACAGACCTCATTCTACAGATGAGAAAAATGAAGCTCAGAAAGGCTTAGTAACTTGTCCAAGGTCACATCTGCTAAGCCCAGGAGGCAGAAGCCCTGTTGCTTTTTGGGAAAACTGTTCCAACCGCAGTCTCCAATTCCCTGCGAATCCTTTGTAGCCAAACCTAGCTGTTTTTTTTTTTTGAGACGAAGTCTTGCTCTGTTGCCCAGGCTGTAGTGCAGTGGCGTGGTCTCCGCTCACTGCAATGTCCGCCTCCTGGGTTCAAATGATTCTCCTGCCTCAGCCTCCCGAGTAGCTGGAATTACAGGTGTGTGCCGCCACACCTGGCTAGGTTTTGTATTTCTAGTGGAGATGGGGTTTTGCCATGTTGGCCAGGCTGGTCTTGAACTCCTGACCTCAAGTGATCCACCCACCTTGGCCTCCCAAAGTGCTGGGATTACAGGCGTGAGCCAATATGCCCAGCCCAAATTCCTAGTTGTTTTGAGGTATTAAGAAAGATCTGGCCGGGTGTGGTGGCTCACACCTGTAATTCCAGCTACTAGTATAGTAGGTCGAGGCACAAGAATCGCTTGAACCCGGGAGGCGGAGGTTACAGTGAGCCGAGATTCTGCCACTGCACTCCAGTGAGACTGTCTTAAAAAAAAAAAAAAGCCAGGCACTGTGGCTCACGCCTGTAATCCCAGCACTTTGGGAGGCTGAGGTGGGCGGATCACAAGGTCAGGAGTTCAAGACCAGCCTGGCCAACATAGTGAAACCCTGTCTCTATTAAAAATACAAAAAAATAGCCAGGCTGGGCGTGGTGGCTGGCGCCTGTAATCCTAGCTACTCAGGAGGCTGAGGCAGGAGAATCGCTTGAACCTGGGATGCAGAGGTTGCAGTGAGCCGAGATTATGCCACTGCACACCAGCCCCTGCAACAGTGTGAGACTCTATCTCAAAAAAAAAAAAAAAAAAAAAAGGAAGATCTATGGGCCAGGTGCAGTGGCTCACACCTGTAATCCCAACACTTGGAGGCAGAGGCAGGAGGATTGCTTGAGTCCAGGAGTTTGAGAATAGTTTGGGCAACATAAGTGAGGTTTTTGTCTCTACTAAAAATAAAAAATAAAATGGGCATGGTGGCATGAGCCTCTAGTCCTAGCTACTTGAGAGGCTGAGGCAGGATGATCTTTTGAGCCCAGAAGTTCAAGACCAGACTGGGAAACATAGTGAGACCCTGTCTCTACAAAAAATAAAATTAGCCGGGCATGGTGGCATGCATTGTAGTCCCAGCTACTCAGGAAAAGCACTTGAGCCCAAGAGGTCTAGCCTTCAGTGAGCTATGATCATGCTGCCACTGTACTCCAGCCTGGACAACAGGGCGGGACCCTGTCTTAAAAAAAAAAAAAAGTGGGAGGAGAGGTATGGGGGTGCCTCACACCGAAGTTAGGAAACACAGGGCTAGATTTTTTTTTTGGAGACAGGGTCTCACTCTGTTGCCCAGGCTGGAGTGCAGTGGCACAATCATGACTCACTTGCAGCCTCAATCTCCTGGGCTCAAGTGATCCTCCTGCCTCAGCTTCCAGGGTAGCTGGAATTACAGGCCAGTGCTACCACACCTGGCTATTTTTTTTGAGACAGAGTCTTGCTGTCTCCCAGGCTGGAGTGCAGTGGCACATCTCGGCTCACTGCAAGCTCCGCCTCCTGGGTTCTCGCCATTCTCCTGCCTCAGCCTCCCAAGTAGCTGGGACTACAGGCTCCCGCCAACACGCCCAGCTAACTTTTTTTTTCTGTATTTTTTAGTAGAGACAGGGTTTCACCGCGTTAGCCAGGATGGTCTTGATCTCCTGACCTCGTGATCCACCCGCCTCAGCCTCCCAAAGTGCTGGGATTACAGGCGTGAGCCACTGCGCCTGGCCCACCTGGCTATTTTTCTAAAACTATTATTTTTAGTAGCGACATAGTCTCTCTATGTGGCCCAGGGTGGTCTCCGACTCCTGAGCTCAGGCAATCCTCCTGCCCCAGCCTCCCAAAGTGTTGGGATTGTAGGCATGAACCAATACACCAACCCTCCCACTTTTTTTAAGGTTGGCAGTTTCTTGGAGTCCCTGCATGAGGGTATTTGCACTTTCACAATCAGGTCAACAGACAGGGTGGCAGGTAAGGATTCAAGGGCTCCTGGAAGACTCTCCACTGCCCACAAGCTGGGGACCTCTCCCCACTAGATCTAGATGAAGTCCAAGAAGTGGTCCACATTTGCCAGCCCTTTCTTGCGTTCTTACAGGCATGTGGTGTGCCTTCCAACAGACTTCATCTTTCTAAGTAAGATGAGAATGCCCACTTATGGGAACCCTGCTGAGCGAGCTTTGGAGTGTTACTTAAATTTAGTATTTGGAGGCCAGGCGTGGTGACTAACACCTGTAATCCCAGCACTATGGGAGGCCGAGGCAGGCGGATCACGAGGTCAGGAGATCAAGACCATCCTGGCCAACATGGTGAAACCCCGTCTCTACTAAAAATACAAAAATTAGCCAGGCATGGCAGCGCACGCCTGTAGTCCCAGCTACTCAGGAGGCTGAGGCAGAAGAATTGCTTGAACCCGGGAGGCGGAGACTGCAGTGAGCCAAGATGGAGCCACTGCACTCCAGCCTGGGGGACAGAGCGAGACTCTGACTCAAAAAAAAAAAAAAAAAAAAAAAAAAAGACCGGACGTGGTGGCTCACGCCTGTAATCCCAGCACTTTGGGAGGCTGAGGTGGGTGGATCACGAGGTCAGGAGATCGAGACCATCCTGGCTAACACAGTGAAACCCTGTCTTACTAAAAAAATACAAAAAAATTAGCCGGGTGTGGTGATGGGCGCCTATAGTCCCAGCTACTTGGGAGGCTGAGGCAGGAGAATGGCGTGAACCTGGGAGGTGGAACTTGCAGTGAGCAGAGATCGCACCACTGCACTCCAGCCTGGGCGACAGAATGAGACTCCGTCTAAAAAAAAAAAAAAAAAAAATTAGTATTTGGAAACAAAAATTAGCCCCACGATTGAATTTACCAAGGAGATAATTCAGTAGCTTATGGAAGACTGGCTGCTACTGACATCTTGGCTACAGAGCAAAGCGCCTACCTGGAATATGTGAGCAAGAATTTTGGCCATTTTGGGAAAGGGTATTTGGTTATCAGAGTTTCATCGAGGATGGTGGATCTGTTCCTGAGTTTCCAGCAGCTGCCATTCTGGCTTTTTAATTATAAGTTACTGTTAGTTTGGTTTCATCATTATTAATTTAGTTTGTTGCATGTTTGGTTTGCCCTGCAGTATGTAAGGATGCATGTTTGCCACAACAGTGTTCTGGCCTATAATTTTCCCTGGAACTGGGAAACATGCACTCTCTAAAACCTGTTTTTGTTTTTGTTGTTGTTTTTCCTTTGGTTTGGTCTGTTTTCCCTAGGGGAAAGTGGAGGAGGATGGCCCCAAGTGTCTGCCTTTGCTTGAATGATTGTAGCCTGGTTTAGAAGAGTGGTCTTTTAAGTGTAGGGGCAGAAAGAAAGTATTATAACTTGTATTTTTTTTGGTGCATACTTTTTAATTTTCTATGCTTCATAATGTACACAGAAGTGGGTTTTCAAAATTTGGTTGTGCTATCAAAATGTTAGGAGATAAGGCCCGGTGTGGTGGTTCACACCTGTAATCCCAGCACTTTGGGAGGCCAAGGCAGGAGGCTTGCTTGAGCCCAAGAGTTTGAGACCAACCAGCTAGGGCAAATGGTAAGACCCTGTCTCTATAAAAAATAATTTAAAAAATTAGCCAGGTGTGGTGGTGCCCACTTGTGGTCCCAGCTACTTGGGAGGAAGAGGCAGGAGGATTGCTTGAGCTTGGGAGGTCCAGGCTACATGAGCAGTAATCACACCACTGCACTTCAGCCTACGCGACAGAGACCGTCTCCAAAAAAAAAAAAAAAAAAAAAAGTTAGGCGACAACTGACAACTGAATGATTCAGAACCAGACCTTGGGGTGGAGAAAGAGTAGACTGTGGGAGGGACTGTCTGAGGCAGTGAGTACTATTTCTGGTGCAGCCACTAACTTGCTGTGTGTCCTTGGCTGCACAAATCACTCCTGGGCTTAAGTTTTTCATATGAAAACTGAAGATGCTTCTGGTAGCTCTCAGGACCTTCCAGTTCTGTTGTCTGTAGCGGGGCTTGTGTGATTCTCATGGAGGACACCAGGTAGGACCTCAAGGTGAGAGGGGTGGAAAGGGAAGGGAGAATCACAGTAAGCTGAGGGGTCCCAGGCCTTCAGGATTTTCCTCGGGACCTTGCTCTCTTGTCCCCAGGTGCGCCAAGTTGCTGCTGGAAGCGGGAGCGACGGTGAACCTGGCAGCAGGCGAGAGCCAGGAGACGCCCCTGCACGTGGCGGCGGCGCGCGGCCTGGAGCAACATGTGGCCCTGTACCTGGAGCATGGCGCCGACGTGGGCCTGCGCACCAGCCAGGGCGAGACTGCGCTGAACGCAGCGTGCGCTGGGGCCGAGGGCCCAGGCAGCTGCAGGCGGCACCAGGCTGCGGCGCGCCGGCTCCTGGAGGCTGGAGCTGATGCCCGGGTGGCCGGGTGCAAGCGCCACACGCCGCTGCACAACGCTTGTGCCAACGGCTGCGGGGGCCTGGCCGAGCTGCTGCTGCGCCACGGGGCCCGCGCTGAGGTCCCCAATGGGGCGGGCCACACGCCCATGGATTGTGCGCTGCAGGCCGTCCAGGACGCCCCCAACTGGGAGCCCGAGGTCCTCTTCGCCGCACTGCTGGACTACGGGGCCCAGCCAGTGCGCCCTGAGGTGCGCTGGGAGGCCCTGACATAGGAGGCTCCTGTGTCGGGGAGCCCACGTCTGGAACTGCTCCGCTTCTGGGGAAGAGAGAGGGTCCACGAGACTGAAAGCCTGCCCTCAGCGGCCAGGGGGCTGTCCCCAGCTTGGGAGGGGGAGAGAAGATTCTGGGAGAGAGAGTCCAAGGGAGGGAAGAGCCCCAGAGGAAAACTGGGGCCAAAAGGTTGGAGCACACTTGAGGGTGGGGTAGACAGAGGCACCGAAAAGGGAAGAGAGACTCAGACCTTAGCCCCCTAGATTAGGCTAGGATTGGCCATGTGGGTTAGGCAAGACTTGGGTCTGCCCTCTGGTGGGGGAGGCATGTGCCCAAGACCCTCTTTTGACCCCTAGATGCTGAAACACTGCGCCAACTTCCCTCGGGCCCTGGAAGTCCTGCTTAATGCCTATCCTTGTGTCCCATCCTGTGAGACCTGGGTGGAGGCGGTGCTCCCAGAGCTGTGGAAGGTATGTCTGCCTCGGGGCCGAGATGGGGAGGAGCGACGAGCCACAGGCCTATTCCTTCAGGACTAGCCTCATGGAGGGAGCAGCAGGAGGGCCCCTGGGTAGAGAGGATGGGTAGAGTGGCACCCCTGGGTTTCAGGGTACCCCCCTGGTACCCCAGGCTGACCCCTAACTCCACACACCTTTCTTGCCTCCCTCACTTGCATCAGCACAGACATTTATCTGGCATCTCTAACTTGGTGGGCACTGTGCTAGGCTCTCTGGGGTGGGAGTGGGTACAGACATAGTGGAGACCCCTCCTTGAAGTGGAGCCCCAGCCCCCATTATCACTGCAGGGCCTCTATGGTTCTGAATCTGAGTCCTCTGAGACACATGAAACACCCAGGTGGATGCATGCTGCAAAATCCCTGGACCCCCACCACTGGGTTGTCCCCAGATGGTAGGGCAAGGGTCATCTGACCCTCTTTCACTCCTGGCGTAGGAGCACGAAGCCTTCTACAGCTCGGCCCTGCGCATGGTGAACCAGCCAAGGCGGCTGCAGCACCTGGCCCGACTAGCTGTGCGTGCCCGGTTGGGAAGCCGCTGCCGGCAGGGTGCCACCCGGCTGCCACTGCCCCCACTCCTCAGGGACTACCTGCTGCTGCGTGTGGAGGGGTGCATCCAGTGAGCCCCATGTCAGGCTGTCCCATGGTGTGTTCTGCCCCTCCCACCTGTCCCCGCCTCCAACCCCGGAGGACCAGTTCCTGGCCCTCTTTTCTTTTCTTTTTGAGACCTAGTCTCACTCTGTTGCCCAGGCTGGAGTGCAGTGGCGTTATCTCGGCTCACTGCAAGCTACACCACCTAGGTTCAAGCGATTCTTGTGCCCCAAACTTCCGAGTAGCTGGGACTACAGGCATGAGTCACCACACCTGGCTGATTTTGTATTTTTAGTAGAGACAGGGTCTCACCATGTTGGCCAGGCTGGTCTCGCACTGACCTCAGGTGATCCACCCGCCTCGGCCTCCCAAAGCGTTGGGATTACAGGCATGAGCCACTGCGCCCGGCTGCCTGCCCCTCTTTTCTGTACTCCACGTGCTGTCCTAGTCCACCTCACTCCTTCATGGGTTTCTTGAGATACCTGCTGACCTCTAGCCGGACCTGAGCTCCAGACCCTCTCTCCAGCAGGAAGGGCTGCAGACTCTGCCTGTTCCCAGACTCGGCCTTCACCTCCCTCCTCCTCCTGTGTTTAAGTGGACAGCCCCTCTATTCATCCAGGTCCCATGCCAAGAACCAGTGATTCTAGTGACTCACCACCTCCCTCTTCTGCCCCCCTTATACCTGTTCAGCCTCCTAAAGAGGGACAAACTCTGTCTCTGCGTGCACTGGCTTGCCTGCCCTGCCTTTGTCACTCCAAGAGAGGTCTTGAGACCCATGCCCTGAATTGCTGCTAGAATGGTCTTTGGAAGTCAAACTCTGATCATGCCCTCCAGTGGCTCCTCTCACACTAAAATCAAAACTCAGTAAAACAAGCTGGGTGCGGTGGCTCACACCTGTAATCCCAGCACTTTGGGAGACTGAGGTGGGAGGATCACCTGAGGTCAGGAGTTCGAGACCAACCTGACCAACATGGTAAAACCCTGTCTCTACTAAAAATACAAAAAATTAGGCCAGGCGCAGTGGTTCATGCCTATAATCCCAGCACTTTGGGAGGCCGAGGTGGGCGGATCACGAGGTCAGGAGTTCGAGACCATCCTGGCCAACATGGTGAAACCCTGTCTCTACTAAAAATACAAAAATTAGCCAGGCATGGTGGCAGATGCCTGTAATCTCAGCTACTCAGGAGGTTGAGGCAGGAGAATCACTTGAACCCAGGAGGTGGAGGTTGCAGTGAGCCAAGATCGCACCACTGTACTCCAGCCTGGGCAAAAGAGTGGGACTCCGTCCTTTAAAAAAAAAAAAAAAAAAAAAAAAATTAGCCAGGCGTAGTGGCGCATGCCTGTAGTCTCAGCTACTTAGGAGGCTGAGGCAGGAGAATTGCTTGAACCCGGGAGGCGGAGGTTGCAGTGAGCCAAGACCACACTATTGCATTCTAGCCTGGGTGACAAGAGCAAAACTCTGTCTCAAAAAACAAAACAAAACAAACAAACAAACAAAAACAACTCAGTAGAACAGAGCCTCTAGCCTCTGCCAAATTATCTGGCCTCCTGACTTCCCTTCTTCCTTCCAAGGTTCATCTCCAGCCTTAGTAAACAAGTCACCAGTTGCTGGATGTGACCTGCTCCTCTTTGCTTTCAGGTGTTTGCATGCGTTACTCCTACCGCTTGGAATACTCTTCCACATTTTTTGGCCTGGTCAAGGCTGATCTGGCCCTCAGGACTCAGTTCCAATAGCACCATCTCTGCAGAGCCTTCCTTGGTACTTATTTAAGTGCCTGTGGCTGTCTCGACTAGGCTGAGACTGAAACTATATTCCTTGAACAGGTATTTTAGTAAATGATTGCGGAAGGAGGAACATCCATGAGCCTGGAGTCCATCTATGTGCTCCCTCCGTCCCCAAGTGATGAATGGTGTCTTTAACAGTGGTCACCACATACGGTCTCTGAGGGCCCAGCCACCAACTGCCCGAATCCCCCAACTTCTTCCTCTTGTCCCAGAGTCAAAAGTACCACAATACAGCTTTTGGAGGAAGCTTTTCAAAACAAGCCAGTTTTTATGAGTGCAAATAAATGATTAGTCCATGGAACGAAAGTATGGATGTTGTTTGGCTTAAATGTGACAGAGGTCGCCATCATTCCATGTTCATTCCCCACCCCCTGCTGTTCTTCTGTGGTTTTCAAGTTTTCTGCATTGAGCAACTGTTACAAGAACAACACAAGGGCCAGGTGCTGTGTAGTCCCACCTACAAGGGAGGCTGAGGCAGGAGGATGACTGGACCCCAGGAGTTTGAGACCAGTCTGGGCAAGAGTGAGACAATGTCCCTAAAACAATTTTTTTTTTTTTTTTTGAGACAGGGCCTCTCTCTGTTGTCTAGGTTGGAGTGTGGTGGCACGATCACCGCTCATAGCAGCCTCAACCTTCCACACTCAAGCAATACTCCCAACTCAGCCTCCCAAGTAGCTGGGACTACAGGCATGCACCACAACGGGTCTCACTATGTTGCTGAGGCCGGGGAAAAAAAAAAAGAAAGGCCAGGCACGGTGGCTCATGTCTGTAATCCCAGTACTTTGGGAGGCCAAGGGGGGCAGATCACTTGAGTCCTAGAGTTTGAGACCAGCCTGGGCAACATAACAAGATCCTGTCTCCAGAAATTAAAAAAAAAGAAAACACAAAATACTTAGCCAGGCGTGCTGGTGCATATGGTGGTCCCAGCTACTCAGGAGGGTGAGGTGGGAGGATCGCTTGAGTCCAGGAAGCAGAGGTCGCAGAGAGCTGAGGTCACAGCAAGCCGAGATTGTGCCACTGCACTCCAGCCTGGGCGACAGAGTGAGATCCCGTCTCAAAAAATAAATAAATAAATAAATAAAAATAACAGAAACACAAAGCCTCTCATAGACCCAGAACCTATAGTACCTATCACAGGAGGGAACTAGGGAGGGGCTCCCAGCAGTCTTCTCCTGAGTCAGCAGTCTTTTTGCTGAGGGATCCTAGGGTCTCCAGTCCCAATACCAGTTGGAGTTACACTGTGGAGACAGGGATCCAAAGTCCTGGGGTCTGCCTCCTGCTGCGGCTGCCCAACCTTCCCTCCTCCAGGGGAGTTGTATCTGTAGGATTCCATTTCATCAACACAAAGACAGTTTTTTTACCTTGTTATGCAGAATGCAACATCCCCTTTCTGGATGAAATTTGTGCTTTAGTTTTACAGAGCCAAAAGGCCTGACAGAAGAAAAGGAACTCCTCCCTAGAGAGGGAGGCTGGGAGCCTCACTCTTAGGGGCAATGCTGAACTTTCTACTCCTTTACAGCAGGCCGACCACAGCCAGCTCAGCCTTTTCTGATATATTTACAACTACAAAAGATACCGTTAAAAAAGAAAAATACCTGGGTGCAGTGGCTCACGCCTGTAATCCCAGCACTTGGGGAGGCCGAGGCGAGTGGATTGCCTGAGGTCAGGAGTTCAAGACCAGCCTGGCTGACATTGTGAAACCCTTTCTCTACTAAAAATACAAAAAGTAGGCCGGGCACGGTAGCTCACGCCTATAATCCCAGCACTTTCGGAGGCCGAGGTAGGCAGATCACCTGAGGCCAGGAGTTCGAGACCAGCCTAGCCAACATGGTGAAACCCTGTCCCTACTAAAAATACAAAAATTAGCCAGGTGTGGTGGTGCATACATATAGTCCCAGCTATTCAGTAGGTTGAGGCAGGAGAATCGCTTGAACCTGGGAGGTGGAAGTTGCAGTGAGCTGAGATCTCCCACTGCACTCCAGCCTGGGTGACACAGCAAAACTCTGTCTCCAAAAAAAAAAAAAAATCAGGATAGAAGGTCAGGTGTGCAAATCCTGTTGGTAGACAAATCGCCTCTTTGGGGGCAATTTGGCCACTTCCTTAAACACTGTTCCCTGGCCGGGCGCAGTGGCTCACGCTTGTAATCCCAGCACTTTGGGAGGCCGAGGCGGGCGGATCACGAGGTCAGGAGGTCGAGACCATGGTGAAACCCTGTCTCTACTAAAAATACAAAAAATTAGCTGGGCGTGGTGGCGGGCGCCTGTAGTCCCAGCTACTCGGAGAGGCTGAGGCAGGAGAATGGCGTGAACCCAGGAGGCGGAGCTTGCAGTGAGCTGAGACTGCGCCATTGCACTACTCCAGCCTGGGCGACAGAGCAAGACTCCGTCTCAAAAAAAACAAAAAAAAAAAACAAAAAAAAACACTGTTCCCAGTTACACAAAAGGCAGGCTACATACAGGAATATTCCTCTCAGCGTTGCTGGCAACAACTCACGTTGGAGGGGTTAGACAAATCCATATTACCCATCGCAGGAAAGAACTAGGGAGGGATTCCAAGTGACCAGGATGTGTCCTGCCTTGGGAAGATCTCCCGGAGTGGTTTTTATTGATCGATTGAAACAGGGTCTTTCTGTATGCCAGGCTGGAGTACAGTGACGCAATCACAGCTCACTGTAGCCTCGACCTCCTAGGCTCCAATGATTCTCCCACCTCAGCCTCCCAAGTAGCTGGGACTACAGGCACACACCACCAGGCCTGGCTAATTTTTAAATTTTTTGTAGAGACGGTCTCGCAATGTTGCCCATGCTGGTTTCAAACTCCTGGGCTCAAGTGATCCTCCCACCTCAGCCTTCCAAAGTGCTGCAATTACAGTCTAGAGCCACCATGCTCAGCTGAAGACAATTATTTTCCTTTACTTTTTTTTTTATTTTGAGACAGAGTCTCACTCTGTCTCCCAGGTTGGAGCATAGTGGCGCGATCACAGCTCTCTGCAATCTTGACCCTAGGGTCAAGCAATCCTCCCACCTCAGCCTCCTGAGTAGCTGGCTCATGGCTCACTGCAGCCTTAACCTCCTAGGGTCAATCATCCCACTTCAGCCTCCCGAGTAGCTGGGACTACAGGCACATGCCACCATGCCCAGCTAATTAATTTTTTTTAGAGACGGGGGTCTCACCATATTGCCCAGGTTGGTCTTGAACTCCTGGCTCAAGGGATCCTCCTGCCTCAGCCTCCCAAAGTGCTGGGATTACAAGTATGAGCCACTGTGCCCGGCTTTGTGAATGTACTTAATGCCACTGAATTGCAAACTTAAAAATAGTTAAAATGGTAAATTTTATGTCACGTATATGTATATATTTATCTTTAGAGATAGAGGTCTCCCTGTGTTGCCCAGCCTGGCCTTTAACTCCTGGGCTCAAGTGACACTGCTGAGTCAGCCTTCAGAGTAGCTGAGACTATAGGTGCCTGCCACCGTGCCTAGCTTTGTTTATTTTACCACAATGAAAGGACTTACAAAAAAGAAGCCAGACACTGAAGAGAATACACAGTTGGATTCCATTTATAGCAAGTACAAAAACAGGAAAAACTAATGTATGGTGACAGACGTCAGAACAGTGACTACTCTTTGGAGGTTAATGGCTAGAAGAAGACATGAAGGGGGAGATTCTGAGGTAATTATTTCTTTCTTTTTTTTTTTTTTTTTCTGAGACGGAGTCTCACTCTGTCACCCCAGCTGGAGTGCAGTGGCTCCATCTCAGCTAACTGCAACCTCCGCCTCCCAGGTTCAAGCCATTCTCCTGCCTCAGCCTTCTGAGTAGCTAGGATTACAGGCGTGCGCCACCACGCCCGGCTAATTTTTGTATTTTTAGTAGAGATGGGATTTCACCATGTTACCCAGGCTGGTCTTGAACTCCTGACCTTGTGATCCGCCTGCCTTGGCCTCCTAAAGTGCTGGGATTACAGGTGTGAGCCACAGCGCCAGGCCTAATTATCTATTTCTTTATCTAAGTGCTACTTCTGCCAGTGTTCAGTTGGTATAAGCCACCGAGCTTTTTGCTTATGTTTGCCCCTGTCTGCATTATTTATCCTTTAATCAATAGTTCTCCAAAACCGCAAATTCCAGCGCTTTTTTTTTTTTTTTTTTTTTTTGAGACAAGGCCTCGCTGTCGGGTGGAATGCAGTGGCTCAGATCATAGCTCACTGCAGCCTCGAACTCCTGGGCTCAAGCAATCCTCCCACCTCTGTCTCCCAAAGCGGTGGGATTACAAGAGTAAGCCACCCCGCCCGGCCACAGTAAGTTTTTAGAAAAAATTTTAATTGCGGCAGAGCGTGGTGGCTCACGCCTGTAAGGCCAGCACTTTAGGAGGCCCAGACGGGGGCGGATCACCTGAGGTTGGGAGTTCGAGACCAGCCTGACCAACATGGAGAAACCCTGTCTCTACTAAAATACAAAATTAGCGGGGCGTGGTGGCGCATGCCTGTAATCCCAGCTACTCGGCAGGCTGAGGCAGGAGAATCGCTTGAACCCGGGGGGCGGAAGTTGCAGTGAGCCGAGATCGCGCTATTGCACTCCAGCCTGGGCAACAAGAGCGGAACTCCGTCTCAAAAAAAAGAAAAAAGAAAAAATTTTAATTGCAAAAATCTGGATAAGTTCTTGAAAGCTGGACTTTTCCCCCTTTTTGTGTCCTAAGCCTGCGCTGAATCTGTGCCTTCTTTGAAATGCTTTCCTGCCTTCTTTCCCGGGTCCCACACTACCTGGGGCCGCACTCTTCAAGCACCGGATGCTGACTAACTCGTCTCCTTATCTGTCTTCCCGACTGGCCCAGTGCTGAGTTCTTACTAATCCCCGCTAACCTGGAGTTAGGTGCGCGTTGCAAAGCAGTAACGAATCCAATCAGCCCGGGAGGCAGACAGCAAGGCCGGAAGAACAAGGTTGGAAAGGGAAACTTCGCACCAGCTCTGCCCAGCGGCGCCAGCCCGGGCATCCCTCCACAGTCGCGAAGCCACGCCCCTTTCCCAAGTACCTCCCCGCTAACTCCTCCCCCTTGGCCCCGCCTCTCACCCTGGATTGCCTAAGGCCCCGCCCACCAGGCGTGGCCCCGCTCTGGGAGGGCCGCAATCCCGCCAACAATGACTCCGCCCCTCCTTCCGCTGAGAAACCGGTCCCTTTTATTTAAAGAATACCTTTTACGTCAGCCCGTCTTACGTACCTTTGCGTCATCAGTGCAAGGCGCGGAGGCGGGACTTCCTGTCCCTGGTATAACAGCTTCCGGGAGAAGACGGAAGAGACCGGAACCTGAACAGAATCGCAGATTGCCAGCCCTTTTCCCGACCCCTACGGAAAAACGAGTCCAGGGGCCGTCCTGGCGAGGTCAAAACATTTAGTCTGGCCTTTTCAGGTGAGGACTTCCCCATCCAGGCACAGTGCCGGTCCAATCCCCTTTAATTTCCCATGACTCCCCGCGTCCTCAAGCCCCGCCCCCAGTTCCCCAGCCCCGCCCCGAAGTTTGAGGGGTGTGGATGGTTTGTGACCCCCTTAGCCGACCCTACTCCTCACTGGCCGGGACAGCTGGGCTTATCACGGAGGCTGGGGCCAGGTAGCCCTTCGGTTCGGGTGGGCCCATGGACCCCAGTCCAACGCCGCGGGAATAGGACCATCCAAACGCGGAACCTTCGCCTCAGAAAAAGGGTGCGGGACCCCTCCTCACCGTGCGGTCACGGTACGGACAGGGTAGATCACAGGCTGAGGGACAGAGTAAAGACCTGTGAGGCCGGACACCTGGGGTCCTGCCGGGCCCCTCCCCACGAGAGTTCCCTGTGTCTGTGCCAATCGTTTTCGTCTTTCTTCGCCGCAGTTTCTTTTTCTGTAAATCATGGTTAATGACATTAACCTTCTTACCATCAGGGGTTAGTTGTGGGTGTGATAAAAAATTGCTACCATTATTAAGCAATTGCAATTTGCGGTGTGCCAGGCACTGTGCCAAGTATTTTGCTTCGATGATTTCACGTCATCTTCAAAACAACCTCATGAGGTAGGTACTGTTTTTAACCCCATTTTACTGATGAGAAAGCTGAGGCTCTGAGAAAGTTGTCTGAGGTGCTACAGCTAGTAAGACGCAAGACTGGGGTTATAATTAGTTGTTTTTCTAACTCCAGGGCCGGTATATTAAATAAAGATGTTGACGTGTTCCACAGATAATTCTCTGAGCAACTACTGGGGCATTATATTGGATACTTCAGTACCAAGAGAAATACATACGATCCTTGTCTACCAGGAGTCTAATAGAAAGATGGACAGGTAGATAAGTATAATGAAGTTTTATAGGTGCTCTGAGAATAGTCTGATAATGATAATCACCAGACTGGATTTGCCCAGGGACAGCTGTGAAAGCAGCAGATTCTCCAAGGGAAATAGTAGGTACTCCAAGGAGCAAGCAGGGACCCTTCCTGCCTTTCTAAGAAACTGCAGCAGCAGAACCTTCACAGTGAAAGAAGAGAGACTGAGATTGTGAGAGCTGTTATGGAATCGTTTTCAAATCACTTCCACTTGGGGAGTGGTCATTGCAGGAGTGGGCCCATGGTGACCCAGGAAGGTGGTGCTTCTGGTGTCTGTCCCATGTTGCTCCCCAGGGCTTGCCAGAAGTTTCAGAGGCGGCACATAATGTCTGCTGCATAGTATCTGCTCACGGCCCCTACAGAGTTATCGTTTGAGGTTTGTCTGACTCTGCTTTTGATGGTAGGTCAGTTTTCTTTGGCTCTTGACATCTGGCAGCCTGGATCTGTGACCAGGAATGAAATAGGCTCAAATGAAACAATCTGGCAGGGATGGCTAAACAGTGCCTCCAAGGGGGCCCCGCAGTAAAATATTCCAGGCTTTTGGGTCTCTCTGAAGCCACTTTGGAGGCTGCTTAGGAGGCATATTTGCTTGATCAAGCGATAGAAATCCTAGAGAAACTCAGGCCTCAGCAAAGGTTTTTCCTCATTCACCAAAAAAGCAACAACAGTAGCAGCAGCAGCAGCAAGGCTGTGGGCTTTTCCTGCTGATCCACACTCATTGGGAAGTTGGAGTGTGAGAGAGGAAGGTCACAGAACCTGAAAGCAAGAGTTTCACAATAGAAGCAAAGGGTAGGGTAGATCTTTAGCTTTAGGTTGGGGTGCCAGAATTAGGAAGGTTTGTGCCCCCTTCTACACAACACTGAACTCCTTTTTTTTTTTCAGGGCTGGGTCAGTTAGAACCTAAACAAACTAGACCTGGTTGCAACCCCTCAGGCTCTGCTGATGCTGTCCCCCTTTGTTCCTGCAGCGTGGACCCTGCCAGCAGCCAGGCCATGGAGCTCTCTGATGTCACCCTCATTGAGGGTGTGGGTAATGAGGTGATGGTGGTGGCAGGTGTGGTGGTGCTGATTCTAGCCTTGATCCTAGCTTGGCTCTCTACCTACGTAGCAGACAGCGGTAGCAACCAGCTCCTGGGCGCTATTGTGTCAGCAGGCGACACATCCGTCCTCCACCTGGGGCATGTGGACCACCTGGTGGCAGGCCAAGGCAACCCCGAACCAGCTGAACTCCCCCATCCATCAGAGGGTAATGATGAGAAGGCTGAAGAGGCTGGTGAAGGTGGGGGAGACTCCACAGGGGAAGCTGGAGCTGGGGGTGGTATTGAGCCCAGCCTTGAGCATCTCCTTGACATCCAAGGCCTGCCCAAAAGACAAGCAGGTGCAGGCAGCAGCAGTCCAGAGGCCCCCCTGAGATCTGAGGATAGCACCTGCCTCCCTCCCAGCCCTGGCCTCATCACTGTGCGGCTCAAATTCCTCAATGATACCGAGGAGCTGGCTGTGGCTAGGCCAGAGGATACCGTGGGTGCCCTGAAGAGGTGAGTGGCCTGGGAAGTGGGAAGCTGCTTGTGCTCATCCCCCAGCCCTTGGTTGCCTCTAAGGAGGCTGGTGCAGACATGGGAGCTGCAGCAAAGTGTAAGATCCAGCCCCTACCAAGGGCAGGTAGATACTTTCTTAGAAATACACCCTTCAGGCCGGGTGCGGTGGCTCCCGGCACTTTGGGAGGCTGAGGCAGGTACAGCACGAGGTCAGGAGTTCGAGACCAGCCTGACCAACATGGTGAAACCCCATCTCTACTAAACATACAAAAATTAGCCGGGCGTGGTGGCGCACGCCTGTAATCCCAGCTACTCAGGAGGCTGAGGCAGGAGAATCGCTTGAACCCAGGAGGCGGAGGTTGCAGTGAGCCGAGATTGCACCACTGCACTCCAGCCTGAGCGACAGAGTGAGACTCCATCTCAAAAAACAGAACAAACAAATACACCCTTCATTAGTTAAGGATAAAGATGAGAGGGGCCTGTCGTGGTGGCTCACGCCTGTAATCCCAGCACTTTGGAAGGCCAAGGTGGGCAGATCACAAGGTCAAGAGATCAAGACCATCCTGGCCAACATGGTGAAACCCTGTCTCTACTAAAAAAAAAAAATACAAAAACTAGCTGGGCGTGGTGACGCACTCCTGTAGTCCCAGCTACTCAGGAGGCTGAGGCAGGAGAATTGCTTGAACCCAGGAGACAGAGGTTGCAGTGAGCTGAGATCGTGCCACTGCACTCCAGCCTGGCAACAGAGTGAGACTCTGTCTCAAAAAAAAAAAAAAAAAAAAAAGGATAAAGATGAGGGAAAAAAAATCCACCCTCCAGTTTTTCCCCACTCCCTTGCTTTGTTGGTCCAGGCCTGTTTGCCTTCTCATTCCTCACCCTCTGTCTTTCCTTCCATGTCTTTCATCCTTACAGCAAATACTTCCCTGGACAAGAAAGCCAGATGAAACTGATCTACCAGGGCCGCCTGCTACAGGATCCAGCCTGCACATTGCGTTCTCTGAACATTACCGACAACTGTGTGATTCACTGCCACCGCTCACCCCCAGGGTCAGCTGTTCCAGGCCCCTCAGCCTCCTTGGCCCCCTCAGCCACTGAGCCACCCAGCCTTGGTGTCAGTGTCGGCAGCCTCATGGTGCCTGTCTTTGTGGTGCTGTTGGGTGTGGTCTGGTACTTCCGAATCAATTACCGCCAATTCTTCACAGCACCTGCCACCGTCTCCCTGGTGGGAGTCACCGTCTTCTTCAGCTTCCTAGTATTTGGGATGTATGGACGATAAGGACATAGGAAGAAAATGAAAGGCATGGTCTTCCTCCTTTATGGCCTCCCCCCTTTTCCTGGCCAGAGCTGGGCCCAAGGGCCTGCAAGGGAGGGGTGGAAAGGATGCGATGGAACTCTCCTCCATAGGACACAGGAGGCAGGTACGCGGCCTCCCCTTCTCATCCACAGGAGTACAGATGTCCCTCCCGTGCAAGCACAACTCAGGTAGAAATGAGGATGTCATCTTCCTTCACTTTTAGGGTCCTCTGAAGGAGTTCAAAGCTGCTGGCCAAGCTCAGTGGGGAGCCTGGGCTCTGAGATTCCCTCCCACCTGTGGTTCTGGCTCTTCCCAGTGTCCTGCATGTCTGCCCCCAGCACCCAGGGCTGCCTGCCAGGGCAGCTCAGCATGGCCCCAGCACAACTCCATAGGGAGCCTGGAGTATCCTTCCATTTCTCAGCCAAATACTCATCTTTTGAGATTGAAATCACACTGGCAGGAATGAAGATTGTGCCAGCCTTCTCTTATGGGCACCTAGCCGCCTTCACCTTCTCCCTCTACCCCTTAGCAGGAATAGGGTGTCCTCCCTTCTTTCAAAGCACTTTGCTTGCATTTTATTTTATTTTTTTAAGAGTCCTTCATAGAGCTCAGTCAGGAAGGGGATGGGGCACCAAGCCAAGCCCCCAGCATTGGGAGCGGCCAGGCCACAGCTGCTGCTCCCGTAGGCCTCAGGCTGTAAGCAAGAGACAGCACTGGCCCTTGGCCAGCATCCTACCCTGCCCAACTCCAAGGACTGGGTATGGATCGCTGGGCCCTAGGCTCTTGCTTCTGGGGCTATTGGAGGGTCAGTGTCTGTGACTGAATAAAGTTCCATTTTGTGGTCCTGGAACCTCTTTCTGTGACAGAGAATGGCTTTGCACTGCCCCCAGCAACATGGTAATGAGCGTAGGTAGGCCTGGGCTACCAACAGGAGATGCAGTTTATTTACACCAGCAGCCATGGGGGCAGAGGGAATACACAGCGTTTACAAAGTTAGCTACCTGTACAGAATGGATTACATATGCAAAAATAAAAATCTCAAGACCACAGGACAGCGTGAGCCCCACCCCCCTCCCCCAATGACCCCAGCATGCGGTAATGCCAGGCGGGTGGCCCCTGGGCATGCGGGGGGGAGTGATGCATGGAAGGAAAAGCCACCGGCCATGGAAATTAGTACAGAACCCCCCCACACACACTCAGACACAGGATACAGGGTGGACGACACCTAGCTGGGGTGGGAAGGATGGGAATTGAAACCCACACAGCCTGCTGTTAGAGGGAGGGGAGTGGGGAGCTCCTAGCCCCTGTTCAACTACATGGTAGGGGGGCACTCTCTCCCCAGAAGGAAAAGGGTTTGTTCCCTCAGGGTCCCTGCTGGACCAAGCCCATCTCTTACCCAGCCTGGGCAGGGGGCTCTGCCCTGAGGGCGGGCCAAGGAACAATGGGGAAGTTTATGTGGACAAACCAGTTCCCAAACTACCTCCCAATTCTCCCTCCTCCAACCAGAAAGGGGAAAAAGGGAGAGGCCACAGGGCAAAGAGTGTATTAGGGCCTGAGCTGCAGCTGCCTCTCAGAAGGGAGAGTGGCCCACAGCCTTCCTCCCTTCACCTTCAGCCAGACTGCCCAGACTCCCCAGACTGCATCTGGAAGCGGCTAGAGGCCTGCTGAGATCCTCCTCTCCCTCCTGCCTCCTCTCGGAGGGAGACGACGGAGGGCCAAGAATATAGAGGAGCCCAGGCCCCGGGATTTATTCTAACTCCTGCCAAAATCTGTTTGGCTTTTTAAAAAATAATCACAATTTGTGGGTTAAAAACCAACTTGCAACCAGACAGAAGCCACAATCAGAACCACCCTAGGGGGAGAGCGGAGTTCCAGACAGGGCATTGCAGCCCCATCTCTGTTGTTCCCTTAACCCTCTAGGGTCCCTAACCCGATCAGTCCAACCAGTCCTGGGTACTAACTACCCAAATGTGGGATGGCTCCTCTTGGGAAGAGGGTAGGGGACATGTCCAGCAAGTGCCAGAGAACTTGGCTCAGGGTCACCTCCACCCGTGTCAGTCAGCTCTGCTCCCAGCCCAGGTCGTGGTCCTCCAGCTTGGCTCCTGGGAGTGGTGGTGCTCGCATGGAGGGGGGACGGTACATCTCTTTAGGATGTAGACCAGGCAGGTGGGCACACTGGCATGACAGTCCCACAGAGGGACAATGACACCCCTTCCCCTCCACTGACAACCCGGGGCACAGAGGCCACCCTCTCTTCCCACCCAACTCCCAGCAAAGGGGGAGAGGCACAAGATTAGGATTTTCCTCAGAGCCCCAAACCACAAGTACAGAATAAATAACTTAAAAGCGCTAAGGAAGGGAAACAGGGCAGGCTTTGGAGGCAGGAGCGCTGAGAGGAACTGAAGCCGGTCAAGGTGAAGGGGGTGGAAGCAGCAGCTGGGAACCTGGGCTGCCCCAGTAGGGCAGTGGGGCAGGGTGGGCAGGAGGAACACGGGGCCACCCCAGGAGGGTGAGGCTGGGTCCCTTCCTGGGGCAGGGAATGAGGTAAGAAAACATTTCAAATAAAGCAGCACCGTTCCCTCTCACCTTGGGGCCCCACTCCTCACCAGCCCTGGGTCCGGGAGGAGAGGCAGGGGGAGGAATTCTGACACTTCTCCCTCTTCCTACCCTCCCTTTCCCATTCCTTGAAGCTGTAGAGGCTGGAGGCCCTTTCCTGGCACCCAACAAAAGGACAGCTCCTGCTGCCAAGGAGGCCCATGGGGACTGAGGGGAAAGGGCTGCCCCTGTGAGGGGCAGGGAAGGTGGCGGCAGTTCTGGACGCCCACCTCAGCAGACAGCACTCTGTGCCTGCCTACCCCTGGGACTGGGGGCATTTGATAGGATTCTGCACACAGACAGGACATGCCCAGCCTTGCCCCTCAGCTCCAAGCACCGGACCCATTCACATTGCTGAGGGCGGCCGAGGCAGGCCCCCTCCAGGCTCAGCTTCCAACCCACAGCCTCCCGGGTCGCCACACTGCCCCTCAGCAGGGCTTAGTCCAGTTCCTGGGGTGGGGGGCAGGCAGTGCCCTGGCACAGTGCCCAGGTCAGGCCCCTGGCCTAGATGGACATCCAGTAACTCACAGAATAAATAGGAAAACCGCCTCCCCACCAAACTTATGTCCAAGGCATAATATGTCCAGGTCTGAGTCCTGCACGCCGAGGGGTCGTGCTCCATTGCAGAGGACTTTGACACCCCCCAGGGGCGCATAATCGGATCCTCTGCCTGCCTGGCCCACCAAGCTTCCCAAGCCCCAACCCCCAGCAGCTGTCCATTTGCCAGGCTATGCCACCTGGGTGGGGGTCAGGAGAGAGGGCTCTGCTCAGCCAAAGGCTATCCCTTGCACCCAAGTCAGTTGATGTCATCATAGATGCTGGGCGTTGGGGGTGCCGGTGGCTTTGGCTTCTTCTTCTTGTTGGAACCTAGGCCGGAGGCAGTCCCTACCAGGCTCAGATGGGATTTCTTTTTCTTGGTTTTCCGTGACTCAGAGCTGTTGGTACCTGTAGAGAAAGAGACACAAGGGATGAGAGTAGGGGTGTGGCAGGAGAGGTGGCACCCCCATGGCTTTGGGCACAGAGCCCCCGGGGCCCAACTGCATCACGTACCTAGACCCCATCCCTGATTTTCACTCGTCTTGGAGGAGCCTGAATCAGAGGGTGAGAGGTCAGAGGAGCCGTCCCACTGAAGCCGGCTGATCAGGGCCTGGCTGTCAGTCATGTCAAAGCTGTCATTATCCAGGGAGCTCTCGACCTCTGGAAGGACGCTGGAAAGGGGATGAGCCAAAAAAGGGCTTTAGAGATAGTGATCATCACCCTAACTGGTCACAACCCCCCACCCTTCCTGTAGGGCCACTTACGCCGAGGGCCCGAGAAAATAAATCCGTACGGTTCGCCTCTGCTCATCTGTGTGCTGTGGGCAGCGCAGGGACCTGGTGGTGAGGCAAGGCAGGGAGGGGTCTGAGGAACTCAGGTAAAGCCCCTCCCCTCGGCAAGGCAGGAGCCATGGGCACAGACAGGGAAGGGGTGAATGCAGATTCGTCCCCAGATTGTGGCCAAAGACCTGATCATTAGAGGAGGGAAGGGGAAGGGCAGGAGCCCCATTGCTCAAGTCCAGGGGTACTCCCGACCCATGCCCATGGTGAGTGTGCAGGAAGCACCTGGCCCCCTTTCTAGGTTCTGTGCTCACCTTGTGCACATCTTCTTGGTGTGTTCAGAAATCACCCCACATTGCTGGAAGAGGAATATAAGCTGAAAGGAGGGATGGAGGGAACCTACTCTAGATGCTAGATGTTTCCTTCTGTATAAATGCTAGATAGCACAAGCAGAGATGGCCCAAAGGTGTCCAGAGCAGACGGTCCCAGGACACTATGGGCCGGGAAACCTAATTCCAGAGAGAGAGAACGATATGGCCCTGACTGCTAGGTCGCCAGCTTCCTCCCAGGCCTTGACCACTGCCTATGGCTCCAGCCTACTCCCAAGGGCCTTCTCCCTTGCCGGTCCCCCCTCACCGTGGTTAGCAGGCTGCGAAGCTCCTCCGGCCCCAGGGTCTCATAGCTGATCCCGGTTGAATTGTTATACTGCAGGAGAACCAGAGGTACAAGTTAGAGATGGGGCAGAGAAAAGAGAAGGGCAGGGGTGGAAGCAAGAATCAGTCCCTCTGGTCCCTTTCTAAGTGAGAGGCTTTAGAACGACCCTGCCATTTTCCAAGTGATTTCTCTCATCCCACCTGCCAATGGATAAGGGGTGGGACTCAGAAAGAACATAAATATGTAAGATCCAAATAGCTCATCAGTGCCTCTGGCTGTCAGCATTCTGATCCCTACTTGTCCAAATCCCCACCACCTCACAACCAGGACAATGAGAGTGAGCGTGTGAGGGGTGGCCCATACTCACCTTAAAAGGATCCGAATTGCTAAGTTCCCCTGAAGAAGAAAAAAGAAGGGGAAGGGTGTTTGATGCAGAGGTACAGACAGAGAACCCTGAAAATAACCAGAGAGGAAGTGGGGGTGACAGAAGGATCACAGGCCCTCCCTCAATTCCCCTATCCCCAGGCCCTACCTCCACCCCCCGGCAATGAGTCCCAGAAGACACAGCTAGAACCATTCCCATTGCTCTGGCTCCACTTACCATTTTTGTGTTTTAAAGACTTGGATCTTCGAGGGGAATTGGGGTTCTGGAATGGGAGATACCATAGCTTTGGGGAAAGGGTAACGATAAGGGGGAGCCGAGAACCCAGGGAAGGAAAAAAGATTTGACAAAGCAGCATCCTCAAATTCCTACTCTTCCTCCCCAATAGGAGGCCTGTCTACCCATGTGCCCTCCCCCCACCCCCCCCACCCACCACAGACACCCTCAAGCCCCCAATGACCTCAGCCTTGAGTCATGACACTCGAGGACTCCCTGCCCAAAGGGGAGGGTATCTGTCCTTTACCCATTATTTCCCCAATGCCTGCCCCGGCTCTCACCTTGTCTGACTTTCTCTTCTTGGCTGTGGGGAACAAAAGCATGAAGAGCAGGGTTTCCGTTAAGTTCTCAATCTAAAAGCATCTCAAGAAAACCATACAACAGGCCAGGCACGGTGGCTCACGCCTGTAATCCCAGCACTTTGGGAGGCCTGGGCGGGCAGATCACGAGGTCAGGAGATCGAGACCATCGTGGCCAATATGGTGAAACCCCATCGCTACTAAAAATACAAAAATTAGCTGGGCACGGTAGCACGCGACTATAATCCCAGCTACTCAGGAGGCTGACACAGGAGAATCGCTTGAACCCAGGAGATGGAGGTTGCAGTGAGCCGAGATCGCGCCACTGCACCCAGCCTGGGCCACAGAGCGAGATTCCGTCTCAAAAAAAAAAAAGAAAAAGGAAACTGCACAACTACACTCTGTCTTCATCATTCAAGGCAACAACTTGTGACCACTGTATACCCAATTCCTGCTTCCCACCTCATCCCAATGCCCCCCAGGTTTCCCCAGATCCCCAAGCACCTTTCTTCTCTGAGCCATAAGACCAGTCGTTGTCATTGATGTCATCATTATCCTCTTGGTCACTCTCAGACTTATTCATATTGTTGCTATTGGCAATCCTGCCAAGGAGAGGGAAGAGAAAGGGGCCAAGGGGAGGGAAAAGAAAGGGGTCAAGGCGGTCACCCCGCTCTGCCCCCAACTTCAGAGGCAGGTGGAGCATCTGGGGCCAAGTAAAATCCACCCTCTGTACCCTCCCAATGCCCCTGGGGGACTATCATGGCACAGGCTGCAGAGAACGGGCAGCTCTGGTTCCCTCACCGGCGGTTGGCGATTCGGCTGCTGTTCCGACCCATTCCCAGGCACTTCTCCAGATGGGGAGCAAAGCGGGAGGCGGCAATGCTGCGACTGCAATTGGGGCAAACACACTCCTTGCTCTTCCACTGGTTGAAAACCTGTCCAAAGATGTCCAACCCCGGCTGGTCCACGATCTCTGGGGACAGGAGAGGCTGGCGATCAGGGTGGGCAGGACCCTCTCCTCTTGTTCCCACCTGGGGTCCCACGGCCTCTTCAATCCCTCCCCCGGCTCACAGGAGCTCCAGGCGCTACATCTAGCACAGTTTCCAGAGAAGGAAACTCCAAGCAGTCCAAGGGAAGGGCCGGACTGCTGCTCCTTCACCCTGAAGCTCACCAAAATCCTTCATGCTATCAGGGTCCGTGTCGTCCAAGAAGAAGTAGCCACACTTGACAGCCCGATGTACCTCAAAGCAGAATCCCAAACAAGAATCCTCGACCAGGTCCGCGTATATCTCCTGAGCGATGGCCTGGGCCCCAGGGGAGAACATCTACGGTCACAAGAGTCACAGCCCCCTGGACTCTCACCAACCAAATCTGCTGCAAACTGGCCCCAGCCAAAAATCATGCTTTCTTTGCCATTTTCCCCATCTTGACTTCGTGTTCTTTCTTCTTCCTGGATCCTTGGTCTTTTCAGCTGGCTATTCCCTTTAAGGAACAAGGCTGACTACCCAAATTCCTCTTTGGTGTGGATGCCAGGTACGGCGACGGAGAGACATCAAGAGAAAGAACTGGAGGCACACGTGGGGGAGCCCTCACCTCTAGTTTGCTGTTATCCAGGCCAGACAAAGACATTTCCTCCATTTTCATTTGTAAACTCTTGTGGAGACGGCGCTCTCACTGCTCATAGCACAGCGGGCGGCAACACGGCTGCACACACAGGGGTGGGGGTGTTGTTGTGAGTCCAAGGCACCTCTGAATGCGGCCACCTTCCCTCCCCATCTCGCTGCCCAGAGCTCAGTCCTGGCATCATGGTCTCTCCCTCCCCAAGGCCCAGGCTCACTAAGTCTGGATGGTCCTTCAAGGCCTGAAACCTAAAAGGGGCCTAGTCTTTCCCAGGCCTGAGCTCAGGCCCTGGACTCCACTGCCAATCAGAGTCTGGGTCTATAGGAGGCAGCAGCTCACCCTAGGTCCCCAAAACTCAAACCCCTCTTTGATACCCATGGTGCAATGCAGCAGGGGGAGGAGAAGGAACTCCAAGGCCTCAAAGCAAACCCACAGGGTGTGGCAAAGAACTGCACAGACTCCTAAATACACCCCCCGCCTTCCCTAAAGACTCTCCTCAGAGTCACCTCTGCTTTCAGCCAGGATGTCCACTTGGGGGGGTACTGCTACCAGAAGTAGAAACGGCCCTAGGACCCTACAACCTTCACCCCACTCTGCCTTCCCTTGAAATCAGCCTGCCACTCCACGAGGGGAGCAGAGCCCACAGGAGCCTAGAGCTAAGAGACATTTCTAGCCACCATGAGCAGGAACGGGGGGAGGATGGTGGGGAGAGCCCGGTGGGGTGGCACGCCAGGAGCGGGCACTCCCCTTACCTGTTCTTCCTTTAAATAACCACCCGCCCTCCCTCAGGACCAGCCCGGAAGTCTCTCCAAGAGCCCCAAAGTCCAGGAACCCCCACCCAAGGATTCAGACACAGCACCCACAACCCAGGGCCCCTCGGAACGGTGGGTACGAGTTTCAGAAGCTGCCGGCCTAGAGTGGGGTGGGGACTGACGAATGAGCCGGGGGCACTGGGAAGGATAGGAGGCCGGGCCTCGGCTCTTCCCCCGTCCCTGCGGCACTGCTGCTGCATCATACCGACTGGGGGGAGGAGAGCCGAGCCGCCGGGGCCGGCGCCGGGCCGGGACAGACCGACCCCCAGAGAGTGGGAAGCGTCCCAGCCCCTCTCCTTCCCCGCCCGCCAGTAGCCCCGGCCGGCCGGGGAGAAGAGTCCGGGAGGGTGTCTCTATTGTCCCGGGGGCTGGGGCCTGGCTCCCTAACAAAGGCCCCGCGCCCCCTCCCCGGCCGGCCCTGCCCCGCCCAAGGGGGACCCAGACGGGGGAGAGCCGGGGGCCCCGGCCCGGCCGGGAAGCTGGGGGAAGCCGGGCGTTTCCGCGTCGGCCCGGGGGGAGGGGAAGGGGCGCTGACCCAGACCTGGGGGGAGGGGGCCCAAGCCCCGCCTTGGGCCCCGCCCCCCGCCCCCCACAGGCCCCTCCCCCGTCCCCGTCTCCGTCCCGTACTCACCCCGCCCGGGGGGCCGCGCCGGGGCCCGGCGGCCTCTCAGGGCCGCGTCCTCCGGCGGCGGCGGCGGCGGCGGCTGCTCCGGAGCCCCATGTCCGGCGGGCCGGCCTCGCCTCTCCCCGGGGCCCAGGGCCCGGGGCCGGGGGGTCGGGCCGCTCCCCCGCCTCGCCGCCTCACCGGGCGGCCATGGCCCCTTCCCCTCCCTTCTTGTCCCGTCGCCGCCTCCTCCTCCTCACCTCACCCCGCCCGCGCGCAGTCCGCGCGCCGTCCGCGCGCCCCTCCCCCCGCCCCCCACTCCAGCCCGCCTCTCTCGGGCGGGGGGTGCGGCGCGAGCCCGGAGCGCGCGCGCGTGTGCCGCGACCGGAGGATGGATGGATGGAGCGAGCGAGAACGCGAGCGTGCGCGCGCGCGCCCCTCTCCCCCTCCCTCTGCGCGGGCGCGAGGCCAAGCGCGAGCGCGCCCCAACCTCCTCCTCTTCCTCCTCCCGCCCCTCCCCAACACCCCGCCCTCCCCCTCCCTTCCTCTTCCTTCTTTCGCTTTCGCGCGCCCAGCGACTGCTCGCGCCTGCTAGGAGGGCCCGAGCGCGTGCATCTGCCCCGCGGCCGCAGCTCGGCAGCATTTGCTCCAGGGGGCGGGGACCGGGAGGGGAGGAGGGGCGCCACGCCGCCGTCCAAAGTACCGGCGGACGGGGACGGGGGCGGGGAGATGGGCGGGGCCTTCGCGGACCTCCCCGACCAATCGCCGGGAGGCCTCGGCCCGGGAGGTCCAATAAGATTGGGGTGGGTGGGGCGGCGTTCAAGGTGAGGTGCGCGGTGCGCTGGGGGCGGAGACGTGCCGTCCCGGCCGGCACGGGGGCGGGGGCAGCGGGTGGCGTCGAAAGAGAGCGCCGGCTGCCAGCCGAGCCTGGGACGCCTTCCGGCCCAGGCTCCCCCGCCCTTCCCTCGGGGCTCCCCGCTCTCTCCCGTCCACCCTCCGCTCCCCCCTTTACCCCGAGGCGTGCAGCCACTTCTGTGAAGAGGCCAGACTTGAAGTGGGGCGCAGTTAGGACCTCGAGGCGGAAAGCCCGTGGAGCCGAAGGGGCTCGCCCGCGCCTCAGTTCTCCCGGTTTCTGGGCGGGTCTCAGCCCACTCCAGGCCTGCGGACCAACAAGCGGCCGAGATGAGGGTCCGCTGCTGAGGTCGGAGGCCGAGCTGCGCCCTTCTGCGCGGAGCGCCCTCCCCGCCCCTCGTCCTAATTTAGATCCCACACCTGCTCGCCTTTCCTGCTTCCGGAACCCACGCTGGACCCCCCACCCCTCAGACAGCCTGCTTGGCACTGGCCAGATCCTTGCCCCGACCCAGTGCTGTTCCCCTGGGTGCTGCGTGTCCCTGTGCTCACGCTCTCAGTCCCTCTTTACCTTAGGAAGGGGCAGGCCTTTTCCCAGCCGCGGTGGATGGCTGGATTGGCGCTTTCATCTCGGTTACTCTGTGTGTGGTGTCCTGGAACGGTTGTGTGACAGCCCTCTCCCCTCAAGAGATAAGATTAAAAAGGAGGATAGTCTGAAATCACATACTTGGAGCCATCTTTGGTTTTTAGTTTTCAGCAAATACTTATTTTTTTCTCACCGATTTGTCCTGAGAAACAGCAAACATTTATTGAGGCGATATTCCTGAGTAGTTCAGATCAGGCGTCTGATTTGAATTTAAATCGTTGGGCCTAGCAAATGAGTTTCCTCTGCCTCAGTTTCCTCTGTTGTCAGTGGGCATAATGATAGTCCTATCTCCTTGCGTTGCTGTAGTGATTAACAAGTCAGTGCATGTGAAACTCTTAGCTCTGTGTAAGTGCTTGGTAAATCTTAGCTGTTATTCTTACGGTGCTCCAGGTGCTGGGATAAAAGATGATATAAGACAGGTGTGCTTCTTCAAGAAGTTCACTGTCTTGTCGATAGACAGACAGGTAGGATAATAATTGCAAAATAGTGTGACGAAAACAGCAGAGAGATAGAGAACAGAGGTAGCCAAAAGGAGACATCAAATGATGTAAGAGAGTTGGTCAAGAAAGGCTTCTTGGGCAGGGTGCGGTGGCCCAGGCCTGTAATCCCAGCACTTTAGGAGGCCAGGAGTTCGAGACCAGCCTGTAAAAATGCAAAAATTAGCTGGGCATGGTGGCGGGCTCCTGTAATCCCAGCTACTCAGGAGGCTTAGGCAGGAGAATCGCTTGAACCCCGGAGGCGGAGGTTGCAGTGAGCTGAGATTGCGCCACTGCACTCCAGCCTGGGCAAGAGAGCGAGACCGTCTCAAAACAAAAAAGAAGAAAAAGAAAAACTTCTTGTAGAGGGAGATGAACCAGGTGAAGATAGGCCAAGAAGGCATTGGACATCCCCAACTGGAAGCTTCAGAAGCATGGATCAAGCTGGAACAGAGGAGTGGGTGGCGGAGCAGCAGGAGGTGAGCAGGCTGGATCATACAGGACAAAGCGAAGTAGGTGCTGAAAAGTTTGTGGGCTTTAGCTTGTAAGCCGTGAGGAGTCCTCAAGGGGAATCATTCACCAGACTTACATTTTTACTAGATCATGCTGCAGTGTGGTCTGGAGAATCATTTAGAAGCAGTAGGTTTTTTGTTTTGTTTTTTTAGACAGCATTTTGCTCTGTCACTCAGGTGCGATCTCAGCTCATGGCAACTTCTGCCTCCCGGGTTCAAGCGATTCTCATGCCTCAGCCTCCTGAATAGCTGGGATTACCGGCGCATGCCACCACGCTTGGCTAATTTTTGTTTTGTATTTTTAGTAGAGACAGGGTTTCACCATGTTGGCCAGGCTGGTCTCGAACTTCTGACCTTAGGAGATCCGCCCGCCTCAGCCTCCCAAATGCTAGGATTACAGGCATAAACCACTGGGCTTGGCTAAAAGCAGTAGGTTTTTGTTACTGATTGAGGTGTGTGGAGGAAAGGAGAGGGAGGTCTTGAAAACACCTTTAACTAGGATGGGGAACTCAGGGGAGGACATAGGAGGACACAGGATGACTTCAGTCTGGGATATATTGAGGTTACTGTGGGATCAGCTGATGGAGACCCGAAAGGTGGTTGAACTTAGATCTGGCACAGAGAAGTAAGCTGGGTCTTCAGGAACTTCAACAACATAGCCTCAACCTTCGTTTTCTCTTATCTCCCGCCTCCTTTTCAGGAATTCTTCACTCCAGTGATACTGATCTGTTTCTTACCTAAATATAACCAGTACATTCTGCCCTAAGGAATTTGCGCCACGGCCAGAAAATCCTCCTGGCTTCTCCCTGTTTACCTAAATCCTTCCTCATATCCCCACCCATGGCCATCCTCATACCAAACCTCTTTACAACTAGACTGTACTATTCATTCTGTGCTTGGCCTGGGCTGTTCTGTGGTGGTGACCTCTTTGGGCACGTGCCCAGTCTCCACAGTTAGCACCAGTTAATAAACACTAAGGCCTGAGCTGGTCCTGACTCTGGGTGAGGCCCTGGGGTTACAGCAACAAGCAAGAGAGACACACAAACCTTGTCCTAGCGCAGCTTACAGCCTAGCAAGGCCTGATGTGAAGGAAATAAGGCCTGAGTGTGAAGG
This sequence comes from Nomascus leucogenys, assembly GCF_006542625.1. Classification (NCBI taxonomy): domain Eukaryota; kingdom Metazoa; phylum Chordata; class Mammalia; order Primates; family Hylobatidae; genus Nomascus; species Nomascus leucogenys. The sequence continues at coordinate 31,958,031 of NC_044399.1, read as the reverse complement.
CATTCAGGCTGCTGAAGAAACATATAGTGTGGAGACCCTTTTTCTCAGGAGTTCAGGGAAGGAAGTGGTCTTTTAAGTGGAGCCCTGAATTAACTAGGCAGAGAGAACACCATGTGTATAGGCCCTGGGAGAGAGCATGTTATGTTCGAGACATGAATGATCAGTGTGGCTAGAGTCGGGGCAGGGCTAACGGGCAGCAGATCCCCAAGGGCCTTGTGGGCCAGACTTACCCACTCAACAAATCTTTCTTGAGTGTCAAATGTATATCAGGCAGTTTCAGGTGCTGAGATTACTGTAATGAACAAGCAGATAAGGTGTCTTCTACTTGGGGAGATAGATAATAAACAAATACATAAACAAGAAGATGGAGGAGGCCTCTCCAGAGCAGGTGGTTGGGAAAGGCTTCTCTGTGAGAGGACATGTTAGTTGAGGCCTAAAGAATGAAAAAAAAAAAAAAATCAGGTATGTGTAGGGTTGGAGGAATAGCCATCTGGGCAGAGAGAACAGGTGCCAAGACCCCGCAGGTAGGCATGTTTGAGGAACAGAAGAGATCACTTGGTTGAATCGTTGTAAGTGGTTAGGAAGAGCAGGGTGAGAGAAGATAAGAGAAGGAATGCAGGAGCCAAGCCTTGTAGGCCCATGGTAAGACATGGTAAATTGTCAGTACAGAAATAATCAGATTTATTTCTGAGATAACTTTGGCTGCCATGTGAAGAATGGGCTGTAGGGGGCGAGAGTGGAAGCAGGAAGACCAGCTTTAGGAGGTCTTTGTAGAAGTTGAGCAATAATGGTGGCCTTAAATACGATGGGAGTGGCAACTGTGGGAGCCACCCTGTGGGAGGGGTCAACGGATTTGAGACAGCTTTAGGAAGTGGAATGGAGAGGTCTAGGTGATTGAACCTCGAGGTGAAAGGGAGAGAAGAGTCAAGGCCAATACTCTGCTTTCTAGGTTGAACGACTAAGCGTTTGGTAATCATTTCGGTTCTTGAGGTATGAGATGTCTGCAGGATATCCCAGGGGATGCAAGGGTGTCTACACAGGTCTGCAGCTTGGAAGAGCAGTCTCTGTCGGCACCACCTTTCAGAATGGTTGCCTGTGGGCGATAATGGGAGGTTGAAGGGAGAGACATGAACACCTGGGATAAAATGAGGAAGAGCTGACACCAGCAGAGTAGACCAAGAAGGCAAAAGACAGACAAGTGTTCACCAGATGTAATGAACATGTTGGTGACCTTAGCAAGGAGACTCAAAGGATGGTGGTAAGTGGGAGGCGAAGAGGAGCAACAAGCTTTTTAGAAGTTTGGCCAGTATAGGATAGGGGCAAGGGCTGGGAGAGAGTTCTCAGACAGGACCTGGGTCTGCAGCCCTTTGAGGTTCCACGAACCCAGCCAAGGCCTGCGCAGGAAAGAGTGTCTTCCCTTAATCTCAGAGAGCGAGTCATCTCAGCCTAGCCCAGCCCAGCCTGCTTCCCATCAGAGGCCTAGATGGTCTTAGGAAAGTCATCCTTAACCCTTAACCTTTAACCCGGGGTGGAGCTGAAGGCTCAAAGTGAGAGCGTGCTCCCTCAGCTCCCTCAACTCCCCACGATAAGCCCTACACTAGGAAGGTTTGCATGCCCAGGGCGAACCCTTGACCCTAATAGTTCATCACCTCCAATTCCCCGACCATGTACTTTGGGTGAAAATGCATTTGTTCTCCAACTTCTCAGAGTCTTTAGTGGTCTCACAACCCAAGGTGAACAAATGGAATTGAGAAAAGGGCAAGAACAGTAGCACAGAACAATGTGAAGGTAGGTTGCCTATGGAATCTTTAGGGAAGAGGAAGATAGTTCTAGGAAGAAAAGGCAAATTGGCTTCAAGCATTTTTATAGATCAAACCTGTTGGGTCACCCCTGTGAACCTTCATTGATTCCAGTGACCAGACAGCAGTCAAACCTTTGTTTTTCACTTTATTATACAAAAAAGGGAAAACAAAACTTCCACAGTTGGCTTTAAGCATAGGCAGACACCTCTAAGCCACTCCCTCCCACCTCCCATGATACAAATTCAAGTTGCGGTTGTTGTTGAATCCTACAAAACACTCCTTAAATATTAGAAAAAAAGTTGGGGGCGGGGATGGGGGTCTTCCCACCCCAGCCATCCCATCCCAGTGCCAAAATGCACTCAAGAGTGACCTCTTACAGCACCAACACCCCCACCCTGACAGTCCTGTTTGTACTGTAAGAATTTTTCAGTTTTTAAAACAGGAAAGAAAAAGTGCCCCATTCAAAGTTGTTTTTAAATGAAAATACATTCCACTGAAACACAACAGTGTAGGGGCATCCAAATAGGAAACTGGGGTTCTTTGCAGGGCTCTTGGGAAGAAATAGAACCTATAAACCCCTGTTACTTAATTCCAGGATTAGGACAAAGGAAGGGGAATGGGAGTGGGGAGTGTCCCCCCCCAGGCCTCCCCACCCCCAGCACCAAGGTCCAAGGCAGAGACTGTCTGCCTTCTTTTGGGAGAGGGACCCACCAGCCTCTCTGGGACCAGGGCCCTTCACCGTTCCTGCTCCACCTCCGTGGCAGAGTTCCCGCTCTTCCCCCATTCCTTGGCTTTCATTCAGAGGGGGAAGGTGGAAAAGCACCAAGCCCCAATTTAATAGGTCATTGACATGACCATAAAAAAACCCCCCAAATTTAGTCAACAAAAAAATAAGAACTACAGAGATAAGGTGGCTTGGCTTATTAAGAGTCAAGGAATCAAGGTACCAAAAAATATGGGAGATGGCTGGGAAGAGTTAGAGACAGCTGCAGATGCAGCTTTTGCAGACTTCTTGCCCAGCTGTGGGGTTGGGGGAGGAGGGAGCAGACCTGAGAAAGTAAAGGAAATAGGGGGTGGTGGGAGGATTCAAGGAAGGCTGGAGGGATGTGTAAGTTAGGAGCTCCCAGCACATTTCTTGAAGCCCAGGTTCTGAGCCTAGGGTGGCCAGGCTTGGCCTCTCAGATGAACAGGGGAGGCCTTTTCCACCAAATACAAGCTTTAAGCTTCACACCATCTTGCCTGCCTTTCCGCCTTCCTGCTGGACAATGGAGACCAGCAGCTTGGATGCATGTGACTCTGGCAGAGGGAGCCTGGTCTGGGAAGCATCCGAGAGTGGCTTCAGCACACTCCCCCTAATGGAATCAGAGACTGGGCAAAACAGAGGATGTGGAGAACGGGGCAGCCTCAGCCTGCTCCCACCAGGGTCAACATCTCCCGGCCCTCACCGACCCTTTTTCCAGATTCACAACAAACTGATGTGGGCTCTAGGACAGACCCCCTCACACACACACACACACACTCACACTCTCTCTTTTGCACACATCCACAGCTGCACCCATGCTATATACAGGAACACACATACACATACTCTCTTCCACACACATCAAGACCATTTTTAAAAGGTTCCAAACCTACCCCTAAACCCTCCCTCTCCCAGAAATGACAACAGAGACGGCAGCCGAGATCGGTAGGAAACGTCTCGTTGACAGCTCAGAGCTTAAAAAAAAATATATACACATATATAAAAAACACTTCTGCCCCCTCCCCCATGAATGGGTCCAGGCAGCTCCTTCCTGCAGGGGGCAGGGGAGAGGGCCACCAGGGCAGCGCCTGTTTTCTTGAAGGCACCGACCCTCCTCTCCCCATGTTCCCTGCCTCCAGTTCCAATGCAGAGGTCCAGGTGGCAGGCCCCTCTGGGAAGGAATGGGTCTTCCCCAAGCTTCTACCCCACCTTGGATTGGGCCGCAGGTGTGGAGGGCCTCATCAAACTCTTTGGGACCCCCCACCCCCACTCTCCGGTCCATTGTCCATGCCGGAACCGCAAGTGCAGAAGTGGGTGGGGTGGGCCAGGCTGGTCCGGTGCTGGCTTAGTCTGATAGTTGCTGTCCCTGGAGGAGGACCCCCAAGGGCTGATGTCTCTGAGGCTGCAGAGTCCTGGCCTGGGCTCCTCCGGCCCCCTACCCCCACCGTATTTTTTTTTTTTTAAAGAAAGAAAGAAAGTGGGGGAGGCCAGGGGGGCAGGGGACAGAACATGGGGGAGAAACAAAGGTGGTCAGTTGGGGAGGGGAGCTCCTGGGCTCTCCCTGGCTGCCCTGGCTGGGGTGGGGCTGAGCCTCAGTTGGAGTCAGAGTCTGAGGAGTCCCCTGAGGAGGAGGAGCTGGAGCTGCTGCCCTCGGACTCGTTGTCTTCATCCTCATCATCATCCTCATCGTCGTCTTCGTCCTCGTCATCCTCTTCATTCTGGGGGGTGAGAAAGGATGTGGAGTCACCAGGTGGCCCTCCTGGCAGGACTCCCCTCCCCTCCCACTATGCCCTGTCTGCCCCACCTCGTCCCCATCCTCGCTCTCGTCCTCACTGCTGGACTCAGAGGAGTCACCGCCATCTTCAGAGGAGTCCCCATTCTCATCATCTTCCTCTTCTTCATCCTCGTCCTCGTCATCCTCATCCTCTTCATCATCCTCCTCGGACTCCTTGGAGGGACGGAGGCACATCAGTGGTCTCTGGTCTCTGCCCAGCCATTCCAGGCAGTGCCCCCCGCCCCCCCGCCCCGGCCCCATGCCCCTGCATCTGGGAGGGGCTCCTTACCGACTTGGACTGCAGAGTAGTCCGGCTGGATTTGGGGTTTGGGCCTCGCAGCTTGGTCATGCTCTTACGTTTCTGCAGGATGGGGACACAAAGGTGGCAGCCATGAGTTCCAGACACCCCTGAATTCCCCCACCCCTACCCCACTGCTGCTCTGCTCCCAGACTCACGTTGGAGATGTACTCTTTATATGCTGCACGGTCCTGGGGAGACAGGCTCTGGGGGAGACAGAGGTGGCAAGGGTTGGAACACAGCCAACTGCTGCTGACTGAGCATGCTGGCCCAGTGCTACGCAGTGGGCTGAGCATTTATATATCATCACCCCATCTTACCCCACCCAGGCTCCCTAGATTTTGGGTCTCTGAAGAGAGCCCCTGGGATCTGAGAACACAGCTCTAATTTTTTTTTTCTTTTTTCCTTTTGAAACAGGGTCTTGCTCTGTCACCCAGGCTGGAGTGCAGTGGCACAATCTCAGCTCACTGCAGCCTTGACCTTCCCAGGCTCAAATGATCCTTCCAACTCAGCCTCCAGAGTAGCTGGGACTACAGGCATGTGCCACCACACCATGCTACCTTATAATTTTTTGTAGAGACAGCAGTCTCACTATGTTGCCCAGGATGGTCTTGAACTCCTGGCCTCAAGTGATCCTTCATACCTTGGGCTCCCAAAGTGCTAGGATTACAGGCATGAGCCACTGTGCTGGCCCAAACGCTAGTATTTCTGCTTCTGATGCCCAGAGTCCTTCTCTAAACCACTAAGACTGTTGGTTTTCACATTTTCCTTGTTGCTCTACGCAAATGGAAGCTCCTATCAGAGGCTTCCTCACTCCAAAGAAGTGCCCCCGTGATGAGTCAGCCTGGCATCATCAACCACACCCCAACATCAAACCCTTGAGCCACCGATGAGGTAGTGGGGCTCACCAAACTCCTGAAACGGCAAATCCCCACAATCTTCCTGGGTCCTTGGCCAACCTGCCTTGGTGAGTGGGAAGGACACAGGTGATTCTTTCCACTTTACAGATCTGACTACTCAACCAAAGCACAGAGGGGAAGCACAAAGGCCAGGAGTCTAGGAGAGGTCCCGTGGTCCCGGATGGGGGAGGAAAAGGCAGTCTGATTTGGATTCTTCTACTTACTGTGTGACCTTGGGCAAGTTACTTAACCTCTCTGAGCCTTGGTTTCCTTATTTTTAAAAAGGTGATAGTGGCTGCAGACGGTGGCTCAAGCCTGTAATCCCAGCGCTTTGGGAGGCCGAGGTGGGCGGATCACATGAGGCCAGGAGTTCGAGACCAGCCTGCCCAACATGGTGAAACCCCATCTCTACTAAAAACACGAAAATTAACCAGGTGTGGTGGTACGCGTCTGTAGCCCCAGCTACTCTGGAGGCTGTGGAAGGAGAATCGCTTGAACCTGGGAGGTGGAGGTTGCAGTGAGCCGAGACTGCACCACCGTACTCCAGCCTGGACAAGAGAGCAAGACTGTCTCAAAAAATAAAATAAAATAAAACATAAAAATAAAAGGGTGATAGTGACTGTTATCCTGAAGGATTGCAAGGGCATGGAATGAAATCATGAATGAGACCAGCCAGCACAAGTGGGTGGATGGGCCAGGCTGGGCTGGTGCTGGCTTAGTCTGATGCCTCCCTGTTCTTTCCAAGGGTCCCTTGCCCTCTCACCTTGACCCAGAGGTCCAGGTGCACCTTGTACTGCTTTTGCTGCTCCTCGGCCAGCTTTTTATAGTGCTCCTTCTGGCTCTGGGAGATGCGCTGCCAGCGGCTGCCGATCTCCACCATGCGCTCCTTCAGCGGCAGGTGGTTCAGCTCCCCATTGGACAGCAGCTCCTGGGAGAACTTCTGGTAACCGTTCCTGGGAGGTGGGGGTGGTACAAGGAGGGTCAGGACCCCAACAAAGCAGCCGTCCAGCCCTGACCCTCCCCCACCTCCAGGGCAGGCTCCAACCCCCAGGCTCACATGGGAGGCTTCTTGGGTTCTCCCTGGAATTTCATCTTCTTGGAAGAATTTGTAGCAGCTGGAGGTGCCCGCATCTCACTCAGCTCTCTCTGGAGGGAGAAAGGTCACACTCACCCCCCAGTCCCACCCCCAAAATACTGCTGCCTTCTGCCCCATGCCATCAGCACCTTAGCTGGCTGTCTTTTTCTGTGCCGGGGAGGAGGAGAAACAGGTAGCTAGTGAGCAACTTCCTGACAGCTCACATCTGAGGCAGGCACCACAGTTTACAAGTGCTTTCACAACTGCTCGCATCCCCCGAGTCAGCCTGGAGGTTAGCAATGTCACCCCCACCTTACTGATGAGAGACAGGGGTTCAGAGAAAGAAGCTGGGACTTGCTGAGGGTCACAGACCAAGGCTGGGCCTTCTTGCTCAGAGCTGCCCAACCAAAGGGGAGTTCCCGAGCTTTCAATGAATGGGGGGGCCCCGGCCCCATTCCTACCTCGTATCGCTTTTGGTCTTCGGCTGCCTTCTTAATCCACATCAGTTTCTCCTTCTTTTCCATGTTATTCCAGGTCATTTCCATGGCTTTCAAGGCCTTCACCCGGTCATTCTGGGGACCGATAAGGGTATCAGCCGTGGGAGGGGTCACCCGGGGCTAGAGGCTGCAGTACTACCCTTTCCCACCCCTGTCACCTTGAAGCGGGCCAGGTAGTCGCCGATAACGCTCTGTTGCCAGATCTCTTCAGCTCTCTTGGGGGACTCGGGCAGCTTGCCCCGTTCCTCGCGCTCCCCACCGGGCTTCCTCTCCGACTGAGCCTTGAGCGCCGCCTCCCGGGCCTTGTACTTGGCCTGCGGGGATGGCCCGGGCGTCAGCCTTCCACCCACCCCCAGGGGGCGCGCGCTCCCCACGCAGCAGCCCAGGCGCTCCCGCCGGTGGGCAGAGGCGGGCAGAGGCGTGGGCTGGTGCAGATGTCTCCCGCCTGGGGCTCGCCCCCGCCTGGCCTGCGGCGCTCAGCTGACAGCTTCCCGCCTTCCGGCTGCTGAGCGCCAGCCCCACGTCCCAGCCCAGGCACCGCGTGGCTCAGGCGGCCAGGGGCGAGGTGGCACGGCCCGCCAAGGGGAGGAGGGGACCCTGGCAGCCCCCCTGGGGGCACAGCGCTCTGCCAGGCAGCCTGACCTTCTTCTTCTCAGACAGGTCGTTCCACATTCGGGCCAGCAGGCGGGTCAGCTCGCTCTCGGAGAGCTCAGGCCGCTCCTCCTGCAGCTGCCGCCGCTTCTCCTCCGAGAAGATGAACATGGCCGACACGGGCCGCTTGGGCTTCTCGGAGCCGCCCTGTCCAGGTGCAGAGGGTCGGGGTCCGTGGGTGCTGCCAGGGAGCCCAGTCTTGCCCACCCCCGCCTGCGCGGCCGCACCCTCTGCCCACCTTGCCCCCTTCCTGGGCTGGCTTCTTGGAGGCGGGGCTGGTGGCCTGCTTCTTGTTGATGTTCAGCATCTTCTCTTCCCCCAAGACCCGCTGCTGCTCCTCCTCGGGCAGGCTCTGGACAGGAAAGAGGAGCACGGGGCTGCATGCCTGGCACCCAGACTGCATGGTGCCCTATCTCCAGGGGCTCACCAGGGCTCTGCCTGCCAAGTCCCAGTTCTCTCTGCCCACTGCCCCACCGGAGGAACACTCACCTCGAGGAAACGGAGCAGCTCCACCTCGTAATCTTTCTTTTTCTGGGAAAGTGAGTGGAGTCAGGATCAGTCTGGAGACAGTGTCCCCACAGACCCTGCAGTACTCCGAGGACAGTGACCTTCAGTGGGCCTCCAGAGCCTGGGTGTGGGCTGGACTCCCTGCCTGGACGGGCTCAGTTGCTAAGCCCAGCCCAGCCCCACACCGTATTGGAGGCAGGTACCAAAGGCAGGTACCCAAGGCACACGACACCAGGGACTGACTGGCCCAAGATGGGATCAGACCTCATGCTTCAAAACCCCAAGGCAGGGTGGCCCCTGCCACAGCTCACCTGGTCACACTTCTTGTGATAGGCATCCTTCTCCTTCTGGGACAGCAGCTTCCACTGCTGGCTGCACAGCACCATGCGCTCCGTGCTGGGCACGTCCTTCATGTTGGCCATGAGCTCTGCGCAGTACAGCGAGTAGCTGTTCCTATCAGAGCCGCAGGGAGAGAGGTGCAGCTGTCAGCGAGCAGGGCAGCAGGCCTTCTCACCTGCAGAGCCCAACCCAACCTCCCAGCTGCCCACTCGCCCATCCACCCCAGGGCAGCGCTCACGGAGGTGGCTTGGTGGGTCGCCCGTCAAACTTGTCCTTGAGCTGGCGTTCAGCCTTGGTGAGGGTGGACTTGGTGATACCCTCCTCACTGATGTTCAGCTCTGGGTGCTTCTGGATATAGTCTCTCATGATCTCCTGCAGAGCCAGGTGGGGGGATGGAGGGCAATGGGGTGTGGAGTTAGCTGGGGCAGGGGCAGGGGGAGAGCCGCTGGGGAGGGCAGGCAGGGAGCAAAGCTGGGGGTGGCTGCGCGTCAGTGGTGTCACACGAGACGTGGTGCCCTGCCCTGCCCTAGCCTGAGATCTCATGGGGGTTGGGGGTGGGGAAGGTAGGGGCAGAGGTGAGGGGCCCAGAAGGCCCCTCCCTCAACAGAGGGATGGGGAGTGACACCTCCCGCAGAGTGCGGTGGCCACGGAGTTGGAGGGCAGGCTCGTGAAGAGCCGGACGGGGAGGAGCGCAGCGGAAGCCTAACCTCGTACTCCTTCCGCTGCTCCAGGGCCTTATGAATCCATTTCAGCCTCTTTTTGTCCGAGAGCTGAGACCACTGCTTCCCCAGGGAGTCCTTCACCTCCTTCGTAGTGGCCTGCAAACCAAAAGCCGTCAGACACGCACAGGCAGCCAGGGGCAGGGGGAGGGGGGAAGGGGGAAGGGGGCACAGAGGCCCCCGCCCCCTCAGGCCATGGGAGGTCACATCAGTGTCCCCCACAGGCCAGGAGGGGAAGGCGGAGAGGCGGGGATCCCGCCTGGGTGCAAGGGGACTGGCTCATACACGCACGCACACACGCACACACTCGCACGCCAGCTGGCCCGGGCCCTGTCCATGCAGCCCACCCCTGGGAAGGGGCCTCCTCTCCTGCTCCCCTGCACCGTGCCCGGCCGACCTGGCGCGGCTCCCCCCTGGCCACAGCCGTGCATCCTCCACCCCCAACCCTTGGCCAGACACTCACATCTGGCCGCACTTTGAGATACACCTTCTTCTCGTGGGTGTACCACAGCTGCTGGGGGGTTTTGGGCTTCTCTGGGATGTCCGATTTCTTGGCATTCTGGATTAGGTCGGGGTGATCCTCCCTAGCCAGGACATGGGGAACAAGGATCAGCAGGGGACGCTGCCAGGGCAGACTCAAGCTAGCTGCCCCACCCACCAAGCCTCCTGGGCCTTTCAGCTGGGACTCAGTGGGACGGTGGCTGCCTGCCTGTCTCTGCCCCTGAGCATGGCACACCAGGGCTCACATGTGACCCATCCTCTTCCATGCCTCAGATATGGCAAACTCAAGGCTCTGGCCAGGGTTAGCCTATTCTGCTGCCCCCAGTGCCCCGTGGCCCTCCTCTGGGCTCCACTGCCTTACCTGAATCGGGCCAGGTTTCGCTCGAACTCCTGTTTCTCTCTCTGGAAGTCCTGAATATATTTCATCTGGGGGGAGGAGGGGATGGGGTCACCCAGGACCCAAGGGTATCTCACCCTGAGCTATGAAGGCCACCCAGACCCCTCCTCGCTGGCTCTTCTGCCTCCCACACTGTGATGCAGAGAGTGGAGGCTGGCGCCCTGCCTGCCTCCTGGCGGGACTCACCACAGAGCATACCTGCTGGCTTCTACCACAGATGGTGGGAGCTGCAGGGGTCGCCCAGACACTGAATCCTACATCATATTCTCTCCTTCTGAGCGAGAGTCCCAGAAGGGGGCCATGGCATTACCCACGGTCACACAGTGCGCAGTGTCAGCGATGAAGCTCCCCCACTCATTTCTCCAACACCACAGAACTCTCACACAGTGGTGTCGGGTGCAGGCCTTGCTCCTGTCACTCCCTCTTCTCACTGTCTGTGGCAGCTGACATTAGTCTGTCCCCTTGTAGGTAGCCTCTACATAGGGCCAGGGCTGGGCTGAGTCCTGTTTCCAAGGCATGAGGGGAGACTGTATGGAGGGGAACCCAGAGCGAGTTCTTCCAATACAAGTCTCAGCCAGCTACCCTGCATCTTCCTGCCCAGTTCTGACACCATCACCTTCTCTTTCTCCAGGATCCCGGCTGTCTGGCCCCTCCAGCCCTCCCTCCCTCAGCCCACTCATTCTCTCCCACCACTTGGCTTCCCTTCCCTTCATCACCCCCTTTTTAGCCTCCCCATTCTCACCTCCCTCCCTCCCTGCATCTTTCCCCACTTCTCCATAGTCTCCCTCTTGTTCCTCCTTTCCAATGTCTCTTTCTCTTCCTCATCGACCTTCTCTCTTGGCTCCCACACAATGTCCATCTCTTCTTTCGTCCTCGCAGGCTCACAATGGTGGCACTGGTAGGTGCCAGGGGCTCATGGCAATTGAGCCTAACCCCTGCCTCTTATAGAAGCACCACGCATGGACAGGCAGTGCTCCTTTTCCACAGTTCCCACAGAAAACCAGAAGCAGAGCTCAGCCTCCTCCTTCCCCAATCTGTCCTCCTCAGACAAAACAGTTTTAGAGCTGGAGGGCACCACACAGACCTGGCTCACCTCACATAAACACCAGGCCCACAGAAGTGAAATGACTTACCAAAGGCCCCATACACAGCAATTCAGTGGCAGAGCCAGGAGAACAGGCCCAAGTCTTGTGTCCCCCAGGACAGCACCTTGTCCACTCTACCAGTTTCTTCTGGTCTTCCCTGTCTCTGACTCTAGAGCTTGGCCTCTCCCTCCCATCCCATGAGAGTGTTTGGGTGTGTGCAGTCAACTGTCCAACATCCTCATCAAAGGGTTCAACAGTTCCAGCAATCCATACCCCTCTCTGCTTGGGCGGTGGTTGCAGACAGCTGGCTTCTTTTTTGGATACAGCACCAAGGGCATGTGAGTCTGCAGACAGGGTATGCCAACCAGGAAAAAGGGCTACTCATAGCATGGCAGCGGCCAGTGCCCCTTTTTGAGAACTGGCTATGTATGACTTTGTTTCCTCTCCAAGCAGATGTGCTTCTTGTCTTTCCTGCTGCCCTTCCCCATCTATCCCTGGCTCTGTCTCCTTGTCCAGTGTTTCTTCGTGTCCTCTGTCCCCATCCCATCTTCCTCGTGTCCCATCTGCAGGCTCCTCCAATGTTTTGCTGCCTATCTCTGGGAGGGACCTCCTGAGCTCTGTGACTGCAGCCCTGCCTGGCAGGCTTGGGCAACCCTTCACCCAGAGTTAATGCTTTGATGGTCTGGGACAGTGCCCGACTTCTGCAAGGAACAGTATGAGGCCAGGAGGGACAATGTGTGTCCTTGAGTGAACACATATGTGCGGAGAAGGAAGTGCACTTCACAGGTGGACGTGGCAGTAACAGCACTGGACTGGGACTCTAGGGCACTAAATCCTGCTCTAGCATCAATAGTTGTGTCACCCGGGACACTTAATCTTCCTGCACCTCAGTTCCTTGCCCACAAAACTGGGATAACCTTTTCCTGGGGTTACCTTTATAAAGACATTGCAAGTATCAAATGAGACCATGACGGGAAACATCATAGAGGGTGAAGAAGTGCTGTGCAGCCTAACAGTGAGGATGGGTGTATGGAGGAGAGACAGCTTGATGAAACAGAATGCTGTGGTTTTTCTGTAGGGGGAAAGGTTGGTCTGAGCACCTGCTGTCTGGTTTACATCTGTGATGGTGCCTGTGCCTGACCGTGTGTGGGCCAAGGAAGGGGCGATCAGGTGTGGCTGCCCAGGACCTATTCTGCTGTGCTGACTCACCCTCGTCCCTGATGCCAGGTTTCTCCAAGGCCTACCTCCAACTGACCCACACCACGCCAGCTGCTCCCAGCCTCTCCCCTCCTCCCACCTTAACTCTCCTCCCCCCCCACCTTCTTCTTCTCCGGAAGCTCCTTGTATTTCTTGGACAGAATCTTGGTTAGGTCCAGGTTGCTCATCTCAGGGTGGAGTTTCGCATACTTGGCCCGCTTCTCCATGAAGAAGCGGAAATAAGGGGTCAGGGGCTTCTTTGGGAAGTCTGGGTGTTTCTGGAAAAAGGGACAAGGACACAGTGGAGGTCAAATACATCCGTTCTTTGGACCTTTCCTCCCATACCCATCATGCTCCTCCTCCTAATAACTCACCTTGAGTTTTTTGCCTTTGTAAGGGTTTTTAACATGTTCCTGAGCATCGAGGATCAATTCTGTCAATGTACGGAACTTCCTCACCTGGAAGAAGAGGGGTGGGAGGAAGGGGAAGTTGGGAAAAGGAAAATGCCACACAGTAGCATACCCCCATCTTATAACGGGTCTCTTCTACTCTTTACTAGACTAAATTTAGCAAAAAAGAGCAGAGGCCAACAGCCAAATGAAGCAGGCAGCACGACACCCAGGCACTGGCCCATGCCTACCGCAGAGGCCCAGGCAGTCAGTACACACCAAAGGCCAGCAACAAGGGGACTAACTGACCTCAACCTGGTTGTCCGTGCTAGCACCTCCATCAATCTCAGCACAGCTCAGGCTGTTCAGCTCAAGACCACTCAGATAGAAAGTGGCATAACTTTAAGCCAGTGCTGTCAACCGTGCCACCTCCCAAAACGCAAAGGGGCAGGTAGAAAGCTAACGGGAGACCACATGAACGCCTCTCCTGGTCTCTTTCCTTCCTGTTTACAGCCTGTTTCACTTCCCCCACCACGGCTGAGGTGGGGGTATGTGTGTATGTGTATGTGTGTGAGTCAGAAAAGGGGGATCAGTTACCTCATTGGAAATCTCCACCCATTTGAGCTTGCACATGTCTCCAGAAAAGTCCTTAAATGCTACTTTTTCCCAGTCCATATGTGATTCGGTGGTTTTGAACTTGGAGCTGTCATTGGATGGAAGGTTGTTCTTCATGCATTCCAGCAAAGTCAGCATGTCTTCCTGGGACCAACGGTCTGGTAAAGGGTAACGGAGGCCATCATGCCTGGCTCATGCTATCCCCCTGATCTGTTCCCCAGTTCTTGAGTGCTCAACTCTTCCTCCCTAGGGCATTCCAGCCCCTGGTTGCTTCCTATCTGAAGGCAGAGACAAGATATGGCTCAGTCCTAAGGAAACTGGCCATATTGGATCAGGGCAGGGACTCCAGTCCAAACCATGCTATACCCAGAAAGCCAGGCTCGAACTCAAGTTGGCTTGCTTCAAAGCTATTATCATTTCTACTGTGCCAAGCTGCAATGGGCAGCTATTTGCTGTAAGGGGAAGAGGGGTGGAAATGAAGGTACAGTGATTCAGGGCTTTGTGGGAAACGAGGTAGCTTGTCAGAGAAGGAGGGAAGCACGGAGGCGATATATCTAAATGTGCTGCCAAGTTCAAGTTCTGAGTGGATATTCTAAATGTGCAACGACTGAGAATGGGGTGTGGACAGTAAGGAAAACCCATGCAGATGTCTCTCCTGCACAGCTGGAAACCAGTGTTAGAGATACCCACCATCCCCTAGCCCCTTAACGCAGATCAAGGGAGAATTTCTGGCAAATAAGAAAAAGGAAAAAGAAACAGAAGCAGGATACAGGGCAGCTCTGAGGCAAGGTAGGCAGGTGCACAAAAACTCTCAGGGCCCTGCTCCAGGGAGAACCCCCAGAATTACAAGCTGTCTTGTCAGCCCAACTACCCAGGGAAGCAGGACCAGGTCTGGAAGTTATTTTCAGCCACTGAAATGCAGCCCTAGAGAGCTCTAGGCCTCTGTGGATGGGCTGGGAGAATAGCCACCCAAGGCCAGAAGTCAAAAGGGCTCTCCATTTTCATTTGCATCTCGTAACCTAGGCCAGAGATTCTGCAGAATGGGCCACATGGACCCATAATCCCCTCTCCCCTCAATGTCCCACAAGCATGGCCAGCTGCCCAGCTTCATCCTACCCTCTATCCCCATCTAGACCGGATCACTGCTGAATGAGGCAAAGATCTAGTTGAGTACACATATCCCATGGCTTGGGGCCTAAAACCACCAAAACAGCCCTTTTCTCCACCTGCCTCTACAAAAGCCTCATAGTCTTCCTAAAAGGCCTGAGAAGCCTTCCCCAACCGCTTCCTGACCCTTCCTCCACACTCATCCTTTCTCCCATTCCAGGACACTGGGCTGGGACACACTTTAGGCTGAATGGGAACCCCAGAAGGCAGGCCTCCTCTAACATAGAGGGTGAGGGACAGGGAGAGAGGGGAGGATTCAGCCAAACCCCAAGTGTGGGAGATGCTTGATTCATAAATACTCAAGGCACTTTCTCCCCCAGTTCAGTGTATGCAGACCGAAAAAGCCCTTGAAGAAGGGAGTGAGCCCCACAGCCACGAGAGAAAGACGGTTTAAGTTTCAGAGGGCCGGGGGTGGATGCCCCTACCTTGGCCTTTGGGGGCGGCCATTTCCAGGTCTGTGGGGCAGTCGGCTTCTCCGTTCATCCTCCAGCTGTCCAGCCACCTCCTCGGTCGTGCTGGCCGGGCAACCCGGGGTCAAAGCCACCTCACCCTTTGGAAGACATACCAGTTCCCATTCAGGAAGGCTGAGAGGTGAACGACTTTCTAACCCTCCCCGCCCAGAGTAGAAGGGGGCAAGTCCACACTCTCAGAGACCCAGCCATGACCTTATTAGACTTAAGGGGTTTGTGGGAGTGGGAGTGCGCCCCTCCTCTTCTTCCTGACCCCCTCCCCCAGCCCCTGCAGCCCGGCTCCGCGGCGCGCGCCCTCCCCTGCCCACGCGAGGGCCTGCTCCCAGCTCCCGCGTGCAGCGAGCGCCCGCCCTCCGCCCCCCTTCCAAACCCCAGCCAAAAAAAAAAAAAAAAAAAAGAAAAAATCTCCTCCTCCTCGGAGCGCCCGCCCCGGGGAGGCCCCAGGCTGGAGGGCGGGGGAAGAGGAAGGGCGGGTAAAGGGCGCGCGCGGCCACGGAAGCGGGCACGCGCCCCAGTCTCCTCCTCCCGCCTCCCCCCGGCCGGTTCCCCCCGCCTCCGCAACCCGGCGGGGACCCGGACGCAGCGCAGCCGCCGCCAGCCCCGGAGCGCAGCGGCCGCACCGCCCCCGGGGACCGGATCCGGATTCCCGCCGCTCCCCCCTCCCGGGCTCCCTTCGCCGTCCCCGCCCGCACAGGCGGGCAAGCAGCCGGAGAGAAGCGGCCTAGCCTGCCCCCCGCCCCCGAGCCACCCACCCCGGCCAGAGGCGCCGCCACCGCCCAGCCACCCCGACGCGCACGGAGGAGCCCGGCACAGAGGCGCGACCGCGGCGGGAACCGCCGCCTCCTCCCCCGAGCCTGCGGCCCAGCCCCGCCGGCGCCCCCGCCCCGGCCTCCGGGGAGCCGAGCCAAGGAGAGGGCGGGAGGACGGCGGCCAGGAGGCGGGGGCGCAGCGCTCACCGGCCCCGCCGCCCCCTCCGGCGGCCGGGGAGAACTGCGCCTGCCGGCTCGGAGAAGCGCGGGCTCCTCCGCCAGCGGCCGGGGCTCAGCTCAGGCCTCGCTTCCTGCCTTCCCCTCCCCCGGCTCTCGGCGTCCTCCCAAGTGCCCTGGTCTGCTCGCGCCCGGTCCCCTGGTCGGTGGTCGCTCCAGGTCCTCGCTGGGCGCCCACCGCACCCCGCGGTTCGCTCCCTGCTGTCCAGCCCCGACCCCAGCGCGCGTCCTCAGCCGCCTCGGTTACCCGGCGCAGCGCGGCCTCCGGGCTTCCCGCTCCGGCGGCTCCCTCCCCGGCTCTGAGTGGCGGCGCCCTCCCCCGCTCGGCCGGGCACAGCCGCAGCTCCCTCCCGCGGCGGCAGCGGCTCCTCCTCCGGGCGAGGCGGCGGCGCTGGGGCGGCGGCTGCTGCTGCTGTGGCGGCGGCGGCGGCTGTGGCTGCTGCCTGCTGCTCCTCGCGGCGAAAAGCACAAAGCACAGCGCCCTCCGCCTGCAGGCAGCCCGCCCGCCGCCGGCCCCGGCCTCAGCTCGCACACCCCCCGCCGCCGCCGCAGCCTCAGCCGCCGGAGCAGGGAGGAGGAGGGAGAAGGGAGGAGGAGGAGCGGGAGGGGGGGCGGGAGAAGCGGGGCAGCGAGCGCGTCCTTCCCCGTAGAGCGCACACCGACCCCCGGGGAGCGAGCGCCAGCCCGCCCGCCTCGCCGGCTCCGCTCCCTCCCACAGCCTGCCCGGGCGGGCTCCGCGGGGGGCAGCTGGGAGGAGGGGCGGGAGCTGGGGGGACCCGGGCGGCCGAGGCGGAGGGAAGGAAGGAGGGGAGGGGGGTGGTGGTGGTGCTGGTGCTGGTGGCGGCGGCGGCGGCGGCTGCTGCTGCTGCTGCTGCTGCCGCCGCCGCCGCCGGGGAAGGGGGGGGCCGGGGCAGGGAGACACGCAGCCGCCCGGATGGCGGCGGGGCTCGGAGCCGAGGCGGGCGGGCGGGCGCCGAGAGCGACCTCGCCAGACCCGCGGGGGAACTAGCAGGCTTCGCCGGCGCGGGAGGGAGGGCCGAGGCGCGGCCGCGGAGAGGGTGCCCAGAGGGGACCCCGGCGTCCGGGGAGGCTCGGGGGGCGCCCACAGCACTGCTCCGGAGCTCTCCCCCAAGTCCTCCCAGCTCAGACTAGGGCTTCCAGGCCAGCTCTCTCCCGCCTCCCGGAGCGTGGCCACTGGTTTGGGGCGCACGCACGCCGATCGCGGCGTCCAGCTTCGGTGCCTACCTCGCGGTCCTCTCGTTGCCGAATGGCATATACGAAACTTAAAAAAAAAAAACCCAAAACTAAAACCTCTGCATTAAAAAAAAAAAATCCCCGTTGCTCTTTACACCCCGGAAACGGCGAGGGAACGACGGGCTCCGGCGGAGGGGCCGCTGTGGGAGCCGGTTCAATCCAGCCCGGCATGGCTCCCCAGGCCTGCCCGGGCGCATGGAGATCGGCGCCGCCGCCACTCGTAGCAACCCCTCTCCCCCGAAATCCGCGGCGCCCGGGCTCACTTACCGAGCGTGTGGATGGGAGCGCAGGCCGGGGGCACCTGGGAGCACGGCGGGCCGAACAGCCGAGCCGCAGCTCCGCTGCAGCCGACGCCGGGGCAGCGAGTCGCCAGACAAAGCCCGAGATGGCGAAGCGGAGCGACGGCTAATGGCGAGCCCCACGCGCCGCGCTCCGCCCGCCCCGCTCCGCCCGCCCGCCCGCCTCGGCGCAGCGCAGCGCCGCTCCGAGCGCTTGCCCGTCAGAGCCGCCTCGGCGCCGCCGCCTCCCGGGCCACCCCGGCCTCGCCTGGCCCCTCCGCCTCCTCCGGGCGGCTCAGCCTCACCCCTTCCCTCCCACTGCTCTAGGGGTTGCACAAAAAAAAATTTTTTTTTTTAAAGAAAAATGGTTTTCTTTTTTTTTTTTCTTTTTTTCTTTTTTGCAGGGCGGGCATGTTGAGACTTTTGGATCTTTCTGCCCCCAGCTCGCACTCACCTGCGGAGCAGCCGGGAGGGCTAGGGGTGGGGGCGCGCGGGGCTGGAGCCGGCGAGCGCGGGTTGAAAGCCAGCCAAGCTCTGCAGCGCCCGACCCGGGCGTGTACGCCGCCGCCAGTCCCCGCAGAGAAATCGTCCTCCTACCCCCGCCTCCATCGCTCTGCGTTTCTCTTCCAATCAGCCGGTCGCTTGGTGGCTCCTCCATTCTCCGGCCAAGCCCAGCTGCCTAGAGCGAGCTCTACTCCTCCATCTGTTCGCCGGGGTCCTCGCTCCCCTGCCGGGGCCGGCGAGACGGCGTGAGGCCGGAGGGGGATTTGCAAGGAAACCTGCCTGCTTCCCGCTCCCATTGCTCCATCCCCGCTGCCTCCTGCCTCCTGCTTCTCTCCTGCGTCTTTCCAACTCTCCCCTGTCGCCACTGGTGTGTGTCTGAGTGTGTGCGCGGTTTTTTTTTTTTTTTTTTTTTTTTTTATTGCTCTTTGCTTTTGCAACCCTGAAGCAAAAGGGAGGGGGGGTAGTTACAGAAAAAAAAAAAAAAAAGGCGAGAAAGAAGCTCTTAGATTTGCAACACATCGGAAAACCGGGGGAGCACCCCGCCTTATCCGATCTCCATGCTCCGCGAGGGCCTTCCGGGTTTTAGGACGAGCTTCTCAATGTCCCCTGCTTCGCTGGGTTTAGGATCCGAGGAGTCCGAGCAAAAAGTTCTTCCCCTGGGTCGTAGTGAGGGGCGTCGGGGTGGGAGTTGCGGGGATTTTTCAAGAAGCAGCAGCTATCCTTCCTACCCCGGCGTCGGTCACTGGGCCGGGGTGGGAGAAGGAGCAAAATCAGTGGGTTTGCGCGAGGGATCTTCTAGGGTCGAGGCGGGTGTGGGGGGAGTTGGAACCGGGAGACACCGCTTGGCGCATCTCCCCCTCGGTCTCTACCTCCTGTCCTATGCCAGCTCCCCCTTTAATTTTTTTCCTCTCCTTTAATCTAATTTCTTCCAACTCCACCTTTGTTGTTACCGGCGTCACGCCCGGACCAGCCAATCCCCGCCACGCAATCAGCTTGTCAAAAAGCCTCGGCCAGCCCTGGGAAAGCAGGCCGCAGGCGCTGCCCCCCGCCCACCCCCTCCCCGGCGGCGGCGGCGGGCAGCCGCGAGGGGAGCCCAGCACCTGGTTCTCGCTGCCCCGGGCGGCAGCGGGGCAGCCTCCAACAAGACGTCCCTCGGTTCACTGTCCTGCAGGCCGGGGATGAAAGGCCTGGGCAGGGTCCACCACTCACTCTCCCACTGCTACGGCGGTAGTTGACTGTCTGCCTCCCCTTTTCAGAGGAAAGGTTATCAGGACAGGACGCAGGGAGCCAGAAGACTATCTGAAGGAAGCCTGCTTCCAACAGGCCCAGCCTCCAGCCACCGCTCCTGGGGCAGCGCCATTGCTCCTGGCTGTCAGGCTGCCAGTCTCCCACATCGACGCTCTACTGCCCGCATCTCGGCCAGCTGGGTCACCCAGCCCCTTTCGACTCTCCCCTGGCACGCAGCCTTCTTCACTCGGCCTGCCTCGCTGCTGCTGTAATTCCTCTTGTCTCCTGGGAGAAAGGAGATTGCTTTCCCAGGACTTCCACATCCCACTTCTGTCACGTTTCACAAACAGGGAGGAAGCCCTGTCAAGATCTGGTGTGTCCTGTTTTTTTTTTTTCTTCCAGAGGGCACTGGCATGTAGGAGAAGCGGATTTACCACTAGTAGATGTTAATGAAATTTCAGCTTCTAGGCCCCTAACTTGCAGGACCTGCCCAAGGCCCTGAACTTAATTTTGTTTTCATCATTTGGTATTTTTTTGTCAAAAGAGCCACCGACCACCTCCCCGCTACCCCAGAACTGAACATGTTTCTGGCCCTACAAACCCAGGTCGGCCCTTGGAATATACACAGGCGAATTTGTGTGGGATCACACTGTGCTAAAGGTGAGGCATGGTGGGCTAGGCGCACTGGCTCACACCTGTAATCCTAGCACTTTGGGAGACCAAGACAGGAGGTCTTAAGTGATTAAGCCTAGGAGTTCGAGATCAGCTTAGACAACATAGCAAGACCCTGCCTCTACAAACACACACACACACCCTATTATATAAAAAAAAAAAAAAAAGGAAAAGTGAAGCATATAACTGACTTTATTGTTTTGACTAGGAAAGAGCAAAGGGTTTGGAATCAAAAGTCCCAGCTTCCCCACCTTCTTAATAGTGTGTGAATCTGAGTGCCTTATTAATCTTCCCTGGTCTCAGTTTCCGTATCTGTAAAGTTAGAATAGCAATCCTGTTTACTTTGCTTCTCTCACCAGGGATCAGAAGGTCAAATGAGATGATGTATGTAAAATTGTAAAGTCCTCCACAGATGGCACTTGCCACATTACAGTGAGAGAACTTGAGACCCCCCCACCAACAACGTTCCAAATCTTCCACATGCAGATCTGGAGTCCAGGTGTCCTGGCTCCTGGCCCTGAACTTTTTGGCTGGGCCAAGGGGATTTTCGGTAAAGTGCTTTGGAATAAAACAGGATAAACGTGAATCATGAGTATTTATTGATTCCTTGGGCAGCAAAAACTATGGCTGGCACCCTTGCCACTTGGAAACGAATTGGCTTGTTTTACATCTATTTCGTCTGTGGTGAGGTCAGGAGTCCAAGACTTGGGCTAAGGGCCAGAGTATGAGGGAATCTGCCCTTGGCCCTTTTTCTTTGCCCGCTTTCCCAGTTCATCTCCCTCCCCACCCTCTAGCCTTCTGGCATGTGCCTTGAAGCAGAGCGCTGGCATTCAATAACCCCAGCCCAGGCTGGTGACAAAGCAGGATCCTAGCTACACAATTTCCACTTGGCCTCAGCATTTCCCCAGGTTGCCAGCATCCAAGCACCAGCTTATATAAAACCCCCAGAGTGCCTGGAATGTGTTAACCAAAGTATGGTACTTAAATTACCGGTCTACAGGGAGTAATTTTAGATGGTATACCAATATTTTCAGATTTATATATTTTAATGTGTATTGGAAATGTTCTGTTTTTAAATTTTTATTTAAGATGGTATAAAGACACACGTTTTTGGGCCAAGAATGTTATTGTCCCTTGTTACTTTTTTTTTTTTTGGGACGGAGTTTCGCTCTTGTTGACTAGGCTGGAGTGCAATGGCGCCATCTTGGCTCACCGCAACCTCCACCTCCTGGGTTCAAGTGATTCTCCTGCCTCAGCCTCCCAAGTAGCTAGGATTACAGGCATGCACCACCACGCCCAGCTAATTTTGTAATTTTAGTAGAGATGGGGTTTCTCCACGTTGATCAGGCTGGTCTCGAACTCCCAACCTCAGGTGATCCGCCCACCTTGGCCTCCCAAAGTGTTGGGATTACAGGCGTGAGCCACAGCGCCCGGCCTGTCCCTTGTTTTATTTTTTTTATTGCTGTGTAAATTAGAGACAGTAAAGTACACACACTTTAAGTATACAACTTTTTTTTTTTTTTTTTTTTGAGATGGAGCTTTGCTCTTGTCACGCAGACTGGAGTGCAATGGCACGATCTTGGCTCACTGCAACCTCCACCTCCCTGGTTCAAGCAATTCTGCCTCAGCCTCTCGGTAACTGGGATTACAGGTATGCGCCACCACACCCAGCTAATTTTTTTGTATTTTTATTTATTTTATTTTATTTTTATTTATTTATTTTTTGAGATTGAGTCTAGCTCTGTTGCCCAGGCTGGAGTGCAGTGGCACGATTTCAGCTCACTGCTACCTCTGCTTCTGGGGTTCAGGCGATTCTCCTGCCTCAGCCTCCTGAGTAGCTGGGATTGCAGGCGCCCACCACAATGCCCAGCTAATTTTTGTATTTTCAGTAAAGATGGGGTTTCGCCATGTTGGCCAGGCTGGTCTCGAACTCCTCACCTCAGGTGATCTGCCTGCATCAGCCTCCTAAAGTGCTGGGATTACAGGCATGAGCCACCCAACCCAGCATTAAGTATACAGCTTGATTAACTTTTAGGTATGTATATTTAATATCATATTACATATGTGTATACCATGTAACCAGCACCCAGATCAAAATATCAAATATTTCTAGCATTTAGCAAGTTTTTTTTTTTTTTTTCTTTTTTGAGATGGAGTCTTACTCTGTCACCTAGGCTGGAGTGCAGTGACATGGTCTTGGCTCACTGCCAGCTCTGCCTCCCAGGTTCATGCCATTTTCCTGCCTCAGCCTCCTGAGTAGCTGGGACTACAGGCGCCCACCACCACGCCCGGCTAATTTTTTTTTTTTTTAATTTTTAATAGAGATGGGGTTTCACCGTGTTAGCCAGGATGGTCTCGATCTCCTGACTTTGTGATCCACCTGCCTTGGCCTCCCAAAGTGCTGGGATTACAGGCATGAGCCACCGCGCCTGGCGCATTTAACAAGTTTACTCAGTATTCCCCTCCAAATGCCATCAATGTTCTGAGGTTCTGAGCTCTATCACCATAGATAAGCTTTGCCTGTTCTTGTAGTATTTCCATTGTATAAATATACCACAATTTATCCATTCTACATTTATTTATTTATTTTAAAGGTGAAGTCTTGTTATGTTGCCCTAGCTGGTCTTGAACTCTTGAACTCCTGTTTTTTTTGTTTTGTTTTTGAGACGGAGTTTCACTCTTGTTGCCCAGGCTGGAGTGTAATGGCATGAACTCGGCTCACTGCAACCTCTGCCTCCCGGGTTCAAGCGATTCTCCTGCCTCAGCCTCCCAGGTAGCTGGGACTACAGGCATGTGCCACCACACTTGGCTAATTTTGTATTTTTAGTAGAGACGGGGTTTCTCCATGTTGGTCAGGCTGGTCTCGAACTCCCGACCTCAGGTGATCCGCCCGCCTCAGTCTCCCAAAGTGCTGGGATTACAGGCTTGAGCCACTGTGCCCAGCCTTGTTTTTTTGTTGAGACAGAGTCTCGCTCTGTCACCCAGGCTGGAGTACAGTGGTGTGATCTCGGCTCACTGCAACCTCTGCCTCCCAGGCTCAAGCGATTCTCATGCCTCAGCCTCCCAAGTAGCTGGGACTACAGGCCTGCACCACTACGCCTGGCCAACTTTTTGTATTTTTAGTAGAGACTGGGTTTCACCGTGTTACCCAGGCTGGTCTTGAACTCCTGACCTCAAATGATCTACCTACCTTGGCCTCCCAAAATGCCGCCTCCACCTCCCAACCTGCTAGGATTACAGCCGTGAGCCACCGCACCCTGCCACAAGTTCAAATTAATTAAAATTAAATAAAATGGAAAATTCAGTTCCTCAGTCACATTTACCATATATCCATGGCCCTGTGTGTCTAGTGGCTACATTATTGGATACTAGAGTTATAGAGCATTTCCTAAGCTGGGCGCAGTGGTTCACGCCTGTAATCCCAGCACTTTGGGAGGCCGAGGTAGGTGGATCACCTGAGGTCAGGAGTTCGAGATCAGCCTGGTCAACATGGTGAAACCCTATCTGTACTAAAAATACAAAAATTAGCCTGGCGTGGTAGCAAGCACGTGTAATCTCAGTTACTCGGCAGGCTGAGGCAGGAGAATCACTTGAACCCGGGAGGCAGAGCTTGCAGTGAGCTGAGATCCCACCACTGTACTCTAGCCTGGGCGACAGAGCAAGACTCTTCTCAAAAAAAGAAAAGAAAAGAAAAGAATAGAATGTGGTGATTTGGGGTACATGGTGTGAGGGGATGGCAGGATATGAAGGAAAGGGCAACTGAGTAGAGCTCTTAGAGGTAAAACTCACAAAAGTGTAGGGCCCCCTCTGACCTAGTCCCCCTGCAATTTTTATTTTTTATTTATTTATTTTTTATGTTTAGAAGAAATATGGACTTTAATGAAGAGTTTTCCTTATGATACAAGTGAGACCCGGGGAAACATCCCAACAACGACAGAAGGAGGCCAGGATGCAAACAGCCCACTCTCCCTTATCCACAAGGCCTAAAGAGAAAGCCCGGCTTGCTGTCGTACGGCCACTCCAGGCCTAGGCAGGGCCGTGCCTGTAAAAGGTACTCAGGAACTGCAGGTTTTGCATTTCCCCTTTGTGAAACTAACATGCATTTAGGCAAACTTCTGCCTCCCAGCCTCGTGGTAAGAGGCCCAAGTTTTTCTAGTCCTAGCTGGAAATCAATTTCATCTGCCTCAGTTCTGTGGTATAAATAATACTGCTGCTGATCCCAGTTACCTCACAGACCTGGGCAACGAAAATGCCAAGAGCTGTAAAAGGTCTTGGAAAATTCAAAAAGGTGATGTATAAATGTAATAATTGATTATAATTTTGTGCTCAAGAATAAGCCATGGAAAACAAAATTAGGAAAGTAATCTATATCCCTAAAATATATGCATATAAAATTTTAAAAGAATGCAGTTCCAACTCTGCAGATGGTATTCAGGGATGATCTACTGCTTTAGAGTCTCAATGCCCCTTTTCCCACCTCCACAAAATCCACGTGGGAGAGTTTATTGTACATGAAGCCCAAATTCAGTCACCCCCACCCTCCTGTCCCAGAAAGGGAGGCAGGGCAGAGGCTCCAGGAGGAAGGGCTACATTTTGGCTATAGAGTACAATAGGCATGCATCATGGGAGGGCGGGGTTTATGAAATGGGTTGAGGGGCTCTGGCCAGGAGGCACTGAGCAAGGGAGGGGTCCATCTTCCCCCTGGCTGGGAGGGGGGCTCTGGGACAATCTTTAAGGGTTGCATATCCCCAGGGAGAGGGGATAGCTGCCACTCCTGTCTCTATTCTCCCAACCCAAACCAGAGAGGGTGATGAGCAAGGAGAAAACAGGGTCCCAGAAGCCAAGAAGGTGTCGGCATCCCTGTCATTGAACTCAGAGACCCATGAACTCTTTTTTTCTTTTTTGAGATGGAATCTCACTCTGTTGCCCAGGCCGGAGTGTAGTGGTACAATCTTGGCTCACTGCAACCTCCACCTCCCGGGTTCAAGCGATTCTCCTGCCTTAGCCTCCTTAGTAACTAGGATTATAGGTGCACGCCACCACACCCAGCTAATTTTGTATTTTTAGTAGAGACGGGGTTTCGCCATGTTGGCCAGACTGGTCTTGGACTCCTGACCTCAAGTGGTCCACCCGCCTCGGCCTCCCAAAGTGCTGGGATTACAGGTGTGAGCCACCACATCTGGCACGAACTCTTTGCATAAAATATCTTCAGACCTAGGAGATGGTCAAAGGCACAAAGTTTAAACATGGGGTGGGGGTTGTGGAGAGGGGTCTGGGGTACCCTGGAGCTCAGAGGTGTGATTTGTTCCTCCTTGCCCAGAAGGGTGACTGCTCCACTGGGCCTATCACCACAGGACATTTTCCATGACAAGCACTCACCTTCTTGGGGAAGGGACATCGGGTTGGCACAGGAAAGGCCTAGGTAAGGGGCCACTCTGTCCATTAATACTTCGGGTGATTAATGTTTGGGGAGAAGCAGGATTCTCCCCCAGGCTTCTGACTCAAACTGTCTCACTTGGCTGGATACTAAACCCAGTGTCCACACTACTCTCAGCTCTGACACAAGGCCAAACCTACAGAACACTCCCAAATGAGGTCCCGAGAGTTAGGGAATAGGGTGGAATCTTCTGGAAGAGGGCGCTGGGGCAGATCACAGTTTCCACTTCACAGGTTGCTGTAGATATAGTTCACTGCCCACAGAGATGATGGGCCAGTGATTGTCCATGTGGTAGCTGATGAGGTGACTGACTCTCTCTTTTTTTTTTTTTTGAAATGGAGTCTCGTTCTGTTGTCCAGGCTAGAGTACAGTGGCGCAATCTCGGCTCACTGCAAGCTCCGCCTCCTGGGTTCACACTGTTCTCCTGCCTCAGCCTCCTGAGTAGGGAGTACAGGCGCCCGCCACCATGTCCAGCTAATTTTTTTTATTTTTAGTAGAGACGGGGTTTCACTGTGTTAGCCAGGATGGTCTCGATCTCCTGACCTCGTGATCCGCCCGGCTTGGTCTCCCAAAGTGCTGGGATTGACACTCTCAAAGCAGTGATCCTTTGTCCAAACCAGTCCTTCAGGGTCCACCAATAGCAGGTGCTTAGGCAGCCCACTCTGCAAGCCAGTAAGCACATACTGGCCTTGGTCATGCTCTCCTGCACCAGGAAGTCGCCGTGGAGCTGCAGCAATGCCTCAGCCTCTCCCTGGCTCAGCTTCCGGTGGAACGAGGGCTCCCCTTGGAGCTGTTCAGCCACGGACAGCACCGGGGAGGGGGAGGCACCCAAAGAGCATCTTTAAAGGGCTTCATGTCAAAGAGGTAGCGGGGTGCGCTGCGATTGATGGCGGGATGGGGGGGCCCAGCACCACCTTCTGCTTGCTGGGCCTTGTCTAGATTCTGGACATTGACATAGGGATCATTGAAGAGCTCTCTGCCTGCTGGACAGGGTGGTGGAGGTGGCATCTGTTTGTGGACTTCTGGATCTCCCCCAGCAGGCTGTCCCACAGGCAGTGTAGCTCCCAAGTGGCTGGAGGTCCAGACACTGGGTGGAGTGGGCCAAGCAGCCTCTGAAGTGACTCCTTCCCGAAGCCTCATGTCTACCAACTCCCCAAGAGGAGGTTCCTTCCCCGGGACGTCATTATAGTACTAATGGTCAGGTGGCTCTTCCTCCTCCTCCTCCTCCTCCTCCTCATCCCAAGCTGATCCATCAAAGCCAGCCATCCTGTCATGGGGGTGATGAGTTGGGGTGTGTTCGTGAGGTATTGTTTGAAGCACAACTCGAAGGCCTGGCCAATGGTGCTGATGACACCCTGGGAGGGCCTTTGGGACACTCCAGAATGTGGCAGGCTCTCTGATTCACAGGATCTTTGGCAACGTAGGCAACATCCTCAGCTGTGTCCTGTTTGCAGTCTGCGGCCATGAGGTTGAGGCTGCTGGTGGAGACAGTGAGAATTGGCCTTCCAGCAAGTTTCCCAGGATAGAGCTGAGCAGGCAGCTACAGGGCTTTCTCTTCCTTGTCACCCCCTTCACACCCAGCACAGCATCACACACCAGACTGATGTTCTGCCTCCCTGAGTGACCTGAGTTGGGTGTTGAAGTCGAGGGCACGCATTGATTGCAGGACCTCCATATAGCCCATGGAAGTGAGCCTGGGCCATTAGCATCCTCTGCTACAACAGCTGTGGACTGGAGCTAGCAAAGTGAGGACGGGAAGGAAGTGGTCCCAGTGGACGCAGAGCAGGGCCAAGAGGAAGAGCAAAGCAGGGCCTCATGGAGTCTCCGCACCTCATTGCAGGCCGATTTGATTCCAGATCACACCACTGCCTGCTTAGGTCGCCACTCCAACTTTCTCCCCTGGCCCTGCCTCCCTAGAGAAACTTAATTACACTCACTTCCCGCCTCACTAACCCCTGACCCTCTCCACCTGCAGTTTTTAACTTTCGGAGTTACTCACATTGAGCCTACAGCAATTTGTCAATTACACTTCAGGTTTTTCTACCCTGGCACTGGTTCCTGTGGAGGTTACTGCTTGTGAGTTTCTGCTCCCATCAACTGTGATTCTCAGGCTGGGCATGGTGTGGCTCATGCCTGTAATCCCAGCACTTTGGGAGGCTGAGGCAGGAGTATTGCTTGAGCCCAGTAGTTTGAGACGAGCCTGGACAACACAGGGAGACATCATCTCTACCAAAAATTGAAAAATTAGCTGGGTGTGGTGGCTCGTGCTTGTAGTCCCAACTGTTAGAGAGGCTGAGATGGAAGAATCGCTTGAGCCCAGGTATTTGAGGCTGCAGTGAGCTATCGTCGTGCCACTGTACACCAGGCAGAGCAAGAGCCTGTCTAAGAAAAAAAGAAATTGTTATTTTATCTGACTATCTCACCAATTTAGGGCATAGCAATTTGCTGTGTGACCCCACTTCTCTGATGGATCTAACAAGAGTTGATTTTTCAGTTTGTTCAGCTTTTTACTTGTTTGAATGTAGAGGTGATTTCCAAGCTCTTTACATGTTAGACTGGAAACTCTTCTTCCTGTTCTTTTTTTTCTTTTTTAGAGATGAAGTCTTGCTATGTTGCCCAGGCTGATCTTGAAACCCTGGGCTCATAATCCCAACTCCAAAGTGTTGGGATTATAAGCGTGAGCCACCTTACCCAGTTGAAATCCTCTATTTCGTTTTTTTTTTTTTTTTTTAGACGGAGTCTTGCTCTGTCGCCCAGGCTGGAGTGCAGTGGCGCGATCTTGGCTCACTGCAAGCTCCGCCTCCTGGGTTCACGCCCTTCTCCTGCCTCAGCCTCTCTGAGTAGCTGGGACTACAGGCACCCGCCACCACGCCCGACTAATTTTTTTGTATTTTTAGTAGAGACGGGGTTTCACCATGGTCTCGATCTCCTGACCTCGTGATCCGCCCGCCTCGGCCTCCCAAAGTGCTGGGATTACAAGCGTGAGCCACCGCGCCCGGCCCTCTCTATTTCGTTTTGAGTTAATTTGGCTGTTTGTGTCTTTCACTCTGTTTAAAAAACTATATATGGGCTGGGTGTGGTAGTGCATGCCTATAATCCCAGTACTTTGGAAGGCCAAGGCAGCAGGATTGCTTCATCCCAGGAGTTTGAGACTAGTCTGGGCAACATAGCAAGACCCTCTCTCTACAAAAAATACAAAAATTAGCCGGGGATAGTGCCCTCATGTCTGTGATCCCAGCTACTTAGGAGGCTGAGGCAGGAGGATCACTGGAACCCAGGAGGCTGAGGCTGCAGTGAGCCATGATTGCTCCACTGCACTCCAGCGTGGGTGACAGAGTGAGACCCTGTCTCAAAAGAAAAGAAAAAAGAAAAAAAAATTCCCACACAGCACAGATGATAGGAATTTTTTTTATCCTGATGTATAGGAATTTTATTTTACTTTTAAATTTATTTAATTAATTATTGTTATTTTTTTTGAGGCAGAGTTTTGCTCTTGTTGCCCAGGCTGGAGTGTAGTAGCGTGATCTCAGCTCACTGCAACCTCTGCCTCCCAGGCTCAAGCAATTCTCCTGTCTCAGCCTTCCAAGTAGCTGGGATTACAGGGCGCACCACCATGGCTGGCTAATTTTTGTAGTTTTAGTAGAAACAGGGTCTCATCATGTTGGCCAGACTGGTCTCAAACTCCTGGCTTCAAGCAATGCGCCTGCCTCAGCCTCCCAAAGTGCTGGGATTACAGGCATGAGCCACCGCGCCCTGCCAATAGGAATTTTACCGTTTCGTTTAAGTTGTCAAATGTATGGGTATTTTAATGTTTTTAGGGTCTGTAGTGATGTCTTCCATTTCTGTTATAATTTGTGTCTCTTCTCTGTTTTTCTTGGTCAGTCTGACCAAATGTTTATCAATTTTACTGATTTTTTTTTTCAGAGAACTAGCTTTTCATTTCATTGATTTCCTCTACTGTTTGTTCTTAATTTCACTGATTTTTTTTTTTTTTTTTAGTGACTCACTCAGTTACCCAGGCTGGAGTGCAGTGGTGCTATCTCGGCTTACTGCAAACTCTGTCTCTCAGGCTCAAGCGGTTCTGCCATCTCAGCCTCCTGAGTAGCCAGGACTATAGGTGTGCACCACCATGCCCGGCTAATTTTTATATTTTTATTAGAGATGGGGTTTCACCATGTTGGCCGGGCTGGTCTTGAAGTCCTGACCTCAAGTGACCCACCTGCCTTGGCTTCCCAAAGTGCTGGGATTACAGACCTGAGCCACCAAGCCTGGCCAATTTCATTGATTTCTATTCTATCTTTATTATTTCCTTCCTTTTGTCTGCTTTGGGTTTAATTTGCTCATTTTTTTCTAGTTTCTTATAGCAGGAGTTTAGGTTATTGATTTGAGATATTTCTTATTTTCTTTTTCTTTCTTTCTTTTTTTTTCTTTTTTTTTGAGATGGAGTCTCACTCTGTTGACCTCAAATGATCCGCCTGCTTAGCCTCCCAAAGTGCTGAGATTACAGGCGTGAGCCACCTCGCCTGGCCTCTTATTTTTTAATCTAGGTATTTAATGCTCGGTTTCCCTCTAAGCACTACTTCATTGCATCTCACAAATTTTGATATGTTTTCATCTTCCTTTAGTTCAAAATATTTCTCAATTTCACTTACGACTTTAGCTTTGGTCTATGGGTTATTTAGAAGTGCATTGTTTTACTTTCCAAATACTTAGGGATTTGTGGCCTGGCGCTGTGGCTCATGCCTGTAATCCCAACACTTTGGGAGGCCAAGGCGAGCAGATCATTTGAGGTCAGGAGTTTGAGAGCAGCCTGGCCAACATGGTGAAACCCCGTCGTCTCTATTAAGAATACAAAAATTAGCTGGTCACAGTGGCACACGCTTGTAATCCCAGCTACTCGGGAGGCTGAGGCAGGAGAATTGCTTGAACCCGGGAGGCGGAGGTTGCAATGAGCCGAGATCGCGCCACTGTACTCCAGCCTGGGCGACAGAGAGAGACTCCATCTCAAAACAAACAAACAAAAACAAATATTTAGGGATTTGCTAGATGTCTTTCTGTTATTGATTTATAATTTAATAATGTTATGAACATAGGCTATGTTTTCTGTGATTTCCATTCTTTTAAATTTGTTAAGGTTTGTGTTTGTGGCCCAGAATGTTGTCTACTTTAAGGTGAATGATCCACGGGCATTTGAAAAGAATATGTATTCTGCTGTAGTTGGGTGGAGTGTCCCCTGAAGATAAATTAGGTCAAGTTGGTTGCTAGTGCTGTTTAGGTGTTCTATATCCTTCATGATTTTCTGTCTACTAGTTCTACCGATTATTGAGAGAGTAGTGGTAGTTTCCTGCCATAATGGTAGATTCTCCTTTCAGTTCATTAGTTTTAACTTCATGTATTTTGAAGTTTTGCTTAAAAAATTATATAAGGGCCAGATGGAATGACTCAACGCCTATAATCCCAGCACTTTGGGAGGTCGAGGTGGGAGGATCGCTTGGGCCCAGGAGTTTGAGACCAGCCTACGCAACATAGGAAGACCTTGTCTCTACAAAATTTTATTTTTTAATTGGCTGGGTGTGGTGGTGGGTGCCTGTCGTCCTAGCTATTCCAGAGGCTGAGGTAGGAGGATTACTTGAGCCCGGGAGGTTGAGGCTGCAGTGAGCCATGATTGAGCCACTGTACTCCAGCCTAGGTGACAGAGCAGGACGCTGTCTAAAATTTAAAAAAAAAAAAATGCACACATACATATAGACATGCTCTATTTTAAAATATACATAAGGTAGGCTGGGCGCGGTGGCTCACACCTGTAATCCCAGCACTTTGGGAACCTGAGGCGGGTGGAATCACTTGAGTCCAAGAGTTCGAGACCAGCCTGGGCAACATGATGAAACCCTACCTCTACCAAAAATACAAAAAATTAGCTGGGCGTAGTGAAACATGCCTGTGGTCCCAGCTACTAGGGAGGCTGAGGTGGGAAAATCACTTGAGCCCAGGAAGTGGAGGTTGCAGTGAGCCAAGATCGTGCCATTGCACTCCAGCCTGGGAGACAGAGCAAGACCCTGTCTCAAAAAAAAGGGGGCGGTGGCTCACGCTTGTATCCAGCACTGGGAGGCGAGGGGGGACACGAGTCAGGATCGAGACCACGGTGAAACCCGTCTACAAAAAAAAAAAAGCGGCGTAGTGGGGGCTGTAGTCCAGCTACTCGGAGGCTGAGGCGGGAATGGCGGAACCGGGGGGAGCTTGCAGTGAGCGAGATCGCGCCACTGCACTCCAGCCTGGGCGACAGAGCGAGACTCCGTCTCAAAAAAAAAAAAAAAAAAAAAAAAAAAAAAAAAAAAATATAAATAAAATATATATATGCGTAAATTAGTGTTCACATATAATAAATCTGGAGGAATATGCTCTAAATTATTAACAGCTGTTACTAGAGGTTTTTTTGTTTTTTGTTTTGTGTTTTTAGAGACAGCTTCCCACTCTGTCTTACTCTGCTGGAGAGCAGTGGTACCATCATAGCTCACTGTAGCCTCAAAGTCCTGGGCTGAAGTGATCCTCCCACTTTAGCCTCTCGAGTAGCTGGGACTACAGGTGAACACCACCACACCTGGCTAATTTTTAAATTTTTAGTAGACACAAAGTCTCACCATGTTGCCCAGGCTGGTCTTGAACTCCTGACCTCAAGTGATCCTCCTGCCTTGGCCTCCCAAACTACTGGGATTACAGGCATGAGCCACCACACTTGGCCAAATTACTGGAGATTTTTTTTCTCTATGTTAAATCATTCTGTAATTTAAGTGTTTTATACATGTATTATTTTTGAAATCTGAAAATACAAAGATATGTTTTAACGGAAGGAGAGAGATGATTTGATGTGTGTGAGTGTGAATGTGTCCCCCTAGCCTGCAAAGCATTTTCTGGTCCATCTTGGGAAAAAGTCAGCTGAGCACTCCTGCTGGGCCCTCAGACCATAACCCACACCTCCTGCTTCTGCTTCCTCATCCAGCCCTTCCTTCCTTACCTCCTGTCAGCTGGCTTTGGGCCCAGGTACATGGGAAAGAAAACCTTCTGAGGTCACCATGTGGTCTGCCAACCCAGCAGGCTTTCCATGATGTCACTTCACTTTGCCGAGCAAATTTCACCCATTTCTCTTCAGGCTACTTCTCAGATATATTCCGTTTCATAGACTCTATTCTTTCAAGATATTCCACTTCTCTCATCACTGGGACAGTTACTGCTTGTCCCTCGGGAGTCAGATCAAATGTCTCTGCCTCCAAGAAGCCCTGCCTAACTCCAGCTCCCTCTGCTCCTGCCACTCCGTGCACAATACTAGTGTTTTCTTTTGTTTTGTTTTTGAGACAAGGTCTCACTGTGTCACCCAGGCTGGAGTGCAGTGGCGCGATCACGGCTCACTGAAGCCTTGACCTCCTGGGCTGAAGTGATCCTCCCACCGCAGCCTCTCGAATACTGAGACTATAGGCGCGTGCCACCACGCCTGAATAATTTTTTTTTTTTGGAGACAGGGTTTTGCCACGTTGCCCAGGGTGGTCTCAAACTCCTGGGCTCAAGGCATCTGCCCACTTCAGCCCCTCCCAAGGTGCTGGGATTATAGGCGTGAGCACCGTGGCCAGCCAGTGCTCACTCTTGCTGAACATCGGGCCCCCATGCTGACTGCAGGTCCTACGAGAGCATGGGCTATGTCCACCTGCCTCTGCTGCTGACTCACTGACATGCACAGATTCCCAGTTTGCCTCCTTACAGCGAATTCCTCCTGTATGAATTCGCTTCCAGGTGAATCACTTTAATCATGTCACTTCCCAGACCAAGAACCTGCAAGACTCCCTAATGCCTCCTGAATCAAGTCCAAACCTTTCTTGGCAGTCAGGATTCTTCAAACCTGACCTTGCTTTTTCCATCTTATATGAACCTGTTCTAGAAGGACTCACCTCTGCAGTCAAGACTTCCCTGTGCTGTCCATACACCATTCCCACCTCCCTGCCCTTGGCCAAACCACTCCCCTACCTACCTGGAAGGTACGCCACCCTCCATTCTCCCTGACCCTTGAGAACAACTTGAATTCCTTTTTTTTTTGAGACAGAGTTTTGCCCTTGTCGCCCAGGCTGGAGCACAGTGGCACGATCTCATCTCAGCTCACTGCAACTCCACCTCCCGGGTTCAAGCGATTGTCCTGCCTCAGCCTCCCAAGTAGCTGGGATTACAGGCGCACGCCCCCACACCCAGCTATTTTTTGTATATTTAGTAGAGACAGGGTTTCACCATGTTGGTCAGACTGGTCTCAAACTCCTGACCTCAGGTGATCCGCCCACCTCAGCCTCCCAAAGTGCTGGGATTACAGGTGTGAGCCACCGTGCATGCCCCCAACTTGAATTCTATCCAGTGTCCAAAGTCTAGTTCCTCTTCTCCACAAGCCTTCTGTTTCTGGACTACATAAGCTTGATGGCATAGAGTTGTAGAAGGATACCAGGCTCTTGGTCAAACAGCCATGCATCTGAATCCCACCCTGCCTCTTAGAAGCCGTATGACCTAGGGTGAGTTCCTTATCTTCTCTGTGCTTCAGTTTCCTTATCAGTAAAATGGGGCTAGAGCCGACCTCACAGGGTTATTGTGAGGAGGGAAAGAGTAAGAACACGGAAAGCACCTGGAACTCTGCCTAGCACATAGTATGTGCTCAATAAATACTAAAAGCTACTTCTTCAGCCCATTCTGCTCTCCGCCGTCTCGATTTCCACCTCTCATGTCCCTGCAGCCTGCCAGCCCTGGGTCACATCCTGTCACACAGCCCTAGAACTGTTCCATATGCTCAGCAAAACTGAGAACCCAGACCCCTCCTTTACAAAGAGACAGAAACAAACCTCTCAAATATGACACACCTTGTTAGCAGTGATCAGAGGAGAAAAGGGTTTATTACCCAGTCCAGGAGTGACACCATCCCCCATCCAACAACTCTCACCACCTTGATAGGGCCCAAAGAGGGAAGGGGCCTAGAAGACTGAGAGCAAAAGAGAAAGGTGAGGCTGGCCGGGCGCGGTGGCTCATGCCTGTAATCCCAGCACTTTGGGAGGTCCAGGTGGGCAGATCACCTGAGGTCAGGAGTTTGCCAGCCTGGCCAACATGGTGAAACTATATCTCTACTAAAAATACAAGAATTAACCCAGCATGGTGGCGGGCACCTGTATTCCCAGCTACTTGGGAGGCTGAGGTAGGAGAATCGCTTGAACCCGGGAGGTGGAGGTTGTGGTGAGCCGAGATCATGCCACCATGCTATTGCACTCCAGCCTGGGTGACAAGAGCCAAACTCCATCTCAAAAAAAAACAAAAAACAAAAAAAAACGAGAAAGGTGAGACCTTTAAGAGATGATAGGAGCCGGGTGCGGTGGCTCACGGCTGTAATCCCAGCACTTTGGGAGGCCGAGGCGGGCAGATCACAAGGTCAGGAGTTCCAGACCAGCCTGGCCAATATGGTGAAACCCCGTCTCTACTAAAAATACAAAAATTAGCTGGGCGTGGTGGCAGGTGCCTGTAGTCCCAGCTACTCAGGAGGCTGAAGCAGGAGAATTGCTTGAACCCGGGAGGCGGAGGTTGCAGTGAGCCGAGATAGCGCCACTGCACTCCAGCCTGGGCGACAGAGCGAGAGATGATAGGGATCTTGAGGGCTGCCCTCATGAATGGATTAATTCATTCATAATGAATGGTTAGAGGGGAACTGATAGCTTTATAAGAAGAAGAGAAACCTGAATTAGCATGTCAGCAAGCTCAGCCCCCTGACCATGTGATGTGATGCCCTGCATGGCCACAGGGCACCACAGAGTTTCCAAGTTCCAGGCTCTGCCTCTCTCCAACGAAGAGGAGTGGGGTTCCTATCCCTGGTTCTTACCCTTCAAGACCTCTCCCAAGTTTCCAGCCCCACCCTGGCCTCAACACTGGACTTAGGGTGCAGTCTTCCCATAAACTGTGCTAGGAACAGGGGGGTCGGGTGTAGGTGGGAGGAGGAAAGAAATGCTCGACCTAAAGTCCCTGCTTCTGGGATCTTCCACTCAGCTGGGAGAGATTAGACGTGCATAAGCAACAAAAATCAAAATGGAGAGTGCTGCACAACTGTAAGAATAAATACAGGCCTGCATGGTGGCTCACTCCTGTAGTTCCAGAACTTTGGGAGGCTGAGGTGGGAGGATCGCTTGAGCTCAGGAGTTTGAGATCTGCTTGGGCAACATAGCGAGACTCCATCTCTATAAAAAATACAAAATTTAGCCAGGCATGGTGGTGTGTGCCTATAGTCCCAGCTACTTAGGAGGCTGAAGTGGGAGGACCCATTTAGCCTGGGAGGTAGAGGTTGCAATGAGCCGAGATCACACCATTGCATTCTGGCCTGGGCAAGAGAGCGACAGCGTGAGATCCTTTAAAAAAAAAAAAAAAAAAAGAATAAATATAAACCTAGGGCTTGAGAGCCCAGTAGTGGGAGCCTTCAGGGACATAAAGGATAAAGGAAGAGGTAGCATTCCAGCCTCGGCCTTTGGACTTATTAGGGTAGATGGTCTTTCTCATTAAAATAAGACCAGGCACAGTGGCTCATGCCTGTAATCCTAGCACTTTGAGAGGCCAGGATGGGTGGATCACTTGAGGTCAGGTGTTTGTGACCAGCCTGGCCAACATGGTGAAAGCCTGTCTCTACTAAAAAAATGCAAAAATTAGCCGGGTATGGTGGCGGTCGCCTGTAGTCCCAGCTACTTGGGAGGCTGAGGCATGAGAATTGCTTGAACCCAGGAGATGGAGGTTGCAGTGAGCTGAGATCGCACCACTGCACTCCAGTCTGGGCAACAGAGCGAAAATCTGTTTCAAATTAAAAAATAAAAAATAAAAAAAAATGTGCTAACAACATTAAAAACATTTAAGCAATCTGAATCAAATTTCCAATTGAATTTTTTGGAAGACTACAATAAGAGTAAGAATAAAGGCCCTCATTATAGCTAAATTATCTTTATGAAAAAGAATTGAGGCGTTTGGTTGGAGGCATTTTAGTCTGCTTTGAATATCCTTGGCTTCTTCCCATTTTGGGGCCTCTTTGAAGTTAGGCAGGGCCACATGACAGTTCTGGTCAATGGGCTGTAAGCACAGTGACTTTGTCATTGCCCAGCTCAGGCATTTAAGAGCTTGTGTGCATCCTCCAGCCCTTTCTTCTTCTGCCAAAGTGACCTGGAAGTCATATACTTCGGTTTCATCACAGATATAATCAGCTTGGATCCATGAGCCCCGCATGAAGGAAGCTGCCACGGAGAAATGCAGTGGATCTTGTGTAAGTGGGAGATAAACATTCATGGATTAAGCCACTGAGATTTGGGGTTATCACCACAAGCTAATCTACCCTATCCTAATACAAGGAGGAATTGGTCTACCAGATATTAAGGCATTCTCTAAAACTTTAATAATAAAAAATAGCCATGAAATAGTCTGAAGAAACACAATGGAGAAGACAGAGACAGGACTCCATATATGAGATTTTTTTTTTTTTTTTTTTTTTTGAGGAGTTTTGCTCTTGTTGCCCAGGCTGGAGTGTAGTAGTGTGATCTTGGCTCACTGCAACCTCTGCCTCCCGGGTTCAAGTGATTCTCCTGCCTCAGCCTCCTGAGTAATTGGGACTACAGGTGCCCGCCATCACACCCAGTTAACTTTTGTATTTTTAGTAGAGATGGGGTTTCACCATGTTGGCCAGGCTGGTCTTGAGTTCCTGACATTGTGATCTGCCCGCCTCCGCCTCCCAAAGTGCTGGAATTACAGGCATGAGCCACCATGCCCGGAGAGAGGTAGGACTTTTTTTTTTTTTTGGTGGGGGAGAGAGTTTCGCTCTTGTTGCCCAGGCTGGAGTGCAGTGGCGCCATCTTGGCTCACCGCAACCTCCGCCTCCCCGGTTCAAGCGATTCTCCTCCCTCAGCCTCCCGAATAACTGGGATTACAGGCATGCACCACCACGCCCAGCTAATTTTATATATATATATATATTTTTTTTAATTTTAATTTTAATTTTTTTTTTTTTTTGAGACAGAGTCTTGCTCTGTCACCTAGGCTGGAGTGCAGTGGCAAGATCTTGGCTCACTGAAAGCTCTGCCTCCTAGGTTCACGCCATTCTCCTGCCTCAGCCTCCCGAGTAGCTGGGACTATAGGTGCCCACCACCATGCCCCGCTAATTTTTTGTATTTTTAGTAGAGACAGGGTTTCACCGTGTTAGCCAGGATGGTCTTGATCTTCTGACCTCATGATCCGCCTGCATCTGCCTCCCAAAGTGCTGGGATTACAGGCGTGAGCCACCGCGCCTGGCTTAATTTTCTATTTTTAGTAGAGACGGGGTTTCTCCATGTTGGTCAGGCTGGACTTGAACTTCTGACCTCAGGTGATCTGCCCACCTCGGCCTCCCAAAGTTCTGGATTACAGGTGTGAGCTATTGCGCCAGCCAAGAAGTAGGGCTCTTAAGAGATGATTGGGTCATGAAGGCTCTGCCTTCATGAATGGACTAATCCATTCATGGATGAATGAATTAATGGATTAATGGATTAGTGAGTTATCATGGGAGGGGAACTGGTGGCTTTGTAAGAAAAGAAAGGCCAGGCATGGTGGCTCATGCCTGTAATCCCCAGCACTTTGGGAGGCCGAGGTGGGAGGATTGCTTGAGCCAAGGAGTTGGAGAGGAGCCTGGGCAACATGGCAAGACCCTGTCTCAGGCTGGGCATGGTGGCTCACGCCTGTAATCCCAGCACTTTGGGAGGCCGAGGTGGGCGGATCACGAGGTCAGGAGATAGAGACCATCCTGGCTAACACAGTGAAACCCCGTCTCTACTAAAAATACAAAAAAATTAGTGGGGCATGGTGGCAGGCGCCTGTAGTCCCAGCTACTCGGGAGGCTAAGGCAGGAGAATGGTGTGAACCCTGGGGGGCGGAGCCTGCAGTGAACCAAGATTGTGCCACTGCACTCCAGCCTGGGCGACAGCAAGACTCCCTCTCAAAAAAAAAAAAAAAAAAAGACCCTGTCTCTACAAAAAAACTTTAGTTGGGCATGGTGGCACATGCCTGTGGTCCCAGCTACCAGGGAGGCTGAGGTGGGAGGATCCCTTGAGCCTGGAAGGTGGAGGCTGCAATGAGCTGTGATTGTGCCACTGTACTCCAGCATGGGTGAGAGTGAGATCCTGTCTCAAAAAAAAAAAAAAAAAAAAAAAGACAAAAAGAAAAAGAAACGAAGAAAAAAAAAGAGGAACCAACAGATCAAGATCTAGAACATAATGCTGATTATGTATAGAAATACACACACGTGACAAACCAAGTGTAAAGGTACATTTTGAGACAATTTAGAAATGTTGGTTATGGATTAGATATGAGATGATATGAAGGTATTACTGCTAATTTTGTTGGGTGTGATAGCATTGTGGTTAGGTTCAATGATGGGGGATGCATAGCTAAAGAATATAGGGATGAGGCCAGGTGCGGTGGCTCACGCCTGTAATCCCAGCACTTTGGGAGGCCAAGGTGTGTGGATCACGAGGTCAGGAGATCAAGACCATCCTGGCTAACACGGTGAAACCCCATCTCTACTAAAAATACAAAAAATTAGCTGGGCGTGGTGGCGGGCGCCTGTAGTCCCAGCTACTCAGGAGGCTGAGGCAGGAGAATGGCGTGAACCCGGGAGGCAGAGCTTGCAGTGAGCCGAGATCACACCACTGCACTCCAGCCTGGGCAACACAGCGAGACTCTGTCTCAAAAAAAAAAAATATATATATATATATAGGGGTGAAATGGCGTGAAGTATGGGATTTAAAGTATTTCAGCAAAAGGAAAAAAGAGGAAGATAAAGCAAATGTATTTTTGGCAAAGATTTAAGCAAGATTTCAAGGCACAATTTTGATAATTTTTGTTTTTATTTTATCATTATTATTATTATTATTTTTTTTTTGACAGAGTCTGTCTCTGTCGCCCGGGATGGAGTGCAGTGGTGCCATCTTGGCTCACTGCAGCCTCTGCCTCCTGGGTTCAAGCGATTCTCCTGCCTCAGCCTCCCGAGTAGCTGGGATTACAGGCATGTGCAACCACACTCAGCTAATTTTTTTTTTTTTTTTTTGAGACGGAGTCTTGCTCTGTCGCCCAGGCTGGAGTGCAATGGCACGATCTTGGCTCACTGCAACCTCTGACTCCCGGGTTCAAGCGATTCTCCTGCCTCAGCCTCCCGAGTAGCTGGGGCTACAGGCACGTGCCACCACACCCAGCTAATTTTTGTATTTTTGGTAGAGATGGGGTTTCACCATGCTGGCCAGATGATCTTGATCTCTTGATCTCGTGATCCGCCTGCCTCGGCCTCCCAAAGTGCTGGGATTACAGTGTAAGCCACCGTGCCCGACCTATTTTATTATTTTTTAAGAGAATAAGTTTGGCTCTGTTGTCCAGGCTGGCATGCAGTGGCATGATCTTAGCTCACTGCAGCCTTGAACTCCTGGGCTCAAGCGATCCTCCCTCCTCAACCTCCCACAGTGCTGGGATTACAGACATTAGCCACCATGCCCAGCTGATAATTTCTGAATATGACAAATGAGTACATTGGGATTCATTCTCTACTTTTGTGTATAAAAATTTTCATAATAAAATTTAAAACAACAACGACGCATATTTTCAAGAACCCACTCGTATAAAAAGAAACAAATTAAACAAGTTAGAATGGTTGCTGTGGAGGGGGAAGAAAATAGGAGTAGGGAATGAGGACAAAAGAGAAGGAGCAGGCCGGGTGTGGTGGCTCACGCCTGTAATCCAGACACTTTGGGAGACCGAGGCAGGAGGATCACTTGAGGTCAGTCAGGAGTTCGAGACCAGCCTAGGCAACATGGTGAAAACCCATCTGTACTAAAAAATGCAAAAATTAGCCGGGCATGGTGGCGGGCGCCTGTGATCCCAGCTTCTCAGGAGGCTGAGGCAAGAGAATCACTTAAACCCAGGAGGCAGAGGTTGCAGTGAGCCAAGATGGTGCCATTGCACTCCAGCCTGGGTGATAGAGCAAGACTCCGTCTCAGAAAAAAAAAAAAAAAAAGAAAAGAAAGAGGTCCGGGCACAGTGGCTCATGCCTGAAATCCCAGCACTTTGGGAGGCCGAGGTGGGCAGATCACGAGGTCAGGAGATTAAGACCATCTGGCTAACACGGTAAAA
Source organism: Nomascus leucogenys (assembly GCF_006542625.1). NCBI lineage: Eukaryota > Metazoa > Chordata > Mammalia > Primates > Hylobatidae > Nomascus > Nomascus leucogenys. Next base: position 31,917,366 of record NC_044399.1, on the reverse strand, counting down.
CCCCGTCTCTACTAAAAATACAAAAAATTAGCCAGGTGTGGTAGTGGGTGCCTGTAGTCCCAGCTACTTGGGAGGCTGAGGCAGGAGAATGGCATGAATCCCGGAAAGCGGAGTTTGCAGTGAGCTGAGATCGTGGCCCTGCACTCCAGCCTGGGCAGCAGAGCGAGACTCCGTCTCAAAAAAAAAAGAAGGAGGAAGAAAAGAAGAAATGAAATGAGAAAAGGAAGAAGGAAAGGAAACAAGAACAGTTGATGATAATCTGCCCTGACCTCAGGAGGATGACTAATTTAACCCTCTGCACCTAAAGTCCACAAGAAGGAGAAAAATAAAATGATATCTCCTATAACTCTACCATGATGGCATTTTAACTTTTTCTGTCTAAGCCTTGAACCCTCACTCCTGTGCACCCTACTGTATATTTCTATGTGGCTGTCACCATGAGGAACACATCACTATGAACTTTTGCCTACAAAAATGCCAGCACTGGGCCGGGGCTTCAGGATATATGATATCATTTTATCCTCTTAACAACATTGTGAGGTGAGTATCATTATCTCTATTTTACAGATGCCTTTAACCTCAGAGATCAGGTTATTCATCCAACTCCTACTATTAATAAATCACAAAGCCGGCACTTTGGGAGGCCAAAGTGGGATGATTGCTTGAGGCCAGGAATTCAAAACCAGCCTGAGCAACATAATGAGACCTCATCTATACAAAACAAAATGAAAAAACAAATCACAAAGCTGGTGTTCCAAACACCTTGGCCTCAAAGGCCCAGGATCATGTGATGCCATTAAGTTGATCCAATAGCTTCCTCATAATTATTCTTATTAAGGTCTGCCTAGTGGTCCATTATACTGATGGAGGGTAATTTACTATAATTTACTAACTGCTGTCCTATTTCTGAGTATTTGGGCTCTTTCTAGCTTTCTGCTCACATAGATAGTCCTATAAATTATCTTCAGGCCCAGAGCTTTTTGAGTCTGTTGAAATACTTCCTTTATCAGGATGGGGTTCCTTTGTGTTCACACACAAATGTTGACCTCATTACAGTAGTTCATTCTCGTTGACATGGTTTTCACAAAAGAGTTGAATGGGCAAGCAGGAGTTAAAACCCAGAGACTGGCCAGGTGCGGTGGCTCACACCTGTAATCCCAGCACTTTGGGAGGCCCAGGCGGGTGGATCACGTGAGGTCAGGAGTTCCGGACCAGCCTGGCCAACATGGTGAAACCCCGTCTCTACTAAAAATACAAAAATTAGCCAGGGTGGTGGCTCGCACCTGTAATCCCAGCTACTTGGGAGGCTGACGCAGGAGAATCGCTTGAACCTGGGAGGTGGAGGTTGCAGTGAGCCGAGATCCTGCCGCTGCACTCCAGCCTGGGCCACAAGAGCAAAACTCCATCTAAAAAAAAAAAAAAAAAAAAAAAAAACCCAGAGACTCTGTGTGTGTGTGTGTGTGTGTGTGTGTGTGCGCGTATTGGGGGATGGGGGATCATGTGAGGTACAGGAAGTTGGGGTAGTGTGAGGCCTCCGGCCAGGCAGGAAGTCAGTCTGGGGGGATTCCTGTGTCCCCCACATTTCCCTAATGCCTTCCTGGCCCAAGCTGTTTGGGGTCTGAGGTGCAGTGCAAGGGGGATTAGGCAGGCTGTGGTCCAGCCACTCTCTCTTTGCCGTGATACCCCGCACCCACCCCAGGCCCCCTCTACTCCCCCAAGAAGGCCTCCGAATCTTCTCTAAGGGTGGGAGGAGTGGGATGGACGAGCAGAAACCTAAGGTCTGCACACCCTCGCTCTGCTCCTTGGCTCTCTGTTCTTAAGGCCCAGCTTCCCGTGCTGGACATCACCTGGGCATCTGGTTAAAATGCAGATTCTTATTTCTCAACTCTGGGGCAGGGCCTGAGCTCCTAGATTACTGGCAAGCTCCCTAGAAATGGTGCTGCTGCTGCTCCCAGAGCCCCACTGAGTAGCAATGCCCTAAGGATTCTGGCCAGGGTCCCAGCCTCCCCTGCTGCCCAAGCTCCAGGTAATGTTTCAGAATTGCAATTAAAAACATGGAGAGGGGCTTAACCCTTGGCAGGGGCAGGAAGTGATCCCCCAAATTGAGGCAGCATTTATTCCCCTAAGTCCAGATATGATGAGCTGGAAAAGGATGGAAAGGATCCTTTTCTAGCGATGGAAAGGATCTGTCAGGAAGAATTAGCCCAGCAGAAAACGGAGGCCCAGAGAGGGGACTGGCTTGTCCCAGGCTGCACAGCCAGCCTGTGGAAGAGGCCTGGGGATGCCTAAGGCCTGAGGTCTCTGCAGGCTTGTCTCATAGCCTGACTTCTGGGTCCTGGAGGTGGGGAATGGGGGGTCTGGCAAGCCCTGGGGACAGGGCCAGGGCTGTGGGGATCTGCAGCTGCTATGTGTGGGAGGTGGATGCTGGGATGGCTCTCATCTGGCAGAGTTAGCTCTCTGGCCCTTTGGCAGCTGCCCTGGCCAGCCTGGGAGGGGTCAGCTGGGGATAGGCAGTAAATATAGATCTAGGGCAGGAAGCCAGGCGGCCCAGCCCTGCACTGACCTCTCATTGGAAGTCTGGGGAGGGCAGATGTCCAGTCCCGGAACCCTCCTCTCCCGGGGTGGAGGACACCTAGCCCAGCAGCACCCTAGAATTGCTGGAAGTGGTTGGGGGTAGGGGACAGAGCCTCCAAAGGGGACCAGGGTAAGTGTAAGCAGAAAGCTGGCCAGGAGACGCTGTGCCTATGTGGCCATGTGCCCTCTCTGGGCCTCTGTTTTCTTCTCTGGTCATCTCTGTCAAAGGTGCTGTCCAGCTTCCCGGTAAGGGGTCCACTGATCTAAAGGGAATTGGGGGCTCACAAGTATAAGGGGCAGGGGGTAAGGTCCCCTTACAGCCTCTCCTCCCACCCCCACAGGTCTTGCTTATTCAGGAGAGGAAGGAGTCTCAGAGCATAATCTCATCTCTTGCTCCCTACCCACTCTCTGGGTGCTGGCCTCCCACCCTAGGGCTCAGGGTCACACTTCAGCCTGGCTCCCCTTGCTGCATAGATGCAGCCCTGTGCCAGGCCCATGCCACACACACCATGCCCACCTAGTTCAGCCAAGACCCCCAGGACCCCTGACTCTGGGAACGGGAATTCAGGCAAGGCAGCCACTCCAACACAGATACATTTATTGGCAAAACCTATTCCCAGGCATCAAGTGGAAGGGTGCTACAAGAGTGAATAATTTTTGTTTTTCACTTTCCTTGGCCATGTTCAAGGAGCAAGGGGAGGGGGAGACAGGGACATCCCAATCAAGATAAGGATCCCAGCAGCTCCCCCCGAGGTTGGGCTCTTCACCAACCAAGGCCTTTTCTTGCACTGTCTCCTTTAACCCTTATAACAACCCTGCAAGGTAGGTACCATTATCATCCCCATTTTACAGATGAGGAAACTGACCTGTAGCATGCTGAAGCGGTGAAAGGTGGGTGTCAGCTTTCAGGGACACCTGGAGAGCCTCCTATGGACTGAGCTAGCCTGGGAGGTATAAATAATCATACCCTATGTTGGGCTGGAACCCTGCCACACACACATGTTGAGTCTGTGGCCCCTAAGGCTGATGTTTCCTTCTTTTTTTTTTTTTTTTTTTGAGACAGGGTCTTGCTCTGTTGCCCAGGCTGGAGTGCAGTGGTGCAATCTTGGCTCACTCTGCAACCTCTGCCTCCTTGGTTCAGGTGATTCTCTTGCCTCAGCCTCCCAAGTAGCTGGGATGACAGGTGCCTGCCACGACACCCGGCTAATTTTTGTATTTTTAGTAGAAACGGGGTTTCACCATGTTGGCCAGGCTGGTCTCGAACTCCTGACCTCAAATGATCCGCCCAACTTGGCCTCCCAAAGTGCTGGGATTACAAATGTGAGCCACTGCGCCCGGCCACCTCCTCTCTTTTCTACCACTTCCTGATTCTGTTTCCCCCATCTCTCACCACTTCCACATCTTTCAACTCTTTTTATCTTTTTGTTTTATAAAAAAATAAATTTGCCCATGTTCTTGGAGAGCCTGCTGTCTCCTACCCCAATTGGTCAGATCTGGGTTCTCCCCAAGATTCAGTTTAGATGGGGTTGAGGATAATGGGTCTCAAATGAGGGGCCTGGAGGTGTATGTGAAGCCGAAGTATGTTGAAAACTCTTAGAAAATACACAATTAATAAATTACAAACCCCCTCACTGTCCCGCCCCTACCTTCCCACCCTCCCCCACTCCCTATCCAAATGTAGAATCAACTGTACCTTGCCCCCCACCCCCACCCCAGGGCAGGGTTTGTCTCAGTCCCCTCAGAGTCCACTGATTCCACGGCCCTCAGTAAATGTTTGTGGAATGAATGAATGAGTGAACTAATGAGTGTTTGGAGGGAGGAACCAAACACTTAGGAGGCCTGAGTCCCAGGCTCAATCCCTGGATCATCCTTGCCTGTACCTTGCCCTCACCAGGACGCCTCTCTCTGGGCCCAGAGAAGAGGGTCTCAAGGTAGGGGCTGGGAGCAGAGTGGGGAAGGGAGGAGTCACAGGGGAAGGGAAAGTGGACGCATGACTGACAGAGGACAGAGCTCGGACCTCGAAATCAGAAGGCCTGGTTCAAATCCTAGCTGCACGGCTCAGTTCAAATCCCAGCTATGTGACCTTGAGTAGGTTCAAAGACAAATGATGACTGCTGTAAAACAGTCCTTGTGTAGTTTACAAAGCCCTATTTTAAATGTATCTTTGGTCCTCAGTAACCATCCCGTAATGTGGGTATTATCATCAATATACCCATTTTACAGAAGAGGAAATATAGGCCGGAAAGGTCAAGGGACTTGCCCAAGGTCATACAGCAAGCACCCCACCCGCTCACCCACCTCCTGCCTTTGCTTCTGCCCCTGCCTGTGGTGGGAAGAGGGAGGGCTCAGATCTAAGTCTTCCAGCACGGGGTCCCCAGTGAAAGTGTGGCAACAGGAGGGACTGTGGAGCAAACCCCCTAATGTGGGCCCCATCGGCCATCTCCAGCCAGAAAAGCCAGGCTACCCTTTGTGGAAGGTCTCCTTGACACCCCTTCCTTCCCCACCCACAGCCCTGGGGCCTCAGCTGCTGCTCCAGGAGGATCCTGGAGTTCATGAGGTGCCCATGATCTTCTGCTTTTCCTTGGAAGGTGGGGATGTGGAATGGTGGGGGAGGGTCTAGGGCCTGGGCCCGCCCCTCACACCGGCATGGCCACTTCGTCGTATTCATCCCGACCTTCCTCCTCATCAAAGGTTGCCTTGGCATCATCAGCATCCAGCTGGAGGGGAGGGACAGGAGAGAGACAGGGTGAGAGACCCTGGGGCCAGAAGAGCCCTCCCCGGGCACGAAAGGCACCTCCGGAGTTAGGAGAGGGTCTGGCTGTCTTGAACCTTGGGCCAGTCCTGTTTTATTTCCCCAGCAGCTAGGACTGGCCTAAATGAGTCGTTGTCAAAGCGGGAGGCAACCTTGGGGATGTGGACCCTGGCAGGGGAGGGCCTGCAGAGGGTGAGCAAGGGACCTCTTCACCAGGGCAGCCCCACAGTGACCTGAGTCACCCTGTGGAAGAATCCTATTAGAAGAGTGACTCTGTCCCAAATGACTTGGAAGACGGCAGGACTTGCTGCTGAGGGGTCCAGCTCACGCGCAGCACACCCTGTCTGCCTCTTGACCTCTCCCTAGCCGTGCCATCATTCCCCCCTTTACAGGTGAGCAAAATGAAGGCGCAGAGAAACAAGGCCCCGTGCTCCAGATCATATGCTAGGACACGGCAGGCCATAACCTGGACACCAGCCCTAGCCCCAGACTTTACCCATGACGCTGTCCTGCCTGCCCTAGTTCTGAGACGCGCCCCTCGCATGCTCCCAGCTCTTGTGCCCCAGGCCCAGGCAGCCACTCACACACTGAAGCTCCAGGTTCCTGAAGATGAGCGGCAGCAGGACGCGCCGCAGCGGCACAGTGAGGATGAGGACGAAGGGCAGGGCCAGGGAGGCCGGTGTGGACTTCACCACCCACAGCACTGCCAGGCAGATGATCTGGATGCCCGTGAACAAGTGCATGCGCCAGGTCTTCACCTGCAAGTGGAGGCTGGGGTCAGTGCCTATCACACCCCAGCACCCTCTACCACCCCAGGCTGGGCAGCCAGAAAAGGGTCCTGTACCCGCTTGACGTAGGGCACATCTGGGTGATACTTGGGTGGCTTGAACAGAAGCAAGATGCGGTCAAAGAGCTGGATGCCGCTGAGCGATGTGACCCCCATGTAGAGGAAGATGCCAAACAGTACAGCCAGAGGGATGCGGGACAGGATGGGCTCCATGAGGATGGACAGGCCTGTGGGGGAGCCGCACAGTCTCAGCCCAGGTTGCCTGAGGCCTGGCGCCAGTGGGGGTCAGGCCCCTATATGGGGCTGGGAATAAAACACAGGCACCATATGGAGCCATTTCCTTTTTTCTTTTCTTTCTTTCTTTTTTTTTTTTTTTTTTTTTTTTTTGAGACAGGGTCTTGCTCTGCCACCCAGGCCAGAGTGCAGTAGTGTGATCTCGGCTCACAACAGACTTGACCTCCTGATCTCAAGTGATCCTCCCGCTTCAGTGTCCCTAGTTGCTGGGACTACAGGCACATACAACCACACCTGGATCATTTTTTTTTTTTTTTTTAAATTTTTAGTAGAGACAAGGTCTCGCTATGTTGCCCAGGCTAGTCTTGAACTGCTGGGCTCAAGTGATTCTCCTGCCTTGGCCTGCCAAAGTATTGAGATCCCACGCCTGGCCTAGAGCCATTCCTATGGGTCCTTTTTTTTTTTTTTTTTTTTTTTTGAGACAGAGTCTCGCTCTGTCACCCAGGCTGGAGTGCAGTGGTGCAATCTCAGCTCACTCCAACCTCCACCTCCCGGGTTCAAGCAATTCTCCTGCCTCAGCCTCCCAAGTAGCTGGGATTACAGGCGTGCGCCACCATGCCCAGCTAATTTTGTAATTTTAGTAGACACGTGGTTTCACCATGTTGGACAGGGTGACCCACCCACCTCAGCCTCCCAAAGTGCTGGGATTACAGGCGTGAGCCACCACCTCTGGCCTCTATCGGTCCTTTTTATAGGTATTACCCCAATTTTACAGATGAGGAAACAGGCTCAGAGAGGTAAACAACCTGCCTAAGGCCACACAGCTGGCAGGTAGTCAAAGCCCTGCCTGCCTCACTTAAGCCCACTCCCTTAACCTAATGAGGGTCACAGAGGTCAAACACACAGACGTTTCTCCTCACCCCGGCCCAGAATGCCATCAACTGCCTCCTTTAAGAATTTTCCCTGCCCTCTCCATCTGCAACCATGGCACTGCCCACACCGAACCCAGCTTGACTCTTGGCTGCTCCAGAACTGAAATCAACCCCAGTGACCCTTCTTTCTTCTCCCCCACATCCCTAGACTATGCCTGGAGCACTGCCCCTTGTATCAGCCATGGAGCAGCTGAGCTGGAAGAGAACTTGGGGACATCTGATGAACCCTCCAACTGTGCAGACAGGGAAACTGAGACCCAGAGACAAGGAGGGATACTGGGTTAGCAGCAGGGCAGGGCTAGAACCCACAGTTCACTGGACTTCTGTTCGATAAGTTAGAAGGTGGGGTCTGGTCTGGAGAAGGCCTCAGAGTGGAGCCGCCTTCCTCCCTGCTCAGACGCCCAGCCCAGTGCCTTGGCCTTTCCTCCAGGATCCCCTTGTGTGAGTAGGGGATGCTGGGGAGATGTGGGGAAGTGGTGCAGGATGGGGGAGGCTGGAGGAGGTGCTGGGTCCGAATGGGAAGGGGAAGGGGCTGGGGGTGGGGGGCAGGAGGATGGTGGAGACACGACCCTGCTTTCACTCACCCACAAGCACAGCGACTAGGAGTCCGCTGATCCGCTGCTCTTTGACCTCCTGGATCTGGGCTGCAGCCCCTGGGGTGCTGGCTTTGCCCATGACAGTGAGGGCGTTGGCATGGGTGACAGAACGCACGGTGGTGGCACTGAGCCAGGGCATCCCAAAGAGGGCGGCCACCCCACCCATGCCTACTACCAGCAGCAGGTCCAGGTGGAAGCCGGAGCCCTTGACCATCTTGCGCTCGGGTTTACTGACAATCAGCCTGCGGTAGGGGAAGGCGAGGGGTAAGCAGAGTTCTCCCCTGCCTCCTCCACCCTCTCCTTCCTTCTCCATACTTGGTGTCCTTGTAGCTCAGTTTTGCCTTCTGTGCCCCTTGCTCTTTGAGTTCCTTGCTCCACTCCCTCCCGCCCTATCTTGAGAATCCAAACTCTTAAGAGCAGAAATGCCTTCACAACATTCAAGGCTGATTCGCAGGCAATGAAGCTTCAGCTTCAGGGAGCTTTGCTTGTACAGGCCCCTCCAAGATCCAGCACCTAATTTTATAGTTGTCATTTTGCATTTTTTTCTTTTTCTTTTTTTTTCTAGAGTCTTGCTCTGTCGCCCAGGCTGGAGTGCAGTGGTGCAATCTTGGCTCACTGCAACCTCTGCCTCCCGGATTCAAGTGATTCTCCTGCTTCAGCCTCCTGAGTAGCTGGGACTACGGGCGCATGCCACCACACTCGGCTAATTTTTGTATTTTTAGTAGAAACGAGGTTTCACCATATTAGTCAGGCTGGTCTCAAACTGCTGATCTCGTGATCCCCCCGCCTTGGCCTCCCAAAGTGCTAGGATTACAGATGTGAGCCACCTCGCCTGGCGCTTTTTTTTTTGTTTGAGATGGAGTTTCGCTCTCGTTGCCCAGGCTGGAGTGCAATGGCGAGATCTCGGTTCACTGCAACCTCCGCCTCCCAGGTTCAAGCGATTCTCCTGCCTCAGCCTCCCGAGTAGCTGAGATTACAGGCTCGTGCCACCATGCCCGGCTAATTTTTTGTATTTTTAGTAGAAACGGGATTCACTATGTTAGCCAAGCTGGTCTTGAACTCCTGACCTCAGGTGATCTGCCCGCCTCGGCCTCCCAAAGTGTTAGGATTATGGGCGTGAGCCACCGCGCCCGGCCATGTTTTTTTTTCTTAAAAAGAGCTCTCCAAATTATACAACTTCTGGTCCCACAAAACCTGGAACTGCCCCTGGCTTTTCATTATTCCTGCTAGTCGGGAGGGCCACACACCCGCAGGGACTAGCTTGCAGTCCTGGGTCTCTTGCCTGCCTGGGAGAATGCCAGGGAACGGTCCCTGCCTCCCACCCTCCCAGGCCCAGGCCCCACCCTGTCTCTCACGTGGTGATCTGAGACTCCAGGAATATGAGGATGAAGACCAGCAGAGCAGGCAGGGCAGAGGCAAACATCATCCAGATGGGAAAGTGGGAACGCAAGCCCAGTGGGTGGATGACCCAGCTCCGGGCTGAGGAGTTGGACACCTTGAAGCCATCAGGCACCGAGAGTTTCTGTGGGAGGGGGTAGCAGGTAAGAATGCCAAGGGCAGGAGGATGGGGAAGGGTGGGAGCAGGAGGAGCCAGGGTCCTGGGGGTCGGGCAGTTAGGTTGGCGGCACTTGGGAACTTACTTATATTGAGCACTTGCTCTGTACCTAATCATTACACTAATCCCTTTACATCCATCTGCTCGTTCCCCACTTTATAGATAAGGAAAGAGAATCAGAGAAGTTATGTAGCTTCCCCCATATCACACAGCTATTTGACGGCAGAGCTGGGATTCATGCCTAGATCTGCCTGGCACCAAAGAATACTTCTTCCTACTGCTCTGGGTTAAGGAATGAAGGTGGCAACCTGGCCCAGCCCCTTGCTTTGGCCACAGGGGTCCTCTGGGGCTGTGAGAAGCACATGGGACTCCCAGAGGAGGCAGAGATGGGGTAGAGGTAGTCCCAGCTGGCTTCAGGTTGGGGAAAGCTATTCTAGGGAAGGGGCATGCTGGGGGGTGGAAATGAGGACCTGGGGGGTATCATGGTCTGAGGGCTGGGAGGAGGGGTCACCTGGGTGTAGGTATCCTGAATGAAGAAATCCACCAGGACCATGATCAGGATGGAGATGGGGACCCCGAAGTCCCCGATGACCCGACGCAGCTGGGGGCAGGTGAAAGGACCAGTGGTCAGTGCCCAGTCACTCCCCACCTCCTGCCTTCCTCCTGCCCTATATTCACCTAGGGGGCCCTGCTCTGCCAGGGGATCCATCAGCATCTAATGCCCTGTCCTGCACCTCAGCTATGTCTGCCTCCTTTCTTCTTCCCCCAGCAGTTCTCAGGCTGGGCATGCCATGAAAGTGGGAGGGGCTTGCCCATAGAGTGAAACCCTAGCTAAGGATGGGGCCAGAGGAGGTTGGAATTGGGAATGGGAATCTGAAAAAGAAGGGAAGCTAAGGGCACTGGGGAATTTGGAGTGGGGGGCTTTGGGCTGGGATAGGGCAGTGTTGGCAAGGACAGGCGAGGAGGGTGTGCTGACCTTGCCAGGGAAGTAGGAGCTGTTCTTGAACTTGCGCAGCATCATGGCAAAGAAGAAGGTACCGGCCATGAGCACAAGGGAGAGGAGGGCTGTGTTGGGCAGGGGGCCCTGAGGTTTGGGCACCATCAACACGTTGTGGTCATAAGTCTTCTGTAGTGGGTGGTCCTGGAAGATCTGCAGCAGAAAACCAAGGCATTCTGTTCCCTCCCAGCTTTGGCTGGGGCTGGAAAATACCACCAGCTAACTCTACCCAGCACTACTATCCATTCATCCAGTCATCTATTAATTCATCATCCATCCATTTATCCACCCATCTATCATTCATCTATCCATTATCCATTGATCATCCATTGATCATTCATCCATCCATTCATTATCCATCTACCCATCCATCCACCTGCCTATCATCTATCCACCCATTTATCCATTCATCCATCCATCATCCATCCACTCATTATCCATCAATCATCCATCCAGCCATCCGTCCATCCATCCATTATCCATCTATTCATCCATCCATCCATCCATCCATCCATCTATCTTCTTCCTCAATTGACATGGAAACAGAGGATAAATGGGATTCTACAGCCTGGTTTTCAGGAATGAAGACAGCCTAGGTTTGGGCAGGGAGGGCCATGGAACGCAATGGGTGTGTGTGCGAGCACACATACACACCCAGGACCTGGAAGACATGAGAAGGCTGGAGGTCAGGAAACAAGGGTCAGGGAAGTTTCTAACAAGGGGTTAAAAGACCTGGACACAGAAAGACCCTCCATCCAACAGAATCAGGGGGCAACACATAGGGCCCACCCTTCTTCCATATAAAATGCAGGTACAAAGGCAAGCAGAGCTTAAGATGATGGGAGCCAAGCCAAGGTGGCTGGGCACTCCATCCACAAGCCCTGCAGCTCTTGAGGACAAGTGCAGGGGAGGGAGTGGGGGACTTCAGAGGCTCCAGAGTGCCCCCTGCTCTCACTGTGCATGTACTTTCACATGCTCAGTGTCACGCCCATACTTACCCATTGCTCACATCATGTGTGGTCATGAACTGGACATGTGCACACAGAGGCACCCTCCATGCCTCAGTAAGAGTGCTGGCCACAGGCAGCAGGTGCCAACACTTATGTGGTCAGTCAACACAGCTGCACAGTCCTGTGTGCAGATGTGTGACTACACAGACACAGACACATGTTGACACAGACACATATGTTGCCACAGTCATATGCACAGTCACATGGTTATGTACACAGGTGAAAGCAAAGCCACACAAATGCTGCACAGACACATGTGCAAGGACACAGTGGCTCAGTTTTTTTTTTTTTTTTTTTGAGATGGAGTCTTGCTCTGTTGCCCAGGCTGGAGTGTAGTGGCACAATCTCGGCTCACTGCAACCTCCACCTCCCGGATTCAAGCAATTCTCCTGCCTCAGCCTCCCGAGTAGCTGGGATTACAGGTGCATGCCACCACACCTGGCTGATTTTTGTATTTTTAAGAGAGACGGAGTTTCACTATGTTGGCCAGGCTGGTCTTGAACTTCTGACCTCGGGTGATCCACCAGCCTCGGCCTCCCAAAGTTCTGGGATTACAGGCCTGAGCCCTCGTGCCCGGCCACTGTCTCAGTCTTATACACAACCTCCCGTGTGCATTAACATCCCCATAGGCCCCCACCTTGATCAGCTTGGAGAAGGTCTCATAGATGAAGATGAGGGAAATGAGGAAGGAGAAGATCTCCTGGGTATAGCGGGAGATGAAGCGGACCAGGAAGCTACCCTCGAAGGCCACCACCAACACCACCAGCAGGATGAGCCAGAAGCCGATCCACACGCGGCCCACGATGTACTCTAGACCGTTGCTCTCGCAGAACTGCAGGGTGGTCAGAAGAAGTCGGTCAGACAAAGGGCTTTGGGGCAAGGCACTGTGCATCAGGCAGGTGGGGCGGGGGACATGACAGGGTCAGTGGGGCAAGGACAGAACTACCGAGAAGAAGGCTTCCTCAAACACCAGCAGGGGTCCTGAGAAGCCGACCACAAGCAGGGGCTGAGCCCCCAGCAGGGCGAAGAGAATGCCCTGCACTGCAGTGGAGATCAGCAGCTCCGACACTCCCATCTGGTTCCGGGTCTTTTCTCCTGTGGGTAGAGGTCACAGTGGGATCAAGTTCAGGACATCATTTCCAGGGGCCCATAGAGCAAGTCATGGTCAGCCTGATGCAGGGGTCTGGAGGGTCAGAGTCAGAAGTTGGGGCTGAGACAGAGGCCAGAGGGTCAGAGGCAAGAGTTAGGGAGACAGGTATTGGCACTGACCCAGGAGGCCGCCGAACGTGATGGCAGGTGACAGGGCAGCAAAGTAGATGAAGATGACGGCAGCCAGGACCTGGGGGCTGAATGCATCTGTGATGTCACTCAGGTAATAGGGGTAGCGGCGCCGGATATCACGCACCAGGCCCCCGAAGAACTGGCCTGTCTGCTGCAGAGGGTCATCTGGGCCCCCGGGGCCCCCTAGGTCCCCATTTAAGTCTGTGGTGGAGGATATAAGAGCATGGTCAGAGGGAGTAGCTGGAGGAGGTGAGGGGAAAGGGGACTGGAGGGTGTAGGGGAGATTGTCTGATGGGAATGGGGTGACCAAGAAGGCTGGAAGATGTGGGCAAAGGGAGCGGTGAGAGGGGAACATGTGATGGGAGACAGAGGCTACACTGAGGTGTCTGGGGGTCGGTGGGGGCTCAGAAAGCCTCGGCTGGGAAGGGCAGGTACCTAGGCCCTTGTAGAAGCTGGAGTCTGGCTTGGCAGGGCTGGGCTGATAGCGCCTTCGAAGTAGCTCCCTCTGCACAGGCACCAGACTGAGCAGTGCCTGCTCGGAGGGGGCATCGGTGGGAGGCAGCACTAGGCTGCAGTCCAGGAAGCCCTCCAGGGAGCGCAGCAGCTCCCCTCGGCTCTGAGCCATGTAGGCATCTATGCGGAACACCTAGGGGCAGGAGACAGGGTCAGGGCTGCCCGGACCTGCGGAGGGAAAGGAGCCAGGAGTCCACAGCCAGGGCCTCCAGGGACCAGAACCCCCTCAGGCAGCAGCTCCCATTGCCAGGAACTGCTTTTCCTGCTGGCTCCCACCCCTACTCTTCCCACTAAGAAAGGGATCTGGGGAGACAGACAGGGGCCCTGGGTGGGGAAAGGAGAAGGAACTAAAGCTAACCTGGTGGGTTAAGCAGACTAGATGAAACTAGAAGTGACTAGGCCCGACCAAGCCAGACCTGACCAGGTGGAACCGGGTCAGAGTGAGCTGGACTAGACTAAGCCAGGCCAAAGCCAACCAGACGAGACCAGGCCAGAGCAGGCAGAGCTGGGCCAGACTGCACACCCCAACTGCCCCCGCCAGGTAGGATAGCAGCAGCTGGATTAGGCTGAATGGGTCAAACCAGTGAACCTAAAGTAACCCAGGCCAGGTTGGAGAGCGGGCCTCAGCCACCACCCAGCTCTCAAGCTTCCCCAGCCCAGCCCTCTCCGGCCCTTCCTCACCCTCTCAGACATGAGGGTGGCAGCGGCCCGGCCAAGCTGGGTGTAATCGATGTGGCGGGCCTTAGGTCCCAGCAACACAAAGAGGAAGCGCACAGGCACCGGCAGCTCCACCGCCTCCAGCTCTGCTGCCTCCTGCAGCCTCACAAAGCCCAGCACTGGCTGCTCCAGGAAGGTGGTGCTGCCTGTTAGGGGATGAGAAGATCAGGCCAGGCTGAGGAGCCCAGGGTGGGTGTCTTGAAGAGATGGGGCTGCGGGGGTCCAGGCTGAGGGAAAGACAGGCTGAGCCAGGACACAAGGGGTGTGGAGGGCTGAGGGTAGAGATGCCTGTTCTTACCCACTAGCACCAGCGTGGCCTCTGAATCCGGGGGAATCTTTTCCAGAATTCCAGATGGTGAGTGCCCTTCTGTGCCCTCATCTCCCTGTGGGAAGGAGGGTGGTGACGGGAGTCCTCGGGCCAGTCTGACCTGGGAGACCTGAGCATCCTGCCCTTCCCATTCTCGCTTCCCAACTCTCCTGACACACCCCGGGCGCAGGAGTGCTTCTGGTCCCCTGTTGTGGACGGTTTTTCAGGACCCCTGCTGGCGTTTGAGGAAGCTCTCTCCTTGCCCCACCCTGACCCTGACCCTGTAACTGACTCACCTGCTCACAAAAGAGCTGTGTCTCCAGTGAGGAGTGTCGGGGGAGCAGAGGCTGTGAAGGATCCCCAGAGCGTGTCAGGACTGCAGGCTTCACACCCCCCAGGGCCTCCAGCTCTCCGGCATGGCTGCAGGACGTACAGGGGACATGGGCTGAGTAAGCTGTTCAGGCCGAGCTATCAGTGGTGGGAGGGATCAAGGGTGAACATCAAGGGACTGGGGTAGACATCAAGGGTAGACATCTGGGACTTCCCAGACCAGACCAGAGAGACCCTGGGATGGAAGGAGAATCAGAGCCTCCTCTCCAAGAACGTTGTTGATGTAAGTGGGTGGCCTCTGGAATGACGAGGCAGGAACAAAAGAGTGGCTAGAGAAAAGGGCCTTGCAGGTCTGCCCTCCGGGGGACCAGCAGCCCCCAACTCTGAGCATAGGACATGGCCACCCCTTTCAAGGTGTCAGAGATGGGAGCCATAGTGGAGGAAAGTGGGCCCCTGCCTGGTGATGGTAGGGCCACTTGGATCCCGGGGGAGAACTTGGGGCCCACTAGATATGGAATCCAGGCCCTGGCAGGCAGGGGCACCTGTGTTTGAGCAGCAGGGCCCGGAGCAGCTCCTCTCGGTCCTGAGGCCGGATCTGGTCTTCAAAGATAAATCTGTCTAGCAGTTGGTTGGCCACTCCAGCCAGGGAGGTCTCTTGCAGGTCTAGGAGGACAGTACCTGCAGGCAGTGGAGGAGTGAGCTGGCAGGCTGGGCCACAGCACCCCACAACAATCCTCATCTGCAGGAGGCCCAGAAGGGCCCAGGAGGCTCACCCTTGGTGAAGACTTTGTGCAGCTCTAGGAGGCTCCAGAAGGTGAGGTGAGAGAGGTGCGGGCGGCCCCAGGCCCCGTTCTTCCCCAGGTTCTCCTCCAGTCGCACCCAGCGCGCCGCCTCCATCCATCTCAGCTCCTGGTTCTTTTCGTCCATCACCAGCTCCTGCAGCTCCACGTAGACCTGTGGCCCCATGCGCCTGAGTTAGTCCATCAGGCATAGTCCAGGGCATAGTGGGTGCTCAGCCGCTCTCGAGAGAGGCTTGTGCTTGTGAGGCTTGTATCCCTGTGCTCAAGGGTCCGTAGATACGGCTCACACCACTCCCCTATCTCCCAACTTCCTGGCCAGGCCCTTACCCCATTGTAGAAGGCATTCGGAGAACCCTGACCCAAAGGGATGCTGGAGAAGCCACTGGGGAGGGAAAGGAATGGGAAGCAGAGGCCCGGCGGGCCGAAGCTAAAGGGGACTTTGGAGTCATTGGGTCAGCCTCTAAGATTGTTCGTGGATGTGCTTCAGCACGTCCCTGGGGCCAGGTGGTTGCTCCAAGGGCCATAGCTGAGGGCCGCCCCAAATTCCTAACCAGCTAGACAGTTCAGTGCCCAGTGGGGACCTGAGGGGCCTGGGCAGAGGAGAACAAGTCTTTAATTCTGTGCTTCCCCAGTGACCCCCGACAGCCCAGCCAGGGCCTGAGGGCCTGGGGACTCAGCCCTTGTCAATCAGGTTATCTCTGCTCAGGGTGCTCCTGGAAAGGGGCCCAGGCCTCCCCATCAGTGGGGCATCCCTCCCACCTATATCCTGGGATCCTCGCTCCTCTATCTGCTGCAGGGTCTCCCCCAGCCTGAAGCTGCCTCTATCTCCTTGCTCCTCTCTTCCCTGATCAAATGGTGGGTCCCAAAGACAGCATGGGAAAGAACGGGGGAGGATGGGGTCCTCACCTCGTGGGTACCTGGGTGCGATGTGGTGTGGTAGTCTGTGGCTGTTGCCTCGGTGTCGTGAGCTGAAAACCAGAGGTCGGTTAGTATTGACCTGACCGTCCCCCATCTGAGGCTCTTCACCATCCACCGTGAGCCTCAGAGACCCAGGCACGGGCAGATGCCCCCTCCTTCCCAGTGCCCCATCCCACACTGGCCACTCAGCAGAATGAGGCTCCCCACACCTGTGCTGGGCTTAGCCTTGGGCTCCCTGTCTGAGCCTTGTCGAGGACACCCGGGATTCAGCCAGGGAGGCTACCCCTCCGCAGTGATGAAGTGAAGGGACCTCTCCAAGGTGACGGCAAAGCCCTGAGTGGCAATTTTCAGGATCCTCCTAGGACCTCCTCCCTCCCCTGCCACTTCTGAGACCAGACTCCCTTCTCTCCTCCCACCTGCCTCAATGAGCCTGTCAGTGCAGTGTCTCACTGAGCTCAGGCACCAGGGTGGGTCAGCCCCTTATATTCCCCCCCCCCCACCCGCAGCCCTCATTTCCAAGAGGGGCCTCTTAACTTTAATCCCAATCTCCAGCACTTAAGTCCTGTTGACAGTAAACAGGTCCTGCCTGGGGCTCCCTACCTAAGACCTTGGACAGGCCAGGGAAGGCAGGGTGGTTCCTGGTGTCTTTCTACCTAGGAGGGTCCCCACAAGCCCCTCATTTCTCAGGACCTCTTTCCCCAAGAACAAGCCCATTTTCTGGCCTGGAAGCTGGCATTGGATGGGCACAGATGGCATGTGGGCTCATGCCTTTGTCCCAGATGGGCTGCCCGCCCTTCTCACATTGTAGGGGCACTGGATGGGTGACTGCCCTTACTCTCCCAGCCACCTCCTGTGATCATTTCAAACAAAGCTCTGTTTATCCTTCAATCAGCCAGAATTGAGGGGAGAATGGCCCCGGCCTGTGGGGCTTGGGAGGAGGACTGTGGAGAAGGGGAGAGGACAAGTGCCCCTCCTGTCCCTGTCTAGGGCTCAGCAGCTCATCCCAGCTGAGGGAGGGAGAGGGGCTCACCTGCCGGCTCCTCCACCTGGGGCTCAGGGACGCCTGGGTCTTCATATTCCTCCTGCTCCAGATTCTTCTCCATCACGTCTTCGTAATCATCCTGTGGGAAGTGGCCGCTGAGGCTGGGGTGTGAGGGGCTCTTCCACCCCCAACAAAGATAGGAGTCTAGGACTGGGTCCCCAGAGCCTCTAGGTGGGAGCACTGCTGATGCCAGGGAACACCCACCTGCAGCTCCTCCATGGTGCGGTCCTGAGTGTCCAGTTGTCCACGGTGATCCGAGCCCCCAGCATAACCCGCACCGCGGGTCCCTGCAGCAGAGGGCACAGGCTGAGTGGGGCACAGGGCATCCCAGGGTGTCCTGGTCCTCTTCCAGAGGGGGCCACATGTCAGTGGAGGGGAACCACGTGTTGGAGGTGGTAGGGTCAGAGGAAGGAAGTGTGGAGGGAATGGGAGAACGAGCTGGATTTGCAGGTGTGAGGGTAGGTGAGCAGGGGCCGGAAGAGAGGGGCAGTGCAGGGAAGAGATAAGCCTGGCTGGCAGCAGCGAAGGATGTTTGGGGAAGACAGGCAGGTGACCCTCAGGTCCATCTCCCTCCTTCTTTCTCTAGTCTTCACCTGGCTTCTTTTCTTGCCCATCCCTGGGACTCAGCTAATGCCAGGGGACCTGCTGCTCCCTTCTTCAGGGGCCTTAGCTCCCCTGAGGGGCTCTAAACATATGCTCTTCTCTCAGAAATAGCTGCTGCCCACTGGGCATGGGCTGCAGCATCCTTGGGAGTGGTCCACAGGTCTGGACGATGTGGTCCTGCTTCTCTTCCTGACCCCATCTTGCACTTCATTTCTCTTGCTCTCTCCCCACCTAGCCTATTGGCCTCCTGTGGTTCCTAGAACTCACTAAGCCCTTTCCTGTCCCAGGGCCTTTGCACATCCAGCTGTCCATATCCTGGATACCCTCCCCGCAACACCTCAGCCCTTCTCACATCTCAGCTCAAATGTCTCCTCTTCAGAGGCCCTCCCTGACCACCACCTTGACCCAATCTGTCATCTTCTGGTTTCTTTTCCCCTCCCTCCCTCCCTCCCTCCCTCCTCCCTCCCTCCCTCCCTCCTCTCCCTTCCTTCCTTCCTTCCTTCCTTCCTTCCTTCCTTCCTTCCTTCCTTCCTTCCTCTCTCTCTCTCTCTTTCTTCTTTTTTGAGACAGAGTCTCACTCTGTCACCCAGGCTTAGAGTGCAGTGGTATGATCATAGTTCACTGCAGCCTTGAACTCCTGGGCCCAGAGGAGCCTCCTGACTCAGCCTCCTGAGTAACTGGAATTATAGGCATGCCACAGTGCCCAGCTAATTAAAAAAAAAAAAAAAATCTGTGTGTAGAAACAGGGTCTCACTATCTCAGCCTGGGCTGCTGATTTCTTTCTTCTTTTTTATTTTTTTGAGAGAGGGTCTCCCTCTGTTACCCAGGCTAGAATGCAGTGGCATGATTACAGCTCATAGCAGCCTCAAACTCCTAGACTTAAGTGATCCTCCCACCTCAGCCTCCAGAGTAGCTGGGACCACAGGCACACACCACCATGCCTGACTAATTTTTAAATGGTTTCTTGGTTGGGCGTGGTGGCTCACACCTGTAATCCTAACATTTTGGAAGGCTGAGGCAGGCAGATTGCTTGAGCTCAGGAGTCCGAGACCAACTGGGCAACAAAGTGAAACCACATGTCTACAAAAATACAAAAATTAGCTGGGTGTGGTGACGTATACCTGTAGTCCCAGCTACTTGAGAGGCTGAGGTGGGAGGATCGCCTAAGCCTGGGAGGCCGAGGTTGCAGTAAGGCAAGATGGCACCACTGCACTCCAGCCTGGGTGACAGAGTGAGACTCTTTAGAAGAAAAACAAAACAAAACACAACAAAAAAACAATACATGGTTTCTTGATTCATTTGTGTTCATATTGTCTGACAATGCTTTTGGAAGGGAAACTACCTGAGTGCAAAGACCCTGTACGTCTCAATCCCCACGAAATTCCCCACTCCTAGCAGAGTGGCTGTCACATAGTAGGTGCTCAATAAACATTTACTGAATGACTGTAAGAATGGCTCCCTATTGCGGGGTTGGGGCTCTGAGACTGGGGAGCCAGGATGACTAGGCCCCAGCCAAGAGGCCTCTGAGCTCGAGGTCTCAGTTTTCTCAGTTGTGTCCCTAGCAGAGAGGAAGGTGTGCCCTCCCCAGGAATGTGAGGGCAGGTCCAAGGGGAGGACAGGGGTCAGCTAAGGTGGCCCCAGACTGGGTGTGGAGGGGTCTCCTTTACCCCCTCGCCCACTACAGCACAGGGCATTGCGGTGATAGGCAATTGGGTCGGTTCAACAAAGGTTCCCACTCTCTGCCTGGCATTGTGTTGAGCACTGGGGGCTGGTGGGAGGGGGTGTTGAGCACTGGGGGCTGTGGGGGGGGTGCGAGCACTGGGGCTGGTGGGAGGGGTGTCGAGCACTGGGGGCTGTGGGGAGGGTGCGAGCACTGGGGGCTGGTGGGAGGGGGTGTCGAGCACTGGGGGCTGTGGGGAGAGGGTGCCGAGCACTGGGGGCTGATGGGAGGGGGTGTCGAGCACTTGGGGCTGTGGGAGGGCGTGCTGAGCACTGGGGGCTGGTGGGAGGGGGTGCTGAGCTGAACAAGGCCTGTCCCTACTCTGGGGAAGCTCCTAGCCGCGACAGGGAGGCAAACTGGGAACACAGGGCAGCCTCAGTGCTTCCAAGGTGACATGGACCCCAGGGGCCGAATGTGCTGAGTGCCAAAGATCTGTATGGCAGGAGGAAGAGCAGGACGCGTTTGCAGCACCCAGGGGTGGAGTCACCGGAGGAGGGGTTACTGGCGCCTGACGCTAGCCTAAAAACACAGGTGAGTTTTTTTTTGTTTTTTTTTTGAGACACAGTCTTGCTCTCTCTCCCAGTCTGGAGTGCAGTGGCACGATCTCGGTTGACTGCAAGCTCCGCCTCCCAGGTTCACTCCATTCTCCTGCCTCAGCCTCCTGAGTAGCTGGGAATATAGGCGCCCGCCACCACGCCCAGCTAATTTTTTGTATTTTTAGTAGAGACGGGTTTTCACCGTGTTAGCCAGGATGGTCTCAATCTCCTGACCTCGTGATCCACCCACCTCGGCCTCCCAAAGTGCTGGGATTACAGGCGTGAGTCACCGCGCCCAGCCAAGCACAGGTGAGATGCGAAGGGCTGGGAGCCCAGGTGTGAAGCATGGCTGCGTGGAGCTGCACAGGTGGGCTGAGCAAGGTGGGAAAATGCCACATGAGGGCATGGGGCAGGGAGCCCGGCCAACATGGTGAAACTCCATCTCTACTGAAAATACAAAAATTAGCCGAGCGTGGTGGCGCATGCTTGTAATCCCAGCTACTCGGGAAGCTGAGGCAGGAGAATCCCTCGAACCAGGGAGCGGAGGTTGCAGTGAACCGAGATCGCGCCACTGCACTCCAGCCTGAGCTACAGAGCGAGACTCCGTCTCAAAAAAAAAAAAAAAGAAAAGAGAGGGATGTGCAAAGAGCCTTCTTTCTGAGGAGTGGGTGACCCTGCAGTCCTGGGGGTAGGGAGGGAATTACTGGATCTCACCAGACTGGAGAACGGGAGAGGCCCCTGCCTTGGCAGGTGGGGCAAGTGACGGGGTGCGGGAGGGGTCCTGGACCTGAGGATGAGGCAGTCCCTACTGCAGGTCTTGAGCTTTGCCCCTGAGGGCCCTGATGACCCACCTATTCTCTCTCTCTCTCTTTTTCCTCCTCCCTCTCTGCTTCTCCCAAAGTTCCTCTCTCTTTCTCTTCCATCTTTATTCACCTTCTTCCTTCTCTGGACTTGCCCATGCACTTTCTTAGGCCTCAGATGCTGAGTGGCCTCCAGGGTGTCTAAGCCTTAGGCACTAAAAGTCCCACCCATGGGGCTGGGACTGTGGCCTTGGTTGCCCATCTGAGGACTGGAATGGTCAGAGGGGCCCTCAGAGCTGGAGAATCCAGAGGTCCAGGCTGCCTCTCTGCCACTGACTGGCTGAAGGGCCTTGGGCAGCTTCCAGCCTGTAGGCCTCAGTCACCCCATCTGTAAAATGGGAGTGCCTTCCCGCCAGGGTTCTGAGACATCAGTGAGAGAGAAGAGGGGAAAACAGAGGTGCCTTGAGTTCAGCTGGAGACTTACAGGGCGCACCCATGACCCGGATTGCCACCCGCCAGCCCGGCCGCCCCCCGGCTGCAGGCCTTGTGCTGCCTAGCACTGATAAGGGCCTGGACCCAGATCGCTGCCCCAAGTTTGGAAGTGCACCAAACACCTGGCCATCTAGCCAGCTGGCCAGGGCCAGGCCAGATAAGGGTGAGTGGGACATCTGAGCCTAGAAGGTATAGCACAGCTGGGAAGACACGGCGGGAGAGGGGATTGACCAGATGACAGGGACAGCTTCCTAGTGGTATGGTACCACCTTTGTGTAATCAGCCCGAACTGCACAAAGAACTGTACTGCCTTAACTCTTAGAATCCCCAAAGCATTCTGTGAAGTGTGAAGTGGTTTGGGGATTCTAAGAGGAAGAAGAGTAATGTCATTAGTCCATTCTACAGATGCGAAAGCTGAGGTTCAGAGAAATTTACCTGCTTCAGCCACCCAGCAGGTAGGTATCAGAGCCAGGTTACAGCCTGGACTACCTGACTCCAGCCACATCCCTAAGCACTATGCTGAGTTGCCTCCAGCAAAACAACTGTTAGCCGGTTTAGAGTTAGTTGTTAAGATCATGGACTCTGCAGTCAGACTGCCTGGGTTCAAAGCCCAGCCCTGCCATTTACTAACGGCATGTGACTTCAACTCTCTGTGCCTCGGTTTTCTCATCTGTAAAATGGGGCTGATAATAATGATGCCCACCTCATTGACCTGTTGTAAGCATTAAGGAAGTTTACATCTGTAAGGGGCTTAGAACAGTGCCTAGCATATAACGAGCTCTATGAAAATGTTTGCTGTCATTATCCCTGCTGCTGGGGTTACGGTCAGACTTGCCATCTTCATGTCCCCTCTGATTTGCCCTCAGTTCCCATGGAATTAGCCTGAGCTAAGTGTTTTGAGATTCTCATGTGGTAGGAGGCTCTGCAGTTCCCTCCAATACCGACCACGCTGGGCATGGAGCCAGGTGCCCCAGGTAGACCCCTGGAAGTATCCCAAAGGGGATACTGTGTCAGCTGACATCCTGCCTCCTAGGTGGGAGAGAGGGTGGCCTGAGGACCCCTATTAGGAAGGAAGGAGTCTGGGGTGGACGAGACCTGAGCCTGTGGGATCCAACAAGCTGACAAGGGCCCATACCTGGAGGGGATCAGATACCCCCCGCAACACACGCACCAGAGCCACACACACCTCTGCTGCCATTGACCACCTGCCACCCTCCTCTTTTCAGGTGCCAGTGGGCCTGTTCCCTTAGGGGCAACATGCGCATGGTAACATTCTCACCCCACCCACCTGCACCCCCTTGGAGGTCAGGAGCCCGGCCCACCTGGGCATAGATTCAGGCTGGGCACCTGTAGAAGCCCTCAGGGCAGGCACCGAAGGACCATCCCCAGCCCCTCCCTGCCCTGCCCACCTGCTCACGAGCCTCAGGGTCCCTCGGTGAAGTCCTGCAGCCGCTGGTGCCCTCTGCGACCAGCTACGTCCACACTCGTTCTGACAGCACCAGCGCCCCAGGGGCAGCTCGCAAACCCCTGACTCATGCCCCCGCCTCCTAATCTGCCCGCCCCACTGGCCCTGGGAGCCCCTTCCCACCCCTCCGCCCTGCTCCCACTGGGTGCCCAGTAAACAGAGTTATCTCTTACCCACATCTGGACAGCTGTGAGTCTGGCCCACCCCACCCCCCTGGCCAGCCCCCAAGGCCTCCCGGGGCCCTCCTGGTCCCCAGAGTTCTCTTGGCTCTTCCTTTGTGGACGAAGGTTTGATCGCTCTGTCCTCAGGGCTCCCAGTGCCCTGGCAGGAAGGCACCAGCCTCCAGAGGTCCCTGTCCTGCCTCTGTCCATCCTCCACTCTGGCCAGGCCCTTCTGCTCTGGCCTCAAGGTGCAAGGGCACCTGCTCCTCTCGTCTCTCTTGGTATCCACACTAGGACTCACTCCTCCTCTGTAGTCTTCTCCACAAGGAACTGCTCAGCACTCACGGGGCACGGACAGCCCCCTCCCCTCCTTGATCCAGACTAGGATGCCCCAGCCACGTTCTCCCCAAGACCCTGGCTGGCTCTAAAGAGCTGGCTCCAGGACACTAAGACACTGACATTCAGTCAACCTGAAACAATGTCAGCTCAACAAAACAACCATCCCCACACCGAGCTCTTCAACTCACAAAGCCCTAATGTCTGGGCATACTGGCTCCTCTGTAGGTAGCCTGGCTCAGGCCCCCGGGCCAGAACAGCCACATTCTCAGCCCCTGCCATGCCCCTCCCCTTCAGTTCCCACCCCTACACCCCCAGTTTCTCTGCTCCAGGGGGTGACCAGAGCCTGGTCACCTCTTCGTAGGCTCTGGTTGCTAAAGAGGCAGAGACTGAAAGATGAGTACAGATCAGCAAGAATGAAGAGGGGTTTTCAAGCAGACAGAAAGGGGTGTTGTGGCCATCGCTCTGGGCACAGAGAGGAGGGTGTCCTAGTACAGCTCCGGCATGGACTGGCTGAGGGAACCTGGACAAGTCACTGGCCCTCTCTGGGCTTCCGTTTTCTCATCCGTAAAGTGAGAGTGTTGGGTTCTGTGGCCACCAGCCTGAAGTTCAGACTCAAGCAGAAGAGACTCAAACACAGGGACACACAGGTGGACAAATCCCGCCACTGCAAGACCATTCACTGTCTGCACCACAAGCCTGCCAGAGGCTGAGTCCTGTGGAGAGAGAAAAGGTGAGGGAGTGGGCCCTGAGGCAGAATCCTGTTTATGGAGGACCTCGGTTCCAGAAACTATGCTGAGGCCTTCATCTTGTGGTCACGCTGGATTCCTACAAACCCCCCACTTCACAGAGGAGGAAACAAAGCCACAGAGAGGCTTTCCCAGGAAAAAGAATGCCCAATGGACCAGCACGTGCCCCGTGCAGCGCACCATGCCTGGGCTTCACACGCACTATCTTGCCAAGCTCTCTAAGCCCATCTGAGGACAACACTGTTTACGATGTTTATTCACCTCTCACAGAGAAAGGGCAGCAAAAGGAGAGCAGTGACTTGCCCAAGGCCTCTGGGCTGGTGAAGCCAGAGTGGGCACTCCGACCTGCTAATCTCCCTGGACAGCTGGTGTTCTGCCGGATCTGAGCCCTCCCACCACCCAGGCCTTCGTGCCGGTCAGGAACAGAGAAAGGCCCTGGCCAAAGGGGGCTGGAGGTGCCTTCTCCTGCTCCAGCTGGTGGGATCTGTCCCAAACCCTGGGCCCACACTGGGTTGGCTTCCTATGGCCTGTGGCAGTGAGTGCCAAGTGAAGGCCTTTGACTCCCTGACCCAGCCAGTGTGCCCAGTCCCCTTGCCCCTCTGCCTGCCCTAGGAGTCAGAGACAGCTGAGTGCAGGGGGCAGCAATGGGGCACCTCTCCTGGGGCCTGGGAAGGACTGACAGCTGGCTGGGGGTGGAACAACAAATGGCATCATCTGGCTTAGGGGGAAAATCTGGCCAGCTGTTTGGCTGTTCTGCAGCCACCACCCTCTGGCAGCCCCACCAGACAGCCAGGCAGAGGCACAGCAGCTTGGACGCTGGTTCTTTCCACTCACACCACATGTTCTAGATCATTCTGGTTGCCCTGGCTGAATGTAGATGTTTCTTTTCTAACTCTGCCCAATGTCACATTTAATCTTTTTTTTTTTTTTTTTTTTTTTTTTTGAGGCAGTGTTTCGCTCTTGTTGCCCAGGTAGAGTGCAATGGCGCAATCTCGGCTCACTGCAACCTCCACCTCCTGGGTTTAAGCGATTCTTCTGCCTCAGCCTCCCAAGTAGCTGGGATTATAGGCGCCCACTACCACACCCAGCTACTTTTTGTATTTTTAGTAGAGATGGGATTTCACCATGTTGGCCAGGCTGGTCTCGAACTCCTGACCTCAGATGATTTGTCTGCCTCGCAGAGTGCTGGGATTACAGGTGTGAGCCACTGTGTCAGGCCTTTTTTTTTTTTTTTTTTTTTTTTTAAATGGAGTCTCACTCTGTCGCCCAGGCTGGAATGCAGTGGCTCAATTTCAGCTCACTGCAACCTCCACCTCCCGGGTTCAAGTGATTCTCCTGCCTCAGCCTCTTGAGTAGCTGGGATTACAGATGCCCACCACGACACCCAGCTAATTTTTGTATTTTTAGTAGAGTTTCACCATGTTGGCCAGGCTGGTCTCGAACTCCCGACTTCAAGTAATCTGCCCACCTCGACCTCCCAAAATGCTGGGATTACAGGTGTGAGCCACCTTGCCTGGCCCACATTTACTCTTGTTTATGCTTTTCCAGGAAGAGGTGAGGGCAACCCTCACTCATTTTATTCCAATTTGGACTTGGGTCAGTTTGATTCATCTGAAGGCCTCCACGTGCCTGGTACTAGGCTGGCCTCTGGGGAAGCAAGGCATGAGGGAGTCTTACCTCCCTTTGACTATGTCCCGGGCTGGACAGAGATGGTCAGAAAGATTGGCACCTGGAGGGCTTGAGCAGAGCCCCAAGATGTCTTGAGCTGTGCCCTGAGTGGCCCTTCACACACTCACAGCCCATCCTGCTCTTTCTTTGGAGTCCCTCTTCTCACTACTGCTCTACCACTTCCTAGAGCACTAAGGGAGGAGCCATCAGATTCCCCTCCCCAAGGTCCATATGTGTCCTCGTTCAAATTTATGCTCCCTTGGGAGAAAGCTGGGAGCCCAGGCAGATGTCAGCAGGAATGAAGTGAGCTGAGGGCGAACCCCGTATGATGTTATTTCAGACCACACAGCTCAGATCATGGGTTGGGATGGGTTGTCCCAGAGGGAGACTCTGTGGGCAGAGGGTGGAGTTCTTCTGAAAGGACAAGACTTTCTCATTTTCTTTTTCCTTTTTCTTTCTTTCTTTTTTTTTTTTTTTTTGATACAGAATCGCACTCTGTCACCCAGGCTGGAGTGCAGTGGTGTGATCTCGGCTCACTGCAGCCTCCACCTCCCCAGCTCAAGTAATCCTCCTACCTCAGCCTCCTGAGTAGCGGGGACTACAGGCGCACACTACTACATCTGGCGAGTTTCGTATTTTTTGTAGAGACAGGGTCTTGTTATGTTGCCCAGGCTGGTCTCAAACTCCTGGCCTCAAGTGATCCTCCCACCTCGCCCTCCCAAAGTGCTGGGATATCAGGTGTGAGCCACTGCACCTGGCCTTACTTTCTCATTTTCAATCATCCTGGATGCAGTCAGCCCTCAAGTGAGAAGTGAGGACTGGGTAGTGGCCTTAGAAGAGCCAGCTGCTTTCTCTATCTTACTCTAAGGAGTAGAAGCTGAGACTAGGTAGGATGGGGGTTTGATGATGGTTAAGGGAGCTGTCTCTTGCAATGGGATTGGCAATGAGGTGTCAGCTTGGCCTGTGACTGCTGAGGGCAGACCCATTCCACGTGAGCAGACCCTCACATCTGTTCTTCCATGCCCAGCCGGTAATTCTCAGCTGCTATCCAGAAGTCCTCAGCAAAGCTTGCTGGACTGGATCACCTGCCTCTGCTACCCCATGCGGATGGAGGGGAGGCTCTGAGACCATGTTTGGGGCAGAGCAGGCCATGGTTTGCGGTGGTAGCTAAGGTGAGTGGACATCCAAATGGCACAGGGGAGCCCCTGAAGGGAGGTGTGGTGGCTGGAGCCAGGAGGCTGGAGGAGGGGACGTGGTCTGGCCAAGGTGGCCTAGAGGGACCTATGTACATTGCTCGGTGAAGATACGGCTTTCTGTGCCCTCAGAGACTAGGGACTCAGACCCCTGGGATTTTGCATTAAAGGGAAGTGTCCCACGGCTGGGACATGTGGGCTGTAGAGGACCTACTCGGGTTGGAAGCCCTGTGTGATCTTGAGCTGACCACACCTTCTCTCTGGACTTCCTTTTCCTCTCTGGACTGTTGTGACCACATGGGATGACCGGTGGGAAAGAGCTTGAAAACAGTCTTCTCTAGATGCAGGCAAGGGGCTGAGTAGTGAACGGGAGAAGGAGCCACGGGGCTCATGTATCAGGCAGCCTGCCCCAAGGCAGCAGGGCAGGGGCCACGCAGCGGTAGGAGTTAATGTCCAGTGGGGAGTGTATACGAACCTCAGAGGGAGGATAAGGGATGTAAACAAGGGATGGGCCCGGAGGGACAAGTAATGCGGGAAGTGTGAGATGTCCCCAGGGGGACCATGCCGGTGGAGGGCCCAGAGTTGTGAGGTGCAGCCCTGAGCAGTCTGGGGGTGGATGGAAGTGGGGCAGGGTGCACACACGTTAGGAATGGACCAGTCATCGTTATCACCTGGTGAGGGAGTGGGGCGGTGCGGGGAATCAGGCGGGAGAGCTGGAGGCTGGGGCTGGAACTGGAAAGGCCCTCAGAGCTGAGCCAGTCCAGTCCCTCTGCCCTCAGAACCCTGTGCCCCGTGACCCTCATCACCAGCACCCTCAGCTGGGCCCTGGGGAGTCCTGGGGGGAAGGAGGTTTCTACTGTCTGGGGGCAGCCAGGCCAGATCTGTGCAAAAATAACTCACCCTGAGCATCCTTCCAGAGATACACGCTGGGAGTTCTGCAGGGTCCCCTGAGAGCTGAGGAGGAGGAACAGGGGAAGCGGCAGTTCCAGCAGGACTTTGAAGGATGGGGGCGGTTTCTCCAAATGGGAGGAGGAGGGAGGTCAAAGGGCAGGTTTGGGCCAGTGTGGTAGCTCAGGCCTGTAATCGGCACTTTGGAAGGCCAAGGTGGGAGAATTCCTTGTAGGCCAGGAGTTCAAGACCAGCCTGAGCAACATAGCAAGACACCATTTCTACAAAAAAGTAAAAAAAAAAAAAAAAAAAAAAAGGTTACTTTTTTAGCCAAGTGTGGTGACACAGGCCTGTAGCCCTAGCTACCTGGGAGGCTGAGATGGGAAGATCGCTTAAGTCCAGGAGTTCAAGACTGCAGTGAGCTATGATGGCACCACTGCACTCCTGCCTGAGTGACTGAGTGAGACCCTGTCTCTAATAAAGAAAATAAATAACTATTTTGGTGGCTCACACCTGTAATCCCAGCACTTTGGGAGGCTGAGGCAAGCAGATCACTTGAGGTCAGGAGTTCGAGGGCAGCCTGGCCAACAAGGTGAAACCCTGTTTCTACTAAAAACACAAAAATTTGCCGGGTGTGGTGGTGCATGCCTGTAATCCCAACTCCTCAGAGGGCTGAGGCAGGACAATCACTTGAGCCCAGGAGGCGGAGCCCAGGTTGCAGTGAGCTGAGATCCTACCACTGCACTCCAGCCTGTAGAACAGAGGAAGACCCTATCTCAAAAAATAATAATAAATAAATAAAATAATTTAAAAAACAAAAACAAAGGCAGGTTTGGAGAGCTGTGGGGTCAGCTTGGCTCTGCAGAGAGTTCAGTGTGCAGGGGTGTCCTGGGAGGAGGATCTGCTTGAGGGGCTCAAGGCAGGCTGTGAGCTCTCTGAGTCTTGACACTCACCTTTCTCTGAATGTTCTCTGTTCTCTTTCTTGGCTTCTGGGTCTTTCCATGCACTGTGCCCTTGTCCTGAGATGCCTTTCCTTTCCAAACTTGCTGGATCAAAGCTTTGACCTTCAAGGTTCATTGTTTGCATTCCCAGCTCTGTGAATTCCTTCTCTCCCGCCAACCTTCCAACCCCTGGAGATTGACAGGTCCTAGCCCAGCGCCCACCTGTGTCATTGCCTCTCTGCTCCCTACTGGGATGGTCCATGGTCCTGTGTGTCTTCTCCACAGATCATGTTCCCAAGGACAAGGACCCTCACTCAGGCCCTTAAACCTGACCAGGGCTCTGCCAGTAGTTGATAGTTTATATGAGTTTGTTGACATGAATGAAATCAATACAAAAATCCGTCCCTTGGCCGGGTGCAGTGGCACATGCCTGTAATTCCAGCACTTTGGGAGGCCGAGGCAGGAGGATCACTTGAGACCGGGAGTTTGAGACCAACCTGGGCAACACAGTGAAACCCTGTCTCTATTAAAAAAAAAAAAATTCTGTCCCTTACCCCATTGCTAAAAGTATAGGTGAGAAAACTAATATTTGGGCTGGATGCGGTGGCTCATGCCTATAATCCCCGCACTTTGGGAGGCCAAGGCGGGCAGATCACTTGAGGTCAGGAGTTTGAGACCAGCATGGTCAACATGGTGACCATCTCCACTAAAAATACAAAAATTAGCCAGGCATGGTGGCACACATCTGTAATCCCAGCTACTCGAGAAGCTGAGGCATGAGAATTGCTTGAACCTGAGCGGTGGAGGTTGCAGTAAACCAAGATAGTGCCACTGCCCTCCAGCCTGGGTGACAGGGCGAGACCATGCCCCAAAAAGAAAAGAAAACTAATATTTGAGAAAGGTCAAACAAGTGATACATTAACAGTCTTATTTTATTCGAATCCTTTCCCTAAACACAAGCAAGCAAAGAAACAAACCCTGAGACTCCTGCAGTCCTCTCCATCCACTTGGTTCCTCAAATCCCCAAACCCAGTTGCTTCCTTGATTCTTAATTTTCCCTCACTCCCAATCCCCACATCCAATAACAGCTCATTCTACTGGATCTAGCTTCATGCTTCCATCCTCTTCTCCCCATCTCCACTGCCCACCCGCCGGGCCCCTCATCATGCTCCTCCATCACCCCAGGAGTCTCTCACCTGGCCTCCTGGCTTCACTTAGGCCCCCTACGATGCAGTTGCCACACAGCAGTCAGAGTGACCTTTTAGAAACATAAATCAGAGGATATCATCCTGTGTGTAAAATCCTTTGTGACTTCCCCACACCCATTCCCTACTCCGGGCAACTCCTGCCCTCTGCTCACCTCCTCCGTTCCTCGAAAGCACGAGTGCCATCCTGTCGGGATGCTCCTCCCTGATCTCCCCATGGCTGGCTCCTTCTCACCAGGCAAGTCTCAGGTCAAATATTACCCCTGCAAAAGGCCTTCTAAGGCCTTCTTTCATCACCCAATTGGACATAAACCCCAGCCAGTCTTGCTGTGGCAAAGAAAATCAAGACAGGCTGTGTGCGAGAGAAAACTCAAAATTTTAGTGGCTTAAGCAAGATAGAAGTTTATTTCTTGGCTGGGCGCGGTGGCTCACACCTGCAATCCCAGCACTTTGGGAGGCCAAGGCAGGCGGATCACTTGAGATCAGGAGTTTGAAACCAGCTTGGGCAACATAGCAAGACCCTGTCTCTCTCTCTTTTTTTTTTTTTTTTTTTGAGACAAAGTCTTGCTCTGCAGGTAGGAGGAAGGGGTAAAGAGGAATGTGTCCCCTTTCTTTATTTTATTATTTTTTGAGATGGAGTTTCACTCTTGTTGCCCAGGCTGGAGTGCAAAGGTGCCATCTTGGCTCACTGCAACCTCTGCCTCCCGATTCAAGCGATTCTCCTGCCTCAGCCTCCCAAGTAGCTGGGACTACAGCCATGCGCCTCCATGCCCGGCTAATTTTGTATTTTTTTTTTTTTTTTTTTGAGACGGAGTCTTGCTCTGTCACCCAGGCTGGAGTGCAGTGGCACGATCTCAGCTCGCTGCAACCTCTGCCTCCCAGGTTCAAGCAATTCTCCTGCCTCAGCCTCCCAAGTAGCTGGAACCACAGGCTACACACCACCATGCCTGGCTAATTTTTGTATTTTTAGTAGAGACAGGGTTTCACCATGTTGGCCAGGCTGGTCTCCAACTCCTGACCCCGTGATCCACCTGCCTCGGCCTCCCAAAGTGCTGGGATTACAGGCGTGAGCCACTGCACCCGGCCTGTGTCCCCTTTCTTTAAGGGTATTTCCCAGAGGTTGCTTCTGCTTACATCCCATTGGCCCAGACTCAGTTCCATGGCTACATTTAGCTTCAAGGGAGCCTAGGAAATGTAGCTTTTGTTCTGGGAAGTCCTGTGTTCTATTACACTGGAAGAAGAGGAGAATGGAAATTAGAAGGCCTCTAGCAATCTCAGCCAGAATCATATCATCATATCACCTACTAAGTTATCTTTTCCCTATCAGCTGATGCTTTCTTTTCTTTTCTTTTTTCTTTCTTTCTTTCTTTTTTTTTTTTTTTTTTTTTTTTTTGAGATGGAGTCTTGTTCTGTCACCCAGGCTGGACTGTGGAGTTCAGTGGCACAATCTCAGCTCACTGCAACCTTCATCTCCCAGGTTCAAGCGATTCTCCTGCCTCAGCCTCCTGAGTAGCTGGGACTACAGGCACCCCCCACCACGCCCAGCTAATTTTTGTATTTTTAGTAGAGACGGGGTTTCACCATATTGGCCAGGCTGGTCTCGAACTCCTGATCTTGTGATCCACCTGCCTCGGCCTCCCAAAGTGCTGGGATTACAGGCATGAGCCACCGTGCCCGGCCGACAGTTTCTTATTTAATTATTTGTTTATTATGATCTATTGCTGCCTTAGAACATAAGTTTCATGGGGGCAGGTCCTTTGCCATCCTTGTCTGTCATCATGTCGCCAGTGCCTAGGCACAGAGCCTGGCAAAGGCGGGCTCTACATTTTTACTGAATGAATGATTGAATGACTCTCCACAATAATGATTTGAGAATGCATTCTTGTTCCCATCTTACAAGTGGGGAAAATGAAACTCAGAGAAATTAAATAATTTGCCTAAGGACAGTTGGCAGTAGGGCCAAGATTTGAACCTTGCTCTCTGTGGCTCCGGCACTCTTTCAACTCTTTCCACTTCACACGCCGACTCCCCTGATGTCTCAGCTCCACCCTGGATCAAGTTAGATGCCAGGAAACTTGGCTGGGTGCGGTGGCTCATGCCTGTAATTCCCAGCACTTTGGGAGGCTGAGGCAGTAGGATTCCTTGAGCTCAGGACTTCGAGACCAACCTGGACAACATAGGGAGACCCCATCTCTATTTAAAAAAAGAAAAGAAAAAAAGAAAAGAAAAGAAAAGAAGGCAGGAGGCAATCACCTGGAATCTCTTAGTGCGATTTCCCTGGGAAATTCCACCCCAAGTTCTCACTGATATCATGCCTATAGCCTCTAATGGGATCAACATACACCTTCCTGCAAATCAGTGGGTGAGGATGTCCATGAAATCAATCCTGCTGGAAGTAAGTACCGGATACGGTCTGAAACTCCAGATGAACTGATAGGTTTCTTTGTTTCGGACAAAGCAGGGCCATCTAAGTCATCAGGTTTCCCTTTATCTTGGCTGCTAGGAAACTTCAAGTTTTAAGTAAGCACCCAGAACCCAGAGGCAGCCCCAACCTCAGGTAAAGTGCTGTAATGAACAGAATGTATGTGATTTGGAACCAGAGAGCCTAAACTTGAGTCTCAGCCAATGCTCCTGTGAGCGAGACATTCAAACTTCTCTGGACCTTAGAACTGAGGTGATAAACACATAACTCCTCCGTCCCAGGGCTGTTAAGAGGGTTAAGTGAGCTAATGTATTGGCAAGCTCTCTAGAAATGATTTGATGCTGCATAATGGTCAGACTGTGTCACATGCCGTCACAGGGTACACTCAGCTCACAGGGGCTGAGCTGTAGCTTCTCATGTCCCAGGAATTATTGAACAAGAGAATGAAGTGGTCAAGGAAGGCTTCAAGGAAGAGACACCTTGAAGGATGGGTGGAACCCTCTGATGGAGAAAATTTGACAGCATCATTCCTGTACCCTGTAGTGCTGACCTCCCAGGTCACCTCTAATTCCCATCCTGGCCTGCATTTTCCCATCCTTTTAGTTACCCTCTAACCATTACTAATCCCACTGTCTAGCCTCTGTCCCCAGGGGTGAAAATCAGCCCATGGGTGGATAGAGCTGCCCTCAGATGGCTCACAAGTTTCCAGAGACCCAGGGGTTCAAAATGACCAAGTCAACCAGCAGTTAGTATTCCTTTATTTGTTCAACACCTGCTCACATGGTCAGGCGTGGTGGCTCATGCCTATAATCCCAGTCCAGCACTTTGGGAGGCCCAGGCAGGTGGATGGCTTGAGCCCAGGAGTTTAAGACCAGCTTGGGCAACATGGTGAAACCCCATTTCTACAAAAAAATATAAAAATTAGCCGGGTGTGGTGGTGTACGCCTATAGTCCCAGCTACTAAGGAGGCTGAGGCAGGAGGATCACCTGGGCCCAGGAGGTCGAGGGTGCAGTGAGCCATGATCATGCCACTGCACTCTGGCCTGGGTGACAGAGCAAGACCTTGTCTCAAAACAAAAACAAAAACGCCACCTCACACAAGGGTCATCAAAGAGCGTTTAGATGCTTGAGGGGATGGATACCCCATTCTCCATGATCTGCTTGTTTCACATTGCATGCCTGAGTCAAAACATCTCGTGTATCCCTTATATGTACCCCATAAATATATACACCTACTGTGTACCCACAAAAATTAAAATAAAAAAATGGAGGCTAGACGCAGTGACTCACGCCTGTAATCCCAGCACTTTGGGAGGCCAAGGCGAGTGGATCACATGAGGTCAGGAGCTTGAGACCAGCCTGGCTAACATGGCAAAATACTGTCTCTACTAAAATACAAAAATTAGCTAGGCTCAGTGGCGGGCACCTGCAATCCCAGCTACTCGGGAGACTGAGGCAGGAGAATCGCTTAAACCTGGGAGGCAGAGGTTGTGGTGAGCCAAGATTGCGCCACTGCACTCCAGCCTAGGTGATGAGAGCGAAATTCCATCTCAAAAAAGATAAAAAATAAAAAAATAAAAATAAGGAGAGTTTAGTCTTGGAAAAAGCCCCAGCCCAGGATGAGAGGCTGAGATCTTGGCTCTCCCCAACTAGCAACATATGACCCTCAACTTCCTCATCCATACAAAAGACTTAATCACACATCACAAAGACCATCCTCAATAAGGGGTGCTGTCTTTACTGTCAGCCTGTACTCAATCTTCCTAAAACTTGAAGAAAGTAGGGTACAGAGAGGTGAAGTAAATTCCCCGAGGTCACACAGCTCATAAGCAGCAGAGCTGGATTGGGACTGGGGATTCGCACACTGAAGCTTGGGATGGGGGTAGGGAGGGGAAACTCTCCAGGAAATGGCTCTTCTCAGTCGGTGAGATTTCGAGGTCAAACCGGCCAGAGGGAGCCAGGCTCTGGCGGGGCGGCAGCAGACCGGAAACCACAGCCGACTAAGACTGACCTTGGCCTGTAGGGCTGGCTGGGTGGGGCGGGGACGGCCTTGGTTCCCAGCCCTGATTCACTGCGTCATTGGAGTCGGTGGCTGAAGACCTCAGCTCTGTCTACTCAGGCTTAGGGGGCCGGGACGCAGGCCTGGCATAGGGGGGCGACTGGAAGGGCCTGTATGCAGGTGCAGAGAACCTGCAGGGCGTGAGACCCGTGTGGGGAGAGTACCTATCCTATGTCTGGGGGGATCTATGCTGGGGACCCTGTGGAGGAGGACCTATGGCCGGCGGCCCCCTCTTCCTTCCCCTGACCCTGCACTCCTGGCTCCCTCCTACTTCTGACCCTTCCAGCTGTTCCATGTGGCCTCAGGATAAAGTCCAAATTCCTCCTTCTGACCTGGCCCCTGCTGTGAACTTGCTCTCCGTCCCCAGCCTGCCCTACTGGCCCTGTCTCCGCAGATTCCCTTAGCTTCATTCACTTTAAAATTGAGCTCAGGCCTCTCTGCAGTCCAGCTTCCACTCCTTCTTTGACTTGGACCTGGCGTGGATGACTGGCCTTCCTCCCCACTCTCCTGAAGCCCGTCAGACCTCCGCCATGCATGCCTCCCCTTCTTCTAGGTCCTGGGGACCCACCTGTGACTCACTCACCCTCTGCTTTCAGGGCAGCAGGCACACAGTGGCTCAGAACAAGGTGTGATGGGGGCTGACTGCCTGTGGCCACTGCTGGGGAAGCTGCCTCTGCACCGCCCCAGCCCCCAGCAAGGGGTGACACTTTGAAATACCCGGAACCACTGAGCAACCTCCTCTGCTGTGGGGTAAAGGTAGAGGTCGAGGGTCGGCCCCAGGCAGCATCCCAGGGGCCATCAGAGGGCCCCTGATGCTTGGAGCCAGGGTAGGGAGGCGCTGTGTTTAGAAGGGTGCACTTGGGCTCCCCTGGACAACACTGGCTGTGTGAAAGGAACCCCAGCATTAAGGAGGGGTTCCCCCACCCCTGCTATGCACTTTATTTAAAGCCAACCAAACACTGTTAAAATATGAATCACGGGCCAGGTGCAGTGGCTCACACCTGTAATCCTGGCACTTTGGGAGGCTGAGGTGGGGGGGTCACTTGAAGTCAGGAGTTCGAAACCAGCCTGGCCAACATGGTGAAACCCTGTCTCTACTAAAAATACAAAAAAATTAGCTGGGCGTGGTGGCGCACACCTGTAATCCCAGCTACTCTGGAGGCTGAGGCAGGAGAATTGCTTAAACCCAGGAGGTGGAAATTACAGTGAGCTGAGATGGCACCACTGCACTCCAGCCTGGGCAGCAGAGCAAGACTCCATCTGAAAATAAATAAATAAATACATAAATAAATAATAAATAAAATAAGAATCACTGCAGCTGTGAATCCACATTAACCCAAAACAGCAGCAAGTGACTGGACCACCCACACTCCTGGCGAGGCCTGGGCTGGGCAATGGAAGGGGGAGCAGCGGGGGTGGGTAGAGGTAAAGGGAGAGTTTCTCTTGTATCTGTGCCCAACGTGCCTGTGTGTCGTAGGGTATGTCTGTATGACAAGGCAGCGACTGGTGTACCCAAGGGGGTGAGGATGACATTGTGGGCGATCAGCTCCCATTTTCCCTCCGGCTTGCCCCTGTCTTTTCTCCCCTAAAATCCCCTGGTTCCTGGTTCCTCTCGATGGCTGACCCAACCTTCCTCAGGGCAGGTACCTCCTCTTGTCAGTCCTGGCCTCCCATCCGAGCCCATGAGGGCCCCTTCCTTGCTGGAAAAACTCTGTCTGTGTTCATCCTGGAGGAGGGAACAGATAGTTCCCCCAGAAAAGGGCCAAGCCTCCCTTGGGGAGCAGCTCCAGCCCTTCTTGGTCTCTCCTATCTGCTAAGCCAGATGTTTGGGGCCTCCACCTGACAGCTGATGGCAGGGTCTGTCACAGGGCCAGGGCTATGGGTGTGTCCCCCACTGTGTGTATGTTTGGCAGGGCAGGTGGGGGAGCAGTTAAGCCAATGGCTTTGAGAGGGTCTGGTGTCTTACTAGTTGTGCGACCTTGAATAAGTTCCCAGAGGTCTCTAAAGTCAAGTTCTTCATCCTTATGGCCAGGTGCAGTGGCTCACTCCTGTAATCCCAGCACTTTGGGAGACCAAGGTGGGTGGATCACCTGAGGTCAGGTGTTCGAGACCAGCCTGGCCAACATGGTGAAACCCCATCTCTACTAAAAAAACAAAAACTTAGCTGGATGTGGTGGCAGCTGCATGTAAACCCAGCTACCTGAGAGATTGAGGCAGGAGAATCGCTTGAACCTGGGAGGCAGAGGTCGCAGTGAGCCGAGATCTCGCAACTGCACTCCAGCCTGGGTGACAGAGAGAGACTCCGTCTCAAAAAAAAAAAAAAAAAGTTCTTCATCTTTAACACCCAGCCTCCTAGAGAGGTTGTGCTGGTAGGAAGACATTGCACAGGCAGCCCTTAGCACAGCTCCATGCACGCAGTTAAGCTTGATAAATAGTAGCTATCACTTTTAGAAGAAAACCCCAGTGAGCATGGGGGCTGCTGTGGGAGCCTTCCCTGTGCTGGGCCCTGAGACCAGGGGCCTCTGCCACCTTCAGGATGCTCCAGGCAGGGAGTTAGATGCCCAAAGGCCTGGCTGATGGAGCAAAAACCTCTCTGGACCCCAAACCCCTGGCCCTGGCTTCTCCTCCTTTGTGGACTTTCCCAAGTAGGGGACTTGAGAAGCCCACCCCTAATGCCAGCAGGAAGGTTGAGCTCTGGGGAGACCTCATAGGGAAAACCCCAGAAACGTCTATTCCTCCTCTGGGCCTCAGTCTCCCCGTGTGGTGGGAGGTCAAGTGGACCCCAGCTGACTCCACTCAGACTCAGCTGTCCCTCCGAGAGCCTGGAGAAGGACAAGGAGCCCCCAAGTCCAAGCTCCCCCTCCTCTGGCTCCTTGTTTCTTTCTGTTTTTAGTGACAGGGTCTGGCTCTGTCACCCAGGCTGGAGTGCAGTGGTGTGATCACAGCTCACTGCAGCCTCCAACTCCTGGGCTCAAGCGATCCTCCCACCTCAGCCTGTCAAGTAGCTGGGACTACAGCCACACACCACCATGCTGGGCTAATTGTTGTTGTTGAGACCGGGTCTCCCAATATTGCATCAGGTGGTCTGGAACTCACGGACTCAAGTGATCCTCTCACTTTGGCCCCCCAAAGTGCTGGAATTACGAGAGTGAGCCACTACTCCCCAGCTCCTCTTTTTTTTTTTAGGTTTTTGGGGTTTTTGTTTTTTTTTTTGAGACGGAGTCTCACTCTGTCACCCAGGCTGGAGTGCAGTGGTACGTTCTCGCTCACTGCAACCTCTGCCTCCTGGGTTCAAGTGATTCTCCTGCCTCAGCCTCCCAAGTAGCTTGGATTACAGGCATGTGCCATGATGCCTGGCTAATTTTTTGTATGTTTGGTAGAGAAGGGTTTTTGCCATGTTGTCCCGGCCGGTCTCGAACTCCTGACCTCAAGTGATCCACCTGCCTGGGCTTCCCAAAGTGCTGGAATTACAGGTGTGAGCCCCTGCGCCCTGCCACCTCTTGTTTCTTTTTGAACAGACCATGGAACAGCCAATCAGGACCCAGAGCCACAGGCCTGTCCCTGCACTGGTTAATTTCAACTGGCTCTGGGCCCGTGGTGTTGAAGGGGCCCTGGGTGGGGTTGGGTGGGGAGTAGAGACTGGTGTCTATGGGGCCCAGGCTTCTATCTCAGAACCCAGTGCTGTCAGCTGAGAGACTTGGGAGGGGCCAACATTAACCCATCTTGCTTTGGAGGAAACATACTGGTTCTGATATCAGCCGTGGGGTGGGGCGCAGTTTCCAGTCTGTGCCTCAGTTTATCCTTTGGAAATAGGAAGAATGGAGTTTCCTAGCCTCCAGTTTGAGAAGATGGGGGAAGTTGGTTCATTTATTCATTCAGGTAGTCAATCTACAAACATTTATTTTGAACCCATTCTGCACCACCCATGTGTCAGGCACTGTGCTAGGCACCTGGGGATACAGAAGTTTGAAACCAAAGCTGAGGGACCTGGAAGCCTCCAAGCCTAGGGGAGAGTAAACACACACAATCCTGGGTGTGTGCAGAGAGAAGCAGCAGCCCAGAGCCTGTAGGAGCCACTCATGCACCAAGTTACACATCATTTTGGCCAGCAAACCCCAGGAATTAGTAGGGATTTCCTCTTGTGATTTAGCAGAGAGGTAAACGTGCTGGAAGCCTGGTAGCAGGTGTGTCAATTATGAAATGAGCCGGCAGTTTGGTGGCTCCTACCATTCCTTCTTCATCTCAGACAGGAAGGCCTGGAGGGTAGATGCCACGAAGGACTGCCAGTAGCTGCGACGTATAAATACCTCTGTCTTCTGCCTCATTTGCCCAGCAGACCCTGGATTTGCAGGACCTCACCGTGGGGGTGTTTGCTCACACCAGGACTCTTCGCCACTGGAGGCCACTGACCACACTAAATGTGGCCCCACATCCAGATGTTAATCTCTAATACTTTTCCACTCAAAGGAAATAAGATTCTTAGGGAGATACTGGATTCTCTGTCTTGTGGTGTGAAAAAGAAAGTCAGGTCCTGGTGCAGTGACTCACGCCTGTAATCCCAGCACTTTGGGAGGCTGAGGTGGGAGGACTGCTTGAGCCTAGGAGGTCGAGACCAGCCTGAGCAACATAGTGAGACACTGTCTCTACAAAAAATTTAAAAATCAGCTGGGCTTGTCCAGGTGTAGTGGCTCAAGCCTGTAATCCCAGCACTCTGGGAGGCCGAGGTGGGGGGGATCATGAGGTCAAGAGATCAAGACCATCTTGGCCAACGTGGTGAAACCCCATCTCTACTAAAAATACAAAAGTTAGCTGGGCGTGGTGGCGCGCGCCTGTAGTCCCAGCTACTCAGGAGGTTGAGGCAGGAGAATCACTTGAACCCGAGAGGTGGAGGTTGCAGTGAGCTGAGATCGCACCACTGCACCACTGCACTCCAGCCTGGCGATAGAGCAAGACTTTGTCTCAAAGAAAAAAAAAAAACATTAGCTGGGCATGATGGTGTGTGGCTATAGTCTCAGCTACTTGGAAGGCAGAGAGTGGAGGATCTCTTGAGCCTGGGAGGTTGAGGCTGAAGTGAGCCGTGATTGCGCCAGTGCACTCCAGCCTGGGCAACAGAGTGAGACCCTATCTCAAGACAAAAAACAGAAAATCAGGATGTGACTTGAAAATCTGGTTGATCCCAGGAAGCAAGAAAACTTTCAAGGATGTCAGAGGCAGTGCTGAGAAGTCCATTGCTGGTAGTGAGCATCAGCAAGACAAATAGAATTAGGCTAACCTGAGATAAACCAGGAAAGCATCAGGGCCACACAGACAGGGGGGCTCGAGGGTCAAAACATGCTTGTAATCACAGACAGGCCTCTGCGGGATCAGCGGGGTGGGGGGATGGGGCATGAGATGAAGGCAAAAAGCAAGCAAGGACAGAAGAGACACCTCTACTTGAAAGAGAGTTTGGGGCCAGGTGCAGTGTCTCACGCCTGTAATCCCAGCACTTTGAGAGGCCAAGGTGGGCGAATCACTTGAGGTCAGGAGTTCGAGAACAGCCTGGCCAACACGGTGAAAACCCATCTCTACGAAAAATATAAAAATAAGCTGGTGTGTCCCGGCGTGGTGGCTCACGCCTATAATCCCAGCACTTTGGGAGGCTGAGGCAGGCAGATCATGAGGTCAAGCGATCGAGACCATCCTGGCCAACATGTGAAACCCCGTCTCTACTAGAAATACAAAAATTAGCTGGCTGTGGTGGCTTGTACCTGTAGTCCCAGCTATTCGGGAGGCTGAGGCAGGAGAATCGCTTGAACCCAGGAGGTGGAGGTTGCAGTGAGTCGAGATTGCACCACTGCACTCCAGCCTGGCGACAGAGGGAGATCCTGTCTCAAAATAAAATAAAATAAAATTAAAAAATAAAGAGAGTTTGGAAGTTTACCATCACAAAGAAGCCCTCAGTTTGCCAGATAACCAGATTTAGTATGTTTCAAATAATTTTATTGGTGTATGCTTTATCAGTTGTTTAGGGTGGCCAGGTGCTGTGGCTTATGCCTGTAATCCCAACACTTTGGGAGGCCGAGACGGGAGGATCACTTGAGCCCAGGAATTTGAGACCAGCCTGGCCAACATGGCAAAACCCCATCTCTATAAAAAATACAAAATATTAGCTGGGCATGGTGGCATGCACCTGTGGTCCCAGCTACCAGGGAAGCTGAGGTGGGAGAATTGCTTGAGCCTGGGGAGGTCAAGGCTGTAGTGAGCCGTGACTGTGCCACTGCTCTCCCACCTGGGTGACAGAGTGAGGCCCTGTCTCAAAAAAAAAAAAAGTTATTGGGCGGGTGCAGCGGCTCATGCCTGTAATCTCAGCACTTTGGGAGGCCGAGGTGGGTGGATCGCCTGAGGTCAGGAGTTCGAGACCAACCTGGCCAACATGGTGAAACCCCATCTCTACTAAAAATACAAAAATTAGCTGCGCCTGGTGGCGGGTGCCTGTAATCCCGGCTACTCATGCCTCAGCCTCCTGAGTAGCTGGGATTACAAGATTACAGGCAGAAGAATCGCTTGAACCCTAGAGGCAGACGTTGCAGTGAGCCGAGATCGCGTCACTGCACTCCAGCCTGGGTGATAGAGTGAGACCCCATCTCAAACAAACAAACAAACAAACAAACAAAAAACCGGGCATGGTGGCTCATGCCTGTAATCTCAGCACTTTCGGAAGCCGAGGTGGGCACATTACAAGGTCAAGAGTTTGAGACCAGCCTGGCCAACATGGTGAAACCCCGTCTCTACTAAGAATACAAAAATTAGCTGGGCATGGTGGCACATGCAGGTAATCCCAGATACTCGGGAGGCTGAGGCAGGAGAATCACTTTAACCTGGGAGGCAGAGGTTGCAGTGAGCCGAGATCATACCACTGCACTCCAGCCTGGGCAACAGATTGAGACTCCGTCTTGGAAAAAAAAGTCGTTTAAGGCGTTTAAAGTGTTCAGATAAATCATCCATAATTTCATTACAGTGTGTAATTGAAGCAGAGTCTCCAGGGCCCATGGGACTGAGTTAAAAATACCAATGCTAACATTCACCAGCTGTGTGACCTTGGGCACGTCACTTCACCTCTCAGGGCTTCAGTTTCCTCAGCTGCAAAGTGGGAACCAGATGATAATAATCGTATGTCCTTCATGGGGTTGTTGTGAGAATTAAATTAAGAATACGTTCAAAGCACTTCAAACAGTGCTTGATGCATAGTAAATGCACGATAGTATTTTAATTTTCATTGTTTAGGTAATTGATGGTTTTTTTAAATATAAACATGAGTTCTTTTATTTATTATTATTTTTTTAGACAAAGTCTCAGTCTGTCACCCAAGCTGGAGTGCAGTGACACAATCTCAGCTCACTGCAACGTCTACCTCCTGGGTTCAAGTGATTCTCATGCCTCAGCCTCCTGAGTAGCGGGGATTACAGATGTGCACCACCATACCTGGCTAATTTTTGTATTCTTAGTAGAGACAGGGTTTCACCTAGTTGGCCAGGCTGGTCTTGAACTCCTGACCTCAAGTGATCTGCCCGCCTCAGGCTTCCAAAGTGCTAGGATTACAGGTGTGAAGTACCGTGGCCAGTCTAGGTAATTCATGTTTAATATGTTAGGAAAAATTTAATTTGTCAAACTCCTAAGTGTTAACTTTTGCTTAGGTGAATATTAAAGAGATGTTGATTGTTTAAAAAGATATCAATTATTTAATAAACCCATTAGCTTAATAAACTGCACATGAAACCAAGTTTTGGCAACAGTGAGGTTTTCTCTCCATTCAGTAAATGTCCTTGGATCTTGAAGAATTTAATAAATCACCTTCCCTCCCCCAGCTTCACCCATCCGCTGGGGGCTCAGGCTGTTCAATACCACTCCCTGCCACCCTGAGTCCTCCGTCAGGTACCGACACATACCCAGGCCTCAGGTCTCCCTCCCCTCAGTCGACCCCTCTCCAAGAAGCCCACTCTCCCTCTACTCACGCCTCCCCCAAAGCCTGAGTCTGTCTTGTTAAACCCACCAGACAATCCTCCTTTACCTAGAGCCATGGCCCTATGGCTCTCCTCCCCTTCACAGCTCAACTCGGAGTGACGCTCTCCTCTTCCTCTGCCAAGCTTCTCCCCCATCTCCCCTTTCCATGAATAACCTATTAATGGCCACATCTAATGAGTGACCCCAGATCCCTGGCTGGATTTTTTTTTTTTTTTAGACAGGGTCTCACTCTGTCATCCAGGTGGGAGTGCAGTGGCACAATCAATGGCTCATTGCAGCCTCGACCTCCTGGGCTCAAGCAACCCTCCTGTCTCATTTTTTCTTTTTTTTATTTTTGGTAGAGATGAGATCTCATTATGTTGCTGGTCTTGAACTCCTGGGCTCAAATGATCCTCCCACTTCTGCCTCCCAAAGTGCTGGGAGTACAGGCGTGAGCCATTGTGCCCAGCTCCCAGCTGGATTTCTCTGCAGCATTTGACACACGCAGCCTGTCCCTTCTTGGAAATATCTGCACCCCAGGTCCTCTCCTATCTCTTTGGTGGTTTCTTCTTTATCTTCCTGGCTAGCTAGTCTTCCTCCTATCACCTCCCCCCACGTCAGTTCTCCCCCAAATCCATCCCTCCTGAGCTATCTTCTCCCTCCACTCTGCACTTTCATAGTGCACTCTCACAACCTGGCCCTCCTCCAGGGTGGCCTATCTCAGCCATTTACGCCCCTTCCAGCCATTGCTCACGCCAGAAACCAAGGAGTGACTGCAAAACTTCCGCCTTATCTGGCCAATCACCAAAGGGCCAACCATTGGCTTCCCTGTAACTGGATGACCTTCTCAAGCCCAAGCGGGAGCTTGCCACTTCCTACTAACGTTCATATGCTGATGTTCAAATTCTTCTGTCTAGCTTCCCATTTCACTCCTCTTCTTTAGTCTCTTCCACTATTAGCCCAGGGCACAGCACACAGTAGGTTCTCAATTTTTTTTTTTTTTGAGACGGAGTTTCACTCTTGTCACCCAGGCTGGAGTGTAGTGGCATGATCTCAGCCCACTGCAACCTCCACCTCCTGGGTTCAAGCAATTCTCCTGCCTCAGACCCCAGAGTAGCTGGGATTACAGGCACATGCTACCATGCCC
The DNA here is from genome assembly GCF_006542625.1 of Nomascus leucogenys. NCBI lineage: Eukaryota > Metazoa > Chordata > Mammalia > Primates > Hylobatidae > Nomascus > Nomascus leucogenys. The sequence continues at coordinate 31,873,656 of NC_044399.1, read as the reverse complement.
GGCTAAATTTGGTATTTTTAGTAGAGCTGGGGTTTCACATGTTGGCCACATCTCGAACTCCTGACCTCAGGTGATCCACCTGTCTCGGCCTCCCAAAGTGCTGGGATTACAGGTGTGAACCACCGTGCCCAGCCTCAAATGTTTGTTGAACGTGTATGCTAAAAGGTAATGGTAAGAAGATGAGAAAATATATACCATGCAGTTCACAATGGCTAAAGGTAGAACAATTATAGAATTTAAAGTAAAATAACACTACAGTAGTCCCCCCTTATCTTCAGAGAATATGTTCCAAGACCCTCAGTAGTTGCCTGAAACTGTGGATACTATGGAACCCTGTATGTGGAGAGTAAGGAACCCTATATATATATATTATGGTTTTTTTTTTTTTTTTTTTGAGACAGAGTCTCACTTTGTTGCCCAGGCTGGAGTGCAGTGGCACCATCTCAGCTCACTGCAACCTCCGCCTCCCAGGTTCAAGCGATCCTCCTGCCTCAGTGCCCCCTCCCCAGTAGCTGGGATTACAGGCACGTGACACCATGCCTGGCTAAGACGGGGTTTCATCATGTTGGCCAGGCTGGTCTTGAACTCCTGACCTCAGGTGAACTCTGCCTCGGCCTCCAAAGTGCTGGGATTACAGGCATGAGCCACTGCGTCCGGCCTATACTATGTTTTTTCATACGTACACATACCTATGACAAAGTTTAATTTATAAATTAGTCACAGTAAGAGATTATAACAACTAATAATAAGACGGAACAATTACACTGTATTAAAAGTTATATGAATGTGGTCTCTTTCTCTCAAAATATCTTATTGGGCTGGGCATGGTGGCTTATGCCTGTAATTCCAGCTACTCAGGAGGCTGAGGTGGGAAGACAGCTTGAGCCCAAAACTTGAAGACCAGCCTAGGCAATAGAATGAGACTCTATCACTTAAAGAAAAGAAAAGAAGAAAAGAAAAGAAAAAGGGAAAGAAAGAAAGAGGAAGAAAGAGAAAGAAAGATAACTAAAGTGTTGGTAAGCCACAAAATGTTAGAAGATACTTATAACACATATAAGTGACAAAAAATTAATATCTGGACCAGTGTGGTGGCTCACACCCATAATCCCAGCAACTTTGGAAGGCCAAGGCAGGAGGATCCCTTGAGACCAGCCTGGGCAACCTAGCAAGACTCCATCTCTACAAAAAAATTTAAAAATTAGCAGGATGTGGTGGTGCTTACCTGTAGTCCCAGCTATTTGGGAGGGTTAGGTGGGAGAATTGCTTGAGCCCAGGAAATCAAGGCTGTGGTGAGCTGTGATGGTGCCACTGCACTCCAGCCTGGGTGACAGAGGGAGATCTTCTCGAAAAAAATTAATATCTGGAATATACAAAGAACATATAAAGAACTACTACAAAGCAATTAAAAAACAAAACAAAACAAAAAACAGTCCAATAGAAAATGATGAAAATACTCTGAAGAGGAACTTCACAGTAGAGAAAATCCAACTGACCAATAAGAATTTGATTAATTTTATTTTATTTTTTTTTTAGAGACAGGGTCTTTCTTTTATTTTTTTGAGACGGAGTCTCACACTGTCACCTAGGCTGGAGTGCAGTGACGCGATCTCGGCTCAATGCAAACTCTGCCTCCCAAGTTCACGCCATTCTCCTGCCTCAGCCTCCCAAGTAGCTGGGACTACAGGCTCACATCACCTCACCTGGCTCAATAAGCATTTGAAAAAACAGCCAATCTCATTAATATGCATGAACATGCCAACTATAGTAAAATGTCTAACAACAATATTCAAAGTCAAGTTCAGAAGAAATGGAAGTATACTGTTATAAGTTTCCTTTATAACATCTTTATTGAAGTATAACTCACATGCCATGAAATTCACCCATTTAAAGTGCACAATTCAGTGGCTTTTAGTACTCCCCGAGTTCTACAACCACTACATTCTAAGTTTAGAGTATTTCCATCGCTCCAGAAAGAAATTCCATGCCCATCAGCCATCACTCCTCATTCCTCCCTCCAGCCCTAGGCAACCGTTAATATTGTTTCTGTCTCTATAGATTTGCCTATTCTAGACATTTCATGTAAATAAAATCATACAATATAGGCTGGGCGCGGTGGCTCATGCCTGTAATCCCAGCGCTTTGGGAGGCCGAGGTGAGCAGATCACCTGCAGTCAGGAGTTCGAGACCAGGCTGGCCAACGTGGTGAAACCCGTCTCTACTAAAAATACAAAAATTAGCCGGGCATGGTGACAGGAGCCTGTACTCCCAGCTACTTGGGAGGCTGAGGCAGGAGAATCGCTTGAACCTGAGAGGCGGAGGTTACAGTGAGCGGAGACTGCGCCACTGCACTCCAGCCTGGGCAATGAGAGCAAAACTCCATCTCAAAAAAAAAAAAAAAAATCATACAATATAGGTTTTTTGGTGGCTGGCTTCTTTCACTTACCATGATATTTTCAAGGTCATCCATGTTGTAGCATGTATCAGTATTTCATTCCTTTTTATTGCTGAATAATATTTCATTGTATACATGTAATACATTTTGTTGGTCCATTCATCAGTTGATGGACTTTTGGGTTGTCTCCACTTTTTGGCTATGGTGAATGATGCTGCTTCAGGGGTATTCCTGAAGGGTCTGAGCCCCTGGTTTCCATATCCATTCAGATCATGGTTTTGCTGCAGTTGCCCATTCAGTTATCATCACTCATGGAGTCAACACGAGGTGACAGATCAATCCCCTGAGGTCTAGATTTATTCTTCCTGCGCGCATTATATAGCAGCAACCGTATCTCCTCATGATAATCAGGGTTGATCACCCTGCCAGGAGAGTAGCTTCTTTTTATTTTGTCTGCTGATCTACTGGCCCGAGGAGCTCAAAATGATCATAAGGCAGCCATAGCTTCAGTTTTAGTGGAATCCTTACTGAGTGGCCTGGTAGAAGCATTCCCTTCACCTACCCTTGGGAATCAGGATCACCAATCATGATCACTAGTCTACCAAAGTATTAAGTGGCAGGAGGTGAAGCTGGACACCGTGGTGCACACCTGTAGTCCCAGCTACTCCGGAGGCTGAGATAGGAGGATCACTTGAGCCCAGCAGTTCAAGACTGTTTTGTGTGATGATCCTGCTGGTAAATAGCCACTGCAGTTCAGCCTGGGCGACACAGCAAGCAGCTGTCTCTCTCTCTCTTTTTTTTTTTTTTTTTTAAAGGCAGGACTCAGTGGCTCATGCCTATGATCCCAGCACTTTGGGAGGCCAAGGCAGAAGGATTGCTTGATACCAGGAGTTTAAAACCAGCCTGTGCACCATAGTGAGATCTTGTCTCTACAAAATAAAAAATAAAAGTAGTGTGGGTGAGAAACACATATTTCCCAGTGGGTTCCTGGGAATGATGGTGAGGGGGATCACTCCAACTTCTACTCCTAGGTTCCTGGAACCATGTATTCTAGCTATAGCAGACACAGCACCATATAATGACCATTGGTTCCAAGTAGATACTGCAGCATTTTTTTTTTTTTTTTTTTTTTTGAGACAGAGTCTTGCTCTGCCACCCAGGCTGGAGTGCAGTGGCACAATCTCAGCTCACTGCAAGCTCTGTCTCCCGGGTGTGGTGGCTCATACCTAGAATCCCAGCACTTTGGGAGGCCAAGGCAGGAAGCTCGCTTGAGCCCAGGAGTTCGAGACCAGCCTGGGCAACATAGCAAAACCCTGTCTCTACACACACACACACACACACACACACACACAGAGATGCACACACACACAATTAGCCAGACACGGTGGCGTGTGCCTGTTGTCCCAGCTAGTTGGGAGGCTGAGGTGAGAGGATCATCTGAGCCCAGGGAAGTCAAGGCTGCAGTGAACCATGATCACTCCATTGCACTCCTGGGCAGCAGAGCGAGGTCCTGTCTCAAAAATAAATAAATAAATAAAAATAAAAAGAAGCTGAAGGACATCTACTGGCCAGGCTATCTTGTCTGCCCGGTTATTTAGTACCCCTTCTGCAGAGGATGCTCACCATGGGGGTACTGATAGAGACGTAGTGCAAACTTTGTGCTTACTCCAGCAAATCCATCCATTTGCCCTCCCCTCACAAAAACCCGTCTCAGATCTTCCAGCCTTGCTCCTTCTAAGTCTCTGACCTATCAGACAAGATGCTGGCCTCTACCTAGTAATCTGTGTATATCCGTAGCTCAGAGCCCTTTTCCTTCCACCTTATGTCGCTGACCAGGTGCGAATGCCAGCAGCTCTGTCATCAAGGGGGTTTCCCCTCACCACTGCCTTTCAGGGCCACCCTTGACTGTGGCTGTGATGTGGCTGCAGTTCATTTTCAGTCCACACCAACCTAGGAAGCCATTTTATCTGTAAATTAGATCTGAGGCTTTTTTTCCTCCTCTGTCAACTGGTGATAAAGAACTCCCCATGAGGCCAAAGGTGTGAGTAGAGGGAGAAGCATAGGTGCAACAGGGGTACGTGCCCTGGGGGTCTGGCTTCCTGTTCATGTAACTTACTTGTGCCCTTTAGGCTGAGTAGTCCTCACCTGGAATGTACCATTTCCATGGCAGGATGGATTATTGCTGCGCCTGCTCAACTGTGTGACTTGATGCATCTGACGGTTCCCGGTTCGCAATGGGCAGCTCTGATCACATCACCATACCTGTCCAATGGTCAGGTCTTTGCAGCACAACCGGAGACTTTTTTTTTTTTTTTGAGACAGAGTCTTACTCTGTCACCCAGGCTGGAGTGCAGTGGCACAATCTTGGCTCACTGCAACCTCCACTTCCCGGGTTCACGCCATTCTCATGCCTCAGCCTCCTGAGTAGCTGGGACTACAGGCGTGCACCACCGCACCTGACTAATTTTTGTATTTTTAGTAGAGACAGGGTTTCACCACATTGGCCAGGCTGGTCTCGAAGTCCTGACCTCAGGTGATCTGCCACCCCCTTCACCTCCCAAAGTGCTGGGATTACAGGCGTGAGCCAATGCACCCGGCCAGAAGATTATTTTTTAAAACTGGAACAGTCCTCTGCTGTAGATGGCATGGCCTTGCTCCAGAACCTTCTGGGCTTGTCAGAGACTCCCCAAAGCATCCTATGAATCACAGATAGATGGCATGTGCTAGGCTATATGAGCCCAAGTGGCAGGGAACTTTGCACTTTGGCCTGGACTGAAAAACCTCTCTTGTGGGCCCCACTCAAAACCAGCAGCCTTCTGAGTTCCCTGAAAATTGGTTGGAGCAGTATTTCCAAGTGTGGCATGTGCCATCTCCCATACCTGAAGGGGCCTGCCAGGCTTTGCGCATCTTTCCTAGGGATAGGAGACACATGGTGGTGCCAGCCCACTGGACTCTGACAAATTTTGCAAAGATCCTTGAGTCTTTATAGGATTTATCCTCCAACCTCTGGCAAGCACGTGCCTTGCCACTTTCTGTTCACTAGGTTCCATTAGCTCAATGTCGTCAGTACAATGGATTGTGTGATGTTGTGTGGAATGCCAAGATGATCAAGGTTTCTGCTCTATTATGACAGAAAGCAGGACAGTTAACATAGCCCTGGGGAAAGACTGTGGACGTGCACTTTTGTCTGTCCCCAGGAATCTGCTTTTTTTTTTTTTTTGAGACTGAGTCTCGCTCTGTTGCCCCCGCTGGAGTACAGTGGCTCGATCTCGGCTCACTGCAACCTCCCTCTCCCGGGTTCAAGTGATTCTTGTGCCTCAGCCTCCCGAGTAACTGGGATTACAGGTGCCCACCACCACATCTGGCTAATTTCTGTATTTTTAGTAGAGACAGGGTTTCACCATCTTGGTCAGGTTGGTCCCAAACTCCTGACCTCAAGTGATCTGCCTGCCTTGGCCTCCCAAAGTGCTGGTATTACAGGCGTGAGCCACCAAGCCTGGCAGGAATCTGCTTCTAATCTTACTTCCTTCATTAAATTAACAGTCATGGACTAAATGGCAGGGACTCGGTTGATCTGTTCTAAGAAAGCTAGCACATCTGGCACAGCACTCAATCAGGGCGCTACTTGGTTATGTGCACCCTCATCTACAATGATCCCTCTGGTTTTTGCAAGAGCCAGATTGATGAGTTAAATGGGGATATCCTGGGAACCACCACTTTTATATCCTTTGTGAGTGACTCCAACCACTGCCATTCCACCTGGGCTGGGGAATTGCTTCTGATTTACTCTCTTGGGAGGGGGATGAGGAAGCAATTTCTAATTGGCCTTTCCTACCCTAATGACTCTTATTTCATTCTTTTTTTTGGAGATGGTTTCATTATGTCACATGGGCTGGAGTGCAGTGGTACAATCTCAGCTCACTGCAATCTTGACCTCCCGGGCTCAACCAATGCTCCCACCTCAGTGTCCTGAGTAGCTGGGACTACAGGAGTGTGCCACGATACCCAGCTAATTTAAAAAAATGTTTTTGTAGAGATGAGGTTTCACTATGTTGCCCAGGCTGCTCTAAAACTCCTGGGCTCAAGTGATCCTCCCACCTTGGCCTCCACACTTGGGATTACAGGTGTGGTAATGGCTCTTATTTCAGGAAACCAATGTGAGAGATCTGCTATCTGCTAAGTACCTCTATTCCACTATGTATTCAGGGGCCAGGGAAATAACCATCAGGCAGACTGATGGGCCAGATCTCCTTTCATCACCTGGCCTCCGTATGTCCCACCCTAATACGTGCCCATGACGGCATTTTGGTTCCTTAATATTAGTGTCAGTTCCAACTCTGTATCCAAAAGCCTTGAAAGATCTGAGTATTTCCCTTTCCCCAGGATGCAGTTGCTCTGATAAGCAGCTGTAAGTACCTTTGGGGGAAGAATAGGATAATTACCATGATATAAACTTGCCATGGCATTGTAGGGTTCTTCCTGAAGGGAACTGGCCCCCACTTCAATTAAAGGGCTCTATATCTGGCCACGTTTGGTGGCTCACATGTGTAATCCCAGCACTTTGGGAGGCCGAGGTGGGCACATCACTTGAGGTGAGGAGTTCGAGACCAGCCTGGCCAACATGGTGAAACCCCGTCTCTACTAAAAATGCAAAAAAATTAGCTAGGTGTGGTGGCGAGCACCTGTAATCCCAGCTACTTGGGAGGCTGAGGCAGGAGAATTGCTTGAACCTGGGAGGCGGAGGTTGCAGTGAGCCAAGATTGCACCACGGCACTCCAGCCTGGGTGACAGAGCAAGACTCCATCTCAAAAAAAAAAAAAAAAGACAAAGGGCTGTATATCTGAAAACTGGTTTGGGCCTGGAAACTGGGTATGGGATGGGGATTTTCCTTTGCAGTGGCTAACTTCAGCCTTCTGCTCTCTCATTCTTGCTTGTTTTTATAAGCAAGAGATACCCTCCTTTGCCGTCCTCCTATCTAGGAACACCATGGTCTCTTGGTCATCACAATAGATCCCCTGCTTAAATTTCTGGTCTTTCTGCCTATTATGGTAATTATGTCCACTTAGCCTCTCATGACCACGTGCTGTCGCCTGACCTCTGTCCTGGACTCCTGTCATACCCACTGACTCTAGAAAGGCTAGTTCCATAGCAGCTCCCGCTACCATTGCTCTGGCCTGCTGAGGACAGCTACCGCTGACCCGCAAATGCCAGTGGCCCTGCTCCAACTAGCACCTTTTGTATCACTTTATTTATTGAGTATTTCTGGGCCCTCATGAAGAACACAGTAGGCTGGAGGGTTCTATAATCTTATATAATAGTCATTTTATTCTGGCATGCCCACTTTTCTGAGCCTTTATTCTTCCAAGTATTCTGTCAAGGAAGTTCCAACATCTCTACCTCATTTGCTGGAACTCATAGTTTTTCCACACTTTGAAGATCTATCCCGGGGGCATATTGCAAAAGGCTTCTGGTGTCCTCGCCAAGCTTTAAAATGTTAAATTCCAGGCCAGGCGTGATGGCTTACTCCTGTAATCTCAGCACTTTGGGAGGCCAAGGCAGACGGATCACTTGAGGTCATGAGTTTGAGACCAGACTAGTCAACATGGTGAAAACCCGTCTCCACTAAAAATACAAAAATTTGCCCGGCATGGTGGTGTGTGCCTGTAATCCTAGCTACTCGGGAGGCTGAGGCAGAAGAATTGCTTGAACTCAGGAGGCGGAGCTTGCAGTGAGCCTAGATCGCACCACTGCACTCCAGCCTGGGTTACAGAGCAAGACTCCGTCTCAAGATAGATAAATAAATAATAAATAAATAAATAAAATAAAATGTTAAATCCTTACCAGGTAGGGCATCCCATATCAATAAACGTACCCTTATTCAGCATTTTTTTTTTTTTTTTTTTTTTCTGAGACGGAGTCTTACTCTGTCACCCAGGCTGGAGTGCAGTGGTGCGATCTAGACTCACTGCCAACCTCCACTGCCCGGGTTCGAGGGACTTTCGTGCCTCAGCCTCCTGAGTAGCTGGGATTACAGGCACACATCACCAGGCCCGGCTAATTTTTTTGTATTTTTAGTAGAGATGGGGTTTCACCATGTTGGCCATGCTGTTCTCGAATTCCTGACCTCAGGTGATCCGCCTGCCTCGGTCTCCCAAAGTGCTGGGATTACAGGCATGAGCCACCCGACCCGGCCTTACTCAGCCTTATATTCCACCCCCGACCCCAGTCTAACACCCTCAAGATATGTTCCCAAACATGTTCTGCCAAATTCTGCTGGTAAATGTTCACCAGCTCCTGCAGGTCTTTTGGTGAATCATCCTTTTCTTTCCATAGATGGGACAATACTTCCCCACTTGGTCCCTGATGAGACTTGACCGTTGTTATTGGTCTAGAGTCATGGAGGGGAGTCAACATCAGGCCTTGAAGAGGGCAAGTATCCTCTTGTGAGGCGTCTGCCTCAGGTGAGGAATCTGCGTGTTATCTAGGCAAGGGGAGGCTGCTCTCTTCCACCCATGGGGAGAGGCCAATTCTGCCAGCCCAAATAACTCAGCATAATAAGGGGGTTTTAGAACAGACGTTCCCATACCAGGCCTCAGGATCCCACTCTTTCCCTCCCAGGGCCCTGACCTGCTGGGGCTTTAAATAGAAAACCCTGCTACTCTCGCAACAGATTATAGGACTGATTTCCATCACAGTCTGCCCTGCACAGGAAGTGAGGGTTTCCTTATATGCTGCCATAGAGGTCTTCTGGTTTTTGTTTTGTTTTGTTTCAAGATAGGGTCTTGCTCTGTCGCCCAGGCTGGAATGCAATGGCACAATCATGGCTCACTGCAGCCTCAGCCTCCTGGGCTCAAGTGATACTCCCACCTCAGCCTTCTGAATAGCTGGGAACACAGGTGCTCACCACCGTAGCCGGCTAATTTATTTTTTGTAGAGACAGGGTATTCCTATGTTGCTGGGGCTGATCTCGAACTCCTGGGCTCAAGTGATCCTCCCAAAGTGCTGGGATTACAGGTGCGAGCCCGGCTTCTTCTGGCTTTTAACTGTACCATAAATTGACAGCTGGCTGATGTGTGTCTGTCTTTTATTCTTTTAACCCTTTGATGGCATTAACAGCAACCAAACAACTCTTTTTTTTTTTTGACAGAGTCTCACTCTGTCATCCAGGCAGGAGTGCAGTGGCGCGATCTCAGCTCACTGCAGCCTCGGCCTTGTGGCTTCAAGTGATTCTCATGCCTCAGCTTCCCTAGTAGCTGAGATTACAGGTGCCCGCCACCATACCCAGCTAATTTTTGTATTTTTAGTAGAGACAGGGTTTGCCATGTTGGCCAGGCTGGTCACGAACTCCTGACCTCAAGTCATCCACCCGGCTTGGCCTCCCAAAGCACTGGGATTACAGGCGTGAACCACTGAGCCCAGTCTCCACAGTCCTTATAATTACCATTTTCCTCTTACACCTCAAATACTAGAGCTATTGCGTAGGCAGTGCATCCCTGTCTGCATCCCATTTCACCAGGGTGACAGTCTGACAATCAGTCCAGTTCTCCAGTGGGTATTAGCACCCCACTTACCTCAGCAACGGAATCTTTGGGCCACCTGGATGATGAGTGATCCAAAATCAGAATCTTATCCTGGGGGTCTACTTCCTAGGACAACTTTGGATACCAAGTGTGTTGGTTTGGGTTCCCTCCAGAAGTAGAACCTGAGTCAAGGATTCAAAGGAAAGTGTTTATTTGAGAAACACAAGTGTTTATTTGAAAAGCGATGCTAGGAATACCGAGCAAGCCAGCGGGAGACTGACATTGGAAAGAAAGGAGGCTCATAAAGGGTGTGTTATCAAGCAAGTTAAAAACATGGACAACCGGCCGGGCGCGGTGGCTCACACTTGTAATCCTAGCACTTTGGGAGGCCAAGACGGGCGGATCACCTGAGGTCGGGAGTTTGAGACCAGCCTAACCAACATGGAGAAACCCCGTTTCTACTAAAAATACAAAATTAGCCAGGCGTGGTGGCACATGGCTATAATCCCAGCTACTTGGGAGGCTGAGGCAGGGGAATTGCTTGAACCCAGGAGGCAGAGGTTGCAGTGAGCCAAGATTGCACCATTGCACTCCAGCCTGGGCAACAAGAGCGAGACTCTATCTCAAAAACAAACAAAACAACAACAACAACAACAAAACAAACAAACAAAAAACACGTGGACAACCAGAGCTTAATCCTAAGAGGGAACTCAGGGAGCCAGTCATAATGTGAGCTGCAGGACCTGAGGGATGAGGAAGCTGGCTATTTACGCACCGATCCCCATCAGTGATTGGCTGAAGGTTGCTGTGGCTGGGAGTATAATTCCCCAGAACTTTCAGCCTGCTCAGAAGGCTCCAGTGGCCAGAGAGAGTCCTTAGGTAAAGAGCTGCAGGTTCTGGCAGCTGGAAGTTCATCCAGTGAACACAAGAGCTTCAGGAACGTGGGAGGGCACTGACAGCATCTGCCACACTAAGGGAGGAATCCTTTCACGAGGAGATACTGCAATGGTTCCACTACCTGGAAGTTAAGGCTCTCACCTGGGCTCAGGGCAAAAAAGGGGTTACCTTCTGGGATGACTGATCCCAAATGCCAAGGGTAAGCTGGGTTCTAACTCCAAAAGAAAGGCAGGGAGGACTATGTCTGGAACCCAGGGGACTCCCTGGTGTGCCATGTCCTACTTCCATGTCCAATAGTAAAAGTTAAAAAAAAAGAGCAATACAGCTCTGAGGATTCTAGTTTATAGAATGCTAATTTCAAGAATCAAGGTTTATTCTTGAAACCTTTATTTTAAGAATAAGGGTTTGGGGGCCGGGCGTGGTGGCTCATGCCTGTAATCCCAGCATTTTGGGAGGCCAAGATGGGCGGATCACGAGGTCAGGGGTTTGAGACCAGCCTGGCCAAGAGACCAGCCTGGCCAATATAGTGCAACCTTCTCTCTACTAAAAATACGAAACTTAGCCGGGCGTAGTGGTGAGTGCCTGTAATCCCAGCTACTCGGGAGGCTGAGGCAGGAGAATTGCTTGGAGGCAGGAGAATTGCTTGAACCCAGGAGGTGGAGGTTGCAGTGAGCTGAGATTGCGCCATTGCCCTCCAGCCTGGGCAACAGAGCTAGTCTCTGACTCAAATTAATAATAATAATAATAATAATAATAATAATAATAGGCTGGGCGCGGTGGCTCACGCCTGTAATCCCAGCACTTTGGGAGGCCGAGGCAGGTGGATCGCGAGGTCAGGAGATCGAGACCATCCTGGCTAACACGGTGAAACCCCGTCTCTACTAAAAATATAAAAAATTAGCCAGGCGTGGTGGCGGGCGCCTGTTGTCCCAGCTACTCGGGAGGCTGAGGCAGGAGAATGGCATGAACCTGGGAGGCGGAGCTTGCACTGAGCCGAGATCACGCCACTGCACTCCAGCCTGGGTGACAGAGCGAGACTCTGTCTCAAAAAAAAAGAAGAAGAAGAATAACAATAATAAAAATAAAGAATACAGACTTGGGGCTAGGCACGGTGGCTCACGCCTGTAATCCCAGCACTTTGGGAGGCTAAGGCAGGTGGATCGTGAGGTCAGGAGATCGAGACCAGTCTGGCCAAAATGGTGAAACCCTGTCTCTACTAAGAAAAAAAAATACAAAAATTAGCCAGGTGTGGTGGTTGGTGGGCATCTGTATTCCCAGCTACTCTGGAGGCTGAGGCACGAGAATCCCTTGAACCCTTCAAGGGTAATGGAAGAGGAAAGTTATAATATCAGCTTCTGACCAGATATAGAAGCAAGGATTGTAGAAGGTGCAGGTTGCAGTGAGCTGAGATCATGCCACTGCACTCCAGCCTGGGCAACAGAGCAAGACTCAGTCTAAAGAAAAAAAAGAATAAAGGTTTGTGCTGGGGCGTGATGGCTCATGCCTGTAATCCCAGCAGTTTGGGAGGCTGAGATGGGCAGATGGCTTGAGTCTAAGAGTTCAAGACCAGCCTGGACAACATAGAAAGACCCCCATTTCTACAAAAATAAAATAAAATTAGCCAGGCGTAGTGGTGGATGCCTGCAGTCCCAGCTACTTGGGAGGCTGAAGTGGGAAGGATTGCTTGAGCTTGGGAAGTTGAAACTGCAGCGAGCTGTGATTGTACAACCATACTCTAGCCTGAGCAACAAAGGGAGACCCTGTCGCCAAAATAAATAAATAAATAAAGGTTTGTTGAGAAATTGATACTCTTTTGGTATAAATAAATAAATAAGAATAAAGGTTTGGTCACCTGACCTGGTCAAAAACAAACAAACCAATGAATAGAGGGACTGGCTCAGAGCAAAGCAAAAATGGAACAAGTAATGGAAGAGGAAAGTTATAAATATCAGCTTCTGACCAGATATAGAAGCAAGGATTGTAGAAGCCATGGGTATGTTTTCTCTTGCTTGTTTTGTTATATACACTCTCTAAATATTGGTTAACTTTCCTCTCCTTCTTTTCTCTTATTATTTTTTATGAGGATTGTTGTTGGTGATGACCTTCATAATTTAGGTTGCAGAATACTCTAGAGGACATGTGGCTGAACTAGGAGAATTCACATCACATGGAGAGGGACCCCATTGCTGTAGAGACTTTGCATCTCTGCTTTTGGGGGAGGGCCCCAGAGCATTTTCATTTGAGCAAAGGACAGTTGCATCTGTTAGGCAAAGGGATGAAGCTGTTATTATTCAAATATGATGGACAGATGTGTAACTGCTGCGTAGAAAAAAGGGGTAGATAATGCCGGTTATTTGCTTATTGACTTTCAGCTTCAAATTCATTCTTATTTTCTCTGCTCTCTGATGTTGGAAGCGGGCTGGGACTCTGCAAACCAGTTCCCTAGCCTCTATTACTGTCCTGTTAGGTTCTGCTCATAGGCGGCGCACACATGGGTGATAAAAATATAAAGAAAAGCAAGGAAATGGTTATCACAAAAGTTGAAATATGAACAAGGAACAAAGCTGGAGGACTTATACTTCCTGATTTTAAAACTCACTGCAAAACTACATTCATTCATCAAAATAGAGTGGTATTGGCATAAAGACAGACATATAGACCAATGAAATAGAACAGAGGCCCTGATGTAAACTCTTACACACATGAGCAAGTGATTTCTTTTCTTTTTTTTTTTTGAGATGGGGTCTCGCTCTGTCACCCAGGCTGGAGTGAAGTGATACAATTTCAGCTCACTGCAATCTCTGCCTCCTGGACTCAAGCGATCCTCCCACCTCAGCCTCCTGAGTAGCTGGGAACACAGGTGTAAGCCACCATGCCTGCCTAATTTTTTGTATTTTGGGTAGAGATGGGGTTTCACCACGTTGCCCAGGCTGGTCTCAAACTCCTGAGTTCAAGTGATCCGCCCACTTAGGCCTCTCAAAGTGCTGGATTACAGGCGTGAATCACTGTGCCTGGTCTGCAAGTGATTTCTTATATTTTTTATTTATCTTATTTTTTTTAGAGATACGGTCTTGCTATGTTACCCAGGATGGACTCAAATTCCTGGGCTCAAGTGATCTTCCCACCTCACCCTCCTGAGTAGCTGGGATTACAAGTACATACCATCACACCTGGCCTATGATCAAATGATTTTTTTTTGACATAGGATCTTGCTCTGTTGTCTAGGCTGCAGTGCTGTGGTGCAATGCAGTCTTAAACTTGATCAGGCCAGGTGCAGTGGCTCATGCCTGTAATCCCAGCACATTGGGAGGCTGAGACAGGTGGATCACCTGAGGTCAGGAGTTCGAGACCAGCCTGGCCAACATGGTGAAACCCCGTCTCTATTAAAAATAAAAAAGTTAGCCGGGCGTGGTGGTGCACACCTGTAATCTCAGCTACTTGGGAGGCTGAGGCAGGAGAATCACTTGAATCTGGAAGGTGGAGGTTGCAATGAGCCGAGATCATGCCACTGTACTCCAGCCGATTTTTGAAAAGAATGCCAAGACCATTTAATGGGGAAAGGACAGGTTTTTGTTTGATTTTTGTTTTTTAAACAAATAGTGCTGGGAAAACCAGCTATCCACGTGTAAGAGAATAAAGTTGGACCCTTACCTAACACTAGATACAAAAATTAACTCAAAATGGATCAAAGACCTAAATGTAAGACCTAAACTTTTAAAACTCTTAGAAGAAAACATATGGCAAAAGCTTCCCAACATTGGATTTGGCAATAATTTTTTTGGATCTGACACCAAAGACGGGGGCAACAATAACAACAAAATAGACAAATTAGCCTTGATGAAAACTTAAGAAATTTGTTCATCAAAAAAACAACATCAACAAATTCAAAAGGTAATTGGCAGAATGGGAGAAAATATTTGCAAGTTATATATCTGATAAGGAATTGATATCCAGGATATAGAGGCAGCTCCTCAAACTCAACACCAACAACAAAAACCAAGCAACCCAAAAATGAACAAAGGACTTGAATGGGTATTGCTCCAAAAGAAAAAAAAAAAGCCAATAAGCACATGAAAAGGTGCTCGACATCACTAATCATTAGCAAAATGCAAATAAAAACTCCAACAAAAGAGTATACTTTCAGGGATCATTTCCCTTTTTCTGTTTCTTGAGATGGAGCCTCATTCTGTTGCCCAAATTGGAGTGCAGTGGCGCGATCTCGGCTCACTGCAACCTCCGTCTCCTGGGATTCAAGTGATTCTCCCACCTCAGCCTTCTGAGTAGCTGGGATTATAGGCATCTACCACCATGCCTTGCTCATTTTTGTATTTTTAGTAGAGATGGGGGTTTCACCATGTTGGCCAGGCTGGTCTCCAACTCCTGATCTCAAGTGATCCACCTGCCTCGGCCTTCCAAAGTGCAGGGATTACAGGTGTGAACCACCGTCACCAGCCCATTTCTCTCTCTCTCTCTTTTTTTATTGAAACAGGCTTTCGCTTTGTCACTGAGGCTGAAGTACGGTGGTGTGATCATGGTGCACTGCAGTCTCAACCTCTGGGGCTCAAGTGATCTTCCCATCTCAGCCTTCCAAGTAGCTGGGGAATCCAGGTGCACACCACTACACCTGGCTAATTTTTGTATTTTTTGTAGAGATGGGGTCTCGCCCATGGGCACAGTCTCATTGTTTCTATAGTTGATTACCAGAAAAGTTTCTCTGAATGTGTAGAGCACTGGAAACCATGAGGAAGAGGCACAGCGTTCTCCCTTGAGCATCAAGTTGGCTGTTGGTGTTGCTTTGCTGCAAAGTCCATTTGTCATTGTCTTCCTTGTCTTCCTTAAGGAGAGTAAGAGGGAGAGGACACAGTCTGGGTAGTTTCCCTGAAGAAAAAAGAAAAAAAAACTACAATGAGATACCACCTCCCACTTGTTCACACTTGTTGGGATGGTTACCATCAAACAAGCAAACAGGAAATAACAAGTGTTGGCAAGGATGTAGAGAAATTGGACCCTTGTGGCTGGGTGCTGTGGCTCACGCCTGTAATCCCAGCACTTTGGGAGGCCGAGCCAGGCAGATCACGAGGTCAGGAGATCGAGACCATCCTGGCTAACACAGTGAAACCCTGTCTCTACTAAAAATACAAGAAAATAGCCAGGCATGTTGGCGGGTGCCTCTAGTCCCAAATACTCAGGAGGCTGAGGCAGGAGAATGGTGTGAACCTGGGAGGCGGAGCTTGCAGTGAGCCGAGATCGCGCCACTGCACTCCAGCCTGGGAGACAGCGAGACTCCGTCTCAAAAAAAAAAAAAAAAAAAAGAGAAATTGGACCCTTGTGCACTGTTGGCAGGAATGTAAAAGGGTGCAGCCATATTGGAAAACAGGATGGCAGCTTCTCAAAAAATTAAAAACAGAATTGCCATGTAATCCAGCAATTCCACTTCTGGGTATATACCCCAAAGAATTGAAAACAAGGTCTCAAAGAGATATTTGTACACCCATGTGCATAGCAGCATTACTCACAATTGGTAACATGTGTAAACAATGCAAGTGTCCACGGATGGATGAATGGATAAGTGTCTTAGTTGCTTTGTGCTGCTCTAACAGAATATGTGAGACTGGGTAATTTATAAAGAACAGAGACCTGGCCAGGCGCGGTGGCTTATGCCTGTAATCCCAGCACTTTGGGAGGCCAAGGCGGGTGGATCACGAGGTCAGGAGATCGAGACCATCCTGGCTAACACGGTGAAACCCTGTCTCTACTAAAAAATACAAAAAATTAGCCGGGTGTGGTGGCAGGCGCCTGTAGTCCCAGCTACTTGGGAGGCTGAGGCAGGAGAATGGCGTGAACTCGGGAGGCGGAGCTTGCAGTGAGCTGAGATCGTGCCACTGCCCTCCAGCCTGGGCGACAGAGCGAGACTCTGTCTCAAAAAAAAAAAAAATGAACCGACATTTGTCTCTTACAGTTCTGGAGGCTAGCTGGGAAGTCCAAGATTGAGGGGCCTACATCTGGCAAGGGCCTTCTTGCTGCATCATCTGATGGTGGTAGGCAGAAGGGCAAGAGAGCATGAGGGAGAGAGGAAGGGGCCTGATCCTCATCCTCTTATCAGGAACCCACTATCAAAACAACAGCATAATCCATTCATGAGGGCAGAGCTCTTGTGATCTAATCATGTCTTGAAGGTCCCACCTTTCAACACCAGTGAACTGGGGAGTAAGTTTCTTATACATGGCCACGTGTGGTAGCTCACATCTGTAATCCCAACACTTTGGGAGGCTGAGGAGGGAGGATCGCTTGTGCCCAAGAGTTCAAGGCCAGCCTGGGCAACATAGTGAGACTTCATCTCTACAAAATAAATTAATAAATAATAAAACTAATAAAAATAAAAATTAGCCAGACATGGTAGCAAGTGCCTGTAGTTCCAGCTGCTTGGGAGGTTGAGGTGGGAGGATCACTTGAGCCTAGGAGGTTGAAGCTGCAGTGAGCTATGATTGCACCACTGCTCTCTAGCCTGGGCAACAGAGTGAGATCTTGTCTCAAAAAGTAAGAAAGAAGGCTGGGCATGAAGACTTACTCCCGTAATCGCATTTTGGGAGGCCAAGGCTGGTGGACTGCTTGAGGCCAGGAGTTCAAGACCAGCCTGGCCAACATAGCAAAACTCCATCTCTACTAAAAATACAAAATTTAGCCATGCATGGTGGTGTGCGCCTCTAATCTCACCAACTCGTGATGCTGAGGCACAAGAATCACTTCAACCTGGGAGGCAGAGGCTGCAGTGAGCCGAGATCATGCCACTGCACTCCAGCCCGGGCAACAGAGCGAGACTTTGTCGCCCCCCAAAAAAAAGAAAAAAAAAGTTTCCAACACATGAACTTTGGGGGACACATTCAAGCCATAGCAATAAGCAAAATGTTGCACATTCCTACAAATGAATATTAGTCTGCCTTTAAAAGGAGAGAAATTCTGCAATGTGTTATAATATGGATGAACTTTTTTCTTTTCTTTCTTTCTTTTATTTATTTATTTTTTTTGAGACAGAGTTTCACTCTTGCCCAGGCTTCAGTGCAATGGCGCAATCTCAGCTCACTGCAACCTCTGCTTTCCGGGTTCAAGCGATTCTCCCGCCTCAGCCTCCCGAGTAGCTGGGATTACAAGCGTGTGCCACCATGCCTGGCGAATTTTTGTATTGTTAGTAGAGACGGGGTTTCACCACTTTGGCCAGGCTGGTCTTGAACTCCTTACCTCGGGTGATCCGCCCACCTCGGCCTCCCAAAGTGCTGGGATTACAGACGTGAGCCACTGCGCCGGCAACATAGATGAACTTTAAGGACTTTATGCTAAGTGAAATAAGCCAGTCACATAAAAAATAAGCACTATATGATTCCACTTATATGAAGTACTTAGAGTAGTCAAAATCATAGAACCAGAAAGTAGAATAGTAGTTGCCAGGGGTGAGGGGAGTGGGGAATGGGGAATTGTTGTTTAATGGATAGTTTCAGTTTTTCAAGACAAAGAGTTAAGAAGTTGGATGGTGGTGATGACTGCACAAAACTATGAATGTACTTAGTACTACTCCATTGTACACTTAAGAATGGTTAAGGTAGGCTGGGCGTGGTGGCTCACGCCTGTAATCCCAGCACTTTGGGAGGCCAAAGCAGGTGGATCACCTGAGGTCAGGAGTTTGAGACCAGCCTGACCAACATGGCGAAACCCTGTCTTTACTAAAAATACAAAAATTAACCGGGTGTGGTGGTGCATGCCTGTAATCCCAGCTACTTGGGAGGCTGAGGCAGGAGAATCACTTGAACCCAAGAGGCAGAGGTTGTAGTGAGCTGAGATTGTGCCACTGCACTCTGGCCTGGACGACAGAGCGAGACTCTGTCTCAAAAACAACAACAACAACAACAACAACAATAAAATAAACCCCAAAAGAACATCATGTGCCCTCATTTGGAGAAAGAGCAAAAAAAACCCATCATGACTGCCCCTGGCAATCTGGAGGCAGGAGAATGGTAAGAGGGACTTCTACACGTGAGGCAAGAGCAAGACGATGGAGGAGGGACTGAAAAGACCAAGGTTATACTAAAATTGGAATGTGTTAATATGCTAAAAAACTGGAAAGATACAGAGAAGATCAGCATGGCCACTGTGCAAGGATGACACACAAAAAATAATTGAAAAAAAAAAAGTAAAAAATAAAAAGACCAAGGTTGAGGTCCCAGAAGCCAAGAATTGAGGCTGAGACTGCGTAAACGTGAGATCCCATGCTAGGAGTCAGGATCTCTCGCCAGTCTCCAGGGTGTCAGACAAGGCTCTTTCATCTCCTTCTCCACTTGTGGTGACAGAGGGTCCCTGCCTGCTGATCATTTTCAGATGTGGGTGCAAATCTGAATCAATGTAGAGACATCAGCAATCCACTAGCAGAGCATCAGGTGAATTGAGCAGGTAGGCAGAGTTGGAGAATAGGTGTGAGTGAGTCCTGGGAGGGATGTTCCTAAGGGCAAATGGAGAAATTGGGTAGAGGCCCTTTAATAAACAAAGAAAGGCTTTATGTGGGAGTTGCGGATTCCAGCAGGTGAAGGGGAACCCTCCTCCCGCCACCGCCGAAAATCCTGGAACAGGTTGAATAGAGGAACGGAGCAGGTGGGAGCAGGGATGTGAGAGAGGAATAGGAGGCCAATGGCGGGGGGAAACCAGACTATGCCTGCATTTCCCCCCACCCCCGGGGAGAAGCTGCAACCAGTTTTACAGGACACTCCTGGCCTTGCCCGAGATCAATGACCCCATTCAGAGAGGGTTGATGGCACGATGCGGCAATGCTGGCAGCCAAGGGGTTAACCTTAGGCCAGCTGGCTCTGGGGTGGTGCGAGGGGGTGGGCCGCCACCCCCTCCGGTTGCCTTGGCACCACTGTAGGCACTTGCTCTGCTGCTGGGAACCTCCGCAGAGCCCAAGGCCCTTCGCTGCCAGTCTGCTCCCCACTCTCTGTCCCAAGTGTTTCCAGGCGCTGGGCCCTTAGGCTTCGTCTGGATTCCCATCCTCCACCCCAGGAGAGGTTGGCTCGGCCCGGCTGGTGCAGGCGGGTCCAGCCCAGGCACAGACACGCAGATGCGCAGTCTCTAGGGCTGCTCCTTAGCCTCCTGGGTTAGCAGCCGGGAGCCACCTGCGCTCCCCGCACGCACGCAGCCCCTGCCTCGCCGAGAAAGCCGAGGCTGAACGGGTAGGGGGCGGGGAGGGGACAGGGGTCCCGGAGGTGAGGACCTCCTTTCCCCCGGCGGCAGGGGGAGATCAGAGACACCACGGAGCACAGGTCAGAAACAAGGGAGTAGAGAGGTCAGAGCCAGAGACTCGAGGCGAGGCGAGAAGGAGCGAGAAGTCTCGGGCCCAGAGTGTGGGGGTGGAGGGCAGGCCCCCTGCCCCTCCTTCCAATCTCTGCTTCTCCTGGGGACCCCCTCCGCCCTCCGTGGGGCCCGGGCTCTTCCCCTCCCCCCAGACCCTGCACCCTCTGCGGATTGGTCCTCGGCCTGCTGGGGGGCGGGGCCCGAGGGCCCTGACGTCACTGGCCGAGCGGGGCAGGCGGCTGGAGGAGGGGGTGACGGGGCCCGGCTCAGCACCTCGGAGAGCTCCCTCCCCGGCCTTGTTTTGCTCTGGCATCGCCGCCTGGGGAGGGAGCGAGGGGGCCGGGCACCGGGCGCAAAGGCAGGGGGATGGCCATGGAAGGGTTGAGGGGCCCCGGCGGACAGAGGGCCCAGCCGTGATCCAGCGACTGGTTTGGGGCTCCGGAAGGGGTGGGGGGCAGCGGGCGGCGGCAGCAGTGGCCGCACCTCTGGATGGAAGCGAGCTTTGTCCAGACCACCATGGCTCTGGGGCTGTCCTCCAAGAAAGCGTCCTCTCGCAACGTGGCTGTGGAGCGTAAGAACCTGATCACCGTGTGCAGGTGGGCACCGCTAGCGGGCGGGGACTGGGTGGTCAGGGAGAGGGGTTGGGGTGGACTGCGGAAACCCGGACTGAGCGCTGCCGCGGAGAAAAGGGAGGGGAGCAAAGGGTCGAGAATAATGCTTCCACTGTCCCTCCCAGGCCCAGAACCCAGAGGGAGGCTGCAGTCTGGTCCCTACCCTTCTAGGCCAAGCCAAGCCTATGCCCGGGCCTGGGCCTGGGGGGTGAGGGGTGTTTAACTGGTACTGTAGCTTCCTGTGAGAACCAGGAAGTGACATTGTGTGAGGGGGAAGGGGGTGGGGATGGCTGGCTCCCTTGCTGGGAATGGGGCAGGATGGACAGAGGGGACCCCATGGGGGGATGAATGCCCTCCAAGCATACCCTCATTGGCACCCATGTCAAACTGACCTCTCTGGGGTGGGGTTCTCCGATGCTCAGATTCTGGAGCAGGGATGGGCAGAGTCAATTGGGCATGGGGGCAGAGCCCATGAATCCCTCCAAGGAAGGGTGAGGGGCACCAACCAAGATGTGGGAAGGACCAAGAGCCTGGGTTCCAGGTTCAAGGGGAGAAGATCAGGAGGGCAGGGCCACTGGTCTCTGAGGGTGGAATGGTTGCAGGGTTGGGAAGATTCTCCGCGATTCCAGGGCCCAGGAAGTGATCCTGTCCACTTCAACCTGCAGTGACTCACCCTCCCTGCCCTGCCCTGTCCCAAAACCAGGGCATGGCCAGCTGCTCAGCCACTCCCCCTGCAGCCCACACCTGCACTCTCCTCTGGTGCTGGGATCCCCTGTCAGCTGCAACCTCCCCTGGCCCCCATGCCTATCAGGTGTTGCCCCCTCAGGGCAGAGTGCTCCTGGGGGCAGGGCTCACTCTTCCCTCGCCAGCCCCACCTGCCTGCCACATAGGCCTCAGCTCTGCTGAAGCCCACCCGATGCCCTGAGGCCCACTAGTGCCCACCTGATGCCCTGGCTCCTGGCTCCCATAGCTCCTTCCATGTTCCTGGGCACACATCCAACCACACTGCATCTGTCTCCCAGCACTAGTGGCTAGCACAGTGCTGTGCACATCAGACCTCTGCAGAAATGCCTGGAATGTTAATGAAGGAGAGAGTGTAGCAATGGCCCAGCCCACAGTGCAGGGCACTGCCTTTACCCTCATTTCCCCCAACCCCTGCCAGTGTGTTGTAAAACATAGATTTCTGTCCTTGGGGCCAGATGGTCCTAGGTTCAAGCTCTTACTCCATCAGCTTTAGCTGCGCAACCTTGGGGAGGTCTCTTAACCACTCTGGGCCTTGGGTGCCCCATCATCCCTATTTCAGATGTCACAGCCACACCAAAGAATGAAAATGGCACCATCCATGTAGGAGCCTAGCTCAGTGTCTGGCACACAGAAAGAGCCCTAATGACACTCTTCCTGTCCCTCTCTGCTCTCTACCTGCTAGGTTCCTCTTTTTTCTCTTGCCTGCCAAGGTAGCTGAGCCTCTTGAGTACATGGGGGGGAATGAGGGAACTCTCCTTGACATAGGCCAGAGAATGAGAAGTTGAAGGGCTTAAGGTGGCTTAGAGCTGGGAGGGAAGGATAGAGTTTTGGGGGATCAGGGATGTGACAAAGGCTCAGTAACCCCCAGGCCCCTGCTGCCTCATCACTGACACATGGTTTGCCTCCAGCTCCCAGAACAGCTCCCTTTAGCAGGCCGTGGGCTCCCCTGGGCCCTGGCCTCCCTGTCTCCATGGTAACCTGCAGCAGCCACTGCATCTCCTATCAGGGAGCACACCACAGGGCTCCCGGGGGCAATGACCACCTCTGCGGCACCCCTGAGGGCAGATACCAGATGGCTGCCACGCTGAACCCAGTCCAGGCCCCATCATGGTCTGACCCAGATGACCAGGAGAAATCAAGCTGGCAGGAGGGTGCGCATAGTGAAGCTGGGATAATGCCCCAAACACAGGCTGGCTCTCAGCAGGGTCAGCCTTCCCAGCCATGACCCCGCTCCTCACCATCCCTGCCCAGCAGCCCTAGGCACCTACCTTCTTCCAACCCTGCCTGGGCTCTCAACCAAAATGTAATGAGGCAGGTACGATTGTTCCCATTTGCATTTGGCAAGAGAGGACTCACAGAGGAGCCCAAGGCCACCTGAGTGTCACAGGGAAACAGGATTTGAATCCAGCAGGCTGCCTCCCTCTAGTGCAACCCCAAGACTGACCTGGCTCTGATCTCAGGCCAGATCAACTCCAAGTTCAAAAGTAAGGGGGACGAGGGCTCAGTTGTGCAATTGGCCTGACAGCCGCAGAGGTCAGTGCTCCAAGGCTGGAGACTTGCGGAGTAGAGGACAAAGGGCGATGGAGCAGGGGCTGCTCCAGGCCTTGGTCATCCAACAGCTGCCAGGAGGCCACAGATGTAGCAGAAAGAGCAGAGGCTTCAGAATCAGAATCAGACATACCTGCTTGACTACTCACAAGCCATGTGACTCTGAACAGATCAGTCAACCTCTTGGACTGTCAATTTCTTTAACTGTAAAACGGGGATGAGAGTGATAATAAGAGGACCCACATTTCAGGGCTGAGCATGGGTAAGGGAATGCATGCAAAGTACTGTGCTTGGCACATTATAGGGCTTGATAAATATAAGAAGAAAAGGACATTTCCAAGCAGCTCCCATTTCCCTGGACACCCCGCCCCTGCTCTGCCACCCACAGCAGGGAAATCATGGGATGTTAGGAACTGTGTCCTCATCCCTGCCCCACTCCACTGCAGGGATGGCAGGGGGAGATTGCAGGGGTAGTGACTGCAGAGGGAGCCTGAGGCTTAGACAGGATTGGAGAGGGTGCACTGCATGGCTTCAGTCCCTCAGCCCCACAGGCTTCCCTTGGTCCCTTCCTCCCTAAGAAGCCAGGCCCCCAAGCCCCTTCCAGAGATCTGCTGCCAATGCCCCCTCCTGCCCAGTGTCTGTGTCAGGCCCATACCCCGCATCTCCCCACCCCACCCCCGCCCAGCTCTGCACTGCCTGGTTCTGGGCAGCTGGTGTGTGGGAGGCCAAGCCGGGAAGGAAAGGGGGGAACGGGGTATCTGTGTGCTGGGAGCCCACCTGGCCACCTGCGCATGCCCACACTCCATGTGCACAGTGCCAACTCACATGCCCTGGTACAGGTGACCCCATCCCCAAAAGGGACTGAAGGTTGTTCCAGCAATCACAGAAGACAGCTCAGGGTGGGGCACGCACTGGCTTCTAACACCCAGTTGACCCAGGCCTCACACACACAGACCCTGAAGGGTGGTCTAGGGGGAAGGGGCTCCGGGACTGCCCCTGGCTTGTGGTGCCTCATCTTCCTATTTTTTCAGTCCCTCTCACCCTTTGCTCCCGAAGCTTCCTTTCTCTGGCTGTCACCTCTCCTGTCACCCACTTTGTCAATCAGTCTCCCACCTGTCACCCTTCCTCCCCATCTGCCACCCTCTCACTCCACATGACACGGTACCTCTATGGTCACTGTAGTCTTGCCTGCCTCCCCGCTCCCTCTGCCCCCCACCACATCCATGCCCTTCCTGACCTCTTCTCTGCCGGCTGCTCCCCGTCTCTGCCTCTGTCACCTGTTTCCTCGCCTGACACCCCACTGCCCCATCTCCCCACCTCGCCACCCAGGTTCTCTGTGAAAACGCTGCTGGAGAAGTACACAGCGGAGCCCATCGATGACTCATCAGAGGAGTTTGTCAATTTTGCAGCCATTTTAGAGCAGATCCTCAGCCACCGCTTCAAAGGTGGGCCCAGCGTCCCTCCCCCAAAGGTCCCTCCCCAACTCCCAGCCTTTAGCTCCCAGCCACCTCATTCTGATACACTCCATGGACTCTGAACCCCCTCATTGACCCTGGCCCCCATTCTGGGCCATGCGCAGAAGCTTGTGTACAGATCTGGGAAGAGGGAGAGGCCTTTGGCCTACAATCCCCATCATGGGCAAGCGATATGCTGGGGTGCCCACTGCATACGTGCATGTGTGTGCATAGATCTTTGTGGGAGGAGGCTGCTTATACTTATGCATGTGAGTGCCTCACTACATGGACCCTCTCCAAACTCCCTGGTCTTGCTGAGTCCCCTCCCTGCCCTGGCTCAGCCTGTGCCCCAGCAGGTCCAGTGAGCTGGTTCAGCTCAGATGGGCAGCGGGGCTTCTGGGACTATATCCGGCTGGCCTGCAGCAAAGTGCCCAACAACTGCGTGAGCAGCATCGAGAACATGGAGAACATCAGCACAGCCCGGGCCAAGGTGAGGGGCCTGAAGCAAGCAACTGCTCTCTGCTCGGGACACAGGGGGCCTGCCTGTTTCTTGGTTTTCGCCCCGTCTGCAGCCCAGGGGAGAAGGGCCCACACCTGATGCTAGACACGAGTCCCTCTGGGGCAGCAAGTAAAGGTGAACGTGATTTCCAGGGCCGGGCATGGATCCGGGTGGCACTGATGGAGAAGCGCATGTCAGAATACATCACCACGGCTCTGCGTGACACCCGGACCACCAGGTCAGACTTCCCAGGCAACTCAGACCACAGGTCTCAGGGTGCACCTACATTGCCCAAACACAGCTGATCCTTAAGTTCCTGCAGCATCCTTCAGTTCCTGGACTACAAGTCCCAGCACCAGCATGCACAGCTAATTTCCCTCTTCCAGCCTAGCCTGCAGTCCCAGGACAAACTCTTTTTTTTTGTTTGTTTTGTTTTTTTTTGTTTGAGAAGGAGTTTCGCTGTTGTTGCCCAGGCTGGAGTGAGATGGCGCGATCTCGGCTCACTGCAACCTCCGCCTCCCGGGTTCAAGTGATTCTCCTGCCTCGGCCTCCTGAGTAGCTGGGGTTACAGGCATACGCCACCATGCCCAGCTAATTTTGTATTTTTAGTTTCTCCATGTTGGTCAGGCTGGTCTGAAACTCCCAACCTCAGGTGATCCTCCTGCCTCGGCCTCCCAAAGTGCTGAGATTACAGGAATGAGCCACCGCTCCTGGCCCCAGGAGAAACTTTTACCACCACCACCAGCATCACTTGCAAGTCAAATCTAATGCCCATTATTCGCCATCAATGCCCAGCACACTCCACCCTTGCACACCTCTGGATGAGCCTCAGCCACGCACCATCTCATGTGTTGGCTTGCTCCATGATCTACAACACAGCCCTTCTGGCTCTCCAAACAATGAAAGCAGCTCTGTACTTGGTATTCACGGACACAGAGTCCTTATGTGGGGAGTTCAACCCCTGCACTGAGGGTTCACGGGGAGGTTGGGTGCCTGGGGCAAGGGGTTACAAGGAGGAATGTGCCTGTGTGGGCAGGTGCATCTGAAGCTGTCTGGTGTGGTGGGGGCATATACCTCCCCATTCCAATTGGCCACACCCAGCCTTATGTTTTTGCTGCATTCGATTCCTCAGTCTACACATTTCAAGGTTCAAGTCAACACGTTTTTTGCGCACCTACTGTATACCAAGCACTAATGATTAAGACTTGCTTCTTGATATGAAGGATCTGGGTAACCCAGTACTTGATGAGGAAGGGGTAGCTCAGAGAGAGGAGTCGGCTCAGGGAACACCCATTCTAGGAGATGGGGCCACAGGTTCCAGCCCCAGGCTGAAGGGGGAGAGAGGCTCCAGGCCTGCGTGCAGATCAGGAAGGAGAATTGGCCTTCCTTCAGGATGAGGTGGCAGTAAGCCAACAATAGCAGCTCTCGGGGGGGCTCCAGGGGCCTGCTGCACCGTCAGGCCCTCTGCCTCCCCACAGACGGTTCTATGACTCTGGAGCCATCATGCTGCGGGACGAAGCCACCATCCTCACTGGAATGCTGATCGGACTGAGCGCCATCGATTTCAGGTGGGGTCTGCCTGACGGCAGTGGTGGAGGGGGCTGTTTGCCCCATAAATGTCCTACCCCAACCCCTCACACCCACCTCCAACCCTGTGGCTCGTCTGCCTCAGCTTCTGTCTAAAGGGGGAAGTCCTGGACGGGAAGACCCCTGTGGTCATCGATTACACGCCGTACCTAAAGTTCACGCAGAGGTGAGCGGCTCCATGACTGCGGCGGGGCGGGGGAAGGGGCCTCGGGACATCCTGGGGACATCCTGGTCCCACCGCCTTCGGCGGCCAGCGCAGACGCGCGGGGGGAGGGGCGGGACCGGCCGTGCCCACTGCTCCCTCTCCCAAGCTACGACTACCTGACGGACGAGGAGGAGCGGCACAGCGCCGAGAGCAGCACGAGCGAGGACAACTCGCCCGAGCACCCGTACCTGCCGCTCGTCACCGACGAGGACAGCTGGTACAGCAAGTGGCACAAGATGGAGCAGAAGTTCCGCATCGTCTACGCGCAGAAGGTGCGCGACGCCAGCGGGCCTGGGGGGCGGGCGGGCCGGGGCGGGGGATCCGGGCATCTCGGGGCGGGGCGGGGGCGGGGGCCGCGGCCGGGACGTCCTCCTAGCCGCCCGGGCTGAGCCGGCGTCCCGCAGGGCTACCTGGAGGAGCTGGTGCGTCTGCGCGAGTCGCAGCTGAAGGACCTGGAGGCGGAGAACCGGCGGCTGCAGCTGCAGCTGGAGGAGGCGGCGGCGCAGAACCAGCGCGAGAAACGGGAGCTGGAAGGCGTGATCCTGGAGCTGCAGGAGCAGCTGTGAGCGCACGGCCTGCCCTAACCCCTGACCCCGGCCGCCCCGGGTGAACCCCATCTTCACTTCCATCGACTCTAACATCACCCGACACTAGCACCCACCTCTCCAGCATCAACCCTCTGATCCAGCCAGCCCCACCCCGAGATGCCCACAATGATCTTCTAACATTGCCCCCAGCATAAGATCCAGTGACCTCCAACAGCCAGAGCCCCCCCTTCACCCTCAGTTACCCTTCAGCTAGAGTGGCCATCCACCCTTACTGCAGGGACCCCACGTCACTCACAAGGACCTGCGGTGTTGCTCTACAACCTTCAACACGATTGCATTCATCGCCTCAGTCACCAACACCACAGGCTCACTGACCGTCATCACCCGCCATGACCCCCGACCTTCCCCCTGCCGATCCCTGTAACACTTCTCCTCTAAGCCTTTGCATCACGCTGATCTTGCGGCAGGATCCCCAAGACGATCTTCAGGGATTCCCACACTATTCTCCACTGACGCCCCCATCACCTCAGCTGACCCCTACAACACTGCGCCATTCCCTCCAACTCCCAATATTTGTGCACGAATCCCTGTCACCCCTCCACCCCAGTACCACCTCCACTTCCTCCCGGGATCTGGCCCACTGACCCCCACACCGTATCCCCATTTTTGCCGCTCAGATTTCATTCCTGACCCCTCCCTCAACCCCTTGCTGAATCTCCCTTCCTCACTTCTCCTACTTCCAGCCAGGCCTGACTCCTCCTCCCCCTCCCAGGACAGGTCTGATCCCCAGTGACCACGCCCCTCTGGCCCAGGGTTCCAAGGAGCTCACTACACCCCTGGTCAACCAATGGCCCTCACTGGGAACGCTTAATGGGGCCGAGGGCGCCAGCAACTCCAAGCTCTACCGGAGGTAAGCCCCAGCCAGGTGCGGCTTGGGCCTGAGAGCGGGTCGTCCTGGGGAAGAAGGGCTTCCTCTACCGGCGCACCAGCTCTCACTCTGCCGCAGACACAGCTTCATGAGCACGGAGCCGCTGTCAGCTGAAGCCAGTCTGAGCTCGGACTCCCAGCGCCTGGGAGAGGGCACGCGGGACGAGGAGCCCTGGGGTCCCATCGGTGAGCTCCCCCAACCCAACACCCAGCACCCCTCCAGGAAGGGCTGAGGCAAGGCCCTGAGGCCTCAAGGCAGGTCCTAGCCCATTCCCTCATTCATTCTCTCAGTCTTTTTTTTTCTTTTTTTTCCGAGACGGGAGTCTCACTCTGTCATCCAGGCTGGAGTGCAGTGGCGCAATCTCAGCTCGTTGCAACCTCCGCCTCCTGGGTTCAAGGGATTCCCTTGCCTCAGCTTCCCGAGTAGCTGGGATTAAAAGCGCCCGCCACCATGTGTGGCTAATTTGTGTATTTTTAGTAGAGACGCGCAGCTGATTTGTGTATTTTTAGTAGAGACGGAGTTTCGCCAGGCTGGTCTCGAACTCCTGACCTCAAGTGATTCACCTGCCTCAGCCTCCCAAAGTGCTGGGATTACAGGCGTGAGCCACCGCGCTCAGCCTCTCTTGAGGGTTTAGCACAGCAATTGAGAGCTTACTTTGAGGTGTCAGGACCCAGCATAAATCTGGCTGTGCCTCCTCTGACCATGTGAGCCTGGTCAATCACTTTACCTCCATGAGTCCATTCTTTGTAAAATGAGGATGTTGATAATCATCAGTGTTGTCATATGGTGAGGGCTCAGTGGCTTTTTAGTGTCATGACATCCTCAGGGGGCTCACAAACTCTCGGGGAACTCCTCAAACTAATTTGCTCTTATCTCATGCACACTGTGAACTACTTGCCTGACCATTGTTTCCCCCTTCTCTTTGGCTGCCAGGAAGCTCAGAGCCAAATTAGTGGCTCCCTTCGAGCGAATGTCCAGGACTTCAACGCATGCACTTTGTGTTGACCTCATCCCTGGCTTCACCTTGGTTTTTCCCATCCTAGTTCTCCCTATGCCTGGATATCCGGTCTTTTCTTTTTTAATAACCAACCACACTGTATTGGATGACCCTAGATCTTCTTTGAGACAAGGCAGGCTGTGGCCATGTAGCCCCATCACACTGTGTTTGTGATTGTCTGTGTGTCTGTCTCCCCCACCAGACTGTGAGCTCCATGAGGGCAGGGACCGTGTCTTGTCCTTTCTCTGTATCCCCAGTGCTTGGAACAGAGCGAGTGCTCACTGTGTATTTAATAAATGGACAAAGAGAGAGGATGACCCTCAGGGGGAGACAGAGACATCAACTGACGATTACAATACAGTGTCCCCAGCACCGTGCCTGGCACAGGCAGGTGCTTAACCAAAGTTTAACTGAAAATGGCAAATGCTCTGGAATATATCAAAGTCTCCTGGGGGGTGGCTTGAGGGCTGCCCCTTCACTGCCCACCACTCTACCAACTCCCACACATGTAGACTGGTCGCCCGGCCTCACCCACCCTCTCTCCCCAGGGAAGGACCCCACGCCCTCCATGCTGGGCCTCTGCGGCTCCCTGGCCTCCATTCCCAGCTGCAAGTCCCTGGCGAGCTTCAAATCCAACGAGTGCCTGGTGAGCGACAGTCCCGAGGGCAGCCCGGCACTGAGCCCCAGCTGAGGAACAGCATTGGCAGTGCCAGCCCCACCTGCCAGGGGCCATGGACACCTGCCACCTTTCTTCAACAAGAGTCCCCCAATCCAGGCTACCCTTCCAGAGAACGCTATCCATCAAGCCAGGGTTCTCGGGGAAGATCTCTGCTCACCTTAGCTTTCTGCCTTGGCAGCACGGGCTGTGGAGGAAAGCAGGCTGGGCCAGGAGGCAAGGGTGCCCAAGCCACAGGGAGCCCCTGGGGAAGCCTGCTCCATTCTTCTGGTGACCTTGGCGCTCCTTCACTCATCTCCCCTGCCCCCTCAGGAGCTGGTAGCCCAGCTTCCACACCCCCACCTCCCAGTCTCTAGCCTCTCCATCTGTCTGTGTACGCCCTGGAGTCACTCCTTCCCCAGCCCCCAGAGCAAGAGAGCTCTGCGGGGGATCAGGCAAATAAAAACCAGAGGACTGAGGGCAGCCTTGTATGTCGGGGGCTGGGGAAGGGCCCTGTCCTGAGGTCTGAAGGAAGTGGAGTCAGTGCCTGGCCCGAGACCAAGGTCAGGCAGCACTAGCATGTGCCCTGTGGGGAGAGGCAGGCCAGCACTCAGGGAGTGGGTAGCTTCTGTGTCCAAAATATTAGGTCTGCCCAGGGCAGGCCCAAGACATGCCCCCCGACCCAACAGCCTTTAAAAACTTGCTCAAAACGAGGCTGAGGCAGCTGAGCACGCCAGGGGCAGGATGGAGGCACACCCTGTAGGGCCAGTGCCCTGTGCTGGCCTCAGCAATGGTGCTTTGGTCCAAAGTTGCAGACCCCTCTGTTAAGCCAGAGCCTGCCAGTTAAGCAACCCTCACTCCTCTGCTGTCGCTTAAGTGCGCCCTTAAGGAGAGGTGTTACCATCCCCCATTATTTTTTTGAGATGGGAGTCTCGCTCTGTTGCCAGGCTGGAGTGCAGTGGCACTATTTTAGCTCACTGCAAACTCCACTTCCCGGGTTCAAGGGATTCTCCTGCCTCAGCCTCCCAAGTAGCTGGGACTACAGGCGCCCACCAACATGCCCAGCTAATTTTTGTATTTTTAGTAGAGACGAGGTTTCACCATGTTGGCCGGGATGGTCTCAATCTCGACCTCGTGATCTGCCTGCCTCGGCCTCCCAAAGTGCTGGGATTACAGGCGTGAGCCACCGCGCCCAGCCCCTACCACCCCCCATTCTAACCCTAATGGGGGGGGGTCCCCAAAGGGACCTCACCACCAGGATGTCTACTTGTAGTCCCTCACACTCTAGGTCCTCACCCCGACTCTCGCCAAACTGGAGAGGTCCTCTTCATAGGTGCCACCTTGGGCAGCCAAACCAGCACCAGGGTCCCCCTCCCAAGCCTTCCTCCCAGCCACCCCAGGCCCCAGAGGGACAGGCACCAGGCAGAAGTTCATCATCTTTAGACGTAAGGAATTAACAAGGGTCAGGGAGACTACGCCAGGCTGAGGGCTTCTCGGTTCCTGGAGACAGGCCCAGCTACAGCAAACGCGGGGAAACACGAAGGGGGCAGCTGGAAGATTTGGTCTTGAACTTGCGGGGTGGGAAAGTGATGATCCCCACGAGTGGAGCAGCAGGAAGAAGTTGTGTCTGAGGACGGGCTGGGCCGCCCAGAGGGACAGCCCTACCCTGGAGCTTGTCGCTGGGAGGGAAGGGAAACAAGCCCCCTCCCTCAGTGCTGAGGAAAAGGCACTTGGCTGGGTCTCCTCCTGCCCCCTCCGCATCCGTGGAGGAGACGGGGTCCTTGCCTCCTTGCCCCTTTCAGCTGCCCAGAATCCGGTCCTGGTTCAGCCTCTGGAAGAAGCTTTTGCCGAACTCATAGGTGCTGATCATGATGGCACAGGAAGGGGCAGCCTTGATGATCCGAGGAAGGAAGCCTGCAGTGGAAAGGAGGCCCGGATCAGGGGTCACGGGCGCAGGTCAGCCCCGCCCCCACCCCCAACACCCACACACTGACCTGCAAAGAGTCCCTTGGTGCCCGACTCCGCCCGGATCCTCCGCAGCAGCAGCCAGGTGGAGTCCACATGCAGGGGGTTCACTGCAAACGCGAGGCCAGCTCAGTGAGACCCCATTTAGGACCCCACCTGTCCCCTGCCACGGCAATGTGGGCCCTCACCTCTCACAGCCTCCATCACTCCCAGAGCGACCTGGCGTTGGGTCTTTACCACATCAAAGGGCAGAGTCAGCACTGCAGCCACCTGGTGGGGTAGGCGGGGAGAGGGCTCAGCTCCACTTCTGGGACCCCCAGCCCTACCTCCCAGGTGGCTCTTGCGGCTGGGAGGGACAAAGGCCTCACGGGGTCTGCTTCTGGACATCTCCAAAAACCCTCAGGCCCCCCGCAGGGAGACCTCCACTGGCCTCACCTCCAGCCCAGTCCACTCACCGTCCCTGAGATGCCACCAGCCACAAAGCTCATGCCCACAGAAGTCTGGTCCTTCGGCCTGAGCCCATTGAGCCAGCTCTTCACCAGCTCATAGTTGAACCAGTACAGGGCTTGGGGTGGGGGATGCACTGATTAGAGATGGGAAGGGCAAGGAAGTGGCCCCAGACCTTCCATCTTTCACTGTCACCACTCCCTCCCAGCTGTGAGTCTTGTCTGCTACATGCAGGCTCGGAAGCAGGCACTCTGTAGGAATTAATCTCCTGACCGCCTGGGCAAATACTCTACCTGCTAGGCCCACTTCACAGATGAGAAACCCATGGCTCAGAAAAGCTAAGTAACTTCATGGTCACTAGTCACAAAGCTGGGACTTGGCCGTAGACCCTTTGTGCATCACCCCAGGGTTCCCTCACCCACCCCCTGCAGCCTGGGTGCCTACCTGAGAAGGGCACATCTCGAAGGGCAGTGGGGCCCCAGCCCAGCCACAGTGAGCGCCAGCCACCCTGAGCCACCGCAGTTCGAACACAGGCACCCAGCTCCCGGTACGACACATGCTGAGCCTGCAGCTTTGTCCGCATAAGCTCCAGGGGGCTGATCACAGTCACGGTGCCCACTGTGCAGGGATTGGGGGTGACAATGGGGAGAAGTGAGGTCACAGGTCTTACATGGCATCACCTACCTGCTGCCCCAGGTCTGGGGACCTAGAACACCCCCCCACCCCCAGGCTGGCAGAGGTTGGGGCTGGGAGCTGGGACTGACTGGGTTTGGGCAGAGGTGGGGACAGAGGGAGGTCAAAGGCCCAAGACTATGCTCACGGCGGGCCAGTGCGCCAGCCACCATGGGTGCGTAGAGGTCAGAGGTCAGGGCTCGACCACATAGGAAGGCCTTCAGTTGGTCGTAGGCAGTGAAGTAGATGGCGGTAGCTGGCACAGTCATCACCCTGGAGATACGGAGAGAGGTTAGCTGGGACTCCCAAAAGGACCCAAACTTTTAAAGCATCGCCTGCCTCACCTAGCCATTCAACAGGGAGCAAGGGGTCAGGAGGTACCAGAGGAGAGTGGTGCAGGACCCGGCTACTCACAGGGTGGCGGGGAGGCCGCTCCAGAGGGTCCTGGTGCCCTCGTGCCTCACGATCTTCACGAAGGCATCCTGGCCAAGCAGGCACCAGCCCAGGGGAAGAGGAGGGACACAAGTGAGGTATGTGATGGGGCTGGCCCAGACTAGGCCTTTGCCTGACGCCCTCAGCCTCTGCCCACAGCCCTCAAGCCTCCCTGCCTCTACACATGCAGTACCCCAGTTGGGTCCAGGCGGACACCTGGTCACCCTTCAAAAACCTTATGGAGGCTAGGCACGGTGGCTCACGTCTGTAATACCAGCCAGCACTTTGGGAGGCTAAGGCGGATAAATCACTTGAGGCAGGAGTTTGAGACCAGCCTGGCCAACATGGCAAAACCCTCTACTAAAAATACAAAAATTAGAGGCAGGTGGTGGTGCACGCTTGTAATCCCAGCTACCTGGGAGGCTGAGGCAGGATAATCACTTGAACCCAGGAGACAGAGGTTGCAGTGAGCTGAGATCACGCCACTGCACTC
This sequence comes from Nomascus leucogenys, assembly GCF_006542625.1. NCBI lineage: Eukaryota > Metazoa > Chordata > Mammalia > Primates > Hylobatidae > Nomascus > Nomascus leucogenys. The sequence continues at coordinate 31,839,729 of NC_044399.1, read as the reverse complement.
CAGCCTGGGTGACAGAGCGAGACTCTAAAAGAAAACAAACACCCCATGGAGGTACTGCCTTCTCCGGAAGCGCTTCCTGACTGAACCGGCTACCTCTGTGTGCCTTGCCCAACCCCTTTTTTCCTGGGTCTGCTGCCCAGCCAGACCGAACTCCTCATGGACACCGACGAATCCCTATGGACCCAGATGCTCCTCACCATGGTGCCGGTGAAGCGGGTAGGGTCTTGAAACCAGGTGGCACAGCGGGCACCATTTGGGCACAGGTACAGAGGCTCCAGGACACCATTGCAGTACAGGAGGCACTTCCCTGTGGATTGGAGACAGGAGGGCACTGGGGAAAGGCAGGGGGCATTATAATGACAGGACCCTAGAACCTTGCAGGGAGGCAGTGGGCCCCTATCCCTGGAAGGCCAGTGAAGGCCAGGTCCCTGTGTGGATGTTCTGGTGCAGGTCGCAGGACTGGCTGGCGGGACCTGGGAGTATATGCTAGTCCATGGCTGTGGAGCCCACTGGTGCCCTGGGGACAGGGACAAGGACTTTCTCCCCCTTGCACCCTCCCATGCTCCCTGTGGCTTGGGGCACTCACATTTGGTATAGGAGAGGCTCCACAGTCTGGAGGAAGGCATCAGCTCTAAAATACAAGGCAGCCCCTCAAGTCAGAAGAGCCCCCACCCACCCTAGGGAACCCATCTCTGGGAGATCTTTTTATTTTGTTTTTTGAGATGGAGTCTCGCTCTGTCGCCCACCCTGGAGCATAGTGGCACAATCGCAGCTCACTGCAACCTCCACCTTCCCGGTTCAAGGGATTCTCCTGCCTCAGCCTCCCAAGTAGCTGGGACTACAGGTGCATGCCACCAAGCCTGGCTAATTTTTGTAGTTTTAGTAGTGAGGGGATTTCACCATGTTGGCCAGGCTGGCCTTGAACTCGTGATCTCAGGTGATACGCCCGCCTCAGCCTCCCAAAGCGCTGGGATTACAGGTATAAGAAACCACGGCCAGCCTCTGGGAGATCTTTCTTTTGCCCAGGCACCACCCCTCACTAGCTCCAGGTCAGGTACTCACCGCTGGCCATGGAGGGCCGCTGAGACTGCAGGCGAACCTTCACCACGTCTAGGGGTGTCACTGGGGGAGGAAGTGGGTCTGAAGGCTCCTTTTAGCACCCCACCCCTAGGACTCCTCCCCCAGGACCACACAGCCTCCAATCTCTGGTCTGCCCCATCCCCACCTGCCCCCACCCCACCTCCCCAGGTCTTACTGAAGAGGGAGGTGACCACAGCCCCGGTGCCTGAGGCCACCATTTGCTGGAGGGGGCTGATGCCCGCAGGGTCCTGGTCAGCCATCTTGAAGCTTCAGTCCTGAAAACCAAACCTCAAACAGACCACAACTCCAGGGATAGCAGGAAAGGAGACTGGGCCACTGTGAGACTTTTGTTTTGAGACGGCGTCTCGCTCTCCGCACTGTTGCCAGGCTGGAGTGCAGTGGTACCATCTTGGCTCACTGCAACATCCACCCCCGTTCAAGCAATTCTCTTGCTTCAGCCTCCCAAGTAGCTGGGACTACAGGCGCGCACCCCCACGCCTAGCTAATTTTTGTATTTTTAGTAGAGACGGGGTTTCACCATGTTGGCCAGGATGGTCTCGATCTCCTGACCTTGTGATCCGCCAGCCTCAGCATCCCAAAGCGCTGGGATTACATGCGTGAGCCACCGCACCCGGCCCACTGTGAGACTTTAACCCGACCCTCGAAACATCTGTTGCCTCAACAACCCTGGCAATGACCTCTAAAGCAGGGACCATCCACCCCCCTCCTCCGGGGAAAACTAAGGCTCGGGGAGACCAGGTGGCCTGCCCAAGGTCACTCAGGAGCGGTTCCGAAGGAAGCTGGGGTGCCAGACCTATCGCTCGATTACAATAGGAGCCAGGGCCGTTCCCTCGTCGACCTCGCACGTGTCCACTGCGCACCTCCTACGTGCAGGCGCGGATTTGGCCCTCGTGGCCCCCAAATCAGAGTACCTGTGCTGCCCCCGCAGCCCCCACTCCAGCACCAACGCCCCGGGCGGGCACCTGGGAGCGTAAGTTACCGGGCGTGGAGAGACGGCCGGGCACCGAGGGTGACGTGTAAACAGATCTGGTGACCACGAAGGGCCCGTCGCCTCCTCAGGACTGCGGGCTGGGATGCCCGGCCCTCCCCGCCCAGCCGGACGGGCCAGACCCGGGGCCCGGAGAGAAAGAGCAGTCTCTGGCCTCACGCCACAAAATGCAGGCCCGGGGCGCAGCCGGGAGAGCAGGAAGTATGGACGTAGGGCCAGGATGTCTCCCCGACCCTCGACGACACTCCCGGCCACGAACCGCGCAGAGCCGCCAGGTGAAGAGGACCACGCCAGCCCGACGGCCCCAGCACCTGCCCTAGCTCGCACGGCCGCCCGGAGACCCCGGCTTCCGTCTCCGCCCCCAGCCCCGGCCCAGCGCCGCCTACCTGGCTCTAGGCTGGTGATCGTGCGGCGCGGCGCCCTGGGCCAGGCGGGCCCATACCGGCTCCGCCGCCTGTGCGCGGTCCGCGCGCGCTCGCCGCGCACCGAGGCTGATGCCGAAAGCAGCCAAGGGGGCCCCGCCCCCACACCGCGCCGCGAGGCCCCGCCCGCCGCGGGCCGACCAGACGCAAGCCCGGAGTGTCCCCGGCTCCGCCCACTCACGTCTCCGCCCACTCGCGTCTCCGCCGGGACCTGCGGCGGTCCCGCCCCCTTGCCGGGGCAGCGCGGGCAGGTTCCATTCCTGTCCAGCGCTGAGAGCTGCCGGCTAACTTCGCGGTCTCCACGTCGCGCTTAACCTGGCAGCAGCAGGCACTTCCAGCATCTTTTTTTAGACAGCATCTTTTTCAGCCTCGCTCTGTCACCCAGGCTGGAGGGCAGTGGCGCGATCTAGGCTCACTGCAGCCTTGACCTCCCGGACTCAAGCGATCCTCCTGCCTCAGCCTCCGGAGTAGCTGGGACCACAGGCGCGCGCCGCCACGCCTGGGTGGTTTGTTATTTTATTTTTGTCTCCCTATGTTACCCAGGCTAGTCTGGAACTCCTGGGCTCAAGCGATCCGCCCACCTCGGTCTTCGAAAGTGCTGCGATTCCAGGCGTGAGCCGCCGCGCCGGGCTGTTAAGCGCATTTTCACCAGCCCCGTCCCGGCCGCGCGCGGCATTGGAAGCCCCAGCGCCTTCCGGACGGCGAGGGTGACACACTGGCCCCCTTCCTCGGTGTCCTCAGGTGCGTGGCGGCGGCGGCAGTGAGAATGGGTTCTTCGAGATCGCCGGGAGACCACACAATAACGACGAAGTTACTTGCCGGGCTCCCCGCCGAGACTTGAAAACTTCGCGGCGACTTCTCTCGCCGGCCTTAGCATCGCCCCCATTTTTCAGGTTACGGAACAGGCCCGCACCTGCAAAACGCTTTGTAAACCACAGGGCCCCGCGCGGGTGTGCGCCACCGGGTTAGCTGAGCTGCAGCCTGGGCCGGGCGGGCTGGGACGTGAGCGAGCCGGGAGAGCCATGGGGAGCCAGATCCCACCTCCGCGTGACCTTGGGCAAATCACAACCTCGCCTAAGGCCCGGAATGACTGCGCGGAGAGGGAGAGCACTGAGTGCGGGAGGGCACAGACGTTTTGGTGTTGGTTGCTGTCGTATCGTGATTTCTTCTGAGTCTCAAAACTCTTTGCAGTAGGTTATTGTTGAAATAGATTACCACAGGCCGGGCGCGGTGGCTCACGCCTGTAATCCAGCACTTTAGGAGGCCGAGGCGGGAGGATCACTTGAAGTCAGGAGTTCGAGACCAGCCTGGCCAACATGGTGAAACCCCGTCTCTACTAAAAATACAAAATTAGCCGGGCATGATGGCGGGCGCCTGTAATCCCAGCTACTCGGGAGGCTGAGGCAGGAGAATCACTTGAACCCGGCCGGCAGAGGTTGCAGTGAGCCAAGATCGCACCACTGCATTCCAACTTGGGCAACAGAGTGAGACTCCGTCTCAGAAAAAAAGGCCGGGCGCAGTGGCTCACGCCTGTAATCCCAGCCTTTTGGGAGGCCAAGGCGGGCGGATCACCAGAGGTCAGGAGTTCGAGAGCAGCCTGACCAACATGGTGAAACCTCGTCTCTACTAAAAATACAAAAAATTGGCCGGGCGTGGTGGCGCATGCCAGTAATCCCAGCCACTCGAGAGGCTGAGGCAGGAGAATCGCTTAAACCGGAAGGCGGAGGTTGCGGTGAGCTGAGACTGCGCCATTGCACTCCAGCCTCGGCAACAAGAGCGAAACTCCGTCTCAAAAAGAAAAAGAAATAGATTACCCCGTTTTACAGAAAGTGAAACTGAGGCTCGACGTGAAAAGCCCGAGATTCGAACCGGCCGGGTGCTTTTCCCAGGGCCCCACACTGCCTCCCCGGGACAGGCGGGCTTAAGTCCAGCGCTGCCCTCCCCGATCCCGCTTGTCAGGGAGACACTTTATTTCCCGGGGCAGCCCCGTACCCCAGGCCCCACCATCCACCTCGCGTTTAGAACTTTTGTGTCATCTTGCTTATTTGTCCTAACAGAGAAACCAGCACGCGGGGGCGGTGGCGGAGGGGGGAGGGGGGAGGGGGGCGGCGAGGGGGGGGGGGCCTAGCCTGCGCCTTTAAGAAGGGTAGGCCTCGACTTTGACGTCTCTGCCTTCCCCGCCCCTCAGGCCCCTACTGGTCGCCTCCGGCGCTGGAGCAGCCCAGTCAGTCGGCGCCTGCCGGGTTAGCACGTGGACTCCGAGGGGCCAACTATCAGCTTTCCCTGAGAAAATGCCTTTGAGCTCCCGTACAGCTCTGAAACTCCAGCTTGGAAGCAGGGAGAGTGCAATCTGTGACCTGTAAAAGGGCCGCTGGGCAAAAGGGCCCGAGAGAAGGCGTCCTTTCCATTCCCTTCCCACCTCAAGCTGAGTTCAGAAATGACACGAAATAATTTTATCAACTATCAGTCAAGGTCGGGCTCACGCCTGTAATCCCAGCACTTTGGGAGGCCGAGGTGGGCGGATCACCTAAGGACAGGAGTTCGAGACCAGCCTGACCAACATGACGAAACCCCCGTCTCTACTAAAAATACAAAAATTAGCCGGCGGTGGTGGTGCGCACCTGTAGTCTCAGCTACTTGGGAGGCTGAGGCCAGAGAATCGCTTGAGCTCGCGAGGTCGAGGCTGCAGTGAGCCGAGATCACACCACTGCACTCCAACCTGGATGACAGAGGGAGACTCTGTCTCAAAATAAATAAACAAACAAACAAACAAACAAACAAACAAACTAACTAACTAACTATCGGTCAAGGTGAGAGCCTACTCTCCGCCAAGGTTCTTTACAACTTCGACGTTTTGGTTTACGGAACAGGGGAGGAAACTGAGGGCTCTTGTGTGTAGTGACCTTACTCGTGTGCAAGAGAACCCAGACTTTCCCTGCACACACTCTCTCGTTTTACGGATGAGAAAAGGGAGGCCCCAAAGGTCAAATAGCCCCAAGGTCACTCAAATGAAAGAGTCAGCATTAGACCCCCCAATGTGCCTGAGCCAGATGGGCTCCCACCCTGTCCCGTTCTCAACCCAGATGCTCTGTTCCAGCAGCACCCTGACCTGGCTTTCCATCTCACCTGCCTCTTACAAGCAAGTGTCTTAAGGCCTCTAAGCCTTAGTTTCCCCATTTACAAAATGGGCTGATGGTGATGATAACGCACCTTCCTCCAGGGATTATGTAAGGATTTAATGCATTAATGGCTGTGACGTGCTTAGAACCCTGGCACGTGGCAAGCATTCTATGACAACTACTACTGTTGCTGTTACTGTATTGTTATTAATTGCTCTCTAGAACCTGTGGCATGGAAAATTCCCCAGATTCCGGCCCCACCTCTGCCTCCAGTATGCAGTCATGGATAATAATAACTCCTTATACCCAGAACGAAGGTCACCAGTGCAAAGTAGCACAGCCAGGAATCAAACCTGGGGACCTCTGAGCCTGTTTCCCCAACAGTACATTGAGGGCCTTGCACTCCATTTCTGGCTTTCTTTTTGTGATGCTCTTAAATAGGATCCTTAGAGATTTGTCGATACACCTGTTTCCTCATCTGAAAATAAGGACGATATCACCTGCCCTGCCTAACGTACAGATTCTTAATATAATGTCTCTGAAAGCTACATGAAGAGTCAATAAACAGTTCTGTGAGAACTGCCAGGGGCCCAGAGCCTCGTGGATCACAGTCCTTGCCTTCTCCAGAATGTAAATGCTTTGAAGCTTAGAGAACCATGAGCCCTCATGGGTGTGACCAAAGCAGTGGCCGCTGGAGAGGTTATCCATGGGTGATGGGGCACCTCCGGACCTCGTGAAGTCTCTCCCAAGAATGACCGTGGCAGGTCAGGGTGGAGGAGGAGCCTTGACATGCTCCAGAAGCTATGGAGCCCTGACTCAACACTTCCACCCTCGAGGAGCAAGCCTGGAAGGCTGCAGAGGTGGCCACTGGCCTGGCTGACTCAGGCAAGGTTTACATTGGTTATGCACCCAGTGGTCCTTCCAGAGGCAACATGTGGCCCCATGTGGCCATCTGCAGCTTCCTCGCGCGGATGGAAAAGTAGAAACTCTCCCTTTTTAACTGTAAAAGGGGAGAAGAAAGTACCAGCTGCAGGGGTGGTTGTGAAGACTGAAGGACCAGTCCTCACCTGAGACCGAAGGGGCCAGTTTATTACAAGGCTGAATTTGTCCAAGGCAAGCCTTGGGACAGGGGCAGTGTCCCCTCCAGCTTGCACCCCCAGGGCCTAGGAAGACATCTCTGGAGCTGATGGGGGACTCAAGGGCTTCACCCATGGATGGGACCCCACCAGCACCTCTGAGTCCAGGGCCAACACTGTCTGCATCTAGAGTAGCCTCCCAAAGCAGGGCCCAGGGCTGCAGAACCACTGAGGCGCCCGCCCCCTACTGCCCAGAGGAAAAGTCCAAATCCCAGGCCCATAGCAAATGTAGTCTGATCTTTAATGGATTCTGAGGGTGGAAAGGAGTAGGGGAGTGATGGAGGACTTTATTGGAACAAATGGAGAAAAAGGAATAAGGTCTGTATGCTAATTACTTTTTTTTTTTTTTTTTGAGACGAAGTCTTGCTCTGCACCACCATGCCTGGCTAATTTTTTTTTTTTTTTTTTTAGTAGAGACTGGGTTTTCCATGTTGGCCAGGCTGGTCTCAAACTCCTGACCTCAGGTGATCCACCCACCTTGGCCTCCCAAAGTGCTGGGATTTCAGGCATGAGCCACCATGCCTGGCCTCCCAGGTTCAAGCAATTCTCCTGTCTCAGCCTCCTGAGTAGCTGGGATTACAGGTATGCACAACCATGCCCGGCTAATTTTTGTATTTTCAGTAGAGACAGGGATTTGCAATGTAGGCCGGGCTGGTCTCGAACTACTGACTTCAGGTGATTCACCCACCTTGGCCTCCCAAAGTGCTGGAATTATAGGCATGAGCCACAGAACCTGGCCAATATTACTTGATCAGTGTTAAAATTTCTGGAGTGATAACAATACTGTGATTTTGTAGGAGAATGCCCTGTTCTTAGGAAACACATACTGTAGTGTTTAGGGATGAATAAAGTGTTATGATGTCTGTAACTTAGTCTTAAATGGCTCAGCAAAAAAAGAAGCCAGGCATGGTAGCTCACGCCTGTAAGGGAGGCTGAGGCACGAGGATCGCTCGAGCCCAGGAGTTTGAGACCAGCCTGGGCAACATAGGGAGACCCTGTCTCTTAGAAAAAATAAAAAAAAATTAGCTGGGTGTGGTGTCGTGCACCTGTAGTCTCAGCTACTTTGGAGGCTGAGGTGGGAGGATTGCTTGAGCCCATGAGGTGGAGGCTACAGTGAGCAGTGATCGTGCCACTGCACTCCAGCCTGGGTGACAGAGCAAGATCTTATCTCAAAAAAAAAAAAAAAAAAAAGCCAATGTAGCAAAATGTTAGCCCCGTCTCTACTAAAAATACAAAAATTAGCCAGGCATGGTTGCGGGTGCCTATAATCCCAGCTACTCAGGAGGCTGAGGGAGAGAATCGCTTGAACCCAGGAGGTGGAGGTCGCAGTGAGCTGAGATCACACCACTGCACTCCAGCCTGGGTGACAGAGCGAGACTCTGTCTCAAAGAAAAAAAAAAAAAAGAAGATATATACATATATGCATACGTGTGTGTATGTGTGTGAGTGTATATATATGTATATTTGTGTGTGTGTGTGTGTGTGTGTGTGTATATATATATATATAGAACAGCTGGGATCAGCCCAATTTGGGGAAGTCCTCCCTGTCTCCCCCTGCCTCTGTGGCCCGAGAAGGTAGGCTGGAAGTGTCTGGACACCCAAGGCTTTTTGGGGGGCCCTGGGTGTGGTCTGAGGAGATGGGCCCCTAGAGGGAGAGGGTCCTGGCTAAGACTTTCCAGAATGTCCCCCAGCCTGGGTCCCAGAGCTCTGCTGGGAGAGCGTGGATTAATATGGAAGGTGATTTTAGCCATAGCTACAAAAATTCTAAACGCCAAACCCTTGATCCAGCCAGGCCACTTCTAAGCATTTCTCTAGTCATCTGCTCATACAAGTGCGAAATGATGGTACCAGCTTGGCCTTCTTCATTGCAGCCTTCTTTGTAACAGCAGAACATCCCGTGAAAGGGAACTGTTAAGTATGTGACCCTATCTCCATGTGACAAATCCACACAGCCTTGAAAGGGCGGCATTCCCTGACCTATCCACGTGGCGTGGGGGGTGAGGGCTGCAGATCTCTATATCATTATGTAAAACAATCTCAAAGACAGTTAAATTAAACAGCAGGTGCTGAGAGCATGCTGGACGGTCGTTCCAAACAGCAGCGTCACTGCCCCCTAGAGGACATTTTTTGAAATTTATGCGGCCAACCATTTCTGGTTGTCACAAGCCTGGGGCTTCTGGCATTTGACAGATGGCAGGTCAGGGAAGCTAAATGCCCTGTAAGGTGTAGGACAGTCTGACACAATAGGGAATTTCCAACAACAAGAACACATCTCTCAATTTCCCTGTCTTTCTGGACAATTACATACATGAGGAAATGTTTGCAATTCTCAGATCTGGAAGATGGTTCTGTTTTACCCATATACCCACACCTTTTTTTTTTTTTAGACAGGGTCTCTCACTCTGTCGCTGGTTGGAGTGCAGAAGCACGATCACGGCTCACTACAGCCTCGACCTTCCCAGCTCAAGCGATCCTCCCACCTCAGCCTCCTGAGTAGCACACTCCCCTGCCTGACTAATTCGTTTGTATTTGTTGTAGAGACAGGGTTTCGCTATGCTGCCCAGGTTGTAACCATACTTCTTTTGAATACTTATATTCTGCTATGCATTGCGTTTTCCGGAATAAAACCACTCTGCAATTGTAGGGAAAATTGGGTTTTGTCTTCAAGAACTTTACCAAAGGTCATTTGCCATTTCATTTTTTGTTTGTTTTGTTTCGTTTTTTTTGAGATGGAGTTTTGCTCTTGTCGCCCAGGCTGGAGTGCAGTGGTACGATCTTGGCTCACTGTAACCTCTGCCTCCTGGGTTCAAGCAATTCTCCTGCCTCAGCCTCCCGAGTAGCTGGGATTACAGGCACCCGCTACCAGGCCTGTCTAATTTTTGTATTTTTAGTAAAGACAGGGTTTCGCCATGTTGGCCAGGCTGGTCTCAAACTCCCGACCTCAGATGATCCGCCCACCTGGGCCTCCCAAAGTGCTGGGATTACAGGCATGAGCCACCGTGCCCAGCCTCATTTACCATTTCAAAATATCAGGTCCTGTCCCTGGTTGGTTGTCTAGTGGTTAGGAAAAGAGGGCCTGGCGCGGTGGATCACGAGGCCCAGGAGGGTGGATCACGAGGTCAGGAGATTGAGACCATCCTGGCTAACATGGTGAAACCCCGTCTCTACTAAAAATACAAAAAATTAGCCGGGCGTGGTGGCGGGCGCCTGTAGTCCCAGCTACTCGGGAGGCTGAAGCAGGAGATTGGTGTGAACCCGGGAGGCGGAGCTTGCAGTGAGCAGAGATCGCATCACTGCACTCCAGCCTGGGCAACAGAGCAAGACTCTGTCTCAAAAAAAAAAAAAGAAGAAGAAAGAAAAGAAGAGAAAAGAAAAAAAGAAGGAAGGAGAAAGAAGAAAGAAAGAGAAAAGAAAGAAGAAAGAAAGAAAAAGAAAGAAAGAAAGAAAGAAAGAAAGAAAGAAAGAAAGAAAGAAAGGGAAAATAAAAGAAATAAAAGAGATGGAAAGAAAAAATGGAAGCAAGAAAGAGAATGATGGAAATAAAATAAAAGGAAAAGTATTGTGGTATGTGGTGATTACAAATACAGGATCAGGGCCAGACCTGGATTCATTTCAGCTGTGTGACCTCAGGTCACACAGGTTGCCTAATTTCCCTTAGGGGCTTTTTTTTTTTTTTTTTTTGGTGCCAGGCTGAAGTGCAGTGGCACAATCTCAGCTCACCGCAACCTCTGCCTCTTGGGTTTAAGCAATTCTCCTGCCTCAGCCTCCCGAGTAGCTGAGATTACAGTAATATAACACCACGCCCAGCTAATTTTGTATTTTTAGTAGAGACAGAGTTTCTTCATGTTGGTCAGGCTGGTCTTGAACTCCCGACCTCAGGTGATCTGCCTGCCTCGGCCTCCCAAAGTGCTGGGATTACAGGTGTGAGCCACCGTGCCTGGCTTTTTTTTTTTTTTTTTTTTTTTTTTTTTTTTTTTAAGACGGGGCCTCACTGTTGCTCAGGCTGGAGTGCAGTGGTGTGATCATAGCTCACTGCAGCATTGAATCCCTGAGCTCAAGTGATCCTAGTGCTTCACCTTCTCAAGTAGCTGGGGCTACAGGAGCGTGCCACCTCACCTGGCTAATACATATACATATATATATATATATATATATATATATATATTTTTTTTTTTTTTTTTTTTTTTTTTTTTGAGTCAGGATCTCTCACTCTGTTGCCTAGGCTGGAGTGCCGTGGCACAATCACAGCTCACTGCAGCCTCGACGTCCTGGACTAAAGCGATCCTCCCACCTCAGCTCCCTCCCCCACTCCCCCCACCCAGTAGCTGGGACCACAGTCACGCACCACCATGCCCAGCTAATTTTGTTTATTTTTTATAGAGAAGGGGTGTCAGTATGTTGCCCATGCTGGCCTCAAACTCCTGGGCTCATGTGATCCTCCTGCGTCCACCTCCCAAAGTGTCAGGATTACACCACAGTGCCCAGCCTTAGTTATTTCACTGTAAGATGGGAATAATAATTGTACTACCTCAAAGGATTGTGTTAAAGATTAAAGAGTGTAATACAGAACCTGGCACAATATAAATCTCAATAAACAGTAACAGGACCTACCTTTTAAAAATACTGAAATCAAGTAGGCCTGCTATCATCCTAGCAAAAGAGATTGAATTAAAGTCCCCTTATATGTATTTAAGTACAGATTTCTCTGCTAATTCAGAGAATTAGGGGACCTTGTCTCCATCCCAGGTCTCAGTTTCTTCATCTTTAAAATGGAAAACTGGGTGTGGTGGCTCATGCCTATAATCCCAGCACTTTGGGAGCCCAACGTGGGCAGATCACCTGAGGCCAGGAGTTCAAGATCAGCCTGATCAACATGGTGAAACCCCATCTCTACTAAAAATGCAAAAATTTGCTGGGAGTGGTGGTGCACACCTGTAATCCCAGGTACTTGGGAGGCTGAGGCACAAGAATCGCTTGAACCTGAGAGACAGAGGTTGCAGTGAGCTGAGATCACACCACTGCACTCCAACCTGGGCGACAGAGCGAGACTCTGTCTCAAAAATAAATAAATAACCAAATAAAAATAAAAGATAAAATAAAATTGAAAGGATAGTATTCCTGGCCCCACTTCCTTCCTAGGGCTGCCGAGGTTTAAGCTGAGAGATGAGGGGTGTGGCAACAGTGCATGACCGGGAAAGCGGGCCTGGGGCGGGCCGCTCCTTATCCCTTCCTGTCCTCCGTGCAGCTGACTTCTCTCTGAGCTTCTCTGGGTTCTGGAGATGACTCTGACCCAACCTCTCTGAGCTCTCTGGGTAGGGCAGCTTCCTCACCTAGCCCCTGCCTGGCCTATTGCTTCAGAGACAGGTCCCCACCCGGTTAACAAGACGAACCCCTTTGATGTCCTAAAAAGAATTCCTCCTGTTTTTAATGTGCCAGTTTACAAGATCTCTTCACATCCATCATCTTGTTTGAACCTCACATGACTGTGTGGAGGGCGAGTGGGGGTTATTGTGTACACATTTTACAGATGAGGACACCGAGTCTTGGAGGAGTTGAGTAATCCATTCAAGTCAGTTGGAGCAGATATCTCCTGACTCACAGGGGGCCCACCTGGAGAAAGGCCAGGGGCACTCAGGTGGGCTGGGAGGGCTGGGAGGGAGGATCAGGGCCGCCAGCTGAGCTGGCATCGGCATCCAGTGGAGCTGGTGAGGTGGGCAAAACTCTGGGCTCTGATTGATTTGCACTCAGACACCAACACCACTGCATCCTAGCTAATGACTGGATAAGACTTTAGCATCTCATATGCCTGTGAATGGAGATTATTCTCTGGAGTGTTACAGGAACTCTGCATTTGAAACACAGGCCTGATACTTGCCGTCTCTACTCCTGCTCCCAGCTCTCACAGCCAGAGTCAACAGTGCCCGCCTGTCCTTCCACTGCCACCACCCAAACTGTCTACCTGCTTCGCTTGACAACAGCTGGCCTCCAACTCCTAGAGTCCCCGAGCAATTCAGGGGCCACTCAGAGGTGAAACAACCCCAACCGTCCTCAACCTCAGCAAAAGGAACAGGGTGGTGAAGGGTACTCCCCATACCCATAGGGACACAGGACACTGGCCAGACCACCAAGTGGGGCCTGGGCCCCCATGGGCCTTCTTGACCCAGTAGCCACCGCTCCCAGGGGAAGGACACAGTGTCCTCAGATGTGGACCCAGGGGCTGTGTCATGGAGGAGCTGGGAAGGGTTTAGAGGACCTGGGTTTCTGTCTTCAGTTTGGTTGTTTTTTTTCTTTCCACTTTAGTAAAATCAAATTTTATATCATTGATTTTGTAAAGTTTAATTGGAAAATGAATTTCTTTGTTGAATAAGTGCAATTCGCTGGTCAAAATTCATTCAAACATAGGAGTGAGAGAGGAGGAAGTGACTGTTTATTGAGGAACTGTGATGTGCCAGGCACTCCACAAGATGTTTTGCTCATTCAGCCCTCCTGAGCACCCTGGGAGATAGGCATTCCAATGAGCCCATTTCACAGATGAAGGCATTTAGGGTCAAAACAATAAGCCAAAGTCACCCAGCTGGCAAGAGGCCACGTGGAATCCAACCTCAGCGGGCAGTGAAGAGGCCCGTCTGCTCTGCTCCCAGCCTGTCTGCTAGGCTTGCAGAAAAGCACTGACTCTTGTCCTCTGGCACCTGCCACCTGCCTGTCTGGGGTGGGAAAGGTGAGAGGACAAGGGTGCTGCTTTTTGTTATAATTTGATTAAAATGCATTTGTGGCCGGGCGCAGTGGCTCATGCCTGTGATCCCAGCACTTTGGGAGGCTGAGGCGGGTGGATCGCTTGAGCTCAAGAGTTTGAGATCCGCCTGGGCAACATAGTGAAACCCTGTCTCTACCAAAAATACAAAAAATTAGCCAGGCGTGGTGGTGTGCACCTGTGGTCCCAGCTACTCAGGAAGCTGAGGCAGGGGGATCGCTTGAACCTGGAAGGTGGAGGTTGCAGTGAGCTGAGATCGTGCCACTGCACTCCAGCCTGGGTGAGCGAGACCATGTCTCAAAAAAAAAAAAAAAAGTATTTGCATATGACACTTTGTTAAAACAGTGCCATGGCTCATGTTTGTAATCCCAGCATTTTAGGAGGATCACTTGAGCCCAGGAGTTCGAGACCAGCTTGGGCAACACAGCCAGACCCTGTCTCTACCAAAAAATAAAATAAAATTAGTCGGACACGGTGGTGTGCACCTGTAGTCCCAGCTACTCTGGGGACTTAAGTGGGAGGATCAATTGAGCTCAGGAGTTCAAGGCTGCAGTGAGCCATGATCATACCACTGTACTCCAGCTTAGGTGACAGAGTAAGACCCTGTCTCTAAAAAGCAAGCAAACAAAAAACAGTTATTGAGTGGAAAACAAAACAGGGAAGTGGCTTATCCACTGTCACTGGGCAAGTTCATGGCTTATGCTGGGACAAGAACATGGGTCTCCCGACTGTGTTCAGTACTTCTGTTCCCAAATACCCTGCCACAGTCTCTAGCCTGGGCACTGGCCTGTTCCTGCTTCTCCTCCCTCATTACCCACCCATAGCCCAGTAACCCCCCACCTCTAGCTCTGGTTTCCCTTTCTGCCTAAAGGGAGATGCTCTGTCCTGATATGGGGCATTCCCCCCAGGATCCCCAGCCCTACCACCCATGAGTTGGAATAGTTCGGAAAGGACATAGCCTGTCTGCTCCTGCTATCTCTGCCCGCCGTGTGGGGAGCTGGTCCAGAATGATGGAGCCCCTGGGGAGCAAGGGGTCGTGTCCAGCTTGGGAGGGCTTCTGGAGACCTGGCCCGAGTCCCAGATCCTTCGTGAACTAGAAAAATGCCTGCTGTTTTTGGTGCATTCTCAGTTGACAAAGCATTTTCTTATCTCTAATCCCATTGGATCTTTATAATGAAGAAGGAATTCCCTGTCAATCTGCGTTGTATTTTATTTAATTAATTTATTTATTTGTTTTGAGACAGAGTCTCGCTCTGTTGCCCAGGCTGGAATGCAGTGGCATGATCTCGCCTCACTGCAACCTCTGCCTCCTGGTTCAAGCAATTCTCGTGCCTCAGCCTCTCAAGTAGCTGGGATTATAGGGGTGTGCCACCACACCTGGCTAATTTTTTTTTTTAATTTACTTATTTCTTTTGAGACGGAATCTTACTCTGTCGCCCAGACTAGAGTGCAGTGGCGTGATTCAGCTCACTGTAACCTCCGTCTCCTGGGTTCAATTGATTCTCTCACCTCAGCCTCCCAAGTAGCTGGGATTACAGGTGCCTGCCACCATGCCCGGCTAATTTTTGTATTTTTAGTAGAGATGAGGTTTCACCATGTTGGCCAGGCTGCTATTGAACTCCTGATCTCAAGTGATTTGGCTGCCTCAGCCTCCCTGCATTGCATTTTAAATCTGAGAGACAGAGGCTGAGAGTGGCCTGTGTCTAGCACCAGAACAGGCTACACAGTTTGGAGGTCCAGTGCAAATGAAAATGTGGGGCTCCTTGTTCAAAAGTATTAAGACTCTGGCCAGGTGCGGTGGCTCACGCCTGTAATCCCAGCACTTTGGGAGGCTGAGGCGGATGGATCACCTGAGATCAGGAGTTCGAGACCAGCCTGGCCAATGTGGTGAAACCCCGTCTCTACTAAAAATACAAAAATTAGCTGGGTGTGGTGGTGGGCGCCTGTAATCCCAGCTACTCAGGAGGCTGAGGCAGGAGAAGCACTTGAACCCAGGAGGCGGAGGTTGCAGTGAACTGAGATCACGCCATTGCACTCCAGCCTGGGTGACATATAAAGTCCAGCCCTACGGAGCTTAGCAGGTGTTCTCTCTTTGTGTGGAGACGAGAGATCATAAGAAATAAAGACAGAAGACAAAGAGATAAAGATAAAACAGCTGGACCCTGGGGACCACTACCACCAAGATGTGGAGACCGGTAGTGGCCCCGAATGGCTGGGGGCACTGATATTTATTGCATATAAGACAAGGGGGGCAAGGTAAGGAGGGTGAGTCGTCCAAGTGATTGATAAGGTCAAGCAGGTCACGTGATCATGGGACAGGGGGCCCTTCCCTTTTAGGTAGCCAAAGCAGAGAGGGAAGGCAGCACATGTCAGCGTTTTCTTCTATGCATTTATCAAAAAGATCAAAGACTTTAAGACTTTCACTATTTCTTCTACTGCTATCTTCTAAGAACTTCAAAGAGGAACCAGGAGTATGGGAGGAACATGAAAGTGGACAAGGAGCATGACCACTGAAGCACAGCACCACAGGGAGGGGTTTAGGCCTCCTGATGACTGTGGGCAGGCTAGGAGAATATCCAGCTTCCCACAAGAAGCTGGTGGAGCAGAGTGTTTCCTGACTCCTCGAAGGAAAGGGAGACTCCCTTTCACGGTCTGCTAAGTAACGGGTGCCTTCCCAGGCACTGGTGTTACCGCTTGACCAAGGAGCCCTCAAGCGGCCCTTATGCGGGCGTGACAGAGGGCTCACCTCTTGCCGTCTAGGTCACTTCTCACAACGTCCCTTCAGCACCTGATCCTATACCCTCCGGTTATTCCTTGGCTATATTAGTAATACAACAAAGAGTAATATTAAAAGCTAATGATTAATAATGTCTATACTAATGATTGATAATGCCCATGATCATCTCTATATCTAATTTGTATTATAACTATTCTTATTCTAACTATTTTCTTTATTATACTGAAACAGTCTGTGCCTTCAATCTCTTGCCTCGGCACCTGGGTAATCCTCCACCCACAGTGACAAGAGCGAAACTCTGTCCTAAAAAAAAAAAAAATTAAGAATTTCAAGACAGGACAGCAGAGCTTTAAATTTTTTTTTTTTTCCTAGAGGCAGAGTCTTGCTCTCTTGCCCAGGCTGAGATGCATTGTTGCAATCATAGATCACTGCAGCCTTGAGCTCCCGGGCTCAAGTGGTCATCCTGCCTTGGCCTCCCAAAGTCCTCCCAAAGTCCTGGGACGACAGGCATGAGCCACTGCACCCGGCCTGTAGAGCTTTAAACAAAGCACAGGCTGCTTCTGAGCACAGGGCCCTCATCACATGGCTATGAAGCCAGCCCTGCCTGGACCCAGGGGCACTTTATAGCTTATAAGCCCTCCAGTCAGGAGGCCTCAGCCTGAGCCTCCCTGAACCTCAGTTTCCTCTCCTGTAAACTGTGAAAGCACTGAGCACTAATCTCCCTTCCAGGCTAGCTTTCTGCAACAGCTTTAAGCTCCCATCTCAAGATCTCTCCAAGAATCCTCTTTCAAAGTCCCTGCTCCTAGCCTGGCTCCCTGGTCCCCATCCCTCTCCCCTCTCCCACCCTTTCAAAGCCCAGAAAGGACAGGTGACTGAGTGACTGTCTCTGGGCTCATACAGTGGGGTGGTCTCCTGTGACAGGCTAGGGCTTCAGGGTATGGCTTAGCCTATCCCTCACACTTCCTTGGGGCCCCTTGGGGCCTCTTGGGGCAGACAGCCCAGGCGGGGCCCAGCAGGCACACCAGTCAGGTGCCTGATGATGAGGGCAGGCGCCTGGAACTGGGTCAACAATCGCTCACACGGAGGTGACTCAGGCAGCAAGGGGAAAAGAGGTGGGGGTGGGGAGGTGGCTGTTTCTGTGCCCTCACTTGAGCCTTAGCCTTCAGGGTTGCCAGATTTACTTTTATTTTTATTTTTGAGAGTCTCACTCTGCCTCCCAGGCTGGAGCGCAGTGGCGCAATCTTGGCTCACTGCAACCTCCGCCTCCTGGGTTCAAGCAATTCTCCTGCCTCAGCCTCCCAAGAGACGGGGTTTCACCATGTTGGCCAGCCTGGTTTCAAACTCCTAACCTCAGGTGATCCACCCACCTCAGCCTACCAAAGTGCTGGGATTACAGGCATGAGCCACCATGCCTGGCAGACTGCAAATTTTTTAATTTAATTTTTTTTTTTTAGTGATGGGGGTCTCCCTATGTTGCCCAGGCTGGTCTCAAACTCCTGGGCTCAAGTGATCCTTTCACCTTGGCCTTGGCCTCCTAAAGTGCTGGGATTACAGGCGTGAGCCACTGTGCCTCACTGCTGGTATGTAACTTTTTTATTTTTATTATTTTTTTTTAGACAAAGTCTCACTTGCCCTGGCTCGAGTGCAGTGGTGCCATCTCGGCTCACTGCAGTCTCCGCCTCCCAGGTTCAAGTGATTCTCCTCCCTCAGCCTCCTGAGTAGCTGGGATTACAGGCACGCACCACCATGCCCAGCTAATTTTTGTATTTTTAGTAGAGACAGGGTTTCACCATGCTGGCCAGGCTGGTCTTTAACTCCTAACTGTAAGTCCGCCCACCTGTGCCTCCCAAAGTGCTGGATTACAGGCCACCCCCTGTAACTTCTTTTTTTTTTATTTTTTTAATTTTTGAGACGGAGTCTCGCTCTGTCGCCCAGGCTGGAGTGCAGTGGCGCCATCTCAGCTCACTGCAAGCTCTGCCTCCTGGGTTCACGCCATTCTGCTGCCTCAGCCTCCCGAGTAGCTGGGACTACAGGCACCCGCCACCACGCCTGGCTAATTTTTTGGATTTTTAGTAGAGGTGGAGTTTCACCATGTTAGCCAGGATGGTCTCCATTTCCTGACCTCGTGATCTGCCCGCCTCAGCCTCCCAAAGTGCTGGGATTACAAGCGTGAGCCACCGCGCCCGGCCCCTGTAGCTTCTTAAGCAAAGGAAAAGAAAAAAAAAAAAAGCAGAAGCCACAAAGGAAAAGATTGACTAATATATTTCAGATGACATAACAACAACACAAAAGACAAATGACAGATTGGGAGGAAGCATCTGAAACATACACAATACCCAGAATATATAAACAGCTCCTACAGTTCAACAAGAAAGAAAATACTGCAAAAACAATCAGCAAATAATACTGTGATGGTAAAACAATGTATCTACTTGGATGGTGCTCCTGGATTAGATTAACATTTAAATCAGTGAATTTTGGTTAAAGCAAATTGCTCTCCATTGTAGGGAGACCCTCTGAAACTATTGCTATGGAATAAAAGATAAAATGCTCCTGATTATTGTAAACACAAAATTGCATGCGGGATTGTGTAAAGACAATTCCAGGTTGGATTGCTAGTATGAACCAACAGCTCGTGATGTGCTTCCCCCTGCAGAGAGCCTATGAACGGACATGCAGTCAGGGAGGTTTCACATCACAAAGATTCCTATCCCAGAAAAGCAGATGTTCATAGCTCTGGGAATGGAAGGTGACTCTTGTGGAGAGCCTATAAACGAACACATGAGGGGCACCTGTTCATATGGATAACATAGGGCTATAAACGCCCTCATCTTGCCACGGCTCTTCTAGGCCTCTTTAAGGTTAAGGCATACTCGCTTCTGATAATTTCTGGTCTAACTGGTTGTCTAGCTTCACATCCTGTTTCTATTGATTGTTTGTAACCAGCTTTTGCTGCAACTGTTACTGCTGATTAATATCTTGCTAATCATAGGTTATGGAAAGACTGCGTTTCTGTTTTAAGGCTCTGTTAGAAATTACTGATGCACACACTATGTTGTAAATTCTTATCTCTGTATACTGTAATTCTTTATACAGATGTTATGTTAAAGAATTACTCCATCCCCATGTGACCATCTCACCTCATAATCAAACGACCCTAAATCCCTCACTAACCTACCCCCACCCTCACTAAACTTAATAATAAATGCTGGTATATCCAGGGCATTGGCAGCATTGCAGGAACAGAAGACGGTGACCCCCTTGGACCCAGCTTTCACTATCTTGTGTGTGTCTATTATTTTTCGACCTGCCGATCCACCTGGGAACAAAGAGAGAGCCCCATTGCCTTGTGGGCTGCTGGCCAGATCCCTCAATACTCCATAATGTGGATGGGCCTGAATAAAACAGAAAAACGGGCCTCCCCAAACTAGAGGGAATTCTCCAGCAGGCTACCCTCAGACTTAACCATCAGCTCTCCTGGGTCGCCAGCCCGCCAGCCCACACTAAAGGCTTAGGACGGTTACGATAAGAAAGACAGATGATAACAGAAGATAACCATGGATGAGGCTAAAGAGAAATTGAAACCCTCTTACATCGCTGGTGGGAATGTAAAATAGTGCAGCTGCTTTGGAAAACAGGCTGGTAGTTACACAAAAGGCTAAACAGAATTATATATAATCCACTAATTCCACTTCAAGGTATATACCCAAGAGAAATGAAAACATGTCCACACAAAAACTTGTATAGGCCGGGCGCAGTGGCTCACTCCTGTAATCCCAGCCCTTTGGGAGGCTGAGGCGGGAGGATCCCTTGAATTCAGGAGTTTGAGACTAGCTGACCAACATGGCAAGACCCTGTCTCTACAAAAACCATACAAAAATTAGCTGGACATGGTGATAAGCACCTGTAGTCCCAGCTACTTGGGAGGCGGAGGTGGGAGGATTGCTTGAGCCCAGGAGGCAGAGGTTGCAGTGAGCAGAGATGACACCACTGCACTCCAACCTGGGTAACACAGCAATGCCCTGTCTCAAAAAAAAAAAAAAAAAGGGGGCGGATGATGAAGATAGGCACAGTGGCTCAAGCCTGTAATCTCAGCATAGCATTTTGGGAGGCTGAGGCAGCAGGATCACTTGAGGCCAGGAGCTTGAAACCAGACTAGGCAACATATTAAGACAAAAAAATACAAAATATAGCTGGGAGTGGTGGCATGTGTCTGTAGTCCCAGCTACTCAGGAGGCTGAGGTGGGAGGGTCTGAGGCTGCAGTACAAGGTGGCACCACTGTAATCCAGCTTGGGCGGCAGAGGAAGGCTCTGTCTCAAAAACAAAGAAACAAACAAAAATGGGCCAGGCGCGGTGGCTCACGCCTGTAATCTCAGCAGTTTGGGAGATTGAGGTGGGTGGATCACTTGAGGTCAGGAGTTCGAGATCAGCCTGGTCAACATGGCGGAACCCTGTCTCTACTAAAAATACAAAAATTAGCTGGGCATCATGGCACATGCCTATGATCCCAGCTATCCGGGAGGCTGAGACAGGAGAATTGCTTGAACCCAGGAGGCAGAAGTTGCAATGAGCCAAGATTGTGCCACTGCACTCCAGCTTGAGTGTCGGAGTGAGACTCTGTCTCAAACAAACAAATGAAAAGAAACAAACAAAAAAGAAATGAGATACTGATACATGCTATGTGATAAGCTTTGAAAACATTATGTTAAGTGAAAGAAGCCAGTTGCAGATCACATATTATAAAATTTCATTTATATGGAATATCCAAATCCATAGAGGTAAAAAGTAGATCAGTGGTTGCCTAGGGTTAGGGAGGGTAACTGCTAAAGGACACAAGGCTGCCTTCTGTGGAGATAAAAATGGTCTTAAACTGATTGTAGTGATGCTGCATAACTCTCTTAAGACACTAAAAACCATTGAGTTGTACACTTTAGTTGTTTTTTTGGTGGGGGGATGGAGTCTCGCTCTGTTGCCCAGGCTGGAATGCAGTGGCACAATCTCGGCTTACTTACAACCTCCGCGTCCTGGGTTCAAGCAATTCTCCTGCCTCGGCCTTCCGAGTAGGGAATTACAGACCTCGTTATCATGGCATCTTACCCCTCTGATGTTAAAAAAAAAAAAAAAAAAAAAAAAAAGAGCAAGCGAGAAAGAGAGAGAGAGAGAAACATTTGTGAAGTAGGTTTTTGAGTCTCAGCACTATTGACCTTTTGGGCAGGATACTTCTTTGTTGTGGGGGATTGTTCTGTGTGTTGTGTGATATTTAGTGGGATTACTGGCCCTTACCCACCAGATGCCAGTGTCCCTCCACCCTGAGTTGTGACAACCCAGATTGTCTCCAGACACTCCCAAATGTCCCTGGCTGGCAAAATTGCTGCTGCTCAAGAATCACAGCTTTGACCATTAGACTTTGTGATATTTGTTTCAGCCCGTTTAGGTTTTTTTTTTTTTTTTTTCTACCTGAATTTTTTTCTGGTTCTGGGTGGTTGTAATTAGTAGGTTATTGACTGATTCACCTAACATTTCATGAAAGTTTCTTCTGTGTATGTGTTTCAATAGAAGCATAAACTATACTCCCTAGTCTCAAAATACACAGGAAGGAAAATAAGCACAAATGTGTCACCGGGGCACAGACTAGTTCTAGGTCCTCAGCAGGCCAGGTGTCTTATCTGCTGTCTGGGTCTGCTCTAGCTCCAGGCTTAGAACCCCTGCCACACAACTCCACAGCTCGGTTGGCACCCTTTCCCTGCTCCGACTTCTGCTGCCTCGAGCTTGGCTAGCCATCCCCCTGCCCCTGCCTCATCCTCAGCTCCAGTTCCTTGCTCAGGCTGCAGCAGTCTCCATCCCCTGTGCAGACACTGCCCTTCCTCCACGGCCCAGTATCAGGCTTTCCCTGGGCCTCTCCTCTCTCCTGGCCCATCTCCCATCACCCATCTCTGCCTGGCCCAGGTCCTTTGGCACCAAGCATGCTGAATCTTGTCACTGGCTAATCTGTTCTGTGGTACATTTTCTCTCCTCATCCTCCCGTATCAATTCCTCGAAGGCAGGGCCGATCTGGAGACTAGGAAGCCACTTCCATTTCGACAGCCCCCGCCACAGCCCAGCCTGTGCCAGGCACCCAGCAGCTCCTGAAGCCCACTGGCATTGAACATGGCATTCAATCCCTGCCAAGCCTGCCCTTCCCATCTGGTTTCCCAGGGCTCTTCCCAACACCTCCTCCTCCACCTGCCAGTTAAAATCTTCCCAGACTCAGCTCAAGGAGATGCTCCTAAGGTGGAATGAAATCTCTTCTTCCCCACCTGGAGACAAACTATTTCATCTCCCTACACCTGGCAACTGGCGCACAACCTTGTATCTTAAATTAGATTCAGCCTGAGACTGTCTCCCACCAATCCCTGCTCCCTATCCTGCTGAGCACCTTGAGGAAAAGGCTTTGGGGCTGTTTATCTTTGTCCTGGAAACCATCCTTCAACTCACTCTGGGGCCTGCCTAGCATGTCATCCGAGTTTGCAGAATAGAGCAGGACAGGACAGGACAAGACAGGGCAGGATAGGATAGGAGCGAGCCAGCCCGGTAGCTCACACCTGTAATCCCAGTGCCTTGGGGGGCTGCGGTAGGAGAATCGCTTTGGGAGCAGGAGTTGCAGGCCTCAGTGAGCTATGATCAGCTTGGGCGACTGAGCGAGACCCTGTCTCTAAAACAAACACACAAGTCTGGGCGCGGTGGCTCATGCCTGTAATCCTAGCACTTTGGGAGGCCGAGGCGGGCGGATCACGAGGTCAAGAGATCGAGACCATCCTGGCCAACATGGCGAAACCCCGTCTCTACTAAAAATACAAAAATTAGCTGGGCGTGGTGGTGCGCGCCTGTAGTCCCAGCTACTCGGGAGGCTGAGGCAGGAGAATCGCTTGAACCCGGGAGGCAGAGGTTGCAGTGAGCCGAGATCGTGCCACTGCACTCTAGCCTGGCGACAGAGTGAGACTCCGTCTCAAAACAAAAGGATAGAAAGGGGAGCACAAATATTCCCAATTCATAACAGTCCCTCGCACTGTCAATGCCCCAGACACGCGCTATCATCTCTAGCAAACTCCCCCAGGCGCCTGCAGGATGGGTGAAGGAAGGCGACGAGCACCAGCTGCCCTGCTGAGGCTGGCCCGACGTCACATGATTCTCCAATCACATGATCCCTAGAAATAGGGTGTGGGGCGAGAGGAAGCGGGGAGGAGAGTGATTTGAGTAGAAAAGAAACACAGCATTCCAGGCTGGCCCCACCTCTACATTGATAAGTAGCCAATGGGAGTGCGGCAGCCCTGATCCCTGGCCAATGGAAACTGAGGTAGGCGGGTCATCGCTCTGGGGTCTGTAGTCTGAGCGCTGCCAGGCTGCTGCTGCCCAGGGACCGCGGACCCGGACGCAGGTAGGAGGGCGGCCGCGCAGACCTCTCGCCTGCTCCTGCCCAGGGGCCCGGCCAGGGCCATGTGAGCTTGAGGTTCCCCTGGAGTCTCAGCCGGAGACAACGGAAGAACCGCTTATTGAAACTCCTTGGGGGTTCTGATACACTAGAGAGAGTTTTATGGGAAAGAGGAGGCAGTAATTGCAGTGACCCCCATTAGAAGGGGGCTCTCTACCTCCCCAGCATTCCCCCAAAGCAGGGACCACACCATTCTTGACCCAGCTCCACCCCTGTCGGTAGGTGCCGGCTTCTTCCCCTCTCCTGGTGGTGGTGGGTGGTTCCCGCGGCGGCCTGGAGCCGGAGGGGCGCGCGACCCTGGGCTGGGAGCTCCGAGGGCCTGGGAACGGGACCTGAGACCTTGGCTTCTCGAAGGTAGTAGGGACTTGGGAGTGGTGACTGAACCTGGTCTGGCTCCTCCTTACTTCCTCTTGTTGGGGGTGGGACTAGCTAACTTCCGCCTCTCCCAGCCACTTTTTCCTGCTCATCTGCAGCTAGGTTGGCTCCCCTTTTGGGAATTTCCTCTCCCCTTGGCACTCGGAGTTGGGGGGTGCCACCTAGTGGAAGATAACGGAGCTAGGGTCTTGAAGAGGCTGCTGTCCCGTCTGGCTGTTTTGGCGGTGTAGGGTGGCATGAGAGACTGCGACTCGCCTCCTCATCCCTGTTTCTGTATGCGTGTGCGTGTATTCAGTAGAAGCATACACTATACTCCCTCAACTTAGGGTAAACAGGAGGGGCCACATGCACAGGTAACTCACCAGGGAGCCGAACACTCCTGTGCAGACAGACTTCCCTTCCCAGCAAGCCATGGCAGCGGACAGCCTGCTGAGAACACCCAGGAAGCAGGCGGTGCCAGCTGCAGGTGCTTTGCCTGGGAGCTGTGGGGCTGAGGAGAGGGTCCACTGTCCAGGACCAGTCAACTTCATCCTTATCTGTCCAGGAGGTGGCCTCTTGGGGATGCTGAGTTAGGGGAGGGGCACTTGAGGAAAGCCAGGTGGAGCACAGAGGATGTGAGTGACTGGGTGGGTGAGATTTCCTGCCCCTCCCCGCCCCCCCCGTGATATCCACACATAGACTCGTGGGGTAACTGAGGCACAGACAGAGAGCAACTTCTTAGGCCCTCACAGTTGGCAATTCTAGGATTAGGACCCAAGCGCGATTTCCAGGCAGTCCCTGTACCGTGTTTCTGTTGTACCTGTTGCACCATTCCCAGGCACTGCCCATCGTGCCACTAGTGATAAGAACCCAGGTCCAATATGCTCTGGGGCCATCAAAGCCTGTGTCACCATGACCTGATGTGTGACATGTTATAGGTGTCCCTTGGTATCTTCACGGAACTGGTTCCAGGACCCCAAAATCTGTGGGTGCTCAAGTCCCTGATATAAAATGTTGTAATATTTGCGTATAACCTATACATACTTTAAATCATTTCTAGATTACTTATACCTAATACAATGGAAATGACATGTCGGCTGGGCACGGTGGCTCATGCCTGAAATCCCAGCACTTTGGGAGGCCGTGGCAGGTGGATCACCTGAAGTCAGGAGTTCGAGACCAGCCTGACCAACATGGTGAAACCCCCGTCTCTACTAAAAATACAAAAATTAGCCAGGTGTGGTAGCGCACACCTGTAATCCCACCTACTCGGGAGGCTGAGGCAGGAGAATTGCTTGAACCCGGGAGGCGGAGTTTGCAGTGAGCCGAGATCGAGCCACTGTACTACGGCCTAGGTGACAGAGCAAGACTCCATCTCAAAAAAAAAAAAAAAAAAAAAGAAAAGAAAAAGAAAAATGCCATGTAAATAGTTGTGATCCTGAATTGTTTAGGGAATAATAAGAAAGAACAATCTGTACATGTTCAGTATAGATGCACCCATCCTAAGCCTAACTACATTGTATACCTCAGCAACAATGTAACATTTTCTGGGTTTTTTTTTGTTTGTTTTTGAGATGGAGTCTCATTCTGTTGCCCAGGCTGGAGTGCAGTGGCGCGATCTCGGCTCACTGCAACCTCCGCCTCCCAGGTTCAAGCAATTCTCCTGCCTCAGCCTCCCAAGTAGCTGGGATTACAGGCGCGTGCTACCACGCTCAGCTAATTTTTCTATTTTTAGTAGAGACAGGGTTTCACCATGTTGGTCAGGCTGGTCTCGATCTCGTGACTTCGTGATCCACCCGCCTCAGCCTCCCAAAGTGCTGGGATTACAGGCGTGAGCCACCGCGGCCGGCTTTTGTTTTTTGAGACAGAATCTGAGTCTCGCTCTATCACCCAGGCTGGAGTATGGTGGCACGATCTCTGCTCACTGCAACCTCCACCTCCCGGGCTCAAGAAGTTCTCCTGCCTCAGCCTCTTGAGTAGCTGGGATTACAGGTGTGTGCTACCACGCATGGCTAATTTTTGTATTTTTAATAGAGATGGGGGTTTCACCATGTTGGTCAGGCTGGTCTCGAACTCCTGACCTTGGGATCTGCCCACTTCAGCCTCCCAAAGTGCTGGGATTACAGGTGTTAGCCACCGCGCCCAGTATATTTTGATCCCTGGTTGGATATGGAGGGCTGACTGTACTTAACATCTCTGAGCTTCAGTTTCCTCCTTTAAAAGTAAAGGTGTGGCCAGGTGTGGTGGTTCAAGCCTGTAATCCCAGCACTTAGGGAGGCTGAGGCGGGTGGATCAGCTGAGGTCAGGAGTTCAAGACCAGCCTGACCAATGTAGTGAAACCCCCCCTCTACTAAAAATACAAAAATTAGCCAGGCATGGTGGTGAGCGCCTGTAGTCCCAGCTACTTGCTTGAACTCGAGAGGCAGAGGTTGCAGTGAGCCGAGATTGTGCCACTGAACTCTAGCATGGGCAACACAGCAAGCCTTCATCTCAAAAAAAAAAAAAAAAAAAAAAAAAAAGGGCGAGCAGACGTGGTGGCATGCTCCTAAAGTGTCCCAGCTACTTCGGAGGCCAAGGTTGGAGGATTGCTTGATCCCAGGAGTCTGAGTCCAGCCTGGGCAACATAGCAATACCTCATCTCTAAAAATAAAATAAAAGTAAAGGTATTAATTACTACTTTGGATGGTTGTTGCAAAGAAATAAAATAATGGAGAATCTTGTAACTGGCTCCCAAGAGGCTCAACAGACATTATTGTTTTTGCTTCTTCAGGATGAGTTACCTCTCTGGCCACCCCACTGAACTAGCTGGGCTAGCTGAGCCTGGGAGAAGAGTTGTTTAGGAAGTGAGAGGCTGCTCCCCACAGGGACTCAAGGCTCAGTTCCTCCTGGTGACTCAGATGGGCAGCCCTGTGGGCACACGTGGTCTCTCTCCACATGTGGCTGTGTTTCACTTCCAGAATAGATTGAGAGGCAGGGGCGGGGGCTAGCATGCTTGGGGAATCTCAGGGGGCCCTGGTGGTGTGGGGGACCCTCAGAACACAGGTGTCTCAAAGGCTGACCCAGCTTCTGTGTCCCCTTCCCTGGGTGAGGAGGGGACATTCATGGGCAGATGGTGACCTCTGGGGAAGGCAGCCCAGACTCCACTGGCCACCGTATTTCCTTTTTCACAACTTTCTCACCCCTGTGGTTTCCCATGTCATCATGTGGCCACTTCCTGCAAGGCCTTAGCGGAGTGCAGGTATGGACATAGTGTCAGGCAAGGAGGCATCTGGAGGGGAACCCTGGCTTTTCCTGGGGGGACTCCCTCCCTGCACCCTAGCCCTGTCCTCTCCCATGGCTACTGATGCCTTCCCCTCACCCCAGAGGTGGCCCACATCTGCACAGATCAGACCCACAAAAATCACATCTTCCTGACTTTCATAAGCCTGCCCAGTGAGGCCCAGGCGTTAGGCCATGTTCTGGGGACTCGGACCCACACATATATGCATGTCAGCATTCATGCTTACAGGTCCGCACGTGCTGGGGCATGTGTCACATACAGGGCGCTGTAGGAAGCTGACTCTCAGTCCCTGCAGATTTCTGCCTGCCTGGACAGGGAGGTGTTGAGAAGGCTCAGGCAGTCCTGGGCCAGGACCTTGGCCTGGGGCTAGGGGACTGAGTGGCCCTAGAATCAAGGGTGGCATGGGCTTAAGCAGTTGCCAGACGTTCCTTGGTACTTTGCAGGCAGACCATGTGGACCCTGGTGAGCTGGGTGGCCTTAACAGCAGGGCTGGTGGCTGGAACGTGGTGCCCAGATGGTCAGTTCTGCCCTGTGGCCTGCTGCATGGACCCCGGAGGAGCCAGCTACAGCTGCTGCAGTCCCCTTCTGGTGAGTGCCCCTCAGCCTAGGCAAGAGCTGGCAGCCTGAGTTTTCCCAAAGGGTCATCTTGGATTGGCCAGAGGAGGATGCCAGGCACAAGTCTGTGGTTTATCATTTCCCCTGTCTTTCCAGGACAAATGGCCCACAACACTGAGCAGGCATCTGGGTGACCCCTGCCAGGTTGATGCCCACTGCTCTGCCGGCCACTCCTGCATCTTTACCGTCTCAGGGACTTCCAGTTGCTGTCCCTTCCCAGAGGTGAGCGTGCCATCAGCCCGATGGAGGGGCGTAGGTCTGCATTTATGCTTTTCCTGCACTCTCCCACCTGCAGATAAAAGGGCCCTGCCAATGCAGGTTTCTCTGTGTTCCACAGGCCGTGGCATGCGGGGATGGCCATCACTGCTGCCCACGGGGCTTCCACTGCAGTGCAGACGGGCGATCCTGCTTCCAAAGATCAGGTGCAGCTGGGGTGTGGGTGCAGGGCAGGCAGACCGGCAGCATGTAGAGCCTGGAACCCAGCAGCCCAGCTGGCGGGGCAGCCCCGATTCCGGCCCTTGTGCCCTCATTCATGTGGCATCTGTACTAAGCAACAGCCCTGCTGTGGACAGAGGGGCAGCACTGGGGATAGGAGGGTGCAGGAGAAAGTGCAGGACTCCAGGTCCAGGCATTGTGGGGGTGGGGAGAGGTCGAGCTGGGCCGGTCTAATGCCAACCCATGGTCAGTGGGTGCCCCTTCCCCATGCCATCTTGCTGAGGGAGGGACTGGATTGTGAGGAGGGTGAGTTAGGCCTGCCTAGGAGATCACTGAGCCTTAGTGTCACCCTCAAACCCCAGTAGCTGGGCTTGCAGGCCCTGGTGCCATCAGCTCCTTGCCTGATGGGGGAGTCACCTTCCCTGAGTGGGCTGGTAGAATCCTGGGTCATCTTGTCCACAGGTAACAACTCCGTGGGTGCCGTCCAGTGCCCTGATAGTCAGTTCGAATGCCCGGACTTCTCCACGTGCTGCGTTATGGTCGATGGCTCCTGGGGGTGCTGCCCCATGCCCCAGGTACAAATCTGGGGAGATGGGGGTATGTGGAGGGAAGTGGGGGCAGAGTGTGGGGGCCAGGGGCAGGAGGTGAAGATGGAGTCAGGACCATTTTTTCTCAGGCTTCCTGCTGTGAAGACAGGGTGCACTGCTGTCCGCACGGTGCCTTCTGCGACCTGGTTCACACCCGCTGCATCACACCCACGGGCACCCACCCCCTGGCAAAGAAGCTCCCTGCCCAGAGGACTAACAGGGCAGGTGAGGAGGTGGGAGAGCATCAGGCCGGGGGCTGGGGTGGGGCCTCATTGACTCCAAGTGTGGGAAAAAGTTCCCTCCACCCTGGCTGTCCCTCACGCTTGCTCCTCTTCCAGTGGCCTTGTCCAGCTCGGTCATGTGTCCGGATGCACGGTCCCAGTGCCCTGATGATTCTACCTGCTGTGAGCTGCCCAGTGGGAAGTATGGCTGCTGCCCAATGCCCAATGTGAGTGAGGGGCTGGAGCCAGCTTGGCTGTGTGCCCCCAGCCACCTGGCCCTGACACGCACCTTACAGGGGCTCTGGGGCATGGGGCTGGCTGGCTGGCTGCTTGCTGGGAGCCTGGCTGATGCAGGGTTCATGCCACCCCCTAGTGGGGGACTGGGGCAGTGCCAACCATCAGCCTGGCTGCTCCCTGTGTGCTACTGAGCCTGGAAGTGACAAAGACCCACCCCTGTCCCCACTCAGGCCACCTGCTGCTCCGATCACCTGCACTGCTGCCCCCAAGACACTGTGTGTGACCTGATCCAGAGTAAGTGCCTTTCCAAGGAGAACGCTACCACGGACCTCCTCACTAAGCTGCCTGCGCACACAGGTACCAGAGGCAGGGCGCAGACACAGGGGTGGGGCCCCCTTTCCTCCCTTTCAGGCCTGGCCTTAGGATCACTGCAAGGTGGTGTAAGCGGTGCCCTCCATCTTCAACACCTGGTTTCAGCTGTGGAGCCGGCAAAGGGTGGATACCCCTGAGGGTCCCCAGTGCCACTTCTGACCTGTCCTCTCTGCCTCCCTCACAGTGGGGGATGTGAAATGTGACATGGAGGTGAGCTGCCCAGATGGCTATACCTGCTGCCGTCTACAGTCGGGGGCCTGGGGCTGCTGCCCTTTTACCCAGGTACCCAGGGGTGGCGGGTGGGTGGGCTGAGCACAGTGTGGCAGCCAGCTGGGCCCCAGTGCCCACCAGCCCTTCTCCATCTGCCCTAGGCTGTGTGCTGTGAGGACCACATACACTGCTGTCCCGCGGGGTTTACGTGTGACACGCAGAAGGGTACCTGTGAACAGGGGACCCACCAGGTGCCCTGGATGGAGAAGGCCCCAGCTCACCTCAGCCTGCCAGACCCACAAGTCTTGAAGAGAGATGTCCCCTGTGATAATGTCAGCAGCTGTCCCCCCTCCAATACCTGCTGCCAACTCACATCTGGGGAGTGGGGCTGCTGTCCAATCCCAGAGGTACATGGGAGGGGACAGCATCTTGGCCTGGGCAGGTGGACGGCCAAGCTCCTATTGCTTTCTGCCGTCCGCATAGCCCATAGGTGATACCCAGCTCTGTCAGATTCGTCCCCAGCTGGAGGGGCTGTAAGCAGGAGAGGCGGGCTGGAGTAGGTAGGGGCTCGGCACTGCGCCCCACATAGTGGCTACCTAGAATGCCCTTTCCTGCCCACCCCCCAGGCTGTCTGCTGCTCGGACCACCAGCACTGCTGCCCCCAGGGCTACATGTGTGTAGCCGAGGGGCAGTGTCAGCGGGGAAGCGAGATCGTGGCTGGACTGGAGAAGACGCTTGCCCGCCGGGCTTCCTTATCCCACCCCAGAGACATCGGCTGTGACCAGCACACCAGCTGCCCGGTGGGGCAGACCTGCTGCCCGAGCCTGGGTGGGGGCTGGGCCTGCTGCCAGTTGCCCCATGTGAGTGCCTCCCTGCCTGCCCCTGGATAGGGGAGCTAGGCCCGGTGAGGGGACAGGAACATAATGCCATTCTGTGCTCTCTTTCCCGCCAGGCTGTGTGCTGCGAGGATCGCCAGCACTGCTGCCCGGCTGGCTACACCTGCAATGTGAAGGCCCGATCCTGCGAGAAGGAAGTGGTCTCTGCCCAGCCTGCCACCTTCCTGGCCCGTAGCCCTCACGTGGGTGCGAAGGACGTGGAGTGTGGGGAAGGACACTTCTGCCATGATAACCAGACCTGCTGCCGAGACAACCGAGGGGGCTGGGCCTGCTGTCCCTACCGCCAGGTCAGTGCCAACCCCCATCCTGGGGCTGGGTATGGCCAGGGACCAGGTCCCACCTCGTCCAACCCTCTCGCCCCCCTCTGACCATCCAGGGCGTCTGTTGTGCTGATCGGCGCCACTGCTGTCCTGCTGGCTTCCGCTGCGCAGCCAGGGGTACCAAGTGTTTGCGCAGGGAGGCCCCGCGCTGGGACGCCCCTTTGAGGGACCCAGCCTTGAGACAGCTGCTGTGAGGGACAGTACTGAAGACTCTGCAGCCCTCGGGACCCCACTCGGAGGGTGCCCTCTGCTCAGGCCTCCCTAGCACCTCTCCCCAACCAAATTCTCCCTGGCCCCCATTCTGAGCTCCCCATCACCATGGGAGGTGGGGCCTCAATCTAAGGCCTTCCCTGTCAGAAGGGGGTTGTGGCAAAAGCCACATTACAAGCTGCCATCCCCTCCCCGTTTCTGTGGACCCTGTGGCCAGGTGCTTTTCCCTATCCACAGGGGTGTCTGTGTGTGTGTGCGTGTGTGCGTTTCAATAAAGTTTGTACACTTTCTTAACAGTGTCTGATTTGCCGCCCTGCCTGCCCTCCTCAGGGTCCCAGAGCAAGGGTTCACGTCCACTGCCAACACTCCCCTCCCCTACCCCACAGAAAGACATACACAGCCTTAACCTCACCAGTTTTATATTTGCTGCTCACATCGGCTGTATCACATTACCCCCTAGTCCCCAGAGCTGTCCCAGCCACCAGCCCTGTGGCATCGTAGCCCAGAGATGGGCTAGTCAGCAAGCAGCACCCCCTCCCCTCCCAGGGGTCCACAGAAAACGTCCCCTCCCTTCCCAGCCCTCACACTAGCAGCTGAGGCTGGGTCACCCCTCCTGCTTTACCACAATAGAGCTTTCTATGTACAGCCACGTCTACACAGGCACTGCTTCCCCCCAGCCCTCCTCCCCGGCACCTCCCCGTGGGGGGCTGGACACCCCCCTCCTCCCCGGCTTGGAGGCACAGGGTCCCTTGCAAGACACGACCCAGCACCTACCACGGAACAGCTCCAAGGCCCCTGGGCCCCTCTCCGGCCTGGGGCTGGGGGCTACGCGCGAGGGCCCCCGCAGGCCCCCGGGGCGCGCACCCTGGGTGCGGGCCCGCGCGGGAGGGGCGGTGCCAGGCCCTGCGCGGGCGCTACTTGACGTTGAACACCATCAGCGGCCGCTCCTCCCGCCGCTGCCACGGGCTCTTCTTGTCTCCCGCCTCGTCGCCCACCTCCGCCCCCAGCTCGTCCTCCGGGCTGGTGAGCGAGTCGCGCCGCAGCTCGCTGGCGCTGCTGCGGGAGCTGTCCCCGCGGCTGCGGCCCCGCCCCCGGGGTACCGTGGCCGCCCGGCCCTCGGGCGCCGCCACCTCGTCCAGCAGCGGCGTCAGCGAGTTGTCCTCCGGAGAGCAGAGGCCCGTGCGGCTCTCGCTGCTGCTGGGCTCCGTGTCCTCGCTGAGCGCCAGGCGCGGGGGCGCGGGCGGCGGCGGCGGCGCAGCAGGCGGGGCGCGCTCCCGCTCCTCCCTCGGGGGCCGGCGGCGCGCGGGCCGCGCCTCGTGCACATCTACGCCCGAGTCCAGGCTGGCGTCAGTGCTGCGTGCCCCGCCGCCCGCCTGCAGGTCGATGTAAGAGTGGCGCACTTGCGAGTTGGAGCGCCCGTCGAGGGACACGAACCAGGCGCGCGGGTGCGGCTTCACGCCCAGTTCCAGCAGCTTCTTCTCGGTCAGGGCCTGCAGCTCCCCGTTGAGCTGCGCCATGGTGGACTCGTTGAACAGCACAGGGATGGTGACTGAGCCACTGACGGGCGCCGCGCGCCCGGCCCCCCAGCCCTCGCCGCCGCCCCCGCCGCCCTCGCCCCCCGGGCCCGAGTGGCCCTGCATCTGCGGGCGCTGGGGGTCGGGCTGGGGAAAAGCGCGCGCCGGGCCGGGTGCCGTGCCCTCCGGCTGGGCCGGCTCGTCGCCCACGCCGGCGGCGCCCGCCTCGCCGCCGAGGCGCACATAGTGCGCGGGGATCACCAGGGTGGGCATGACGTTGCGGTAGACGTTGTCCTTGAGGTGGTCGATGGAGCCGCAGAAGATGAGCTGCCCCGCCTGGCCCAGCGACGGCGGCCGCGCCAGCTGGTCCACCGACTGCGACAGCAGGAAGTCGGGGGTCTTGCTCTCGGCCGCCCCCTTGTGGCCCAGGTAGTGGTCGAAGGGCGGCGGCGGCGGTGAGGGCGGCTCGTGCAGGAAGGCCGCAGCCCCCGAGGGCCCGCGCCGGTACTCCTCTAGGCCGGGCTCCAGCCCTCCGGGGCCCTCGGCCGAGCGAGCGCCCTTGAGCCCGGCGCTGTCACCCCCGCGGGCACCCGAAGGCTCGGCGGCCGGGCGGCTGGCAGAGCGCGGCTTGGTGCGGAAGAAGTCATCCCGGGAGGAGGCCAAGTCCCGGGAGCTGGAGAAGGCCGAGTGGAGGGGGCCTGGAGGCGGAGCCTCGGGGTCCCCCGACGGGACGGGTTCCAGGGGTCCCCCACAGATGAGGTGGAGCTGGGACATCGAGGTGGCCTGGTCTCGTTTGTTACCGTCAGAGGGCCCCGAGAGCTGCAGCTTGCGGTGCTGTTGCCTCGGCTTCAGGCAGCGCCTCCTGGAAGGGAGGGAGCAGAAGGGGCCTCTCAGGAAAGGGTGAGGGCCAGAGTAGGCCCCGAACCCCCTTAGATTCAAGACAGATGAATATAGTGGAAGAGGTGGGGAGAATGCCTGGGGCGCTCAGGAGAGATGGCGGGGAGCCGCCGTGTCCGTTTGGCGGTCCCCTCAGGGTAAACTCTGCACTCCTCTGCATGTAGGATGTGCTGCGAGAACCAGGGATGAGCATCTAAGCTGTCTGTGGGTGTGTCCGGCCTGGAGTCCTCTGGGAGAGAGAGCTGGGCTGGTAAGGGCAGTGGCAGATCTCTCTGGAGGGGCCGGGCTGCAAGTCCTTAAGCCCTGCCTCCCCTCCCACCTCCCCGCTGTCTTCAGCCACCAGCACCAGCCCTTCAGGTCTTAGCATGTTTACAGGAAGTCTTTTCCTGTCTGCCCCTTGAGGACCAGAAGTGGATTTTATGCATCTTTGGGGCCCCAGGGCCCGGTACAAGTGCAGGCCTCAGTCAGAGGAGAGGAGGGGAGGATGGGGGAAGCCCGGTGCTCACCGACAGTAGTAGATGAGCAGACACAGCAGGATGAGCACCAGCAGGGCCAGGGCCGCCAGGATGGTGAGCAAGAAGATGGTGTGGTAGGTGCCGATGTCCTGGATGCCCGACGTGATGGTGACCAGCCCTGTGCCAGGCGAGGGCTTAGCATTCAGGTGTAGACACCCTTCCTGCCTTTCAGAAGTCTGCTCTCCCAGCTCCCCTCCTCCACGGCCTCTATGCCCACTGCCCCACTACTCTTACCAGCCGTGGGGGAGGCCATGGCGGCCACCCAGTACCCCAGCTGGGGGGAGACAAAGGTCCAGTAGAGCTGCCGGCCTTCCTTCCGGATTACACCAGTGCCATTGCGCACCCACAGCCCTGGGAGAGGCAGGGGTTTTGTCACGCTTGAGTCGCTCCCACTCAAGTCCCACTTTCCTCCCTCAACTCAAGCACCTGCAGCCCCCTGAGGCACTTACCACTCTTGGGGTCAAATCTCCAGGCTGGAATGCTGGTGCCCACGGTGAGGGCACGAGTCTCGGAGGGCACGGGCAGGGACAGGTGAATGGGGCCTGAGAGCGGCACCTCTGTCCCATTACCTGTCAGCAGGTGCACGCTCACAGCAGTGAGGGGCATCAGCTCCAGCCAGGAGCCATTGCCTGAGGGAAGAGGGTACAGGGCTGAGGGCTGATCCTGAGCCTGGGGAGACCCCGTCCGTGCTGGGCACTCAGCCTACCTGAGCTGGAGGCCTCGGTGCCCAGGAAGGCAGGGAAAGCCCGCATTTCCTGCTGGGTGCTGGCAGGTGTGAGTGACGCCCAGAGCTGGCTGTAGGTGGAACTGACAGGCAGGCGGGCAGCCCGGCGCTGGAACTGCACCAAGGGCTGGGAGCGGGCACCTGGAGGGAGAGAGGTGCTGCAGTGGCCTGACCATGGACAGGGATCCCCAGGGACCAGAGCAGAAACCCATTATCTAAGGAAAAGGGGGACATGAGGTCAGGCCACTTCGGAAGGCGGGGGGGGGGGGGTGATGCCTTGGGGAGAAAGCTGGGCAGTCATGGAATGTTAACCTGGAAGGGACATGGACCTGAAATCTCTGTGTGACCCCGAGCAATTTACTTGCATTTGTAGAAAGTTTCCTTATAGAACCTATAACATGTTGCGATCCAGATCCTCAAACAGTATTGTCTACCATGTGGCAGGCACCAGGTTAGACACTGGGGGCCCAAAGATGAACGTCTGCTGTGATGGGAATGTTTTCTAGCTGTGCTGCCCATTATGGTACCCACTGGACACACGTGGCTGTTAAGCATTTGAAATGTGGCTAGTGTGACTGAGGAACTGGATTTTTAATTTTTTAAAATGTAATTATTTTTTACTAGGTGGGTGCAGTGGCTCATGCCTGTAATCCCAGCACTTTGGGAGGCCAAGGTGGGTGGATCACCTGAGGCCGGGAGTTGGAGACCAGCCTGACCAACATGGAGAAACCCCGACTCTACTGAAAATATAAAATTAGCCGGGCATGGTGGTGCATGCCTGTAATCCCAGCTGCTCGTGAGGCTGAGGCAGGAGAATCGCTTGAACCTGGGAGAGGGAGGTTGCGGTGAGCTGAGATTGTGCCATTGCACTCCGGTCTGGGCAACAAGAGCGAAACTCCGTCTCAAAAAAAAAAAAAAAAGGCCAGGCGCGGTGGCTCATGCCTGTAATCCCAGCACTTTGGGAGGCCAAGGCAGGTGGATCACAAGGTCAGGAGTTCAAGACCAGCCTGGCCAAGATGGTGAAACCCCGTCTCTACTAAAACTACAAAAATTAGCCAGGTGTGGTGGCAGGCGCCTGTAATCCCAGCTACTCAGGAGGCTGAGACAGGAGAATCGCTTGAACCCGGGCAGCAGAGGTTGCAGTGAGCCGGGATCATGCCATTGTACCCCAGCCTGGGCAACAGAGTGAGAATCCATCTCAAAAAAAAAA
The DNA here is from genome assembly GCF_006542625.1 of Nomascus leucogenys. Taxonomy (NCBI): domain Eukaryota; kingdom Metazoa; phylum Chordata; class Mammalia; order Primates; family Hylobatidae; genus Nomascus; species Nomascus leucogenys. The sequence continues at coordinate 31,803,409 of NC_044399.1, read as the reverse complement.
TTAATGAATTTTTAATTTAATGTACTTCAATTTAATATGTAGCTAGTGGCTACTGCATTAGACAGTTTAGGTCATGTGTGTGTGTGTTGGGGTGGAGGGGACAGACATATAAACAATTCCAGTACAATATGGTCACAGCTAACATTTATTAATCTTTAAGCTATGCTGGGCACTGTTCTAAGCAGGTTACCTATATTAACCCCTGCAATTAGGAAAATAGCCCCTGAGCTAGGTGTCTTTATTATCAACCTCATTTTAGAGGTGCAGAAATGGAGGCAGGCAGGGGTTCACAATCCTCGAGCCTGAATAGAAGCCCAGGCCATCGGGCTCCAGGCCCATCCTCTGTCATGCCATTCCTCCTGCCTTGCTATCCAAATAGAGGGACACAGACTAGGGGAGTTGTTCTCACTCAGCTCAGGGGAGGCCCTGTGGAGTCTTGGAGGATGTGGAAGACTCAGCCAGGAAAGAAAGAGGGAAAGACATCCAGGAGGCCTGGCATAAGAAAGGCCCAGAGGCGTGGGGCAGAGGGCGGCCCGGGCTCTGGAGGGTGCAGTCAGCTCTGAGATGGCACCTGGGCTTGGTACTAAAAGCAGTAGGCGCCATGCAGAGGCTTCAAGCTAGGGGGCCACAAAGGATCCATTGGTATTTTAGAAACCTGCAGGGGCACTTAGAAGCTTGGGATCAGAGTGACGAAGATGAGCAAACAAGAGCAGCTTGGTGGAGCCGGACGAAGTGGCTCATGCCTGTAATCCCAGCACTTTGAGAGGCCAAGGCGGGTGGATCACCTGAGGTCAGGAGTTGGCCAACATGGCAAAACCGTCTCTACTAAAAATACAAAAATTAGTCCGGCGTGGTGATGGGTGCCTGTAATCCCAGCTACTCAGGAGACTAAGGCAGGAGAATTCCTTGAACCCAGAAAGCAAAGGTTGTAGTGAGCCGAGGTTATGCCACTTCAGCCTGGGCAACAGAGCAAGACTCCATCTCAAAAACAAAACAAAACAACTAGCTCCATGGCAAGGGCTCAAGCTGAGACTACAAACTGGGATGGGGTTCCTCAAACTCCGAAACCCACCATGGCCCTCTAAGCGGAATGGAGCCCCCAAACCCTCACTGTCTTCTACTACCCTCCACCTGATGTCTCCCCCTGGCCTTCCTCTCCAGTGGAGGTGCCTCTGCTTCCTCTTCACTCCTCAGTCGAGGGCTGACCGCTCCATTCAAGCTCTCACCCAGACAGGTCCCCTCGAAGGTTAGGGCCGTCTCAGCACTGAAAGCAGCTGCCCTCCACTCCACTGCCCTGCCTGCTCTGGAACTATTTCAGGGCTTGCAATGATCTGTCTTCCTACTTGTCTGTGAACGTCCAAAGGCAAGGAGCGGGTCTTCTTCCTCACCGTGGTTCCCAGCACCAGCCACAATGCCTGGCACGGCCTAGGAGTTGAAGTAAGTTCTAGCTGAGCGAGACCGAAAGCCTGGGGGTAGACCAGGACAGCTGCAGGCTTGCTCTGGGCCTTGCACTTCCTGTGCACCTGTGCATCCAGCAGGTGCACAACAAATCCGTGTAGACCCATTGAAGATAAAGGTGGCAGGGAAGGTAGGAATAGATGGAGAATAGAAACCACGAGAAGCCCCGATAACTGTAAACATTTATTGAACACCTTCTGTCCTGTGTTTTTTCACTTTTTATGTGATTTCTTACTCCAATTTGATGATGTAGGCACTAACCTTCCACGTCTTACAAATGAGCAAATTATGGCTCAGAGAGGTGAAGTGACTTGCCCAAGGACACCCAGCTAATATAGGACAGTGGAGGTCTCTACACCCAGGTCAGGGGAAGGAAGAAGAGTTGGCATGGGTGAGGGGGAGCCTTACCGGGAGAGCCTAGGAGAATGTGCACCAGGTCCTCATAGAGGATGAGAGTGGCCGGCCGCTCAGGGAGCAGGTAGAGGCTGACAGACGCATACACTGCGGGAGGGATGGCTGGTCAGCTCCAGGAAAGCCCACCCCCTACCCCCCAGCCAGGCACCCCCTCCATCTGAGTCCCAGAGGCTTCACCCTCCCTCAGCCCCCTCTGTGTACCCCAGCCCAGGCAGCAGCTGCTGGAAATCCTCCCCCTCCACCCCCAAGGAGACTATTTTGGGAAGGGGCTGATGGAGGGTCAGCTGCTGTCCCCCCCCTCCACCTGCCCTTGCACTCACAGGGCAGCTTGTCAACACGCCAGGGCACAGAGTTGGTGAGGAAGCCAGGGCGGGCAGCGGTGACCAGCACCCAGGTGCCCAAGCGATAACTGAGGGGCAGGGTGGCCACACCCTCTGAGTCTGTGGTGCCAGCTGCCAGCAGAGTCCGGTTCCCAAATACATCCACTGAGGCCCGGGCCAGGGGCACCAGCTCCCCGCTCACATACACCTGCACCTTGATCAGGATCTCTGTGGGCAAGATGGGGTGAAGGGAGTGAGGACGAGGGAGGGGGAAAGAGAACTGGGGGGAGCCCGAAGATCAGAGGAAGGAGCTGTGTTTGGGAGAGTCTTTGGGGCTGAGGCTAGAGAAGGCATGATTTAAGACCCAGCATTCACAGAGCACTCACTGAAACCTCCTATCAGCCCATGAAGGAGGTGGGACTATTCCCGTATTTCATCGTCTAACACATGCGCTGTGTCACATTTTCACAATTCTAAACTCAGGCTATGCCTATGATTGATAATGCCATCGTTATAACTGGCAGCATTTCTTTCTTTCTTACTGGTACCTGAAATCATGGTGCATCTTATAGTCAGTGGTGTATTGGGTTTGATAATATATGCTCTTAGTCCATTTTACAGATAAGGCAACTGAGGCTTAGAGAGTTTAGGTACTTGGACTACAGCTAAGTGGAGATCTGGGATCCAGACCTGGCAGTCTGCCTCTAGAAGGGACATTCTTAACCTGGGGCCTGGGGAGAGGAGAAGGACAGGAGGGCTGAGAAAGGCTAAGTAAAGCTGGGTCCACAGGCGGAGAGGAGAAGGGTCAAGATTCAGCAGTTTGAAAGGGAGGATGGAGGCTAGGGCAGAGTTCGGGGTCTTGGGAAAAAATTGACAGGGGACACTAGGAAACTGGTCATTCCCATCATTCATCCTTTTCCCAGAATCCTTTGCACAAGCCTGTTTCCCTTCAGATTTAGGGACTCACCCCAACCCCATGCCCAAACAAATTACTCCTGCCTCTTCCCCCTCACATGAACTGCCTGCCCCCTCCCAGCTGGTCAGCTACAGTCAGTCACCATGGCAACGCCCTCATTCCTCCCAGGAGATCAGGCAGGGAGCTGGGGCCCTGGCAAGGGGAAGGAGATCTGAGGGGAGCAACCCAGGCCCAAGAGAACTATTGTGGAGGGGGCTGAGGAGGGAAGCCCAAGTCTTTTGCTTTCCAGGGATGCCTCTGCTCCCAGCCCGGGGAGAGTGTGGCCAGGCCATCAGGCAGGCATCCTGCCCTCAGATGGCGTGATGGGGAGGAATCAAGCCTTGAGTTGTTCCCATGGATTCTCCAGGCAGTCTCTCTGATCCAGGGCACCCCTTCGCATCAGCACAGCCCCTCCCTCAAGAACACACCTCACCCCTACCTTCCTGCTAACAAGGTGTGTCATGCATGTATGGACACCTCAGTGGGGGGCCCAGGAGACAGGTGGGGAGTGGGCTGAGAGCTGGATGCAAATATAGTGGGGGTGGGGTATGGAAGGAAGATTGGAGTCTGGAGCTGAGAGCAGTAGGGCCTGGGGAGGTCAGGGTGCTGTGGAGACTTCGAGGAGAGGGAAGGCCTTAGAGTGGAGCCTGACACTCAGCAGTGACAGGTGTCTTAGCTCAGGCTCCCAACCCGGAGCCAGCGCCACGCCTGCCCTAGGCATCCCATCCAGCTGTTCCCCTGAGCCCACCTCCCCTCCCAGGCCAGAGCCCAACCCTGCAGGGTGAGTGCACACTCCATCCACTCTCACTCTCTGCTCCTCCAGGAAGCTGGCACCCCTCTACTGTTTTTTTTTTTGCACTTTTGATGTGATTTAATTCTTACTTCAATTTGATGATGTAGGCACTATCCTTCCATGTCTTACAAATGAACAAATTATGGCTCAGAGAGGTTAAGTGACATGCCCAAGGGCACCCGGCTAATACGGGAGAGTGGAGGTCTGTACACCCAGGTTGGGGGAAGGAAGAATTGGCTTGGGGTGGGGGGAGAGTAGGGCCTAGGAGGATGTGCACAAGGTCCTCATCCATTCCCCCGCCAACACCCATTAGGAATTCTGAGAAGACAGAAGGGCCTGGCTACTCCCACCTCCATCCCGGGCTTAGGAACAGCTGGATAGAGCAGCTGGGGAGAGGGACTCCGAGTCTGAGATATGGTCATTTGAGGGAATGCCTTGGGTTCAAGAGTCAGAGTTTCAGAAGAGGGAGGGGGCTGAAGAAACAAAACTAGGGTGGGCTGGTAAGGATCTGTGCCAACCTTGAGGATGGGGGAGAAGGGGGCAGGTGCCTAGCAGACTCCCTTCCCCCTTCCCCCTTCCCCTCAACCTGGGCTCCCCGCCAGCTGCCCCAGAGAACCCCCTATCCTGGCTCTATTCCAGCCAATTCCCTGGGCCCCTTCCCCTGAGGTGCAGGGACTTGAGGGGAGGGGCATCCGAAGAAACTAGGGCTTCTTCCTACTAAGCAAAGCTTCATCTCCTCCCCCAGAGAGCTGAGGGAGACCGAGGCAGAGGGCGAACCCTATCCATTCCTCCAAGCCTGACATTCCATATAGTATCCACCTCTCCCGGTTCCAGGCCTGCCTCAATCCAGGAGGAAATCCGACCCCCTCCCTTCATCCGGACCCCACTTCCCTCATCCAGACCCCCCCACCCTGCTTTTCCTGCCAGCTCCTTAGTGTGGGGGGTGAGGAGTGAATACTGCTTCAGGCAGGGATGGGGCCCACAGGCAGGGGAGGGAGAACAGGAGCCGGGAGGTGGGCTCAGGGCTGGAGTGGGCGGAGGCCCCTAAGCGTCCAGACCTGTCTGTGGGGTGTGGAGTCAGGGTCTTGCTCCCCCACCCTTTCCTGCTGCAGGAGCCGGCCCCACCCCCACCTCACACACCCACCTGCTCCTGGTAAGTCGCTGCGAAGGGTCTCCTCCACTGCGAAGGAGATGTGAGATGAGGAGGGGGTGATCTGGGGGCGGGCAGGGGACAGGAGTGCCAGGAGGCTTGCTGAACGGGACCCAGGCACCTGCCCTCCCAGCCGGCACTGCCCACAGCCAGCCAGCTCAGCATGGCTCCGCGACCACAAGCCTGCCATGCTCCCTCAGCTGGGAATCACAATGTACCCCCTTTTCTCAGAGCCCCGCAACTGCCGCTCGTCCTCCGTCATAGGCTCACAAGCATTTATTTGGTGCACCCCAAATTCTAAACCAGAGGGGCTGGCTGGGAACTGTCAGGCTCCAGGGCGAAGAACCCCATTAGAGCAGTCAATCCCGCCCACAGCCTCACCCACTCCCCCTTCTCCCCTCCCCCCTTCAAACCCAGCTCCAGGCTCCCAGCCTCCGGTCCCGGCCTAGGGTGGCAGCCGATGCCGGCGCCCCCACCCAGCCGGGGTCGGGAGCGAGGAACCCGCAGGGGGCTGCAGAGCAGGCGCCCGCCCCAGCCCGCCCCTGGGCGGGTGTCTTCGGTAGACAATGGCTCAGGCAGCAGCGCCTCGCGGACCAGGAGGGAGAAAAACAAATAGGGAGGGGGCGGCGGCGCCGAGCCTGGGGACCCTCGCCCTACCCATTGTGTCTCCCTAAGACCCCCGCCCCGGACGGCCTCCCTCTCCCCGCCTCCACTTTCCCCCAGAAGCGCCGACCCCAGATCGCTTAGCTCCCCCCACCCGAATCCAGGGAACAGAATACTCCTCAATTCACGAACGCCGCGAAGAGGGGGCTGACAGGCGGGAGCCTGATCAGGGGGCGCAGGCCCGCGATCGCGGCCCCTCCCGGCGGAGACTCACCCTGCGGGCTGGGAGGCTCCGGCGGCGACTTGCCGGGAGCCCGGGAGGCGCTGCCGAGCAGCAGCCCCAGCAGCGGCAACAGCCGCGCGAGGACGCTGGGGCCACTCGCCGGCGGCATCGCGGGGCTAGGCCGGGCCCTAGCGGTCCATGGCTCCCGCCTGGTCCCGCTCGCCCGGCCCTGCACAACCCCAGCTCTGCGCCGCGCCTCGCAGCTCCGGCTCCCGCTCCGGCTGCGGCGCCCGCTCAGCGCGATTGTCTCCGCCCGGAGCCGCCGCAAGCGCCCCCTGCAGGCGGCGCGCCACACCGCGAGCCGCCCCCCCCCCCGCCCGGCGCCGCCCCCTCCCGGCCCCGCTCCGCCTGCCGCCCCCCAGTGCTGCCCACCTTCAGCCCACCCCACAGCCCCCCGTTCTGCGCTCCCAGACTCTGGGCTGCAAAGGAGTGTCGGGATTAGGGTCCCATCACCCGGGTTCTTGGGTTTCGAGTGTCCCCAAAATTTGGTGCAAAATTTGTGTGTGTGTAGGTGGGGAGTGGCTATTGCTTACAACACTCTCAAGGGGTACGGTCATGAAAGTCTCAGGAAAGTGTAAGAACTCCTTGCTCGATGGCCCCCTTCTCCCGGCAAAACACCTAGGCAGTGCTGGGGTGATAGCAGGGAAGGCCCGCAGACCCCGCGTCTCTCTTTTTTTTTTTTGAGACAGATTTTTTTTTTTTTTTTCAGAGACAAGTGAACATTTATTTTTGGGCCTTTCTTCCTATTTCAAGTCTTTTTTAAAACAAGGCCCCAGGAATCTCCAAATTCAATTATGTCCCTGGGCTTGGTCGACTGGTGCAGGAGTCTTAGGGAGCCTTGTACAAATGCTAGAGTTACTCGTTTACCAACATTAAACTAAAACACTGGAATTTTTCCTTGGAACTGGACTGTGATGAGAGGTGCTTGCCATGAACATAAGCTACTGTTTCTTCTCCTCCTTCTTCTTCTTCTTCTTCTTTTTTTTTTTTTTTGAGACAGAGTCTTGCTCTGTTGCCCAGGCTGGAGTGAAGTGGCGTGATCTTGGCTCACTGCAACCTCTGCCTCCCAGGTTCAAGTGATTCTCCTGCCTCAGCCTCCTAAGTAGCTGAGACTACAGGTGTGTGCCACCATGCCCAGCTAATTTTTGTATTTTTAGTAGAGACAGCGTTTCACTGTGTTGGCCAGGCTGGTCTCGAACCCCTGATCTCAGGTGATCTACCCGTCTCGGCCTCCCAAAGTGCTGGGATTACAGGCATGAGCTTCTGTCTTTTCTTTGACCCTTCATTTCCAGTTTTTGAAGATAAAGCTGGAAATCCTCTTCTCTGAAGATACTTGATAAAATTTCCCAAAAAAACAAAAACACATGCCTATACTACACATGCTTCCACTTCATTAATAAAAATTTCCTGCAGTTTGGCACCTGGGTCTAGTTCAGCTGGCGGATGAGCTGACTGATGCCTTCACCCCGATAGCCAGGTGTGCCCATCTCCTTGAGGAAGCCCACTCTATTTTTGGTAGCATGACAGGCCACTGAGAGGTGGAAAGGGCGCAAGAACCATGAGATCTCCTGGAAATGCTTCCCTGGGAAGGCAATTTCATGAATGAGGTCTTCCAAGCAAATGACGCCAAACTTCCCCAGGTGCTTCTCAATCACTGTGTTGTCTGTCAGAGGGATGGTCTTATTCTTGACCTTGGCTTGTCCATGTTTCAAAATGAGTTCTTCGACAGACTTCAGATTTGGAAATCCCCAGGTCACATAAGGTTCCACTATAAGCAGCATTTTTAGGTTGTGGGGGGTGACTTTTACAAAGATACCACTAAAAATTTTCTTTAGGCAAAGTCTCACAATGGTTCTCTGCACCAGTAAACTCACGCCATCAATTCTTTCGATGCGTACAACAAAGGAATGTTTATCTGGCAATTCCAAGGCATGATGTTTCACTTCTAGTCGTCTGAGATGCACTTTATCACATTTCTGCCATCAGGAATCATGTAGGAATGATTCCAGTTGCTTAAACCTGAGCCCTTTTCCTTTCCTCTGCTCTTTCTTTGACAAAAGTGCCTGCTTTGCCTGGGTGGCTTTCAGGGCTTTGCTCTTGCTCCGCCATTTTTCTAGTGTTGCAGCTACTGATCATTAAGACAGAGTCTTTTGCTGTGGCCCAGGCTGGAGTGCAATGATGCAATCTCGGCTCACTGCAACCTCTGCCTCCTGAGTTCAAGGGGGGGGGGGGGGGGGGGGGGGGGGGGGAGGCAGGAGTCGAACGTGCTCACTAATACAATTGCCTGGGGCCTGAGTCCAGATTGATGACGATTGCCTTGCTAGCCTCACGCCTCCAGCCTGGGAAGAGCAATGTCAAAAAAAAAAAAAAAAAAAAAAAAAAAAAAAAAAAAAAAAACTTGTCAGCCTCCTGAGTAGCTGGAATTACAGATGCCTGTCACCATGCCCAGCTAATTTTTGTATTTTTAGTAGAGATGGGGTTTCACTGTGTTGGCCAGGCTGGTCTTGAACTTGTGACCTCAGGTGATCCACCTGCCTCAGCCTCCCAAAGTGCTGGGATTACAGGTGTGGGCCACCGTGCCTAGCCCTAAGTCTCTTATTAAGCCATTGGCAAGTTACTCAGCCTTCTGGTCTTCAGTCTTCCTTTAAAATGAGAGTCATCATAATCTCTACCTCATAGGGGTGCTGTAATGACTAAACGAGATGTAATGGCCAAATAATGATGTAAAGAGTCTAGCACAAGCCTCACAGGAGCAGGGGCATAATAAATGCTGTTACTGTTGGCCCAGGGTGAGGTAGGGACTCACCTGTGCCCAGGTAATATGATCCATTGCTGGGCAGTGCTAATGGCTAAGGAGTGTTTCCAGGGCTGGCAGCAGCCTTTCTCTTCCACCAGTTGGTGGTTTTCAGTGGTCTTGTTTCTGGCTTTGTGAATGATAAACTGGGTCTCTCCTTTGTCCTCAGCCATTGAATCCCATATTTGAGGACAGCTATTGGCTTGCCCTAGTCCCAGCCAAGCTCTCTTTCCTTCCAGTTCAATATTTCGGGTTGTCATCATCAATCAGTTTCCGCCTGGCCAAATCCTTAACTGGTATCTCTTCCCTGGTTCTCTTTGGTTTGTCACCTTCTCTTTCTCACTGTGTGGTGGCCAAGAGGGGACTGGATACCTAAGGCAAGGACCCCATTTCCCAGAGAACAGCAACCCTCCTGGTTGGGTCTTCTGATTTAAGCGGACATCATTATAAGCTTGTGGACAGAATGAAAACTGCCAGTGTATTTGTCTCTCTTCTTTCTTTCTCCCTTCCTTCTTCTTTTCTTTTTCCTTTTTTTTTTTTTTTTTTTGAGACAGAGTCTGGCTCTGTGCCCCAGGCTGGAGTGCAGTGGCACCATCTCAGCTCACTGCAAGCTCCGCCTCCCGGGTTCATGCCGTTCTCCTGCCTTAGCCTCCTGAGTAGCTGGGACTACAGGCGCCCGCCACCACGCCCTGCTAATTTTTTTGTATTTTTAGTAGAGACAGGGTTTCACTATGTTGGCCAGGATGGTCTCGAACTCCTGACCTCGTGATCTGCCCACCTCGGCCTCCCAAAGTGCTAGGATTACAGGCTTGAGCCACCGCGCCCGGCCCCTTCTTCTTTTCATTTCTCTCTCTCTCTTTTCTTTTCTCTTCTTTTTTTCTCTTTTCTTTCTTTCTTTTTCTTTCTCTCTCTTTCTTTCTTTCCTTTTTTTTTTTTTTTTTTTTTTTTTTTTTTGATGGAGTCTTGCTCTGTCACCCAGGCTGGAGTGCAGTGGCTGCGATTTCAGCTCACTGCAACCTCTGCCTCCCGGGTTCACCCCTTTCTCCTGCCTCAGCCTGCTGAGCAGCTGGGACTACAGGTACACGCCACCACGCCCGGCTAATTTTTTTATATTTTTAGTAGAGATGGGGTTTCACCGTGTTAGTCAGGACGGTCTCGATCTCCTGACCTTGTGATCCACCTGCCTCGGCCTCCCAAAGGGCTGGGATTACAGGCGTGAGCCACTGCGCCTGGTCTCTCTCTCTTTTCAACAGAAATTTTCATCTCACCAGATTTTCCAGTACTATTCTTATGTAACCAGTTTTTTGGAACCTCAACACAAGACTTAGCACTCATCCCCGGTGAATTTCATCTTGTTGGTTTCCACCCAACTTTACAATCTGTCAAGGCTGCTTTGAATCTGCTTCAGTCACCCATTGTATTGGAGCTGCCTCCCAGCCAGCAGCCATCTGCAGGGTGAAGAGCGGCTTCCTCTACCTCCATTCAAGGGACTCATGACAATGCCAGGCAGCCCAAGGCCAGGATGGAGCTTCATAGAGATCTCCTTCAGCTTTATCAGAATTGTTCAGGTCTAAATCCGAGTCTCTATGATCCAGCTCACATTTATGTCTTGTCTATAAGGACAAATGCCAAATGCCCTGCTGGATCAAGATAAGTTGTCTGGAGCCATCCAATCGCAATGATGGAAGGAGGAGGCAATTTGGCTGGTGTTCAAGGATCACGGCTTAATCTTTTCTTAAATGCGTTCAGTCACCCAAATAGAAACCTGTTCCGAAACTTGCCATGCATGGATGTCAAAATATTCTTTTCAGAATTTACTATTTATACCTTTGGGTAAAATTAAATACCAACAGCTCTTGCTGTTGTATTGTTCATCAATGGCTTCCCCCAACACTTGGCGTCAAGTCCAAAGTCCTCCCCATGGCCACGAAGTGTTCCTGCCCTCATCCCCCATCTCCTGAACCCTCACCCACACCTGCCTCCAGCCACATGGGCCTCCTTGCTTTTTTTGAACGCGCTAAGCCAGCTCCTACCCTAGGGCCTTTTCACTGGCTGCTCTTTCTTTCCAGAACATTTTATCTTCATGTAGCTGCATGGCTCAGTCATTCATCTCCCTGCTTATCTCATCAAAGAGGCCTTCCCTGAGCACCCTACCTAAAATGTTAGTGGCACCCCTCCAAACATCCACTATATTCTTTTTTTTTCTTTTTTGAGACTTAGTGTCACTCTGTTGCCAGGCTGGAGTGCAGTGGCATGATCCTGGCTCACTGCAGCCTCCGCCTCCTGGGTTCAAGTGATTCTCCTGCCTCAGCCTCCTGAGTAGCTGGGATTACAGGTGCCCACCACCGTGCCTAGCTAATGTTTGTATTTTTAGTAGAGATGGTGTTTCTCCATGTTGGCCAGGCTGGTCTCCAACTCCTGACCTGAGGTAATTTGCCCGCCTCAACCTCCCAAATGCTGGGATTACAGGTGTGAGCCACCGCACCTGGCCCACCCACATACAATCTATCACTCTCTCGCCACCTTTATTTTCACTCACAGCACTGACTGCTACTAACCATACATTTATTTATTTGTTTACTTCACTTTTTACCTCTGGAATGTAAGTTCCAGGAGGGCAGGGACGTTGCTTTGTTCACTGCTGCATCCCAGCACTGGAATAGTGCCAGGCATGTGGTAGGTGCTCCATGATTATTTATTTTTATTTTTAATTAAAAAGAATTTTTTTGGGGGGAGGGGGGAGGGAGAGCATTAGGAGATATACCTAATGCTAAATGACGAGTTAATGGGTGCAGCAAAACAACATGGCACATGGATACATATGTAACAAACCTGCACATTGTGCACATGTACCCTGAAACCTAAAGTATAATAATAAAAAAAAAAAAAAGAATTTTTTTAGCCGGGGTCTCAGTCTGTCACCCAGGCTGGAGTGTAGTGGTGAGATCAAGGCTCTCTGCAGCCTTGACCTCCTGGGCTCAAGCAATCCTCCTGCCTCAGCCTCCTGAGTACCTAGGTCTACAGGCACATACCACCACACCTAGCTAGTAATTTTTATTTTTATTTTTATTTTTGAGATGGAGTTTGGCTCTTATTGCCCAGGCTGGAGTGCAATGGCACGATCTTGGCTCACTGCACCCTCTGCCGCCCAGGTTCAAGTGATTCTCCAGCCTCAGCCTCCTGAGTACCTGGGATTACAGGCACCTGCTACCACAGCCAGCTAATTTTTTGTATTTTTAGTAGAGACGGGGTTTCACCATGTTGGCCAGGCTGGTCTTGAACTCCGGACCTCAGGTGATCCGCCCACCTCGGCCTCCCAAAGTGCTGGGATTACAGGCGTGAGCCACCTCTCCCGGACAATTTTAATTTTTTTTAGAGACAGGGTCTTTCTCTGTTGCTCAGGCTGGAGTGCAGTGGCACGATCATAGCTCACTGCAGCCAAAAACGCCTGGGCTCAAGCTATCCTCCTGCCTCAGCCTCCCAAAGTGCTAGGATTACAGGCATAAGCCACCATGCCCGGCCAATAAATATTTATTGAACCCAGGAAGGAACAAATCCCTCAGGACTCCAGGGAAACCTCCCCACCTGTGCCGCTCAGCTCTACTCACCAAAGCTGGAGAGCTGTCTTCCATCCTCATCCTCTTTCCTGGCTGAAGGCCCTTCTTGGTGGGGAGGAAGGGACAGCAGCTGGGTAGCCAGGGAGCGATGCTTGCTCTCTCCTCCCTGGCATGACGCTGCCTTCCTCAGACAACAGCTGAGCCAGCCTCCCTCTGCCCCTTCTCACTCCAAACAGCTTTAAAGTCCTTTTTTGATAGGAAGGCAGGGAGAGCGTGTTATTTTTCCATGCCTCAGGTCATTGTGAAGTTTACCCTTCTGAAATCATAACAAATGTGCTATTTAAAGCTGCCCTGGCTGGGTGAGGTGGCTCACGCCTGTAATCCCAGCACTTTGGGAGGCTGAGGTGGACGGATCACCTGAGGCCATGAGTTCAAGACCAGCCTGGCCAACATGGTGAAATCCCTTCTCTACTAAAAATACGAAAATTAACCAGGTGTGGTGGTGTGCTCCTGCAGTCCCAGCTACTCAGGAGGCAGAGGCAGGAGAATTGCTTGCACCGGTGAGGCGGAGGTTGCAGTGAGCCGAGATCATGCCATTGCACTCCAGCCTGGGCAAGAGTGAGATTCTGTCTCAAAAATAAATAAATAAATAAAGCTGCCCACCAAGGACACAGCCTGCCTTCTCTGATGCTCCCACCTCCTCACCTGCCCTCCCATCCCATCCTGCCCTTAGACATGTTCATCCCCCTCCAGTCCTCCTTGAGGCCCTGCCGCCCTTTCTCCCTTTTTTCTTTTTTTTTGAGACAGAGTTTCACTCTTGTTGTCCAGGCTGGAGTGCAATGACGCAATCTCAGCTCACTGCAACCTCTGCCTCCTGGGTTCAAGCAATTCTCCTGCCTTGGCCTCCTGAGTAGCTGGGATTAGAAGCGTGCACCACCAGGCCCAGCTAATTTCATATTTTCGGTAGAGACGAGGTTTCTCCATGTTGGTAAGGCTGGTCTCGAACTCCCAACCTCAGGTGATCTGCTCACCTTGGCCTCCCACAGTGCTGGGATTACAGGTGTGAGCCACTGCGCTGGGCTGTCCCTCTTTTCTCTTAAACCTACCACCCCAACTCTGTACTTCCTGACACTCCCCAAAGACAGTGATTTGCAAACTTCACCCTGGCAGAGATTCTCTCTGTTCACAGTTCCACCAGCCCTAGGTCCCCGTCCAAAACATTCCTTCGGTCCTCTCTCCTCTGGCCCCAAAAGGAGGCAGCATGCTCAGCATCAGGGCTCAGTCTCTTTATTAGGCAGCAGGAGGGGGTGGCCCAGCTCTGTTGGGAGGGAAACGACACCAAGAGGACCCCATGGAACAGCTCCAACCCAAAGCTTGGAGGCACCTCGTTGGAGAAGGGGTGATGCAGGTAGCACGCCCGACCCTCCTGCTAGAATAGTGTAGGCTGCACCATCACTCCCCCTCTTCATCATCTTCTTCCAGGGGTGGCCGGTTCCGCTTGAAGAAGCCAACCTGGGGGAACACGGGGGCCAAGGTCAGGGTATAGAGATGATTTGTTGTCCCCAGAGCACATGTGAGGAAGTATGCTAGCTACGAGTGCCTCCCCGGACTAGCGCAGAACATGAATCCCATTGTACCCACAAATGGATGCCTTTTGACATTTAGAGATAATGCATGGAACAAATTGTTGGGTTTTTGTTTTTTCTCCCCTGAGTTTTTATTTTTTTCTTTTTTTTAGATGGAGTCTCACTCTGTCACCCAGGCTGTAGCGTAGCGGCTCCATCTTGGCTCAATGCAGCCTCCACCTCCCGGGTTCAAACAATTCTCATGCCTCAGCCTCCCAAGTAGCTGGGTTTACAGGTGCATGCCACCACGCCCAGCTAATTTTTAGTAGAGACGGGGTTTCACTCTGATGGCCGGGCTGGTCTCAAACTCCTGACCTCAGGTGATCTGCCTGTCTCAGCCTCCCAATGTGCTGGGATTACAGGCATAAGCCACTGTGCCCGGCCTCTGAATTTTTCTTTTTTATTTTATTTTTATTGACAGGGTCTTGCTGCGTCACCCAGGCAATCCCTTTACTTCTTAGCCTCCCAAGTAGCTGGGACTACAGGTGTGGACTACCACACCTGACTAATTTTTTTAAAAAAACTTTTTTGTAGAGATGGAGTCTCACTATGCTGTCCCAAACTCCTGGCCTCAAGTGATCCACCGCGCCTGGTCCCCACCTGGAATTTTTCTTTTCTTTTCTTTTGAGACGAAATCTCACCCAGGCTGGAGTGCAGTGGCACAATCTTGGCTCACTGCAACCTTCACCTCCCAGGTTCAAGTGATTCTCCTGCCTCAGCCTCCCGAGTAGCTGGGACTACGGGCACCTGCCACCATGCCCGGGTAATTTTTGTATTCTTAGTAGAGATGGGGTTTCACCATGTTTGTCAGGCTGATCTCGAACTCCTGACCTCATGAACCGCCTGCTTCAGCCTTCCAAAGTGCTGGGATTACCGGTGTGAGCCACCACGCCCAGCCTGGAATTTTTCTTATACTGAAGTTTGTGTCTACATGACTCGATCATATGATGATATGTATTTGATTATTGTGGGTCTAGTGTGTGATTTTCCCTAAAAGCACCATGTCTTCCCTTCAGTGTGCTTGAGACTTCTCCGGGTGCAGAGGAGCGAGTGACCCTCCAGGGCCACATAGGAAGGGAGAAATAGGATCTAGACCAATCCTTGGGCCTCTTGCCTCACTCAAGGGGAAGGGCAGGGCTAGGAGGAAGTGCGTCTTGTCCTCGAGACCAGCCAGGAATTCCTGAAGGCAGGACTTACACCCTCTATACCCTCTATATCCTCTGATTCTTTTTGGTGGCAGGGGTGTCTAAAGGCCTCAGAATTTCAGGTGCTATCCTTTGCAGTGGTATGTACCTGGAAGGGTTCCCAGGAGAATGACATTTTTGTGTTTGTTTTACCTTTTTTGCTCTACTAGAGAAAGACATTCTATTTTTTTCTTTTCTTTTCTTTTCTTTTTTTTTTTTGAGACAGAGGCTTGCTCTGTTGCCCAAGCTGGAGTGCAGTGGCATGATCTCGGCTCACTGCAACCTCCGCCTCCTGGGTTCATGCAATTCTACTGCCTCAGCCTCCCGAGTAGCTGAGATTACAGGCATGTGTCGCCACGCCCAGCTAATTTTGGTATTTTTAGTAGAGATGGGGTTTCACCATGTTGGCCAGGCTGGTCTCGAACTCTTGACCTCAAGGTGGTGATCTACCTGCCTTGGCCTCCGAAAGTGCTGGGATTACAGGTGTGAGCCACCCCACTGGGCAGAGAATGGCATTCTAATAGTGGAGACATAGACCCCTGGTCCCTGGATTACCCACTTGGGTGGGCCACCATCTCTCCTTGACACCCTGTGGCAGGGCAGGGTGAAGCCTGTGCCCCGATGGGGACTCCACCGTCCTTCACACCTCACCTTCCACATGGCCAGGACCAGGATGGTGAGCAGCAGCAGGCCACCCAGCACACCCACCAGCACCCACCAGATTGGAATGGCCCTCTCCTCCAAGGCCCGGAGCAGCTGTGTCCGCACCTGGGGGCAAACCCACATGTCTCCTCAGTCACGTTGACACCTGCCTTTCACAAAGACTCAAACCTCAGGCTGGTGACCTCCAGCCATGCCACCCACCCGTACCACCCCTCAGACTTTTCTGGCTGGGCACTGACTGGGGGACAGTGGGTCCTGCAGGACTGGTCTGCTCCATCCCAGCACACTCACCTGAGCTTCCCCTCGGGGCAGGCTGAGCTGGGGCACCGCATAGGGGAGGGAGGACACGTTGAACCATGCATGCGACTGCAGCACAAACTGATCCAGTGGCCTCTGGGCAGGTTGGGGTTGAAAGCCGTTTACACCCACAAGAGGCCTATTGGTTGCAGGAGTCCAGGTCCCACACTCCCGGCGGGGAAGACCTGCCTCTGGCCTAATCCCACTGCAATCCCCCAGAGTAAACCTTGCCTTCCCTCTCTTCCTGCCCTCCCACACCCAACCCCGCCCCTCCCAGAGCAAAGTGGTCCCCGCCCAGAAGGCCCGGCCCCGCCCCCCCACGGCCCACCCCACCTGGTAGAGGCTGGGCAGCCACAGGAAGGCCAACACCGTGACCATGGCCCGCTGCCCGCGCGCCATCTCCTGCAGGTCACACTGCACCACAGTACAGGGCGCCGAGTCGCAGCTCTGAGGGGAGGCGTCGTCAGTCCCCAGCCCGTCCCGGCCCATCACCCCATCATCCCCCACCCCTTTACCCCCAGGACCCAACGCAGAGGGGTCCGAGGGTTCAGGAAGCGGTGGCCTTCCCATCAGGAAGGGCCTCGGATCCAAGCTTCGGATGCTGTCTCTCCACGGGCTTGCTCACATAGTCCCAGAGATGCAGGGAGGGTCATCCCCCAGCGCGCAATGCCCAGGTCTATGATAACCTTGCTTTGGCATTGTTTTATGCTCCTTAACGTACTGGGAAGCTTTTAAAAGGTGCAGGTGTCTTTCAGCTCACCCCAGACACAAGCCAGCATGCTCCTCCATGTTCACTTGAAGTGCTCCCTGGGACCAAGCGTGGCCCACAGAGGCCCACAGCACACCCGGACCCCTCTCCCTCCTCCCATCCCCTCTGCCCCTGGGCTCCCGGGGGAGGCCCGGCCAGAGACTAGAGAGCCTGCTCACTACGAGAACTGGATCCTGAAGCCTCGAGGGCTGCTCGGGCTCTGGCAGGAAGATCTGTCTGCGATCCCGCTTGTGATGGGCCCGGTGAATGGGAGAGGGGCTGGGGGTGGGCAGCCCCCAGTCCACCTGGGGGGGCAAAGGAGTGGTCAGGCCCAGGTCTCCCCCGAACCCCAGCCCATAGAGGTGCCCTAGTTGTTGGTCTGGGGCTGCCTTCACAGCTCTTTCTTCCACCTGGCTCTCACCTTGAGGGGGTTGACAGGAGGCTGTGGGAAGCACTGAAGGCCCCCCTGGGGCTGTATATCCAGGATGTAGAGCAGGTCGGAGGGCTGGGACTGCCCGGGGAGGTGGATGCTGAGGTGAAGGCCATTCACAGTCCCAGGGCCATTGTTGTGGAGCTGAAGGGGTGGTGGTGGCAGGGTGCGGGGAGCTTAGCGCCTCACCCGGAGTTCTGAGGACTCGCTCACCCCAGCCAGGGATGAGAGGCTTCCCCCTACCTCATAGGTGTGCTCCACTTTGGGTCCCCAGCTGTCCAAGCTGTTCTGCTCCCTCTCACCTTCTTCTGCCGCCACCACCAGGGAGGCTGGAAAGGAGTTCCTGCAGGTGCCCAAGACCCCCAGAGAGAGTGTGATGCCCTGATTGGCCTGTGGGGTTTCCCCAGTGCCCCCTGGACTTTAGAGCCCTGAATGCCATCTCCCTTCTCCACCCCTGGCCTCTCACCCTCGCAGCTCCACTTGGGCCTCCGCCCGGACCGGCACGTCCAGCAGCACAATCTTGCTGTTTGGATTCTGGCTGTTCTTGCTAGAGGGGAGGGGATGGGGAGAAACAGGGCCAGGAACACCAGCCCAGTGACTCTCTGGGGGTAAGGCCAGAATTTTAGAGTTCAGAGAGAGCTAATTATACAAACAGCATGCCGCACTGAAGTTAGACCTGGGAAAGAACTTCCTCTAGGGCTCCAAGACTCAGACATAAGTCTCTGAGGAAGAAAGGGAACCAGACTTCTTCAAAGATCTTTTTTTTTTATTTTCTTTTGAGATGGAGTCTTGCTCTGTCGCCCAGGCTGGAAGGCTGGAGTGCAGTGGCCCAGTCTTGGCTCACTGCAACCTCCACCTCCCAGGTTCAGTTCAAGCTATTCTCCTGTCTCAGCCTCCCAAGTACCTGGGATTGTAGGTGCTCACCACCATGCCCAGCTAATTTCTATATTTTTAATAGAGATGGGGTTTCACCATGTTGGCCAGGCTGGTCTCCAACTCCTGACCTCCAGTGATCCTCCTGCCTTGGCCTCGCAAAGTGCTGGGATTACAGGTGTGAGCCACCGCTCCTGGCCTCAAAGGACCCTTCTGTATGGAAGGGACCTGAGGGGCTCTGCACGGGGGTCAGACAGGGGAAGGGTGGTGGGTAGGCACGCTCGCCAGATCAGTACCTCCGTATCTGCAGCTGGAAGGACACAGACTCCCCAGCCTCTTCCAGATTCCCCACGCTCACCAACATCGTGATTCCTATCTGGGATATGAGGAGGGCCAAGGTCACTGCCCAAATGCCCCACTTAAGACAGCCCTGCCCTGAATGTGGCCTCCAGTCTTCACCCTCCAAGATCACCATTATTCTTTCTTTTTCCTTTTTTTTTTTTTTTCCAAGACGGAGTCTCGCTCTGTCACCCAGGCTGGAGTGCAGTGGCGTGATCTCAGCTCACTGCAATCTCCACCTCTCAGGTTTAAGTGATTTTTCTGCCTCAACCTCCCAAGTAGCTAGGACTATAGGCGTGCGCCACCATGCCCGGGTAATTTTTATATTTTTAGTAGAGACGGGTTTTGCTATGTTGGCCAGGCTGGTCTTGAACTTCTGACCTCATGATCCACCCGTCTCGGCCTCCCAGAGTGCTAGGATTACAGGTGTGAGCCATCGCACCAGGCCACCATTATTATTTCTATTTTACCTGGAAGTCCACTGGGTAAAGGGGCTCAGAGAGGGAAAGTCACTCACCCAAGGACATGTGGCAAGGGAGTGTGAGACCCAAGATTCTGGCCCAGAACTATGTGGCTCTAAAACCTCACCCCTAAAATCTGGTTGTTCACAAGCCCCTGGTGGAGACCCGGCACCACAACCCAGCAGCCTCACCTGGGTGTTCTTCTTCATGGGGTTGCCCAGCTCACACAGCACCACCCTGGTGGTCTCATTCTCCTTCTTCTGATTACAGATGAGTCTCTCAAAGCCCTTCAGGAAGGCAATTCCAAGACAGAAATTACAGAGCATCATATATATATATTTAAGCTCCCTTGGAAGGTCTGGAAAGAGTTGTGTGCCAAGGTAGGGAGGGGGGGTTTCTTGGGGTGGGGTCTCAAGGGACTGTCACATGCTAGTGTGTGTATTGCTGTAGCACTATTACTTTTTAGGCATTTTCATTTTGGAAATAAAAAACACAAAACATTAGAGTATGACCCCGTTATTATAAACTACATTAACAACATAAAAAATAAATATATACTTATGTGAGTGCGAGTCAATATTGAAAAAAAGACTGGAAGGAAATCCACCAAATGTTAACAGAGGTTCCTGTTAACATTTGGTTCCTAAACCTTTTTTGTTTTTCTGGTTTTTGTAATAGAGTTTTGGAATTCTGTGCCATTAGCAAGTATTCCTCTTCCAAATTAAAAATAAAAATAAAAAATTACATCTTTGACAGCAAAGCAGAAGAGAAGAGGGACTCTCGGGGAGGGAGATGAGAGAGCCAAGGCTCCAGCACCTCCCAGGTCCCGGGTACTCTTCCCAGGGTGGGGGCCGTACCTCAACGTTGCTTAGGGCCCACATGTAGTGGGCGCCCTGGGGCAGGTGCACTGCCAGCTCTGCTTCATAGGCCCCCTCGCCCTCGTTGGCTGTGTCCATCTGCAGCTCCAGGACATTATCTGCCCCAACTAGGAGCGGGGAGCCCGTCCTGTGGGGAAAGAGGAGTGAAGCCAGGGAGCCTGGGTCCGGGCCCAGGATGTGGGAAAAGAGGGGACTCAGGTGGGGAGCGGGTATGATAGGCAGAAAGGGCCAGGGTTGGGCAGAGTGGGAGGCCTCCTCACACGCTGGCAGTGAGCTGAAGCTGGGGCACACACACGTCATCTTCCCCGCAGTCCAGGACGATTCGTGTCTAGAGGGGCACATTGGGGTGTGTGGGTAAGCTGGGGATGTGTGAGGTTTGGGGATTACATCAGGGTTAGGAAAACAGTGGGCTTGGGGTTCACATAGGGGCTTAGGGAGTAAGAAGATCTGAGGACAAAAAGGAGTTTGGGGATGGTATCGGGGCTCTGGGGTTTATTTGGAGGTTTGGGACAATGTCAGGGTTTGTCAATTTACATCAGAGCTTAGGGGATACTGGGATTTTTAGGTTTTTATTTTATTTTATTTTATTTTATTTTTGGAGATGGAGTCTCGCTCTGTCGCCCAGGCTGGAGTGCAGTGGCACGATCTTGGCTCACTGCAAGCTCCGCCTCCCAGGTTCATGCCATTCTTCTGCCTCAGCCTCCCGAGTAGCTGGGACTACAGGTACCCGCCACCACACCCAGCTATTTTTTTTTTTTTTTGTATTTTTAGTAGACGGGGGTCTCACTGTGTTAGCCAGGATGGTCTTGAACTCCTGACCTCAGGTGATCCACCTGCCTCGGCTTCCCAAAGTGCTGGGATTACAGGCGTGAGCCACTGCGCCTGGCTTTTTTTTTTTTTTTTTTGAGACAGAGTCTTGCTCTGTCACCCAGGCTGGAGTGCTGCAGCACAATCTCGGCCCACTGCAACCTCTGCCTCCTGGGTTCAAGTGGTTCTCCTGCCTCAGCCTCCCGAGTAGTTGGAATTACAGGTGTGTGTCACCATGCCTGGCTAATTTTTTTTGTATTTTTAGTAGAGATGGGGTTTCACCATGTGGGCCAGGTTGGTCTCTAACTCCTGACCTCAGGCAATCCACCTGCCTCGGTCTCCCAAAGTGCTGGGATTACAGGTGTGAGCCACCACGACTGGCTGGATTTTGAGGTTTTCATTAGGGTTTGGAATGACATCAAGGTTTTGGGGTTCACATTGCGACTTGGCACTAACCCTAATCCTGACTTGCTGTCAGGGGTCCTGCACCTCCCTGGCCTGTCCCCGCCTGTCCCTACCTGCTCCTGCACATGGGTGTCTCCATGCAGCACGACAGCAGGGGCCATTCCAGCCTCCGTGGGCGGTAGGGACACATTGAGGCTGAGCACAATGGGGCTCAGCTTGTCCCGGAAGTCTGCCTCATCCTAGGATGGGGGCAAGAGTCAGGCCATCTTACTACCATACACATCCCACCTTCTCCTGGCCAGTAGGCACCGTGTCCTGACCACCCCCGGACTCACAGCACCCAGCTCAGTGCCCCAGGGCTAGAAGAACAAGTCCAGTGGGTAAGTTCTACTCTCCCAGCTCTGCCAGTCCCCTGCCTGGGCGTACTCGAAGGAAGGCCATGGTGGTGTGGCAGATGGGGCTGTGCTTTCCGCCCAGATCCAGGTTCAGGGTGGTGCCTGCCTGTTGAGAGCCCAGCAGCAGCACCCGCCGGCCCTGGCGGGGCTTCTGCCGGTCCAGCTGCAGCTCGGCATTTAGGGCTGGCAGGGCAAGCAGAAGAGTCAGGACCTCCCTGGCCAGCCTCCGGGGGAGTCCAAGCCCGCCTCCCTCCTGCCCCCTTCATGCCACTCACATAGCTTCTGAGGAATGTTGTGCCCAGTGGCTCCAACACACATCTGGATGTTGAAGCTGCAAAGACATAAGTGGGGCTCAGGGGTTGGGGCCTTTCTGAGGTCCCAGATTCTTCAAGGCCCATGCCCTCTGCCTCCTCACCAGCTCACGGGTGTCTTGGTCTGGGGTAGGACACAGCTCTTCACAGCAGGATTCAGTGAATCTTGCACCAGTAGCTGGACAGAGGCCTTCACCACTGGCTGAGCTCTGATGGGATGGGGTGATGGGGTAGGCTTGCCATTGTGGCTCCTCCTGGCCTGGTCTCCTCTGATGGCATGGGACCTTCCCCATCCTGCCCCTGGAGCCAGTGCTCACCTGTACACAGCCACCTGGTTGGCCCCGTAAGCTCCCACGAGCAGGTCTACAGACATCAAGGAATAGGTCAGAATTGGCCATTAGAGAGGGCATGGTATCCTCATCTCATCTTCCCAGGGGTTCCCCACACCACCACCCCCACTGGAGGTTTCACCCAGCCCCTCTGGCAGTCCAACAGTGGGACACCAGGCCAGGCATGAGCCCCTGGCCATGTCTCTTGGCACTTCCAGCGAATGTCCAAGGGCCTTTCTTGGGCATTTCTAGCTGGAGGCAGTCCAGGGCACCTGGGTATCCGTTGTCATCGATGTCTACGGCACCTCGAAGGGAGAAGCCAAAGGCAGAGCCTGTGGGGAAGGGGCTGTCCAGGACCTGGGAGGGACGTGAGCTCAGCCCCTCACTCTGACCCAGGAACACCAGCACTTGGCCCCCGCCACTGGGACCCCCGTAGGGGGCAGCCACTGCAACGTCTGGAAGGAGTAACAGAAAGGAAGTGGCTGATTGTTATTCAGCCTCCCTAGATGACTGTAAAACTTTCCTGAGCTTCTCTGGGCACATCCCAGAAGACCAGGAAAGGGGTGCAAAGTGTGGGTGAAGGAGGCACTGCCCTACCCTCCAGGAGTTAACAATCAGGTGGGAGAGGGACCTGCCAAGTAGGATTGTTATAAAAACCGTGACAACTCTCACTGTCTATTGAGGAAAATATATCCTGAAAATTAAGCATCATTATTCCCTTTTTAAAATTTTTTTTTTTTTTTTTGAGATGGAGTCTCTCTCTGTTGTCCTGGCTGGAGTGCAGTGGTGCGATCTCGGCTCACTGCAACCTCTGCCTCCCCCGTTAAAGTGATTCTCCTGCCTCAGCCTCTCCAGTAGCTGGGATTACAGGTGCGCACCACCATGCCCGGCTAATTTTTGTATTTTCAGTAGAGACGGGGTTTCACCACATTGGCCAGGCTGGCCTCGAACTCCTGACCTCAAGTGATCTGCCCACCTTGGGCTCCCAAAGTGCTGGGATTACAGGTGTGAGCCACCATGCCCAAGCCCCTTTTAAATTTTTTTTTATTTTTAAGACAGAGTCTTGCACTGTCATTCAGGCTGAAGTGCAGTGCTGCGACCATGGCTTACTGCAGCCTCAACCTTCTGGACTAAAGCAATCCTCCCACCTCAGCTTCCCAAGCAGTTGAGACGACAGCCACCATGCCCAGCTAATTTCTAAAAATTTTTATAGAGACGCGATCTCCCTATGTTGCCCAGGCTGGTGTCAAACTCCTAGGTTCCAGTGATGCTCCTGCCTCGGCCTCCCAAAGTGCTGAGATTCCAGGTGTGAGCCACCGTGCCTGGACATCTAGCATCTATTTCTAATCTTCTCCATTTCATCAAACTCCCAGCCCCCCAACACTTCCTTCAGCAGGTGACATAATCTCTTACTTCAGGAAGAGAGGCAGCCCACTGTTATGCTATAATCCCACACCGACTTTCTTTTCCCTTTCCCCATTTGACCCTGGAAGAGGCTTCCTTCCTTTATCCTGACATTGGGCCAGTCACCCTCCCACCCCCTGAGGCATCACAGGGACTCTCTGCTGGCTCATCTCCCCATTTCCCCACAACATCATTTTCAACCTACTACATGTTCTTCCACATTGAAGTAATCTTCCCTTGACCCTCATCTCTTTTCCGTGATCACCTTTTCTCTTTTTCCTCTCATAGTCAAACATGTTCTTTTTTTTTCTTTCTATTCCTCAAATTCCTTTTTACCACAAACCTGTTGAAAGAGCTGTCTACATTAGCTGCATCCAATTTTTCACCTCCATTCATACCTTACCCCATTGCATTCTGGCTTCTGACCCTACCTTGGCCTGAATCAATTTATGTCACTGTCACCAATAACCTCCCCTTTTTTTCTTTCTTTCTTCCTTTCTTTTTTTTTTTTTTATTTTGTTGAGATGGAGTCTTGCTCTGTCGCCCAGGCTGGAGTGCAGTAGTGGCGCGATCTCAGCTTAGTGCAACCTCCACTTCCCGGGTTCAAGAGATTCTCCTGCCTCAATTTCCCAAGTAGCTGGGATTACAGGCATGAGCCACTAAATATCTGTGAAGTCACTGCCATCTCTAACTCCACCGCCAAAATCCACATCCAGGTGGTCATTGTCTCTTGCCTGGATTAAGGCAAACACATCCTAATTAGTCTTCAACTCTCCCATCTGCTCTCCACTTAGCGCCCCATGTGTCTAAGCCACATACTTATATGCTTAAAACCCATCCTGGTTCTGGCTGCCCTCAGGCCAACTCCATGCTTTTTGAGTGGCTGTTAACCCCTCTGCAGCAAGTAGGGCTCCTCTCTTCCCTCACCATTGTAGCCATCCCTGTTGAGGTCGCCCAGGGGTGCGATGGCAGAGCCGAATCGCCCATAGAGCTGTGTGCCAGTCAGCAGGAGGCTGGGGGCACCCAGCGCGTGGGGGCCTCGCGGCTGCAGGAACAAATACACACGCCCCACTTCGGCCAGTTTTCGGTCTGCCCGGCTCTCCATATACAGTGGAGCGCCCACCAGCAGATCATGCCTCCTGTGGGCCAGATGAGTGGTTACATGGGACTGGACCAGGGGTATGGTGGGGCTAGGGCTAAATCTCCCCGACCCTTGCTCTCCTGTTCCCCCAGTGGACACGTGAGACTAGGGGCTAGGAAAGGGAGACAGAGGGCAGCTCTGGTAATTTGGGACCCAACTGGGTAGGGGTGGGGCATGTCCCTCCTCACCCATCCCCGTTGACATCAGTGACAGCCACTGAATGCCCAAAATACGACGCCATCTGCAAGATGAGGAGCACCATCATTCACGCTGCTGGACCAGCATCCTCTCTAAGAAATGGGCCCTCACCTCCCGTGAAATATTCTGAAGTCTCAGTTCCCCCTCCACCCAGCCACTCCCACTCGGACCTGGCCCCCACCTGCTCTCCGCGCAGCCGGTGCAGCCTCTGGTAGTAGGAGTCCAAAATTTCCACCTGCACGGACAGCGCAGCCGAGAGCATCATTCTTGTCCCCAAAGCAGCCTCCCACTCCAGGTGAGAAAGCGTGGTTTGGTGGAGGCGGGGCGGGGGTGGGGGGCGCTCAGGAGTTGTCAGCCTGAGGACTGGGATAAGGGGCTTCGGGATGCCCAGTGGTGGGGGCACTTACCGCTCCCAGGGTCCCGCTCCGAGTGGGGGCACCGACGACATACTCTGGCGATAGGGAGAGCCAGGCTCAGGGAATGAGAGCCTTAGAACCTACCCACTTCCCGCTCCCCGTTCTGCACCCAGGGAAAATTTGTGTGCAGGAAGATTTCCCTACACAGGGAAGATTTCAGGAAGGCGCTCCTCCCCAGGCTGGGCTCCCCAACTCCCGCCCTAAGTGGATTTCTTGCCTGTAGTGTTGAGATCCCCGTCGAACTCGCCCACGGCCACCGAGTACCCTGAGGACACGGGTGCAAATTAGTCTTTTCCAGGGGAGGAAGCAGAGAGGGGATTGAGGGCAAAGAAGGAGGAGATTAAGGCCACTCAGCCCCAGCCCTGCATGGTGCAGATGGAAAACGGAGGCCTTCGAGGGACCAAGCCCTGCCCCAGGCTGCACTACGAGTCCACAGTGGAAGGGTGCGGTGGGCGCATGGGAGGTGGGCGGTCTGCGGGGAAGCCGCAGGAGCGGAGGGCGGGAGCGACTTAGGCGGTGGGCTGGCCGGCAGGGGTGGGCATGGAGGCTCCCGCAGGGGCAGGACCTGACCGTCTGCGGTGGGCGGTGACCCTTGGAAGTCTGGAAGGCCGGTGTTACCCCAGTAGCCGTCGAAGTACTCTGGGGTGCTGGAGTCAAAGGAGAGGCTCTGGGAGGGCACGTGCCACAAAAGGATGCCTGGGCGGTAACTCGAGAAAATATCCGCAATTGGAGCCTGGGCCAGGAGACCTAGGGCGGGAGGGACAACGGGTGTGGGGCCCAAATACCGGGGGTCTCCTTGGGCCGCGAGAAGGGAGGGAGGTGTACGGATGGGCACGTACCTAAGAAATAATAGCCGCCAGGAGCCCCAAGCACCAGCTCTCCGGCCTGGAAGAGAAGCCCTGAGGGTGAGAGGGGGCCCTGTTTGGGAGCCGCCCCCACTCCGCTTTTGCTCCCTACTTGCCTGAGTGACCACGGAGCTGAAGCCCGCTTCACAGTAACGCTTGTCCAAGCCTGCAGGAGACAGGGAGGAGGGGTCAGCGCAGGGGTGAAGGGAGGCGCGCGCGAGCCCGGAGGAGGGCTGGGGGGATCCTACACGGGCGGGCCTGGAGTCGGCGGGGCCCTGGGGCGAGGCCAGATCCAAAGCGAGGGCTGCGGCGCTGGGGGCGGGATCCGATGGGGGGCGGGGCTAAGCCGTCGCGAGTGGGCGGGGCCAGGTCGTAGCGGGCGCTTACCAAAATTATTTTCCTTGTAAATGCGGCTCAGGGTGTTCCCGCGACAGGGGGAGTACTCGGCGCGGCGGCCGCTCTCCGGCTGAGCCAAAAAGCAGCTGCCTACGGGCGTCTTCTCAGCCTCCTCAGTCTTTTCTAGGACGTTCCAGTGCTGCCAGGGGGCGCAGGCCTGGAGAAAGGCCACAGGAGTGGGGACGGGCGCGAGACTTGGGCTCCTCCTGGCCCCACGTGTCCCTGCCCCCGACTGTTCCTTGTGCCCTGTACGGCGGGGCCCACCACAATGATGTCGCTCCAGCTGACGACCGACGCCCCCAGTCCTTGACGGGCCTTGAAGGTTTGTAAAGTTTGGGAACCTACATTTCGGGTCTCATCACCTGGAAGGCACAAGAAGGGGTGGGGCGCTGAAGCCCGGCAGTCCACGTCCCTCTGGCCCCACCCTTGCTCTCCTTGCCTGGGACTCACGGAGGTCAAAGAGCAGCGAGGGGCACTGGCCGCCCTCGGCCCTCCAGGGGCACAGGAACACTCCGCCCGTCTCCTCCTGGCTGGGGCCCAGGGTCCGCGGGGCGCCCACCACGATGGCCACTCTGCATAGGAAAGCTGGGTGAGCGCCGCGCAGGTTCCAGCCTATCCCAGGCCCTGGCGCCGGCGCTGGGAGCACTGCCCGGAAGGCGATGTGGCATGGGGGCACTGGACCATCTTTCCTCAGTGACACCTCACAGACCACCGTGATGTACTTCTTCATCTTATGGACAGTGAAACCGACTCTCAGCGAGAGCAATCACGTGGCTAAAGTAACCCAGTGAGTTGAGAGTAGAGCTGGGACTATAACCATTTGGTTTGATTTGAACACCAGGGGTTTGAGATCTTTGCTGAAAAAGACCTA
The DNA here is from genome assembly GCF_006542625.1 of Nomascus leucogenys. Classification (NCBI taxonomy): domain Eukaryota; kingdom Metazoa; phylum Chordata; class Mammalia; order Primates; family Hylobatidae; genus Nomascus; species Nomascus leucogenys. The sequence continues at coordinate 31,776,066 of NC_044399.1, read as the reverse complement.
AACTCTGTACAACATCTCCATCCTTCCACCTACAACAAGAACCAGGGGTTCACATGCTCCCTAGAACGCCTGTCTAGACTGTTACCAGATCCCCTCTTGAGAGCTGGTTTTAATGAGGGAAGGTAGAAGGTACCTCTAAAGTGGGGCTGGAGTGTGTGTGCTGATAGAGATGAGGACCCTAGCAGATCTAGGTTTAAATCACAATTCTGCCATATGTGAAATAGGAATACCAATTTCATAACCAATAACTGGTTTTCACAACCAGTCAATGCTGTCAGGAGTAAATGTAATAAATATGAGTAACGGTTAGCATGGTCCCAGCCAAATACATAACAAACGCTCTTGAAACAATGCTATAATTTTAAAAATAATTTTGTTGTTTTGTTTTGAGACAGGGTCTCATTCTGTTGCCCAGCTGGAGTGCGGCAGCGCGATCACAGCTCACTGTAGCCTTGATCTCCAGGGCTCAAGCAATCCTCTCCCCTCAGCCACCCGAGTAGCTGGGACTGCAGGTGTGCAACACCATGCCTGGCTAATTAAAAAAAATTTTTTTATAGGCTGGGCATGGTGGCTCACACCTGTAATCCCAGCACTTTGGGAGGCCAAGGGATTACAGGCGTGAGCCTGTGTCTGGCCCATAATATTTTTTTAGCCTGCAGGATGTTTAAGTAGTGCCATTGGGATCACTACTTATAGGAGGGGAAATAAGCAGGAGTGGGCACAGGAAGGAGTTGAGCTGATTCAGGCCCAATGACAGCATTCGCCAACACCCCACGAGCTCTGGAACTAGAATGACCCTTCAAAATTGTCAGAGTTGGCCAGGCGTGGTGGCTCACACCTGCAATCCCAGTACTTTGGGAGGCCGAGGCGGGCTGATCACCTGAGGTCAGGAGTTCAAGACAAGCCTGGCCAACATAGTGAAACCCCGTCTCTACTAAAAATACAAAAATTAGCTGGGCATGGTGGCAGGTGCCTGTAATCCCAGCTACTCGGGAGGCTGAGACAGGAGAATCATTTGAACCCAGGAGGCGGAGGTTGCAGTGAGCCGAGATCACCCCATTGCACTCCAGCCTGGGCAATGAGAGCGAAACTCCATCTCAAAAAAAAAGGCTGGGCATGGTGACTCACACCTGTAATCCCAGCACTTTGGGAGGCCAAGGCGGGCGGATCACCTGAGGTTGGGAGTTCGAGACCACCCTGACCAACATGGAGAAACCTCGTCTCTACTAAAAATATAAAATTAGCGGGGTGTGGTGGCACATGCCTGTAATCCCAGCTACTCGGGAGGCTGTGGCAGGAGAATCGCTTGAACCCAGGAGGCGGAAGTTGCGGTGAGCCGGAGATTGTGCTATTGCACTCCAGCCTGGGCAACAAGAGTGAAATCCCATCTCAAAAAAAAAAAAAAAGAAGAAAAAAAGAATTGTCAGAGTTGATGAAAGAGGGCTGGACCCTTATCAAATGCCTCCCCCACACCTGCCTCCACTCTCCCCACTCACCCACTTCTCATTGATCAGACACTGGATGTGGGCCACCTTGGGAGGGGACTTGGAGTGAACTGGCTCTCTTCAGCAGAGGAAATCCCCTAAGTGGCTGACACTTGAAGGCTATCTGCCATTGCCACCCATTGCCACTCCCTGAAGCTGGTGGGCACAGTGTCTCTCATGATAAGTAGCTCAGGGTACATGCTATGAAGAGGAGGAGCCAAGACTCTAATCATGGCACTCTTGATTCTGAAACCTGATCAATACTAATCATTAATGACCTATTGCTTCTTTTCAAATATTTATAATGTTGATGGAGATGAGGGAAATGGAATAGAAATGCAAGGTGGGGGAGGGTAGACAACTTTAGTTCTGCAAATCAATTTAGGACATGTGCTTCTCTCCACATTTTTTTTTTTTTTTTTGAGACAGAGTTTTGCTCTTGTTGCCCAGGCTGGAGTGCAATGGCGTGATCTCAGCTCACCACAACCTCTGCCTCTCAGGTTCAAACGATTCTCCTGCCTCAGCCTCCCGAGTAGCTGGGATTACAGGCATGCGGCACCACACCTGGCTAATTTTTTTTTTTTTTTTTTTTTTGAGATGGAGTCTCACTCTGTCACCCAGGCTGGAGTGCAGTGGCACGATCTCAGCTCACTGTAACCTCCACCTCCACCTCTCCTACCTCAGCCTCCAACCTCCACCTCTCCTACCTCAGCCTCCCAAGTAGCTGGGACTACAGGAGTGTGCCACCATGCTCAGCTAATTTTTGTATTTTATTTTTATTTTATTTTTAATTAATTAATTAATTTTTATTTTTATTTTTTTTGAGACGGAGTCTGGCTTTGTTGCCCAGGCTGGAGTGCAGTCGTGCAATCTCGGCTCACTGCAAGCTCCGCCTCCCAGGTTCACGCCATTCTCCTGCCTCAGCCTCTTCGAGTAGCTGGGACTACAGGCGCCCGCCACCACGCCCGGCTAATTTTTTGTATTTTTAGTAGAGACAGGGTTTCACCATGGTCTCGATCTCCTGACCTCGTGATCCACCCGCCTCGGCCTCCCAAAATGCTGGGATTAAAGCGTGAGCCACCGCGCCCGGCCCTAATTTTTGTATTTTTAATAGAGACAGGGTTTCACCATGTTGGCCAGGCTGGTCTGGAACTCCTGACCTCGTGATCTGCCCACCTCTGCCTCCCAAAGTGCTGGGATTACAGGCGTGAGCCACCGCGCCCGGCATCCTCTCTGCATTTCAAGGTGTTGAGGGTGGAGTGGTTCATACAACTGACCCTTGGGGAAAAAATAAAACATCAACTCTTGTCTTCCCTTCGTTCTTGCTGTAGTTTCAGTGCCCATCACCCCACCTGTGCCCTGCCCTTATACCTTCACCTGGGCCAGTCCCCCGGACCCCAACATTCTTGACAAGAAATCAACCTGAATAAGCCCCACAATTCACCTTGCTCAACTGCTGTCACAAATGGGAAACTCGAAGCCCCCAGAAGCAGTGATGGGGAGGGGTCCTGCTCTCTCCCAATACCCAAACTTCCCTTACGGCTCACCTCCCATGGCTGTCCTTGTGGAAGTCCAGTGAAAATCCAAAGTGGCTGCCATTGGGGCCTGCATAGAAGGTGAGCTGCACTGGGTCCAGGTTCAAGGCCCAGGCTGGAGGGGCAGCACAAGGTCCCAAGAGCCGCAGCACCCACTCCAGAAGCCAGAGAGCTTGCAGTGGACACAAGGCTCTGGCCATCTTCCTTCTTCCACAACCTCCCAGGCAGGAATGGGCCAGCTCCTCCTCCTTCCCTTCAGATTCCTCCACAGGAAGTCTTTTCTTATCAAACTGGAACCCCAAGTAACTTGCTGAGCAATGGGGCAGAGCAAAGGGCTATAGCCCCTGGACTCATGGTGGCTAGAATTACCAGGAAGTGGGTGAGGCCACCCCGAGGGTGGATGCTCATGGCTGAAAGCCATGACTCCTCCCCTTTCCTGAGAATAGTTTATTACCATGTCCTATTGGTTCTGCCTATCAATGATGTCTCTTGAATCTTTACCCCATCTCTACTACCACTGTGCTAGTCCAAGCCACCATCACTTTCTGCTTGGGATAGCATGATTGTGAACTGGTCCATACCTGTCTACTCTAGCCTACAGTTCTAATCTCCTCCCTTCCCCCATCTGGCTGTACAGCTGTGGTGCTTTGTGACTTGGCCAGAGGTCGGGGAAGGAGAAGGAAGCTGCTGCCCCCTGATAAAACCTGAGGCTGCTGTATCTTTTTGGATACGGCATTTACCCACTTCCTCCTTCTACGACCTTGGGCGGCCTCAAGCAGCCATATTGGCGCAGCAGCTTCCTCACTCCTCCTCCGTCTTGAGCCAAGCTTTAGTGTGGCCACAGCAGTGCAGTCAGTGCTGGGAACAGGGTGGTGAATGGACCTTGGTCTAGGTGGCAAGGAGATTGGGGATAAAGTGGAGTTATTCCAGGGAATTTTGACTCACAGTTTCTGAGATTATGCATTAGCTGTTCAGTTGAAGGTAGGCCCTCAATCCTTTTTGGGTGATGGAGCTCTTTAACCATTAAGACTTCATTCTGGTGGAGGTCTTTGCCTAGGGGAGCCTTCCCTGACTCCTCAGGCTGGCCGCGTGGGCTAACACACATAGGCACAGCATTGGGCACACTGTTTACTCTTGGTCCGTTCACAGGATTGTGTAAATGAGTCCCTTGGGAGCAAGGCTCCTTGCTACAGCCCTAGAGACTATCCAAGAGTCCAATGTGTAGTACGTGTGTTGCTGAAAGACTGGATGGAAACACACACTAAGGATGGAAGATGCAAACATAGGGTGACAAAGTGAAGGGATGAGTTTTGAGCAGAAAGGCAAAGTCATTTTCTCTCGGGAAGTGGAAGAGGAGGAGTGCTGAGTCTTACTGGCACTCATGCCTTCCCAAAAAAGCAGGTTCTCAGGAAGGAGATTTAAGAGGTCTGCTAGGGGTAACCATAGCCACATTTTCCTTTTGATTTCTATTTTCTGACCAAACTTAACCATTGCCGTATCCTGCTCAACCACCCTGTGCCATTTTGAAGTCCCCTCATAATTTACTACCTCAGCATAGAGCTAAGAATCTTATCGTTTATAGGACAGGAAGCTAAAAGCCTGAACTTTGGTCTGGGCCTTCTTCATTGCTGAGTTCCCAGTGTCAAGTACATGGGAGGCATGTAATTAATGTATTTGCTTGAACGAATACTTAACCCAGTCCTCTACTTACCTTCCATCCTCCCACTGTCCTCAGGTGAGTGATTGCTGTATTACTGGTGTATTCTGTGAGGCCAAATATTAACTCACATTTCACTCAAGTTTTCAATAAGCATTTACTCTGGCCGGGCGCGGTGGCTCAAGCCTGTAATCCCAGCACTTTGGGAGGCCGAGGCGGGCAGATCACGAGGTCAGGAGATCGAGACCATCCTGGCTAACACGGTGAAACCCCGTCTCTACTAAAAATACAAAAAATTAGCCGGGCATGGTGGCGGGCGCCTGTAGTCCCAGCTACTCGGGAGGCTGAGGCAGGAGAATGGCGTGAACCGGGGAGCCGGAGCTTGCAGTGAGCCGAGATCGCGCCACTGCACTCCAGCCTGGGCGCGACAGAGCGAGACTCTGTCTCAAAAAAAAAAAAAAAAAAAATATATATATATATATAAGCATTTACTCTGTTCAAGGCACTGTGTTGATAAAGGATACAAAGATAACCATTAGGCCAGGTACAGTGGCTCATGCCTGTAATCCCAGCACTTTGGGAGGCTGAGGCAGGAGGATGGCTTGAGCTCAGGTATTTGAGACCAGCCTAGGCGATACAGTGAGACCTTGTCTCTATTTTAAAATTATAAAAAATAAAATATTTTTAAAACTCCAAAGATAGCCATCAAGGAGCCTTAACAAACAGCCCAGAAAGAGTTAAGACATGAACACACATAACTGCAGCAGAGAGACAGTAAAGCATGCCTTGAAAAATACACAGATTATCAAAGTCATGTATCATTGTTACTCATAACAACCCTAGGAAATAAGTACTATTATGCCCATTTTATAAACACAAAACTGTGGCACAAGAGTTTTAGGTAAATTGCCCACGTTTACACAGCCAATGGACGGCAAAACTAAGATTCAAACATGGGTCGCACTTCAACTCATGTTCAAGTTGCCTTTTGTCAGAGAATGAAAAGGTTTTTAGGCATAGAGAATACATGACAGCAGCAAAGGAACACAGAGGTGGGGAAGGACAAGTAGTTGACTCAGCATAGCAGAATGCTTAAAGGGTTGGACTGAGGCGCAAGGGGGTAAAGGAAATCTTGGGGATTCAAATCACTGGAGGTCCTTGAATGCCATATTAAGGAATCTGAACTTTAATCCATGGGGGATGGAAAATCATAAAGATTTTAGCTGGGCGCGGTGGTTCATGCCTGTAATCCCAACACTTTGGGAGGCCGAGGTGAGTGGACCACAAGATCAGGAGTTCGAGACCAGCCTGGCCAACCTAGTGAAACCCCGTCTCTACTAAAAATACAAAAATTAGCTGGGCGTGGTGGTGCGTGTCTGTAATCCCAGCTACTTGGGAGGCTGAGGCAAAAGAATTGCTTGAATCTGTGAGGCGGAGGTGGCAGTGAGCTAAGATCATGACACTGCACTCCAGCCTGGGCGACAGAGTGAGACTCCATCAAAAAAAAAAAAAGAAAGAAAGAAAAGAAAAGGAAGAAAAGAAAAAGAAAATTATAAAGATTTTTTAGGCCAGGTGTGGTGGCTCATGCCTGTAAACCCCAGCACTTTGGGAGGCCAAGATGAGGACTGCTTGAAGCCAGGTGTTTGGGACCAGACTGGGCAACACAGTGAGACCCTGTCTCTACAAAAAAATTAAAATTAGCCAGGCATGGTAGTGCACACCTGTAGTTCCAGCTACTGAGGAGGCTGAGGCAGGAGAATCACTTGAGTCCAGGAGTTTTAGGTTACAGTGCACTATGATTTTGCCACTCCAGTCCAGCCTGGGCAAGAGTAAGACTATGCCTTAAAAACGATTTTTTTTTTGGCTGGGCATGGTGGCTCACACCTGTAATCCCAACACTTTGGGAGGCCAAGGTGGGCAGATCGCTTGATCAAGGCCAGGAGTTTGAGACCAGCCTGGCCAACATGGCGAAACCCTGTCTCTACTAAAAATACAAAAATTAGCCGGGTGTGGTGGTGCACACCTATAATCTCAGCTGCTTGGGAGGCTGAGGAAGGAGAATTGCTTGAACCTGGGAGACGGAAGTTGCGGTCAGCCAAGATCGTGCCATCACACTCCAGCCTGGGCAACAAGAGCAAAATTCCATCTCAAAAAAACCAAAAAACCAAAAACCAAAAACCAAAAAACACATTTTTGTATTTTTTTTGGCTCAATTCTGATGCACAATCCTCAGTAAATGGTATTTTACTTGGCTCATATTCTTTATATTTTTGAGACAGGGTCTTGCTCTGTCACCCAGGCTGTAGTGCAGTGACCTGATCACGGCTCACTACAGACTTGACCCCTGGGCTCAAGCAATCCTCCCACATCAGCTTCATGAATAGCTGGGACCACAGGCTTGTGCCACCATGCCCAGCTAACTTTTAACTTGTTTTGTAGAGATGGGGTCTTGCTATGTTACCCAGGTTGGCCTCGAATTTCTGAGCTCAAGAGATCCTCCCGCCTTGGCCTCCCAAAGTACTGAGATTATAGGCACGAGACACTGCGCCTGGCCACTTTGCTCATATTCTTGAACATATAATCAAAATGTTTACTATGTATTCAGTGTGAGATACGCTGGGGGCTGCGGGGTGGGGGATAAAAGAATCACTCCCTGTTCTCTCAGAGATTACAATTTTACTGGGAAGCAATGAATACAAAATGAGTTGCATTCAGATTCTGAAAAGCCAGTAAGCTTACACAGAACAGGGAATTAGGTCCTAGTCAGGAAGGCCACCCAGGAAAATGCTGCAATAATTGAGATATGAGTTGGTAGAAGTGAGTGAAGCTGTCTTTGGCAAATAAGAATGGAAATGGCTGACGAGGCTTGAATTAGTCATCAAGGGTTTGAAGAGGGAGTACTTTCATGTTTCAGGCCAAGGTGGCTGAGGCCTTATCAGAACAAGGCAATTAACTGCACATACCTTCACATAACACTCTATACAGTCCAGTCTGCCTCTGACTTGTCACCTCCCCTGCTCTCAGAAAATCACTTTTGTTTTTGAGACGGCATCTCACTCTGTCACCCAGGCTGGAATGCAGTGGCGTGATCTTGGCTCACTGGAAGCTCTGCCTCCCGGGTTCAAGCGATTCTCCTGTCTCAGCTTCCAGAGTAACTGGGATTACAGGTGCGCGCCACCATGCCTGGCTAATTTTTGTATTTTTAGTAAAGACGGGGTTTCACCATGTTAGTCAGGCTGGTCTCGATCTCCTGACCTCGTGATTCGCCTACCTCGGCCTCAGGGCTGGGATTACAGGCTTGAGCCACCGTGCCCCGCCTTTTTTTTTTTTTTTCTGAGACAGAGTCTCACTCTGTCACTCAGGCTGGAGTGCAGTGGCATGATCTCGGCTCACTGCAACCTCCACTTCCCACGTTCAAGCGATTCTCCTACCTCAGCCTCTTGAGTAGCTGCAATTACAGGCATACACCACCATGCCTGGCCAATTTTTTTTTTTTTTTTAATTTTTAGTAGAGATGGGGTTTCACCATGTTGGCCAGGCTGATCTCAAACTCCTGACCTCAAGTGATCCACCTGCCTTGGCCTTCGAAAGTGCTGGGATTAGATATGAGCCACCACACCTGGCCTCATTTTTCATTTTCTAACGTGTGTGTGTGTGTGTGTGAGAGAGACAGGGTCTCACTCTGTTGCCCAGGCTAGAGTGCAGTGGTGTGATCTTGGCTCACTGCAACCTCCCGGTTCAAGCGATTCTCCTGCCTCAGCCTCTCAAGTAACTGGGATTACAGGCATGTGCCACTACGCCTGGGTAATTTTTGTAGGTCTAACATCATTTCTTTCTAGGTAAGGATCTTTGCTATTTTAGGAATATAGGCAGATCTGAGTACTCAACGCCAGGTTCAAGTTGAACAGCTCCTCTTTAACCAAAGGGAGAACACAGATATATCAAACAAAGTAGGAAAGAAATGTATCAAAAGACAGTAGGAAACAAAGCCTTTCCTTCTTGAAAGGCTGAGGTTGGGAGGGAAAGCTAATTTATCACTACAACTCTATGGTAGCTTTCCACGCTAAATTTTCCCTGCCTCTTTTGTGATTTTTTGATATGGAAGAGTGGGGTTTTTATCTTCTCTGTAACAATCAGGCCATATTTCCTTATACCAAGTAGAGGTGCTCAAACATTGTAGTGGTATTAAAGGGCTGAGGAGAGTAACTGAAGACTGGCATACAGAACTCCACCTGGAGGACAAAAGTCTGGCAGATGATTCTTGTCATCTCAGTGCCCTTAAAGTAGTCCAAAATCCTAAAATTCAAAGCCAGAAATTCCACACCCATTTAGTAAGCCCCTATATATACACCATATATTCTACTACACACAGATTATATATCTAAAATGGAAGGAAATCTTTCCTCTTGTGGGAAAGAGGAAGTGGAAAGGAGGTGTACATTCCAATACATCTACCTACAACTGAGAGAAATTAACTATTATTACCACCTCCCACACCATCATCTTTCCTCTCTGAGTAGCCCGAGCTTTCAGAAGCACAACTGCAAACATCTCAAACTGGTTCACAGGACTCTCTCTATTCCTTGGTCATGTCAAACAAGATGTTATTTATAACCCACACCTCCAACCCTACCTAACTTTGAGTGGATGGGGCAACAATTACGACAGACTCTGCTAAGTTTCCACAAATCATTGGTTTATTAGAAAGTTCCTTTCCCTCATTTTACAGCATATATATCTCTATCATATGTGATAAAGTTAAATACAATCTGTTATGCTTGTAAGTAAGGTTTATTTTTATTTTTTTAGTTTTAAAATCACTATTCTGGAAGTTAAAGAAAATGCCCCTAGGAAGGCAGAGGCAGCCAGAGTATGGCTCAATCTACAAGCTAATGGGAAGCAGCACGAAAATGTTAATACTGTATTATTTATTTACATGGGCTGAAAGCAAAGAAAAATGAGTCCCTTCACTTACACAGATGATTTCGTTTATCCAGTGCTAGTTATCCAAGAAGTGATGCTTCTGAATCAGATGAGGAGTACTGAACAGGTAGGAGGGTGGGAAGTCAGTCAAGAGTTGTGTTTGCCTGCCACTTTCTTTTCATAAACTTAAAACTTTTCTCTTTTGGGAATTTGAGAAGGCAGGAACACAGAGCCTTGGCCCAGGTAAGTATGGTTTTTCTTGTCAAGTGACCAACCAACCAATTCTAGCCACAAGAATAGTTAGGAAAATGCCAAAGTGGGAACTGTTAACCTCATCAAAGGAGATGGGACCTGCAATACAAGCACCTTTGGGTCAGTGTGTTAATTAGGGCTGAGAGCCTGGGTGAAAGGCAAGAAGAGGGGCAAAAGAGGCTGAGGTGGTAATTCCTCTTGTCAGTGTCATGGGAGAAAAGAAATAAGGAACGCTTACTGTCTAAACTGAGCTGGGCAGAGGGCATGGAAACTATGAAGCAAAAGAATTTGAAGTATCTGTAAATGTGCTCACCTCCCAACAAAAGGAAGAAGACTGTCCCAACTCATCCTCCAGCCTACTTCTACTTCAGTTTCTACCAACCCAAAAGGCACATTAAAAAAAAAAAAATTGTCAGAGGGGGCTAAGTATTAGGAAGGCAAATGGACTGACTGCCTGGAACAAGGTACCCAGGGACACCCAGGAATCCCCCCAGACAATCACCAAATCTCACTGCTTCCAGACAATAAAGCTGTTGAGTCCCCTCCTTCTCCTCTGTGGGGTCCACCTGTTTCTCTGTGTACAGCAAAAGTACATGAGGGAGACTATTAAAGATGAGCATCCCTCAGAAGCCCCCAGCTGACTGCTGCCCATTAGCTCAAAAATCTCAATACTGGGGGCACTACATACTGCAAATTACTTAACATTTTGTCCCAGCAAAAAATGTTTTAACATTTTATAGTTAATAACTTCAAAAAATACATAAGCTTGGTAAAATATACATGCTTAGTCAGTTTTGCATCTAGCAGAAAACAAGTATTTTATTTGTTTTCATTGTATAACCTTTAAAGTTTCTTAATTCAACTAGGGCAAACATATTTACACAAAGCCACCAGAACGAGGATCACTTAAAGAGCTGGATGTAAAAAATATTATTGCAGTATACTACAAATATGGAACCTTTTTTATATGAGCTACAAAAAGCAGCATTTACGTTTATAGAGTTCAGTGCAATTTTTTACATTAAAAAATCCTATAAATTAAGAAGGAAACATCAACACAACAGAAGAAAATATACCCTTCACTTCAGACACATGAGCTCCTCTCTGGGAAAGCACACGGGCAACTCTATGTTCCACACAGCTTTTATTCATGATAGGATCTTCTTTTCTGGGATATGGAGATGCCTCTTCTGGGATGAGGGATACCAAGATAACAGTGCCAAATGTGTGGCTCCGTTGATGTGTGAACTGGATGGAATTGCAGCCTGAGTTATATCAGGTTCCAGGTGAGACTCTTTCCACCTCAGTTGGGATAACATAACGTCACCAAGGATGGTCAAAGATACTACCCCAAAGTGGTGGCACTTCCACCACTAGAACAGCTTGGCCTTCCCTGTGGCACTGAGAAGGCAAGACCAGATGGACCCACAGCAAGTGCTCTGGTGATAACCCACTGGCCAGAGGGGAGGAAAATGTTTTAAAATTTATAGAAGGGGAGAGCAGAGGAAAAAAGCAGGAGGAGGAGGGGATTATCTAAACTTGACAGTTTGGAGATGTTGCTGCAGAGGGGTGGGTAGCACTTACTGGTGTTCCCTAGCTTAGAAACACAGAAGAGGGAGGGACAAATTGAGAGGAGGACAGGAAAAAGAAATCCCTGATAGTAAACTGAAAGCAAACTTCAAATCTAAACCCACCCCTGCAAGCCAAAACTCAATTCTTTGGCTGTCAGACACTGCCCATCCCAGCTTCTACTCGCTGGTATTAATGGCTCAACACCCCCAAGAGAACATTTATGGGTCTTCTCCCCTGGCCCTACCTAGGATCCCATTCCCCAACTCATGTGCCATGGCTAGGGGGATGTTGCAGGTCCTGACCTGAGAAGATGGGGTGAAGTAGTGGGTGAAGGTGGAGTGCAGTGGCAGCTGCTGCAGCAGGCCGTGGAGCAAGTAGGGTGGGGTAGAGGGCAGCATGTGGGACAGGGTGAAAGGTGAAGGGCCCAGGATGGATGGCTGAGGCGGGAATGATGTGGATGGGATGGCTAGCGAGAAAGGTGGCAGGGTGGCCAGGGATGATTGAGTGAGTGAGGTGGGACAAAGAAATGGGGGTCAGATGGGGCTGGGGAATATGATGCACCTGGGCAAGTGGTTGGGGATGGGGATGAGGGTGAATGCCGATGGCGGCAGCAGCTGCGGCAGCATGATGTTGTAGGATGGCATGCTGAACAGTTGTGATGGAGGTGGCAGAGGCTGTAGCTGGCTGCTGAATGTGGATGGGTTGCAGGGCTGGTGTGGCTGGGGCCAGGGCAGCTGAGGCTGGAAAGGCCTTTACTTGCTTGGCCAGAAGCTGCTGCTGGATGTGTTGCTGAGCAGCCTGCTGGAGCTTGCTGTACTTCTCCATCTCCTCAGGGGTGAAGGTGATGGGCTGGCTTTCCAGGGGGGCCAGTGAAGCATCCTCAGCCCCATCTGTTGACTCAATACTAGGATCCCCACTGGGAGGCGCATAACTGGGGAAATGCTCAAGGTCTGGTGCTATAGGCAGCAAGCTGGACTCCACAGGGCCTGGCTGACTGCTGCTATCCAGGGACTCCAGGGTGTCCCCATCACTGGGGTCAGGGAGGTAGTTATGGGAGATGGTTGGGTCCCCAGGGTAGCAGTCAGAGTGTGCTGGGGTGCCTAGTGGAGCCACAGGGTGATCAGCAGTAACTTCTTCAGACTTTGACTCTTCTGGGGGTGGGTCTAATAAGGGGCCAGTTGTTTCCTCTGAAGGGAACTGATGCCCAAATAGGGCATCACTACTCCCTGGGGGCCCCTCTTCTGTCTCTGACTGTTCTTGCTCTTCCCCCCTTTCCAAGCCAGACTCTTCACACTTCCTATTGGGCTTTCGGGTAGCTGGGAGCTTCCCTATCAGTGGAAGGACAGGCTTATTGCCAAGAGATGGGGGGAGCTTGGGCCCAAAGTAACCTTGTGGGGGGTCCTTGAGCTTGGGCCCAGCTTTATTAGGGGTGGCCTGCACCTCCTCACTCACACTAGGTTTCCTCTCCACTTTCCTTGACTGGATCTTCTCCAGTAGCAGTTTGGCAGTGACAGAGTTCTTGTCCTCAGGACTGCAGTCACTTTCTGACCCTCTTCCCGTGCCAATGTTGCTGTTCTGGGAAGGTGGACCTGTTGTTTTACTGTCATCTCCTCTGCCATCATCTTTCTTCCCAGGACCTTCTCCCCGGCCTGATCGGAAATAGTGGGGGGACTGGGAGCGGTAGATCTTAGAACGAATGAAGTCCCGACGCCCAGAATGCCTCTCCTCAGGGCTCTCGTGACCCCATGATCCCTTCCTGGAGCCTGATCTCTGGGAAGGGCTCCTGGTGCTGCGGCTGCGGTCCCGGCTATAGCTCCGGCTCCGTTGCCAGCTGTGGGCTGTGGTGCTACGGCTTCTCCGCTTGCTTCGACTACGACTACAACTGCTGCTGCGGCTGCGGCCCCGGGATCTTGAGCGCTCTCTGGTATGACTCCGAGATCGGCTTCGGGACTGGCTGCAACTGAGGCTATAGTCATCATCAGAAGATGAATATTTGTGCCGTTTTGATCGGTGTTTGGAGCTGGCATAGTCTGAGTCATCTGAGTCATGGGAGCGCTTGGAGTGCCTTCGTGATCTGTCACTGTAGTCACTGTAGCTATCATCAGAGTAACTGCGCTGTCTACTATAGCAGCTCTGGTCTGAAGAGGCATCTGAGCTACTTGAATAAGAACGGCGGGAGGAACGATGTGAGGAATGGCGCCGGCCAGACCTTGAGTGGCTGCGGGAATGCTCACTGCCTGAATCTTCCTCTTCTTCTTCCTCACTGTACTGGGATGGAGACTTCTGGTGCAGCCGGTGTGAGGAAGCATCATCACTATCCTCATCTCCACTACTGGGTTGGCTCCGATGGCTAGACCGGCTGCTCCGTTTGGTGCCTGCTCTTCTCTGGCAGGATGAAGGTGGAAGGTCACCTTTGTGTTTCCTCCCACCATGGTCTTGGGAGCTGCTACCACCCCCACCTTCATCCTTTTTGCCACTGCTCCCCTCTTCAGCTGGGAGGGATCTCCGCTGGGAGTCATCTTGAGCTCGCCGCCGCCTTCTTGGCGGTGCAGGACTGCCACTCCCAGGGGGTTCTGGTTTGGGTCCTCGTTCAGAATCTGCTGGAGCTGATGACTTATTCTTCTTTCGTTTTCGTTTCTTGCGCTTCTTAGATTTCTCCCCCGACTCTGCCTTAGAGCTTTTCTCTTCTGTGTCAGCCTTGTGTTTACGTTTGTGTTTGTTGGATTTTTTGTGCTTCTTTTTCTTTTTGTGCCGGTGGGACTTCCCAGATCGTTCTTTCTTGCTGGGAAGGCTTCTCCCTGTGTCTTCTGTTTCAGACCCATGGCTACCCCCAGGCTCCTGCTTGTTCAGGCTGCTACAGGCCGACCCTGAAGCAGGTGCGTCCATTCTGCCTCCTGAGGAACGTACTATTTTCTCTCCACCCACTTCCTTCTTTTTATTTGGCTCACCAGGATCTAGGCCTTGGAGATGGTCCTTTGAGGAGCTTCCTATATCCTTTGGTTTTTCTGTTCCTTTAGTTCTGGCATCTTTGTTCCTTGAAAGTTTAAAGTCAAAATATAAAGGGTTACAACTGTATGAAATGGAGGGTTCTGCCTTGGTGAAAATTAATAGTTCTGACGGCCACTGGAGGGCAGTGCTTTCATCTTTGCTCAAAACTGGGAAGAAGGGACCAGTAGGATGTTTGGGTCCTTCTTGGCTTTCTTTCCCTGCTGGGGTGGCCACAGAGGTTTCTTTAGAAGAGTTGGACTCACCCATTTGGGTCTCTGAAACCTTCTGACTATGACTCTCTAAACTCTGATCACTTACATCCCCTCCTAAGGCCTTCTTTGCCTCAGCTTTGCTTCCTGGTTCTGAGGGCTCGGTCATGCTGGTTTCCTTCGGCTGCTCAGAAACTTCACTAACTGTCTTTTCTGCTCCTTGGCTTGCTGCCGCCTTGATGCAGCTTTTAGGCTTGGGAGAACTGCCTTTTTTACTCTCTGGGGCATTCTTTGGGTGTGTAGTATTATCACCTTCCATTTGTTCACTGGCTCTCATAAAAAGTAGGAAGGGAAAATTAGGTTTTACTTTGCAGTGTGCTGGGGGGATGTAATGGTAATACTCGGGCTCTGTAGCCCCAGCCCCTTCTTCTCGTTTCATCCTTTTTAATTTGGATAATGTTGAGGCAAGGGACCCTCCATCCGGAGAGTCTTCATCCTCTTTTTTACCATCAAGATTACTGCTCCCATCAGAGTCTCCTATCTTCTGCAGTCCTTGGTCAGAACCCTTCTCATCGGGTTTTGTTCCATCTTCAGAGGTCCCTTCCTCTGCGTGGTCCTTGAAAACTGATGCTATTGATTCGAGTTTGACAGGAGCCTTCTTGGCAAAAGAAAATGACACTCCCAATTTTTGCAGTGGGGTCCCCAGATTATTCTTAATGCCAAAGCTGATGCCTTGGGAGGCTAACCCAGGAGCCTGGGCCAGTCCAGTGGTATTAGTGATTTGTACTGCAGTGAAAGGGCCTCCTTTATCTATGGAGAATTCAGATCCCAGGCCACAAGAAGCAGTGGCACCTGTGCCACTATTTGTAGCTGATTCATCTTTATCATCTTCTCCACCTTCTTCATCTACAGCCACTGTGGTTGGTTTGAACATGGGACCACTTCCAGGTGCACTACATGATGATTTAGAAAAATAAAAAACAAAAAGCAGGTTTAAGAGTACATTTCATAAACCTTATAAAATACTAATCTCTTATATCCTATCATTCATTATAGGTAGGTCTCAAAGACAGTGAGTGGTGGTCATATTCCCTAGCCCTATACTAACAAATGCAACTTTCTCAGAGGAGGTTAGGCAAAGACTCATTCCGTTAACCTACCAAATTCCCAGGGCCAGCCAGTTATTACATAATTTTTCCTTAAGCTGTCTAAAGTACAAAAAGCTGGGTGTGGTGGCTCATGCCTGTAATCCCAGCACTTTGAGAGGCCAAGGTGGACAGACTGCTTGAGGTCAGAAGTTCATAAACAGCCCGGACAACACGGTGAAACCCTGTCTCTACTAAAAATACAAAAATTAGCCAGGCATGGTGGCACACACCTGTAATCCCAGCTACTTGGGAGGCTGAGGCAGGAGAATCGCTCTAACCTGGGAGATGGAGGTTGCAGTGAGCTGAGATCACGCCACTGCACTCCAGTCTGGGTGACAGAGCGAGACTCCCTCTCAAAAAAATTAAAAAAAAAAAAAAAAATAAATAAATAAATAAAGTAGAGGCCGGGCGCAGTGGCTCACGCCTGTAATCCCAGCACTTTGGGAGGTGGAGGCGAGCAGATCACGAGGTCAGGGGTTCAAGACCAGCCTGACCAACATGGTGAAACCTGGTCTCTACTAAAAATACAAAAACTAGCCGGCCTTGGTGGCGGGCGTCTGTAATCCCAGCTACTCAGGAGGCTGAGGCAGCAAAATTGCTTGAACCTGGGAGGCAGAGGTTGCAGTGAGCTGAGATCGCAGCACCACTGCACTCCAGCCTGGGCGACACAGCAAGACTCTGTCTCAAAAAAAAAAAAAAAAAACCAAAAAAAAAAAAAGTAAGACTTATGTCACGACTGAAATAGCCCATCATTACTATGTTTCTGATCTCATTTCTTATTTTATAATTTTGTCCATCAGTATGTTATCTAATGTATGGCTGTACATGTATTCACATAGGTTTTATTTCATTCAACTAAAGAAAAACTCTTGCTGGGCAAGGGTGGCTCACTTCTGTAATCTCAGTGATTCAGGAGGCTGAGGAGGGAGGATTGCTTGAGGCCAGGAGATCAAGACCAGTCTGGGCAACACAGTGAGACCCCACCTCTAAAAAAAATAAAAATAAAAATTTCCCCATGCTTTCAAATTTCATTTTTTAAAAATGTGCATATTCAGAGTTAAACACAGAAACTTCCACTGTGCTACTTATGGCAGTCTGTGGTCAGTATGTCTGTCACAGAAACTAAAAAGTCCATGCCTATCTCCTGGGTACCGTAACAAGCATTTGCTTTGGTTTTGTGGCAGTTTCTGGGCATTCAGTACTACAATCATAATATTACCTGAGCACTTTCATCTTTGACAAAAGGAACATCAAGGAGCCTTGATAGTTTTAAACTGATGATCTTGCCTGAAAGTTTTATTTTTTTTGAGGTGGGGTCTAACTGCATTGCCCAGGCTGGAGTGAAGTGGCATGATCATAGCTCATTGCAGTCTCAAACTCCTGGCTCAATCCTCCCACCTCAGCCTCCTAAGTAGCTATGACTACAGGTGCACATCACCATGCTGGCTAATTTTATTTATTTATATTTGAGACAGTGTCACGCTATTGCCCAGGTTGGAGTACAGTGGTGCGATCTTGGCTCACTGCAACCTCTACCTCCCGGGTTCAAGTGATTCTCCTCCCTCAGCCTCCCAAGTAGCTGGGACTACAGGCATGTACCACCATGCCCAGCTAATTTTTGTATTTTTAGTAGACATGGGCTTCACCATGTTGGCCAGGATGGTCTTGATCTCTTGGCCTTGTGATCCACCCACCTCGGCCTCCCAAAGTGTGGGGATTATAGGCTTGAGCCACCATGCTCGGCCCACGCTGGCTAATTAAAAAAAAATTTTGCAGCGACAGAGTCTTGCTATGTTGACCAGATTGGTCTTTAACACCTGGCCTCAAGTGATCCTCCTGCCTCTGCGTCACAAAGTGCTGGGATTACAGATGTGAGCCACCGCGCATCTGGCTTGCAACTTTTATAGTTTGTACACTACACAGTGTACACTATACCCTTAAATTCCAAATCAAGAACTAGACAGAATCAGATACCTATTTGTATGATGTCCTTGTTATCCAAACCCTAGCTAATAGCTGTCCTCAACTCAGGGATAAGTATATTCAGACAATGTGTAATCTCTCTTTTTTTTTTTTTTCTCCCAAGCTGGAGTTTTGCTCTTGTTGCCCAGGCAGGAGTGCAATGGTACAATCTTGGCTCACTGCAACCTCTGCCTCCTGGGTTCAGGCGATTCTCCTGCCTCAGACTCCTTAGTAACTGGGATTACAGGTGTACGCCACCATGCTCGGCTAATTTTTGTATTTTTAGTAGAGACGGAGTTTCACCAAGTTGGTCAGGCTGGTCTCAAGCTCCTGACCTAAGGTGATCCACCTACCCCGGCCTCCCAAAGTGCTGGGATTATAGGCGTGAGCCACCGTGCTGGCCAATGTGTAATCTCTTGCTATCTAAACTATTGCTACTGGAAAATGAGAACTCAACAGATTTGGAGAGCAAAAAATACTTACACTGTGTTATGAAACCTACTCCACAGCAAACAAATAAACCCCCGCCCCCCAAACTGAATAAAAAGGGGATTCTTTTTTTTGAGACAGGGTCTTGCTCTATCACCCAGGCTGGAGTGCAGTGGTGCGATCACAGCTCACTGCAGCCTTGATCTCCCAGGCTCAAGTGATTCTTCCACCTCAGGCTCCTGAGTAGCTGGGACTACAGGCATGTGCCACCATGCCTGGCTAATTTTTTTTTTTTTTTTTTGAGACGGAGTATCGCTCTGTCGCCCAGGCTGGAGTGCAGTGGCTCAATCTCGGCTCACTGCAAGCTCCGCCTCCCGGGTTCACGCCATTCTCCTGCCTCAGCCTCTCCGAGTAGCTGGGACTACAGGCGCCCGCCACCACGCCTGGCTAATTTTTTGTATTTTTTTTTAGTAGAGACGGGGTTTCACCATGGTCTCGATCTCCTGACCTCGTGATCCGCCCGCCTCGGCCTCCCAAAGTGCTGGGATTACAAGCGTGAGCCACCGCGCCCGGCCGCCTGGCTAATTTTTAAGATTTTTTTTGTTTTTTTTAGAGACAGGGTCTTCCTATGTTGCCCTGGCTGGTCTTGAGCTCCTGGGTTCAAGTGATCCTCTTACTCTGTCTGGCCTCCCAAAGTGCTGGGATTACAGGTGTGAGTCACTATGCCCAGTATGTGCTTTTTAATATAAATGTTAGAAAATGGGAATAATTGTAATAGTGTCATAATTTATTGATTTATTGAGCATCTTTAATGTGCTAGGCATCCCTTCAAGCCTTTCCAAGGTAATAATCACTCCTCACAACAACTGTTAAGTTGTTCTTATCTCTTACAGATAAGGAAACTGAGGCATAGAGAGTTTAGGTATAATTTCATTAAGTCACATAAATAGAAAAATATGGCCTCAAAAAAACACATACTTAATCAGTATATTATACTACAATTATATAGATATGCTTTTAGTTTGAAAGAAGGATCTATTAAACATTTTAAGGAACTGGAGGACATTATGTGAAGTAAAATAACCCAGGAACAGAAAACCAAACACTGCAGGTTGTCACTCATATGTGGAAGCTAAAAAAAAAAGTTGATCTCATAGAAGTAAAAAGTAGAACAGAGGATACTAGAAGCTGGGAAGGGCGGGAGAAGGAGAGATTTGTTACAAAATTACAGCTAACTAGGAAGAGTAAGTTCCAGTGTTCTATACCACTGTAGGATGACTAGAGTTAACAATACTATATAGTTTCAAATAGTTAGAGGATACTGAATGTTCCCGCACAAAGAAATAATAAATGTTTGACATGATGGATATGGTAATTACCCTGATCTGATCACTATATATGTATTGAAACATTACTAGGTAATCTATGAATATGTACAATTGTTATCTGTCAATTAATAAAAACTGGAGGTTTATAATTCTTTTTTTTTTTTGAGATGGAGTTTCACTCTTGTTGCCCAGGCTGGAGTGCAATGGCACAATCTCGGCTCACTGCAACCTC
Source organism: Nomascus leucogenys (assembly GCF_006542625.1). Taxonomy (NCBI): domain Eukaryota; kingdom Metazoa; phylum Chordata; class Mammalia; order Primates; family Hylobatidae; genus Nomascus; species Nomascus leucogenys. Next base: position 31,756,347 of record NC_044399.1, on the reverse strand, counting down.
CACCTCCCGGGTTCAAGCGATTCTCCTGCCTCAGCCTCCCTAGTAGCTGGGATTATAGGCATGTGCCACCACGCCTGGCTAATTTTGTATTTGTAGTAGAGACGGGGTTTCTCCATGTTGGTCAGGCTGGTCTTGAACTCCCAACCTCAGGTGATCTGCCCTCCTCGGCCTCCCAAAGTGCTGGGATTACAGGTGTGAGCCACCATGCCCAGCCACTTTTGTTTTTTTCTTGAGACAGAGTCTCACTCTGTCGCCCAGGCTGGAGTACAGTGGTGCGATCTCGGCTCACTGCAAGCCCCGCCTCTCAGGTTCACGCCATTCTCCTGCCTCAGCCTCCAGAGTAGCTGGGACTACAGGCGCTCGCCACCATGCCCGGCTAATTTTTTGTATTTTTAGTAGAGATGGGGTTTCACCGTATTAGCCAGGATGGTCTCAATCTCCTGACCTCGTGACCTGCCCGCCTCAGTCTCCCAAAATGCTGGGATTACAGGGGTGAGCCACTGCACCTGGCACAAGGTTTATAATTCTTAAATCTTAATTTAAATCTTAGTTATAATCTGAAATCTATAATTTAAAATTTTAAGGATTATAATTATTTGTACAACCCTCTGGTAAAAAATATCCTCACCATTCAGCTTGTTTTCTTTGCTCTGCCAACTCATGGAGCCGCCGAAGGGCTTTTTCCTGTTTTTTCTCATCCTTGCGGGATCTTGAAGAGACATTTCGAGCAAACTCTCTCTGCTTGAGATCTTTTAATCTCTGGGTTAAAAGAAAGAAAGATACAGAGGGTGGATGATTTACAGTAACTTGGGAATCAGAAAGCAAAGCCTTTAGGACATGACCCTCAACCAACAGTCATGGTATTAGTGTAGAACACATTATCATATTCTCTTATGGCAATTGAAAACACAATGGCTGATTACTTTGGGTACAGCACTTGCAGTATCTGCATTTCTAATTAGGACAGCATATCATTTGCTTTATTAGGCAAAATAAAATGATCTCAAATGCAACAAGCAAATTTTAGAACACTGGGAGGAAAGAAAAGGGACTATTTAATCACCTGCTCCTCCAGATGCAAAACTAGACAAACAGAACATGAGATAAATTGTAATAACACAAGCCAAAGAGAACAGAAAGGGGTTAGGCTAGTACAGAAAATTACCCAGGTGTAAGATCTTGAAAAGCAATGTACAGCTTACATGGGGGGGGGGGGGTGTTATTTAAATTAGAACAAATAGAAAGCATACATTTATTTCACCATAAAAAGGTGTTTTGTTTTTTTTTTTTTCAGCATGAGTAGAGGTTTCCTGTAACTATTAAATAAACCCAAGACAGGTCTTCCAGCACTAGCATGTTTAGAGCTCACCAGTCTGACCACTTTTATCTGGTCAGCCTGCTGAAAGTAGTATGTGAGGCTTTGCATTCCTTCATGGCCCTGAGAGGAATATCCAGGGGATGAGGAGGGAGAGCAGAGATAAGTCAAAGATTTTATTACTTAAAATCCAGATAACAGAATGGGTCTTTTATTTTCAGAAGCTACTGTATAATTTTCCTTAAAATAAAACAAAACAAACTACAACCAAAAAAGAACAGTGTTATGACACACTGGTGACAGAACCCAGACATATCTATCTGCAATGAAGACAGAACTAAAATTATTTTCAAGACATTAGATAATAACAAGAAACAAACAAAACAAAACATATACATTAGCCTATGCTTTTACAACAGCATTGGGAAAAGGAATTTGACCCAGTATAAAGTGGACATTGCTTTGTGGAAAGGCATGATGTTCAACAGACAGAGGAATTTTCTTACCTAATATTTATGAAATGTGTTTTGAATCTTTTTAAATTGGGAGGGGGGAAGGGTAAAAAGACACACACAAAAAAAGATATACAGCTAAAGACACTAGTAGAAAAACTCACTCTTGTGATCTGGGCTCCCAAATTAGAAGGATTTGCTTTCAATACATCAGCTGAAAATGTCACATCACAAAGAAAAAAAAGTAAAAAATAAAACAAGAGTGGAAGAGAAAAAAAAATAAAGCAAGCATTACTACACAAGCTCTCTTAGTGAATCTGTAAACTATTATACTGAACAATCAGGGACAAAGCCATCAACTCTAAAAGGGCTGGGGAGAAGGGAAGCACCTGTACAACATATATATGTGTACATACACACAGACTGACACAGTAATCCCACCTAGAAAAATGGAACTACCTGTATTTCTTCCAGAAAAATGGTTCCAGAACTTTGGAAAAGACCATTATGGTATAAAAAGCAGTCCTATTTCCATTAGCCCTTATTATGGGGGAAGTTCAAGTAATGAACAGCTGGCGAAACTGTTAGTGCCCATAATTAAGATTTTTTTTTTTTTTTTGAGACGGAGTCTCACTCTGTTGCCCAGGCTGGAGTGCAGTGGCACGATCTTGGCTCACTGCAGCCTCCGCCTCCCAGGTTTAAGTGATTCTCATGCCTCAGCCTCCCAAGTAGCTGGGATTACAGGCATGCACCCCTATGCTTGGCTAATTTTTATTTTTAGTAGAGACGAGGTTTCACCATGTTGGCCAGGGTGGTCTCAAACTCCTGGTCTCAAGTGATCTACCCGCCTCAGCCTTCCAAAGTGCTGGGATTAAAGGCATGAGATACCACACCCAGCCCACAATTAAGATTTTTATAAAACCACTTCAAGATGAAGGATCAACTAGTTTAAATAAATATGAATTCTAATTTCTTCCTCCTGAGGGGAATGGGGCAGAAAGAAAAGGCTTATCAGGCCTATTACATGATTACCTTTGGCCACAAACCTAGTTTTTTCTTCCCCAAACACATAACAGGCTCTCTAACCAAGATTTAGATAGAATATAATGTTTTTCTCGTATCTGCGATTTTCTCTCTCTCTTTTTTTTTTTGAGACGGAGTTTTACTCTGTCACCCAGGCTGGAGTGCAGTGGTGTGATCTTGGCTCACTGCAACCTCTGCCTCCCAGGTCCAAGCAATTCTCCTGCCTTAGCCTCCTGAGTAGCTGGGACTACAGGTGCCTGTCCCCCACACCCAGCTGATTTTTTATATTTTTAGTAGAGATGAGGTTTCATCTTCTTGGCCAGGCTAGTCTTCAATTCCCGACCTCAGGTGATCCGCCTGCCTCGGCTTCCCAAAGTGATGGGATTACAGGCATAAGCCACTGTGCCCATATACATTATGGCCTGACATCTTCTCTCTAGCCACCTGCTATGACTGGAAAATTTCTCCATGCCATTTCCTCCCCTCTTACAAATATTTCACTACTTTTAGGAAGCATTTTTCAAACTACATGACATTGTCCAAAAGAACAATCATTTTATCAAAGTATGGAGTCCCCAGGATGAGTCGAGATTAGGCTTTCCATTCAGCAGCCACTTTGTACAACCTTGAAGTTGAAGGAACAGGACCATGCCCACATCATGCTGAAGACATCCTATCTCAAGTTCCTACCACAGGAATACGGTTGGAGGTAGATACGGAAGAAGATGGGATGATGCAATAAAACGAATCTAAATTGCAGGCTCCCTCTGGGCAAACCTATCCTAAGAATGCCCTATAAGGCTTAGGAAGGCTCCCAGTATCACATTTACAAACTTTCCAGTCAAGTCTGCAATCTCAAAAGCAGAATTGAGAACCCCAGAATTCTCACCCCAACCTTGAGACAGGACTCAGCAAACCCTCTCAAACTGAGCATGTATACTTGCGGTTTCTCTCAGATAAGGACATTCTGGCGACTTTTTTTTAAGAGACAAGGTCTCACTTTGTTGCCCAGGAGGGAGTTCTGGGGCTATTCACATGTGTGATCACTCCCACACTGATCAGCATGGGAGTTCTGACCTGCTCTGTTTCCGACCTGAACTGGTTCACTTCTCCTTAGGAAACTTGGTTGGTCCCCGGCACCTGGGAGTTCATCACATGATGCCTAACTTAGTGCAGACACCCAATCAGCATAGTGCACTATAGCTCAGAACTCCTGGGCTCAAGTGATCCTCCCAGCCTCAGCCTCCCAAGAAGCCAGGACTACAGGTATGCACCACTATGCCCAGCCAAGACATGGGTTTTAAGGTTCATATTTTCCTTTACCTAGAATGAATGCCTAACTCCAAGTGTCTCCTGCCTACTCAAGGTCAGACTAAATTCTTACAAAGTCTCCACTAATCCTTCAAAAGAGGGGACTGTTCTTTCTGAACTGTCCCTAGTGGTGCTTTGTCATATTGCTCACCTAGCAGCTATCATACTTTGTTCTCTGACCAGTTATTCCTGTCTTTTAAAAAGGCAGTATGTGTAAAGCTTCGGAGTCAGAAAGCTTGGGTTCAAATCTGTTAATTACTAGCCAATCCACTTATTACTAGGTGATTTCACCTCTCTGAGTTCCTGCTCCCTCATTAAAAAACAGGGCTATCTATCTACAGATTAACAAGATTAAATGTCAGAATAAATGTAAAGCATTTAATAAGTCATAACTGTTCAATACTCCCTTCCCTCTGTGTGGGGCAGGGACTACAGCTTATCTTTATAATCAACTCCGCAGTACACAAAACACTACTAAGTCTATGGAGGGCATCTGGTAAATGTCCAGTGAATAATTCAGTTCAAACATTAGATCCTTCATTTTTCCTCAAATAATTTTTTTCTACCATTTGTAGGAAAGGTTGATATAAAGTATTCTCAGATCTTTATTAGGGACATAGTAAAGTTATATAGTATGGTCCTCCTAGCTACCACTCCAGATACCTCTTATTTCTAGACAGAATTGGGCCAAATGGCAAAAGATACTGGCCAGAAACTTCTCAGTTTCCTACCTAAAAAGTAATTTTTATAAAGGCACAAGGACCTAATCAGAGTCAGGTTTTCCAAAATTGCCTATTTTATTCCAAAAGGCTACCAACGTCTGGCTCATTTGTCACGGAATACCCATGTGAAATTCTGTGAATTGTACCTGTACTTTTCTCTTAAATTCTAAAGAGGAACACAACTTTAGATAATTTCTTCAGGTGAGAATAGAGAAACATGCCCGCCTATGAGAGAAGAGACAGAGCTCACAAGACCAAACACTGCAGATATGTCATCAATCTCTTGTCAAAGTCTGAACAAATTCCATACCATACACAAAAATTCAAGTCAGACTCCAAAATGGGACATTCTAATTTGAATGGATTTAAATATCCATTTAAGCTGACTCAAAAGCTATGAGATGTCCTTATCTCTGAAAATTATACAATATGCTTTCTGAAGAGCTGCTAATAAATTAGATTATTTTACTGAACTACTAATGGTATTAACAAAAATTTAAGCCACATAGCACATTTTTAGTTGGGAAATAATTCAAGAAATGGAGACTGAACCCCACTGGAAATGAAAAGATATGAAGATTCTGTTTTCCTGAAAAATCAATAGCGTTTTTCCAAAACAGTATACATTTGTGGCACAGTACAGAACGGAAGGAACATTTCCCACAGATCCTTAATCACATGGTGGCTGGGATTTCCATTACACTTTCCAGAAGACCAGTAGAAAGGCAAGACCCTAACAAATGATCCAGTACTTGAAGTACCCATCCACATTACCTGTGGCTCTTTGGGTTAAAGACCACTCTAAATGGAAATGACATTCCAGTTCTTAAAACATAACTTAAACAGCATTACATTGGCAGAAAAATGTTTAACTGTGGACACAAAGTATTGCTCTACTATCGATGAAAAGATTAAGCCAAAGAAATGAGAATCAGGTAAGTCTGAATGTGGATTATAAATGTGCAGAAAAGGTACACCCCAACAGCCACCCACTTCTCTTTAAGTGTAGACTTCCAAGAGCAGAAACATTCTGCTCACAGTGTCTATTAAAATAAGGCAACTATGACATTTGGGCTTTGCAGATCATCTGTAAAATGGCTCCCAAGAAATATGGCCTCTTTCTATAGTGGTTAGAACTTTTAAGATAGTCATCATTCTGTCAATAGTCAAGAACAACAATGTTCCTGCTCAACTGTGATTGAGTTGAGTAAGACACATATTTCTGTACAGTGTTCTCTAACAACAAAAGATAATACAAGGGTTCAACAAAAGATAATACAAGGGTTTAACAAAATCTTTTTTGTATCTTTTAGTGCTATGCTTCTCTCTACCATCAAAATAAAATTTGACACTAGGAGTTTGTATTTGATGGAGTGTACTCTACTAAGATTAATTCTGATTACTTTCTCAAGTATTTAAAATTGATTATCTACATTTAAATAAAACCCATTTTTCTCATGTAAAGGGGATTTCAGGCATCAGAAAACAGGCAGAATTTAGGGCAGAATATTTCCTATTGCCACTAAAATCTCATGTTCTACATTTACTCAGCTCTGAAAACTTGATTTTGTCTCTTTAGGGTCTAAAGATTATCCATGGCGTCCTTCCCTCACCAGATAGCAACTCTGCTCTCCCAACAGGGACTGAGGCTTAGTCTTTCTTTGTAACTAACTATGCAATGTACACATAGTTGTCTATGACACAAAAGAGATGCGCAGTAAATATTTATCAAACTGGGTTGTGGCTCACACCTGTACCCTCAACACTTTGGGAGGCTGAGGTAGAAGGATTGCTTGAGGACAGGAGTTCAAGACCAGTCTGGGCAACACAGCAAGACAGTGCCTATAAAATTTTTTTTTTTTTTTTTTTTGAGATGGAGTTTCACTCTTGTTGCCCAGGCTGGAGTACAATGGCGCAATCTCGGCTCACCACAACCTCTGCCTCCCAGGTTCAAGGGATTCTCCTGCTTCAGCCTCCCGAGTAGCTGGGATTACAAGCATGTGCCACCACGCCTGGCTAATTTTTGTATTTTTAGTAAAGACAGGGTTTCTCCACGTTGGTCGGGATGGTCTCAAATTCCTGACCTCAGGTGATCTGCCCACCTTGGCCTCCCAAAATGCCGGGATTACAGGCATGAACCACTGCGCCCGGCCCAAAAAATTTTTTTTAATTAGCTGGGCGCAGTGGTTATGTGCTTGTAATCCCAGCTATATGGGAGGCTGAGGCAGGAGGATTGCTTGAGTTCAAGGTCACAGTGAGCTATGATTGTGCCACTGCACTCCAGCCTGGGTAACAGAGCAAGAACCTTTTATTTTTTATTTCATTTTTTAAAGACAGAGTCTCTCTCTGTCACCCAGGCTGGAGTGCAATGGCAGAATTTTGGCTCACCACAACCTCCACCTCCTGAGTTCAAGCGATTCTCGGGCCTCAACCTCCCGAGTAGCTGGGACTACAGACACATGCCACCATGCCCAGCTATTTATATTTTTAGTACAGACAGGGTTTCACCATGTTGGCCAGGCTGGTCTTGAACTCCTGACCTCAGGTGATCCACCTGCCTCTGCCTCCCGAAGTGCTGGGATTACAGGCGTGAGCCGCCACACCCAGCTGAACCTGTCTTTAAAACAAAATAAAAAAAGATGTGTTGTATCTCAACCACTATTTCTGGCTAAGGATAATCTGGCCTTCTTCAAATCTCAACCACTCCTTTTCCTCTTATGTCAACGATCCTGCATACCAAAATCACAGCCTCTTCTCCCCACTGTTATTTTTCCCCCCCTCCCTCTACAACAAAGCATTAATGTCTGTCACCTCTCCCCTTCCTAACTGAAGTAATCATGCTGTAGCTGTTGCTTGCCTGGGTCACCCTAATTCATGTCTCAGTGTTTGATGTTCATGGATGAGATCACCCAAGAAGATATCACCAGGTGGTGGGTGAGAGAAAAGACCAGGAGAGAATATAGAAGGTTTCAGTATTAAACTACCCAGTGAAGGAAGATTATAGATGGTTAGGAAAAGCCACGTTACTGAACATTAGATGTAAATTCTTTCTTTTACCATATGCCTATTAGTAAGTGATGAAAATTAATTTTATTCAGTAAAAAAAAAACCAAGTATTTAGTAAGAGAGAAAATTAGATACTAATGCCAATTGCAGATAGTGAAAAATTGAGAGAAAAAGAAAAAAATACAAATTCTTTTTATTCTTATTTTTGAGACAGAGTCTCCCTCTATCACCCAGGCTGGAGTACAGTGGCGTGATCTCAGCTCACTGCAACCTCTGCCTCCCACATTCAAGCGACTCTCATGCTTCAGCCTCCCAAGTAGCTGGGATTACAGGCTCCCACCACCATGCCCGGCTAATTTTTTGTGTTGGGATTACAGGCGTGAGCCACTGTGCCCAGTCCAAATTCTTTTTTTTTCCTTGAGACAGAGCCTCACTCTGTAGCCCAGGCTGGAGTGCAGTGGCGCGATCTTGGCTCACTGCAACCTCCCGAGTTCAAGCGATTCTCCTGCCTCAGCCTCCTGAGAAGCTGGGACCATAGGTGCGTGCCACCACACCAGGCTAATTTTTTTTTTTTTGAGATGCAGTCTCGCTCTTTTGCCCGGAATGCAGTGGCGTGATCTCTGTAGCCTCCGCCTCCGCCTCCCGGGTTCCAGCAATTCTCCTGCCTCAGCCTCCCAGGTAGCTGGAATGGCAGGCACATGCCACCACACCTGGCTAATTTTTGTATTTTTAGTAGAGATGGGGTTTCACCACGTTGGCCAGGCTGGTCTCAAATTCCTGACTTCAAGTGATCCGCCCGCCTTGGCTTCCCAAAGTGCTGGGATTACAGGTGTGAGCCACTGTGCCCGGCCAGGCCGAATAGTCAGATATCAAATTAATTTGTCATAAAATTACCATGTAATGCTTCTTGTGCTATTTTCAGGAATTCAGCAAAATGCCTTAAAAGTATGGTATATTCTTTAACAGCACCAAGTATGCCTGCTTTAAGGCATATATATGAACATATACGTACACACATGTACATAGTATATGTAGTACATATTTTCACCACCACTACCACCATGAAAACTTAAGCTGGTTAATGAGGTTTTAAAAATGACTTAGAGATAGACTTCATATACGCTAAAATTTACCCCACCCCCCTTTTTTGCAGACAGGGTTTTGGTTTGTCACTGCACTGGACAGCAGTGGCACAATCAGAGCTCACTGCAGCCTCGACCTCCCAGGCTCAAGTGATCCTTCCCACCTCAGCCTCTCAAATAGCAGGGACTACAGATGCACTCCATCATGCCTTGCTGATTTATTTTTATGTTTTGTAGAGACAGGATCTCCATATGTTGTCCAGGATAGTCTCAAACTCCTGGCATCAAGGGATCCTCCTGCCTTGGCCTCCCAAAGTGTTTACAGGCGTGAGCCATTGCTCCTGGCCCAAATTCACACATCTAAAGTGTCAAATTTAGTGGGTTTTGGTACATTCTTAGAATTGTGCAACTATCACCACTATCTAATTTTAGAACATTTTCATTACTCCCAAAAGAAACCTCATACCCATAAGCAGTTACTCACCATCTCCCCTCTGCCTAGCCCCAGGAATCTACTAATCAGCTTTCTGTCTCTATACATTTGTTTATCCTAGACTTTTTATATAAATAATACAATATGGGGTCTTTTGTGACCAGCTTCTTTCACTTAGCATACTATTTTCAAGATTCATGCATGTTGTATATACCAGTAAGTCCTTCCTTTTTATTGCTGAATAATATTCCATTGTACAGATGTACCACATTTTATCCATTTACCAGTTGATGGACATGTGGGTTATTTCCCTTTTTGGCTATTATGAAGAATGCTGCTATAAACATTTTTAGGCAAGTTCTTGTGTGGACGTATATTTACACTTCCCTTGGGTATACACTAGTAATATGGTAACTTTGTATTTAACGTTTTGAGGAAGTGTCAAAAACTTTACCACTATCTTTTCACTATCTCATCAGCAATGCAGGAGGGCTCTAATTTCTTGCTATCTTCTCCAATACTTTGTTAGAGTATCATTTCTATTTTAGCCATCCCAGTGGGTATGAAATGGTATACATAAATTTTGTGGTTTTGTAGATAATGAGTTTTAAGTATACAGGTTGAGTATCCCGTGAAATACTTAGACCTGGAAGTGTTTTACATCTTGGGCTTTTTTACATTTTAGAATATTTGCATTGTATATTTTCTGCTTGAGCATCCCAAATCTGAAAACCCAAAATGCTCCAATAAACATTTCCTTTGAGTGTCATGTTGGCATTCAAAAACGTTCGGATTTTGGAGCATTTTGGATTTTAATTTTTTGAATTTGGGATGCTCAATCTGTATGTACATAGCACTCCAAGAACATATCTGGGGACAAAGCTTTGCCCCATAGGTAAAATCTGAAGGCGGATAAGTCATAAGAGCTGCTTGGGCCCAAAGCAAATGGCACAACAACCCAGTTCAGAGCTCTTTACAGTACTGTCACTGAAGAACTTATTACTTAGGTTGCTTTAACTTTTTGGACTACAATAGAACAAAGAGTCTAATCCCAGAATCTCTACCACAGTGCATCACTGTGATAAATTAAGTGTAAGGGGCAGAAAGGTTGAAACTGTAGAACAAAAGTAAGGCACAATCATTTTTAGTCAACTGGGACTGAGTGCCAAAATGAAGAACAGTTAGAAATACATAACAAAAGAATGCCTGGTTTACCTGGCAACATTAGGTCCTGAAGCGTCTGTTTGAGGGTTACCCCTAATCACAAAAGCAGACAGCTCCCCTAAGCAGAAGGGGATTTTTTCAACAGTTTTTGTTTTTGTTGTTTTTGAGATGGAGTCTCACTCTGTCACCCAGGCTGGAGCGTAGCGGTACTATATTGGCTCATTGCAACCTCTGCCTTCTGGGTTCAGGCGATCCTCCTGCCTCAGCCTCCGAGTAGCTAGGATTACAGGTGTGTTTCCACCAAGCCCAGCTAAATTTTTTTTTGTATTTTTAGTAGAGATGGGGTTTCACCATGTTGGCCAGGCTGGTCTTGAACTCCTCACCTCACGTGATCCATCCACCTCGGCCTCCCAAAGTGCCGGGAATACAGGCGTGAGCAACCACGCCTGGCCTTCAGCAGATTTTTTTTCAAGGTTAGCTACGTTGTGATTGCTGGGTATAAGTTTACTCCCAGCATAAGCAGAGGGGGGTAAGTACATAAGACTTAACAGGTGAAAAGGCATGAAACATGCTAAATTTTTGGAAGACTGGCCAAATGATGTCAATTTTCTTATTAAGCAAAATAGACTCCAAGAAAATGGTATGAAGAGTGGTATAAAGTACCACTGAACTCAACATTTTCACCTCTCTGCTATAGGTTATTAAACTACAGCATGTTCAAGTGCTGAGATGCACTCCTTTCTTCAAACCTGTGTTGTTTCTTAAAGCATAATCCCTGAAAAGAACTGTGCTGTTTAAGTAATATATGTTATTGGGTAATGAAACAGTCAACTAAGAGTAAGTAATCCTGTCAAAAAGCAGTTGCAAACAGTTTAGACAAAGTTAACTAAATCATGTATTAACAGATTATATTCTGTACAAATCAGAATACAGTCACTGGTGGCTGCTAGAGGCTTCATCTGTTTTAGTTCTGCTATTTAAAGCTCAGGGAATTACTGCTTTTGTTCACAACTGAAACAGACCTCGGAATTAAATAAGACTTTAGTCCTTTTAGAAAATGTAAAAAGTATAGGAGTTTTCATACTAAATGTATTTTAGCAGAAAGAAGAGGGAGGCTAAAAGCATCTTCCTCTGACTGAGATACTGAATCCTACAGTTAGAGGAATTTTTTTTTTTTTTGAGACAGTGCCTTGCTCAATATATTACCCAGGCTTGAGTGCAGTGGCACGATCTTGGCTCACTGCAATGTCCACCTCCTGGGCTCAAATGATCCTCCTGAGGAAAACTCTAAATTTCTGTTCCTTGGTAATGTATGTTATCGTGTAATGAAACCGTCAAGTGTCAAGTAAGAGTAAGTAATCTTGTCAAAAAGCAGATGCAAACAGTTTAGACGAGGTCAATCCTGTCAAAAAGCAGTTGCAAACAGTTTAGACAAAGTTAACTGAATCAATAGACTCAGCCCCTCCAGTAGCTGGGACCACAGGCAACTGCCACCACATCCAGCTAATTTTTGGGGGCATTTTTTGTAGAGACCGGGTTTTGCCATGTTGCCCAGGCTGGTCTCAAACTTCTGGGCTCAAGTGATCTGCCCGCCTCAGTCTCCTAAAGTGCTGGGATTACAGGTATGAGCCACCGCACTTGGCCTAAAGAATTTCTGAAGATACTTTACAGTACCAGATTTTGATAATCTGGATCAGACTACCAGAGACTGAAATCGCAAGGAAGTTGGTCCCAACACTATTAGCAAGGAGGCAGCTTTTCAATGTGCCAGTTCCCCAGTATCAGTCAGAAGCCATGGGAACCTGTGTGGGAAGGAAGGAAAAGCATAGGCCTGAGTCACAAATTCAAATGTTTACAGGAGTTTGGCAGGTAACATAATGAGTCACACAGATTGATGTAAGAGAAAAGATGAAGTGGAGATCACAGCTAGTTGGAGAATGAGCAAAGAGATGGCAACTGTTCAGCTTTAGTCAACTGTTATGTTGAAATGTAGGCCCAATGTTGTCTGATAATAATTTTTCAAGATAAGCCAAAGCCTAAATTATGTAAAATCTAATTTTTAAAATTTGGGAATCAACTGAAATTAAAAAGGGAAAAACTAATAACGTGAAGGCCAGATAAAATATATCTGTGAGATGATTTGTGACCTCTCTAGCTTATGTACTAGGAGGACCTTCAGTGGCACAAACAAGAGGCTAAGATTGGAAGGAAAATCCTGAGTAGGTAACAAGGTACAAAGGAAGCAGCCAGAAAGAGAGAAAGAGAGAGAGAGAAGAAAAGAAAAAGAGGAAGAAAGGAAGGGAGGAAGAAAGGAAGGGAGGAAGGGAGGGAGGGAGGGAGGATTGACTATAAAGGTGGTGCTGCTATTAATTTACTTTTGGGAAACAGAATATTCTTTGGAGTTTGAATTTTAGGCCTCTTGAAATGCTAAAGAAAATGATTCCACTGTCATATCCATTAGCGGACAGATTTTTTAAAAAGATATGCAAAATAATTAAGGAAGCAAGGAGGTAGGGATAGAAAAATCTGTAGTTTCAAATTTGTCTGTAACTTACACTAAGCCAACAAAGGTAGGAGATGATCAGTGCTAATGTCTTTTTTTTTTTTTTTTTTGAGATGGAGTCTCGCTCTGTCACCCAGGCTGGAGTGCAGTGGCACGATCTTGGCTCACTGCAACCTCCACCTCCCGGACTCAAGCAATTCTCCTGCCTCAGCCTCCCCAGTAGCTGGGACTACAGGCACGTGCTGCCACGCCTGGCTAATTTTTGTATTTTTAGTAGAGAGAGGGTTTCACCATGTTAGCCAGGATGGTCTCCATCTCCTGATCTCGTGATCCGCCAGCCTCGGCCTCCCAAAGTGCTGGGATTACAGGCGTGAGCCACCGCGCCCGGCTAATCAGTGCTAATGCCTATTGAGCATTCAGGTATATCAGAATTAACTGATGTAAAAAGGAATCATATATTGGGTTTCTTCAGAAATGGAAAGGCCTACTCTTAAGAGATTTCAAAATGTAGAGATTTCAAAATGTATTAACATCGATCACTTGAAAACTAGGGTTAAACTACTGAAAAGAGCCAAAATACCTAATCAGCTTCTGTATCTCTGAAGATCAAGCTGGGTCTTAATACTTTTGTGTTAATGACTCTTCGTAAAATCTTGGAAAATCTGAGAAAAACTAGTGAATATAAAGAGGCACATAACACCCCCGCATCCCACTAGGAAAAAAACAACCCAAACCTTGAATGAGGGTGACCATATAGTTCCTTTTGGAGAGATTATTTGTGCTTATTAAAGGGAAGGGTATGTTTAGGATCCTGCCTCTACTATAGTTTACTACTAACATAATACATTATTTCTCTGAAAAATATTAATGGTGAAAATCTCATAGAAGATGCAAACTAGGGATTGCTAATACAGGGTTGAAAGTACTTACCTATTATCTCAGATTCATAATAATCCTGTGTGCCTTCCTGGAAGACAAGACAGGGTGTCTTTATGATTTTAGAGCATGAATTTGGAAAAATGGTAGGTCCATTTGTATGTTAAGTTCATGTCCATCCAAGAGGAATGAAAAATATGTCCTTCCTCCTATTAGGGGTTACATGGCTGTGTTGTACCAAGGTCAATTAAAGATTCCTTAGAAATTTTTTTTTTGTTGTCCGAGACAGGGTCTTGCTCTGTCACCCAGGCTAGGGTATAGTGGCATGATCATAGCTCATTGCAACCTCGAACTCCTGGGCTCAAGCGATCCTCCTGCCTCAGCCTCACAAGTAGCTGGGACTTACACTACATGTGTGTGTCACCACATCAGGGTATTTAAATTTTTTTTTTTTTTTTTTTTTAGAGAGAGTCTTGCTCTGTCACCCAGGCTGGGGTGCAGTGGCATGAGCATAGCTCACTGCAGCCTTGAACTCCTGGCCTCAACAGATCTTCCTGCCTCAGCCTCCTCAGTAGCTGGGATTACAGGCATGAGCCAGTGCACCCAGTGGGTTCCTCAGACATTCCAAGTTGAGGGAAGAGATGAACTATGAAAAATTTAGTGCTGTGCTTCTTTTGTTTATATATTTATAACATTCTGTTTTGAGATCCTACTGTTTGCATTAGAACAGCAGCATGAAGAAGAGTGAAAAAGCCTACCTTCCAAGCAAATGAAGAACATTTCACCAAAAAACAAAACCAAGACCAAACTTGTACTACATGTTTTTTTTTTTTTTTAATGCGTAAGATGAACTTCTGATTAAGATGAAGAAATAAACTCACATGCATTCATTCATCATACCAGCTAAAGATTTTTCCTAGACCAGGGATCATAGATACATATTCTGTATTAGTGAACAGGCAGTCCATGAGTTCTCCATGGGTAACCCTTAATTTTGTATTTTTATTTTGATGATACTCTAAAAAAGGGTAATAAGTGAATATTCTGGATCACCTAGATGAGCACTTTATAAATGTTTACAACATAACTTGGGATGTAAAATGACAATAATTTGTTTGTACTAAGGTCAAAGGACACCACAATATCATATATATACGAAAGCTTTCAATTAATTCTGATAGAACAGGGTTTTCAACTGCAGCATTATTAACTGCCATTTTGCCTCTTTGTTTCAAGGGGCGTTCCTGTGCATTGTAAGATGTTACCAGCATTGCTGGCCTCAACCTACTAGATGCCAGTAGTATCACACCCTTAGTTGGGACAACCAAAAATGTACAGAGACATTGCCAAGTGCCTCCAGAGTGACAAAATATCCCTAGTTTGAGAGCAAATTCAATAGAGAAAAGTGGTGGGAGAGCTGAGGTAACACAAGGTGTGCAAGAGAATAAACATGTCAAATTCAAATGAACCAAAGATGTAACAATTTCTACTACATTCAGGTTGAAGACAGTGTCACTAAAACATTATCATACATCACATTAATGCTGTCAATGTGAATTTTATTACATTGTAAATCTGTTTTGCTTTTTCTCCCTTAAAAGGCAAGTCTATACATTATTGAAGTTTGAATTATACTTTTTCCTGGTTTACTTTTTTCTTTATTTTTGAGATGGAGTCTTGCTCCGTCACTTAGGCTGGGGTGCAGTGGCGCCACCCTGGCTCACTGCAACCTCCACCTCCCCGGACTCAAGCAATTCTCCTGCCTCGAGTAGCTGGGACTACTAGCCAGGCCACCACGCCTGGCTAATTTTTTTTATTTTTAGTAGAGATGGGGTTTCACCAAGTTGGGCAGGCTGGTCTTGAACTCCTGACCTCAACTGATCTGCCTGCCTTGGCCTTCCAAAGTGCTGGGATTATACTGTGTGAGCCACCACGCCCAGCCTATTTTTTTCTAGTTAAAACTTTCTTTTCATTACAAAAATTAGCCAGGGGTGGTGGCGCATGCCTGTAATTCCAGCTACTCGGGGGGCTGAGGCAGGAGAATCGCTTGAACCCGGGAGGCGGAGGTTGCAGTGAGCCGAGATCGCGCCATTGCACTTCAGCCTGGGCACCAAGAGTGAAACTCCATCTCAAGAAAAACAAACAAACAAACAAAAAAACTTTTTTTCTTTTTTTGAGATGGCGTCTCGCTCTGTCACCCAGGCTGGAGTGCAGTGGCACGATCTCGGCTCACTGTAACCTCCGCTTCCCGGGTTCAAGTGATTCTCTTGCCTCAGCCTCCTGAGAAGCTGGGACTACAGGTGCACGCTACCATGCCCAGCTAATTTTTGTATTTTCAATGGAGATGGCGTTTCGCTATGTTGGCCAGGCTGGTCTCAAACTCCTGACCTCAGGTGAACTCCCCCTCAGCTTCCCAAAGTGCTCGGATTACAGGTGCGAGCCACCGCACCTGGCCTTTTTTCTAGTTAAAACTTGACTCTGGAAGTCATCAACTAGTGTGTAACCTTTTTTTTTTTTTTTTTTTTTTGAGACAGGGTCTTGCTTTGTCACCCAGGCTGGAGTACAGTGACATGATCTTGCCTCACCACAAAATCCGCCTCCCAGGTTCAGGCGATTCTCGTGCCTCGAACCCCCACGCAGCTGGGATTACAGGCGTGCACCACCATGCCTGGCTAATTTTTATAGTTTTAGTAGAGACAGGATTTTGCTATGTTGGCCAGGCCGGTCTCGAACTGGCCTCATGTGACTCTGTCCACCTCAGCCTCCCAAAATGCTGGGATTATAGGCATGAGCCACTGCACCTGGCCTAACCTTTCTAAATGTTGTTTTTCCACCTAAAGTATCTTTTCTGTTAATATATCACAGATATTTCTTAATTGAAAAAATTCTCAAGAACCCCAAAACTTGAGTATATACTTAGATACTAAATGTCTTAATTAAATAAAAATAATCTGAAAGAGTTTTTTATTTATTTTGCTTTTTTGAGACACGGTCTTGCTCTGTTGCCCAGTGTGAAGTGCAGTGGCATGATCATGGCTCACTGCAACCTCAAACTCCTGGGCTCAAGCAATTCTAACACCTCGGCTTCCGGAGTAGCTGCGATCACAGACATGTGCCACTACACCCAGCTAATTACATTTTTTGTAATTAGCTTAGATTGGGGGGCAGGTCTTGTACATTGCTCAGAGTGGTCTCCAACTCTTGGGCTCAAGTGATCCTCCTGCCCTGGCTTTGCAAAGTGCTGCGATTACAGGTGTGAGCCACCGTGCCTGGCCAAAATTTTTTTTTTTTGAGACGGAGTCTTGCTCTGTCACCCAGGCTGGAGTGCAGTGGCGCGATCTCGGCTCACTGCAAGCTCCGCCTCCCGGGTTCACGCCATTCTCCTGCCTCAGCCTCTCCGAGCAGCTGGGACTACAGGCGACCACCACCACACCCGGCTAATTTTTTGTTTTTAGTAGAGACGGGGTTTCACTGTGGTCTCGATCTCCTGACCTCGTGATCTGCCCACCTCGGCCTCCCAAAGTGCTGGGATTACAAGCGTAAGCCACTGCGCCCGGCCGGCCTAAAATTTTAAAATTATAAATACTTTGAAAAACTGGAAAAGGTCCTGGATAGAAGTATTCACTGTTGATTTTCTTTCCTGAAAAACCAGTCTTTGAAAGAGTAAAAAAGTAACTGCCAATACAGCTTGTCTATATATATATGCTCTATAAATTTCTCTTCTTCGAATCAAGCAAAGCTGACAATGTATTAAAATAATGTCCACAGCCGGGTGCGGTGGCTTACACCTGTAATCCCAGCACTTTGGGAGGCCGAGGTGGGCGGATCATGAGGTCAGGAGTTCGCCCATCTCTACTAAAAATACAAAAATTAGCTGGGCATGGTGGCAGGCACCTGTAATCCCAGCTACTCAGGAGGCTGAGGCAGGAGAATCGCTTGAAACCAGAAGATGGAGGTTGCAGTGAGCCGAGATCCACCACTGCACTCCAGCTTGGGCAAAAGAGCAAAACTCCATCTCAAAAAACAGAAAAGAATGTCCAAAGGTATGTAGTAAGTTGAAAAGCTGTCTTGAATACAAGTCCATTAGCGGAAGAATCTTAAATTGGTTAGGTATATTTAAATGTGGGAGACTGTTCCAAAAAAGTGTAATACCACAACCAGCTTACAATTTCTTCCCATTCTAGTAAGAATAAAACTTGGTCAAAGATTGCCTTTTACCTGTGCACTGAAATCTTATGGTTGGCTGGAAGATGAAGGTTAAAAAAAATCTTAGTTCAACAAGTCCAGCTTAAGAGACATCATTCCAATGCTCATAAATTTACAAGTTTAACAAATATAACTACTGTACCCACCAAAGGCCTAGTAATTTATGTTAAAGTCACCCAAGATCAAATGGCTTGAAATTCTTTAACAAGCCAGAACTGTCCTATAGGTGTAACAATTTATTTTCCCCTTCTAAACTCTCCCAGGGGGATTATTGCCATCTTCTGTATATCAGTAACTAGTTAGGTACAATTTTCTCTTCTAAAATGATGGGGTGGTGGCGGGGGGGCAAAGACTGCAAAGTGTAATTCATTTATCAGCTCTTCAACATGCAGCATCAGAGTTTTTTGTTAAAGTTAAGATAGCATCTAATTTTATTTTCCTTCTCAAAATTTATCTAACTTCCAAGGTATACTGAATAACAAAATGACTTAATAACAGAAAATGGTAGCCAGTAAGGCATGGACTCTTATGTAGGGGAACTTGAAAATAACAGTCTGCTGAATAACTCTTCAAAGTTTAACGCATTAAGAGCAGAAATGGAAACAAAGCTCCCAGTGACCCTCAGCTGAATTACAAAATTAAATAAAAACTTAGAAATCAATAAAAGGCAAAAACATTATATAAGATTTACAAAACACAATTTGTCAAATAGTGTGTATGTGGGAGTGTGGGCTGGAGGGGGTGTCTACGTCAGGATTTCTGCCACTGAAAAAATAAAGTGTGTTGGATGACTGCAGATAAAGATTGGCAGACACAAGAAATCATAGACACCAAGTTTTTGGGGGTATACTCATAAAATTCAATTGTTGTAACAATAGATAGGTACCTTCTTCTGTTAGCAAGTAACTACAACTCACCTGCTTGTGTGCATGATCATACGAGTTGATATGGTTATCAAATTCCTGATGTTTCTGATATTGCTTATCACAGAGTTCACAGTAAAAGTTGGCTCTGAGGTCTTCCAAGGCTTTGGCAATTGCCTTCTCTTTGTCAACATAATCCTGCAAGAACCATGAAATACAAAGAAACAAAAAATGAACTTGGTAAAACTTTAAGTGAATGTTATAGAGAAAACAGTCTGAGAAGACAAAAAAGGGCTTTTCATAATATTTAGTGGTACCAGTAAAAGCTGGATGAAACACAAGTGGTACTCTGGTGGGTAATTTGTGTGTCGCCATACTAACAATTGTCTTCGAATAGACAAATGTTTAAAAGGACTAAGGATGCTCAACTGGTAAGTATAATGCAAATATTCCAAAACCCCCCAAAAATCTGAAATCTGAAATACCTCTGGTCTCAAGCATTTTGGATAAGGGATACACAACCTGTATTAATATTCTAGTTTTCAGACACTAAGGCAAAAAGCATTACCTGAGTCTGTAGCCAATGATGGAGTTAAATATTCTGTGGTCATTCTACATATAAGCTGCACTGCTTGGAAAGCCAAGCCACAGATATGTGTTATCTGCTGGTCTCAAGAGAGATTGAAAACTGTGGGACTCTTACATGTGAGAGGAGGTTGGAGAAAAACAACAACAACAAAAAACTGGGACTGACTCAAAGGCAGTCCAATTTGCCTCAGCAGTTTCACTTAAAAACTAGACATCAAAAGACATCTTAAAAAAACAGAAAAAAATTAAAAGATACTTCAAAGCAAGTTAAGTATATTCATTTGCT
Source organism: Nomascus leucogenys (assembly GCF_006542625.1). Lineage (NCBI taxonomy): Eukaryota > Metazoa > Chordata > Mammalia > Primates > Hylobatidae > Nomascus > Nomascus leucogenys. Next base: position 31,736,517 of record NC_044399.1, on the reverse strand, counting down.
AATGTCGCACAGAAGGATGAGAAAGGGACAGGAATGCTAAGTGACTACTTGCTTGACTTTTAGAGCAGGTTAGATGCATTACTTTCATAATGAGCAACTCCTTCTAGCAGATTGACCTAAAAGATAAGTCTTATCTCAAAGACTATATCTACAGTTTCAAAGCAGCTCTATCATCTCCCAGAAGAGCTACTTAATCAGTAAACAAGAAAAGGTTATTATTTTCTGGAGTGGCAGTACTAATTTGGACAGACTTATTAAAACTGAAAAGTGAGTATGTGTAGCACATTGTTATTTTTGCCCTATCTAATCCTTCACAATAATTTTCTTTGAGAGTCCCGGACAGTTTCATGTTGTTTGGCTATTAAACGACTTGTGGCTTTTTTGCCCAGGCTGGAGTACAGTGCAGTTTGTGGCTCACTGCAGTCTCCACCTCCTGGGCTCAAGCAATCTTCCCACCTCGGCCTTCCAAGTATCTTGGACTATAGGCGTGTACCAGCAAACCTAGCTAACTTTTGTATTTTTTGTAGAGATGAGGTCTCCCTATGCTGCCAAAGCTGGTCATGAACTCCTGGGCTCAAGTGATCCTCCCACCTTGGCCTCCCAAAGTGCTAACATTGCAGGTGTCAGCCACTACACCTGGCTGCAAATTTAAGCAACAAAACTAGAGTGCCTGGTATGAATATAGCAGTATAGGAAAACAGCTTTGATTTTCTTCTTGGGTATCATAAAAACAAAATTATGAATTAAAAAAACTCCACCAACTGCATTTTCAGAAGAACTAGGCAATAGATATGATCCGGAGTATGAAAAACACACAGAAGGAAAGTTAAGCTCTTTATAGAACCCGAATGAGGGAAATGTAGTAGAAGCCACACAAAGCAAAGCTAAGCAATATCAAAAAGGCCAAAGGTGGCAATTTCAGAAAATAGCAAAACATATATCCTGTACATAAAAGGATCCTCTGAAATGAATATACCTACATCTCTTGCACTCATCAAGAATTTCTGATATCTGGGAAGAACAAAGGGATGAACTTGGGTTAGGGCGGATGAGGAAACATTTGCAGTACAAAGAATGCACACAGAGAAAAGCAAAAAGTTCTGCCCAATTGTGGCAGATCTAAGAAAAGGCTGAGGCCAGGTGCAGTGGCTCATGCCTGTAATCCCAGCACTTTGGGAGGCCGAGGCAGGCAGATGGCTTGAACTCAGGAGTTCAAGACCAGCCTGGGCAACACAGTGAAACCCTGGCTCTACCAAAAATATAAAACATTAGCCGAGCATGGTGTCACTTGCCTTTGGTCCCAGCTACTTGAAAGGCTGACGTGGGAGGACCACTTGAGCCTGGGAGGCAGAGGCTGCAGTGAGCCAAGATTGCGCCACAGCACTCCAGCCTGGGTGACAGGGTGAGACCTTGTCTCAAAAAAAAAAAGGCTATCAGCACATGCTCACTAAAGGAAGATCCACTCAACTACACAGGACAAGAAAGGGCACACAGTGTGACAATGAAAATGGTCCCAGAACAATCAGTGACAATCAATAGTGTAGTAAAGTTATTGAATCTTAAAGACAGACTCCTTTCAGCAGCTAGGCAAAAACAATCAAGGAGGGGAAGATCAGGCCAGCCTTTGATCTCTTCAACAACACACACACACACACACACACACACACACACACACACACACTCTCTCTCTCTCTCTCTCTCTCTCTCTCTCTGGCCAGCCTTTGATCTCTTCAACAACACACACACACACACACACACACACACACACACACACACACACTCTCTCTCTCTCTCTCTCTCACACACACTCTCTCAATTCCAGAAGACAGTGGTACAATAAATACTATAAGATATCTAAGGAAAGAATTAACTTAGGATTTTATATGTATCTTTCAAATATAGGGGATACACACACGTATATATGGAGTTATATGTATGTGTACATATATACACGCATATACATAAGTTTATATATATGTAACTGCCCAAATTAATATTACTATTTTTTTTTGAGACAGCATCTTGCTCTATTGGCCAGACTGGAGTGCAGTAGTGCAATTACAGTTCACTGTAGCTTCGGCCTCCTGGGCTCAATTAATCCTCCCACCTCGGCCTTCTGAGTTGCTAGGACCACAGGGGCATGCCACTATGCCTGGCTAATTTTTGTATTTTTCGTTGAGACAGGGTTTCATCATGGTGCCCAGGCTGGATGTGAATTATTTTTATAGGCTTATGTTTATATAAAATACATACATATGTATATAAATAATTCAAGAAATACTGTTTGCACAACAACTTTTAAATAAGTTAATAGGGTACAAAATTCAGAAATAATAGAAAAAAACTCAGCAAAAGAACTGGCAGACTGCTTTAAAACCATTTACTCCTATAACTAAGGTTAAAAGAAATAGGGCTACTAAAGTATATATATATAACTATGTATGTTATATGCTGTCAGAAAATAGAAATGATACAAATAATAAAAAACTGGGTGGGCAGGCAGAAGCAAATAGGAATTTGAGTTTGCTTACTTCTGCAAACTCAACAAAAGTAAAAAGAACTTTATAAAACATGAAAATTATCAAGTAATAGAAGTATTGTACATAACATAATAATTAAATGGTATGAAGCCACATACTAAGAATGGCCATTTTACTTATTAACATTATATGATAGAGTTTTTAAAATGGAAGAGGAAAGAAGAGAAAACAAGTTAGCTTTTTATTGCTTATAGTATGAAAATAATGGACACTCAAACATGGGTAATTTTAAGTTATAAAGGTAAGTAGAACAACACAAATATAATCCATCCTATATCCATCCACCCATCCATCCATCCATCCATCCATCCATCCATCCATCCATCCATCCATTTACTTCCCACTCTGAGACCACATAATAACTTAAAAAATAAAATAGGCCAGGCGTGGTAGCTCATATCTGTAATTCCAGCACTTTGGGAGGCCCAGGCAGGCAGATTGCCTGAGTTCAAGAGTTTGAAACCAGCCTGGGCAACACAGCAAAACCCCATCTTTACCAAAAATACAAAAAATTAGCTAGGCGTGGTGGTGTGCACCTGTAGTCCCAGTTACTTGGAAGGCTGAGGAAGTCCTCGTAGGCTGGGCACGGTGGCTCACTCCTGTAATCCCAGCACTTTGGGAGGCCGAGGCAGGTGGATCACCTGAGGTCAGGAGTTTGAGACTAGCCTGACCAACATGATGAAACCCTGTCTCTACTAAAAATACAAAAATCAGCCAGGTGTGGTGGTGGGCGCCTGTAATCCCAGCTACTTGGGAGGCTGAGGCACGAGAATTCACTTGAATCTGGGTGGTGAAGGTTGCAATAAGCTGAGATCGCACCATTGCACTCTGGCCTGGGCAACAGAGCGAGACTCCATCTCAATTTTAAAAAAAAAGTTCTTGTAGAGGCCAGGCATAGTGGCTCACACCTGTAATCCCAGCACTGTGGGAGGTTGAGGTGGGTGGACGGCTTGAGCCTAGGAGTTCAAAACCAGCCTGGGCAACATGGTGAAACCCTGTCTTTACAAAAAATATAAAAATTAGCTGGGTGTGGTGGCATGCACCTGTAGCCCCAGATGCTTGGGAGGCTAAGGTTGGAGGATCGCTTGAGTCCAGGAGGTCAAGGCTGCAGTAAGCTGTGATCACTGCCACTGCACTCCTAGGTGACAGAGTGAGATCCTGTCTGGGTGACAGAGTGAGACCATGTCTCAAATAAACAGCACTCATAGAATATTTACACAGACAAGGCCGGACACGCTGGCTCACGCCTGTAATCCCAGCACTGTGGGAGGCCGAGGTGGGCCGTTCACGAGGTCATGAGATCGAGACCATCCTGGCTAACATGGTGAAACCCTGTCTCTACTAAAAACACAAAAAATTAGCCGGGCGTGGTGGCGGGCACCTGTAGTCCCAGCTACTCAGGAGGCTGAGGCAGGAGAATGGCATGAACCCAGGAGACAGAGCCTGCAGTGAGCCGAGATGGCGCCACTGCACTCCAGCCTGGGCGACAGAGACTCCGTCTCAAAAAAAAAAAAAAGAGGCCGGGCGCGGTGGCTCAAGCCTGTAATCCCAGCACTTTGGGAGGCCGAGGCGGGCGGATCACGAGGTCAGGAGATCGAGACCATCCTGGCTAACACAGTGAAACCCCGTCTCTACTAAAAATACAAAAAATTAGCCGGGTGTGTTGGCGGGCGCCTGTAGTCCCAGCTACTCGGGAGGCTGAGGCAGGAGAATGGCGTGAACCCGGGAGGCGGAGCTTGCAGTGAGCCGAGATCGCGCCACTGCACTCCAGCCTGGGGCACAGAGCAAGACTCCGGCTCAAAAAAAAAAAAAAAAAAAAAAAAAAAAAAAAAAAAAGAATATTTACACAGACAAAAAGCCCATTATATAGGCTATAGAAGAAACCGTAATAAAGTCAGAAATGAAGAAGTAATATGCACAACATATATCAACACAGTATAATACAGCTAAGAACTAACAAAAATTTTTAAAAGACCCTTCTATGAATCTGAAGCTGCAGAATTTTAAGGTAAAAAAGGATAATGACAACATTATATAGAGGCTAAAGTATATTGCTTTAAGAAGTTAAGCCTATGTGTATTCCTTGAACACAGTTTTAACCCCTTACAGCAATGGAAACAAGAAAATAAATAAAAGTCACACTCTGGAGAAACTCTTGTGTGTATATATAGACAAGAAAACATGATTCCACTTATATAAAGTTAAAAAACATGTAAAACTAGGCCCAGTGGTGGCTCACGCCTGTAATCCCAGCACTTTGGGAGGCCAAGGCGGGTGGATCACCTGAAGTCAGGAGTTCGAGACCAGCCTGGCCAACATGGTGAAACCCCATCTCTACTAAAAATACAAAAAAAACACAAAAAATAAAAAAACAAACAAACAAAAAAAAACAGCTGGGTGTGGTGTCATGTGTCTGTAATCCCAGTTACTCGGGAGGCTGAGGCACAAGAATTGCTTGAACTCAGGAGGTGAAGGCTGCAGTGAGCTGAGATCGTGCCACTGCACCCCAACCTGAGTGACAGAGTAAGACTCCGTCTAAAAAAAAAAAAAAATTAGCTGGACGTGGTGGCGCATGCCTGTAATCCCAGCTACTTGGGTGGCTGAGGCATGAGAATTGCTTGAACCCGGGAGGCAGAGGTTGCCGTGAGCTGTCGTGCCACTGCACTCCAGCCTGGGCGACAGAGCAAGACTGTCTCAACAAAGCAAGACTGTCTTAAAATCAACCAACCAACCAACCCACCCACTACATAAAACTAAGCAATACATGTTTAGGATACAAAACACATTAAAAAACCATTTTAAAATGCAAGGGAAAATAGAAGAGGAAGGAACACTTCCTAATTTATTCTGAGTATTACCCTGATACAAAGACATTACAAGAAAACTACAGACTAATATCTTTTCTGTGTACAGATGCAAAAATGCTCAACAAAATGCTATCAAACCAAATTCAACAGCATATTAAAAGGCAAAGTGGGATTTATCCCAGGAACTCAATGTTGGTTCAACATACAAAAATCAATCAATGTAATACAACACTACAATGTAATACACCATTATTAACAGAATATGAAAGGAAAAAACCCACAAGGTTATCTCAATAGATGCAAAATAAGCATTTGACAAAATCCAACACCCTCTTTCATGGTAAAAACACTAAACAAAGTAGGAATTTCTAGAAATTAGGAACTTCCTCAACCTGATGAAAACAAAAAACCCCCAGCTAACATCATAATGGTGAAAGACTGAAAGCTTCTCTATTAAGATCAGAAAGACGACAGGAATGTTCACTGTTGCATTTCTTTTTTTGAGATGGAGTTTCACTCTGTCTGTCGCCCAGGCTGGAGTGCAGTGGTGTGATCTCGGCTCACTGCAACCTCTGCCTCCTGGGTTCAAGCGATTCTCCTGCCTCTGCCTCCTGAGTAGCTCGGATTACAGGCAGGCAACACCATGTCCAGCTTTTTTTTTTTTTTTTTGTATTTTTATTAGGGAAGGGGTTTCACCATTTTGGCCAGGCTGGTCTGGAACTCCTGACCTCAAGTGATCCGCCCACCTTGGCCTCCCAAAGTGCTGGGATTACAGGTGTGAGCCACCGCACTGGCCACAGTGGTGATAATTTTACGACACTGTAAATAAACTAAAAATCAATAAACTGTAGTATTGCTATAAAATGATTAAAATGGTAAATTTATGTTATGTGAGTTTTATCTCAACAACAATTTTACCTAAAAAAATTGTGAGGGGGCCAGGCATAGCGGCTCACGCCTGTAATCCCAGCATTTTGGGAGGCTGAGGCAGGACACTTGAGGTCAGGAGTTCTAGACCAGCCTCGCCAACATGGCGGAACCCTGTCTCCACTAAAAATACAAAAATAATTAGCTGGGTGTGATGATGCACACCTGTAATCCCAGCTACTCGGGAGGCTGGGGCAGGACAATTGCTTGAAACCCGGAGGTAAAGGTTGCAGTGAGCTGAGATTATGTCATTGCACTCCAGCCCAGGTGACAGAACAAGACTCTGTCTCAAAAAGGAAAAAAAAAAAAGGTGAAAAACACAAAAATCAGCATAGTGTTTATCTCTAAAGGAGACAGAAATGCGATGGGATCATGAAGTTACTGATAGTGCTCTTTTTCTTAAATTGAGTAGAAGATACCTAAGTGTTTATAGTTTTTCTTTATATCTCACATATTAAAAATATTTAATAAAATAAGAATGTCAAATGAGATTGCAGTTTTTGTTTTTTCTTTTAAAAGTCTGGTAGAGCTATTTGGCTCTAAGATTATGTATAAGTAAAACTTTGATAAAAATGAAAACTAAAAAATAAAAATGGGAGGCTGAGGTAGGGGGATCACTTGAGGTCAGGAGTTTGAGACCAGCCTGAGCAACACAGTGAGACCCTATCTCTTAAAAAGAAAAAAATTAGCCAGGCATGGTGGTGCACGCCTATAGTCTCGGTTACTTGGGAGGCTGAGGTGGGAGGATTGTATGAACCCAGGAGTTTAAGGCTGTAGTGAGCTATGATAGCACCACAGAACTCCAGCATGGACGACAGAGTGAGATCCCATCTCTATAAAATCAGAGATGAGAGAGTGATAAAAAGGAAGCAGTCAGAGTAGTGACTAAGAATTTTGGTTCTAAAGACAAGTAAAAAAAGAAGACGGTAGCTATATGGAGAGTAAATCAGAGTGGTTTTTTTTTTTGTTGTTGTTTAATTTTAGGATTCCCTCTCCCAACAAACGTTCAAGTATGTTTACTTTTGACAGGAAAAGAATAAATAAAGAGAAAGGTTGCCAATACAGGAAAGAAGTGGAAAGTCCTTGACAAGACAGGGAGAATTAGGATCTAGAATTCAGATGTAAGTACAAATTATCATTTAACAGATGGCAAAACAAAAGAGAAATATTTAAGTATGAGAGCAGGTGAACCCTGGTTTGATGTAGGATAGTATATGTAGATGAAGGCATTACTACCTGATGGTCCAAATTCTCTTTCTTAACTAAAAACATACGGGAAGGCAGAGGTACGACAAGGGTAGTTAAGTAAAGATGAAGGCTGAGTACCAATGTCTGAGAATGTCAGCTGAGAGGACTAAGAGGGAGATGACACATGAGAGGATTAATTGGCAGCTCTGAGGGCCCAGTGAGATTGGCAGAAAGGGTATAGAAATGAAGAACACAAGTAATGCATTTTGTACTGACAGGACAGGCTTTTGGTGAGTATGTATGACAAAAGGACTAGGAGGAAAGGGAGTTGGGATCAAAGTGCTGTGAGAGGTAAACATGAGTGTGTGGTGCTAGAGGGGAAAAGTACAAATTAAGGAGGAGCTAAGTTATTAAAGCTTCCGAAGTCATATGAAGTTGAGGAAAAAAATAGGAGAATAAAGGAGTGACAGCAGGAAGGAAAAAAGATCATGGTCAGATAATAGCACATTTAAGATTTTAGAAATAGTGGAGTTCAGAGTTGACAGGGTTTCGGAGTAAATATTTTGATCAATAAGATGAGGAAGGTAATTCTTGTTCTTGCCCAGGCTGGAGTGCAGTGGTGTGATCATAGGTCACTGCTGTCTTCAATTCCTGGGCCCAAGTGATCCTCCCAATTCAGCTTCCCTAAGTAGCTGGGATTTATAGGCATGCACCACCAACACCTAGCTATTTTTTTTCTTTTTTCTTTTTGTAGAGACAGATTCTTGCTACATTGCCCAGACTGGTCTCAAACTCCTGGGCTCAAGCAATCCTCCCACAGCACAGCCGTGATCCACCGCACCCAGCCGAGAAATAATTCTATTAGGAGGGAGAGAACATCTCAAGATACTACGTGTAATCTTATGAGACTGTGAATTACTGAGGTATTTCATTTATTTTTCACTTGACAGTGTAAATTTTACTTGAAAAATAAAAATGTATTCTTTATAATGTTTATATTTCAGACAGCACATGAATCTGGCTTCTCTATTTCAAAATATTTATTCATTCAACTAATATTTATTGAGTACTTATGCGCCACACACTGTGCTGGATGCAGGATACATACTGGCAGACAAATAGACATACTCTCTCTCCTCAATGCCCTTTCTGACTAGTACAGAAAGCAGATATAAATTAGTGAATAAAAATTTATAATTACAAATTATAAGAGGGGTTGTTGCAAGAGAATAAGGCAGAGTGGTTAATTATTTAAATGAGTTGATTAGGGAAGGTGTATAATGAGGTAATATTTAAGCTAAAACCCAAAGGAGAAAATTTAACCAAGTGAAAGATAATGAAACATGGTGTCATGACTACTCTTGTGCCTAGAGAAAGAATGTAGCCAGAAAAAGAGGGCCCAGGTCTGAAGCTGAGGAACTCCAATATCTGAAGTTCAGGCAGAATAAACAGCAGCCAACAAAGGAATCTACATAGAAGCAGCAAGACAGATAAGAAGCAACTAATCTAGGAAAGTATAAATTCTTCAAAACCAAGAGTAATGAAAATGTTTTAAAGAAGAAAGGGTATGCCAGGTGCAGTGGCTCACGCCTGTAATCCCCACACTTTGGGAGGCCGAGGCAGGCAGATCACGTGAGGTGAGGAGTTCGAGACCAGCCGGCCAACATGGTGAAACCCCATCTCTACTGAAAATTCAAAAAAATTAGCCGGCCATGGTGGCTCATACCTGTAGTCCCAGCTACTTGGAGGCTGAGGCACGAGAATCACTTGAACCCGGGAGCAGTGAGCTTAGATAACAACACTGTACTCCAGCCTGGGCAACAGAGTGAGACTCGGTCTTAAAAAAAAAAATAATAATAATAATAAAAAAATAAATAAATAAATGATTTATTGGATTTAGAAAATATAAGTGTTTGGTGGCCTTGAATAAAGTGGTTTGGTGAAAACTGCTAAAGTCAGTATAAACTGACTGAAGAGTGAATAAAGAGAGAGGAAAGGAGAAGGAAAAAGGGAAAGAAAAAGGGGGAAGAAAAGCAGATGAGTTAGTTATATTATGGTTCTGGATAAAATAAAACACACAAAAATTTAATATATAGCTAAGCTAAGTTCAAAAACAAGAAAGGGGGTCAAGCGCAGTGACTTACGCCTGAAATCCCAGCAAACTGGGAGGCCGTGGCAGGCAGATCACCTGAGGCAAGGAGTTCGAGAGCAGCCTGGCCAACATGGCTGAAACCCCATCTCTACTAAAAACACAAAAATTAGGCTTGGCGTGGTGGCTCATGCCTGTAATCCCAGCACTTTGGGAAGCCGAGGCGGGTGGATCACAAGGTCAGGAGTTCGAGACCAGCCTGACCAACATGGTGAAACCCCATCTCTACTGAGTGTTGGGGTTACAAGTGTGAGCCATTGTGTCTGGCCTCAAAGGACTTTTAACAATTTTTACTGCTACCACTACTTGAATACCTACTATGTAACAGGCATTGTGGTTTCAAACACTAACTCATGCAATCTTTCTAACACACTTTCGAAGTAGGTATTATTATCTCTATAGTTTTTACAGAGCCAATAAATAGGAATGTAATAGAAATCTGAGATCTACTACTAATTACCACCAAATGTCAAACAAATGCTGTTAGCAACAGTGATGATTTTCAACAAAATTTGAGTTCTTTCTTATTCAGTGAGCACCTCCCCACCTCCCAATGAATGGCTTTGTTTAAATACCTTGTACTTTTGTCTCAGCTCTTCTGTGTCTTCTTTTTCTACTTCTAGGACACGGCGCCGTTCGGTAGCATCTTCAGCATAATCAAGCTTGACAAAAATAGATATGATTAGATTTAATTCCTAAAGTACCCCCAAGATTAGCTATGAAAAAGTTATTTGCACAACTACAGTATTATCTGAAAACAACAAAAAAAAATTGTATTTTGCTCAGCTACTGCTTGCTTTATTGTCACCTCACAGAGAAAATCATATGTAAAATAGTTTGTTACTTTCATGCTGGTAGTTTCTAAAAGGCACATTTGTTGAAAGTAGACTTCACTTCAATGTTAATTTTCTTTTCTTTCTCTTTTTTTTTGAAAAGAGTTTCATTCTTGTTGCCCAGGCTGGAGTGTAATGGCATGATCTCAGCTCACTGCAACCTCTGCCTCCCGAGTTCAAGTGATTCTCCTGCCTCAGTCTCCGGAGTAGCTGGGATTACAGGTGCCCGCCACAATGCCCTGCTAATTTTTTTGTATTTTCAGTAGAGATGGAGTTTCACCATGTTGGCCAGGCTGATCTCGAACTCCTCACCTCAGGTGATCCGCCTGTCTCGGCCTCTCACAGTGCTGGAATTACAGGCATGAGCCACTGCACCCAGCGACTCCTAATTCTTTGAAAATTAATATTGAGGCTGGGCACAGTGGCTCATACCTGTAATCCCAGCACTGTGGGAGGCCGAGGCGGGCGGATCACCTGAGGTCAGGAGTTTGAGACCAGCCTGACCAATATGATGAAACCCCCATTTCTACTAAAAATACAAAAATCAGCCAGGCGTGGTGTCATGCGCCTGTAATCCCAGCTACTTAGAAGGCTGAGACAGGAGAATCCCTTGAACCCCGGAGGCGGAGGTTGCAGTGAGCTGAGACTGCACCATTGCACTCCAGCCTGGGCAACAAGAGTGAAACTCCATCTCAAAAAAAAAAAATAAATAAAAAAAATAATAAAAAAAATAATAAAAAAAAAAATAGGAGTCAATGAAGAAAATATTTTAGGCAATGAAAAGAAGGCATTACAGGTGACAGCTGTACCCAGTTCTACAAAGGCAAAGCTTTTATCACAGCAACATTTTAAGAGCTGAGCAACACTGCCTACTGAGGCAAGTACCAAGGTCTGGATCTAAGTCTGATATTGCCTTGCTGTATAACCCTCGGCAAATCACTTAACTTCTTTATGTGCCAGTTAAAACAGCGGCACTGTTTATATTCTATTTGTCTCAAAAGTAGCACTAAATGAAAATGTAAAATATATTTTTTAGTCGTCCAAAGAAAAATATTAAAACTACATTTCATCTGATAAATGTATTCTGGCACAGACATCTGAATTTGGAATTAGTATTATTTCAAAATATCCCACAAAACTTACGAATTAATGAGATCAATTTACCTCCATTTCCATGCGACCCATGCCCATGACATCATACTTGACAACAATCGGAATGGGATCTGTTCTCCCTGCAACAGGAACACATAATCAAGGTAAGGTGCAAAGCCAAACCAACAGCTCATTTTACACATTGGGTTTTGGGTGGTTAGAGATCTTGCCTTGGAGTGCAGAGACCAGAAAGCTACAGTGAACCAAACACAAGCCATTCTCACAGCTTACACTCAACACCTTCCTTTCCTAGTTTAAACCCAACTAACCACCTTGGCTGACCTTCCAGTTGGGATTAATTTCAAATTACTATGGCAAAATTACATTAATAAGTAATGCAAAGCACTTTTAAGCAATGGCACCAGGAGGTTTAAATTGCAAAACTTTAAAAATTCCTTTTAAGATCCCCAAATAACTTCCCAACAAAAATCACTTCACTCTGTCCACTGATATCCTCCTACACAACTTTTTAACCTAGTTTAAAAAAAAAAAAAATCTCAACTGGCATGGTTAAATAGAAAAAGTACATTTTCAAACATCATGCAGTAAAACTTTATAATTACAACTCAATATGTTGAATTTGTTTTCAAAAGATGCTTTACAATTTTTTTGATGTTCCTCATAGACTAGGAGATGTTTTACAATTTAATGGGGCTGTGAAAAGTTTAAATAAAAAGAAACAATTAGTTGCCCTTAGAGAAAAGAATAGTTTTCCTTTTAATCTGGTGCTCTAAAGTCTCATTTCCTAGAGTGGATTTAACACTGGCTGTGAGGGTAACTGGTAAGCTGTGAAAAGGACTAGTTGCGAAGAAAATTGACTTTAAACTAATTGATCTATGCTGGATAATTTTTTTAAATAAATATATATTTAATCCACTCATAACCAGCCAAACAAAGCAAAATGGGGCAGACAAGCACTTTACTACCACAGCTGTTTTACATCACAACTTGCGCTTTTTATTGTGATGTAAGCCCACTGAAAAGAGGACTTACCTTATCCGTTGTACACCTTTAGTGAAAAAACACAATGTTTACTTCCCTCATCATTTCACTCAGGCTGGTGTAAACAACTGGTTTTTTTGGTTGTGTTGCTGTTGTTGTTATACACACACACATATATATATATATTTATATTATACCTTTGGGCTAAAAATGGAGTTCTTAGGCTAAATCTGAGGCATTACCCTCCCAATCCCAAAAAAAAACTTTTTAAAAAATAAATGCCATGATCATGACTGGTTCTGGTCCTGCAAAATAAAGAAGAAACCATGTTCAAAACGACCACAACCACTTGTATTCGGTGGCTCTATATTTGTGGAATTAATTTTTGCCTTTAAGATGGAATGAAAAACAAATTCTAAGTTTCACTATTATGTATCCTATTATTGTTTTTAAACAATAAATAGGGAGAATTAGAATTATCACAGTAAAAAACAAAACAAAACAAAACAAAAAAACCAAACCCAAACTGTTAAAGAACATCTCATGTCAGGAAAAAAAAAAAAAAAAAATCCTTCTAGAATACAGCCTTCTTTTAGATACAATCAAAGGACTGCCAGTAAAGCAAAATGAAAATGCATTACTACCTTATGCCCAATGGTATAATAAATAAGCAGTGACTGCAATCTTTAGCAAAAGGACCAAATTAAAGACAGGTTATAAAAATGACTTCCTAGGTGCAATATCACTTTCATAACGTCTCAGTCAGGGATTTACTGGTAAAAACAAATAGTCCAATGAATGAATTAAAAAGAATTGTCAAAGCAATTTATTTTGGTATCTTTTTTGATCTGTCAGAATTTGTTTTGCAAGAATCAAGAAAGTTTTGGTACAAATTCATTACCTCTGTAAACCCCTGTTTATAAACTCTGCATTAGTACTTTTGCCTTCTAAGGCAGTCAAAGTTTGTTTTAATTTATTTATAAATTGCAGTAGCAAGTGCTAGTGCCCATTACATTGTGGGGAAATCAAGTTTTTGACAGTATTAGAATTTAATGTTTTAACTGATTTTATTGGCAGTTCTAACACAAACAAATACATCCCTTCTTAACATTACCCTTTAATGAACAAGGATCAGACAAGTTGCATAAGGAAAGGAAAGGAAAATGAAAAAGACCAAGCAGAAGGATGAAGGCTACAACAGAGAAAGTAAGCCTAACATATTGGTGCACTGATGACAAAAGGAGTAATTCAGTCTGAAAATAAAAAATTACCACTGCTAAGATTACCATCACCACAACAAGTCCAGGATCATAATGCTGTAAAAAAGAAACACCATTTGTTAGGCAGAAACCATTAGGGTAGGAAACAGGCCTTCTAGCAGGCAGACAGGATGGGGTAAAGTAACAGTTGGGCTTTGTCCCTCCCCCAATCTCAGCCGGGGACAGAGGAAGGACATTTTGTGCTACAACAGCTGTTTTCATACTGGTCAGACCAAGGTGTGAGATTTTTGTACTGCTACTTAAGAACATGAACAACACCCTCTTCAATAAGGCAGGGGGTAGGGTGTCAGTTTAAAGTACGAGAACTAGCTCTAGTTTCCAATCTTTCATTTAACTATTGATTCTGGTAAATCAGTATTCAGGGCCCAAGGTAGGACTTTTAAAAGAAATGACATCTAAGACTCTATCAGATCAACTAACTGGACCGTAATCAAGTCATTTACTTCACCAAAAGAACTCTAGGAGGCTTGGAGTATGGGTGAGATGTCCTCAAGACTTCTCTAGAAATATATATATAAAACAATTAAGAGGTCTAGAAAATAATCTTAGATCTTCAGTGCCTGGAGAACTTTGTGCATCTGAATTCTGTTATGAATGAATACAACTCTTTAAGTGGCTCTCCTCGAACTTTGCTTCCTGTTAACCGAGACTTCCCAGGCCGGCCAATACCTATCTTTCAGCACACAACAAAACCAATCTTTGAAGGAGAGCTCTAGAGAAACTGACATCAAAAGAGCTGTCACATTTAAAACTACTCCACTCAGAGTTAACTCACAGAAAATAAACAGCATGACTTTCAAAGCAATCTTGACGGTGACATTATTGCCTGGGCCAAGTAGTAATTTCTTAACATTATTAAAGAGGCAATAGACCAAGGAAAGACCCCAGTGGGAAAAGACACCAAACAGTACATACAGGAAGAGGCTGCAGCATTAAAAAACAAAACAAAACAAAAAACCCCCTCAGTTAATTCGGTTACTATCAATGATCATCCTAAAGAACATCACTTAGAATACCTGAATACCAATTTGTAGTGATGACCTCAAAAGCTAGGTAGCAACAGAGTGTCTGCTAATATGTATTCTCTAGAAACCTCAACTTTTTTTTTTTTTTTTTTTTTTTGAGATGGAGTTTCGCTCTTGTTGCCCAGGCTGGAGTGCAATGGCACAATCTCAGCTCACCACAACCTCCACCTCCTGGGTTCAAGCAATTCTCCTGCCTCAGCCTCCCAAGTAGCTGGGACTACAGGCATGCACCACCATGCCCGGCTAATTTTGTATTTTTAGTAAAGACGGGGTTTCTTCATGTTGGTCAGGCTGGTCTCAAACTCCCAACCTCAGGTGATCCGCCCACCTCGGCCTCCCAAAGTGCTGGAATTACAGGCGTGAGCCACCTCGCCTGGCCTCAACTTCTTCTAAAATAAAATCCAGGTTCCCTACTTCTTGGTTTCTTTTAAAATACGGCAAATATTATTTAAAATATATTAAATTAGTGAGAACATGTTTGTTGCTTGTTTCACTCCAAAGGAAGCAACTTCAACCAGAACACTAAATAATCTCCTTAAAAGAAACTGTCTTCCTCAGGAAAAGATCTACACACATTTACTGTACTTTGGCCAACAGGAGAAGGGAAAGGAAACACATGCAAAATCAAGAATGTGCCAATATCAATGTATTAATCTGATGGAAAACAACTGATACTCATATTTTCTAAATCAAAACCTTAAATAATGTTTCATTAACTGGAATTACATACTTAGTTTTTAGAGACAGGGTTGCTAAGGCTGGAGTACAGTAGCACAATCAGCTCACTGCAGCCTCCACCTTTCAGGCTCAAGTGATCCTCTTGCCTCAGCCTCCCAAAGCTCTGGGATTACAAGTGTGAGCTGCACATCAGCCTATTGTCTATTTTAAAAGTCAGTTTTACTTATGCAATAATAGAAATTCGTAAGTGCTCCAATATATATGCAGGTCTTGCTAAAATGTGAAGGCGTTATGACATAACAATAGAGAGAAGACAGTCAAATACAAAAATCCATTGATTACCATAGCCACCCTGTCATTGAGAACAATCCCTCAGGAATCAGTTCTGATTTTAAAATAGTTAAGGTTACACCAATCTACAAAACTGTCCCAAAGACTTAAACTACAGAGAAATAACTCTTTTGCTGTTTTTTGGGAAACACCACTTTTTTTTGAGATGGAGTCTCACTCCGTCACCCAGGCTGAAGTGCAGTGGCACGATCTCGGCTCACTGCAACCTCCGCCTCCCAAGTTTAAGCAATTGTCCTGCCTCAGCCTCCTGAGTAGCTGGGACTACAGGCACACCACTACACCCAGCTAATTATTTTGTATTTTTAGTAGAGACGAGGTTTCACCATATCGGCCAGGATGGTCTCGATCTCTTGACCTCATGATCTGCCACCTTGGCCTCCCAAAGTGCTGGGATTACAGGCGTGAGCCACTGCACCCGGCCCAGGGAAACACTATTTTTAAAGAGACAAACTCTAGGAATAGAACAACTGGGAAGAATATATTAAAGGACAACCATAATCTAGTAATCAGCCATACTTTAGAAACAGAAGACATATGATTTCCCTGCAGAAACAAATTAGAAAGGAAGAAGCTTCTACAGTGATTAAAACACTGGTTGAATTGTCAACAGATGTAAGCATACCACAATGTAAGATGTAAGAACACCACAATGTATCTCTGCTGCTTTTCCCCTTACAGAGATTCAATACAAATATTTACAACAAATATTGAGTTTTGGCCAGGCATGGTGGCTCACGCCTGTAATCCCAGCACTGTGGGAGGCTCAGGCAGGCAGATCACTTGAGGTCAGGAGTTCGAGACCAGCCTGGCCAACATGGTGAAACCCCATCTCTACTAAAAACACAAAAATTAGCTGGGCGTGGTGGCAGGCACCTGTAATCCCAGCTGCTCAGGAGGCTGAGGCAGGAGAATCACTTGAACCCAGGAGGCAGAGGTTGCAGTTAGCCGAGACTGCGCCACTGCACTCCAGCCTGGGCAACACAATGACACTCCGTCCCCCAAAAAACAAAACAAAAGCCCGGGCACAGTGGCTCAGGCCTGTAATCCCAGCAATTTGGGAGGCCGAGGCGGGTGGATCACCTGAGGTCAGGAGTTCGAGACCAGCCTGACCAACATGGTGAAACCCCGTATCTACTAAAAATACAAAATTAGTTGGGCATGGTGGTGCATGCCTGTAATCCTAGCTACTCGGGAGGCTGAGGCAGGAGAATCGCTTAAACCCAGGAGGTGGAGGTTGCAGTGAGCTGACATTACGCCATCGCACTCCAGCCTGGGCAACAAGAGTGAAACTCTGTCTCAAAGAGACAAAAATAAAATAATATATATATGTATAAATATATATATATATATATAGAAAGAGAGAGAGAGAGAGAGAGAGAGAGAGAGAGTTTCTACTATATTCAAGGCACTGTTCTGGGCACTGCATATAGTGATGATGTAAAAAAAAAAAAAAAAAAAAAAAAAACCACAACTGCAGCACCACGTTCCATCAATTACCAATAAATAGGCAAAATAGAGTAATCTGACCAGCTGGAACTTCAGCTGAGTTCAGCATGAGAATGAGAGGAAACAGAACATTTGTGAAGCTAATGCATAAGCAGTTAAAAAGCTTAAAAATGTCTGAAATTGTCTTTTAAAGATATCTAAAGTTGTCTTTAAAGACGACCTTAATGAAGTACAAGTAAATACACAAGCCATCAAAAAGTCACAAAATCCATTTTTTTTTTTTGAGACAGGATTTTGCTAAGCCACCCAGGCTGGAGTGCTGTGGTGCCATCTCCGCTCACTACAAACTCCAGCTTCCAGGCTCAAGCAATTCTTGCCCCTAGGCCTCCTGAGTAGCTGGCACTACAAGTGCCTGCCACTACATCTGGCTGATTTTTGTATTTTTAGTAGAGATGGGGTTTCACCATATTGCTCAGGCTGGTCTCGAACTCCTGGGCTTGAGTGATCTGCTCACCTCAGCCTCCAAAGTGCTGGGATTACAGTTGTATGCCAATGCTCCTGGCCTAAAATCCACTTTCAAAAGACAATTAAAACTGGGCTGGGCTTGGTGGCTCACGCCTGTAATCCCAGCACTTGGGGAGGCCAGGGCAGGAAGATGGCTTGAGGACAGGAGTTTGAGACCATACTGGGCAATAGAGCAAGACTCTGTCTCTCCAAAAAATTTTTCTTAAAAAAATTAGCTGGGCATGGTGGCATGCACCTGCAGTCCTAGCCACTGAAGAGATTGAGGCAGGAGGACCACTTGAGCCCAGGAGCTGGAGTGAGCTATCATCGCACCACTGCACTCCAGCCTGGGTGACAGAGAAAAACCTTGTTGAAAAAAAGAGAAAAGGTCCGGGGAAAAAAGACCATTAAACTGATAAAGGCCAAGAACCTACACTGACACCTTTAAAGTACTTATTTCTTATTTTTAAGTAATTCAAATACATACGTGAAAATCAAGAATAAAAAATTACTTTGCAAAAGTATTCAAAATAGGATTCAAGTCATGTTAATGGACTTGAATATCATTTCATTTACTGAAACAGTGATCACATGAAACTTTCAGAAACACTGAATAAAAAATGGTGCATTTATTTTCAAACCAAAGCTTAATTTTTGCAAATTTCTCCTGAAAATGACAGTCTTTAGGTGGCATAGAAACAATTATTACTTTCAGCATCATTTAGATATTTTTCTAAGCAACTCTAACATATGATATATGCTACCTCTCAGAAAACATTAACTGAAAACATTGAGCACATTACTTATTCCCTAGAGAGTTTTTAAGGTTTAAAAAAAAAAGAAAAACTTTCTACCCAAAATAGAGTTCAAATTACCCAGTACTACAAAAACCAACTATATTCTTGCCATGGCCTTTTTAGTGACCTATACAACAACCAAATTAATTTGATTTTCTTTCTTCCTTTATTTATTTTTTAAAACAGGGTCTCGCTGTCGCCCAGGCTGGAGTGCAGTGGCATAATCACGGCTCACTGCAGCCTCAACCTCCTGGGCTCAAGTAATCCTCCCATCTCAGCTTCCCAAGAAGCTGGGACTACAGGTGCACACCACCACATGTGGCTAATTTTTGTTATTTTTTGTAGAGATGGGATTTCGCCATGTTGCCCCCCCAGTTTGTTCTTGAACTTCTGAGCTTAAGCAATCTGCCCACTTTGGCCCCACAAGGTGCTGGGATTACAGACATGAGCCATGGTGCCTGGCCAATTTGATTTTCAAATACAGATGTTTTCTAAGGCACAAAAGTTTAATTATGACCTAAACGAATTTCCATCTGATACTTTCCATCTAGGATAAAATAGTTCAATTTTAATCATATAACTAAATATATTAATAAACAGGAACAAAGGTGGGGCAAAAGGCTTTAGTGAAAGTGTTGTTAAATCAGAATGTTAGGCCTGGGAAGGATATCTCATCCACGGATAACATGATATCCTCAAGCCCTTAGAAGAGATAATAAAGAGAATTCATGAGTTACTTTCAATTAAAAAAAAAAAAAACCTAAAGAAAATCATACTTTTACCTGAGATACAACTGTTTTAGCTAAAATTATATTGACTCACTAAAGATTGCCTCAAGCTAACCACCATGCTAAGATCAATTTGTTTTTTTAAATGAGAAAGCCAAATTAATAAATACAATTTTGGGGTAAAATAGTCTAAAACATCGGGCTTAGGAGACATGGGAAAAAACAATAAGTCTTTAGTTTAAAAAAAAAAAAAAAAAAAAAAAAAAGGCCAGGCATGGTGGCTCATGGCTATAATCCCAGTACTTTGGGAGGCCAAGGCAGGCAGATTACCTGATGTCAGGAGTTCGAGATCAGCCTGGCCAACATGGTGAAACCTCGTCTGCATTTAAAATACAAAAATTAGCTGGGTGTGGTGGCATGTTCCTGTAATCCCAGCTACTTGGGAGGCTGAGGCAGGAGAATCACTTGAACCCGGAAGGCAGAACTTGCAGTGAGCCGAGATCGCACCATTGCATTCCAGCCTGGGGCAGCAAGAGAGAATCTCCGTCTCGGGGGGGAAAAAAAGTGGTAGCACTTTTGTGCCCTGAGTTTTACTTATGTTTTCTCTATCCATATCTGACACAGTATGTAGGCCAGAATAGCATTTAGTTAAAAAGCATTTGTTGACTCAGAGAAGGAACATGTTCATAGCAGGTCTGAAACTTGTTCAACTGTAAATACTTAGTCATCATGATGCGTGCCGCTTAACATCACAAGATACTAATGATTTAACTCTCATAATGAAGGAATTATTCTATCAAGTAGAACATATCACTATATTAGAAAGGTCTCCATATATCAAAAAATATGTAAACTTTTATAATGAAATATTTGACTTTTACATTACTGGGCATTAGAGGCTTAAGGCTTGTTCAATTTCATTTTTTGTTATCACTCAGGAGTCAAGGAGAAGGAAGCATCAAATGTTTAAGAAAAAAATACTAAAGAACTTACATTCAATATATATTGACAAATTTTTAAAAAACTGAATTGGAAAGTTGCCATAACCAGTTTCAGTGAAGGAAAACCTCAAGTCAGCCCTCATAATAATGGTGTTTTCCAGGAAATTAGGTTTAGGGTAAGTGGTCTATTAGAAATTCTGAAAACATTTTTCCTCTTTTTAAAAAACAGGTCAAAGTAAAAATTAATTGCTTCCTTCAAGTACCCAGTACACTCCTACATACATGTAGGTAGACCAAAAATTACCAGTGAGCTCCAATCTATGTATTTCTTTTTTTTTTTTTTCCCCTAAGACGGAGTTTCACTCTTGTTGCCTAGGCTGGAGTACAATGGCGCGATCTCGGCTCACTGCAACCTTCACTTCCTAGGTTCAAGCAGTTCTCCTGCCTCAAGCCTCCTGAGTAGCTGGGATTACAGGTGCCCGCCACCATGCCTGGCTAATTTTTTGTATTTTTAGTAGAGATGGGGTTTCACCATGTTGGCCAGGCTGGCCTCGAACTTCTGACTTCAGGTGATCCACCCACCTCATATTCCCAAAGTGCTGGGATTACAGGCATGAGCCACTGTGCCCAGCCTATATGAGTATTTCTTGATTAATGAATTCCAAAAGAAAAAATATACTTGTAAAGAGTGGCAACATGAAACTCGGGGGATCTGAATTACAGTTCTGTCACTAATGGGGCATGTGACCCATTATTAGCTATTAATTTCTTTTTATTTTTAGAGACAGAATCTCACCCTGTTGCCCAGGCAGGATGGAGTGCAGTGAAGTCATCATAGCTTACTGTAACACTGAACTCCTGGGCTGAAGTGATCCTCCCACCTCAGCCTTCTAAGTAGCTAGGACTACAGGCACTCACCACGTGTTGCTAATTAAAAAAAAAAAAAAAAAATTTGTAGCGATGGCATCTCACTATGTTGCCCAGGCTGGTTTCAAACTCCTAGCCTCGAGTTATCCTTCTGCCTCAACCTCACAAAGTGCTGGGATTACAGGTGTGAGTCACCATGCCACCTATATTAGTTTCGTGATCCAAAAATAGAGGAGTTAAAGGCCGGGCGCGGTGGCTCACGCCTGTAATCCTAGCACTTTGGGAGGCCGAGGCGGGCGGATCACGAGGTCAGGAGATCGAGACCATCCTGGCTAACACGGTGAAACCCCGTCTCTACTAAAAATACAAAACATTAGCCAGGCGTGTGGCGGGCGCCTGTAGTCTCAGCTGCTTGGGAGGCTGAGACAGCAGAATGGTGTGAACCCGAGCGGCGGAGCTTGCAGTGAAGCCGAGTTCACGCCACTGCACTCCAGCCTGGGTGACAGAGTGAGACTCTGTCTTAAAAATAAAGGAGTTAGACAAGTCTGTAAGGTTCACTTCACAATTCTAAAGTTTGAAGAGTGGAAAATATGAGGAGAAAATATCTGGGGGAATGATGTAGACAGCGGCCAGTCTTGTGATACTATAATAAGCCAACAATCAAATGTCTTCTTAAACTTACTATTGTTTTTCCATAGCTACACTGAAAATTTTACTATTCCAGGATCACTCCATTACCCCAAAAAACTTTCCAGCCTCATTTAACTTTCCACTGCAACTCCTCCATTTCATCTTTTTCCTTAAAGACTGAGTCTCACTCTGTCACCCAGGCTGGAGTGCAGTGTCACAATCTTGGCTCACTGCAACCTCTGCCTTGCAGGTTCGAGTGACTCTCCTGCCTCAGTCTCCTGAGTAGCTGGGAATACAGGCATGCGTCACCATGCCCAGCTAATTTCTTTGTGTTTTAGTAGAGACGGGGTTTCACCATGTTGGCCAAGCTGGTCTCGAACTCCTGACCTCAAGTGATCTGCCTGCCTTGGCCTCCCAAAGTGCTGGGATTACAGGTGTGATCCACCACGCCTGGCCTCCATTTCATGTTTAATAAAATTTTTTTTTTTTTTTGAGACAAAGTCTCACTCTGTTGCCCAAGCTGCAGTACAGTGGCACATTCTTGGCTCACTGCAATCTCTACCTCCTGGGTTCAGGCAATTCTCCTGCCTCAGTCAGCCTCCTGAATAGCTGGGACTACAGGCACGTGCCACCATGCCTGGCTAATTTTTGTATTTTTAGTAGAGACAGGGTTTCACTATATTGGCCAGGCTGGTCTTGAATTCCTGACCTCGTGATCTGCCCACCTCAGCCTCCCAAAGTGCTGGGATTACAGGTGTGAGCGACCACACCCAGCCAATAAACTCCTTCCTATATTTTTCTAGGCAATCCCTAAAAAAGACTGGGCTGCAAAGCTTAGCTCTCTAATAAGAGATAATAGCTAAACACTTGTGTGATTTTTGGCAAGCAGAGCCTGAGTCTCAGCAGCCTCCCCTGCAAAATGAAAATATTATCACCACCTTTTTTTTTTTTTTTAAACAGACAGGTTCTAGCTGTATGGCTCAGACTAGAGATTAGAGTGCAGTCACACAATCATAGCTCACTTGCAGCCTCAAACTCCTGGGCTCAAGCAATCCTCCTGCCTTAACCTCCCAAGTAGCTAGGGCTACAGGCATAAGCCATCACACCACACCTAACCCCACCCCCCTTTTTAGGACTGGCATACAGACCAAAAGAGACAACAAGTGGAAGATATTTTGTAAACTTTAAATCACTATACAGAATTCTCAAGGGTTCAGAAAATAAAGTAATTAGTCTTCCTTTTATTTCCGAATTTGACATTTTGGGGGTGTGTGTTTGTGAGACAGGGTCTCACTCACTCTGTTGCCCCAGCTGGAGTATTGTGGCGTGATCTCAGCTCACTGTAACCTCTGCCTCCTGGGTTCAAGCGATTCTCCTGTCTCAGCCTCCTGAGTAGCTGGGATTACAGGAGCCCACCACCAAGCCCGGCTAATTTAAATTTGGCATTTTTGAAAGTAAATACCCTAAAATGAAAGATACTCTAAAACAGAATCTGTGATAATTTCCAAATGTTTTACATACAATTTGATGGTAATGAAACAACCCCATTTACAGATGGAGAAAATTATTATCTATGATCAATAATCAAAGTATTACAGGCTGGGTATGGTGGCTCACGCTTATAATCCCAGCACTTTGGGAGGCTGAGGCAGGATGATAGCTTGAGCCCTGGAGTTCCAGACCAATCTAGGCAACATAGGGAGACCCTGTCTCTATGAAAAAAATTTAAAAATTGGCCAGGCATGGTGGCAAATGCCTATATACCCAGGTACACAGGATGCTGAGGTGGGAGGATCACATGAGCCAAAAAAAAAAAAAAAAAAAAAAAAAGAAGAAGAAACAAACCACTATCACTGTATACCCTTTTGCTCACTTAAGAAGCTTCATGGACACTCTACTCTCTTGCCTAAGTATCCTACTAACCCAGTGTCATTTTAATAAGGCAAACTAACCTAGGCCCAAAAGTCTATGAATAATAAGGTAGGAAACAATGTAAATCAGGCTAAGGCTAAGACTATAAAAAAAAAAATAAACAGCACTATACTACTTTAGTGTAACCAATACATTTTGGATAAATTAAAAAAAAACTGTCCACCCTACTTACTATAATGAAGGTAATTTTCTTAGAAGCCTGTTATTCATATGGTCCAAAAGAATGTTTTTCTAGCCCTGGTCCATTCTATTTGCATTAAAAAATAGGGCAAGGGGGTATTTAAAAGAACATTTCCTGGGCTAGGCGTGGTGGCTCACGCCTGTAATCCCAGCACTTTGGGAGGTTGAGGCAGGTGGATGACCTGAGGTTAGGAGTTCGAGACTAGCCTGGCCAACATGGTAAAACCCTGTCTCTACTAAAAAATACAAAAATTAGCCGGGCATGGTAGCACATGCCTGTAATCCCAGCTACTTGGCAGGCTGACGCAAGAGAATCGCTTGAACCCGGGAGGCGGAGGTTGCAGTGAGCCAAGATCGCACCACTGCACTCCAGCCTGGGCAACAAGAGCGAAACTCTGTCTCCAAAAAATAAATAAATAAAATAAAATATCATTTCCTGAACCCTACCCCAGACCTGCTGATTTATGCTGGTCAGAATCGACATTAAATTTTTTGCTTGTTTGTTTTCTTTTTCAGTAGAGACAAACTCTTGCTATGTGGCCCAGGCTGGTCTTGAACTCTGAACTCAAGCGATCTTCCCACCTCAGCCTCCCAAAGTGCTGGGGTTACAGGCGTGAGCCCCTGCACCCAGCCTCAGAATCTGCATTTTTTTTTTTTTTTTTCTGAGACGGAGTTTCACTCTTGTTGCCGAGGCTGGAGTGCAATGGTGGGATCTTGGCTCACCGCACCCTCTGCCTCCCAGGTTCAAGCAATTCTCCTGCCTCAGCCTCCTGAGTAGCTGGGATTACAGGCATGCACCACAACGCCCGGCTAATTTTGTATTTTTAGTAGAGACGGGGTTTCTCCACCTTGAGGCTAGTCTCGAGCTCCTGACCTCAGGTGATCCACCCGCCTCAGCCTCCCAAAGTGCTGGGATTATAGGCGTGAGCCACTGCGCCCAGCCTGAATCTACACTTTTAACAAGAACCCAAGGTGATTCTGCTGAAAGCCATAAGACTAACAACGGAAAAAGCACTGGGGTAGAAGTTAGAAGACTTGTGCAGTAAAGGTAGCTCCTATCCTTAGCAGTTTCACCTCAGATAAACATTTAAGTTTCTCAATCTTTTAAGTGGCATCATGTCTCATTCTATGTACTGGAGAGAAAAATGAGAAATATATAGGTATATAAAACATATATGCCATATTTAATTCTTGACACCCCCAAATCTTGTAAAAATATAGCTATATGGAGGGTATAGCAAGGTCACAGTGCTTACTAGCTGCAGAGCTAGAATTGAACCCAGGTAAAATTTCAGATGAGCCCACAAAGTAGTAACTTGTGGTTCAAATACAGCCTGGTATATGTTTTGTTTATTTTCATTATTTTAGACTTCAAGCCAACATTTATCAATTAGAACATTTCACAGAAAAGAAATCTGAATTCCTGGCTTCTTTTAACAATTTTAGAAGATCCAGCAACACTGAGATTATAACCTTAGGTGGCAACAATTAGCTTCTCTAAACACAGCAAAACTCACACCACTTGCTATTGTCTCACACTCACTCAACTTCAACTACGTATGCTATATCATCAGGCCTCAACTCCTACTTCAGGTCTACATTCTTTGCTCCCTCCTTTTGAACCAAATGGGAGTTACAAGAAAACCAAGTGGGAGTTCTATCTACTGGTTTGGGAAGATTTAGTGAGAAAGGAAATACTGGATTTAAAACTAATAAACTACATTTGAAAAGATATTATACTACATAAAAATATATTACACTTTTTTCTCTTTTCCGAGTGTTTAAGTGCCACTGTTTTGAATTTTGGTGGTAAATTTTAAATGAACTTTTGAAAGATTTTAATAAAATATGTTTATTATAAAACACTTTTTACTTTATGTTCTTATCATTTTCAGATTTCATTCCACTTTAAAGTACCAATGCTTCTCATGGAAGAATAAAGAGATTCCACTAACTCACAGACACCTGTACTCCATGTATCTATCAGCAAGTATAGATGCACAGAAAGAAAATAGTTGGTTGCTTCTTTATTCTCACAATCTGAGACTTTTCACTTGTTAATTATTAAAAAAAAATTTGAAATTATAAGTTAAATTGCTCAATTCTCTATTAAGCCTCCACTGTACCTTTAACTTCACAATTAAAACAGTCATTATACTGTATTAAATTTGTTACATTATTTGTTTCCCTATTAGAAATAAACCTCTGGAGGGCAGAGGTTCTATCTTATTCACTCTTAAAGACTTAGTACAGATCTGGCACATTCTTTTTCTCTTTTTTTTGGAGACAGAGTCTTACTCTGTTGCCCAGGCAGTTCACTGTAACCTCCGCCTCCTGAGTTCGAGCTATTCTCATACCTCAGCCTTCCAAGTAGCTGGGATTACAGGCGTGCGCCAACATGACTGGCTAATTTTTGTATATTTTGGTAGAGAGGGTTTTGCCATGTTGGCCAGGCTGGTCTTGAACTCCTAGCTCAAGTGATCCACCTGCCTCGGCCTCCCAAAGAGCTGTGATTACAGTTGTGCGTGACCACACCCAACCCAGATCTGGCACATTTTAAGCATGCAATAAACATATGCAGAATACAAAACAGAAAAACAACAATAGAGAATACATAAATGCACAGTAATTACTATCCTTTAGGAATTTACAGTCTACTGAATTAGGTAAAAGAGACACATCAACAAAAATTATACAAGATTGAATATTTAAAATGCCACAGAAGAGAAATAGAAAGTAGAAGAAATCAGGGAGGAAATTATAGAATGAGACATAAGTTACAGTATTTTCTTTTTCCCTGGACACCAATTTCCATCCCTAAATATTTGGCAAAAGTTCTTACCACTCAACTTTAGCCTTAAGTTTCTAGTGAGTTTATACTCATCATGAAGAATATATATGACCACTTCAAGTGCCCTACGAGAATATATCACATTCAGAATTATCTCCACTTTTTCTGGCCTGAATAACTACTGTATATTTCAATTCAGTGGCACTGGTATTTCTCACCACCATCATATCTCTCCAGGATAGAGAAGTAAGCTAGCACCTACAGTTTAGGTACATTACAGCACATTGGTTAAAAGCATAGGTTTTGGCACCAAGATTCTACCACTTATTTGCTGTAAGATCTTGGGCAGGCTGGGCGTGGTGGCTCACGCCTGTAATCCCAGCACTTTGGGAGGCAGATGTGGGCGGATTGCCCGAGGTCAGGAGTTCGAGACCAGTCTGGCCAACATAGTGAAACCCCGTCTCTAATAAAAACACAGGAAAATTAGCCAGGTATGGTGGCATGCACCTATAATCTCACCTACTTGGGAGGCTGAGGCAGGGGAATTGCTTGAACCAGGGAGGTGGAGGTTGCAGTGAGCTGAGATTGCACCACTGCACTCCAGCCTGGGTGACAGAGCAACACTCTGTCTCAAAAAAAAAAAAAAAAAGAAAAGAAAAAAAGATCTTGGGCAAAGTATTGCTCAGAATGTCAATTTTCTCACCTGTAAAATGGGAGTATCTACCTCAAAGAGGATTTAAGTTAGAAAATCCATGTCCAAGCACTCAGTAAACACTTAATAAATGATGGCTATTATAAAAGACTAACACTAAATCTAGTGAATACGGGCTTGCTAGTCAAACATATGCATAAACTGACTATATATTGTCTTCATAGTTGACCTGTTTTATCAGCCTTCGTAGTTATTCCTTCCTTTCCATTTCCACTGCTATTATTCTTTCAAGTCCTTATCTATACTCATACCCAGACAACTTTCTAAATGGTTTTCCATCTCCATCCTCAGACATACTTTGACCAGACTATTATTTTATTTCCACCACCAATGCCTGGCTGGGGTAATGAAGAGATTTCAATGGCAAATCAAAGAATTTGGGTTTGTGTTTCAGCCCTATCATTAAAACATTTTGGAATCCCAAAAATAAATTTCTCAACTGTATAGTGAGTTTTAACTTAACTTCAATATCTCTCTCTTTTTTTTTTTTTTTTTTTTTGAGATAGGGTCTCACTTTGTCACTCAGGCTGGAGTGCAGTGGCATGATCTCAGCTCACCGCAACCTCGTTGACCTTCTGGGCTCATGCGATCCTCCCACCTCATTCTCCCAGGTGGCTGGGACTATAGGCGCACGCCATCACGCCCAGCTAATTTTTTCTTTGCATTTTAAGTAGAGATGGGGTTTTGCCATGTTGCCCAGGCTGGTCTCAAACTCCTGAGCTCAAGCATCCACCCACATTGGCCTGCCAAAGTGCAAGGATTACAAGCGTGAGCCACCACACCCGGCCTTCAGTATCTCTTCTTGCTACAAGTCTATACCTCTGCTCTGATCGAGGTGTCTTTGGCTTACAAAATACAATTCCAGATTGGAGGAGTATTAAAGCCTTCCACATCCAGTGTGGCATGAGCTTTGGAGGCAGAAGTACTGAGATCTGAATCCTGATTCTATAGTTTACTGGTTGCTTATCCTTGGGCAACATACTAGACTTCTCTAAGACTCAGTTTCTTCCACAAAATGGGAGAACAGTAATTCTCTCAGGGGCTTATTATAAGATTTAAATGAGATATTTGTTAAGTGCTTAGCATATATGAGATTTGTGCCTATATTAATATTTCCCATTTCTCCCTTCTAGTTATAGGTGTGTGTGTGTGTGTGTGTGTGTGTGTGTGTGTGCTTTTTGAGATATGCTCTCACTCTGTCATCCAGGCTGGAGTACACTGGCAATGACATGGCTCCCTGCAGCCTCAACTTCATGGACTCTAGTGATCCTTCCACCTAAACCGCCAAGTAGCTGGGACTAAGGGTGCACATCACCATGCCAGGTTAATTTTTTTTCTTTGGTAGAGACAGGGTCTCACTATGTTGCCCAGGCTGGTCTCAAACTCCTGAGTTCAAGAGATGTTTCCACCTCAGCCCCCCAAAGTGTTGGGGTTTACAGGCATGAGCCATCGTGCCCAGCCTAGTTACAGTTTTTAAACTGTTCCTGGAGACTTAGAACTCTGCTTCAATCAAAACAACTGGTGGGTTGCCCCCTTTCATACACTGAAGTTTAACATTAAAAAAAAAAAAAAAAAATTGAAGTGGTTTCTTCTGTTAAAAAATGCATAAAATCCACTACACCATGGACATAATCTGCTCCAATTAGCCACACCTGCTCTTTGTCAACTGCAATTACCTTGTATACATCAGTATCTCCTGTCTTTGGTAATATCTATTCCTCCCTCCTCAGTACTTAGTGAAGTCACTCCTAGTTATACTTCTTTTGAACCCTTACAGCATTTTATTATTATTCAGAGAAAAGGTCTTGCTCTGTTGCCCAGGTTGGAGTGCAGTGGCACAATCATAGCTCACTGTAACCTTCAAATCCTAGATTCAAACAATCCTCCCACCTCAGCCTCCCAAGTAGCTAGGAATATAAGTGTGCACTACCTTGCCTAATTTTTAGAAGGGGTCTCACTATGTTGCCCAGGCCGGACTTGAACTCCCAGGCTCAACTGATCCTTCTGCCTTAACCTTTTGAGTAGCTAGGACTACAGGCACATGCCACTGGAACTGCAACTTCTTTTCTGATTGTTATTTTGCCATGACTTAACTCACATTTAAGGTCTTTTCATTTATCCTTTAAATGTGATGATCTCCGTACTGAGAAACAAGTAGTCCCTTTCTATACAGCATGCAAGTTTACCATTCTCATTCAGTCTCCTCTCCTGCGATCCCTTTCATCTTTATATTTATTTTAATTTTTGTAGAGACAGGGTCTCGCTATGTTCCCCAGGCTAGTCTTGAACTCCTGGCCTCAAGCAATCCTCCTGCTTTGGTCTCCCACAGTGCTGGGACTGCAGGGGTGAGCCACCACATCTGGTCCTTTCCTTTTCTGTTTTATCCCTAAAACCTAACCTCTTACCTTAGACTGCCAATTCTGACTAATCTTGTTTATTATCTGGGCCTCTTCTCTATGGTTTATATTTATTCCATTAAAAAGGTCAAAGGCTGTACAGGCTCTATATTTTATTTTATTAAATGTGGATTGTGAATACCTAAAATTATGGTTGCCTTTGGCAACTGTATGAAGACTCCAAGACTCATTTAATTGGCAGGAAATGGAGATTATAGCTACATGCTTCTTCAAATACACCAGCTCTGTGTATAACTAAGCTTTTCTGACAATCCATACCTTGATTTGTGATTTGGGGGAGCTACATATTTGCTATTCCCCCACCAACCTATTCTTATTTTCAGTATCAGCTTTTCCTAAGAAGGGAAAAGGTACAAATATTGATTTCAAAGTCAGGCTTATATTTGAATGGCAGATACTTAGTAGCTGTATCATCCTTCCAAAACTTTCCACTCATAAAATGAGTGGCCGGGCGTGGTGGCTCACGCCTGTAATCCCAGCACTGTGGGAGGCCAAGGTGGGCAGATCACCTGAGTTCGGGAGTTCGAGACCAGCCTGACCAACATGGAGAAACCCCATCTCTACTAAAAATACAAGATTAGCCGGGAGTGGTGGCGCATGCCTGTAATCCCAGCTACTCAAGAGGCTGAGGCAGGAGAATCACTTGAACCAAGAGGCAGAGGTTGCGGTGAGCCGAGATCGTGCCATTGCACTATAGCCTGGGCAACAAGAGTGAAACTCCATCTCAAAAAAAAAAAAAAAAAAAAAATTAAAAAAATTAAATAAAATGAGCATACTAATATCTATTTCATTAAATGAGACGGTGCAAAACATCCGGACTCTAGATCAATATTTGGCACATAATAAATATTAAGCATTATTTCCTTTTTATAAAGGAAAACATGAATTGAAAAGGGAAAGTAAGATAGAAAGACAACTTAGCTTCTGTAAAGACTATTCAGAAAAATGTATCTATGTCACTATAATATTAATGAAAACATTTTCTCAAAAAATGATTTTTGTTGACAGAGTTTCGCTCTCGTCACCCAGGCTGGAGTGCAATGGCATGAACTCAGCTCACCGCAACCTCCGCCTCCTGGGTTCAAGCAATTCTCCTGCCTCAGCCTCCGGAGTAGCTGGGATTACAGGCACCCGCCACCATGCCCCGCTAATTTTGTATTTTTAGTAGAGGCGGGGTTTCGCCATGTTAGCCAGGCTGGTCTCGAACTCCTGAACTTAGGTGATCCACCTGCCTCAGCCTCCCAAAGTGCTGGGATTACAGGAGTGAGCCATGGCGCCCAGACAAAAAATGATTTTTCTTAAGAAATTAGTAAAATATTTATAGTGATTGAGACAGGTCTTGCTTATTTATTTATAGAGATAGGTCTAGCTATGTTGCCCAGGTTAGAGTGTAGGAAGTGCAGTGGCACATCACAGCTCACTATAACCTCCAACACTAGGGCTCAAGCAATTCTCTTGCCTCAGCCTCCCAAGTAGCTAGGACTACAGGTGTGTGCCATCACACCTGGTTAATTTTTCTATTTCTGTTAAGACGAGGTCTTGTTATATTGTCTAGGTTGGTCTCAAATTCCTGGCCTCAAGCTACCCTCCTGCCTCAGCCTCCCAAAGTGTTGGGATCATAGGCATGAGCCACCATACCAGGCCAGAAGTTAGTGCAATATTAATTCATATTCTAATTTAACAATAAAGCCTAAATTGTAACATTACATGTTTCTATTCTATTCTTTTGAATTCAAATCTAGTTTTCAGCCTGTAATCCTAGCACTTTGTAAGGCCAAGGTGGGAAGACTGCATGAGGTCAGGAGTTTGAGACCAGCCTGTACAACACAGAAAGACCTCATCTCCAATGGAAAAAAAAAGTCTAATTTTCCTTTAGTCATAAAATGTAGTCTAAACACAGTTGAGACTTATGTAACACAGGCCTTACCCTACACTGTATTCACCATTAATTTCCTAACTGAAACAAGACTGGGAAGGAGGTATACATAAATAAAACCAAAGAAATACCCCAACTCTACTCTGTTTTCTGCCTTCTTTAGGTCTTTTCTCAAACAATTATATTTTTTGAATAGTAATACAAGTACAGAACAATTTTTTTTTGGAGACACAGTCTCGCTCTTTGCCCAGGATGGAGTGCAGTGGTGCAATCTTAGCTCACTACAACCTCTACTGCTGGGTTCAAGTGATTCTCCTATCTCAGCCTCCTGAGTAGCTGGGATTACAGGCACACGCCACCACACCCAGCTAATTTTTATATTTTTAGTAGAGAAGGGGTTTCACCATGTTGGCCAGGCTGGTCTTGAACTACTGACCTTAGGTGATCCGCCCGCCTCGGCCTCCCAAAGTGCTGGGATTACAGGTGTGAGCCACTGCAACCAGTCCAAATTTTAAAAATACAGTAAAATGCAACGCAGTTTTCCTTCAGAGAGTCTATCTTTACAAAAATTTTTATCTTTATGGTCAAGTAAATACAAACATAAATATACAGGCACACTCCTGTATGCCCACAGAATGCACCATTTTAATATTTCACAATAAAATGCCTCAGTTTTACTATACAAGCTACAGAGAATGTTCATCTCTCTCAACATATTTTTTCGCTAATGATTTTATAAAGTAAGATGTTTACATTTATTTATTTCAATCCCAAAACTTAATACAATTTTTTTTTTTTTTTTTTGAGACAGAGTCTCGCTCTGTCACCCAGGCTGGAGTGCAGTGGCGCAATCTCGGCTCACTGCAAGCTCCACCTCCCGGGTTCACGCCATTCTCCTGCCTCAGCCTCTCTGAGTAGCTGGGACTACAGGCGCCCGCCACCACGCCCGGCTAATTTTTTTTTTTTGTATTTTTAGTAGAGACGGGATTTCACCATGGTCTCAATCTCCTGACCTCGTGATCCGCCTGCCTCGGCCTCCCAAAGTGCTGGGATTACAAGCGTGAGCCACCGCGCCCGGCCATTAATACAATGTTCTTAAAACGATGTATGAGATATCTGGAGATACATTCCAAATAAAACAAGCAAAACTTTGAAAAAGCTGCTTCAGTATCAACAAATGGAATGTACATGTTATTACACAGGAAGCAACTGTGTGTTAACAATCATATTAATTATTTAGTAACCAGGAAGATGTGCTTAAGAATTTTATATCCTAAAAATTTTGTTAATTGCATGAAAAGGCCAGGCATGGTGGATCACACCTATAATCCCAGCACTGTGGGAGTCCAAGGTGGGAGAACTGCATGAGCCCAGGAGTTCGAGACCAGCCTGGGCAACATAGTGAGACCTGGTCTCTACAAGAAATTTCTCAAAAATTAGGCGTGGGCCGGGCACAGTGGCTCATGCCTGTAATCCCAGCACTTTGGGAGGCCGAGGTGGGCAGATCATGAGGTCAGGAGATGGAGACCATCCTGGCTAACATGCTGAAACCCCGTCTCTACTAAAAAAAAAATACAAAAAATTAGCCGGACATGGTGGTAGGCGCCTGAAGTCCCAGCTACTCGGGAGGCTGAGGCAGGAGGATGGCGTGAACCCGGGAGGTGGGGCTTGCAGTGAGCTGAGATTGTGCCACTGCACTCCAGCCAGCCTGGGCGACGGAGAGAGACTCCCTTTCAAAAAAAAAAAAAAAAAAGGCATGGTGGCATGCGCCTGTAGTCCCCACTACTCATGGGTCTAAGGCAGGAGGATCACTTGAGCCCAGGAGATCAAGGCTGCAGTGAGCTATGATTATGCCACTGTACTCCAGCCTGGGCAACAAAGCAAGACTCTGTCTCAAAGGAAAAAAAAAAAGCTGGATTCTAGAACACATCCATTTTAATTTTTAAGTAATCCAAGTTGTTCCCTGTAATGTTTTCACTAGTGGATATTCTCATGGCTGTGATGTAAGTACCTATTTTCCCATAATCTTACCAGGCTAACTTTGGTCTTTCTCAAGCTGATAAACACCTGAAGGAAAGTTGTTCTTTGCCTATAATGAGCTATTACAGATATTTTCCCTAGTCTGTTTGTTGACTTTGTTTATGATGAAATATAGCTAAACTTATCCTTTCCTTTTTTGAGACAGGCTTGCTCTGTTGCCCAGGCTGGAGTACAGTGGCACAATCACAGCTCACTGCAACTTCGAACTCCTGGAGTCAAGGGATCCTCCCGCCTCAGCCTTCCAAATAGCTAGGAATACAGATGCACGCCACCATGCCCGGCTAATCTAGTTTTTAAATTTTTTGTAGAAACTGGGTCTTGTTGTTGCCCAAGGTGGTCTTGAACCCTTGGCCTCAAGTGATCTTTCCACCTTGGCTTCCCAAAGTCCTGGGATTACAGGTGCTTAAGTCATTGTGCCTGGCCTTATCCTTTTCTTAATGGCTTCTAAGTTTTGGATTATGCTCAGAAAAACTTTTCTTATTCAAATATTATTTTAAGGTAATAATTCTACCATTGTTCATCCTAATAATTTCATGATTTCATTTTTTACATTTAAACCTCTCATTCACCTGGAATCTATGTAGGGTAAGGAACGACAATGGGGACCCAATTTTTAAAATTCTGGGTTGTTATTCAATTGTTCCAATGCCACGACTGAGTGCCTGACGCTCTTTCTAGATGTTAGATTTTTCAGAAGTTAGACTGAGCAGTAGAGATGACTAGTGAGCTCAGAATTAGTGAAACAGACACCAAAATTAGGGATTTAGGGGCTCTAAAACACATCTAACATCAAAAGCACAGATCCTGAAGTCCAACATCTATCACATATAAAGCATATTAACTATTACTGTTGTTAATCTTGGAAGCCCTAAGGATGGATTATCTCTAATTCAGTTAAAATAACTATGTACTATACAATAGGTGTTAATAATAAGCATATATGGCATTTTTATAGTCTGTATAATGTGAGTTCACTTACTTTGTTTTCATAACTACTCTTTAAGAAGACAGGCAGAGATTTTAATATCCATTTATTGCTGAGGAAAATAATTCAGTAATGGTACCTTGTCCCTTTACTTATAGGAAATGGTAGTGCCAAACTCAAACCCAGATCTTTTATTTCCAAATGTTAACAAACTGCCATTACACCCTGCACCAAGTACTTTTACACAAAAATTAGTGAGACTCCCTACTCACAAGGAGGTTGAAACAATTTTTAATTAAATATTCAGACTGAACACATACCTAATTTAAGTATGAAAGGAGTGCACAAAAGTAGAAAACATCATCCTTGGCTTCAAGGAAACTTCAAAGGTCTACAGCAGTTAAAAAAAAAAAAAAAAAAAAAAAGCAAGACTTCAGGGACTGGGAAATAAACCTGAAAGTCAGGAACCATGTCTTATCGACTCTCCATGTCTTAGGGTATTTACTGCTGGTATAACAAGAATGTAGTGTTAGGTCAGTAAATATGTGTTGGTTGTCTAAATGTACTCATTGAACCTTCTAAACAGGGTGAGATAGCAAATAATATCAGACCCCATTCATTTTTCCTAGGAGCTAAACTTTTGTCTGTCACCAAAGAATCAGCTAAATCATCAAATAGCACTTACACAATGTAACAAAGAACCTTCAGGCACCATTTCTGGGCCACACCTACTGACTAAATGTATTTCACAGAAAAATAAAAATTTTGAATTACATTCCATTTCAAAGCTCACAAAAGGTTATAAAACAATTTCCAGAACTGAATCCAGTCTAAATGCTACAAAATACAACTATCATTCACTCTTGCTTTATTCTGAATTAAACATACCCTCTGTTGGCCAGGCGCGGTGGCTCAAGCCTGTAATCCCAGTACTTTGGGAGGCCGAGGTGGGCGGATCACGAGGTCAGGAGATCGAGACCATCTTGGCTAACACGGTGAAACCCCGTCTCTACTAAAAATACAAAAAATTAGCTGGGCGTGTTGGCGGGCGCCTGTAGTCCCAGCTACTCAGGAGGCTGAGGCAGGAGAATGGCGTGAACCCGGGAGGCGGAGCTTGCAGTGAGCCGAGAGCGCGCCACTGCACTCCAGCCTGGGCACGACAGAGCGAGACTCCGTCTCAAAAAAAAAAAAAAAAAAACAACAAAAAACATACCCTCTGTTTCTATGATAAGTAATTGTTCATAATATTTCTCATCAGTAGTGCTTTTTTTGTGTTGTTTCCTTCAGATATCTTGTCAACATTATCTTTTCTTCAGGTCTTTTATTTTTTAATACTAACAATTATCTGCCATATATAATAACTTTTTAAAAATTTCTGAAATATTTTAACAAATACCAAGGGAGAATGAAATGTGAACAAGAAAATATGAGTACAAAAATAAACTCAGTTTACAAAGTACAATCTAATATCCTGCCACAGATAACTTCATTCCAGAGTCTGCATGCCTTATTCTCCAATCTATTCAGTAACAAGACATCAGCACTGGAGCACCAAGAACTGCAACTTTTGTTGGCAAAAGCCTTGCATGGGTCAAAATAATTTTTAAACCTTTGACAAAAAAGCCCAAAAGGACCAGGCTTAAAATTTTAGTGGATGGTTGCATGTGAGATATGTTAAGAGTCCTAAACTCAAATAAAAACGAAAGCTGACAATGAACTAGTCAATGTGAAGAACTTACAAAAGCACGAGCCCAGAAGTGACATGCGATGCCTAGTCTATAGTATACCAAGGAGGCATTACTGTTTACATTAGAGTGACAGGGCTTTCTTGAGTGGTTATTTATATCAAAGGTTTAGTATGGTCAAAGAAATCTGTCATAAATTGCCTCAATATGCAATAAATGTGGACATATTCTAGGTTAAATTATGTGGGTACTACAGAAAGAGGTATGTGAGAGAAACCAGCACAATGCCTGCATGTACACTGCTGAATCTGACACTAGGAGGTAAACCGTCAGTTATGAAACAAACTCAATTCTTAATGTTGGAAACAATAAGGCTCCATTCTTTTTGGAGAATAAAGATACTAATCATTTAAAACACATGGACTTTGCACCAACAATGTAAATATACTTCACATACACAACTGTACACTTAAAAATGATTAAGATGCTAAATTTTATGTTATGTGTTTTGGAAAGGGTGAATTTTATTTTATTTATTTATTTTAAACAGAGGGTCTCGCTCTGTCACCTAGGCTGGAGTGCAATGGCCCAATCATAGTTCACTGCATCCTTCAACTCCTGGGCTCAAGTGATCCTCCCACCTCAGCCTCCCTAGTAGCTGGGACTATAGGTGTGTGCCACTAAGCCCAGCCAATTAATTTTTTCTTTTTGTAGAGATGGGGGTCTTGCTATATTGCCCACGCTGGTCTCAACTCCTGGCCTCAAGCAATCCTTCTGCCTCAGCTTCCCAAAGTGCTGGGATTTCAGGCGCTAGCCACTGCACCCGGCTATGTTATCCATTTTTTAACAATTAAAAAGGAAAAAAATCTTCAAATGAGCTTTAAATTTCCCTTGAATTTTTAAATGAATAGATGTATGAGTTATTGAGTACTTACTATATATACTTGTTACCATGGAGGTAAAATATGGATAAAACCTAATTCCTCTTTTCAAGAAGCTCAAAGTTTAAAGGGAACCAAAATTCCAAACTGCTTTTTTTCTTTTTTTTGTGAGACAGTCTCACTCTGTCACCCAGGCTAGAGTGTAGTGGTGCAATCAAGGGTCACTGCAGCCTCAACCTTCCGGGCTCAGGCAATCCTCCTACCTCAAACCTCTTAACTGGGACCACAGGCATGGACTACCAAGCCCAACTAATTTTTGGGGGGTGGGGTGTAGGGGGAGATAGAGATGGGGTCTATGTTGCCTAGGCTGGTCTCAAACTCCTGGGCTCAGCCGATCCTCCTGCCTCAGCCTCCCAAAGTGCTGCGATTACAGGCATAAGCCACAGCACCCTGCCTAAAATCTCCTTAAAAATAAAAATTGAAAATAACTTTGGATCATCCAAAGTAGGTGAATAGCCATTTACCTATCCTTTCTTAAACACATTATCTATCTCTTCTCCCTCCTTTCTCTCTGCAGGTTCTAGTTGTACTTTAAAGTCTCTGATGCTTAACATAAAAAATTCTGGGAGTCAAACAGATTTGCTAGCCACTATGAAACAGCCCCACCTTGTGTGCCTGAACAAAGAGAGTAACAATCAACAATGTTCCTGGGCATCCTCGAATAGAAGAGGTATTTCAAATTGGAGAGAAAAGCAAATCTAGTCTTCTGACCTTCTTCTAAAACAATCACCTCCATTCAAGTCAACCCAACACTTAAAACTATGCAAACCACTGGGACAAATTCTATCAAAAAGCCATCTCTATTTCAGTCCTGGTTATCTTCCTCTCCTGGGCTCTTATAAAATCTGTGGTCTATCCCATACGAATTGCTCTTAATCAGAGTATTCTTTGTATTGTTTGCAAAGAGTTCTGTGCCACTGGAAAACAAGTTTAAAGGTAATTAAATCTATTTCCCCAGAAGAATAGGTTAACACTTAGTAATAAATATTTCATTAAAACATATTTATTTAGCATCTCCCATGTGTCACCAGTCAATAGAATTAGTAGAAATAGAATTTTAAAATTAAAGGCTTTAATAACTGAAACATCCTGGCCGGGCGTGGTGGCTCACACCTATAATCCCAGCACTTTTGGAGGCTGAGGCAGGCGGATCACGAGATCAGGAGATCGAGACCATCCTGGCTAACACGGTGAAACCCCGTCTCTATAAAAATACAAATAATTAGCCGGGCGTGGTGGTGGGCGCCTGTAGTCCCAGCTACTTGGGAGGCTGAGGCAGGAGAATGGCACGAACCCGGGAGGCAGAGCTGGCAATGAGCCGAGATCGCGCCACTGCACTCTAGCCTGGACGACAGAGCGAGACTCCATTTCAAAATATAAATAAATAAATAAATAAATAACTGAAACATCCTATTTCAAGCCCTGTCCTCCTGGTTGCTCTCTTTTTAATTAATTAATTAATTTTTTCTTTTTTAAAAAATCAAGACGGGGTCTCGCTATCTCACCCAGGCTGGTTTTGAACACCCAGCCTTAAACAGTCCTCCTGCCTCAACCTCCCAAACTGCTGGGATTACAGACATGAGCCACTACACCTGTCCTTGTGTTCCTCTCAACACACTTGAATTGATCAGACTTTGGCATTCAAACTGAAAATCAGAGAATTTTTTGAATTCCAAAATTCAAAGAATTAGTCAACAATAGCACACGTCTCCCCAAAGATGCCTATTATACAATAAGCTCCCGCATGACCAGATGTAGAGGCACAATGATTCCCATAATTTCTTTTTTTCGAGACGGAGTCTCTGCTGCCCATGCTGGAATGCAGTGGTGTGATCTTGGCTCACTGCAACCTCCGCCTTCCAGGTTCAAACAATTCTCTGCCTCAGCCTCCCAAGCTGAGACTACAGGCATGTGTCACCACGCCTGGCTAATTTCTGTATTTTTAGTAGAGATGGGGTTTCACCATGTTGGCCAGGCTGGTCTTGAACTCCTGACCTTGTGATCCACCCACATCGGCCTCCCAAAGTGCTGGGATTACAGGCGTGAGCCACCGCACCCGGCCAATTCCCATAATTTCTGAGGTAGCATTCACATCACATCTGCGAAGAACAAACATTAGCTCTTGAATCTGAGAAAGCTAAAAAGTGAACGCAGTTGGTTGGTTTCCAACTAGGGAGAACTCAGAAGCTGAAATATTAGTATTTTGTTTTTAATACAAATGACTGGTATAAACAGAGTAACAAATGCAATGGAAACTTTAAGCCATACATTTTCCAGACCTTGATAGGAACCTGAGAAATAACCTCTCTGCTCAGAGAGCCCTCAAAAACCTCTGCTTTCATTTTATGTTTCATGGAGGTTAATTTTTCTTCTCTACCACTACATAAATTTCTTATTGCAGAGCAAAAGAGCCAGGGCAATCACCAGCTTCAGGGAGAATTTAAAAGGATAAAAATTAAATTCTGCTACTGAATGATTCTCTTTATAACACTGAAGCCACAATACATTACTAAATAGCACAAAGAAAGCATACTCTGATATTTTGCATTTGTTTTACTCCACCCACCCATCACCTCCACCAAAAAAAAAATTTAAAACAGGCTGAGCCACACACAGTATGTTTGACTTGAAAGTTTCGATGACACAGCAGCTTACTCTTGCAAATTACTGACAAATATAGAGGCTTAACAATGACTTAAAATACAGTTATAGGACAAATAGACTATTCTAAAGGGAAAAAGGCAGTGGGGAGAAACCCAAGTACTTTTTTTAAAAACACAACAAATATATTCAGGTACAAGATCTGCATCAGAAATGGTTTTCTTCCCTTTTCTTTGGTAAATGTAAACACTTACCCTGAAGAGATTTTCCCAATCCCTGGCCCAGCTTCCACCCATGTTTCTGGAGTAAGCGGTGTCCAATATTATCCTGACAGACAGAACAGAGAGACAAACCAAAAATATTCCAATAATATATTCTTCCCTTCCTAGAGACATTTAAACAGATGATGAGCAAGAGATACTTCTACATATATGCATGCAAAAAGGTGCTAATAATAGGGTAAATGTGCCCAATAAGAGGGACATTAATGTAAAAAGAAAAGCTGGCTAGTATTTTATATGGGAAGAACATATGGGGTAAGGGTCCTTTCTGATGGTGTGCTGGGCAACTTTTGTATATAACATTTTAAAATGGAGAAAAAGGGGAAAGGGAAAAGGGGAAGAATACATTTATGAAGTTTTAAAATAACACTAAAAAGCATAAAATCAAGGTACTTATACAGTCATATCCACCACCTAAACAGCACCACTTTAAGATTTTTTTTTTTTTTTTTAAGAAAATCTACATTGTGTTTAGTTGTTTTGTTTATGTGTCAGGCTTTCATGATACAAAGTAAGTTGTAAGTGTAAGACTGCCCCACCACTAGAAATGAAAAAACAATCAGAGCAAAATCCAGGCTAGACTTGATTGGTTTAAAAAAATAATAATAATTATATATAATATAAATATTTAACTAGCATGCAGCCAATATTAAACTGAAAAAACAGTGAGGTTAGTAAAACAAGAAATTAAGTTGATTAAACAGAAAAATAAAATGAGCTCAAGCACAGACTGAGTGATGCATTTCAACATGTAGTCTAACAAAAATGCTAAGATGTTAGAATGAAACAGGCCTAGCAATAAGTTAACAGTAAAGAACCATTAGTGCATGTAGGGGGAGAAACCAACATACATAATGTCTCATCTTCCCAGGAGCACATTCGAAAAGGTATTTCAATGTAAACTGCATGAAAAAAATGCTAGAAACAACAATTAAATGTCAGCTTTCGTTTAAGGGGTCAAGGTATTGGAAACATCTGCAGCCCTTTGTCCAATTCTTTGCTTTTTACAGTTACTGTGAAGTACCAAGACAAGGCTAAAATAGGCACTAACTGTATCAGAAAAAATGATGGTATTCACCCAATGGACAACACTGAAAAATTCTAAACACAAAGTATTCTATATGTATTAAAATGTAATTTATAGTATTAATCCAGAAAAGATTAAAAGTCGCAATATAAGTAATGTTAGCAGAAAACAAAGGTAAATCATTTGAAAATC
This sequence comes from Nomascus leucogenys, assembly GCF_006542625.1. Classification (NCBI taxonomy): domain Eukaryota; kingdom Metazoa; phylum Chordata; class Mammalia; order Primates; family Hylobatidae; genus Nomascus; species Nomascus leucogenys. The sequence continues at coordinate 31,695,132 of NC_044399.1, read as the reverse complement.
CCGTATTTCCTGAAATCAATTTATAAAGCTGACTAAACCACAAATTTCTGCATTAAAACCAAATATTGCACATTAAACTGTCTGGCATCTCCATATTCAATGATAAAGTGCTCTTTAAACTCATAAAGGAAAGAAAAACATTTTTTTACTGTTACCTTCTCTAACTAGAAGTTAGAAGAAGATTAAGCCTCCCAAATGCTCTGTTTGTTTGTTTAAGGACCATTTTCTTCTATAAGTTTATGACAGCATGCAACCTGGAAAACTGGACTAAGCAGCTAATTATTTCATTGACGGGGGAAAATCAGGACTTTTTTTTTTTTTTTTTTGATACAGCATCTTGCTCTGCTGCCCAGGCTGGTGTACAGTGGTGCAATTATAGCTAACTGCAGCCTTGACCTCCCGGGCTCAAGCAATCCTCCCACCTCAGCCTCACAAGTAGCTGGGACTATGGGCGCACATCACTATGCCAGGATAATTTTTTTATTTTTTGTAGAGATGAGGTTTCACTATGTTGCCCACGATGATCTAGAACTCCTGGGCTCAAGCAATCCTCCCTCCTCAGCCTCTCAAAGTACTGGGATTGCAGGCATGAACCCAGGATACTTTTTTAAAAGCAAAAACTGGAGGCAAATTATAATGAAAAATTTGTTTCTAAAACAAAACATATTGTTTCAAATATACATATAAAATCATTATGGTGCACAAAAGTTTGCTGCAAGTTATTTTTGCTCCATACCATCTGAAAAAATTAGAAACACTACTGATCCCAAGCACTGACTTCCACATTACTACACATCACAAAAACTTAATATAACACTACTGCTGCTGGGGCTTCTTCCCTTCCCCCCTCCTAACTGAACTGCCAGGAAAAGCATTCCCTTACCCAGTGTTCAGTGTCTATTTATAACTTTATTACCCCCTAAAAAAGAAAAGATTAAAAGTCTCAATATAAGTAATGTTAGCAGAAAACAAAAAGGTAAACAGGCCCTTATTTTACTACTATGAAAACAAACTTACCTGTGCAGAAAATCCTTATTTCATATCATAATTCCTACAACTGAATAATTCTAGAAAGGACAAGGATAGCAGAATGACTCTAAGAGTATATGGTTTATTAAATAATTGTTTAATCTCTTAACAGACTCATAACTATATTTGGCACCAAGATTTAGGCATTTATAAACAATGCTGACAAAAATTGTTGCTCCCCCCCCTCCATTTTGTTGTTGTTGTTTCTTTTTTAAAGAAAACTCAATCTTTGGCTAAGTGGAGATGAGACATTATGCTGATTGTGTTATATTATGAATGCACTAAAATAAACAGACAGATGAAGCAGTATGCTATTTCCAAAAGCAGTGCAAGTGGAGTGAAAGCATTTCCATACGAACCTGGCTTTAAAAACTGGGCTGTCAAAAGAACAGTTAAATGTAACACAAAGTAAGAAACTGTCCAATCACTAATGGTCGTTTTTTTTTTTTTTGTCTTGTTTTCAATTCACTGCTTGCAAGTAATGTATTTATTAAAGAGTGAAAGCATAAGTAAATTCACGAGTCAAGACCAGCTGAGAGATTCAAGAGCAGCGTGTTGTGACTGACAACAGTGAAAGGAAAAGCAAATGTTAAAGGGAGAGGGAGAAAAAAAAGAAAAAATTAAGGTTATACACATTAGCACCACTTTTACAAAACCACTCAAGAGGATGGCTGTCACCTTCTCAGAAAAAAATCATTGATAGAAAATGGTAGTGGCATTTCTCTTCTAAAACTTTAGGTTAAAACTGTTCTTTAATTAAATCCACTCTCTCAGGGACTATAATAAAATATTTAACTTGCCACTCTAAGTCCTTCCAATCATAACAAAGGCAACAGAAACAATAGACACATCTCCCAGAATCTCCTCCCCTCACCAACCTCCTAGGGTAAATAATGACCAACACAGAAAAACTGGACGTTTCCTATCATTTCAAACTACCTGCTTTCGGAGGAAAAAAGGCAGCTCTGTGACTCTGCAGGAAGGGCTAGTATTCAGTATGGTCTCTCTTCCTACCAATAAAAGGTTTATAAACAATATAAAAGGTTTTATAAACACTTGTTAAAAATCCAATAGGCTTAAGGATGATGGCTAACACAAGGAGGCACACCAAAATAATTTATAACAAAGTAAAACAAACCAGACTCGTCTACCTCTGAAATGATCAAAACTATCTCTGTGAAAGAACAAGAAACTCAATAACCAGTCTGTGGGAAACAAGCAATCTATTCTCTCTATTTACGACTGTAATTTTTGCAAATTATTCCAGGATTTTTTTTTTTTTTTTGAGACGGAGTCTCACTCTGTAGCTCAGGCTGGAGTGTAGTGGCAATCTCAGCTCACTACAATCTCCACCTCCTGAGTAGCTGGGACTATAGACACGCATCACCACACCCAGCCAATTTTTTTTCTTTTTGTATTTTCAGTAGAGACAGGGTTTCACCACGTTGGCCAGGCTGGTCTCAAACTCCTGACCTCAAGTGATCCGCCTGCCTTGGCTTCCCAAAGTGTTGAGATTACAGGCATAAGCCACCACGACTGGCTCATGGATGCTATTTATAACACCAAGTTGGCACAAGTAGCTTACGGCTCAAAGAGGTAATCTAGACAGAACAAGGGCAATGAGCACTAAATTTCTTTGTTCCTTTTTTTTTTTTTTTTTTTTTTTGAGACAGGGTCTCGCTCTGCTACCCAGGCTGGAGTGCAGTAGCACAGTCACAGCTCACCGTGCCCTTGACCTGCAAGGCTCAAGTGATCCTCCCACCTTGGCCTCCCAAAGTGCTGGGATTACAGGTGTGAGCCACCATGCCCAGCCAATTTATTTCCAAAGTAGTAATTATTTTTAAAAATAATTTTTAAAAAAGTAACTCTTTACTTAATTTCAGTTACTATAATAATGACTAAAAATCTTTTTGTTTTTGTTTTTTAAATAAATAATTTGAGGTTTAATTATAATCTCATAGAACCAAAAATAAATTACAGAAATTTTTTTCGTTTTAAAAACTCTGGTTAACAACAAAGATGCATGATAGAGGTAGGCTGCTTATAATTTTTTTCTTCTAAAGTCAACTTGATATAAGTTAAATGTACATGGAAGAATTGCAAAGAAATCCTAACTTTAATAAATAAGGCAAAGCTTATTTATCATATAGAAAAGCTGGTTTTCTACATAATTCAGAGTTCTCACAAACCACCTCTCTGCTCAAGACCCCAAAATGGTGGCTGTGTGGCCTGTTCTTTAGTTGGAAATGAAGTTCTTCTTTTAATTCTGGTTAAACCATGTAGCTAAGCTGAAAACTCAAACTTTTTCACCTAGATTGCCTCAGCTGGCCTTTTTTTCTCCCCCTATTTCTACATATAAATATAACATTAAAATGCTACATTTTTATCATTTGTTCTTCTCTAATAAACACGTGAGAAAAGGGATATAATTTTTAAGCGGGAAGATCTTTGACAACAAGAAATCTGTATTATAAACAACTACCAATATGCTGAAAATACAATACCAGCAATTTAAAAATACTTCATTATTAACTGTTTCAGCCATTCCTCAACATTTTAATTTATTAATTAAATACCAAGTAGAAACTTTCTGCTCCATGAAGCTGTATGCCACCACAGTGACAATGATCATTTTGGTAACAGCACCACCAATACACATGTATGATGGGAGCCTGCCAAAACAGAGGAAAAAATTTACTTATTGTATGAAGCTGGCTGTAAGTTTTTACAGTAGGAAACGGCCTATTATGTCTCAAGAGAAAACCATGCTACAGGTATGTCCATGACTGGATGAATACTAATTCTATACTGAATTTTGTTTTAGTTGACAGCCACATTCAATTTACATCATTTAGCCCATTTTCAACAGTGACAAAATAGTAAGTCTCTTGAGTGGATTGTAAGCTTTGCTGATTGTGTATTAAAGACTATAAGCAAGAACCAATGCTACTAGGTGAACCCATGCAAACAAGTTGTAAAAATTCCCGAAACAAAAAAACTCTATAGCTCACTACAGATGACACAATGAAGACTAGAGAGAAAAGCCATATAGTAATGCTACACCATTCAGCTCCAAGAAGCACAGTACTTCTAGTGCAGTCCACATATGGTCACTGCTAAATGTCAAATCAGCAGTCTTATAAAGAGTTACAGTTTGGAACTAGTGGAGTCCACAGATCTAGACAGATATGCAACATGACAAAACCCAATTATACATATACTTCCAAATCCTTAAGATGCGCAAACTAAACATCAGCAACTGGAGTTTGAAGCTTACACTAATTTTTAAACCTGTTAGGTCATCCTGACAACCATAAAGAAAGAATTTTAATCAGTCAGGTAGAGCAAGGACCGACTAACAGCTGATGGGTAGTTGCACTTCCAACCACAACAGTAACAACATGTTTTAAGTCTATGATGCAGGCATTTTGCCTTCTATATAGCTTAAAGTCATTCTCCCATCTGATCCCTCACCTTTTTTTTTTTTTTTTTTTTTTTTTTTTTTTTGAGATCGAGTCTTGCTCTGTCACCCAGGCTGGAGTGCAGTGGCACGATCTTGGGTTCAAGCGATTCTCCTGCCTCAGCCTCCCGAGTAGCTGGGACTACAGGCGTGTGCCACCACACCCGGCTAAGTTTTGTATTTTTAGTACAGATGGGGTTTCACCATGTTAGCCAGAATGGTCTATCTCCTGACCCTGTGATCCACCCGCCTCAGCTTCCCAAAGTGCTGGGATTATAGGCGTGAGCCACTGCATCCAGCGCTTTTTTTTTTTTTTTTTTTTTTGAGACGGAGTCTCGCTCTGTCACCCAGGCTGGAGTGCAGTGGCGTGATCTCAACTCAATGCAACCTCTGCCTCCCAGGTTCAAGCGATTCTCCTGCCTCAGCCTCCTGAGTAGCTGGGATTACAGGCGTGTGCCACCACGTCTGGCTACTTTTTGTATTTTTAGTAGAGACAGGGTTTCACCATGTTGGTCAGGCTGTTCTCAAACTCCTGACCTCGTGATCTGCCCGCCTCAGCATCCCAAAGTGCTGGGATTACAGACGTGAGCCCCTGCGCCCGATTCCTCATCTTCTAACTATGATAAAGGTCATAAAGGACGATATATCCTAAATAACACCAATTAATTCTTCTGTGATTGAATCCTAGACGGAGCTATGCCTTTAGATCAAGCTTTGTTTTGTAAATATTTTGTCTTTAAGTGGAAGTTATAACATTTGAGATCTAAATATCTCATAAAGCAATAACAATTTTTAAAATTCAAAGTTTTTGTAATAGGGATAAAATGTTAACACTTTTCAACTTGTTTTTAATAGAGATAATCAAGTTGTTTAGCAATTCTTACATAATTTTCTTAAAAAGATGTTTTATTCTTGAGGAAAAATCTCATTCAAAGATATCTGGTTGCTTGAAGTAAATAAGACAAAATAAAACTTTCCAAAAAATATCATTAAACGCTTTACAAATGCTGGATTTTGATATATTTTCAACATTTACCTATTAAAGTTGAAATACCAATATCTCACTAACAAATCTAGGCTTCAGAAGTTCACTAAAAGCATAACATATTATTGCATCTTCATGTCTCATTTCCCATCTTGCTGATTTGCATCAAATTTAGCCTACTACAAAATAAAAAGACCTTAATCCTATACTCACAATAACCCTTCACACAGGCATATTCTTGGCACAAACCTGTGCAGAGACTTCCACGGTTACCAGCTGCTGCAGATTACCTTTGGTTAAAAAAAATGACTAGACCTTTAGCTCCTGCAATGATCTGTAGACTCCCAAAGCTGCATATTTTCAGCCACTTTTGAGTTGCATGCTGTAGCAAAACAGTCAGCACCTCTCAATAGATATTGCTGCAGAGAAAGATTTTAATTCAGCACTCTTTCTGTGTTAGAAGCAACACCATTTCCCCCTAAAATCAAAACAGCTTAATATAGCCAGCCAGCCATATAATTAAATATTTACTTTTTAGTGGACATTCCTTAGGTGATAAGGGACTTCTTTTGTTTGGTGGGAGGGAGGGAACACTACCTACTTTGATGCCAATCACTGTAGGAGTTTCTCTTAAAACTTAAAATTTTCTGCGACCAAAAAAAAAATAAAAAAAAAATGTTGAAAAAAGAGAAAAACACTTAAAATTTTACTCACAAATGATCAGGCAACAGAAATAAGATCTCTCTTATCTTGTGTGTCAATACTTCTTTTTTTTTCTTACATCTTTGTTTATTCTCCCAGATCCTGTGTCCTACTTCTATCTAATACAATGTAGGCCATGAAGTTCTCTCCTACAACCTAAACTATCACATCACAAATAATGCATATATTTATCTTTCAGAAATAAATTTTCATTAGAAGTGTAATTACTAATATACATTTCTGAACATGCATTTATTTAAAAAAATTAAATATCCAGCCTGAGTACTATATACTATTCGCTATTTGAAGTGAAGATGGTAGCACTACTTAATAAATAAGGCATATTATCAATTCTACTCCTACTGAATGAGATTATTCAACAATGATTACTCAGTTAGACTGCCTTCTGATACTGTTCTCCCTATATGTGGCAGAAAAAGTCCTGGACATTATGAGAGGTAAAATAGCATTAGCCTCATGTGCCATAGGAATGAAATTTCCAAAAATATTTCAGTGTAGCCCTCTAGGCTTAAAAAATGTTAAATATCATTTAATTTAGTGGTTTAAAAAATATTTGTTGAGTATCATACTAATTAATACTAGGTTGCAAATTTCATCTAAATTTACTGCTACTGTTGAGTATCCACAGAATTATAGCTTGTTTAAGACTATTAATCAACCATGCATCTTGTAGAATATGGTACTGGGGAGTTGATTCTGACAGCTCTGTCTTAAACTTAGACCCTCCTGGTTTTTTTTGTTTTTGTTTTTTTTGTTTGTTTGTTTTTGAGATGGAGTCTCGCTCTGTCACCCAGGCTAGAGTGCAGTGGCATGATCTCGGCTCACTGCAACCTCTGCCTCCCAGGTTCAAGCCATTCTCCTGCCTCAGCCTCCCGAGTAGCTGGGACTACAGGTGCCTACCACTGCGCCCGGCTAATTTTTGTATTTTTAGTAGAGACAGGGTTTCACCATCTTGGCCAGGCTAGTCTCGAATTCCTGACCTCGTGATCCACCTGTCTCGGCCTCCCAAAGTGCTGGGATTACAGGCTTGAGCCACCATACCCGGCCAGACCCTCCAGTTTTGTAAATTGAAATGGAAAAATTAAATTAGTTTGCAAATACAAGATATTGTCTAGCCTACAGATTTCATTACAAAATTCTGCCTTGTCATAATCCCCAAAATAATACAGAACAAGGCACAAACCAGTGATTTTTTTTTTTTTGAGACGGAGTCTCGCTCTGTTCCCCAGGCTGGAGTGCAGTGACGCGATCTCGGCTCACTGCAAGTTCCGCCTCCCGGGTTCACGCCATTCTCCTGCCTCAGCCTCCCAAGTAGCTGGGACTACAGGCGCCCGCCACCACGCCCGGCTAATTTTTTACATTTTTTGTAGAGATGGGGTTTCACTGTGTTAGCCAGGACGGTCTCGATCTCCTGACCTCGTGATCCACCTGCCTCGGCCTCCCAAAGTGCTGGGATTACAGGCGTTGAGCTACTGTGCCCGGCCTAAAACCAATGATTTTTAACTTAGCAAAGTGGGCTTGGCATTTTATCCTTATGTCAAAACACAAGACTAGGCTTTCAGTGAAATATCAGATGAGAATTCTCCCTCTGCAGCATTATCACATGCGTCATCAATTACTGCCATGCCTAAGTCTAGCATCATGCCAGCACATTAAGACAGAAGGTACTATATGCAGTGTTCACTGGACCAGAAAGACAGAAATAAGAAAGGGAGGTGGGGAGAAAGAAACCCTAGAGAAGAAATTAAAAAAAGGCAGACCGTGCAATACAAACCAGATCATGGCTGCTTAGCTAATATGGGCCAACTGCTGTGGAAGAAAAATGTCGAACACCCCAAGTTGTGTAAATTTCTGTAAACATCTAAACACACATACAAACACACACAACACCAACCTAATTAGGAACATAAATATATGTTGATCCTTTACTATGTTACAGTTTTGAAAATAAAAGCTAAAGTTAAAATATCCGTATTCTCTAAATTGCCTTCTTATTTTCCTGAGGAAGCAGCTAGTGTTTCTTAAAGGGAAGGGGGGGGCTTGTCATGATGGTTATAAAGATTAAGATTCCCTTTTTGACTTTTTTTCTCCACTCAAGTTTTACCAATAACTCACTGAAATCCTTATTAAATATGTACACTTAAGCACAAATAGTAAATGCTGACAATAATGACAAGTTTAGACATCTTAACAACAGACTGTGTTATTTAAAAATAATGGGTTTTTCAAAATGAAAATAATGTTCAAAAATTAAAAAGTTTTTTTAAAACTAAGAGCCAGGTAAATAAATCTCCTTGTTCTATTGCTTGATATCATCAGTGTCCAAAACTAAGCAGTTGTGAAAAGATAGAAATAATCAGCTTTTAACAAAAACCAGACATTCCTTAAACTGCAGAGACCAAATTTGCCATGTTTCACAACAGTCTGGTAAATAAAACATATTACTCCTTAAATGTTCCTAATATACCATTTAAAAAAAATTTCCATACATATTCTACTTATGTAGGAACATTTCATACATAATTATATTGCCCAGGAAAGGTGAAGCTATAAAGGATCAAAATACATTTTACTCCTTTATTCAATTCACAAAATGCTAAACTTTAACTTGCTACCTTCAACAAAGTATCAGTATGGGCCAAAAAGATATTTTTCCATCAAAATTCTAATGTGTTTCTAGATTTTTTTGGACTGATTTCCCAACATATTAAATATTAGATTACATCCCAAGCTTTAATTGATTACTGTATGGCATGCAAGAAAACAACTCTAAACTGTACTATTGGTTATTAATAAGTTTAACTTCACTCACATCAAGTGTCACACGAACACTACCTAACTAGCTAAGACCCGAAATTAAGCACTGATTATCTTACCGATTCTATAGGCTTGTCAAGTGATGCTTGTTCAATTTCCAAGTGTCCTTCCTCATATTGATCAAAGTGATTACCCTGAAAAAAGATGATTACAGTTATTTTCCAAAAGCAGTAAGTGTCAAATTTATTAACAGCTTAACCAAACTAAGGGTTATTTTTAACTTTTCTTTTTTAACCTAAAAGGACACTGCAATCGTTCATTTTCAGTAGACAATCAAAACCACATCACAAATTCCAACTTTTTAAAAATTTATAAAAATGGGTGAGGCGTGGTGGCTCATGCCTGTAATCCCAGCACTTCAGGAGGCTGAGGCAGGTGGATCACCTGAGGTCAGGAGTTCGAGACCAGCCTGGACAAAATAATGAAACTCTGTCTCCACTAAAATTACAAAAAAATTAGCTGGCTGTGGTGGCGTGCGCCTGTAGTCCCAGCTACTCAGGAGGCTGAGGCAGGAGAACCGCTTGAACCCGGGAGGTGGGGGCTGCAGTGAGCTGAGACTGGGCCACCGCACTCCAGCCTGGGCAACAGAAAGAGACTCCATCTCAAAAAAAAAAAAAAAGAAAAAAGAAAAGACAAAACTTTATAAAAGGCTGGGCGCGGTGGCTCACGCCTGTAATCCTGGCACTCTGGGAGGCCGAGGAGGGTGGATCACGAGGCCAGGAGATCGAGACCATCCTAAGATGAAACCCCATCTCTACTAAAAATACAAAAAATTAGCCAGGCGTGATGGCAGGCGCCTGTAGTCCCAGCTACTCGGAAGGCTGAGGCAGGAGAATGGCGTGAACCTGGGAGGCAGAGCTTGCAGTGAGCCGAGATCGCACCACTGTACTCCAGCCTGGGAGACAGAGCTAGACTCCACTTCAAAAAAAAAAAAAAAAAACTTTATAAAAATGTATTAGAGCTGGGCACAGTGGCTCACACCTGTAATCCCAGCACTTTGGGAGGCTGAGGCAGGAAGATTACTTGAGGACAAGAGTTTAAGACCAGCCTGGGCAATGTGAGACCCTGTTTCCACAAAAAATTTTTTTTTAATTAGCCATACATTGTGGTGTGAGCCTGTAGTCCCAGCTACTTAGGGGGCTGTGATGGGAGGATCACTTAGGCCAAGGAGGTCCAGGCTGCAGTGAGCTGTGATCAAGCCACCGCACTCCAAGCCTGGGTGACAGAACGAGATCCTATTTCAAACAAAACAAAACACAACTTAGGAATCTAGGCCTAGTAATCTGAACTTTTATTCTCCTAACAAGTGTTGAAATTGTAAACTAAAACACTATCAACCATTTGGGACACCAACTCTTTTAGAATGACTACATTAGGAAGACTACAGAGTCTTAAACAAAGAGCCATGCTGTTTTACCTTTTTTTTTTTTTTTTTTTGAGACAAAGTCTCACTCTGTAGCCCAAGCTGGAGTGCAGTGTCACAATCTCAGCTCACCGCAACCTCTGCCTCCCAGGCTCAAGTGATATTCGTGCCTCAGCCTCCCAAGTAGCTGGGACTACAGGTGTGCGCCACCATGCCTGGCTAATTTTTTGTATTTTAGTAGAGTCAGGGTTTCACCATGTTGCCCAGGGTAGTCTCAAACTCCTGAGCTCAGGTGATCCGCCCACCTCAGCCTCCCAAAGTGCTGGGATTATAGGCGTGAGCCACCGTGCCCAGGCTGTTTTACTTTTTTATAAGCAATATTGCATTAAATCTTTAATAATGAAGAAAACAAGTCATAGTAATCAACTTAAAATCTATTTTTTAATAAATACTGCTCAATCTGGTAACATTATTTTAAACTAAATCTGCTAAGACATTAAACTTTAAATCAACTGATACCTCCCAGCTTTTCAAGAAATTAAAAATAAGCTCTTGACAGTTTCCAAAGCACCTATTCCTCAAGACGACCCGCAAAGGAGATAAACATGCTTGTATAATGATGTATTTGATCATAATCAAGCAAGTTGTCACTGCAACTAAAATAAGTAAAAACAGTTTCAACAAATGATAGCTGCAGACAACTAAGAAGTTCTCTCTAATCATAGTTTTCACAGATCTCCTTGCTTCATCAGGAAGGAATAGCTCATAATTTGCTTTTAAATCAAAATACCAATTTTCTGGTTCCCTTCTTGTCTTAAAGTATAGGGCATCAGGATTTGTGAGTCCCACAATGACCTAAATCAAAAGACTAAAGACTTTAGTCTTTTGGTCTAGCCTAAATGAATTCAGTGTGTGGAAAGATACGATAACTTGAACGTTAACCTAACAAAAAGTTACTTTGCCTTTTCAAGGTAAAATTAAAATTCTAATTCAATAAATAAAATTTAATGATGGGGAGCGCTAACATGTAATTTGCCAAATTGTACAGTAAGTATTACGTTTCTCTCACTAGACTGTGAAGTCCTTGAGGACAAGAACTGAGTCTTGTTTATCTCTTACGCCTAATACTTAACATGGCAGCCAAACACTAGGGAACAATTAGGTGTTAAAATTGTGTGGCAGTGATGAACAAGTTCTAGAACAAGATGGTGGTAGTGATAGTCATACAATATTGTTAATGTACTTAATGCCACTGAACTGTATACTTTTTTTTTTAAGAGAAGGGGGTCTCACTATGTTGCCCAGGCTGCCTTCAAACTCCTGGGCTCAAGGAGCCCAGACTCAGCCTCCTGACCAGCTGGAACTACAGGCGCCACACCACTACATTTGGCTTGGACTATATACTTTAAAATAGTTAAAGTGATAAATTTTATGTTACACGTATTTTACCACAATAAAAATAATAAAAATAAAATTGTATGGCAAAGTCTATCCAAATAAAGAAAGGGAAAAAAAGAAGAAAAATGGAATAGCAAGGGACAGGAGTATGTTTTCCAAAGACAAAAAAAAAAAAAAGGACTTAAGAGTGGGTGTTTCAGGAATGAAAAAAAGCAGTCATCAACAAATGATTTTAAAAATTAAAAACAGCTATTAATCCTGAAAGTCTTTTTGTTTTGTTTTGTTTGAGATGGAGTCTTGGTCTGTCGCCCAGGTTAGAACGCGGTGGTGCCATCTCAGCTCAGCGCAAACAAGGCCTCCCAGATTCAAGGGATTCTCCCGCCTCAGCCTCTGGAGTAGCTGGGATTACAGGCACACGCCACCACACCTGGCTAGTTTTTGTTTTTTCAGTAGAGATGGGGTGGTGGGGGGGGTCACACCATGTTGGCCAGGCTGATCTTGAACTCCTGACCTCAAGTGATCTGTCCGCCTCAGCCTCCCAAAGTGCTGAGATTACAGATGTGAGCCACCAGGCCCAGCCTGAAAGTCTGTCTTCAGTTAACCTCCAAGCACCTGCTTCTTGGCATTTTAATTTCTACTGCAACACTTAACATTTTAAGTTACTTTAAAGGTGTTGGCTGGGTGCGGTGCCTCACGCCTGTAATCCCAGCACTTTGGGAGGCTGAAGTGGGAGCACTGCTGGAGGCCAGGAAGTTGGACATCAACTTGGGCAACATAGCGAGCAAGACCTTGTCTATACAAAAATACTAGATGGGCATGGTGGTGTGCGCCTATAGTCCTAGTCCTATAGTGCTAGCTACTCAGGAGGCTGAGGCAGGAGGATCACTTCAGCCCAGGGGTTCAACACTGCTGTGAGCTGACTGAGCCACTGCATTCAGGACTGGGTAACAAACCAAGAGTCTGTCTCAAAAACAACAAAAAACAAAACAAACAAAACAAAAAACCTCATCCTAACAATAACTGTGTACTACTTTTTTTTAAAGTAATTAAACCTTTGGTTTGTTTGTTTAGAGACAGAGTCTCTCTCTGTCACCCAGGCTGGAGTGCAGTGGAACCATCATAGCTTACTGTAACCTTAACTCCTGGGCTCAAGCAATCCTCCCACCTCAGTCTCCCAAGTAGCTAGGGCAACAGGCATGCACCATCACGCCCAGCTGTTTTTTATTTTGATTTAGATGGTCTCAAACTCCTGGGCTCAAGTGATCCTCCTGCCTCTGCCTCTAAAAGTTCTGGGATTACAGGCGTAAGCCATCAAGCCTGGCCTAGAGTACTTAACTTAGGACAACTATGTGATGGTTTTAAACAAAGAGAGAATTGCCCCAAAATATATCACTATCAAAGATGACATTTGAAGCACAAACACAGATTATTAGAGAACTACCAAGTAATTCTACAAAAAAGAAAATGGGCACCTTCTAGGGAAAACCATTTCAGCTCATCCTTGCTGCATGAAAAATCACACAAGTTTTTCCGAAAAGATAATGAATCATTAGCAAAATCTTCTTTTAATCTTAGGCTTAAAGTTATTTTAGAAAACCCTTCTGTAGATTACAAACTACTGTCAGCAAATGCCAGGTTCCAAATAAGACATTCAACAAATTTATAAATACAGTTAGCTAATTAACTTTTCAAATCACTCTGGATCTGTCAGATGCAATACAAATCAGGATTAATAATATAGACAATTCAACAGAGAAATTTTAATGTTTTCAATTAACGGTGCTAGAACTAGGTGTCCATATGCAAAACAAAAGAAGAGCTTCAATCCATACTTTGAATAAAAAAAGAATTCAAAATGCACTGCAGACCTAAATGTAGAACTGAAAATGATATATTCTAGAAGAAAAAATACAAGAGAAAAACCTTTGTGACCACAGGCTAGGCAAATATTTTCGTAGAGACAACCCCAAAGCACAATCAATATATGGAATAAAAAATTGATGGCTGGGCACGGAGGCTCACGCCTGTAATCCCAGCACTTTGGGAGGCCGAGGCAGGTAGATCACGAGGTCAGGAGTTCGAGACCAGCCTGACCAACAAGGTGAAACCCTGTCTCTACTAAAAATACAAAAATTAGCTGGGCGTGGTGGTGCATGCCTGTAATCCCAGCTACTCAGGAGGCTGAGGCTGGAGAACTGCTTGAACTCAGGAGGCAGAGGTTGCATGCAGTGAGCCGAGATGGTGCCACTGCACTCCAGCCTGGGCGACAGAGCAAGACTCCGTCTAAAAAAAAAAAAAAATGATAGGCTGGACTGGGAGAAAATATTTACAAATCTTATTCCTTTTCAAAAAAAATCATAAACCAATGAATGCTGAACAAATCCATAGCTGATTAAAAACTTGTATCCAGAAAATATATAGAATTCTCAAAAGATGGGAAAAAAAACCCAATTTTTAAAGTGGGCATAAGATTTAAACATTTCATCAATGATATACAGGTGGCAAGTAAGCACATGAAAACACATTCAAGATTAGTAACCATTAAGGAAATACAAACTAGAATCACAATGTATTACCACCACATGCCTATTAAAATGGCATTTAAAAAAAAAATGCGGCAGGGCGCGGTGGCTCATGCCTGTAATCCCAGCAATTTGGGAGGCCGAGGCGGGTGAATCACAAGGTCAGGAGTTCAAGACTAGCCTGGCCAACACGGTGAAACTCCGTCTCTACTAAAAAATACAAAAATTGGCCAGGCACGGTGGTTCACGTGTATAATCCCAGCACTTTGGGAGGCCAAGGAGGGCAGATCACCGGAGGTCGGGAGTACAAGACCAGCCTGACCAACACGGAGAAACCTCGTCTCTACTAAAATAAAAATAAAAAATTAGCCAGGCGTGGTGGCTCATGCCTGTAATCCCAGCTACTTGGGAGGCTGAGGCAAGAGAATCGCTTGAACCCAGAAGGTGGAGGTTGCGGTGAGCTGAGATCGCGCCATTGCACTCCAGCCTGGGCAACAAGGGCAAAGAAAGAAAGAAAAAAAAAATTAGCTGGGTACGATGGCAGGCACCTGTAATCCCAGCTACTCAGGAGGCTGAGGCAGGAGAATCGCTTGAACCTGGGCGGCAGAGGTTGCAGTGAGCCGAGATCACCCCACTGCACTCCAACCTGGGTGACAGAGTGAGACTCCAGTCTCAAAAAAAAAAAAAAAAAAAAAAACCTAATACCACTTCTTTTTTGTTTGTTTGGAGACAGAGTCTCAGTTGTCCAGGCTGGAATGCAGTGGCACCATCATGGCTCACTCCAGCCTCAACCCTCTTTTGGGCTTAAGCAATCCTTCCCATCTCAGGCTCCCGAGTAGCTGGGACTAGAAGTGCACGCCACCACACCAAGCTAATTTTTGTATTGTTGGTAGAGATGGGGTTTTGTCATATTGCCCAGGCTGGTCTCGAACTCTTGGGCTCAATCTGCCCATCTTAGCCTCCTGAAGTGCTGGGATTACAGGTGTGAGCCCTCCTCTGATACAATTTCAGATGAGCAACTTTCATACATTACTGGTGGGAACATAAAATAGTACACTCAAAACACCTGTCTGTGAATGTTTTTAACAACTTTATTTGTACGCTAGAAACTATTCAAATGTCAATTGAGAAATGAACTTTAAAAACTATGGTATACCCCATACAATGAGATATTGCTCGGCACTAAAAAGAAACAAATTATTCATACGAGTAGTAACAGAGACGAATCTCAAATTCATTATGCTAAGTGAAAAGAAGCCATACTCAAAAGGCTTCCATATATAGGACATTCTGGAAAAAACAAAGCTAAAGAAAAGAAAAAGATCAGTGATTGTCAGAAGCTATACACTGGTTGTTGTGGTGGCTGCACTATGATTCATTTTGTCAATACTCAAATTGTACTTTTTTTTCACCATCTTATGGTGCTGATGAACTGTACATGTAAATGGGTAAATTTCACTGTATCTTAATTGTACTTAAATTTTTTGAAAAATGGTGAAAACAGGCTAAATATTTCTGTATTTCACCTCTAAAAAATGTATTTTTTGAACATTTAAATTCAAATCCTGTTCCGTAGGCAGATTGTGGTGGCAGTTATAAGAATCTATAAATGTGTTAAAATTCATAGAACTAGGCTGGGCATGGTGGCTTACACCTGTAATCCCAGCACTTTGGGAGACCAACGCAGGCAGATCACTTGAGGTCAGGAGTTTGAGACCTGACTGGCCAACATGGAGAAACCCCATCTCTACTAAAAATACAAAAATTAGCCGGGTGTGGTAGTACATGCCTGAGGTCCAGGTCCTCAGGAAGCTGAGGCAGGAGAATCGCTTGAACCTACAAGGCAGAGGTTGCAGTGAGCCAAGGTGTCGCCACTGCACTCCAGCCTGGGCGACAGAGACTCTTGTCTCAGCTACTCAGGAGGTTGAGGCAGGAGAATTGCTTGAATCCAGGAGGCGGAGGTTGCAGTGAGCCGAGATCGCACCACTGCACTTCAGCCTGGGTGACAGAGCCAGACTCCATCTCAAAAAAAAAAAAAACCAAACCAAACCTAGATGACGGGTTCGTAGGTGCAGCAAACCACCATGGCACATGTATACCTATGCAACAAACCTGCATGTTCTGCACATGTATCCCAGAACTTAAAGTAAAATAAAAAAAAAATATTTCTATCAAAAAATAAATTCATAGAAATCCGTATCAAGTAAGTCAATACTACTGCATGTTAATTTTCAAAACTAAATATATTAAAAAACATGTACAGAGCAGCTCTAGAATACATTAGAAGCTTGTAGTAGAAGTTAACTCTTAGAAACGGGTGTCTAAGGCCGGGCACGGTGGCTCACGCCTGTAATCCCAGCACTTTGGGAGGCTGAGGCGGGCGGATCACGAGGTCAGGAGATGGAGACCATCCTGGCTAACATGGTGAAACTCCGTCTCTACTAAAAATACAAAAAATTAGCCAGGCGCAGTGGCTGGTGCCTGTAGTCCCAGCTACTCGGGAGGCTGAGGCAGGAGAATGGTGTGAACCCAGGAGGCGGAGCTTGCAGTGAGCAGAGACAGCACCACTGCACTCCGCCTGGGCAAAAGAGCGAGACTGTGTCTCAAAAAAAAAAAAAAAAAAAAAAAAAAAAAAAAAAGCCTACCTCTCATATCTCTTAGACACCCATTTCTTTTTTTTTTTTTTTTTTTTTTTTTTTTTTGAGACGGAGTCTCGCTCTGTTGCCTGGGCTGGAGTGCAGTGGCATCGTCTCAGCTCACTGCAACCTCCGCCTCCCGGGTTCAAGCAATTCTCCTGCCTCGGCCTCCTGAGTAGCTGGGATTACAGGCACCCACCACCACGCCTGGCCAATTTTTGTATTTTTAGTAGAGATGGGGGGGTTTCAACATATTGGCCAGGCTGGTCTTGAACTCCTGACCTTGTGATCCGCCCACTTGGCCTCCCAAAGTGCTGGGATTACAGGTGTGAGCCGCCGCACCCGGCCAAGGTAGGCTATTTTTAACTGCATTTTTTTCTTTTGAATTTCATACTTACTGCATTTTAAAATAAAATTTAAAATATTTAATCAGAAATTTATTTTTTATTTTTTTGAGACAGAGTCTTGCTGTGTCACCCGGGCTGGAGTGCTGTGGCACGATCTCAACTCACTGCAACCTCTGCCTCCTGGGTTCAAGCAGTTCTTGTGCCTCGGCCTCCCAAGAAACCAGTATTACAGGCATGCACCACCAGGCTCGGCTAATTTTTGTTTGGTTGTTTTTTTGTTTTGTTTTGAGACAGAGTCTCATTCTGTTGCCCAGGCTGGAGCACAGTGGTGCGATCTCAGCTCACTGCAACCTCCACCTCCCAGGTTCAAGCGATTCTCCTGCCTCAGCCTCCCGAGTAGCTAGGACTATAGGCAAATGCCACCACGCCCAGCTAATTTCTGTATTTGTAGTAGAGACAGGGTTTTACTGTGTTAGCCTGGATGGTCTTGATCTCTTGACTTCGTGACCTGCCCGCCTCGGCCTTCCAAAGTGCTGGGATTACAGGCATGAGCCACCATGCCAGACCTATTTATTTATTTATTTATTAGCAGAAACAGGGTTTTGCCATGTTGGCCAGGCTAGTCTCGAACTCCTGGCCTCAAGCAATTTGCCTGCCTCAGCCTCCCAACTCGAACTCCTGGCCTCAAGCAATTTGCCTGCCTCAGCCTCCCAAAGTGCTGGGATTACAGGTGTGAGCCACCATGCACAGCCCAGAAATTTATTTTAAATGGCGTTGATTCAAACATACATTTAGTTTTCATTTTAAAAGCTCAAAGGTAAACACAAAATAACATCAAAATATCCATTAAGGTTATATGAAACTTTTTAAAGCTTAAAGTAACAGACCATCTAATTTTCGTGCCTGGCTTCTCAATATTTGACACCAGAGTCACCCTTTTGCTGCTGAAAAGTTGGCTATAAAAAACATGGGCAAACCAGGTGTGGTGGGTGGTTCACACCAGGTGGGCGGGTGGTAATCCCAGTGCTTTGGGAGGCCAACTCTGACACATTATTATTAACTGAAGTCCATATTATATTCAGATTATCTTAAGAGTTCCTCTAATGATCTTTTTCTGTTCTAGGATTCCATAGAGGATACCACATTACATTTTGTTGTCATGTCACTTTAGGCATCTCTTGGCTGTGACAGTTTCAAAAAACATTTAAAAAGTAAAAACTTAATGTTGTAATTGTCATGTTAAATTTCGGCCTAATTTAACATTTCAATGTATCATAAGTGCTATGATGTGTCCTGCAGCATAGTGAGACCCTTTGTCTAATTTTTATTATGTATTTGTTTGTGATTCAATCTCAGCTCACTGAAGCCTCAACCTCCCAGGCTCAAGTGATCCTCCCACCTCAGCCCCTCAAGTGCTGAGACCACAGGCACATGCCACCATGCCTGGCTACATTTTTTTGTATTTTTTTTTTTTAGAGACTGGGTTCCATCATGTAGCCCAGGATGGTCTCGAACTCTTGAGCTCAAGAGATCGCCCGCCTCAGCCTCCCCAAGTGCTGGGATTACAGGTGTGAGCCCACCATGCCAAGCCTGTTTTTATTTTCTGAGACAAGGTGTCACTCTGTCATCCATGTTGGAGTGCAGTGACACAATCTTGGCTCACTGTAACCTCCACCTCCTGGGCTCAAGTGATTCTCTCACTTCAGCCCCCCAAGTAGCTGGGACTAGAGGTGCGAGCCACCACGCCCGGCTAATGTTTTCATTTTTAAAATTTTTTTTGTAGACTTGGAGTCTTGCCAGGTTCCCAGCGTGGTTTCAAACCCCTGGCCTCAGGTGATCCCCCTACTTCGGCCTCCAAAAGTGCTAGGATTATAGGCTTGAGCCACAGCACCTGGCCTTTACTAATGTTTGATTTTTTGTTTATTTTTGAGATAGGGTCTCGCTCTGTCACTCAGGCTGGAATGCAGTGGCACAATCTCAACTCATTGTAGACTGTCTCCTGAGCTCAAATGATCCTCCCACCTTGGCCTCCCAAAGTGCTGGGATTGCTGCTGTGAGCCATCCCGCCCAGCCTCTAATAAAATTTTTAAAAGCAAATCTGGCCAGTTTTTAAAAGCAAATCTGACCCTCAATGAGAGTGTCCCCACACTCTTCCCATGCCCCCAGCCCTAAGACCAACTCACTTTTACTTTGAAGTCTTGTCTGACACTCCTTCTCTGTGCTCCTTTAGCTTTATGTTTATACCTTCGTTATGGTACTTGTACTGTTATTCCCTATTTACTTATCTCCTCTACCATAAAGCATGTGAAGTCCAGGTACTCTTTCTTCATCTATATGCCCTATATAAAAACATTTTCTAGTACATTAGTGAATATTATGTGTTGATTTAGAATAACTAAAGGTCTGTCACCCAGGCTATGGGGCAGTGGCGCAATCACAGCTCACTGCAGCTTCTACTTCCTGGGCTCAATTGATTCCCCCACCTCAGCCTCCTAGGTAACTGGGACTACAGGCATGTACTAGCACACCTGGCTAATTTTTGTTTGTTTAATGTGGTTTTTGTTTTGTTTTTGGTAGAGATGGGGTTCCACCATGTTGCCTATGTAAATAAAATGAAAAGAGGCTGGTTCATACAAGACAGTTTTTATTTTATTCAAGTTAACCACGGTAAAGACTCAGTTCTTGCACATTCTTGCTGTTGCCCATTCCCCTTTCTCCGTTTTTTCCATTTCTTTTCTTTTCTTTTTTTTCTTTAACAGCCTGTGTTGCCCAGGCTGTTTTCAAACTTGGGCCCAAGCAGTCCTGCTGCCTCAGCCTCCAGAATAGCTGGGATTACAGGCACACAGTCTTTTAAAGGTGATTTGCATTGTTAAAATTATGCCCATTAAGGACATTTTTTTGTAAAATGCTTTTCTTGGGACATCTTATTAGACTGAACTCATAGGTAGAACTTAAAAATTTTTTTTTTGCAATTTTTGTAATAACTTTAATCTTACCTCTAAATATGTTATCTAGTCTGATAGCCTGGTCACAGGTGAGGAAAGGTTGTGCAAGCAATGTCTTTAATTTTTTAGTACATTGTGGCCCCCTTTATTAAAATATACTACTAAACACGAATAATACAAATGTAAAATGGATATTGTTAAAAGTTCAGGCCACACTGTAACAAGTAAAAAATGAAAGAAAGCCCTCCTTTCTCCTCTGTTTCATTTCTTAGAGGTAACCATGGTTTTCAATTTGTTACCTTTCAGATTTTAGGAAAGTTTTAAATTACACATGCTCTTTGGAAGAAGTGCTTTAGAAATACTGAATATGAGTCTATTGTAATTAGTAACTTTTGTGATTACTTTTAGATAGACAGACTTTATTTTTTCAAGTAGTTTTAGGTTTACAGCAAAGTTGAGCTGAAAGTATAGACACAGCCTCCTGCACATTTATTATAATACATTTGCTACAACAGATGAACCAACATTAACACATCATTATCAGCCAAAGTTCACAGTACATTAAGATTCACTCTTGATGTAGTTCTGAGTTTTGACAAATGTATAGAGACATTTATCTACCATTATAGTATCATAGAGAATAATTTCACTGCTCAAAAAATCCAGTGTCCACCTGTTCATCCCTTTATTTTCTTCCCCTCAAGCTCCTGGCAACCACTGATCTTTTTACTGTTTCTACGGTTTTGCCTTTTCCAGGATGTCATATATTTGCAATCATTATGTAGCCTTTTCCAATTGGCTTCTTTCACATATTTTTGAATATGTATCCAAGGTTCTTCCATGTCTTTTCCTGGCTTGACAGCTCATTTCTTTTTAGGGCTGAATAATATTCCACTGGTATATCACAGTTTACTTATCCATTCACCTAATGAAGGATATCTAGACTGCTGCCAAGTTTTAGCAATTACAAATAAAGAATGCTATAAACATCCATGTTTTTGGTTTTTGTGTAGACTTAAGTTTTCAGCTCCTTTGGTTAAGTACTAAGGAGTATGATTGCTGGATTGAATGGTAAAAAATAGGTTTAGGTTTGTAAGAAACTGCCAAACTGTCTTGTCTTCTCTTTCTCTTGATGGTGTCTTTTGCAGAGCAGAAGTTTTAAATTTTAATAAAGTCTAACTTACCAATTATTTCTTTCATGGGTGTGCCTTTGGTTTTCCATCTGAAAAGTTATCACCAACCCCAGTGACACCTAGTATTTTGTTTACTTTTACTTGGTGTTCCTGTTGATGAGACTACATTTATGTTGGGGGTAGGTGGAAAATGTTTTGTGCTTCACTACCAGGGATTAGTGATTGCTGTTAATATTTTACTTTTGAGGGAGTTGATGGTGTTTATGTTTTTGTGTTAACGTTAAAGAAACCAATTAGCTTTTTTTTTTTTTTTTTTTTTTTTGAGACGGAGTCTCACTCTGTCACCCAGTCTGGAGTGCAGCAGCACGATCTCAGCTCACTGCAACCTACGCCTCCTGGGTTCAAGCGATTCTCCTGTCTCAGCCTCCCAAATAGCTGGGATTACAGGCGTGTGCCACCACATCCGGCTAATCTTTTGTATTTTCAGTAGAGAAGGGGTTTCACCATGTTAGCCAGGATGGTCTTGATCTCCTGACCTCGTGATCCGCCTGCCTCAGCCTCCCAAAGTGCTGGGATTACAGGCATGAGCCACCGCACCTGGCCTTTTTTTTTTTTTCTTAAGACAGAGTCTCAATCTGTCGCCCAGGCTGGAGTGTTGTGGTGCAATCTCAGCTCACTGCATCTTCTACCTCCTGAGTAGCTGGGACTACAGGTGTGCACCACAATGCCAGACCAAATTTTTTTTTTTTTTGAGATGGAGTCTTGCTCTGTCACCCAGGCTGACGTGCAGTGGCATGATCTCGGCTCACTGCAACCTTCGCCTCCTGGGTTCAAGCAATTCTCCTGCCTCAGCCTCCCAAGTGGCTGGGATTACAGGTGTGCGCCACCACACGTGGCTAACTTTTTGTATTTTTAGTAGAGACCAGGTTTCACCATGTTGGCCAGACTGGTCTCAAACTCCTGAACTCAGGTGATCTGCCTGCCTCTGCCTCCCAAAGTGCTGGGATTACAGGTGTGAGCCACCACACATGGCCCATGATAATTGTATTATTGTTAGTGTATGAATACTGTAGAACGGAATATAGTGATTGGTATACCAAAATTCTCTGTACTATTTTTGTAACTATTCTACAAATCTAAAATTACTTTAAAATAAAACAAAAAACAGGCCGGGCACGGTGGCTCATGCCTGTAATCCCAGCACTTCGTGAGGCCAAGGCTGGTGGATCACCTGAGGTCAGGAGTTCATGACCAGCCTGGCCAACATGGTGAAACCCCATCACTACAAAAATACAAAAATTAGCTGGGCATGATGGTGGATGCCTGTAATCAAACTGCTTGAACCCGGGAGGCGGAGGTTGCAGTGAGCCAAGATTGCCCCATTGCACTCCAGTCTGAGGGACAGAGTGAGACTCCATCTCAAAAAAAAAAAAAACAAAAACCAAAAACAAAAACAAAAAGTAAAACAAAAAACCTTCTAGTTATGGAATAATCTCCAGGACATACAATTAAGAAGAAAAAATCAAACTGCTAGAAAATGTGCTTGCATGCTACCCTTTGGGAAAGTTAAGAGTGCATAATGCTTAGTATATGAAGAATATACTAAGCATTCTGTGAAAGAACCACCATGCAATTGGAAATAGTGGGGTTGTCTTTGAGAAGGTTAACTAAGTGGTTTTCTTTTTGCTCTGAATCCTTTTGTCCCCACCCCCTCTTTTTTTTTTTTTTGAGATGGAGTCTCTGTCACCCAGGCTGGAGTGCAATGGTGCCATGTTGGCTCACTGCAACCTCCCCCTCCTGGGTTCAAGCAATTCTCCCACCTTAGCCTCCCAAGTAGTTGGGATTACAGGCACCCGCCATCATGCCCGGCTAATTTTTGTATTTTAGTAGAGACAGGGTTTCACCATGTTGGCCAGGCTGGTCTTGAACTCCTGACCTCAGGTGATCCGCCCGCCTCAGCCTCCCAAAGTGCTGGGATTACAGGCGTGAGCCACTGCGCCCAACTGCCTTTTTTCCCTTTTGAATGTTATACTAGAAAAACAAAAAGAGGAAGGTGGAAAAATGTGATTTCAAACCCCCAGGGCACAACTATAATAGTAGTAGTAATGATGACAACGATAGTAGTGGTGATATTTTATTTCTTGCCTCCTAACCCACCTCCCCACCAAAACTGAGTCATTCTGACAGACTTATCAGGATCATTCTTTCCAAAAACATTCAGTATGGCATCTGATTATCTGAAGGCCTCAAGAGGATCTGAAAGGTATTTTTTGCTGCTGTACCTTCCCTTCAAAACCTCACTTATATCTCTGAAATTCCTTTAGATCTAGATGATCATATAACATATCATACAAACCACTTTGAGAATAAAATGGGCGGTAAGGCTGGGTGCAGTGGCTCACACCTATAATCCCAGCACTTTGGGAAGCCAAGGTGGATCTCTTGAGCCCAGGAGTTCAAGATCAGCCGGGGAAACACAGTGACACCCTATCTTTACAAATTTTTTTTAATTTTTGTAAAAATTTTTTTTAATGATGGTGTGCACCTGTAGTCTCAGCTATTCAAGAGCCTGAGTGGGGAGGATCCCTTGAGTCCAGGAGTTGGAGGCTGCAGTAAGCTATGATCTTGTCACTTCAGTCCAGCCTGGGTAACAGAGCAAGACCCTGTCTTAGAAAAAAACAAAAAAAGAAAAAACAAAACATGCTAACAGTAATTATTCCAAGACAAAAGGTATAAACTAAAACTCATGGTTATCCTAGTAAAAATTCATAAGTCCTCTATTACGGCATTTCTAAAATTTAGTTTTAATGACTGCTTATAGGTATGAGCTGAGGGAGGTAAAAAATGAAATTTAAATTTAAAAAAATGATGACTGCTTGGAACACCTATTTCATTATCTAAATCAACTCTTCCTTTCTGAATACTATATGCTTTCAAAGCTGAAATATAGTTTTTCATTTATGCTGATCAGGAATTTAAGTTCAAAAGGGTCAGACTGGAAGCAATCTAGCTTTTCTAAAAAAAAAAAAAAAGTATTAGATTTTAAATTATATGCATACACCCAAATGACTTTCCTTCAACTGCCTCCACTCTCAAAAAAAAACTTCAACTTGTGGTAGGTCAATGGCAAATGAATACAACCTGGCTGACCTGCTCTGCATGTCATTAAAATACACAGTAGCTCTAGTTCCTTACAAGTCAAGGATTCTACTTCCAAACACAGGACAAATGTGGAAACTTCTCTCTTACAAATTTGGTTGTGGTGATCATTTAAGTATCAATAAAGACAGGAATTGCCTTAAATTTATCCAGATAAATGAAATCTTATTATTTGCTAACTGGTGCTGATTCTGACATCTACATAATCCCACAGCTGTATCCTTTACGTGATTAAACTATATAGAAATTAGTAGAGAGAAATCAGAGCTGGAGAAGGAATTATTAGGACAAGTCAAAGATCACAATCAAGAGCCTATAATCTCAAAAAGCAAAACAATACTGAAACTCTAGAGAGCTGTTCTTATCCTCTTCCCTCTTCCTATAACTATTAAAATTTAATACAACTTCAGTCAGGCACGGTGGCTCATGTCTGTAATCCCAGCACTTTGGGAGGCCAAGGCCAGTGGATCACACGGTCAGGAGTTCAAGACCAGCCTAGCCAAGATGGTGAAACCCCGTCTCTACTAAAAACACAAAAATTAGCCAAGTGTGGTGGCGGGCACCTGTAATCCCAGCTGCTCAGGAGGCTGAAGCAGAGAATTGCTTGAACCTGGAAGGCAGAGATTACAGTGAGCCGAGATTGCGACACTGCACTCCAGCCTGGCGACAGAGCGAGACTCCATCTCAAAAAAAAAAAAAAAAATTAATACAACTTCTTTGAAAAACATTTTTAAATTACTCAAAAGTTGGTGGATACTGGCTGGGCATGGTGGCTCATACTTGTAATCCTAGCACTTTGGAAGGCAGGAAGATCACTAGAGGCCAGAAGTTCAAGACCTGCTTGGGCCACAAAAGAAGACTCCATCTCCACAAAAAATACAAAAAATTAAATTAACTGAATGTGGTGGTACACACCTGTAGTCCTAGCTACTCGGGAGGCTGCAATGGGAGGATCGCCTGAGTCCAAGAGGTCAAGAGTGTAGTGGCCGGGCACGGTGGCTCACGCTTGTAATCCCAGCACTTTGGGAGGCCGAGGCGGGCGGATCACGAGGTCAGGAGATCGAGACCACGGTGAAACCCTGTCTCTACTAAAAATACAAAAAAATTAGCCGGGCGTGGTGGCGGGCGCCTGTAGTCCCAGCTACTCGGAGAGGCTGAGCCAGGAGAATGGCGTGAACCCGGGAGGCGGAGCTTGCAGTGAGTCGAGATTGCGCCACTGCACTCCCGCCTGGGCGGCAGAGCGAGACTCCGTCTCAAAAAAAAAAAAAAAAAAAAAAAGTGTAGTAAGCAGTGATCACATCACTGTACTGCATCCTGGGCAAATTTCCACATTTGTCCTGTGTTTGGAAGTACAATGAAATCCTGTTTCAATAAATAAATGTATGTATGTGCCTTTAAAAATGGAATTTAAAAAGAAAATGTCCCAGGAGAAAAAGCCTATCCAAAAAGAAATGGTCATCCTGGGGATTATTAGTGTCATTTCACTAGTATACTTAAAATTTATTTCAATTTACGGCCAGACGCGGTAGTTCACACCTGTAATCCCAGCAATTTGGGAGGCTGAGGTGGGTGGATCACCTGAGGTCAAGAGTTCAAGACCAGCCTGGCCAACATGGTGAAACCCCATCTCTACTAAAAATACAAAAAATTAGCCGGGCGTGGTGGCAGGCACCTGTAGTCCCAGCTACTCAGGAGGCTGAGGCAGGAGAATGGCGAGAACGTGGGAGGCGGAGCTTGCAGTGAGCTGAGATGGCGCCACTGCACTCCAGCCTGGATGACACAGCGAGACGTCTCGAAAAAAAAAAAAAAACAAACAAAAAAAAAACAGCGCCTGTAATCCCAGCACTTTGGAAGGCCGAGGCGGGAGGATCACAAGGTCAGGAGATTGAGACCATACTGGCTAACACAGTGAAACCCCGTCTCTACTAAAAAAAAATTAGCCAGACGTGGTGGCGGGCTCCTGTAGTCCCAGCTACTCGGAAGGCTGAGGCAGGAGAATGGCATGAACCTGGGAGGCAGAGCTTGCAGTGAGCCGAGATGGAGTCACTACAATCCAGCCTGGGCGACAGAGTAAGACTCTGTCTCAAAAAATAAAATAAAATAAAATAAAAATAAAAAAATTAAGGAAAAAAAAAGGGAGATACCACCATCTAGTTTGGAGAGTTACTTGGATTAGATAAATATCTTTGAAATGTCTTGGCACCAGACCTGACACGTAATATAGCTGGCAACAAACAGTAGCTGATATTATCCTCACCATATATCACAGTAGTCAACTTTTATAAAGGTGTAATGGTCAAGGATAAGCTGGTAGTACCCTAACTTGAGAGTATCCAGTAGAAATACCATTCTCCTCTCCAGTCTATTATTTTACTGGAACAAATGAACAAAATGGACTTTTGTCTTGTTTACTTATCCTTTTATGATGCCACGATAACAATCAGGTACTCATTAATGTTTGGAAAATGGAATGGGATTATCTGCTAGACCCACAGACAGTGAAAAGACGAGCAAGAAGTCATAAATGACCAATTAAACCAATGGTGGTAAGCCATTAGTTTTTTGTTTTTTTTTTTTAAGATAGAGTCTCATTCTGTCACCCAGGCTGGAGTGAGTGGCAGAATCCTGACTCACAACAACCTCTGCCTCCTGGGTTCATGCAATTCTCCTGCCTCAGCAGCCTCCCTTCGCAGTAGGTGGGACTACAGGCATGCACCACTATGCTCAGCTAATTTTTGTATTCTTAGTAAGGACAGGGTTTTGCCATGTTGGCCAGGCTGGTCACAAACTCTTGATCTCAGGTTATCCACCCACCTTGGCCTCCCAAAGTGCTGGGATTACAGGCACGAGCCCCCATGCCTGACAACTATTGGTTTTTAATACTGAGATGTTTCTGAAACAAAAATTATCATCTTTAATAAGCATACCAACTATTTTCTACCAGTTTATTAACTGGTACAAAATGCTGCTGTGTATTAAGTACAATGTTTTGCATACTGGAGATAATACCAACACTTTACATACCACAATCTATATACCACAGTATATATACCTTGAAGAGAAGCCAATCTATATACCACAGTAAACAGAATACTATACAAGAAGTCACCCAGGCTCAACGGCGTGCACCTGTAGTCTCAGCTACTAGGGAGGCAGAAGTGGGAGGATGGTGTGAGCCCAGGAGTTCAAGTCCAGCCTGGGCAATGTAACAAAATTCCATCTCTTTTATTTAAAAAGAAAAGAACAAAAGAAGTCAAAAGAGCAAAGTTCAAACCTCAGTTCTGCACTAGGCAAAATAATTTATCTGGGCCTCAGTTTCTTCATCTTCAAAATAGGATTAGTACCTCTTCTATTTACTTCACTGAATTAGAAGAACCAGAAAAGAACATTATATAAAAGGCATTTATTAAACCATGACAGTATACAACTATACCATATTACCACTCTCATAACCAGGTCAGATTATCTTTGTAACATCCTGGTGCCTCAGTTCCTTAACTTCCTTTCCTACAATGATCTTGCTCTCCATTCTGCCTTAACCATGTACTCTCATGATCATTAACAATAATCTCAACCCTTCTATTAATATAAACCCTACTTCAAACATTGTGTTCTACAACCACCACCTTCTATCTTTCTAGCTCATTCCCTCCAGTACTGCCACTCTAACAAATCTTAAACCCCATCGGAATCTACAATCCGTTGATCCTACCAATTTTTCACCCTCTCACTACCTACATTGCTGCCACCACCCCCACTCCCAAAAGTCCTCATTCATCTCCTTACCAAGCTTAAAATCACATGGTCCGGCCAGGCACGGTGGCTCACACCTGTAATCCCAGCACTTTGGGAGGCCAAGGTGGGTGGATTACCTGAGGTCAGGAGTTCGCGACCAGCCTGGCCAACGTAGTGAAACCCTGTCCCTATTAAAAACACAAAAATTAGCCGGGCATGGTAGCATGCGTCTGTAATCCCAGCTACTTGGGAGGTTGAGGCAGGAAAATCATTTGAACTCGGGAGGCAGAGGTTGCAGTGAGCCAAGACTGCACCACTGCACTCCAGCCTGGGCAACGAGAGTGAAACTTCATCTCAAAAAAAAAGGAAAAAAAAAGAAAGAAATCACATGGTCCATATGGTCCATTATTGTAATCACTCCTCGTATACACCCTCTACTCCTTTGCTCTTATTCACACTGACTCTGGTTAAGAGAGACTGGTTATCAGCACTTTCACTATATGGGTATAGCACATCTAACAAACTATAGCTGAATTAATCTTCCTATAAGAAAGAGGGCTTTGACTGCCTATCCCTCAGCTTAAGCACCTTAAATAGCTAGTGCATTCCTGCTTACAGCATTAAAATAAAATTTATCTTTGCAGCCCTAGTCTTCACTTTTTCCCTATGCCCAATCATTAATTCATTGTCCTAAAAAAACAAATTCTGCTTGTTCCACTTCTTTACTTTTGTCCTGGCTATTTTTTCCAACTGAGTGTACTTCCATTCACTTGAGGCATGCAATCCCATCCTTCAAGATCCAGCTTGAATGCTAACTTCTTCATAAAAGCATGCCCAGGCCAGCACGGTGGCTCACACCTGTAATCCCAGCACATTGGGAGGCCAAGGCGGGCAGATCACTGGAGGTGGTTGTTCAAGACCAGCCTGACCTACATGATGAAACCCCATCTCTACTAAAAATATAAAAATTAACCAGGCGTGGTAGTGGGCGCCTGTAATCCCAGTTACTTGTGAGGCTGAGCCATGAGAATTGCTTGAACCCAGGAGGTGGAGGTTACAGTGAGCTGAGATCATGCCACTACATTCTAGCCTGGGCAACAGAGCAAGACTCTGTCTGAAAAAAATAAAATAAAATAAAAGCATGTCCAGTCATCCCACTTTAAGGGTTCTCTCCTTTACTTAGAGTTTTGCATTTATTAGCTATACTGTTTTTCTGATAATTATGCTGGTCTTATGAATAATAAACTAAACCTTATTACTTATGTTATCTCTCCAACTAAAACGAAAACTCCTTGAAAAACAAAAACACTTCTTAACCAACTACCCGCACAGAAATACTTACACTACAATACGTACTTCTTCGTACAACCACTATTCAAACATTGTTTTTTTAAGTTTTCAAAAATTAGTCTATATTCTAGAAACTATTCTCAAGGTAAATATACCCCTTGTTATTGCTTGCACAGATGATACCCTAGTACAATATTAAACCACTTAAATTTTCAACCACTTTTGCCCTTTCTTTAAAGATACCTCATAATTTCACTCATAGCTCTATTCACAGCAACAAGGGAAATTACTGACACTACAGCATACAATCCACAAGCATTAGCTTTAATTTCTTTTTTTGTTTTGTTTTGTTTTGAGATGGTGTCTCACTCTGTTGCCCAGGCTGGAGTGCAATGGCACAGTATCGGTTCACTGCAACCTCCACCTCCCAGGTTCAAGAGATTCTCCTGCCCCAGCCTCCTGAGTAGCTGGGACTACAGGAGCGCACCACCATACCCAGCTAATTTTTTGTATTTTTAGTACAGATGGGGTTTCACCATGTTGGCCAGGCTGGTCTCAAACTCCTGATCTTGGGTGATCCACCTGCCTCAGCCTCCCAAAATGCTGGCATTACAGGCGTGAGCCACTGTGCCCAGCCTGCCTTTACTTCTTCTATAGTCAAGACCTACAGTATCAAAATAATTTCTAGATTTTGATCAGCACTGCCTACAAAAATGATGAAAAATTAAGCTCCTCTTTTCTCATTAACTCTGGAAGAATAATGTTATGGGAGCTATAAGACAGGTACTGACTTTTCCAACAATGTCATTATTAAAACGTCAGAAAACTCTATGACTTTTTTCTATTACAACTTTAAACCTGTAAAGCTATTTTGTGTCTCAATTCTATGAAACACTAACATGAATTAGAATTCCTCTTTGAAATCAATGTAATTGCCAAAGAGTGGCAAGGATGACAACAAACAATTGGAACTTCATGAGATGAGACCAAATGCATATTACAAAGACTTACCAAATGCAAATTACTTTCTGGTTGCTTGAGTGACATGCACACAGGAATTATTGTACCTCAAAACTATCACAAAAAGAATTAAAGCAAATGGCAGGATACTCCTGTTTTGCTCACTAACAACTTTTATTCCTTACTATCTATAGGGCTTACTAAATAACAGAGTTACGTGCTACTAATCTGTGTACAATGTCAGAATAACTTTAGCTGCTTTTTCTTCCTAAATTAGGAATAAAATACTAAACATATTTGCTTAAATTCCAAAGAAATCATTTGGTATAAGAACGACCATACAGTATACACCCTCTTTCAGCCTGGGCATATTTAACTTTTTGCATTGACTAATACAATATGCATTAAGCACATTTGCTTCGACTTCCAGAGTTAAATGGACAATTCACTTTTTATAAGTGGAAAATCATTACAACATCTTCTGGTATTCACTGCAATATCAAATCAATGACTTCTTTCAGTATTTGTGGTAGTCATCTGTAATTCCTTTGGTAATTACCATGAATCTGCTTTCACTTAATGCTAAATGGCAATGCTAATATGAAAAGAAAATTAATGCCAGACATACAAGCAAAAGTACCAAGTTGTTTCAGGGAAGGAATTTTAACAGAACTCATGAACTGGAATCTACTTCAAGCTAGAAACCATTTTCATTAATAAAATACTAGAAACTAAGTCACAAGAGCAAAAATGAAACCTTTACATAGGTTTCTGATTCGTAATTAAGATCTCATGATCTTCCGCTACTGCTTTCAGAAAATGGTAATCTTGGCCAGGTGCAGTGGCACATGCCTGTAATCTCAGCACTTTGAGGGGCCGAGGTGGGAAGACAGCTTGAGCTCAGGAGTTTGAGACTAGCCTGGGCAACACGGCGAAACCCCATCTCTATAAAAATGCAAAAAAATTAGCAGGGCTTGGTGACACACCTGTAGCCCCAGCTACTCAGGAGGCTGAGGTGGGAGGATCACTTGAAGCTGGGAGGTCAAGGTTGCCGGGAGCCATGATCGCGTCACTGCACTCCAGCCTAAGTGACAAGAGTGAGACCTTGTCTCAAAAAAAAAATTTTTTTTAATTTAAAAAAATTAAATTTAAAAAAGTCTTTACCACATCAAAAAAAACAACTGTCAGCTGTGCGCAGTGGTGCATGCCTGTAATCCCAGCACTTTGGGGGGCTGAGGTGGGAGGATCGCTTGAGCCCAGGAGTTCAAGACCGGCCTGGGCAACAAGTTGAAACCCTGTCTCTAAAAAAAATACAAAACTTAGCCAGTCATGGTGGTACATTCCTGTAGTCCCAGCTACTCGGGAGGCTGAAGTGGGAGGATTGCTTGAGCCCAGGAGGTAGAGACTGCATGAGCCAAGATCCCACAACTGTACTCTAACCTGGGCAAAAGAGCCAGACACTGTCTCCAAAAAAAAAAAAAAAGAAAAGAAAAACAGACTGTCCTTTTAAAAATTTTTATCATGAGGCCGGGTGCGGTGGCTCATGCTTGTAATCCCAGCACTTTGGGAGGCCGAGGTGGGCAGATCACGAGGTCAGGAGATTGAGACCACGGTGAAACCCCGTCTCTACTAAAAATACAAAAAAAAAAAAATTTTTTTAATCATGTACCCAGATAGACAGAAATCACATGGAAATGTATCTCAATTATGAAACAGCACAATCAGGATAGCTTATTACATATGTGTCTTAAAATATTTTTAAGTCACAAATTTTAGCTTTGGTTATACAATTTATCATAAAGACATGGAAAATGTGATGAAAGAATCCCTTTGCAGTACTCTAATGAGAACTGTGTTACATGTATAGAAGAAAAGGAAAGGTACAACAGGAATACCTGTTTTTCTATCATTTTGACTGTACTGTAAGAGCCCTGAAACAATACTCGGCATAATATTGCATTTGTCCAGATGTGTTTCTTCCTGCCTCCCATGACTACTTTGAAAACAAATAATAAAATAGGTCATCACATGAAGTCCTCTGATCACAGTTCTAACCCCAATCTTTCCTAATTACAACTTAAGTCTCTCTCTGTGATGTTATTCCTTGATATGTCCCACATTTTAAAAGTGATTATATACCATTTACCCTTCAAATCACCTCCAGGGAAACTTCTCTTATGCTGACTTTACTTTGGTCACTCTTGATCTCCTAAGAATATATTAACCAATGTCAGTATCATTTTGCATTTGCTAACAATCATGTCAATTCAGCATCAGTATTTTGAAACTGGTACAGCCCTGATTCTAATCCTTTTCACTTATCATACTATGAGACAGGGAAGAGTAATGATTTTGCGTAAGTTTCAGTATCCCAAGCAAACTGACATTAATTTTCTTTTTCCATTAAATGCTTGTGGCATTTCTTCCAGATTACGGGAGCAAGACATAGGAAAAACCATTTAAAACACTTGTCCATGTAGTCATATCTGGCATACCTGCATTACAATGCCAACTATATTACATACAGAAAATATACTAATATGCTTCTGTGACCTAAATATCTTAAAACTATGAAACTCTCAACTAAAAATTTCCTAAGGGTCACATACTGGTTACATATGGAAACACAAAGAGGATTCCTCCAAACATACTGCATAAATGTAACACATGACTAGCTTATTGCTATTTACCATTATGATTACTTACATAGATTACAGAAAGTTCTTAGGCAATTTCTGTATTTTTATTATGACCTTTAAGATAGCATGTCTTGTTTCTCTTATCAACTTATCATTAATTCATCTATTACTGTAGTTCCTTTTCATTAGAAATAAAATGCAGAGGGCCAGGCGCAGTGGCTCACTCCTGTAATCCCAGCACTTTTGGAGACCGAGGTGGGTGGATCACCTGAGGTCGGGAGTTTGAGACCAGCCTGACCAACATGGTGAAACCCCGTCTCTACTAAAAATTACAAAAAAATTAGCTGGACGTGGTGGGACATGCCTGAAATCCCAGCTACTCGGGAGGCTGAAGCAGGAGAATCACTTGAACCCGGGAGGCGGAGGTTGAGGTGAGCCGAGATGGTGCCATTGCACTCCAGCTGGGCAACAAGAGCGAAACTCCGTCTCAAAAAAAAAAAAAAGAAATAAAATGCAGAGAACACTCGGAACACGAATCATCAGTCCTCTGCAGGTACATATACTAAAGAACATTTCCTCACCAGCATTCAGCTGCATCACCATTAATAGCTGCACAACCATAAAATGCTAAGCACTGTATCTTAATGGCACAGTATAGCTAGCTGTACATCACTGTACAAACAAAACTTTCTTTAATGAACCTGTAATCCAAAGTGTTGATTATCTTAAGTTATATTATATATTTTCCATTAGTTTGTGTAACACTTCAATCTGTGAACAAATGCATCTTAATCTGGTAAATGCCTGCAGAAGTAACATCTCATTCAGAAATTGGGGCCAGATTCTTAAAGGAGTAGTTAAAACTCTTAAAACATTTGTAAAAATAAATACATCAGTTTAGATTACAAAGATTTCCAAAGATTAAAAAAAAAAAAAACACTTAAAAGGCCAGACAAAAGAATGTTTAAACTAAAACAGTTAACAATATATCCTCTATGACACAATGTAATTTATCATTATTGAAAGCCTCCCTAGAAGCCGTTGGGAGACCAGAAAGAGACAGATCTGGACAAAACCAAACAGAATAAAAACTGGAATTGTATCACCTTTCTAAAAGCTCCCTTATTCTTTGTCACCTATAAGTTTATCCTCCACATTTGATGACCCAATTACAGCTATATAAAATGTATAATTGTCAGCAGCAGACAGAATGGTCATGAGGACAAGTTCAAGAGTCCAAAAGCCAGTATGAATTTATGCTCTGCCATTTAACAGATGTATGTAATTGGCTAAGTTACTTAATTCTCAGTGCCTCAG
This sequence comes from Nomascus leucogenys, assembly GCF_006542625.1. Taxonomy (NCBI): domain Eukaryota; kingdom Metazoa; phylum Chordata; class Mammalia; order Primates; family Hylobatidae; genus Nomascus; species Nomascus leucogenys. The sequence goes on along the minus strand of NC_044399.1, from coordinate 31,660,674 downwards.
CTGAAAACGGCAGTAATAACAGTACCTACCTCGTAGGGTTATGGTGAAGACTATGAGATAAGACACATAAAGCCTGTGGAATAGGACCTGTTCATTATTATAATAAAGTTACCAATTAAAAAAAGTCAGGTCCCTGATAATGATTAATCTCTATATACATGAGTGCTTCAAGTGGCATACCACTGTTAACTATAACTTTTCACTATATATACAAAATACCTTAGAAACTTTAGGTATTCACAAATTGTAATAGCCTAACTCCCTAACTCCATAATAATTTCAAGAGACATCAAACTCTCCAAAATTTGCACTTGATAAACCGGTAAAGAGTGAAGTTCTACAACTTTAAATCATCCTGCCAAATTAAAGGCAAAAAAAAATAAGTCATCTCGAACTTACCAGAGAAGATGAACAATTTCCAGTGCTACAAGATCTGTTGAAAGCAACGAGATCTATCCACTGTGTTTGGAAACCTACTATGATTTGTTTTCAAGTATAGTCAGTGGCTTCACCCAAAACCTTAAAAGGAGGCCACGTTTAATTTTGAATAACCTGAAGCTGAAAATGTTTCAGATACATTATTCACAGGAGAATCCTATTACATTACATTCTCTCACCAATAACTTTGAATCAAAATATATCATTAAATGAAAGTCAATCTGTATTTTTCCCTTTATTAAAACATCTAGAAAAATACCACTTTATATTTAAATGAATGTACTTTAGAAATGTTAACATAATTTATAAAAGTTTTAATATCTTACAACTGTCTAAAAAGGCTTCCATTCCCAATACCCTATTTACCCAAAATGCTAGGACATCTGAATTTTAAAAACCAACATTTTCGGCCAGGCGCGGTGGCTCACACCTGTAATCCCAGCACTTTGGGAGGCCGAGGCAGGCGGATCACCAGGTCAGGAGTTCGAGACCAGCCTGGCCAATACGGTGAAACCCCATCTCTACTAAAAATACAAAAATTAGCCGGGTGTGGTGGCGGGTGCCTGTAATCCCAGCTGCTCGGGAGGCTGAGGCAGAAGAATCACTTGAACCCGGGAGACGGAGGTTGCAGTGAGCCGAGATCGTGCCACTGCACTCCAGCCTGGGTGACACAGCGAGACTCCATCTCAAAAAAAAAAATTTTTTTTTCCTGGCTGACCCAATTTAACAGGGGTTGGTTCTTTCAACATATAAGCAGAAAATGAAGTATATGTATCATCTTCAAAGGACTACCATGAAACCAAAATCGGGTTTTGCAATACCCAACTAAAGCATCAGAAGTGAGGGTCATCTTACTTAGAAACTGAGTATTGAAAAAGTAGAGGCTAACCCCCTGAATTTTTTTTAGGAAACAGCATTCACACTCTGCTATCCACAATTTTCAAAATCTTCATTAAAGGCCCTGAAAATCCTGTTTGTTAAGCCTGCTGGAATTCTGTGGTTGACAGTCATCTTTTCTCAAAACTTAATTGTCCATATTATCTATTTTCGATTTTATTAGGTCACCTTGAGATTATTCTCTCCTCTGAAAAGCATTTGCGGGCTTTAGTTATCAATATGTCTCTATTGGTAATTTAAAAATCAATAAAGCTCATACACCTTGCAGCGTACTCATATTTTATGGTGCTTGCTAAAATATACATATATATTTCTCAGGGATCAAAAGGCTAACATGAACTGCTTCAAACTTTGGTGAATGTGCATTATATCCTTAGAACACCCTGAGATTCTCCTGTATTGTGCTGCAGCTATACAGCAGTCGCATGATCACAAGGCTTTTCAACAGCCCCTTAGATCCCTTACTGTTGCAAACTTCTCATAAGCGTTCTATGCACTAGACTGTTAGCAGTGCTGAGTTAAAATTGTTAAACTGCTTTACCTATTTATTTACCAATCCTATCATCTCAGGGAATTCAAATTCTTTGAACTGCCTTCTGAAACACATCTAGAGTGCTTTCGTATTGCTTTGAGTAGGATCTGCAGCGGGATAAAAACTTGAGTTCTGAGATTCATCCCGACCCAAATTGCAGTTGCCAGGATATGCGGTAGTAATGCAGTGTTTTTTTTTTTGAGACTCTACGGATGTATTTTACCTAGAAACAGCCAATCTCTACTAAATCCCTTTTAGTCTTCGAGATTTCCGCGGTAACAATTTCAACAGAAAGGTATTTTCAACGGCGAAAAAACAAGTTATTCTAATTTGGCCTTTATTTTTTACTCAATAGAGCTTGCCATCGTAAGGGCATTTTTCCATACCAACATTTGCAATTCAAGAAAGAAAAATTAAGCTTTTGGCACTACTGACCCCATGCGTGGACGGCCCATTATCATTACGCTTCTTACAAATCTTTCGAGATAGGATTTGAGGTTAGGCTCACATCGGATCATAGTTCAGTAACTTACTGCTTTCCAAGCCCAATTAACAGCCTAATAACAACAGCAACACTTATGCCCCGGGAAATCTCAATGTATGACTAACCAACAAGGCGTCTGATAGCGAAGGCAACCTTTTCCCAGGTAAGGAAGAGGAAAAGCAGACAATGAAAGGAATTGATTTACCACAGTGAAGAAAGAAAAGGACCCCAAAAGGATCCGTGAGAGCAAAATCCCGGGGTTCGGAAGCCTTGGCCTCAGCAACACTCTCCCCCAAGCCCTCCCAGCCCAACCCAACCACCCCTCTTGTCCCCTGGGAGCCAGCCCTTCGCCGGCACAGGCCGGGCAGACCCGAAGGGCACAGCCCCTCACACGGCGCCCAGGCCCGGTTCCGAAATCCGATGCCAAACAGGCGGAAGCCGCAAGCCCCGCGGCCTGAGTTTCAGGGTAAAAGAATGCGGGTGCGAGGAGATGCGGCCTCCCTCAAGCCGGGAGGCCTCTTGAGAAAGCAGAGACGGGAGAAGAGCGAGCCGGTTCGCAAGTCGGAGCAAAACTGGAAGGAAAGAGGGCTGGGAACCGGAGATGAAAGAGGTTCTGGGCTAGACCAGCGCCTTCCCCGCATCCTCGGCGACGCCCGTGTTTACCTGAAAGTCTCGGTCTTCGTTGAAGCGGGAGAAGCGGTCCGCCATTTTGCCGCCTTCACTCCTCTCAGGACGACGCTCTCCGGTTCGCTCCTTCCCTCCTGCGACACCCACCCCTCCCCGGTTCCCCGCCTCCTCCCACGCCCACCGGGCGCGCGCAGCCGAGGGAGGGAGCGAGAATGCGCGTCCTGACGGGAGCCCCGCGGCGCAGGCGCCTGCCAGCCCTGGAGGCTGACCCTTCCCTCCAGCCCCTGCTCCGCGCGCGACCCGGAGCGACCCCGGTGGCCGCGCGTGCGCACTCCCGCCCGAGAGCCTCGAGAGCTTCCGGAGGGAAAGGTCAGAGGGGGCACCGTGCGGACGAGTCTGGATGTTTTGCTGTTGCTCACTTCCGGGTGTCTTTTCTCACTCTTGCTTCCCCGTGTTCGCAGAAGTCCACCGTCTTCACTAAATAGCAGCATAATGTTGGGCCGAAAGCGCGACCTTAGAGCCAGACTGCTTAGCTTCGAATCTCAGCTCACCCTGAGGATTCAACGGTGAACGAGACAGGAATGATCTCCTCTTATGGGGATTTCATTCCAGTGGAAGAACTCACATAACTCGTAAAATAAATATTTTTAAATATCAACAAGTGCCACAAAAAACTAAAACTGGCCACAGTGCTGAGAGGGACAGTCTCTGAAAGTACCTTTGACCGAGGCACAGCAAGGAGCCCACAGCCCATAGGGAACGTTAGACCCAAAGGCCCAAAGACTGCAAGGAGCTTGATTTCGAGCCATCCTTTGAAAGAAGTATTCCACAAGGGACCGAAGTTGATCCAAATCGACTAAAGCTCTCTGGGCTTCAGTTTCCTTTTTATACAATAAGGAAATTGGATTCAGTAATCTCTGATGCTCCTGCCTAGCGCTGACTGTGAGAGTCAAGAATCAGATTTTTCCATCCCTTCTGAGGACCTCACCCAGTGCTCCAGGACTCTTAGCCAAAATACATAAAACACATAGAAGGGTGACAGGACTTCTCTCCTTTTGAAAAGAGTAGTTGACAGAAATCACACAATGGAAAAATGGCTCTTACCCTGCCCTGAAAGAGTCAAATGGAATTTAATTTTTTGAGGAAGGGTGTGTATTTGCCCCACCCATGCTTCAGCCTACGCTTCCAGCTTCCATCTAAGGGGAGGCAGGGCATACAGAATTCAAACATTGTATTCTTTTTTTTTTTTTTTGAGACGGAGTCTCCCACTGTCGCCAGAGTACAGCAGCGCAATCTCGGCTCACTGCAACCTCCGCCTCCCAGGTTCAAGAGATTCTCCTGCCTCAGCCTCCCTAGTAGCTGGGATTACAGGCGCCCACCACTAAGCCCAGCTCATTTTTTTTTTTTTTGAAACGGAGTCTCACTCTGCCGCCCAGGCTGGAGTGTGGTGGCGCGATCTCGGCTCACTGCAAGCTCTGCCTCCCGGGTTCACACCATTCTCCTGGCTCAACCTCCCGAGTAGCTGGGACTACAGGTGCCCGCCACCATGCCCGGCTAATTTTTTGTATTTTTAGCAGAGACGGGGTTTCACCGTGTTAGCCAGGATGGTCTCGATCTCCTGACCTCGGGATCCGCCTGCCTCGGCCTCCCAAAGTGCTGGGATTACAGGCGTGAGCTACCTCGCCCGGCCTTTTATTTATTTATTTATTTATTTTTATTTTTAGTGGAGACGGGGTTTCACCATGTTGGCCAGGCTGGTCTGGAGCTCCTGACCTTGTGATCCGCCCGCCTCAGCCTCCCAAAGTGCTGTGATTACAGGCGTGAGCCACCGCGCCTGGCTCAAACATTGTAAAGAGACTTAAGGGTAGTGTGAAAGATTGAATCACCGGGATACACACCACACTGACCTCTTCTCCCTCTCAAAAGCCCACTGAAATGACAGCAAAGGAATAAGAAGTGCATAAATTCACATAGACGAAAAGACCTGGAGAAGGGACAATGGCAGACAACAGATGTCAACATTTTGGAGGCCGGAGAGCATAGATAAATGGAAATGACTTTAGTAGAGTGGAGAAAAAGAAATCATAGAGTAGGAGAAGACAGGAAAGAAGTTGATCAATGCTAAAGTGCACCAGAAAGGCTCAGGAAGTAGAAGCCCCTGGTGCCACTGATGATTCGATGTCTCTTTTCCCACCCAGGTAGCAAACTGGAGGTTTTCCCTCTGGAAAGGCTGAACTAGAGAGACTGGACTTTATAGGTGAGAAGGAGCAACCATGCTGAAAATGGGAGGATATGGTAAAGCCTCCATTCTGGCCAGAGAGTCTGACTTCTCCAACAAAAGAACATAGGAACCCTCTCTAGAAAATTGACTAGCTTAGGGAAGAAGACCCTTCATGTACCAACAATGGGAGTGAGGGTAGGGAGGTGTCTTCCTAATAAAGATCATGTTCCTGCCCAAATACTCCACAGAGAAGTCCATCATTCAGGAAGCCCCATCCACACAGACCTTTCACTCAGCTGTTTAGTGCCTTGTTATGAACGGATAGCCAAAGAATACCAGATATTTGAAGGGAAACTGTAACAGGAAAGATAGAAACACCCCCGGCCTGGGCATTGTAGTAAGACCCCATCTCTGCAAAAGAACTTTAAAACTAGGCGTGGTGGCATGCACCTGTGGTCCCAGCTACTTGGGAGGCTGAGGCAAGAGGATTGCTTAAGCCCAGGATTTGGAGGCTGCAGTGAGCTCTGATGACAGCAACATCCCCCCTCCCCCCAAAAAAGAATTCAGAGGAACCAGAGATAATGAAAGGAACAGAAGAAACCATCAAAAGAATTATCAATATCCACAGAGACATTAGATCATATCAGGGTACAAGGGAACACATCAGGAAATAAGAGACTGCATCAAGGGGCATGGGATGCCAAAAAAGAAAAAAGGATATTGAGTTTAAGAAAGAACTTTTGGCCGGCGCGGTGGCTCACGCCTGTAATCCCAGCACTTTGGGAGGCTGAGGCTAACAGGCAGATTGCCTGAGGTCAGGAGTTCGAGACCAGTCTGGCCAACATGGTGAAACCCCGTCTCTACTAAAAATACAAAAAAATTAGCCGGGCGTGGTGGCATGCACCTGTAATCCCAGCTACTCGGGAGGCTGAGGCAGGGGAATTGGGCGACAGAGCAAGACTCCATCTCAAAAAAAAAAAGAAAGAAATTTTGGGCCTGGGTGCGGTGGCTCATGCCTATAATCACACCATTTTGGGAGGCCAAGGCGGGTGGATCACTTGAGGTCAGGAGTTGGAGACCAGCCTGGACAACATGGTGAAACTCCGTCTCTACTAAAAATAAAAAAATTAGCCAGGCGTGGTGGTGAGTACCTGTAATCCCAGCTACTCAGGAGGCTGAGGCAGGAGAATCATTTGAACCTGGGAGGCAGAGGTTGCAGTGAGCTGAGGCCACGCCACTGCACTCCAGCCTCGGTGACAAGAGCGACACTCCATCTGAAAAAAAAAAAAAAAAATTAGCCGGCCAGGGTGGCTCACGTCTGTAATCCCAGCTACTCGGGAAATCACCCAGAAAACAGAGTAAAAAGACGCCCTGGTCTAAACCACCTTTACTTTCTCCTGAATTATTTCAGTAGCTACTACGTGTTCTGCTTCTACCCTGGCAGCATACGTGCTACAAAGGAGCTCTGGTGATCTGTTAAAGGTCAATCAGATCACATTTGTTGTCCCCTGATTCAACGCACAGTGACTTTCCATGTCACTCACAATATAAAGTTCACCTCTTACCACCCCACCTCTCACCACCCCACCTCTCACCACCCCACCTCTCAGACCTCATCTTCCTCTCTCCACCCCTGTTTCTCTTCTCTCTGGACATACTGGCCTCTTGGCTGTACCTTGATCCCATCAGGCCTGTTCTTGCCTCAGCCTGCCCCACCTACGGGCTTATGTATTTGCTGTTCTTTCTGCTTATCATTCTTATATATCTCCTTGGCTTGCTGCTTCATCTTCTAGTCTTTATTCAAAAAGTACTTTTTTTTTTTGAAATGGAGTCTCACTCTGTTGCCCAGGCTGGAGTGCAGTGGCACAATCTCGGCTCACTGCAACCTCTGCCTCCTTGGTTCAAGCAATTCTCTGCCTCAGCCTCCCGAGTAGCTAAGATTACAGGTGCCCACCACCATGCCCAGCTAACTTTTGTATTTTTAGTAGAGACAGGGTTTCACCATGTTGGCCAGGCTGGTCTTGAACTCCTGACCTCGTGATCCACCCGCCTCAGCCTCCCAAAGTGCTGGGATTACAGGTGTGAGCCACCATGCCTGGCAGAAAGTTATTTCTTTTTTTCTTTTTTTCTTTTGAGATGGAGTTTTGCTCTTGTTGCCCAGGCTGGAGTGTAGTGGTGTGATCTCGGCTCACTGCAACCTCCGCCTCCTGAGTTCAAGCAATTTTCCTGCCTCAGCCTCCCAAGTAGCCGGGATTACAGGCCAGTACCACTACACCAGGCCAGCTTTTGTACTTTTAGTGGAGATGGGGTTTCGCCATCTTGGCCAGGCTGGTCTCGAACTCCTGACCTCAGTTGATCCACCTTCCTCAGCCTCCCAAAGTGCTGGGATTACAGGCATGAGCCACCGCGCCCAGCCCAAAAGTACTTATCACTTTTCTAGTATGTAATATAAACTCTATGAGGGCAGAGATTTTTCTTAGTTTTGTTTTTCTATCTCCCCAGCACCAAGACTAATGACTGGCACATAGTAGGCACTAAATATTCACTGAATGGATGAGGTGGAAAACGGGAAAGAATGAATAAGAACATGTTGGCCTCAATTGAATATCTGAAGAGTAGGACTTACAGAAATAACAAGGGAAAATGGAAGAAAAGCATATTAAAAAGCTGGGCATGGTGGCTGGGCGCGGTGGCTCATGCCTGTAATCCCAGCACTTTGGGAGGCCGAGGCAGGTGGATCATCTGAGGTCAGGAGTTCGAGACCAGCCTGGCCAACATGGCGAAACCCTGTCTCTACTAAAAATACAAAAATTAGCCGGGCGTGGTGGCTGGTGCCTGTAATCCCAGCTACTAGGGGGGCTGAGACAGGAGGATTGCTAGAACCTGGGAGGCAGAGGTCGCAGTGAGCAGAGACTGTGCCATTGCACTCCAGCCTGAGCAACAGAGCGAGACTCCATCTCAATAAATAAATAAATAAATAAAATACAATAAAATAAAAAGCTGGGCATGGTGGAGTATGCCCGTATCCCAGCTACTGGGGAGACTGAAGGAGGAGGATAGCTTAAGTCCAGGAGTTCGAGATTGTAGTGTGCCATGATCATGCCTGTGAATAGCCACTGCACTCCAGTCTGGGCAACAGAGTGAGACTCTATCCCTTAAAAACAAACAAACAAAAAAGGACTTGAAATCAATTTTTTTAAAGTATATTAAATAATGTGTGAACATCTTCTAGTACTAAAGAACTGAGTTCTAAATTGAGAGATCCCAAAACAATGGATGAAAAAGAATTTGCTGCCAGGCACAGTGTTGTGAAATTTCAGGGCATGTGGGACAAAGAGAACCTCCTAAAGGCTTCCAGAGAGGAAAAGTAGGTCACATATGAAGGACTGAGAATCGGAATGATGTTGGGCTTCTCCAGAAAAGAGAAGACTGGGCAGTAATACACCAACCTAGAAATCTATACCCAGCCAAACCATTAATCAACTATGAGAGGGGAAAATGACATTTTTTTTTTGACCTGCAAGCCCTCAAATTTTCTCTGGGAGCCACTGAAGGATGTTTTAGAGCAAAACAATTACAGAAACATATATTGAGTGTTATGGTTGAGGTGCTACAGAAGACACAAAGATGAAGAGGAAAAGATTTATTCTAGGGTTTATAAACAAAGACATTGCCATCAGATAAACCTGGATTTCAAACTCAACCTCTGTCACATAAAATACCTGTCAGTTAGGCGCAGTGGCTCACATCTCTAATTCCAGCACTTCGGGAGGCTGAGGCTAGAGGATCACTTGAGCCCAGGAGTTTGAAGTTGCAGTGAGCTATGATCCCACCACGGCACTCCTCCAGCCTGGGAGACAGAGCAAGACCCTGTCTCTAAAGAAAAAAGAAAATCAAGACCAACGTGGGCAACATAGTAAGACCCTGTCTATACAAAAAAATAAAATAAATTAGCCAGGTGTGGTGGCATGCACCTGTAGTCCCAGCTACTTGAGAGGCTGAAGTGGGAGGATCATTTAAGCCTGGGAAGTTGAGGCTACAGTGAGCACACCCCCGCACTCCAGCCTGGATGACAGAGCAAAACCCTGTCTCGAAAGAAAGAGAGAGAGAGGGGGGAGGGAGAGAGAGAGAGAGAGACAGAGAAGAAAAAGAAAGAAAGAAAGAGAGTGAGAGAAAAGGGAAGAAAGAAAGAGAGAGAGAAAGAAAAAGAGAGAGGAAGGGGCCAGGCATGGTGGCTCACGCCTGTAATCCCAGCACTTTGGGAGGCCGAGGTGGGCAGATCACGAGGTCAAGAGATTGAGACCATCTGGTCAACATGGTGAAACCCCGTCTCTACTAAAAATACAAAAATTAGCTGGGTGTGGTGGTGCATGCCTGCACTCCCAGCTACTCGAGAAGCTGAGGCAGGAGAATCGCTTGAACCATGGAGGGGGTGGTTGCAGTGAGCCGAGATCATGCCACTGCACTCCAGGCTGGTGACAGAGCCAGACGCCTTCTCAAAAAAAAGAGAGAGAGGAAGGGAGGGAGGGAGGCAGGTAGGTAGGCAAGGCAGGCAAGCAGGGTGCAATAGCTCACGCCTGTAATCCCAGCACTTTGGGAGGCCGAGGCAGGTGGATCACCTGAGGTCAGAAGTTCGAGACCAGCCTGGCCAACATGGTGAAACCCCATCTCTACTAAAAATACAAAATTGCAAGGAGTGGTGGCACATGCCTGTAATCCCAGCTACTTCGGAAGCTGGGGCAGGAAAATTGTGTGAACCCAGGAGGCAGAGGTGGCAATGAGCCGAGATTGCACCATTGCACTCCAGCCTGGGCAACAGAATGAGACTCTGTCTCAAAAACAAAACAAAACAAACAAACAAAACCCCCCCACACACAAAGAAAAAAGAAGTCTGGGCACGGTGGCTCACACCTGTAATCCCAACACTTTGGGAGGCCAAGGTGGGCGGATCACTTGAGGCCAGGAGTTTGAGACCAGCCTGGACAACATGGAGAAACCCCATCTTTAGAAACAATACAAAAATTAGCCAGCATGGCAGTGTGTGCCTGTAGTCCCAGCTACCTGGGAAGCTGAGGTGGGCGAATCACTGGAGTCTGGGAGGTTGAGGTTTCAGTGAGCCGTGATCACACCACTGCACTCTAGCCTGGGTGACAGAGTAAGACCCTGTCTTGGAAAAAAGAAAAAAAAAAAAAGAAGAAGAAAATCAGTCCCTGTCAACAATAAATGAATGTAATAATACAAGAAATAATACGTGAACATTTTCCAGAACTGAAAGACCTGATAGTTGGCTTTATATCAGGCGCTATGCTTAACACTTTACATGGATTATCAAAGTAATTTTTGACACATTAAGAGGCAATAAACTTGATTATCTCCACTTTACAAATGAGAATACTGAGGATTAGAGATAAGAAACGTGGAGGACCTTCTCTTTTGGCTTTCTCTGTACAGGGGAGTTTCTTCCTCTGTCTTCTCCCTTCTTGCCTATTAAACTCTCCACTCCTTAAAACCACTCCACCTAGGTCGGGCGCAGTGGCTCACGCCTATAATCCCATCACTTTGGGAGGCCCAGGAGGGCAGATCATGAGTTCAGGAGTTCGAGACCATCCTAGCCAACATGGTGAAACCCTGTTTGTACTAATAATACAAAAATTAGCCAGCTGTGGTGGCACATACCTGTAGTCCCAGCTACTTGGGAGGCTGAGGCAGAGGAATCGCTTGAACCGGGAGGCGGAGGTTGCAGTGAACCGAGATGGCACCACTGCACTCCAGCGTGGGTGACAGAGCGAGCCAGACTCCATCTCAAAAAAAAAAAAAGAAACAAAATACAAAAAAAAAAAAAGAAACAAAATAACGCTCCACGTGTGTCCATGTCATTTTATCTAAACCAGCATGAGGACCAAGAACCCTGGTGTTCTCCACTCATCAGAAGAGTATAATTTTGTCCATGGGCCGGGAAAGGCAATTCAATCATCAGACTGAAGCAATCAAACTCCAAATGGTGCTGCAAACTGAACCACACAAGGACACACCATTCTTTTGACCACCCTTAGATCGACCCTAGGAGGAGCCCTAGCTGCTGTTCCCCATTCAAAGCCCATTTTCAGCAGGAAGTAGCCAGAAAGAGTTATTGCCCAAAATCCCCTAACAGCAGTTAGTGTGGCATCTCCACAAGGGGGAGTGTTGTAGGAAAAGGGGTCCTTGGGAAGTTTTCATTTTTTAAAGCATCTCTGGAAAAGTTTCTTGTAAAGCCCCAGCTCTTATAGCCAGGCCAGCAACCTTTGATATGTAAGTGCAGGCCATCAGAAACTGGATCCACCCAAACAGGGAGATTCCTGTGGCCTTCTTGCCCTTTTCCCAGTTGTTTCTGGCAACATGGCCATTCCTACATATCCCACGTGTGTAGAACATCACAGCGCCCTGTATTTGCATATTAAAAGGCTAGGGTGGGAGGGCCAAGTTTTCGTGGGCTACGTGAATGACATGCCTAGTCAAACCAATCCCCTGAGTCCCATGCAAATCAAACACTGCCTCCTCCAGCCTCTGCATATATACCTGGATGGTATCCCTGGCAGGTGGATACCTCCTCTTTCCCCTTTGGAGCCTCCCTCCCTCTGTCTCTATATGGGGGAGCTTCTTCCTTCTGTCTTCTCCCTTCCTTCTTGCCAATTAAACTCTCCGCTGCTTAAAACCAAAAAAAAAAAAAAAAAAAAAAAAGGAAAACCTTGTCCTGGCTCCTGTAGCTATGGAAGACAGAGCCAGATTTTATGACTGTGGTCAAGTCCCTTAGCAGCTGGTCAGGTTTCCTCCTCAGTATATCTGGAAAATAACAGCATGCAGCCCCCACACACTCTGTTTAATGTTCAAAAGGTTGTTGTAAAATATACATAACAAAATCTGCCATTTTAACCTTTTTGTTTTTTGGTTTTTTTTGAGACGGAGTTTTGCTCTTGTTTCCCAGGCTGGACTGCAATTGCACGATTTCGGCTCACCACAACCTCCACCTCCCAGGTCCAAGCGATTCTTCTGTCTCAGCTTCCTGAGTAGCTGGGATTATAGGCGCATGGCACCACGCCCGGCTAATTTTTGTATTTTTAGTAGAGATGGAGTTTCATCTTATTGGTCAGGCTGGTCTCAAACTCCAGACTTCTGGTGATCTGCCGGCCTCCACCTCCCAAAGTGCTGGGATTACAGCCGTGAGCCATCGCGCCCAGCCGATTATTCAATTCTTAAATTGCAAAATTTATCTCTCTCTCTCTCTCTTCCTCTCTGTATATATAAGTTTATGTTTTGGGTTTTTTGTTTGTTTTTTTCTGAACCATTTGAAAGTAAATTGCAGACTGGGCACGGTGGCTCATGCCTGTAATCCCAGCACTTTGGGAGGCTGAGGCCGGCAGATCAACTGAGGTCGGGCGTTCAAGACCAGCCTGACCAACATGGAGAAACCCCGTTTCTACTAAAAATACAAAATTAGCCAGGCGTGGTGGTGAATGCCTGTAATCCCAGCTACTAGGGAGGCTGAGGCAGGAGAATTGCTTGAACCCGGGAGGTGGAGGTTGTAGTGAGCCGAGATCGTGCCATTGTGCTCCAGCCTGGGCAACAAGAGTGAAACTCCATCACAAAAAAAAAAAGAAAGTAAGTTGCAGATATCCTAGCACTTCACAGCTAAGTACTTTTAGCAGGGCCGGGCGCAGTGGCTCACGCCTGTAATTCCAACACTTTGGGAGGCCAAGGTAGGTGGATTGCTTAAGCTCAGGAGTTCAAGACCAGCATGGGCAATATGGTGAAACCCTTGAGCTCAGGTGTTCCAGGCCAGCCTGGGCAACATGGTGAAATCCTGTCTCTACAAAAAATACAAAAAATTAGTGTGGTGGTGCACAATTGTAATTCCAGCTATTTGGGAGGTTGAGATGGGAGGATTGCTTGAGCCTGGGAGGCAGAGGTTGCAGTGAGCTGAGATCACACCACTGTACTCCAGCCTAGGCGACAGACTGAGACCCTGTCTCAGAAAAAAAAAAAAAAAGTCCAGCATGTATTGCCAAAGAATAAAAACATTGAGCTCCAGGACAACACTACTATTATGACACTCAAGAAATGTAATGTTCATACAATAATGTTATCTAATATAAAGTCCAGATTCAGCCGGGTGTGAGGGCTCACGCCTGTAATCCCAGCACTTCGGGAGGCTGAGGCAGGAGGATCACTTGAGGTCAGGAGTTTGAGACCAGCCTGGCCAACATGGCAAAACCCCGTCTGTACTAAAAATACAAAAATTGGCAGGGTGCGGTGGCTCACGCCTGTAATCCCAGCACTTTGGGAGGCCAATGGGGGCAGATTATGAGGTCAGGAGATCGAGACCATCCTGGCTAACCCAGTGAAACCCCGTCTCTACTAAAAATACAAACAATTAGCCAGGTGTGGTGGTGGATGCCTGTAGTCCCAGCTGCTCAGGAGGCTGAGGCAGGAGAATCACTTGAACCCAAGAGGTGGAGCTTGCAGTGAGCCGAGATTGCTCCACTGCACTCCAGCCTGGGCGACAAAGCGAGACTCCATCTCAAAAAAAAAAAAAAAAAATTAGCCAGGCGTGGTGGCAGGAACCTGTAATCCCAGCTACTCAGGAGGCTGAGGCAGGAGAATCGCTGCTTGAACCCAGGAGCTGGAGGTTGCAGTGAGCCAAGCTCCTGCCGCTGCACTCCAGCCTGGGCGACAGACCAACACTCTGTCTCAAAAATAAATAAATGAATAAATAAATAAATAAAAATAGAGTCCATATTCAAAGTGCCTCATTTTTGGTCTTTAGAGCTACTTGCTTTTGATCCAGGATCCAATCGATGATCAGGCATTGTTTTTAGCTGTCATGTTTCTTCACTATTTTTTCATATACAGCAGTTCCATTGACTTTGGTTGTCTCTTGTTGCATTGAACATGCCCTTCAATTGGGATTTGTCTGGCTTATGACTAGATTCAGTTGAAACATTTTGCAAGAATACTAAATAGGTGGTGCTGTGATCTTCTCAGAGCACAACATGAGGAGGCACATGGTATCAACTGTCCTCATTATTAGTGATGTCGAGTTTCATTTATTGGTTAATGTCTTGTCAGCCAGACTGCTCCCTTGTAAAAGATGATACTTTGAGACCGTGTGAATATCTTATTTTTCAACAGCCTTTCACTCCATGGGTTTTTGTGGAGTTTTGATTATTTATTTATTTATGTTTATTTATAGTTTTTGAGATGGAGTCTCACTCTGTCACCCAGGCTAGAGTGCAGTGGTGTGATCTTGGCTCACTGCAACCTCCGCCTCCCAGGTTCAAGCAATTCTCCTGCCTCAGCCTCCCGAGTAGATCGGACTATAGGCATGCATCACCATGCCAAGCTAATTTTTTTGTATTTTTAGTAAAGACGGGGTTTCACTGGGTTAGCCAGGATGGTCTCGATCTCCTGACGTCATAATCTGCCCCCATCGGCCTCCCAAAATGCTGGGATTACAGGCGTGAGCCACCATACTCGGCCAATTGTTTTTTTTAAAGATGGGGTTTCACTCTGTTGCGCAGGCTAGAGTGCAGTGGCACCATCAGAGTTCACTGTAGCCTTGAACTTCTGGCCTCAGGCAATCCTCCCACTTTAGCCTCCCAAATAGCTAGGACTATAGGTGCCTGCCATCATGCAAAGCCAATTTTTATTTTTATTTTTTGTAGAGACAGGGTCTCGCTATGTTGCCTGGGCTGGTCTCAAACTCCTAGATTCAAGTGATCCTCCTGTCTTGACCTCCCAAAATGCTGGGATTACAGGCCTCAGTCTTTTTTAATAATTGTTTTTCCATGAATCCTCTATCCATGACTTCACCATTTTTCTGTGAAGTGTTTGTCTTTTTCTTGTTAACTTGTAAGATCTTTTTGTATAGTACAGCTGTTAACTCATGGCTTGCCACCTGCATTGCAACGTATTTCTAAATCTACTATCTTCCTTTTTAAAAGAAAATTTCCCTAATGCCTGTATTTATGTTCTGTTTTTCCATCCCCAAAATGTTTTAACTTTTATACAGTGAAATATTTATACCCTTTATTTCCTGTTGCAGCTTCTCGATTTTCAATCTTGGTTAATATTTTCCCACTCTTATACATCGTACATGCGGGCTTCTAGATTTTCATTAGATTTTATGCATTTAGTTTTTACATTTAAATTTTTGATCCATCTGGAATTTATTTTTGCATATGGCATAAGATAAAGCTCTAATTTTATTTTCTTCCATTTGGAAATCCAGCTATGGTAAAATCATTTTTATTCTTTTCCCACTTAACTGAACAAACCCCTGTGTTATGTATTAGAATTTCAGCCAGGCCTGGTGGCTTAAGCCTGTAATCCCAGCTCTTTGGGAGGCCAAGGAGGGTGGATTACTTGAGACCAGGAGTTTGAGATCAGCCTGGGCAACATAGTGAAGCCTTGTCTCTACAAAAAAAAAAATACAAAAATATTAGCTGAGGGTGGTGGTGCAGCACCTGTAGTCCCAGCTACTAGGGAGCCTGAGGTGGGAGGATCACCTGAGGTCAGGGCTGCAGAGAGCAGAGATCGCGCCACAATAAGGCAAGTCCATCCTCATTCTCCTTTTTTTATACCTTAATTGACACTCATTATCATATATTAAAACAATTTTTTTTTTTTTTTAGCTGAGAATGATTAGGAGAGTGGATTGAAAGGATTTCCCTGGTCCAGAAACGAATTCAGTGGGGCGCCACCTTAGCACGGGACCCAAGGGGATACAGGACAGGATGGAAGGGAGGTCATTCATCCTATCTTGTTTTAGGTCCTGGGGACCGAAAGAGGTCCAATTTGGAGCAGGCACATTGGTCTAAGCCTAGTTCTGTTCAGTTCCGGCTCAACCCCCAAGTGCATGAATGTGGCCCAGGGCTGCAATGGGAACGCTTGGGCAGCCACCTACCCTCCTGCCAGGGCAATGCAGTTGCCTTTAAGCCTCTACCGCCCCTTGGAGCCGTCTGACCTGGGGTTTCCAGATCCAAGCTCCCTCTCCCAGCAGCCTCCAGCTCGAGGAAGAAGGTCCCTTGGGGCCAATAGGGGTTTAATGAAGCAGTTGGGGACAGAGGGTCTTAACCTGCACCATCGAATACCTGGTCAGACACCAGAAACTGCTTCAAACTTACTGTATTCAAATCTCCCTTATCTCCACCAACCCTTCTTATTTGCTATGATTTTGAGCTACTGGTGGGAGCTATTCCTGCCTTCCCTGATCACCTACAGAGCTGATCATCATTGGAAGACAATACATCAATTCCTAAGTTATCTGATAAGTGAACAATCCAAGAGAGGTCCCCACGTGCTGCCACTGAGTGGGGGACAATCAGTTCTAGTTCTAGGGGCAGGAAAGCTCAACAGGGGCAGGACAGGCAAGGGCTGATGGAAGAGATGGGCTTGGAGACAGTCCCTGGAGAATGGCTCCAATTTGGATCATCAGGGAAAGGAGAACATACATGAAACAGAGGGAGTGAGGAGGATGGTAGGACTTCATTTCCTGTAATGATAGGCTAAGTTATTCAGACCAACCTTCCCATTGAAAACAAATGCAAAAGCTGGATAAAGGCTTTTTTAAAAAATATCCTTAGCAATATTACAGATATTTGACAAGAGAGATGAATTTCCAGGCCAAAACTTAAAGGAAAGTGGGATCCCAGAGAGGCATTGGAAGATAGAGCAGAAGAAATTACCCAGAATGCAGAAAAGGGACAAAAAGAGAAGAGTTTGAGACACATGGAGGATACAATGAAAGAGTCTAATATTGTTTAATCAGAATTCTAGAAGGAAAAAAAAAAGAAGCCAGGCATGGTGGTGCATGCATACCTTTCATCCCACTATGTGAGTATCGCTTGAGCCAGGATTTTGAACACAGCCTGGGCAACACAGCAAGACCCCATTTTATTTTATTTAAAATACTTTCTTTTTTTTTAAAGGAAAGAACAAGAGAATGTGGCAAGGTGAAGATTTGAAAAGATAATGGCTGAGAATTTCCCAATTCTGACGGGACATCAATCCACAAGTTCTGGAAGCGTGAAGAATTCTAAGCAGGATAAATAAAATATAATCCACATGCAGATACATCACAATGAAATGTCAGAATGCTGAATATAGGAAGAAAAAAAATTTTATTTTGAGACAAAGTCTCACTCCATCACCCAGGTTGGAGTGCAGCGGCGCGATCTCAGCTCACTGCAACCTCTGCCTTCAGGGTTCAAGAGATTCTCCTGCCTCAGCCTCCCGAGTAGCTGGGATTACAGGTGCCCACCACCACACCCAGCTAATTTTTGTGTATTTAGTAGAGACGGGGTTTCACCGTGTTGGCAAGGCTGGTCTTGACTCCTGACCTCGAGTGATCCACCCACCATGGCCCCCAAAGTGCTAGGTGGCATGAGCCACTGCGCCCAGCCTGAATATAGAAAGAAAATCTTAAGAGCAGCCTTCTCAACAGCAATAATGGAAGCCAT
Source organism: Nomascus leucogenys (assembly GCF_006542625.1). Lineage (NCBI taxonomy): Eukaryota > Metazoa > Chordata > Mammalia > Primates > Hylobatidae > Nomascus > Nomascus leucogenys. Next base: position 31,642,981 of record NC_044399.1, on the reverse strand, counting down.
AAGCCAGTAGAATAATATCTTGAACATACTGAAAGAAAATAACTTCCAACCTAGAATTCAAGAGTGAATTTTCTTTTATTTTCTTTCTTTCTTTCTTTCTTTCTTTCTTTCTTTCTTTCTTTCTTTCTTTTTTTTTTTTTTTTTGAGGTGGAGTCTTTCTCTCTCACCCAAGCTGGAGTGCAATGACACGATCTCAGCTCACCATAACCTCTGCTTCCCAGGTTCAAGTGATTCTCCTGCCCCAGCCTCCTGAGTAGCTGGGATTACAGGCACCCACCACCACGCCCAGCTAATTTTTGTATTTTTAGTAGAGACAGAGTTTCACCATGTTTATCAGTCTGGTCTTAAACTCCTGACCCTTGGATCCACCTGCCTCGGCCTCCCAAAGTGCTGTTATTACAGGTGTGAGCCACCACACCCAGCCAAGAGTGAATTTTCAAACAAGTAAAATTTTCAAACAAGTAAAAACTAAAAAAGTTTGCCATCAGCCTCACTGAAATGCCTCATGAAAAAAATTCTAAAGGATGCAATTCAGGCAGAAGGAAAGGGATCCCAGATGGAACGTCTGAGATGCAAGAAGGGATGAGGATTTGTACACAAATGTTCATGACAGTATTATTCATAATAGCCAAAAAGTGGAAGCAACTCAATGTCCATCAACAGAAGAATGGATAAACAAAATGTGGTATATCCATACAATGGAATATTATACAGCCATAAAGAGGAATGAAGTGTTGATACATGTTATGACATGGATGGACTTTGAAAACATTATATTAAGTGAAAGATTCCAGACACAAAAGGCCACATATTACATGTTCCATTTATGTGAAATGTCCAGAGTAGGCAAATCCACAGAAACAGAAGGTACACTTGTGGTTGCCAGAGGCTAGGGGGAGGAGGGAGGAATGGCGAATAATAGGTACAGGATTTCTTTTGAGGGTCATAAAAATATTACGGAATTAGATAGTGGTAATGGTTGTACAACCTTGTCAATATACTAAAAGCCACTGAATTGTACACTTCAAATGGTGAATTATTATTATTATTATTTTGAGATGGAGTCTTGCTCTGTTGCCCAGGCTGGAGTACAGTGGTGTGATCTCAGCTCAATGCAAGCTCTGCCTCTGGGTTCAAGCAATTCTACTGCATCAGCCTCCCAAGTAGCTGGGATTGCAGGTGCCCACCACTATGCCCAGCTAATTTTTTTTTTTTTTTGTATTTTTAGTAGAGACAAGGTTTCACCTTGTTGGCCAGGCTGGTCTTGAACTCCTGACCTCAAGTAATCCTCCCACCTTGGCCTCCCAAAGTGCTGGGATTACAGGTGTGAGCCACCATGCCCAGACTAAAATGGTGAATTACATCACAATAAAAAAAATAATTTTAAGGCCGGGCATGGTGGTCACACCTGTAATCCCAGCACTTTGGGAGGCCAAGGCTGGGGGATCACGAGGTCAAGAGATCGAGACCATCCTGGCTAACATGGTGAAACTCCATCTCTACTAAAAATACAAAAATTAGCTGGGCCTGGTGGCACACACCTGTAGTCCCAGCTACTCGGGAGGCCGAGGCAGGAGAATCGCTTGAACCTGGGAGGCGGAGGTTGCAGTGAGCTGAGATCGCGCCACTGCACTCCAGCCTGGTGACAGAGTGAGGTTCCGTCTCAAAATAATAATAATAATTTTAAAAAGAAATGAAGAGTACAGATATGTAGATGAATCTAAACAAGTACTGACTACATAAACAGTAGTACATAATGATGTCCAGTGAGGTTAAAAAAAGAATGTACAACATAAATGATGTAATGAAGTTAAAGTGTTCTAGGATCCAAGGGGAAGGTAAGTAAAGGTAAGTAAGCGAACTTTAAACCTCACCTGTCTGTGATAGTGGAACCTAGGAAAGGCTGAGTTGTCTAAGGAGTGTGGGAGAGAGCCAGGAACCTCAGCACACACCTGAGTCAGCATAAGGAAGTGGAACCAGCAGGGAACAGGGCAGGAGCCTCTTCCAGCAGGGCCATCTACAGGCCACCAGTTTTACCACCACCGTGACCCTGGACCTCTTCCTAAATTCCCTGAACCTTAGCTTCTATGGTGCACCGACAGACTCTAAAATGTTCCTACCTCCTGGCATTCACCACCATCGTGAAATCCCCTCCCTTGATTGTGGGTGGGATCCATGACTTGCTTCTTTTTTTTTTTAAGAGACGGGGGTCTCACTATTTTGCCCAGGCTAGTCTTGAACTCCTGAACTCATGAGTTCAAGCGGTCCTCCTGCCTCCACCTCCCAAGTAGCTGGGATTATAGGCACATGCCACCACTGTGCCTGGCTCCGTGACTTGCTTCTAACCAGTAGAATATGGCAAAAGGGATGAGATGTCACTCGATTTCATTACATTTTATAAGACTCCTTGCTGGCCAACTCACTCTAGAGACTCTCCTTGCTGGCTTAGTGAAGCGAGCAGCCAGGTTGGGTGTGATGGTTAGTTTCATGCGTCAACCTGGCTAGGCTGTAGGTCCCAATTATTCTATCAAACACTAATCTAGGTGTTGCTGTGATGGTATTTTATAGATGTGGTTAATATCCACGATCAGTTGACCATAAATAAAGATTATTCTCAACAGGCTGGGTGCAGTGGCTCACACTTGTAATCTCAGCTAGGAGCTGAGGTGGGAGGATGCCTTGAGTGCAGGAGTTCAAAACTAGCCTGGGCAACACGGCAAAACCTCATCTCAGCAAAAAATACAAAAGTTAGCTAAATGTGGTCGTGTGCGCCTGTAGTCCCAGCTACTCAGGAGGCTGAGACAGGAGGATCAATTGAGCCCAGGAGGTCAAGGCTGCAGTGAGCCGTGATCACACCAATGCATTCCAGCCTGGGTAACAGACCAAGACCCTGTCTCAAAAAAAAAAAAAAAAAAAAAAAAAAAAAAAAAAAAAAAAAAGGCCGGGCGCAGTGGCTCACGCTTGTAATCCCAGCACTTTGGGAGGCCGAGGCAGGCGGATCACGAGGTCAGGAGATCGATACCACGGTGAAACCCCGTCTCTACTAAAAATACAAAAATTAGCTGGGTGTGGTGGTGGGTGCCTGTAATCCCAGCTACTTGGGAGGCTGAGGCAAGAGAATTGCTTCAACCCGGGAGGTGGAGGTTGCAGTGAGCCGAGATCGCGCCATTGCACTCCAGCCTGGGTGACAGAGCAAGACTCCGTCTCGGGGAAAAAAGAAAAAAAAAGAACCTGAAAAAATAGGTCTTCCTGAGTTCTCTCCCAGTTCATTTCCATCAGATCATACCCCTTTTCCTCTAATCATGTTTTTCCACAACTATCCATTTCTTTCTTCAGACTCAGCATAAAAATATACTATTTTCCCTGGGTCTTTGGTCTTCATTTCTGAAGCCTCCTATGTCACATAAGACTGGTTAAGTACATTTGTTATGCTTTTATTTTGTTAATCTGTCTTTTATTATAGTGGTGTCAGCTATGAACCTTGTGATGGGTGAAGAAAAGACATGGCTTTTTCTCCCCTACATGCATGACAAACCAATAAATGTTAACCCTGACTTTTTTTTTTTTTTTTTGAGACGGAGGCTTGCTCTGTCACCCAGGCTGGAGTGCAGTGGTGCGATCTTGGCTCACTGCAACCTCCGCCTTCCAGGTTCCAGCAATTCTCCTTCCTCGGCTTCCTGAGTAGCTGGGATTACAAGCATATGCCACCACGCCCAGCAAATTTTTTTGTATTTTTAGTAGAGACGGGGTTTCACCATGTTGGCCAGGCTGGTTTCGAACTCCTGACCTCAAGCGATCTGCCCGCCTCGGCCTCCCAAAGTGCTGGAATTACAGGCGTGAGTCACTGTGCCCAGCCAGCCCTGACTTAAAAAAAAAAAAAAAAAAAAAATTCTTTAAGCCAGGAGCTGTGGCTCTCGCCTGTAATCTCAGCACTTTGGGAGGCTGAGGCAGGCAGATTGCTTGAGCTCAGGAGTTCGAGACCTGCCTGAACAGCATGGCAAAAACCTGTCTCTACAAAAAATACACAAATTAGCCAGGCATGGTGGCACACGCCTGTAGCTACTCAAGTGGCTAAGGCAGGAGGATTGCTTGAGCCAGGGAGGTCAAGGGTGCAGTAAGCCGAGATCATGCCACTGCACTTCAGCCTGGGCAATCAAGCAAGACCCTGTCTCAAAAAAAAAAAATATATATATATATATATATAGCGGCAGTCTGAGAATCAGGAACAGAACTAGTAAGGTCTAGATTCATGGAGCACCCAGGACTTACCAGATCTCATGTAAAGGGGAAAATGGCCTTGATTATTTCAGAGAAACAGTAGGAAGTGGTGGTTTTGTGTACAGGCTCTGCAGTCATACTGGCTCTTCTATGTCAGCTATGTCATGTTATGCTGGTGATTTAAATTTCTCTGTGCCTCAGTTTTCTCATCTGTAAAATAATATAAAATTGCACCTGGCACATCATAGGGCTATACAAGCATTAGCTGTTATTATTATTTGCCTCTAACCCACAGCCCTATAACTCCAAAGGATTACGAGATGAAATAAACTCAATACAGTACACGTTCATCTACACCAACTGTGAGCAAATAAAGATGAACCAATAGGCGGCTACACTTCAGGACTTGCTCATTTTCTATAAACTTCCTATACTTGTTAAGGGATTCCAATCGTGTGATCCTCCTAGGGGTGCCTGGGAATGGGAAGGACCCTATCTGGCACAGACCTTTTCCCGCACATTTTGTCACCTGCTCCCACTCGTGCTGCTGCCCCAGGTCCCCAGGTCCAGCAGAGGGCGCTGTGGCCCTAAAATGCAATCCTCAGACGCTCTCCTCTCCCGCGAGGCCTGCCGCTAGCGAGGGAGGCCACCCGCCAGAGGCAGCGGGCCTGACTCCAATCAGACCCTTTGTCCCAGCCAGCCCTTTTCTCCAAGCAATGAGCAAACTCCACATCACCCGCTGTTCGCTGGCTTTTCAAACCTCACGCTGCTCCTTGAAGCGTTTTCTGCAGGCTCCAACCCTCTAGACCTTCCTTCTTTGAACCCCAGAAGCTTCGCTGCAACAATGAATCATCCAGGCCTTATGCTGCTGTTAGTTTCCAAATTCCGTGGCAGCCCAGCTGTAAACCTCCATCTCGCCCCACAGAGAGCCTCCCGCCACCCACAGCCCGCGCCTCTTCCATCCTATTCCAACTTCTCCAGACAAAACTCACTGGCTCCACCCAGCTCTCACTTCTGCCTCAATCGGCTGGAGGGCAAGGGACTATTTTTCTCATTTAATCTTCCAGCAAACGATTGTTTGGGGCAAGAGGCCCGGCATGGTGGCTCAGGCCTGTAATCCCAGCACTTTGGGAGGCAGGAGGATGGCTTAAGCCCAAGAGTTTCAGGCCAGTCTGGGCAATATGGTGAGACCCTCTTTTCTACAGACAACTTAAAAATTAGCCAGGCATGGTGGCGTATGCCTATAGTCTCAGCTATTAAGGAGGCTGAGGTGGGAGGACCTCTTGAGCCCAGGAGACAGAGGTTGCTGTGAGCTGAGATCGTCCCACTGCACTTCAGCCTGGGTGATAGAGTGAGAGACCCTGTCATAAATAAATAAATAAATAAATAAATAAATAATTGTTTTGGGCCAGGGTTAGCATCCTGCAAAGATGAAGACAGCCAACCTTTAGTGAGCACCTACTGTATGCCAGGCATTGATCTAAGTTCTTTACCTAATCCTCACAGCAATTCTATGAGAGTTGTTAGGCCTGTTTTATAGAGGAGACAGTTAAGGCACAGAGTGGTTATGGGACATGTCTAAGGTCACACAGCTAGTGATTGAGCCAGTTTTCAAACCCAAGCAGTCTGATTCCAACAACCGCGCTTTTTTTTTTTTTTTTTTTTTTTTGAGACAGAGCCTCACTCTGTTGCCCAGGCTTGAGTGCAGTGGCACAGTCTTGGCTCACTGCAGCCTCCAAGCCCCAGGTTCAAGCGATTCTCTGGCCTCAGCCTCGCAAGTAGCTGGAATTACAGGCGCTTGCCACCAGGGCTGGCTAAATTTTTTTTTTTTTTTTTTTTTTTTTTTTTTTTTTTGAGACAGAGCCTCACTCTGTTGCCCAGGCTGGAGTGCAATGGTGCAATCTCGGCCCACCTGGGTTCAAGCGATTCTCCTGCCTCAGACTCCTGAGTAGCTGGGACTACAGGTGCCCACCACTATGCCTGGCTAATTTTTTATATTTTTAGTAGACACAGGGATTCACCATGTTGGCCAGTCTGGTCTCAAACTCCTGACCTCAGGTGATCTGCCTGCCTCAGCCTCCCAAAGTGCTGGGATTACAGGCGTAAGCCACTGCACCCAGCCACCCCGGCTAATTTTTGTATTTTTAGTAGAGACGGGATTTTGCCATGTTGGCCAGGCTGGTCTCGAACTCCTGACCTCAGGTGATCCGCCCGCCTTGGCCTCCCAAAGTGCTGGGAGTATAGTCTGGTTTCTCTTCAGATCGTATAAATCTTTCGCCTTTTACCAAAGTGCTGGGATTACAGGTGTGAGTCACCATGCCTGGCCAAACAACTGGGCTTTTTAAACAAGACATTATCTGGACTTAATATAAGTATAGACACAGGGCTCCATCCCTGTTCTCTAGAACTGTGCTAATATACTACCCACCAGCCACATGACTGCAGAGCACATGACTAATCCAAGTTGAGATGTGCTGTAAGTGCAAAATACACACTGAATTCTAAAGACTTTTTGAAAAAAATGTAAAATATAGCATTAACAACTTTTATATTGATTACATGTGGAAATGATAATACTTTGGATCTATTGGGTTAAATAAGATATATTATTAAAATTAATTTTAGCCAGACACGACGGCTCATGCCTGTAATCCCAACACTTTGGGAGGCCAAGGCGGGTGGATTGCTTAAACTCAGGAGTTCGAGACCAGCCGGGGCAACATGGTGAAACCCTGTGTCTACAAAAAATACAAAAATTAGCTGGGCATGGTGGCACACGCCTGCAATCCCAGCTACTTGTGGGGACTGAGGGCGGGGGAGGATCGCCTGAGTCCAGGAGGTCGAGGCTGCAGTGAGCTGTGTTCACACCACTCCACTCCAGCTTGGGTGACAAAGTGAGACCCTGTCTCAAAAAATTAATTTTTCCATAGCTCACAGTAGCCTCAAACTCCTGGACTCAATCTATCCTCCTGCCTCAGCCTCCTGAGTCATTGGGACTAGGACTACAGGTATGCATCACTGTACCCAGCTAACTTTTATGTAGGTTTTTGTTTGTTTTTAACAGGTGAGATCTCACTATGTTGCCCAGGCTGCATAGAACATTTTAAATGGCATCTGTGACTTCCATCTTATTTCTGTGGGGCAGAGCTGCTCTGGGAACTCTCAGCTCAGTGGAAGACAGACAGGATCATTTGAATATTCTAAAGCAGGGGAACATGTGGTCTGTGTTTTAAGAAGTGAGAACAACTTGGTGAAGGAACTCAGAGGCGGGAACTCCTGAGGGAGAGAGTTTCAGGGAAGCTGTCTCAGCGGATTCCAGGTTCCAGCTGTATTTCTAAAGATTTGTGGGACTCTACCCTGGGGAGAAGAGCAGAGGGAAACATGAAGGCCAAAACAGCAAAGGCCAGGGAGGCAAGGCCAGCCAGCAGCGGGGCTGGGTGCCCAGTGCTCCCGGGTGAGTGGAGGGAGACAAGGCCTGCTGACCACAAACTGTGAGGGCCTTGACTGTGGGGCCAGACAGAGGGGCTCTCAGCCGGATGGAGCTCCAGACGCTTCAGGCTGGGGAGGGTCTGGACCTGGACAGACTAGGGAAATTGGCGAGCAGGAATGGGAGGTGGCAGTGAGTGGCAGGGCCCCTGGCTCCTTCTCCCTCCGTCCCCATTTCCTTGCTCTGGAGGGGAGGGTGGTGAACAATCTTCTTAGAGGAGGTTAGCTGTAGGGGGACAGCTCCTAAGGAGCATTTCCTGCCTTTGGCTCACAACTGCTTCCTGCCCAGACCTCCCAACACTTGACCCCCATTCAATTCCTTCCTCCCAGGGGAGTTGGGTGGCCACGAGGGCTTCACAGGTCCAGAGACCCGGAGCTTCTCAGCAAGCTGAATGAGGCAGAGTCCCAGGGGTCCAGAAACCCAGCCTCGCCCGGCCCTGGTGAGGAACTGGAATCCAGGTAGTGAAAGCCTCAGGGATAGATTTGGAGGAGGAAGCCCGAGATGGCGCCTCTCTCCCACCGGCTGAGACCTCAGTTCTCGCTTTCCTAGTTACCTCTTCCGCCCCCTCACCTCCAGCTGGGAACTTACATCTCTTCTTTCATTTATAGGGCACTTTTAGGCTGGGTGCAGTGGTTCATGCCTGTAATCCTAGGCCAAGGCAGGCGGATTGCTTGAGCTCAGGAGTTCGAGGCCAGTCTGGGCAACATAGTGAGACCTCGTCTCTATTTTTTAAAATAAAACATAAATATTTTAAAAATTAAAAATTCAAAAAAACAAAAAACAAATGGCACTTTTTCTTCCCAAACAATGGCTGGGGACTTCTGAAGGGAAAGGGAGGCAAATTCCCTAGGAAATAATCATGAGTGATTCCTTCTCTAGAAACACCTGAGGCCTCCAATGAACCCCTTCTTTGAGAGTCAATCTGCAGTTTTCTCCCTGCTTCTGAGATGTCAGGCCAGGTTCCAAAGATGTGAGGTTTTTTTTTTTTTTTTTTGAGACGGAGTCTCGCTGTGTTGCCCAGGCTTGAGTGCAGTGGCATGATCTCAGCTCACTGCAAGCTCTACCTCCCGGGTTCACACCATTCTCCTGCCTCAGCCTCCTGAGTAGCTGGGACTACAGGTGCCCAACACCATGTCTGGCTAATTTCTTTGTATTTTTAGTAGAGTCGGGGTTTCACCATGTTAGCCAGGATGGTCTTGATCTCCTGACCTGGTGATCCACCCGCCTCAGCCTCCCAAAGTGCTGGGATTACAGGCGTGAGCCACCACGCCGGCCTAAGATGTGAGTTTTGAGAGCCCATCACAGGTTGTTAAAAGTGTGTCTGGAGTTGGTTCCTTCCCATGGGTCTTTGGTCTTGCAGGCTTCTTGGGTTCTTGGTCTCACAGACTTCAAGAATGAAGCCGTGGACCTTCGCAGTAAGTATTACAGCTCTTAAAGGTGGCATGGACCCAAAGAGTGAGCAGCAGCAAGATTTATTGGGAAAAGCGAAAGAACAAAGCTTCCACAGCATGGAAGGGGACCAAAGCAGGTTGCCGCTGCTGGCTGGGAGTGGGGGTGGGGATGGGGGGAGTGGCCAGCTTTTATTCCTTTATTTGTCCTCACCCACATCCTGCTGATTGGTCCATTTTACAGAGTGCTGATTGGTCTGTTTTACAGAGTGCTGATTGCTGCATTCACAATCCTGTAGCTAGACAGAGAGCACTGATTGGTGCGTTTTTACAGGGTGCTGATTAGTGCATTTACAATCTTTTAGCTAGCCAAGAAGTTCTCCAAGTCCCCACTCCACCCAGGAAGTCCAGCTAGCTTCACCTCTCAAAAGAAGCCAGATCTTTCTCCTTTATGTCTTAAACCTAAGCCATGCCTGCCCACCCCCTAGTGCAGGGTACACTACAATACTTAAAATGGGGAGAGGACCACCCCAAATAACCCAGCCCATCTCAGCTCAACCATGAGCCTCTGCTATGCCTCTAAATCAGTCCTGCCCTCTTCCTTTCATAAATCCTAGAGACCCCTAGGAGATGCCCCTCACCAGCACCATACCAGCCAGGAATCCCTGAGTCCTCCATAAAAGCCACACTTGGAGCTGAGATGACCCTAGGGGAGGAGGCTTAGTCCCTCTGCCTTGCTCTGCCCCTTGACCACCAGGTAGACCACAGGTGTTTGTTGCACATCATACCCCACTCCCCACAGACCCCCACATAAGGCTAGGGCAGAATTAAAGGATGGGATTGCTGAGAGAAGGGGTCTTCTCCCCCAGGGATGCTTGGTCTCAGTCCACAGTGAAAGGAAGGTCCTGTGGGTGTGGGGAGTGCAGGCCTGGCTGGTCCCCTGCCCTCTGCCAGCTCTAGAGCACCCGCTGTACCAGGGGCTTCCCTTGGTGGGGACAGGAAAAGTCCACGGGAGACTGGGGGGAGTGGAGGGGAGAGCCCTGGGGAAAACTAATGTGGATCAAGGGCTTGAAGACGTTCCTGACTCTCCCTCCCCTACCCTACCCTACCCCCACCCCGACGCCTGCCTCAGGTGGACCAAATACTGAGGAGTGGATTTGTGTGAGCCTAAACAGAGCTCTGGGGTTCTATTTCCTCTTAGTCATTTTCCAAAGCTGCACCACCCTACCACTGCCTGGCTGGTGTGGCATCAGAGGGCTCTAGGTCCCCAGCCCTGCAGAGAAGCCCTTCTGAATGAAGGAGAGGCCCACCAGCCTGGGGAGAAGAGGTGAGTCCCCGACTCCCTCCGAGACAGAGCCTCCTCCCCTCCTCAAGCACCCCGAACCTCTACGCCACCAGTTCACCCTCAGATCTGTTTCTTTCTTTCTTTCTTTCTTTTGTTTTGTTTTGTTTTGTTTTGTTTTCCCCGTCGCCCAGGCTGGAGTGCAGTGGTGCGATCTCGGCTCATTACAACCTCTGCCTTCCGGGTTCAAGCGATTCTCCTGCCTCAGCCTCCCGAGTAGCTGGGATTACAGGTGTGCGCCACCATGCCTGGCTAATTTTTGTATTTTTAGTAGAGACGGGGTTTCACCGTATTGGCCAGGCTGGTCTCGAACTCCTGACCTCAAGATCCTCCCGCTTCCGCCTCCCAAAGTGCTGGGATTACAGGCGTGAGCCCCAGATCTCTTTCTTAAAACGTCTTTTCCCTCTATCTTTCCCCTCCCAGTGATCCAAAAGCTACGCCTGATTTGGAAAGGGGGTGGCAAGTGGGAAAGGAGGAGGGAAGGGGCAGTGTGGATTGAGGAGGGGGTCACCCCCACCCTGACCCTGAGCACCCTAGGTTTGGCCCCTCTGGGTGCCTCCCTCTTTGGAGAACTCAGGAAGCCGATGAGCTAGTTTGCGAGCTGGGGGTGGGGCAGCGAGGAGGAGACTGGGGAGGAGGGAGGAGGGAGGAGAGTGATGGGAGCCGTGGCTGGGAGGCTTCAGAAGGTTGAAGGCTGGGTTTGGGAGGTGAGGGCGAGCGTCCCTCTCAGCCCCGTGGGGGGATATGCAAAGAATTGCTAATTGCAACTAAACGAGGCCTCGGCGTGGGGGAAGGGGCAGTCTCGCGGCTGTCAGGGGCTACCGCCTCTTTGAGTGCCCGGGTAAGGCCAGGCCAGCCCGCTCTTCTCATGTAAAGCAGCTTTTTGTCTGGGGGAGCCAGGGCTGGGGCCAGGGGCTGGGGAAGGGGCCCAAGCCATCAGCAAGTTTCTTGTTCCCCAGAAAGGGAGAAGGGTGCCGAGGCCTCCTCAGAGTGAGAATGCCCCCCTCCTTCTCCACTCTCAAGCTTTTTATGTGGGGGTTGGTGGGGTGCTGCCCAGCAGGAGGGGGTGGGCCTGGGATCCCAGTACCCCCCTTGCTGGACTGTGGGAAAAAAAAGAGCACAAAGAAGGGGGCTGGCCCCGCTGAGATGGGAGACAGGGCAGCTCTGATACACGGATGCCCTGAGGCTGAAGTACCCATCCCTGGAGCCCCTTCTAGAGAATGTCCCCAGTGGCCACGTGTATCTTATCTGGTCATCTGGGCCCATTTCAGACTTTCTCACCCACTTTGCAAACCCTCCCTAACCCTTTGTACTCTGGGGAGATGGATTTTGTGAATCCAAGTTAGTTCCTAACTGAGCCTAACCAGGGGGAGAAGAAGGACTCAAACCATTGGGGAAATCTTTGCTCTAAACATAGAGACCTATGAATAATGCTTCCAGACCCTGGGGCCACATAACCTGTTAGAGACCCAAGAATCTTGCTTTCTAATTCAGATGCCCCCTTTTATGAGCTTCTATAAACTTGGACAAATTATATCAGCTATTGAGCCTTGGTTTTCTCATCTGTAAAATGGGGACAATATCATCCTCTCAAAATCCTTGTGAAGATATGGAAAGATGCAACGCATCCCGTGTGGCAGTCCCTGGTTCTCAGTGTGTCTCCTCCCCTCCCCTGGAACATCCATCAAAAGGATGGATACACACACACAAGCACTTCAGGGATAGTGATACCTCATGTCCATAGCACACTTTGCAATTTCCACAATGTATTGTCATCTCTTTCTCTTTTTTCTTTCTTTTTTGAGACAGAATCTCACTTTGTCGCCCAGGCTGGAGTGCAGTGGCACGATCTCGGCTCACTGCGAACTCCGTCTCTTGGGTTCAAGTGATTCTCTTGCCTCAGCCTCCTGAGTAGCTAGGACTACCACCCGCCACTACTCCCAGCTAATTTTTGTATTTTTAGTAGAGACGAGCGTTCGCCATGTTGGCCAGGCTGGTCTCAAACTCCTGACCTTCAGTGATCCACCCGCCTCAGCCCCCCAAAATGCTGGGATTACAGGTGCGAGCCACAACGCTGGGCCACGTCATCTCTTAATGATACACTATCTAATCAATGGAACAGACTCTTTTCTATATTTGGTGAAAAAAACACAAGATTCCAAGAGCTTAAGTCAGATCCCCTGACACCTCCACCAATGCTCATCCCACTCCATGGTGTGGCCTCAGAGATCTCATCTCACGGACTAGACAAATGGAGCCCAAGGCCAGAGCAAAACCAGCGGGAGACCGTCACCGTCCAAGGTATCACCCAGGGTTTCTCAATAGCACAGCTTGTGTTAGTGGCCACCTGGGCTCTTCTCCTAAATCAATGCTTGTGTGGAAACTTTAGGACCGTGTGGGTCCCCTTCTCTCAGCTCCACATTGGGGTCCTTGAGAAGTAGAGGGCTGGCTGGAGGATAGGAAGGGTTGTCCCCTCCCCTCCCAACAGAAAACCTCTGGGATGACACCTTCACTCTGAGAGGCAGCGGGATGACACGGGTAGAATCGCTGGGCAAGTCTGTTGTTTCCCTCCTCCCTTTTCCTGCTAGAAGTCCACTTGTTCATGGAGAAATGTCTCCTCCGTTCCTTCCCCCCTCTACTTTGGGGGCCCCGGGGTCTAGCTCCCCATCTCTGTGTGTCACCCCGGCTGGGTCCCCATCCTCCCAGCCCCTCGGCCAAGTGCAGGATGCTGATCTGACTGCCTCCTGCCAGACACCCAGGGCCTCCTGCTCCCAGAGGGTCTTGGCCAAGGGGCTCTGGCGCTGGGCTGGTGCCTTTCTCACTCCCGGCTCCCTCCCCACAGGCCCCTAATCCATCTCACCCAGCAGGAAGCCCTTAAGCTGCCTTTTCAGCGGCCTTCCCCAGCCCGCTGTGGGCTCTGTGCCTTTCTATACCACCCTTGGCAGGAGCTGTGTTATACAAGCTGGAGAGAGAGGCCCCTGCAAAGAGGTCATCGTGCCTAAGGCAGCTTCCAGCTCCAGCAGCCTCTCCTCCCTGGTCCCTTCCCCAGGGATCCCCCACTGGTACACTGCCTGGCATCCCTGGGCACTGACAGCCCTGGCTGACTTACATCAAAGCCCCAGACTGGGTCCAGGTGAGAGGAGGGATGCTAGGGGGACAGTGGGCAGAAGGCCAGGGTCTGGGGAAGTGTGGCAGGCATGAGGGGCTCCTCTGGCTCTGTGCCATCTGTCCTTTTGGCTGGTCTCTCCATCTTCCCTCTGCTTCCAACCCCTGCCCCCAACTCCCCAAAGCCCATTCACAGGCTTCTCAGACTCACTTATGCAGCCCAGACAGGGCTGGGAGAGTGTGTCCCCTGGAGGCCACCTCAACTGAATGTTTCAGACAGGAAGAGAGAGAGAGGCCAAGGGGGTGGGGTGGGGGCAGGGGCGCCAACGGGTTCTGTCTTCCTAGGTTGTATTTGGGTTTGGGCAATTGCTTGTCACTCTTGGGGCACAGACCTCATAGCTTGGATCATGCTGGGGCAGGCTTAATTTCACACCCCCAATTTCATGGCGCCTGCAAGTATACTCTTGCTGGTTCCGATGATTTTTGGTTTGGAAAATGGTTCTTTTTTTTTTTTTTTCAGATGGAGTCTCGCTCTGTCGCCCAGGCTGGAGTGCAGTGGCGTGATCTTGGCTCACTGCAACTTGTGCCTCCTGGGTTCAAGTGATTCTTGTGCCTCAGCCTCCCAAACAGCTGGAACTACAGGCGCCTGTCACCACGCCCGGCTAATTTTGTATTTTCAGTAGAGACAGGGTTTCACCATGTTGGCCAGGCTGGTCTCAAACTCCTAGCCTCAAGTGATCTGCTCACCTCGGCCTCCCAAAGTGCTGAGCCACCGTGCCCTGCCTGGAAAATTGTTCTTGTATGACCTGGTCCCTATCTTGACCTCAACCTTTCCTTCCCCTCTCTCTCCAGGAAAAAATCTCCCCCCACCGCCCCCACCTAGGCCCCTTCTCCAAGGCCCAAACCCCAGTCCTGCCTCCGCTCCAGGAAGCCAGCCTTTTGCTGGCTAGGAGTGGTTAGAGAAGAGTTGGGGGTGCCTCTGGGAGGTCTGTTTGTAGTTCAGATTCTTCTCATTCCAGGCTCAGCAGGCTCTCTCTAAGGGAAGGGCCTGAGATGGGGGGGCGGGGATCCTTGGGGCACCAGCTGCAGGGAAGGAAAGCTTCCTGGGGAGAGGAGGGAAGTGTTTTTCTTCCCTTCCTAGTGACCCCCATCCACATGGTAGGAACTGCCTCTCCCGGTTCCATCATTGGAGTCCCCCCCCACAATCCACCCCAACATTCAGGCTCCTCCCAAGGGGCCTGAAAGGAGCTATGGAGAGCTGAGGCCCTGATCTCTTTCTTCACTTCTGAATGAGTCCGTTTCTACCCTTTTGGGACCCTTAGAGATGTTTGGAAGAGTTTGGGGGCGGGCACTAAGGTATGCACAACCGGATGCTTGCAGAGTGACTGGGTCAGCCCCAGCTTCAAAGAGGCCATATCAATCTGTCCCCAAAACTGAAGTCACTTGTAGATTTTTTCTTTCTTTAACCTGCATTCACATATTTGTCCCTCTAGACTACCAACCCTTAGGCCTCAAGATTCCTCAAGGATTAATCAGTGATCCAGTCACGGGAGAAAGCAACCAACCCCCAAGGTCTTAGAAGTCTGACACCTGCCCCAACTCCCCGGCAAACTTCCTTCTCCAGCTGCCTCTGCCTGATCTAGGGATAGCAGGAAAAACCAACACTAAAGGCTTATATTGAGCATCCACTATGTGAAGTCACTTACCGCTTCATCTTATCTTCCCCACCCTTCAAGAGAAGATTAGTGTCCCTATCTTATCGATGAAGAGTCGGAGCTTCAGAAAGGGAGAGTGACCTATCTCAGGGAATGCAGTGAGGAAGCAGAGCTGAATCCATTGAGTCCAAGTCCAGGACAGTGGTCTGCCTAGCATGCTGCCTCATGACTAGGTCTGCCCTAGGTGCCTGTGTCCAGGCTCCCAGGCTGACCTCTGGCTAATATTCTGCTTCCGAGTTACAGAGCAGCATGTACCATCTGAGCTTCCTTTCCCAAAGCAACTGTCCCTACAAATCCAGTTTCTCATTCAGTCCTCACTTCACAGGGAACAGGACAGGCTTATTGTGCCCATTCTTCAGATGGAGAAACTGATACTCAGAGAAGTAAAAAGATTCACTGAAGGTCAGAAAGGTATTAAGCACCAAGACCAGGACACGAGCATTCAGGTGTCCTACGTCCACTTCATGGGTTCTCACAATGATATCAGATTTATTTGTCACTTCACCCCTTCTCAGATTGGAGATCAGAATAGATTTGGTTTTTTTTGTTGTTTTTTTTTCTTTTTTTTTTTTTTTTTTGAGACGGAGTCTTGCTGTCACCCAGGCTGGAGTGCAGTGGCACAATCTCGGCTCACTGCAAGCTCCGCCTCCCGGGTTCACACCATTCTGCTGCCTCAGCCTCTCTGAGTAGCTGGGACTACAGGCGCCCGCCACCACGCCTGGCTAATTTTTTGTATTTTTAGTAGAGACGGGGTTTCACCGTGGTCTCGATCTCTTGACCTCGTGATCCGCCCGCCTCGGCCTCCCAAAGTGCTGGGATTACAAGCGTGAGCCACCGCGCCGGGCCAAGAATAGATTTGTTTTTGTTTGTTTGTTTTGTTTTGAGACAGGATCTTGCTCTGGCACCCAGGCTGGAGTGCAGTGCTGCAATCACAGCTCACTGCAGCTTCGACCTCCTGGGCTCAAGAGGTCCTCCTGCCTCAGCCTCCCCAGTAGCTGGGATTACGGGTGTGCATTACCATGCTCAGCTAATTTTCTTTCTTTTTTTCTTTTTTGTAGAGACAGGGCATATTTGTAATTAAATGTGGCTTTGAGAAACTAGATACTTGTCAAAACTGAAGACTAGAAATCTGGATCCTAGAATCCTTGCTCAGTTTTCATCCTCAGAGCTGAGCTTCTCCCCTCCCTAAGTGTGGGTTTCAGAGGCAGGGCAGAATGTATGGAAAGGGAATTGGGCTCGCTGTCCAGGGCAGGATGCTTGTGTCTCTAGATTACCCAGCTCAGGGAGTTCTTCAGACCTTGCCCTGTTTACAGAGAGCATTGATTCATTTAACAGTTTTTTCTTGGGTGCCTATGATGTACAAGGCACTAAGGTATGCACAAAAACTAAGACACAGCCTCTGCCCTCAAGAGACTATCTTGTTGGGTGGTGGGGAGGCTGTAGTTAGACATATGTGGGTAACACATGCCACGTGCTAAATGCCATAAGATAAACATCAACTCAGGGAAAGGACAGGAGTGGTATCAGGGAAGCACCACAGAGAAGGGGACTTCAAGGATTTACAGTGGTGGAATGGCTGTAGGTGTTTTATCAAAAAAGAGATTCAGGCCAGGTGCAGTGAGTCATGCCTGTAATCCCAACAGTCTGGGAGGCCGAGGCGGGTGGATCACTTGAGCTCAGGAGTTCCAGACCAGCCTAGGCAACATGGTGAAACCCCATCTCTATCCAAAATAGAAAAAATTAGCCAGGCATGTGTCTGTGCTCCTAGCTACTCAGGAGGCCAGGATGGGAGGATTGTTTGATCCTGGGAGGTCAAGGCTGCAGTGAGCCGAGATCGAATCACTGCACATTCCAGCCTGGGTGACAGAGTAAGACTCCATCTCAGAAAAAAAAAAAAAGATTCAATATATATAGACCAAATTAAATTATGGCCCCACAAAATTCATATGTTAAGGCCCTAACCCTCAATGTGATTGTATTTGGAGATAGGGGTTTTAGGAGGTAATTAATGTTAAACGAGGTTGGAAGGTCCCCACCCCTAATCTGATAGGATTGGTGGCCTTATAAGGGGAACAGAGAGAAATCTCTCTCTCTCTCCCCACCTACACACACCAATGATAGGCCACATGAACACTGAGAAGGTGGCCATCTACAAGCCAGGAAGTAAGCCTTCGCCAGAACCCAACCATGCTGGCATCCCAATCTCAGACTTCCAGCTTCCAGAACTATGAGAAAATAAATTTCTGTCATTTAAGCCATCCAATCTGTAGTATTTTGTTATGGCAGCCCAAGCAGACTAAAACAACAGGAAACTAGGTGTTTGTGAAACTTGGATGGCCTGGAGGAGTAGACTTTGTCACAAAGCCACAGAAATGACCCTCCAGTAGAAGCTGCTACCTCTGCCACAAGCAGGTAGGGGGATCAAGAGGCTACCATTGGGACAGGTTGCAGTGGCTCATGCCTGTAATCCCAGCACTTTGGGAGGCCAAAGCGGGCAGATCACTTGAGGCCAGGAGTTTGAGACCAGCCTGGCCAACATGGCAAAACCCTGTCTCTACTAAACATACAAAAATTAGCTGGCTGTGATGGTGCACACCTGTAATCCCAGCTACTCAGGATGCCGAGGCCTGAGAATCGCTTGAGCCCGCGAGGGGGAAGTTGCAGTGAGCCAAGTTCACACCATTGTATTCCAGCCTGGGGGACAGAGTGAAACTCTATCTAAAAAAAAAAAAAAAAAAAAGACTTCCATTGGAACTAAGCCAAGGTAACTTACCTAAGGATCAGTAGAAATAACCACAGCAGCAAGAACATGACCTCATTTCCCTTCCACCTTCCAGATCTCAAATAAGCACATTTTGCATCCAGAGCTCTAGCTGCAAGGGAGGCTGAGAGGTGAGGTTTTTGGCTTCCAACCTCTGCAGTATAGAAAGGAGGTGGGAATGGTGGGAGGATCTCTTGAGCCCAGGAGTTTGAGGCTGCAGCGAGCTGTGATCGTGCCACTATACTTCAGCCTGGGTGACCGAACAAGACCTCATCTGGAAGAGAAAAAGAAAAAGGTAACTAGGGCTCTGAAAGCTAATTGAATGGTCTGGAGGTTTGGAAAGCAGATAGCTTTAGAGTGCACATACGAATCACTCGGGGATGGTATATTTGGATCAGTGGGCAGGGCCCCGGAATCTATATTCCTAACAGGAAAACTCCAGTTCCCGTTTCCCCTCCTGCCATAATCCTGGTGCATGTGGACTCAGCTTTCAGAAACTTTGTCCCTGGGCAGGAGCTCTGATGGGGCAGTCCCAGGCACTGCAGTGAGCTCGGAAAAGGTTAGATTTGTGCTGAATTAGTCTCTTTCTCTCCTAAGAGCTAGTCCTGAAAGTTGGATGCTGAACCCTGAAAAATGCTGCTGTGATGGAGGCTCAGGAGAAGGGGGGCTCTGCCTAGAACCCAGGAGTCCAGGGATTTAAACTCACCGCCCCACCAAGGAGGACTGGATGGAATCAGCCGACAACATGAATAAGCATTTCCTGAAGTTATGCCTCATTTTGTTCTGAATTTCCACCCTGGCCCCGGGGGTTTAGGACCTTCGGGATCCTATTTCCATTGCAGGGGTTTGGTTAGAGAGCCCCTTCAACCTTGAGGGGTTTAAGAATTAGAGGAGAAGAAAAGTGAAATAGAGGGTACAAGAGAGGAAGGGAGGAGAAAGGTAGCACCTCCACCCAAAATGGCCTCAGGTCCCTACCAGAACCCAATGTCCTCCATAGCTTACATTGAATTTCAACACAAAATAGTCTATCACAATAGATTTTCCTTTTTCCTTCTCAGTCATTTTCTTTTCTTGTCTCTTACCAGGCAGCCCTGGCCCCTAAGCCCCTCAGTTCTGAGGGGAAGGCCATAGATAAATGAAAAAGCCCAGGCCTTCTTCCTCTGTGCCCCCATCCCAGCCCCACATCTCAGGGAGGGGGTCGCCCCAAGCCAGAGCAAGGCTGAGTCTGCCTGGGCCAGGCTGCCTGGCCAATAGGCTTTCCTCTTTCCCAGGGGTATCCATTCTTCTACCCAGTTCCTGAGATGCTGGGCCCCCTTCAGCTGCATCTGCAGCCTGACTGAGCAGAGTCCCCCAGGCCTTCTTCCTCGAGGCTGGTCCTCCCAGGGCAAGAGCAGGCTTCCAGGTTGGGAGGGGGTCTGTCCCCCCATCCCCTAGTTATCACCACAAAGCAAAGTCCAGGGAAGGAGGGGGAGTGGGCAAGGGTGGGGGTAGCGGGAGAGCCAGGTCCTTGCTAGTAAATCAAAGTTGGTTTCCCAGATGGAGTTGCAGCCGCTTTGATTTCTCAAGTCACCCCCCTCCCCCTCTGCTGCCTCCCCTCACCCCCAGCTCCACAGTTTCAATTCCTCCCTGAAAAGCAGCAGGGCCTCCTTTCAAACCAGCTCCTCCAACTCCCAACAACAGCTTCAGTTACAGGAAAGGGGAAGGGGAGGGGGTGAGGTGGCCCAGCCTGGAGAGAAAGGAGAGACATTCTGGGAGAAGCAAGAGGGAGAAGGAGGAGTAGAAAAGGAGGAAGGGGAAAAAGAAAGAGCAGAGTGAGAAGATGGGAGGGGGGCAGCCAGGGTGGAAGAGTTGGGCTTTGCTGGAGCAGGAGGGGAGCTCCAGCTGGGAAGCCAACCTACCTTTTCCTCCCTCCCAAGGGAGCACCCCCACACCCATCACCCCAAGGACCCCTCCATATCTACAGAGCTATGATTCAGGCTTCCCTATTCCTCTCCCCTTGGCATTAGGTTCTAGAAAGTTCTGGAAGACAAAATATCAAAACCATTCATTCCCAGGGACATTTATTTCCTGTTCTAGAAGGCAGAGTCACCCAAGAACCTCACTAGCCAAACTTAGCACTGGCTTTCTAGATCCCGTTTCCCCATTTGGCTCCGAGCAGCCCACACCTTGGTCTTGCTCAGCCGAGGCTTGGGCCAATTAAGGCCCTTAATTAATAGATCATCTGTTACATCTGTTTAATCCTTTTATGGCCCCATTTTTCCTGCCAGAGACCTTGAAGAAGGATATTAGAGAGATAAAGGGGTAACAGCTATGCTCTGCTAAGTCGCCTTCCTCCTCTGCCCCAAAGCCAGGGGCAGCCTTGGAACTTGGCAGGGGTGGGGCAGAGTGCAGCGAAGGAACTTACAAGTTGTCAGGAATTGGAATTCCAGGAGTCCTAGGTCTCCTGATTATTTGGTGGCCCATTTCTTTATTTCCTTCCTTCCTTCCTTCCTTCCTTCCTTCCTTCCTTCCTTCCTTCCTTCCTTCCTTTCCTTCCTTTCTCTTTCTCCCTCTTTCTCTTTCTCCTCTCTCTCTGTGTCTCTCTTACTTTTATTTCTCTCTCCTTCTCTTTTTTTCTTTCTTTTTGAGATAGTGTCTCACTCCCATTGCCCAGGCCAGAGTGCAGTGGCAGGATCACAGCTCACTGCAGCCTCCACTCAGGTGATCCTTCCACTTCAGCCTCCTGAGTAGCTGGGACCATAGGCATGCACCACCACACCAGGCTATTTTTAATTAAAATTTTTTTTATTTTTATTTTTAGTAGAGACAGTTTTGCCATGTTGCCTAGGCTGGTCTCCAACTCCTAGGCTCCAGTGATTCACCAGCCTCATCTTTCCAAAGTGCTGGGATTGCTACTGTGCCCGGTCTGTGGCCCATTTCTAAGGGTCATTTCTCTGAGATCTAAATGGAGGGTGGAGTGCAGGGAGAAGGAATTTGATATCTCACCTGAAGGTGGATTCAAGGTCTTGATGGACAGGTTCAGGGAGAGAGGAGGAAAGGTGAATTCACCTAAAGCAGAGGCATACTGTGTGGGTCAGGGGAGAAGGGAGCCAAGGAGACTGATTCTCTGAAGGCTCAGACCTGTTTTCCACCAAGTATCTAGGACCCACCCCGTTTAGAGCAGAACATTTTTGCTTAGAGAATAAAACCATTGAAGCTCCTAAGGTATCTGAAATTAAGTCCTCTTCCTTGATCTCTGTCTCCTAAACAGATACACATAGCCCTTCCCTCTTTAGGGTGGAGGGACCTCAGTGCTTTGAAAAGGAAAGAACACTGACCCAGAATTGAGGAAACAAAAGAGGGGACCTGTCCTCTGCCAGGCTTATTGGAGCAGGGGGAATTCCCTCGGGAGTCACCATACCAGGCATTGTCCCTTAGAAGAGCCCTCAAGGACAGAGAGAGGGGACAGCTTCTCTGGAAAGCAAGGGCTCTAGAGGAAAACGTGCGAGGAGACCTGGACATGTGTGATTACCTAAACTGTGACCGGGGGAAGGTGAAAGGCCAGAGATAGGAGGATATTTTGCGGGGAGTGGGAGCCCTAGGCAATCTTCCTGGGTTTTCTTAGCGGGGAGAAGTTCTCCGTGCTCTCCTCTCCTGAGCATGCCTGTGTGTGTTGGATGTTGCTGACCGTCATTTCACTTATCTGTGACACACAAGTCTTTCATCTTGTTTGGGTGGCATGAAGCAAGGAGAGTTTCAATGATCCAAGCATCATATTCTCACAGCCTCCTACATCTGGCTCAAGGGTAAAATCAATAAATCATTTTATGATCCCTTTCTACAGATGAAAAAGCTGCAGCTAAGGAAGGGACGGTGACTTGCCTAAGCTACTGGGCCAGTGGGGCTGGAGCCAGGCCTGCAGCCCAGACATTTGGAGCCCCAGACCAGGTTTCTTTCCATTCCAACAGCTATTTTCTCTGCTCTCCTGTTAAGTTGAGATTTCTGCTCCTGCCAAGCCCATCCTACAGAATGAGGGAATGGACCCTGCAGCAGATTTACAGTAGGTACCCAACAATTATCCCAGATATCAGATTTTTTTTTTTTTTTTTTGAGATGGGTTCTCACTCTGTTGTCCAGGCTGGAGTGCGGTGGGGCGATTATAGCTCATGCAGCCTCAAACTTCTGGGCTCAAGTGATCCACCCACTTCAGCCTCCTGAGTAGCTGCGACTACAGGTGCATGCTACCAGGCTAATTTTAAAATTTTCTGTAGAGATAGGGCCTGGCTATCTTGCCTAGGCTGGGTCAAGCAATTCTCCCAGCTTAGCCTCCTAAAGTGCTAGGATTACAGGTGTGAACTACTCCACCCGGTCGTAGATATCAGATTCGTAAGCAGACATGATTAACAGTGGTACTTCGGGGTTTGGGGGAGAAGTGGCACTTCTGTGCACTGGGGACACCTAGGCTCCCAGCCCACAGCAGAAGCCCAAGACTAAAGAGAAATATTCCTTAGGGAGCGATAGCAGAATGTGGCCCCCTAGACTGTAGGCTCCCTGAAGCTGGAGGCTGAGTCTCTGCAAACTATCTGCTTTGCATATAGTAGGTGCTCAATAATTTATTGGACAAAATAATAGCTACTATTACCAAGCTTTCAGCCTAGCACCAGGTCATAGTGAGTGTCATATGCTGTCTCATTTAATTCTCACAACTGAAATAAGAAAAATAAAAATTCTGGGCCAGGTGCGATGGCTCACACCTGTAATCTCAGCACTTTGGGAGGCTGAGGTGGGCAGATCACTTGAGGTCAGGAGTTCGAGACCAACGTGGCCAACATGGTGAAACCCTGTCTCTATTGAAAATACAAAAATTAGCTGGGCATGGTGGCTTATGCCTGTAATCCTAGCACTTTGGGAGGCCGAGGCGGGTGGATCACGAGGTCAGAAGATCAAGACCATCCTGGCTAACACGGTAAAACCCCATTTCTACTAAAAATACAAAAAAATTAGCCGGGCATGGTGGTGGGCACCTGTAGTCCCAGCTATTTGGGAGGCTGAGGCAGGAGAATGGTGTGAACCTGGGAGGTGGAGCTTGCAGTGAGCTGAGATAGAGCCACTGCACTCCAGCCTGGGGGATAGAGTGAGACTCCGTCTCAAAACAAAAACAAAAACAAAAACAAAACAAAACAAAACAAAAAAATTAGCTGGGCATGGTGGTGGACTCCTGTAATCCCAACTACTCGAGGAAGGAGAATCCCTTGAACCAGGGAGGCAGAGGTTGCAATGAGTGAGAGCGAGCCACTGCACTCCAGCCTGGGTAATGGAGCAAGACTCTGTCTCAAAAACAAAAACAAAGAAAGAAAACAAAAACCTGACTTGAAGCTCTCAGACCCAGAAGAAACAAACCTTGTGACATCCTCACGTTGGCTAGAATCTCTGCTGGCCCAAATACCTCTTCTCAGTCTCCTTCCTCATTGGCCCCAGGGCCTTTAAATGTTGACATCCCCAAAGCTTTGGCCTTCCCACCCAATCCATCTTCCCTAGATGATCTTAGCCACGCTCATACCATCAGACATAGGCTGAAGGTGCCAGATCTAAATCTAGCCCAGAGTTCCCACCTGAGCACTGAGTTAGATTATTCGCCTGCCTTCTGGACACCTTCTCTTGGATGTACCATAGGACCAGGCTTGCATGACTGCACTCATTCTCTGCCCTTTCCCTGCATTTCCCAGCCTGCTTAATGGCATTAGGGCACCTAGGTCAGAGCCTTGGTTGATCTCTTCCCTTACTCTCTCTCTCTCTCCTTACCATCCATACTGCCACATCTCAGTTCCTGCCCTCACCATTTCTTGCCTGGTCTCTTATGATCAATCTGTAACTGGTATCTCAGGCTCCCAGCATGATGCTCCTCAAACCTGCCCAAATGCACTAGTTAAAATGCAAATGTGACCTCTTCCTTTCCCAAAACTCTCCAGTATATCCTCATCTCCAGGAGCCCAGACCGTGTGCAAAGCATCCAAGATCTCTGACTACTTAAAGCCTCCTCTGCTATCGTTCTCCTAGATGCACGTGGGACTCTCATAGGGCCAAAGTCTTGTGCTGCCTCCCTACTCCATCTATTTCACCCCACCACGCCCTTGCACACAATGTTCCCTCTGTCTGGAATGCCTGTCCCTGCCTTGTCTGTTTACATGTCTGTTTCCCTGTTAGATTGTGAGTTCATGTTTCTACATCCAACACCTCACACATGATCTGTGAGGCCCTGCAACTCTGATCCCTGCTGGCCTCTTTACCTCATCCTACTTTGCTCCACACTCCAACCACACAGCCTCTCTTGCCCTCCCTGACTCAGTCAGATTCCCTCCCCAATTATGCTTTCAAAGAACTACGGATCTTCTCTTCACAGCACTGAATCCCGTGGCACTTTTACATCCATGTCAGTGACTGTGCAGTCAATGTGAGTGTCTCCCACTAGGACATGAGCTCCATAGGAACAAGGGGTTGGGTCTGGTACTCAGTGTAATTTTTTTTTTTAAGAGATGAGGCCGGGCATGGTGGCTCACACCTGTAATCCCAGCACTTTGGGAGGTCGAGGTGGGTGGATCATGAGGTCAGGAGTTTGAGACCAGCTTTGCCAATACGGTGAAACTCCGTCTCTACTAAAAATACAAAAATTAGCTGGGTGTGGTGGCACACGCCTGTAATCCCAGCTACTCAGGAGGCTGAGGTAGGAGAATCGCTTGAACTCAGGAGGTGGAGGTTGCAGTGAGCTGAGATCGCACCACTGTACTCCAGCCTGGGCGACAGAGTGAGACTCTGTCTCAAAAAAAAAAAAAAAAAAGAGAGATGAGTTCTGGCTATGTTGCCCAGGCTGGTTCCAAACTCCTGACCTCAAGTGACCCTCCTGCCTCAGCTTCCCAAAGTGGAATTACAAGCATGAGCCACCGTGCCTGGCCATAAATTTGTTAAGTGAATAAGAGCACACAATTCTTTTTTTTTTTTTTTTTTGAGATGGAGTCTTGCTCTATTGCCAGAGCTGGAGTGCAGTGGCACGATCTCGGCTCACGGCAAGCTCTGCCTCCCAGGTTCACACCATTCTCCTGCCTCAGCCTCCCGAGCAGCTGGGACTACAGGCGCCCACCATCACGCCCGGCTAATTTTTTGTATTTTTAGTAGAGATGGGGTTTCACCATGTTAGCCAGGATGGTCTCGATCTCCTGAACTTGTGATCCGCCCGCCTCGGCCTCCCAAAGTGCTGGGATTACAGGCGTGAGCCACTGTGCCTGGCGAGCACACAATTCTTAGACATTAGGGGCTGTGTGATGCAGGAGACAGAACACAGCTTTAAGAGCCAAACAGGCCTGGGTTTCAATCTCACCTCTGCCACATACTATGTGACTTTGGGAAAGTTGCCAGATCTCACCTAAGGTGGATTCTTCATCTATAAACAAAAAACAATACCCACTTTGTAGGCATATACATGTGCAGAACTTAGTAGGAGCTCAAAAAATGGTAGCAATTGGCCGGGTGCAGTGGCTCACGCCAGTAATCCCAGCACTTTGAGAGGCCGAGGTGGTCGGATCACAAGGTCAGGAGTTCGAGACCAGCCTGGCCAACATGGTGAAACCCTGTCTCTACTAATAATACAAAAATTAGCTGGGCATGGTGGTGCCCGGCTGTAGTCCCTGCTACTTGGGAGGCTGAGAGAGGAGAATTGCTTGAACCTGGGAGATGAAGGTTGCAGTGAGCCGAGATTGTGCCACTGCACTCCAGCCTGGGCGACAGAGCAAGACTCCGTCTAAAAAAAAAAAAAAAAGGGAGCAATTACCCTAGGTCTCCTAGGATGCCCGCTGAATAAATATTTAATTCAATGTAACTTCTTGTTTTAAAAGGTGCTTTATGATTATGAAATGTATTTTTGTCATTCTGAAATTATCTTGGATGTGGAGTCTCACATTTTTAAAATCTGTTGGTTTATTCCTACTTGGTAGATGGGAAAACTGAGGTTCAAAGAAGTAAAGTGACTGTTCCAAAGCTGTACAGTTAGTGGCAGAGTTACAAATCTGGTCCAAGTCAATGACCAAGCTAATTTATTTATGTATTTAGAGGTCTCACTCTGTTGCCTGGGCTGGAGCACAGTGGCATGATGACAGCTCACCGAAGCCTCAACCTCCTGGGCTCAAGCAATTCTCCCACCTCAGCCTCCCAAGTAGCTGGGACCACAGGCATGCACCACCATGCCCAGCTCATGTTTTAAAATTTTTGTAGAGACAGGGGTCTCACTTTGTTGTCCCAGCTGGTCTCAAACTCTGGCTTCAAGCAATCATCCTGCCGTGGCCTCTCAAAGTGCTGGGATTAAAGGCATGAGCCATTGCATCCTGCCCAAGCTAATTTTTAAAAACTCAGAACTAAGTGCTCTATCTATCAAATAACAAATTACATCCTTTAGTTACCGGGCTCCTGTACTCAAGAGGCAGGTTGGCAGAATAAGAAGTGCTGTAGGTAGGCCTGTAATCTGAAGATGCAGGTTCTGGTCCTGTTCACACTCAGGTCCCTCACGTGAAAGGCAAGAGTAAACATGAAATACCACGATTTCTCCTTATTTCACGTACAAATGCTAGACAAGTGTAACATCTTCGTGGAATCACTTTTCTTCTGGGCTACTATAAACTTTTTTTTTTTTTTTGAGACAGAGTCTCGCTCTGTTGCCCAGGCTGGAGTGCAGTGGCGTGACCTCAGCTCACTTCAACCTCCGCCTCCCGGGTTCAAGCGATTCTCCTGCCTCAGCCTCCTGAGTAGCTGGGACTACAAAGGCATGCGCCACCATGCCCAGCTAATTTTTGTATTTTTAGTAGAGATGGGGTTTCACTATGTTGGCCAGGCTGGTCTCAAACTCCTGATCTCAGGTGATTGCTCGCCTCGGCCTCCAAAAGCGCTGGATTACAGGCATGAGCCACTGCCCCCGGCCTACTATAAATTTTTGAAGGGCAGCTGCTGTCATCTTTTTCCACATTCTCCATAGCCCCTATCATGGTGGTTTGAAATAAGAATAAAAGTGTGTTGAAGGAATGAAAGTTTGCCTGAGTGAATGGAAGAATGTCCTCTATTTCCTGTTTCCAGCTCCCCAGCTCCCCGTCTGCCTTGGGGTGCCTGGAGAGGGGATAACTGTCATTCAGACCTGGCCCTAGGCCAGGAAAACAGGTTTGTCATGGAAGGAAATTGAAGATGCTGCGTTTACACTGGAGATTTGCTCTCAATTTCCTATCAGACTGCGAGCGTCCTGAATGGGGTATAGGAGCCTGTTATTCATTTTTGTTTCCACTGCTCAGCTTCCATGTTTGGTACCAGCTCTCAAGATGCTTTGAGATGGACTAGGCAGGAGATCTGAGGACCAAAAGCTCAGACTCAGATGGAGCAGAGAGTGGACAACATTCCCATCCTTAGACTGCTCTGAGAGAAAATGGGCTTGCTGGTGGAATAGAGATGGGTGGGCTGGAAATGGGATGCACAAAAAAGGCATATCCCCCCGACAACCACTCACGCCCCAATTTTGAAGGAAAACTTTCATCCTGGTGTAGGGAAAAGGCAACTTCCCCAGGACGTAATAAGGAACATTTTCAAGTTGTAAGGAACCGGAATATCTTTATATCATTCATTCAATCAGGAAAAAAAAATTTTTATTTGAATCCTGTCAAACCTGGATCCCTTTGTATCCATCTACTTAGAATATTTTTTCCAGGCCGGGCGCGGTGGCTCACGCTTGTAATCCCAGCACTTTGGGAGGCCGAGGCGGGCGGATCACGAGGTCAGCAGATCGAGACCACGGTGAAACCCCGTCTCTACTAAAAATACAAAAAAAAATTAGCCGGGCGTGGTGGCGGGCGCCTGTAGTCCCAGCTACTCCGAGAGGCTGAGGAAGGAGAATGGCGTGAACCCGGGAGGCGGAGCTTGCAGTGAGCCGAGGTTGCGCCACTGCACTCCAGCCTGGGCGACAGAGCGAGACTCTGTCTCAAAAAAAAAAAAAAAAAAAAATTTTTTTTTCCTTCTCCCTACTCCTTTCCTCTTTTTGTTATTTTTCTTCTGCTGCTGTTGTTGTTTAAAACAATTCTTTTCTATATTGGAGCAAGAAACATTTCACCAGACTGTGAGGATCTGGCCCATACTGTGAAGCAAAGGGGCTTTCTAAACTCAATTTTCTTTCTTCTTTTTAAGTCCCCCCTTTCCCCTGTCCCTCGGGAGAGACAACAGAAAATAATTGATCCATCATCCAGTATCAGGCCCAGGAGATTTACATGCAAATTCCTCCTCGACCCCTTCTCAAATTTAAAATCCTAGAAGGGAAAAAAAAAATTCTAAAAGTAGCAGGAACTCTGCTGGCCACACTCCACCCCTTACCAGGTGAGAGATGTGGAGGGGATAATTCACCCACAACCCCCCAGTTTCCTCCTGCGTCACACACGCCACCCCTGTCTGGTGTGGAACCACTTAAGATTTGGGTAAAACTCCCCTCTCGCCCTGGAGACGGGATCTGGAAGCTTTTAGGGGGCGGAGGTAGAGGTGGGGAGGCAGAAGGAAAATTCCCCCAAACGTTCGTCAGGCCTAAGAGAGTCGTCCCTTCACTCAAAATTGCCCGTCACCCCCCGCCCCCCACCATTAACTTTCGATTAAGACCTCCTCCTTAGGACAACTAAACTTTACTTTGCACAGTTAAGATTTGCAGCGGAAGAAGCGGGTGGGAGAAGCCGCAGCTCCGGGCCATTCTCCTTTCCCTCGCTCCCTCCAAGCCCCCCGCCCCAACCCTCCAGCTCCGGGCCTCCGAGTTCCTGAGTTTTCTCACTTTGAGGTGCCACCGAACACAAAGAACCATAATGGGCTCCTTTGTGCTGGCTACGAGGTAATTACGCCTCGGAGTCCTGGTCCCTTTAAGAGTCTCTTAAAGAGACAGGCTCCCATTTTTCAGAGGGTTTTTTAAGGGTGTGTGGAGGGGGAGGGCGAGGGGTCTACGTGTAAAGTGAAGTGAAACTTTCGCCTGGGCTCTAGAAAGAGCGGACAGAAAAGGTCTTTGTAAATTGTTAGTTTTTTTTTAAGCCTGTTTTAATTTTTAAATTTGAGATTTTTCACTCGATTTGAAAAATTGGAATAGGAATAGGTGGGGTTCGAGGATCGGGGGCGGGGGCAAGGGTTTAAAGAGTTCCCCACCCGGCAGAGCACCTCGGCCCGGGAAGAGGAGTGAGCTAGGGTCGAGTAGTGTCCCCCGATCTCGCCGCGGCAACTCCGGAGAAATCCCGGGCTGGGCAAACAGCCCTTAATATAATAATAGCTTGTCTCTTTAAAAAGCAAAAGGGGGGGGAAAGTTTTGTTGGCATCTGGTTTCTGATCTCATTATGTTGTGGTCGACCAATCCAGCCCTCGGGCCTGGTCCTCGGATTTAAATCTGATTGGCCGAGAGCACATTTTGGGTTGGTGCTTAGAGCTCGACGGGGCGGTTTCAAGGATCCCTTTTTTGGGGGGCTGAAGAGAGGGCGGGGCCGCCAGCGGGGGCCCCCTTGAAACCGACTAATTGGGATCGGAGAGGCCGAGGTGAGGGCTGGAGGAGGCACAAAGAAGTCGCTGGGTGCAGAAGGGAGGGGAGAGGGGGAGCTGAGAGGCGAGAGGAGGAGGAAGAGGAGAGAGAGCAGCGGCGCGCGGTGTCTCCGGCGACTCAGTCCGACCGCGGCGAGCAAGCGGGCAGGCGCACCGCCCCCTCCCCCGCCCGGCCTCCCCAACTCTGCGGCCGCGAGCAAAGTTTGCAGAGAGGCGCGGGAGGCGGCAGCTGCAGCGAGGAGGCGGCGGGGAAGGAGCGCAGTCTCCGGGTTGGGGCGGGGGCGGGGGGGCGCCAAGGAGCCGGGTGGGGGGCGGCGGCCAGCATGCGGCCCCGCAGCGCCCTGCCCCGCCTGCTGCTGCCGCTGCTGCTGCTGCCCGCCGCCGGGCCGGCCCAGTTCCACGGGGAGAAGGGCATCTCCATCCCGGACCACGGCTTCTGCCAGCCCATCTCCATCCCGCTGTGCACGGACATCGCCTACAACCAGACCATCATGCCCAACCTTCTGGGCCACACGAACCAGGAGGACGCAGGCCTGGAGGTGCACCAGTTCTATCCGCTGGTGAAGGTGCAGTGCTCGCCTGAACTGCGCTTCTTCCTGTGCTCCATGTACGCACCCGTGTGCACCGTGCTGGAACAGGCCATCCCGCCGTGCCGCTCTATCTGTGAGCGCGCGCGCCAGGGCTGCGAAGCGCTCATGAACAAATTCGGTTTTCAGTGGCCCGAGCGCCTGCGCTGCGAGCACTTCCCGCGTCACGGCGCCGAGCAGATCTGCGTGGGCCAGAACCACTCCGAGGACGGAGCGCCCGCGCTACTCACCACTGCGCCGCCGCCGGGACTGCAGCCGGGTGCCGGGGGCACCCCGGGTGGTCCGGGCGGCGGCGGTGCTCCCCCGCGCTACGCCACGCTGGAGCACCCCTTCCACTGCCCGCGCGTCCTCAAGGTGCCATCCTATCTCAGCTACAAGTTTCTGGGCGAGCGTGATTGTGCTGCGCCCTGCGAACCCGCGCGGCCCGATGGTTCCATGTTCTTCTCACAGGAGGAGACACGTTTCGCGCGCCTCTGGATCCTCACCTGGTCGGTGTTGTGCTGCGCCTCCACCTTCTTCACTGTCACCACGTACTTGGTAGACATGCAGCGCTTCCGCTACCCAGAGCGGCCTATCATTTTTCTGTCGGGCTGCTACACCATGGTGTCGGTGGCCTACATCGCCGGCTTCGTGCTCCAGGAGCGCGTAGTGTGCAACGAGCGCTTCTCCGAGGACGGTTACCGCACGGTGGTGCAGGGCACCAAGAAGGAGGGCTGCACCATCCTCTTCATGATGCTCTACTTCTTCAGCATGGCCAGCTCCATCTGGTGGGTCATCCTGTCGCTCACCTGGTTCCTGGCAGCCGGCATGAAGTGGGGCCACGAGGCCATCGAGGCCAACTCTCAGTACTTCCACCTGGCCGCCTGGGCCGTGCCGGCCGTCAAGACCATCACCATCCTGGCCATGGGCCAGATCGACGGCGACCTGC
Organism: Nomascus leucogenys; assembly: GCF_006542625.1. Lineage (NCBI taxonomy): Eukaryota > Metazoa > Chordata > Mammalia > Primates > Hylobatidae > Nomascus > Nomascus leucogenys. The sequence goes on along the minus strand of NC_044399.1, from coordinate 31,611,894 downwards.
TGAGCGGCGTGTGCTTCGTGGGCCTCAACAGCCTGGACCCGCTGCGGGGCTTTGTGCTAGCGCCGCTCTTCGTGTACCTGTTCATTGGCACGTCCTTCCTCCTGGCCGGCTTCGTGTCGCTCTTCCGCATCCGCACCATCATGAAGCACGACGGCACCAAGACCGAAAAGCTGGAGCGGCTCATGGTGCGCATCGGCGTCTTCTCCGTGCTCTACACAGTGCCCGCCACCATCGTCATCGCTTGCTACTTCTACGAGCAGGCCTTCCGCGAGCACTGGGAGCGCTCGTGGGTGAGCCAGCACTGCAAGAGCCTGGCCATCCCGTGCCCGGCGCACTACACGCCGCGCATGTCGCCCGACTTCACGGTCTACATGATCAAATACCTCATGACGCTCATCGTGGGCATCACGTCGGGCTTCTGGATCTGGTCGGGCAAGACGCTGCACTCGTGGAGGAAGTTCTACACTCGCCTCACCAACAGCCGGCACGGTGAGACCACCGTGTGAGGGGCGCCCCCAGGCCGGAACCGCGCGGCGCGGCCCTCCGCCCGGGGTGGGGCCCCTACAGACTCCGTATTTTATTTTTTTAAATAAAAAACGATCGAAACCATTTCACTTTTAGGTTGCTTTTTAAAAGAGAACTCTCTGCCCAACACCCCCACAAGGTTTGTAATTAAAACTGTAAATAGTATTTGTAAATTTAATTATATATATTTTCTATTTAAAAGAAAAAAGAAAAAAAACACGGGTGTGGGCGCCAGGGCTGAAGAATGAGGTGTGTGTGTGTTGGGGGGTGTAGTTGGGGGGAGGGTTCTCTTTCTTAAGTGCCCTTCAAAACCCGCCCCACTTTTGGAGTTTTTTGGTGGTATGGCAGGGCTGGGCCTGCTGGGAGAGGCACCCAGCCTGAGCGCTGTTTGTGTTGGCTTTGAGTCGTTAGGAGTTTGTTCCATTCAACTAATATAAAAGCCAAATTTGTGAGCCTCCTCTCTGACGCTGGGCCTGTGGAAGCTGTTGGATATTTTTGAACAGGACTTGGATTCGTTTTGTTTCCTTCCCCCTTTTCTTTCCCTGCTCATTTGTCCTGTCTTCTTCACTCACTCTTTGGAAAAGTCCCAACTGAGATGAAGATGTGGAAAAAAAATCGGGGTCGGGGTGTGCTGGTGGGGAGAGGGCAGAGATCCGGTGAGGAATGGCTTCCACCCCCTGGCCCACTCCCCTGCAGGCTGGAAGATCTTTCTCCTCTCTGGCTTCTCTTCTTTTCAATTCACTGCACCAAGTGCTTCCAGTGGCCCGAAAATGCTTTTTGAAGTGTGTTTTGAAACAGCCTCCACCAACACACACCCCACCAGGAGTACTGATCCTGCCTCCCTGCATGTCTAGGGGAAGCATTCGCCTTTGAGCAGTTGCTTGCAAATCTGGGGAGTTTGAGACCTCTTAGCATCTCTTCCCTTCTTTCCCTGCAGTCTGTTCATCCCCACAGCCAAAAATCTCTGGCGTTCAGGTTAGCAGTTTCTGGGTTGGTTTGTGTGGGTTTTTGTTGTTGTTTGGGGCTTATTTTTTTCAAAAAGTGATAAAGACGGGTGGGTTGGAGGGAGGGGACTGATGGGCTGGTGGGCTTTTTAGTTTTCCTTTGACAAAAAGACTGATTTATTTAAAACTTGTCCAGAAAAAAATGAAAAAAAAAAAAAGGTGGTTATCTTTGCTTTAGAAGTCTCTGGACAGGCCCTTTGTGGCTGTGGGGGTGGGTTGAGTGTTTACATGACATTCTATATCACAAGATTGATAGGATGTTTAAAGCAGATGTTTCTTATCTTCCCCTGAGCCTCTACAAATAAAGTCAAGACTTTTCTTTTTTTGAGATGGAGTCTCACTCTGTCGCCCAGGCTGGAGTGCAGTGGTGCGATCTTGGCTCATGGCAACCTTCACTGCAGCGTTTCTCCTGTCTCAGCCTCCCAGGTAGCTGGGACTACAGGCGCGCGCCACCACTCCTTGCTAATTTTTGTAGTTTTAGTAGAGACAGGGTTTCACCATATTGGCCAGGCTGGTCTCGAACTCCTGACCTCGTTATCTGCCCGCCTGGGCCTCCCAAAGTGCTGGGATTACAGGCATGAGCCACAGTGCCTGGCCTGTCAAGACTTCTCTTAAGTTAACTTCCTGAGAAGTGATGTCTAAAAGTATCTTTGCTGGTGTAAGAACTCCAGTTTCCAACACATATTATTTCCCTCAACTATTTGGAATATTTTAGAATTTTAATTCCAAAGGATTGGTTTGAATACAAGTATACCACATAACTCAGTTTTCGCCATCTCCCGTTTCTTAACAGTGTAAATTAAAAGCTAATAATCATAATAATAAAGTGCATTTAATTATCTTCGAGAGATCTATCCTTTTAATTGTATTTAACAGGGTTGTAACATTTTATTAGTTTAACCAAACCACACCTCCTCCTCCCCTCCCCCCGTTACCTACTTGGTTGGGGGTGGGGCAGAGAAGAGTGCTCCCAGCCCTGGACCTTGCTTTCTTAGCTAAATGGTGATGGGAGAAATGGTGCCTTACCATCCTTTGTTGGCTGTCTTCCGGACAAGGGAGAAAGTAAGTTAGAACCCCTACTTCGAAGTGTTTGCTTGTGTTAGTTTATGTTGGGGGAGGGGAACTGGAAATGTTTGGTGGTAATTGAAGTCATATGTGGGGCTTTGTTTGGAATTGTATGAAGCCTGTGGATTTCAGCAGCGCCCCCTCCCAAAAATATATAATTTCCCCCCAAATCATCTGTGTCAGTGGCTAGTTAAAGCTAGCTTTTTATCAAATGATGACGAGTGTGAGATCTCAACATGAGGTTCCCTCAATTATCAAAGAAGCAGGCGGGAGGAGGTGTCACCGCCCCCTGCCCCGTTTGTTGCAAGATTCTAAAGGAACCCCGCAAAGGCTGCAGGAAAGAGTAAAATTACAAACAAATTGTGAGTGCCTCTCCTTGTAATAATGACGAAAGCCAGAGGATCAGGTGGGATTTTCCAGTACCTGGTATTGAGCCCAGTGGGAAGGGGAGCCGGTCTCTGTTGAAGATTGGGGAGAGCCTCTCCCACCTATAAGCCACCCAAGATCTTGGCTCTGTGTGCTTTGGGTACATTTGTCCCTGGACCCTTGCACTGAGCAACCCCCTCCTCAAAGTCTCCTGCCAACATAAAGGAAGAGAGCCTGAGACACTGACAAAATAGGTTATATGACTGAGGAGGAAGACAGATTATAGACAGTTCCATCTTTTGGAACGAACAGATCTTAGAGATACCCTTCCCCTTCTTCAGGGGGAGTAGCCAAGGGCTGAATTACCCTACTGAAAATTGTTTTGGGGGAACCTCCTCTCCCCACCTTTGTCTTGTTTCTTAAATGAAACACTCTTAGAGGAAGGGAAGCTTTAGACCACAGTTTGGGGAATTTGGGGTAAAGAGGAGAAAGCACCCTGGAGGAAGACTCAGAGGTAAACCACCTGAACTCACTGCCTCACGGGGAGAGGGCACCTCAGCTCTCTTGTTCAGAAAACCCAGTTAAAAACAGGAGCTTGGCCGGGCGCGGTGGCTCACGCTTGTAATCCCAGCACTTTGGGAGGCCGAGGCGGGCGGATCACGAGGTCAGGAGATCGAGACCACGGTGAAACCCCATCTCTATTAAAAATACAAAAAATTAGCCAGGCGTGGTGGTGGGCGCCTGTAGTCCCAGCTACTCGGAGAGGCTGAGGCAGGAGAATGGCGTGAACCCGGGAGGCGGAGCTTGCGGTGAACCGAGATTGTGCCACTGCACTCCAGCCTGGGCGACAGAGCGAGACTCCGTCTCAAAAAAAAAAAACAAAAACAAACAAACAAAAAAACCGGAGCTTAGAGATCTGCTTTTGGAGATTTCTAGGTCGCCCTTTGAGCAGAAAAGGGTTTCCATGTTGTAAGTGGGCTGGTCCTTCCCTCTGGAAGAGCGAGGCTTTGTGTTTGCTGGAGGGTCAGGGCCAAGAAGGAAATACACTCACCTGTGGCGCCCGGGCCTGGGGCAGGTCTCAGGCCCGCGCTGCTTTCTGCCTGCTCTTCTGCCCTCCCCCAGGGCAATGCTCTGGGGTTTCAAGGTCCCAGGCATTTCTCCTCCAGACTCCCCGCTCTTATTGATCAAGCTTTCCCTCCTCCCAGCCCAGACTTCCCTCCAGAAGACTTTAACGTTAGTTCCAAACTTTTTGCCCTTTAAGAAGATTTTTTTAAGAGCTAGCTCTAGAAAAAGGCCACTAAAGTTTCTGAAGACAAAATTCTTCTGAACATCCCCAAAGAATTAAGATTAGGTTCAGCCCAGTGGGATGGGGAACTGCTTTTTGTTCCAAAATCTCTTCAGGAGGGTGGGGAGATGCTATCCCGGGGGTGCCTGCCATGGAGTCTGAGCCGGGCGAGCCCTCCCTTCTGCAGTCTCACTACTCACTGTACCAGGGTCCCTCCTCCTCTAGAATCACTCTTCTTACCTTAAATGGATCTTAAACTTCTGGGGGCCACTGACCGTCTGAGAATCTCAAAACTCTTTGGACCTCTTCCTGGAAAAAAAAAATGGCCAGATCCTCCATGAATATGCAATTGTGTGTAGCTTTAGGAAGTTTCTAGATCATCCCTCCCTGACCTCTCTCCCTACCCGCCTGCCCCCAAACTAGTTTTCGAGTCCCTGGTCTAGACTTTTTTTTTTTTTTTTGAGACTGGGTCTCACTCTGTCGCCCAGGCTGGAGTGTAGTGGCACGATCTCAGCTCACTGCAATCTCCGCCTCCCGAGTTCAAGCAATTCTCCTGCCTAAACCTCCTGAGTAGCTGGGATTACAGGCGTGTGCCACCACTCCCAGCTAATTTTTGTATTTTAGTAGAGATGGGGTTTCACGATAGCCAGGCTGGTCTCAAACTTCTGACAGGTGATCCTCCTGCCTCGGCCTCCCAAAGTACTGGAATTACAGGCGTGAGCCACCTGTAATTGTGGCCGGTCTAGACATTTTCTAGTCCTGATTACTAGCTACCTCTCCTTCTCTAAAGGACAGCCCTTACCTTCTCAGACTCCAGTATCCCCCGATCTGTAATCACCTCTGCTATGGAAAGGGGGTGGGGGTGAGGAGGGAAAGCCACTGGGCCTACAAAACCAGGAGTACCCCCGAACCAGATTATTCACTTAGTTCAATCCTGCCCCTTGATCAGGTAAAAAGTGATCAAGATGCAGCAGAGTGGAATATGAATGAATGAAATTTGTAGTTGGGAAAAACGGAGAGAGAGACAGACAATGTATGGCAAGCAGAGGCTTTGGCATGCTTTGGTACCACTCACTGCAGTAGCAGCTGTGAGCACTTGTGGCATTTTTCTAACCTCTGAGCGCGCGTCCTCATCTATAAAAAGGCTGATAGTACCTGTCTGGTAACATGAGTAGTAGACGGGACCATTCATCTACAGAGCGCCCAGGCAGTAGTTCAATAAATTGTAGCACTTTTCCAATTACTTAGAATACATTTATTTATTTATTTATTTATTTATTTTGAGACAGAGTCTTGCTCTGTCGCCCAGGCTGGAGTGCAGTGGCGTGATCTCAGCTCACTGCAAGCTCTGCCTCCCGGGTTCATGCCATTCTCCTGCCTCAGCCTCTGGAGTAGCTGGGCCTACAGGAGCCTGCCACCACGCCCGGCTAGTTTTTTTTTTTTTTTGTATTTTTAGTAGAGATGAGGTTTCCCTGGGTTAGCCAGGATGGTCTTGATCTCCTGACCTCATGATCCGCCCGCCTCGGCCTCCCAAAGTGCTGGGATTACAGGCGTGAGCCACCGCGCCCGGCCCCCACTTAGAATACACTTCTAAAAATAAAATCAGTGGATCAAAAGATCGCATTTCTTGACAAGAGAAATGTTACCAATAGTTTTTAAACTGTTCCCTATCATTTAAAAGGACCACCGTCTTCCCTTCCCAGCACTTCGGTATCATTTCCTCCCTCTGAAGAGGTACATCTAACTGCCCTTAGAATATGGACGATGACTGGTCTCAGCTGCTTCATGCTGACAGGGGGCACTGTTTTGGGGAAAACAGCAGTCAGACTCCTCCTAGAGGTCTAAGAGTTCCTAGCAAAGGGGAGCCATCATCCCAGGCTCCAGTTGCCTGGCCATTTGGAGTTTGGTGGCTTCTAGGCGCAAGAGAATAAAACAAGTTTTATAAGGTTAAGTATGCATAAGTTAAACGTGTATTATACAAGCAAAAAATTTAGTGCCAAAGATTACAGAGACAAGAAGTAAAATATACTAACAACATTGTACCCTGAGCTGTAAGAAATTAAACCTTGTATAGGAGCGGTTCAACTTTAGAAGAGATAACTGTTCTTGCCATATCTTTTAGCAGTTAACAGTTGCACCCTGGGAATTCTGGGATTTGTGGACTTGCACGATGGCCATTAAAGCTTTTGCCTCTTTCCTGTATCTCCTCTCTTTCCTGGGCCTCCCAGTCTCTATTATAAAAGACCAAGGTGGCTACTTTCAGGAGTTTCCCTAAAGTACTATCTGGTCCCAGGGCCTGTTTTTGTAACTTCCTTCTGATGTCAGGAGCTGCCCGAGTAATAAATTGATCCTTTAGAATTAGTTGTCCCTTGACTGAATCAGGAGATAGAGAGACGTGCTTTACCAAGCTCCCTCTTAGGCTCTCCAGGAGGGCAGTGGGATTTTCATCAAATCCCTGGTCGATCATGGACAACTTGGTATAAGGTATAATTGAGGGGCTTGGTCCTAGTTCGATGGTATTGAAATGAATGGTCCCTTCCTAAGGCCAAGCCAGTCCTTCCTATAAATCATAATTTGGCCAAACCTTTGTGCAGAGGGCTATGAGATGCTTTTCCTTCAGATTCTGAGGGTCAAAGCAATCCCAGTGGTTCAGGATACGTTATACTTCAGAAGAGTATAAGCTGGGGGTGGTGAAGAGAACTGGTTGCCCATTCTGAAAGACAGGGAATAAAGGTGTCCCCTACTCTCTTCCTTCTTTCAGCGAATACTCAGCGTGTGATGGAGAGAGAAAGCGAGTATCCTCCCTGCACCCTCCACATCTTGTCCCTGAGCCCTGGTGACCTTGGCAGGTGCCAGCCATGGGTACCAATGTGGTATGTACCCATGAATCAGGGAAAACCTGGAGAATAGGAATTAACTGCTCTCATCTACACCTCCCTTTCTCCCTCCCTTTCTTCCTGCTGTCGGCAAACTGAATTCCCTGGGCCTGTTTGTGCCATGGAACATGGCCTCCTTCTATGTGGTGGGGGGTTCAGTCGTCAGGAATTGGTTCTGCCCATTTACATTGTGCCTGTTGCCTGGCTTTGGATCCCTCGGACCTGGTTTTTCTCTCTAGGGCCTCAGCCTGAAGCTTGGAATCGAATTTGGGATTGAAAAGTTGGTTTAGAGGCTGTTTGTATCTGTTTAGTGTTTCAGATGTGCCCTGCTGAATTTGCAGTTCTCAGCCAGCAGGGGTCGCTCCTCCGTTAACTTCCCTATCAGAAACATTGTTGGGTTGGGGGAGCCCTCTCACTTAGAAAAGGAAAAAAAGAAAACAGTTAAAGGGCCAAAAAGGGGAGGATTCTGGGAGAAGAACCCCTTGCTTACTGCAAGTGGGCCCCCCAATCCTTGTATCTTTCCCCTAGTTCAGACCGTGTTGAATTCTTTGGCCAGGGGAGGAAAGGTTTTATTGGCGCAGCGGGCAAGAAGCGCCCATCTGTTTGCCCTGTTTGGCTACCACCGCGGCTTTCTCCCGCCCCTTCTTGGCTGTTGGGCTTGGCCTTTGCCTGCTGCAGGCATGCCTGGGCGCCTGAGCTGGGAGGGGAAAGGGTGAAGAAAAGTGCCCTGAGCCATGCCTGTGGCTGTCAAGGTAAAGGCATACATGGCACCTCTAGGAAAACTTGGTCTGACTGGCACATTTCAAACCGTGTGAGAGCGGCTGGGCGCAGTGGCTCACGCCTGTAATCCCAGCCTTTTGGGAGGCCGAGGTGGGCGGATCACGAGGTCAGGGGTTAGAGACCAGCCTGACCAACATGGTGAAACCCCCTCTCTACTAAGAACACAAAAATTAGCCAGGCGGGTGGTGCTTGCCTGTAATCCCAGCTACTCAAGAGGCTGAGGCAGGAGAATCGTTTGAACCTGGGAAGCGGAGGTTGCAGTAAGCCAAGATCGCACCACTGCACTCCAGCCCGAGTGACAAAGCGAGACTCTGTCTCAAAAAAAAAAAAAAAAAAAAAAGAAAGAAAAGAAAAGAACAGAAAAGAAAAAAAAAAATGAGGCCCAGAGCCCAGGGAGACACTGCCTGAAGCTCACAGCTAATTGCAGAATTGGGGCTCAAACCCAGCTTTTAGTCCATATGCTTTTCTTTAGACTAATTTTTTTAGAGGAAGGTACAAGAGTTCCCATATACCCCTGCCCCTACACATACATAACCTACCTTCCCCATTATCAACATCCCTCACCAGAGGAGTACTTTTTTTTTTGAGATGGAGTCTCGCTCTGTCGCCCAGGCCGGAGTGCAGTGGCACATCTTAGCTCACTGCAACCTCTGCCTCCCTGGTTCAAACGATTCTCCTGCCTCAGCCTCCCAAGTAGCTGGGATTACAGGCATCCACTACCACACCTAGCTAATTTTTGTATTTTTAGTAGAGACAGGGTTTTACCATATTGGCCAGGGTGGCCACGAACTCCTGACCTCAGGTGATCTGTTTGTCTCGGCCTCCCAAAGTGCTGGTATTACAGGCATGAGCCACCGCACCCGGCCACCAAAGAAGTACATTTGTTACAATTGATAAACCTACATTGACACATCATTATCAATCAAAGTCCACAGTTTACATTAAGGTTCACTGTTGGTTTACTTTTTTGTTTGTTTGTTTTTGAGACAGGGTCTCTGTCACCCGGGCTAGAGTGCAGTGGTACGATCTCGACTCACTGCAGCCTTGACCTCCTGGGCTCAAGGGATCCTCCCACCTCAGCCCCCCAAGTAGCTAGGACTACAAGTGTGTGCCACCACAGCTGGCTAATTTGTGTGTGTGTGTAAGTAGAGACAGGGTTTTGCCATATTGCCCAGGCTGGTCTACTCCTGAGCTCAAGTGATCCACCTGCCTTGGCCTCCCAAAGTGCTAGGATTACAGGTGTGAGCCACTGTGCCTGGACTTGTGTTGTACTTTCTATAATGTATAATGACATATATCCAACATTAAAGTATCACACAGACTATTTTTGCTGACCTAAATATCCTCTATGCTCTATCTATTCATCCCTCCCAGCCCCACCAACCCCTAGCAACCACTGATCTTTTTACTGTCTCCACAGTTTTGCCTTTTCTAGAATATCATAGAGTTGGAATCATACCATATGTAGCCTTTTCAGATTGGCTTCTTTGACTTACCAATATGCATTTCAGGTTCCTCCACGTGTTTTCGAGAGGTGACAGCATGCTGGCAGCTCTTGCTCACTCTTAGCGCCTCCTCTGCCTGGGCTCCCACTTTGGCAGCACTTGAGGAGCCCTTCAGCCCACCACTGTACTGTGGGAGCCCCTTTCTGGGCTGCCCAAGGCGGGAGCCGGCTCCCTCAGCTTCCGGGAGGTGTGGAGGGAGAGGCGCGGGCGGGAACCCGGGCTGTGCGCGGCGCTTGGGGGCCAGGGCGAGTTCCGGGTGGGCGTGGGCTCGGCAGGCCCCGCACTCGGAGTGGCCGGCTGCCAGCAAGCCCCGGGCAGTGAGGGGCTTAGCACCTGGGCCAGCAGCTGCTGTGCTCGATTTCTCACCAGGCCTTAGCTGCCTCCCTGCTGGGCAGGGCTCCGGACCTGCAGCCCACCATGCCTGAGCCTCCGCCCGCCCCCCCCCGCTGTGGGCTCCTGCGCTGCCCAAGCCTCCCTGAGAGTGCCGCCCCCTGCTCCAGGGCGCCCAGTCCATCGACCACCCAAGGGCTGAGGAGTGCGGGCAACTGGCATGGGACCAGAAGGCAGCTCCACCTGTGGCCCCGCTGCGGGACCCACTGGGTGAAGCCAGCTGGGCTCCTGAGTCTAGTGGGGACTTGGGGAGCCTTTATGTCTAGCTGGGGGATTGTGGATACACCAATCAGCACTCTGTATCTAGCTCAAGGTTTGTAAACACACCAATCAGCACCCTGTGTCTAGCTCAGGGTTTGTGAAGGCACCAATTGACACTCTGTATCTAGCTAATCTAGTGGGCGCGTGGAGAACTTTTGTGCTTAGCTCAGGGATTGTAAACGCACCAATCAGCCCCCTGTCAAAACGGACCAATCAGCTCTCTGTAAAACAGACCAATCGGCTCTCTGTAAAATGGGCCAATCAGCAGGATGTGGGTGGGGCCAGATAAGAAAATAAAAGCAGGCTGCGCTAGCCCGCAGTGACAATCTGTTCGGGTACCCTTTCAGGGTCGGGAAGTTGTGTTCTTTCACTCTTTGAGGTAAATTTTGCTGTTGCTCAGTTTTTTTCGTTTACGATGGCTTTATGAGCTGTAAAAGTCACCACGAAGGTCTGCAGCTTCACTGTTGAAGCCAGCGAGACCAGGAACCCAGCGGGAGGGGCGAACGATTCCAGACGTGCTGCCTTAAGAGCTGTAACACTGACTGCGAAAGTCTGCAGCTTTACTCCTGAGCTAGCGAGACTACGAACCCACCAGAAGTAAGAAATTCCGAACACATCCGAATGTCAGAAGGAACAAACTCTGGACACGCGGCCTTTAAGAACTGTAAGACTCACCGCGAGGGTCTGCAGCTGCGTTCTTGAAGTCAGTGAGACCAAGAACCCACCAATTCTGGACACATTTTCATGGTTTGATTTTCTTTTAGCACTGAATAGTGTCTGGCTATTCCACAGTTGTTCAAAGCAGATTCATTGTGCTCTGGCTACCAGCTTGCTTGAGGTTGGTGAAACAGAAAACCCACACACCCAAACAAGGTACACCCACCAGATTTACTACGTACAGATAGGCAGCAAGGGACACCGTAGCCTAGGACTCAGCCAGTGCCCCGAGGCTCAGGAAAGCCGCCTGGGGTGAATGGAGTCTTGACATGGTGTATGCCCTGCTTACGTCGCAAGCAAACTACCCTGGGGACAATAGGACTTGGTGGGCTAAAATGTTGAAGGACATCCTATTTTTTTTTTTTCTGAAGGACGTATTTCTAGGAGGGTCTGGAACAGAGCTCAGCCTGTTCTGTCCACTCCCTCGTTATCCCAGGGTGCTGCATTCCCAGAACAATCTACGGTTATTCTTGAATGCTACAAGTGAGAAAAGGGGGAGAACTGGGTGGCCCAAGGCCACCCAGAGAACTGTCTGGTAAGTTTATTTATTCACCTATTGAAGGGCATCTTGGTTGCTTCTAAGCTTTGGTAATTATAAAGCTGCTGTAAACATCCATGCACAGGTTTTTGTGTAGACTTTTTTTTTTTTTTTTTTTTTTTTTTGGAGACAAAGGCTCGCTCTCTCCCCAGGCTGGAGTGCAATGGCGTGATCTCGGTTCACTGCAACTTCCACCTCTCAGGTTCAAGCGATTCTCCTGCCTCAGCCTCCTGAGTAGCTGGGATTACAGGCGCCTGCCACCACACCCAGCTAATTTTTGTATTTTTAGTAGAGATGGGGTTTCACTGTGTTGGCCAGGCTGGTCTTGAACTCCTGACCTCAGGTGATCTGCCCATCTCACCTCCCAAAGTGCTGGGATTACAGGCGTGAGCCACTGTGCCCGGCCTTCTAGACATAAATTTTTAACACATATGGGTAAATACCAAGGTGCTTGATTGCTGGATTGTATGGTAAAAATATATTTACTATTGTAAGAAACTGCCAAACTATCTTCCAGAGTGGTTGTACCATGTTGCATTCCCAACAGCAATGAATGAGGGTTTCTGTTATTCCACATTCTCCACAGCATTTGGTATTGTCAGTATTCCAGATTTGGGCCATTCCAATAGATGCATAGTAGTATTTCATTGTTTGAATTTGCATTTCCCTGATCACATAGGATGTAGAGGTCTTTTCATACGCTTACCTTCCATCTGTATGTCTTTGGTGAGATGTCTGTTAGGGTCTTTGGTCTATTTTTTTTTTTTTGAGGCGCCCGCCGCCACACGTGGCTAATTTTTTGTATTTTTAGTAGAGATGAGGTTTTGCTGTGTTAGCCAGGATGGTCTCAATCTTCTGGCATCAGGATCCGCCCGCCTTGGCCTCCCAAAGTGCTTATTGGCATGAGCCACTGTGCCCAGCCTGGTCCATTTTTTAATTGGGTTATTTGATTTCTTACTGAGTTTTAAGAGTTCTTGGCTGGGCATGGTGGCTCATGTCTAATCCCAACACTTTAGGAGGCCAAGGCAGGAGGATTTCTTGAGCCCAGGAATTTGAGGCCAGTCTGGGCAACATAGCAAGACCCCATCTCTACAAAAAAAATTTAAAAATTAGCCGTCCATGGTGGTGCATGCCTGTAGTCCCAGCTAGTCTGGAGGGCTGAAGCAGGAGGACTAGTTGAGCCCAGGGAGATGAAGGTTGCAGTGAGCCATGATCATGTCACTGCACTTCAGCCTGGGTGACAACGCAAGATCATGTCTTAAATAAATAGTGACTGGGCGCAGTGGCTCATGTCTGTAATTTCAGCACTTCGGGAGGCTGAGGCAGGCAGATCACTTGAGGTCAGGAGTTTGAGACCAGCCTGGCCAACATGGCGAAACCGCGTCTCTACCAAAAGTATAAAAAATTAGCCGGGTGTGGTGGCATGCGCCTGTAATCCCAGCTACTTGGGAGGCTGAGGCATGAGAATTGTTTGAATCTGGGAGGAAGAGGTTGCTGTGAGCCGAGATCGCACCTCTGCACTCAGCCTGGGTAACAGAGCGAGACACCATCTCAAAAAAATAAAAAATCAGAAAAATTTTAAAAGATTTATTTCTTTGTATATTTTGGAGAACAGTACTTCATCAGATGCGTATTTTGCAAATATTTTCTCCCAGTCTGTGGCTTGGCTTGTCTTCTCATTCTCTTGACAATGTCTTTCTCCATATGCCTTCACACACTCATTAGCAGAGTTTTCCAAACTGCAATATGTAATCCATTAGTGAGTTGCAAAATCAATTAGTGAGATGTAACTAGCATTAAAAAAGAACAGAATGGAATAGAAAAGATCACAGTGCAGCACCAATAGGAAGGGTAAGTAATGTCTGGAGAAACTTTGATTTCCACTTACATGATTATATAAGTGCACGTGACCTGCATCATACATAAAATGTGTGGTTATAATTTGTTTTTTTTTTTTGAGATGGAGTTTCGCTCTCTTGCCCAGGCCGGAGTGCAGTGGGACAATCTCGGCTCACTGCAATCTCCACCTCCTGGGTTCAAGTGATTCTCCTGCCTCAGCCTCTCGAGTAGCTGGGATTACAGGCATGCGCCACCATGCTTGGCTAATTTTGTATTTTTAGTAGAGAAAGGGTTTCACCATTGGTCAGGCTGGTCTTGAACTCCTGACCTCAGGTGATCCACCAACCTCGGCTTCCCAAAGTGCTAGGATTATAGGTGTGAGTCATCACGCTTGGCCTTTATAATTTTTTAAAGTCTAAAAACTGCTATTCTAAAGGGACATCTACTCTATCCTCAGGTTCTCATACTCTAGTAAGTCAATAAAAGAATAAATGTATATGAACTAATTAAAGAACACTTTGAAAACATCATAGAATATGTCAGTTTGCACCAATTTTGTTTCTGTTCTCAGGGAATGCAGAGGTAAATGCCTGATTGGTAAATTAGGGAAGATTTGGCTCCCACAAAATCCCCACTAGCCTCCTTTAAAACTTTTAGTTGCCCTGCTTGGGTTGAGGCCTTTATCAGATCTCAAGCTTTTGATAATAAGGAGTACATCTTTTTTTTTTTTTTTTTTTTTTTTTTTTTTTTTTTTTTTAAAGACAGGGCCTCTCTCTGTCACCCAGGCTGGGGTGCAGTGGTGCTGTAACCTCGAACTCCTGGGCTCAAGCGATCCTCCTGCCTCAGCCTCCTGAGTAGCTAGGACTACAGGCGCATGCCACGACATCTGGCTAATTTTTTTTTTTTTTTTTTTTGTAGAGACGGTCTTGCTATGTCACCCAAGCTGGTCTTGAACTCCTGGCCTCAAACAATCTTCTCAGCCTTCCAAAGCATTGGAGTTACAGGCATGAGCCATGACAGCCAGCATTTGGCCATTTAGAACATTTTGTCATGAGCTCTTGGTCCTGGCCAACTTCAAATGTTATCCCTCCCTGCTCCTTCTCCCTGCCTTCTCACCCTAGAGAAATACTCAGGCTGATTCCATTCCCAAAGGAGTGCCCGAATGATTCTTGGATTCAGACCAGCATAGGAATAAATACTAGGAATGTGTTCTTTACATCTCTGGCTAGGCAAAAAATATGTTTTTCTTTTTTTTTTTTTAAGACGGAGTTTTCACTCTCGTTGCCCAGGCTGGAGTGCAGTGCACAATCTCCAATCACTGCAAACTCCGCCTCCCAGGTTCAAGTGATTCTCCTGCCTCAGCCTCCCAAGTAGCTGGGATTACAGGCGTGCACCACCATACCCAGCTAAAATTTTGTATTTTTAGTAGAGATGGGGTTTCACTGTGTTGGTCAAGCTGGTCCTGAACTCCTGAACTCAGGTGATCTGCCCACCTCGGCCTCTCAAAGTGCTGGGATTACAGGCGTGAGCCACCATACCCGGCCGTAATCATACTTTTAAAGCCACATTCAAGTTATAAGGAGCACATGCTGTGAGGCAGGTCTGGCTGTAATTGGGAAATTGAGACCCCTTGACTTATAAAACTGGGCTCCATTCTTACTGCTTATATCTGTTTCTGGGACTTGCTGGCCTGAGGATCCAACCCTTAATGTTCAGTCCTCTGCCTGGTGCCTGGCCTGTTGCTTTCCAGTCTCCCAGTCTGGATTCCTGCTCCCTGACCCTTGATTTCCTAGGCCATACCTCGACTCTCTCCCTACACTCAGCTACCTGCCAGGGATCCTGGGTCCCTGGATTTGACCTCTTGCTTGCTTACCCCATGGTTCATGCATGCTACTCCTTCTGTCCTTTACTTTCTGTGATTTCTTGTCCTCCCAACCTACTTAGCTGCATTGCCTGCCCGCCCTTAACTCCAGCTCCTCCTACGACTATGTTCTTGTTATTCCTCAGTTTCTGGGGTGACTCTTCCTGCTTCACCCTTACTTCATGTTCCTGATGCTTAGCTCCAAACTGACAAGTTAAGAGGGTGAGGCTGGACACGGTGGCTTACGCCTGTAATCCCAGCACTTTGGGAGGCTGAGGTGGGCGGATCACGAGGTCAGGAGTTCAAGGCCAGCCTGACCAACGTGGTGAAACCCTGTCTCTACTAAAAATACAAAAATTAGCTCGGTGTGGTGGCGGGCACCTGTAATCCCAGCTACTAGGGAGGTTGAGGCAGGAGAATCGCTTGAACCCAGGAGGCGGAGATTGCAGTGAGCTGAGATCATATCATTACACTCCAGCCTGGGTGACAGAGCGAGACTCCATCTCAAAGAAAAAGAAAAAGAGGGTGAGATAACCATTCACAAAGTACCCTGCCTTCATTTGTCACTCTGTAAGAGTCACTTGGTGTCCTTACTGGGCTGTGGCTGCAG